>NC_051311.1:8442367-9875388 GCF_015220235.1 Choloepus didactylus | reverse complement strand
TGTTTGCAGCAGTCTCTCTCCTGGGGTATCTGATTGTCTGTTGGGGTTTTCTGCTCTTGCTAGTTCACATGGGCCAGAATAAGGCAGGAGCTGTACAGGAAAAAAAATGGATTTTGTAATATTTAATGTCTTAATCTCTCTGGAAATAATTGTCCCACTAACAACATATGAATTTGTTCTTTGACTTTTGTCCATTTTGTTCCTAAACATTTCAAGGACTCCCTGCGTGGTGTTAAGAGTAAATGGAGGGAAGGGGAGCAGTGCTTTCACCTTCCTGAGAAGGTGGTGAAGAAACAAGACTACATTATTGCCATAGATTAGTCTTTAAACCAGGGACAGACCATGGAGAAGGGGCAGTGTATCTTTCTACCTTGTTTTGGGTTATCAGGTTTGTTCCACTTCAGGTAAGAAAAGTTACATCCATTGAGAGTTTCAGTTCAGCCCCCCAGGACTTGGTGATGAAAAGTATTCTCAGGCTTTGCCAGTATGCTGGCTGACACTTTTTGTTATGGGGCTAAGAGTGAGTCTTCGTTGAGTGTTTTGTAGTTTGTGAGAAGTGGAATCAGGATTAAATAACCTAATGCTTCTTAATAAACCAAATTTTAATTATGACAAGAAAGATTTTTTAATATATACATAGCCAGCTTTTCACCACATTTTTCAAAAAGAATTGCACTTAGTCATATTGCTGTATATTTTTGTTCTAAAGGCTTTCCAACAGACATGTCATCGATGATTCGTGGCCTGCATCAGATGATGAAGACTTGGATTTTGATACCAAGGTGGAGTGCTCTCTCATGAAATTAACTTTCCTGCTCTGAATTTAGATTTATGTAGTATTTACTCTTAATATTTAGCTGCGGTCTGCCTATCATTGTTTTATGTTTATAATGTAGAGTCAGTCAAAGAAAACCATTTCATAGAAACATGAGTATTTGAATTTTATTTTATTTTATTTTTTGTTTTGGTGAAAACTGAAGATTTGGGAGTGGAGCTGAAAAAAAGCATGGGCAGGAAAATACATAATGACAGTAAAATTATTTTGAGCAAAGCTTTCCCACAAAGGAGGATATAGGAAACATGGTTAAGGATAAGGAGTCTTAGTGTGACTTTGAAGTCATCCTAATATGACTTTTATAATTCTCATGGCTAAATGAAAATTTTAATGGATCCAATCACATCTTTTCATAATCCTGGGATGTCTCTTTTGCCTTACATTCCAAAACTATACGGCATGCACCGTATAGTTTTTGTGGTTTTTTTCTCAGCCTCTTTTCAGTTTTGTATCCTGTAGTTTTTAGGAGAGAACTTTTTCTCTATTTCCATCCTTGGTTCTTTATTTACATTAAAATGATGTAAGAAATAGTGGGAATTTAGAAACTTAAATTCTCCCAAAATCTCTATTATGAAAAGATTCCACTGTGTTTTCTAAATCATTCTCTGAAGAGGATATTTGAAACTCTTCATCTAATTGCAGAATACACGTTTTGCCTAGAATAATAACCAGCTCCAGAAGCAGAGACTCTCGATGACCATATGTTAAACTTTCTAATTCCAGAAATGTTTTTGTATTATGATTTTTAAAAAATCCATTCAGATTCCTTGTATAACCTTCAAAAAATTCAAGTTTCAGAAGTTTTTTTTATTATAGTAATTTAAAATTTATTTGAAGACCCCTGCAACTTTACAAGCTACTGTGAGAGAGGAAATATTTTTGTGTATCTCCTGGGGCACCTAGAATAAGGGCTTGCTTGTAGGAAGCATTTTGATATTTTGGAATCTGACTAAATGGACAGACGTGGATTTCTCTATAACAGAGCCTTAGAAGTAATATGATAAGCATTATATGTCTATTTCAATTTCTAAAACTATGGCTTAAATTTAATATTTCCTTTTAATATTTAGGATGTATAAGTTCATTTGAGTTCTGTTGAGGGAATACATCATAAATAAGAAAGAAGTTCCTAGTCTATTTTCAGGTGTCCTCCAATAATGAGCTTAGATTAGGGTATAGTTAAAAACGTATCAACCTTTTTAGGCCCACCCCGTGTTCTCTTATATCTATGGTTTCAAGCCAAACATTATTCCTTAGAAGTTCTGATTACCTATTTTTTTCTCTTGAGTAGTGAGTTGATGTGTTAAGAATGTTTCCTTTTAGATTTTTCTTTCTTTCTAGGGATCATTTAGAACTTTCAGGTAGGGGTAGAAGACTGTGTTCAACTATTTGAATGACTTATTTTATAATGATAAAATTAAAACTGTTACATAGCATTTATAAACAAGCAACCATAGAGTAGGAAGAAACAGTTTTTTTAAGACTTTCCTATGAACGAAAGTCTTTGTAATTATCTGTGAGATACACACACACACACACACACACACACACACACACACAAATATACACTGACAGATTTCTCCACATACCTTTTTGTAATTCTTTTATTTTTTCTTGTTCTATCTTGGCTAAGCTTGTATTTGATTGATGTTGTCTCATGATCCCCACCTTGTTTTTTCTTTTCTTTACTTTTTTATTTACCCAAAGCCTAATTGTTCCCTCACAGTAAACATTTCGTCATTGTCTGTTTGATTGGTTATTTGTCTGTATCCGTTGTATTTATTTTAAGCTTTCTACCTAATAGCTGTGTATGTGTACCTATGTGTGTGTGCTCACTTGCATTCATCAGTCATGGCCCCCCAAGGATCTTTCTTTTTTTTCATTCCTTTTCTTGGAAGAGGATGAATTTATACAATCATTTTTCCTTAGCTTTTTGACAAAAGAAGCAACCTATACTGTTTGCAATTCTAACCCATCCAGTTAAGATACTACCAAGAACTGAACTATCACATATTCCCTGCACATGAGATAAATCATGTGTTCCAGTTTGCTAATACTGTCATTTGCAAAATACCAGAAATGGATTGGCTTTTATAAAGGGGGTTCATTTGGTTACAAATTTATAGTTCTAAGGTCATAAAAGTGTCCAAATAAAGACATCAACATTAGGATAGCCTGGCTGAAGGCTGGCCAATGATGTCCGGAAAACCTCTGTTAGATCTAAAGGCATACGGCTGGCATCCGCTTGCTCCAGGGTTCTGGTTTCCAAGTGGCTTTCTCCCAGGATGGTTTTCTCTAGGCATCTGGGGCTGTTCTTTTAGTTTCTCCCAGGCAAACTCTGGGCTAGGAAGAATTTGCTTTCAATAGCCGGCTCCAAATGTCCCTGTTGGCTGCAGCCCTGAGCTCCTTCTGTCCAAGCTCTTATAGGGCTCTGGTAAACTAATCAAGACCCATGCTGTATGGGCAGGGCGACACCTCCATGGCCATAATCTAATCACTTATTACTCACAAATGGGTGGGTCACATCTCCATGCCAGCAACTTAATTGAATGACTCCGATGATGGCTGTTATCATAATCATCTTTTTCTTATGATATGTAGAATGGAAAATGTTCATAATAAGTGCTTGGCAGATTTTAGATGCTTAATAAATGTTCATAATCTTCCCTTGTTATTACAGCTTACTATGCTTTGTAGAAATAGTTCTTAATGTGCAAAGAGTTGCATGCTGTATTTCATTTTTTGTTAGCTGTTACTTAAAACCAAAAGAAAAGATTTTCTTACAACTTTGTCATTCTAGTCAATTATTTTTCCTGTATTAAAAATCAAAACAAAAATTTCCCATGCAGCATTACCTCTCATTTGTTAGAGAAATAATTAGGTTACCCCAAGTCCTTGTTTACCTGCATGAAGCGACTTCTAAGGATGTTTATACTCAATATCACGTATTCCAGAGATCCTTACGCCAAGCATCTTACTTTACTGCTGCATTAGAAAAAATGAAATATTAAAAAATTTGTTAACATATGTTATTTTTAAAATGTCCTCTTATTTTTGGTGGGAAATGCAAATTAGAATGAGGTGTTTTGAAGTTGCTTTCTTGTTAGAATGCAAATCAGTGTTTTGTGTGTGAATATGTTTGCTCTGCCTTCCTTTCTCAGTTTACAGAGTCCACAGCCAAGTGCAGATAAGACTCGGACATGAACTAGAGGCTTTATATGAGGTTCTCCATGTAAATGCTTTCATTTTATATAAATGCTCTTATTTTTAAGTCTAACTGCTTTTCAACTAGGAAATTCAGTAATGTTTTTCAGAAAGTGATTAGGAAATCTTTATGCAATTCATTATTTTAACAGAGCATCTCTGACCGTGATCCAGAGAAGTCTTTTGCTTCCTTATGCAACGCCACACATGAGAAGGAAAAAAATATATTAAATGGACAAATGCAAGGTAAAATTGCATTTTGTAAAAATTTGGCTATGTTTATTTGACACACGTGCACTGGAGTGAAATTAAGGACATTCAGGAAATAAGGAAGAGGAAAGGCATAGAGAATGAATGAGACAGGCAAAGAGTACAGGGGGTACAATGAATTAAAAAGAATGAGGTGTGCGTAGTGGAATGTGGTCAAATAAAATGAATCTTCAGTAACAGGAACGGACTGTTAGAAAAACAGGAAGAATATAAAGTGAGATTCCTATACCAAGCGTGCCAGAGCAGTGGAGCACCAATTTCCCACTCTGACTCTCTTCCACATTGTTGGAAGGCATTACTGAAGGAGGCTCCTGAATAAGGCATATGAAGAGACACTAGATGCCATCAGGTTCAAGGAATACAGACATCATTAAGGCTCATTCACAAATTCATCCACCCAACATAAATGAGCAAAACAACCAGAAACCAAAATTGAGAAATACGTAGAAAAATACAATGGTGCACCGTCCACTATTCTCAACTTCCTGATAGTACATTTTTTAAGAACATTCAGAACTTCAACTGCATTGTTTGTGGTTTCCAGAACTACATTGTTTCTACACCTCTGGCAGTGTACACCTGTTTCCTGTATACCTGAAATGTTTATATCCTTGTATCTGAAATCCTGTACTGTTTATTCTGTCTCAAATTTTGTTCCTCTTTTAAGACCCAGCCTGTTATGTGAAGTCTTCCTGGATAATCATGACTGTTTCTTAAAGAAGTGTATGTTCAGCTAAAGATTAGCCTTATTTTACATTTTCAATTCGTTAAATGTTCTTTTGTTTATTATTATAAAGATTGTCTTTTATCTGACTGTTCTAAGTCATTTATTTTCATTAATATGTAGATGTGTCAGGAGAAGTAGACTTAAAAAGGACATCAGAGGAAGAACAAGAGAGGCTTGATGGAGGTGAAAACAACCAACCACAGGTAGGTGAAAATTTAAATTTCTGGTATAATTTTGTTTTGGTGCTTTAATAACTAGTGTAGCCCAAATGAAATTACATGTGGACTAGAATGTAAAATATCTCTAGATTGTATTGTAATATTTAATTTTTAAAACACTTTTACTATGTAAAATTTCAAATACTCCTAGAATCTTTAGCAACTTATAGCCAAACTTTATCTTTGGAAGAAAAAGAGAACCACACCTTCCAGAATGAGGTCCTTGGTGTTAGAGTACAAATAATGACTCCACAATTTCTTCCCCTTAGCATCTTCCACATATTTTATTTTAGGGTAGGACATCAGTAAACATTATTAGAAATTTTTAAAATCCCTCCCCCCATTAGTGGACATTAGAATGTCTTAGATCTGGACAGAAGGAGATTCTCTGGGTACAGAATGGTATCATAGTATATAATTTGAATTAAAATTTAGGAATTTTCTTTTCTTCCTGCTGATGTTAAGGGCCATGGCTCCTAGTCATTTAAAGTTTACCTACTCTCCAACTGCTAATGTGTAAAAACAGTCCTTAATAGCACTGTACAGGCTCTGTATGTCAGGCATGGTCTGGTGAAGTGTTTTTAAAGTGATGAAACTTTGTCAGATTAAAAATGATCCCCTAACTCAATTCTGCTAGATTTAAAATATAATGAATGAAGCTGAGTCCAAAGAAACAGTGACAAAATTGGGTTTGCATCTTCATGTTTTTCTCATATTTTAGGCTAAGACAAGTTACTTGTATCTTCTTAGTTACACTTCAGTTATTTTGGAATAGCAGAACCTAGATTAAGAGTTAAATTTTAATTATTTTCTAATTTTTTCTGTCTGTACTTGATGACTTAAGGATAAAGTTATTGTTGAAACATGCAACCCGACAGAAAACACATCCGAAAATCAAACTGAGCCAATTAATCTTCCACTTTTCCATCTGCAAAAAATGTCTCAAGGCCCAGAAATGAACGAGCAATGTGATAGAAAGGATATATCTGTATACTCAAGGCCTCCTTTTTTGCAAAAGTATGAGGAAATATTGATCAAACAAGGCAAGTTAGAATTGAAAAATAATTTAAAACTCATCACAAATGAGTTAACGCAGAAGTTTGCTGAAATTTCTGAAAAATGTAAAATTACTGCTCATCCCGAGGAAGAGCCACTACTGGACAACTCTGAAGGAGCAAACTTAAAGGAACTATCCTCTAATTTGACAAAGAAGATACCTGATGGTGAGGAGAACGATGCATCTGGAGTATGTGTACCTGTTGTACTCCAGGCAGTTCCTGAACAAGGAGAGCCAAGTCTTGAAAATGTCTTTCCATCTCGTTTATACTCTGGGTCCCAGGAGTATACTTGCCAGTCGTCTTCTAAACTTGATTTAAATCATAAATTAGACCATGAAAATGATTATGAACCTGACACTGAATGTATTTTTCACAAAAATAAGGAGGGTTTTTATAATGATGCAGAAAATAAAACGATGAGGAACCCAGATGCACTTAAAGTTGAAATGAAAGAAGACCGAGGGTTTGATGTGCAAAAGACAAAAAATCCAAAGCAAAATACCATGGATTGGAAATTAGACGTTGGACGTCCCTGGCAGTCTAGCGATCCCCAAAGCCTTGTTGATTTGTTCCCTACCCGGTGCAGTGAAATGAGAAATATTATTCAAACAAAAAAGCCCACTCTGTTTGCTGTTACAGACACTCATGAGAAAACAAAACCAAAGCCAGACTTGTTCCAGAAGCCATTACATGATAATTGCAGTGCTGATAACTGTAAAGCCTTGGAAGCTGAATTTGAAAATGCGCATTCTTCTCCACCATATAGTGACAGAACATCAAAAGTATATCTAAATGAAGTATTACAGCAAGATATGCAGAGGTTGAAGAATGAGCCAGGCATTGTCCAGTTAGAGTTCCAGGCTTTGGATAAAGAGAACTTGGAGCTTCAAAAAGAGGTAGAGGTTCACTTACTGCTACTCTGTTGTGTCTCCTTATCAGTTATTTGATCCCTTTTGATTTTCTACTTAAGAACGCTCGTGTATAAAATGGGGTTATCCGAATATGCGATTGTTGAGAAACAGATGATTTCTGTCGTCTGGATAAGAGGAGTTCAGTGAAAGATTCTCTTAATTTGTGTCCTTAGTTAACCTAAGCCTTTCAAGTGTCCTATGAGCTGGGAAACTAATTTAGCCAGATACTCTGTGACTTTCTGAACCAGGATAAGCATTGAGGAGAAAAGAAAGTAATAAGCTCTTCAGTTTTTTTTTTTTTTTTCCATTGGCTGTAAGATGCATTACCTTAGACAGTAAAATAAGAAGGAAGCAATGACTGAGGGAAGGGATACAAAAATATATCTAACCTTGAGAGTTGTAACAAATATTCCAGCTAAACTGATCTGCTTATTGTGCATTTGTTTGTGCACCTTTGTATGCTTTACTCCATCCCTTGGAATTTATAATTCCAACATGACCATTTTGAGATATTTTTCATAAAAATATATATATGCTTCTACATATTTTTGAACACTCCTTTCAAATGTCTCTGAGTCAAGTCTCTCCATTAAGTTGTTTAATAAAGTCTGGTAGAGTTTTTGACGTGTATTCTTTTATCATAAAGGTAGCATAAACTCTCAGCAAGATATCTTATTACTTAAAATTAGAAAGCTGAGTTCAGAGGTACATTGAGTTTTAAACCCAGGCAAAAATCTAGATGTATTATCCTTTGAAAGGAAAAGAAGTTGTCTAATGTCCTCCTTCAGGGACATTAATTTCAATTAGTTTGCCAAAGTCCGACTTTTAATTTATCTGATTAGTGAGAATTAATCGGTAATTTATCTGATGAAATTACATGACTCAGCATTATAGAATTGTAATCTTCTGTTTTGGTGACATATAAAATGCTAGGTAATAATGCTTTAGGAGCTTTGGGTGAATCATTTAACCATTCTGGGTTTTCCTCCTATTATCAATGGATAATGAGGATAACGTTGATGAATACTTGTATACCCTTCACCCCTAAAGCCTTGTGGTTACTGAATTTAAAACTTGGGGACCTTGCTCATTTTTTCAGAATCCCACCCTTAACTGTTCAGCAGCTTTGCTCTGCTTCTCGTTCTGTGGGAAACTTTCCTTGTTTGAGATCTCTGGTATCCAAATGAAAGGACTGTAAATGACAGTGGGAGAAAGAAGAGCTTAATGTGGAAAGGGGAAAGCTCCTTTCACCGGCTGAAGCCGACAGTGTTGTTTCCTCTAGATCTGGCTGTTCAAAGTCCAGGTGATAAATGCAGAAAAGGACAGAGTTTGTGCTTTGGTCTTTTTATTTTTCTGTCTCTCTTAGTCCAATGGGGATAACAATGTTTGTGACAGGTGTACATCAATAAGACCACAGAATTAAGAAAAGCCTTTTTGGAATTTGGGAAATTCTGCTTCTTTCACTTACAGAGAAATGAAGAAGAGTTTACAAAACTCTGATGACATGTCATGAACAAAAATTAAAGTAGGCAACAAAATTTTATTGATTAACATCACAACAATGAAACGAGTCAAATGATAAGGTTACTAGAAACAAAAGAGTACTTTTTACTGAATGAAGTAATGACAATTCTCCTGAGTATCAAATTTTTGTTAAAGGTTGAGGAAGAAAGGAAGAACCCCAAAGGAAGTGACGTGGAAGTACCAGAAAACTTGTGTACCACTTCTGCTGAGGTTATTGAAGGTGGATTAAGTCAACAAAGAATGAGTGAACAACGTGATAGTCAGCAATTTGCTCTCAAGGATAATGATTCTAACAGGTAAACCTAAATTTTTACCAGTTGGTATTATTGTTTTGCTATGAAACTAATAGCTAATTAGTTTGGGCTAATAATTAAGGTGAATAAATGTTATAGTTTTATGATGGACATTTAACTTTGGGAATCACAAAAATGAAAATTAACACTGAAATGAGATCCTGTTTTTTGCAATCATATGGAGAAATAGCATATTCAAAAATAACCAAGGTTGGAGAATGTGAGGAAAAGGACCTTCTCATACCCAGTGGGTAGATAAAATTGGTAAATTCTTTTGGAAGGGTAAGTTTACAGTACGTATCAGAAATACCATCCCTGTAATCCCACAACTTTATGTTGGGACTTGATCCTAGAGAAAAACATGCACTTGTGCAAACACCCAAATGCACACACACATGTTAAGTCTATTATATGTTATAGAGTAGTATATAATATGTGTTGTATGTGTTAAGGATCTATCCTATCTATTTACGTACCTTGTGGATATTTATGTAAATATGTTACATATATACATCCATTTAGGTGACGGATAATTGTGACATGACTGTAATGTCAGAAAGCTGGGGATAGTGTAACTACCCATCAATAAGGAAATAAATTGTCATATCTGTAAAATAATGTACTGCCCTTGGAACGTTTTCCCTTTTTAAAATGTAGTAGATCTATGGTGTATTGATTTTTTTCCACAAATAAACTATATTTAAGCATTTGGTTTTGTACATGTCTTGAGCAAACATTTGTTAGAATATTTGTAATATCTTCTCAGTTTCAAAAGGAAGCAGCACACTACACTGGTTCTACCTTGAAACAACAAAATTGCAAGTTAGGTATTTGGTTTTTGTTTCCCATGCATTGGCAGTCTAAGGTTGAACCCTCAAATTAATCTGAATATTGCTGAGGGTTTGCACATGGCAGCTCATTCCATCTTCCATATAACATTCAGTATATTGTTTAAAAATCCTAGTAGAGTCCATATTTAAATATGACTGATGATTTTGTGTATTTGACTTGCATAACATTTCCTTTAATTAGATGATTTTCATCAAGCAGTAAATACTGCCCTTGAAACTTTTAGCCTTTCTGTGGTCTTATAAATAGCAGCAAAACAATAACCAGGTTATATTATCGTTATATATCTAGGACATTTTCAGGGGTACCTTTTAGCACTATAAATTTACGAATGTATTGTTTAGTGCCCTGGTCTGGCATTTATTTTGGGCCATTTTGTGCCACATGCACTCAAGTAAGAAAAATACTTACAAGTGTTATGGAAGTGCTATGTAGAAGTATTATGTATGGATTTAAAACTGCAGGTAAATGAAAAGAATAAAATTAGACCATCTGCCATCAAGTTAAGATGTCTCTGAAAGAACTGTCTGTACTTGCCGACTCAATAATTTCCCTTCCATGCATTTCTTTTCAATTAGAAAAGTTGTCAGTGTACAGAACAATCATGCATAAAATATAGGATTCCCATATACCACTCCCTTTGAACACCCTGCCTTGGTGTGGTACACCCATTACAATTGATGAGAGCACATTTTTATAACTGCATTATTAAATGTAGTCCATGATTTACCTTTGTTAGTGTTGTGCAGTTCCATGGATTTTTAAAAAAAATTTACCCTCTTATCATACATAAAACCTGAGATTTCCTCCTTTAACCACAGTCGGATATATGTTTCTGTGCTGTCACTTATATTCACAGTGGATTGGCTTTTACCATGGGGTTTATTAGTTAACAAATGTTCAGTTCTAAGGCCATGAAAATATGCAAATTAAGGCATCAAGAGATAGATACCTTCTCTGAGGAAAGGCCGGTGGCATCTGGAGCACCTCTGCCAGCTGGGAAGGCATGTGGTTGGCTTCTCGTGGTCCTTTGCTCCCAGGTTGGGTTGCTTTCGGCTTCTCATTCCAGTGGCTTTCTGCTTAAGCATCTGTGGGTTCTCACTTGGCTTCTCTGGGACAAACTGGGTTTCATCTCTTAGCTTAGCATCTTCAAACATTTGGGTCTGTGCTGGTTTTCTGAGCTCTCTTCAAAAGGTCTCTGCCCTTCATCCTCTCATGGAAGACTGCAGTAAACTAATAAAAACCAACCTTGAATGGGTGGGGTCACACCTCCATAGAAATAATCTGATCAAAAGTTCGCACCCCCAATTGGGTGGTCACATCTTCATGGAAACAAGCTAATCAGAAGATCCCACCCACAATAGGTCTGCACCCACAAGAGTGAATTGAAAGAACATAGTCTCTTTATAGGGTATATAACAGATTCAAACCAGCACAGTGAGTGTCTTAATAATAGAAAGTTGGGGAGTGGGTTTAGTTAGCACAGCAGACAAGAATAAGCGTGGAGTTAGCAGCGGAGGCAAGTTTGAAGAGGAACAATACTGGGTTGGATACAAATAGGTGTTTTAGAAAAGAGATATCAGAATATCACGGATTATGGCACATTTGATAAAAGATAAATTATAGGGATGAAGGACATAGGATGTTGGAAGCTTTCTAGAAAGGCATGGGGGGGTTCACGGGGATACTGTACAGGTTGCTGCTTTTTTTAATTTGTTTTTTTTTTAAATGGAGGAATTAGCAAGCTTCAAGGTTACTTCTATTGCAAAATGTTAAAATAACTTGAGCCTCTAGGAAGAGTCTCTTCAGAGCAGACAGGAATGTGATATCATCTACCTCCACCCCAGCTTACAGGGGGTGACTCAGACCCCCTAGCATACATGGGGGCTGGAGGTTGCTGGACTATCCAGGTCTGTGGCCCAGCATGGGTTGTCCCTTAACTGTCACCCTTTTGCTCTGTTCACTGATGTCCTTCTGTTGTACATGTTGGGAAAGGGTGGGGTGCTGGTGGTTGTCAGTCAGGTCAGTCAGTGAGCTTCACTTGGGTAGTTGGTAATATGCCTGTGTTCAGCATCAGTAACTGAGACTCCATTTAGTTTGTTTCCCAGCAGCAGGGAGATAGCATTTACCCTTGGCCATTTGAGCCCATCCTTGTTCCAGAAATCTGTCTTCATAGACTGAAGATTTAAATATTGGGACTGCCCCTGAGCCCTGCAGAAGGAGGGATCCAGGAAGGAAGATCCCTAGACAGTACCTAGGGAGAGAGAGGTACAGCCACGAGCCTGTTTTGCAGCAGTCTCTCTCCTGGGGTATCTGATTGTCTGTTGGGGTTTTCTGCTCTTGCTAGTTCACATGGGCCGGAATAAGGCAGGAGCTGTACAGGAAAAAAAAATGGATTTTGTAATATTTAATGTCTTAATCTCTCTGGAAATAATTGTCCCACTAACAACATATGAATTTGTTCTTTGACTTTTGTCCATTTTGTTCCTAAACATTTCAAGGACTCCCTGCGTGGTGTTAAGAGTAAATGGAGGGAAGGGGAGCAGTGCTTTCACCTTCCTGAGAAGGTGGTGAAGAAACAAGACTACATTATTGCCATAGATTAGTCTTTAAACCAGGGACAGACCATGGAGAAGGGGCAGTGTATCTTTCTACCTTGTTTTGGGTTATCAGGTTTGTTCCACTTCAGGTAAGAAAAGTTACATCCATTGAGAGTTTCAGTTCAGCCCCCCAGGACTTGGTGATGAAAAGTATTCTCAGGCTTTGCCAGTATGCTGGCTGACACTTTTTGTTATGGGGCTAAGAGTGAGTCTTCGTTGAGTGTTTTGTAGTTTGTGAGAAGTGGAATCAGGATTAAATAACCTAATGCTTCTTAATAAACCAAATTTTAATTATGACAAGAAAGATTTTTTAATATATACATAGCCAGCTTTTCACCACATTTTTCAAAAAGAATTGCACTTAGTCATATTGCTGTATATTTTTGTTCTAAAGGCTTTCCAACAAACATGTCATCGATGATTCGTGGCCTGCATCAGATGATGAAGACTTGGATTTTGATACCAAGGTGGAGTGCTCTCTCATGAAATTAACTTTCCTGCTCTGAATTTAGATTTATGTAGTATTTACTCTTAATATTTAGCTGCGGTCTGCCTATCATTGTTTTATGTTTATAATGTAGAGTCAGTCAAAGAAAACCATTTCATAGAAACATGAGTATTTGAATTTTATTTTATTTTATTTTTTGTTTTGGTGAAAACTGAAGATTTGGGAGTGGAGCTGAAAAAAAGCATGGGCAGGAAAATACATAATGACAGTAAAATTATTTTGAGCAAAGCTTTCCCACAAAGGAGGATATAGGAAACATGGTTAAGGATAAGGAGTCTTAGTGTGACTTTGAAGTCATCCTAATATGACTTTTATAATTCTCATGGCTAAATGAAAATTTTAATGGATCCAATCACATCTTTTCATAATCCTGGGATGTCTCTTTTGCCTTACATTCCAAAACTATACGGCATGCACCGTATAGTTTTTGTGGTTTTTTTCTCAGCCTCTTTTCAGTTTTGTATCCTGTAGTTTTTAGGAGAGAACTTTTTCTCTATTTCCATCCTTGGTTCTTTATTTACATTAAAATGATGTAAGAAATAGTGGGAATTTATAAACTTAAATTCCCCCAAAATCTCTATTATGAAAAGATTCCACTGTGTTTTCTAAATCATTCTCTGAAGAGGATATTTGAAACTCTTCATCTAATTGCAGAATACACGTTTTGCCTAGAATAATAACCAGCTCCAGAAGCAGAGACTCTCGATGACCATATGTTAAACTTTCTAATTCCAGAAATGTTTTTGTATTATGATTTTTAAAAAATCCATTCAGATTCCTTGTATAACCTTCAAAAAATTCAAGTTTCAGAAGTTTTTTTATTATAGTAATTTAAAATTTATTTGAAGACCCCTGCAACTTTACAAGCTACTGTGAGAGAGGAAATATTTTTGTGTATATCCTGGGGCACCTAGAATAAGGGCTTGCTTGTAGGAAGCATTTTGATATTTTGGAATCTGACTAAATGGACAGACGTGGATTTCTCTATAACAGAGCCTTAGAAGTAATATGATAAGCATTATATGTCTATTTCAATTTCTAAAACTATGGCTTAAATTTAATATTTCCTTTTAATATTTAGGATGTATAAGTTCATTTGAGTTCTGTTGAGGGAATACATCATAAATAAGAAAGAAGTTCCTAGTCTATTTTCAGGTGTCCTCCAATAATGAGCTTAGATTAGGGTATAGTTAAAAACGTATCAACCTTTTTAGGCCCACCCCGTGTTCTCTTATATCTACGGTTTCAAGCCAAACATTATTCCTTAGAAGTTCTGATTACCTATTTTTTTCTCTTGAGTAGTGAGTTGATGTGTTAAGAATGTTTCCTTTTAGATTTTTCTTTCTTTCTAGGGATCATTTAGAACTTTCAGGTAGGGGTAGAAGACTGTGTTCAACTATTTGAATGACTTATTTTATAATGATAAAATTAAAACTCTGTTACATAGCATTTATAAACAAGCAACCATAGAGTAGGAAGAAACAGTTTTTTTAAGACTTTCCTATGAACGAAAGTCTTTGTAATTATCTGTGAGATACACACACACACACACACACACACACACACACACACACACACACACATATACACTGACAGATTTCTCCACATACCTTTTTGTAATTCTTTTATTTTTTCTTGTTCTATCTTGGCTAAGCTTGTATTTGATTGATGTTGTCTCATGATCCCCACCTTGTTTTTTCTTTTCTTTACTTTTTTATTTACCCAAAGCCTAATTGTTCCCTCACAGTAAACATTTCGTCATTGTCTGTTTGATTGGTCATTTGTCTGTATCCGTTGTATTTATTTTAAGCTTTCTACCTAATAGCTGTGTATGTGTACCTATGTGTGTGTGCTCACTTGCATTCATCAGTCATGGCCCCCCAAGGATCTTTCTTTTTTTTCATTCCTTTTCTTGGAAGAGGATGAATTTATACAATCATTTTTCCTTAGCTTTTTGACAAAAGAAGCAACCTATACTGTTTGCAATTCTAACCCATCCAGTTAAGATACTACCAAGAACTGAACTATCACATATTCCCCGCACATGAGATAAATCATGTGTTCCAGTTTGCTAATACTGTCATTTGCAAAATACCAGAAATGGATTGGCTTTTATAAAGGGGGTTCATTTGGTTACAAATTTATAGTTCTAAGGTCATAAAAGTGTCCAAATAAAGACATCAACATTAGGATAGCCTGGCTGAAGGCTGGCCAATGATGTCCGGAAAACCTCTGTTAGATCTAAAGGCATACGGCTGGCATCCGCTTGCTCCAGGGTTCTGGTTTCCAAGTGGCTTTCTCCCAGGATGGTTTTCTCTAGGCATCTGGGGCTGTTCTTTTAGTTTCTCCCAGGCAAACTCTGGGCTAGGAAGAATTTGCTTTCAACAGCCGGCTCCAAATGTCCCTGTTGGCTGCAGCCCTGAGCTCCTTCTGTCCAAGCTCTTATAGGGCTCTGGTAAACTAATCAAGACCCATGCTGTATGGGCAGGGCGACACCTCCATGGCCATAATCTAATCAGTTATTACTCACAAATGGGTGGGTCACATCTCCATGCCAGCAACTTAATTGAATGACTCCGATGATGGCTGTTATCATAATCATCTTTTTCTTATGATATGTAGAATGGAAAATGTTCATAATAAGTGCTTGGCAGATTTTAGATGCTTAATAAATGTTCATAATCTTCCCTTGTTATTAC
Source organism: Choloepus didactylus (assembly GCF_015220235.1). Taxonomy (NCBI): domain Eukaryota; kingdom Metazoa; phylum Chordata; class Mammalia; order Pilosa; family Megalonychidae; genus Choloepus; species Choloepus didactylus. The sequence goes on along the minus strand of NC_051311.1, from coordinate 9,859,692 downwards.
AGCTTACTATGCTTTGTAGAAATAGTTCTTAATGTGCAAAGAGTTGCATGCTGTATTTCATTTTTTGTTAGCTATTACTTAAAACCAAAAGAAAAGATTTTCTTACAACTTTGTCATTCTAGTCAATTATTTTTCCTGTATTAAAAATCAAAACAAAAATTTCCCATGCAGCATTACCTCTCATTTGTTAGAGAAATAATTAGGTTACCCCAAGTCCTTGTTTACCTGCATGAAGCAACTTCTAAGGATGTTTATACTCAATATCACATAGTCTAGAGTTCCTTATGCCAAGCATCTTACTTTACTGCTGCATTAGAAAAAATGAAATATTAAAAAATTTGTTAACATATGTTATTTTTAAAATGTCCTCTTATTTTTGGTGGGAAATGCAAATTAGAATGAGGTGTTTTGAAGTTGCTTTCTTGTTAGAATGCAAATCAGTGTTTTGTGTGTGAATATGTTTGCTCTGCCTTCCTTTCTCAGTTTACAGAGTCCACAGCCAAGTGCAGATAAGACTCGGACATGAACTAGAGGCTTTATATGAGGTTCTCCATGTAAATGCTTTCATTTTATATAAATGCTCTTATTTTTAAGTCTAACTGCTTTTCAACTAGGAAATTCAGTAATGTTTTTCAGAAAGTGATTAGGAAATCTTTATGCAATTCATTATTTTAACAGAGCATCTCTGACCGTGATCCAGAGAAGTCTTTTGCTTCCTTATGCAACGCCACACATGAGAAGGAAAAAAATATATTAAATGGACAAATGCAAGGTAAAATTGCATTTTGTAAAAATTTGGCTATGTTTATTTGACACATGTGCACTGGAGTGAAATTAAGGACATTCAGGAAATAAGGAAGAGGAAAGGCATAGAGAATGAATGAGACAGGCAAAGAGTACAGGGGGTACAATGAATTAAGAAGAATGAGGTGTGCGTAGTGGAATGTGGTCAAATAAAATGAATCTTCAGTAACAGGAACGGACTGTTAGAAAAACAGGAAGAATATAAAGTGAGATTCCTATACCAAGCGTGCCAGAGCAGTGGAGCACCAATTTCCCACTCTGACTCTCTTCCACATTGTTGGAAGGCATTACTGAAGGAGGCTCCTGAATAAGGCATATGAAGAGACACTAGATGCCATCAGGTTCAAGGAATACAGACATCATTAAGGCTCATTCACAAATTCATCCACCCAACATAAATGAGCAAAACAACCAGAAACCAAAATTGAGAAATACGTAGAAACATACAATGGTGCACCGTCCACTATTCTCAACTTCCTGATAGTACATTTTTTAAGAACATTCAGAACTTCAACTGCATTGTTTGTGGTTTCCAGAACTACATTGTTTCTACACCTCTGGCAGTGTACACCTGTTTCCTGTATACCTGAAATGTTTATATCCTTGTATCTGAAATCCTGTACTGTTTATTCTGTCTCAAATTTTGTTCCTCTTTTAAGACCCAGCCTGTTATGTGAAGTCTTCCTGGATAATCATGACTGTTTCTTAAAGAAGTGTATGTTCAGCTAAAGATTAGCCTTATTTTACATTTTCAATTCGTTAAATGTTATTTTGTTTATTATTATAAAGATTGTCTTTTATCTGACTGTTCTAAGTCATTTATTTTCATTAATATGTAGATGTGTCAGGAGAAGTAGACTTAAAAAGGACATCAGAGGAAGAACAAGAGAGGCTTGATGGAGGTGAAAACAACCAACCACAGGTAGGTGAAAATTTAAATTTCTGGTATAATTTTGTTTTGGTGCTTTAATAACTAGTGTAGCCCAAATGAAATTACATGTGGACTAGAATGTAAAATATCTCTAGATTGTATTGTAATATTTAATTTTTAAAACACTTTTACTATGTAAAATTTCAAATACTCCTAGAATCTTTAGCAACTTATAGCCAAACTTTATCTTTGGAAGAAAAAGAGAACCACACCTTCCAGAATGAGGTCCTTGGTGTTAGAGTACAAATAATGACTCCACAATTTCTTCCCCTTAGCATCTTCCACATATTTTATTTTAGGGTAGGACATCAGTAAACATTATTAGAAATTTTTAAAATCCCTCCCCCCATTAGTGGACATTAGAATGTCTTAGATCTGGACAGAAGGAGATTCTCTGGGTACAGAATGGTATCATAGTATATAATTTGAATTAAAATTTAGGAATTTTCTTTTCTTCCTGCTGATGTTAAGGGCCATGGCTCCTAGTCATTTAAAGTTTACCTACTCTCCAACTGCTAATGTGTTAAAAACAGTCCTTAATAGCACTGTACAGGCTCTGTATGTCAGGCATGGTCTGGTGAAGTGTTTTTAAAGTGATAAAACTCTGTCATATTAAAAATGATCCCCTAACTCAATTCTGCTAGATTTAAAATATAATGAATGAAGCTGAGTCCAAAGAAACAGTGACAAAATTGGGTTTGCATCTTCATGTTTTTCTCATATTTTAGGCTAAGACAAGTTACTTGTATCTTCTTAGTTACACTTCAGTTTTTTCAGAATAGCAAAACATAGATTAAGAGTTAAATTTTAATTATTTTCTAATTTTTCTTTGTCTGTACTTGATGACTTAAGGATAAAGTTATTGTTGAAACATGCAACCCAACAGAAAACACATCTGAAAATCAAACTGAGCCAATTAATCTTCCACTTTTGCATCTTCAAGAAATGTCTCAAGACCCAGAAATGAACGAGCAATGTGATAGAAAGGATATATCTGTATATTCAGGGCCTCCTTTTTTGCAAAAGTGTGAGGAAATATTGATCAAACAAGGAAAGTTAGAAGTGAAAAATAATTTAAAACTCATCACAAACGAGTTAACGCAGAAGTTTGCTGTAATTTCTGAAAAATGTAAAATTACTGCTCATCCCGAGGAAGAGCCACTACTGGACAACTCTGAAGGAGCAAACTTAAAGGAACTATCCTCTAATTTGACAAAGAAGATACCTGATGGTGAGGAGAACGATGCATCTGGAGTATCTGTACCTGTTGTACTCCAGGCAGTTCCTGAACAAGGAGAGCCAAGTCTTGAAAATGTCTTTCCATCTCGTTTATACTCTGGGTCCCAGGAGTATACTTGCCAGTCGTCTTCTAAACTTGATTTAAATCATAAATTAGACCATGAAAATGATTATGAACCTGACACTGAATGTATTTTTCACAAAAATAAGGAGGGTTTTTATAATGATGCAGAAAATAAAACGATGAGGAACCCAGATGCACTTAAAGTTGAAATGAAAGAAGACCGAGGGTTTGATGTGCAAAAGACAAAAAATCCAAAGCAAAATACCATGGATTGGAAATTAGACGTTGGACGTCCCTGGCAGTCTAGCGATCCCCAAAGCCTTGTTGATTTGTTCCCTACCCGGTGCAGTGAAATGAGAAATATTATTCAAACAAAAAAGCCCACTCTGTTTGCTGTTACAGACACTCATGAGAAAACAAAACCAAAGGCAGGCTTGTTCCAGAAGCCATTGCATGATAATTGCCGTGGTGATAACAGTAAAGCAAGAGATGGGTTGTTTCATTTATGGGAAGAAATGAAGGTTGATGTGTCTAACCTAAAACATTACACTGAGATTCTTTCTGAACAGCTTTCTAAATCTGCAAGTAAATTCAGTATTGTAAAACTTGAGCTCTATCAGACAAAAGATGCCCTGAGAAAAAAGAATTTGGTTTTAGAACGTGTAGAAAGAGACCTACGTCAAGCACAGTGTCAGATGAAGGAGGTTGAACACATGTATGAAAGCGAACAAGGTAAAGTGAGTAAGTACATTGGAAAACTGGAATGCTTAGAGGAAAGGTTATCCCAGCTGCAAAGTGAAAATATTTTACTTCGACAACAACTGGATGATGCTCACAAGAAAGCTGCCAGTGAAGAAAAGACAGTAATTGACATCCAAGGCCAATTTCAGGATATCACAAAAAATCTTAAAACTGAAAGTGAAAAACAAAGCCTTCTGGAAGAACGAAATAAGGAATTAATCAATGAATGTAACCGTTTAAAAAAACAAATACATCAGTATGAAAATGAGAAACTAGAAAGAGAAGTAAGTATCAAGAAATATAAACATTTTTTAACTTCCTGAAAGAAAACAAAGAAATATTTGGTTTTGGCTAAAGTGTTGAGTCTAGTTGAATATGAAAATATATAGAGTATTTATGTATTTGCTACATCAGCATAGAAACATACCTTGTATGCAGCAAACAAAACTTAAACTTGAGAGGTGTTTTACTTTGAGTAAAGACATTTTGTCACATGTGAAATTGTAAATGTTTGTTATAAATTCTTAATAGATGTATACTAGTGTTAGGTCTTGTGCTGCAGAAATAATCATTTCAGTGTCTTTGTCACCATTTTTTAAGACCATATAAGATTGTGATGAAGCAGACAAAATGGAAATGTTCATACCTGAAATGAGTATTTTGACGTTCAGATTCAATTAATTGGGTTACGTTTGTTGACAGTAAATTCCTGATTTCCCAGATAAACTGAAGCGTAGATGCTGTATCTCATCATAATTTTCCTGCAGTAGCTTTTATACATTTTTAATTCGTGTAATTTTTCATGTCAATTTGAATTAAATCTGAAACCTTTCAGTCCCAAATTATGTGTTCTCATGACCTCTCAACTCGTTCAAGTTACCTGCTTTTCATTTCATTATAAATTGGGATAAATGTGAATTTTAGCAAAACTGTATTTGACTTAATATACCCACAGCTATTTGGAGTTTATTTGAATATTTTTACAAATAATTTGCTTATAATTACTTTTTCTTTAAAGTCTCAATCATGTTCATTTGGTCATAAGTTTGCCCAACACAGAGATAAGTGTAACTGCCTGTGATTTGTCCTGTTGGCATTGGAGTGCTCTTTTCAGACTCATGTTGGGTGTCAGGATTCTCGGTGTAGCAGGAGTGGAGTGAGGGGGGAGAGAATCTCAGTAGCTGAGGTCAGGGAGGGAGGTGGAGGCCGGGTTACCCAGTGAGGCCTGGAGGGCCTTGTAAAGACTCTGCTCTTATTCTGAGATGGGAATCTAGTGGAAGGATTTGAGTGCAGGACTGAATATGGGAGGAAGTCTAAAGTTCCTTTGAACCTCTAATAAAACAAGAGGGAATAAGTTTAGAATTTCCCACCCCCAGCCCTACCCACATACCCATTTCTTTTTGAGATCAGTAGGTTTGTTAAACTTTGCACATTCTTCAGGTGAAGGGGGAGGGAGAAGAGCAGACAGTGGGGCTGAATCTGTTGTCTCATAAACATAATACTGATTAGGGAGAGGGATAACACTTTCCTCGTCCTTCACCAAATTCGGCAATAGCCAGCAAGGTATACGTGTGAGGGAAAGAAGGTAAATTGATGTACGTGGTGATATTTTTCAAAGAATAACTCTTAGAATTATATATTATGAACATAATTTAATGAAGTGATTTGTAAAACCAGTAACAGAAATATCTTATCAGGTAGTTGTGAGACAACTTCAACAAGAACTGGCTGATAGCCTAAAAAAACAACCCGTGTCAGAAGCTTCACTGGAGGTGAAATCACATTATCATATTAATTTAGATGAGACACAGGATGTAAAGAAGAAATTAAGTCAGATCATATGTAAGGTATGTATTAAATTTGACATGTCGACAGTTAATCTATAGCTGGTTAAATAATATAAAGTGCTTTGTGATACTAATTTCATTGGCAGTTTTCTTTTGTATTTTCATTATGATTAATTTATTTCAATTTTATTATCTTTGTAATGCACTTATTTCTACAACTCTGACTTCCATTCTATTTGTATTGTACAGTATAATATTTATCCTTACAAAAGTTGAGCATTAGGTAGCAATCCTCACGGAAGTTGAAAGACTTTTTTTCCTTCTAAACAATATTTTTTAGTCATATCTCATTTGCTAAGATAAGGAAAGACAGATTAAATCAGCAGATAGCGTTCAGTGGAATGTTCAAGAAGATACACAATATATATTTACTGGATTTCAGCATAATTTGCTCCAGAAAGGCCATTAAACTGTTCTACAAAAATGCACATTTTAGGTTGTTTTACAAATCAGTTGAAAACTTATATTTTCCTTTCATTTTGGATATATTGTAAAGAATAGAAATATTCAGATCATGTATAATATATATACTCAAAATATAGGATTAAGAACGTTATCTAGATCTCAATCATGATTGGATTCCTTTAAACAACTTTATTGAGCTGTAATTAACATACCATACAATTCAGTAGCTTTTATTTACAAAGTTCTGCAACCATCACCACAGGCAATTTTGGAACATTTTCATCACCTCACAGAAAATCCACATCTTTTAGCCATCATGCCCTGGCTCTACTCTTACCCTCTTTTCTCCCATTCCTCTTCCCCACAGCCCTAGGCAAACTAACTTATTTTCTGTCTCAATGAATTTGCCTATTCTGTGCATTTCATATAAATGGAATCATATAATACGTGGTCTTTTGTCTGGCTTCTTTTGCTTAGCATAAGTTTTCAAGTTTCGTTTGTGTTCTAACGTGTCTCAATATTTCATTCCTCTTTATTGCCAAACGATCGTCCATTGTATGGATACATCAGTGGAACTGATGTTGTTTATCCATTTATCTGATGGACATTTAGACCATTTCCACTTTCTGACCATTATGAATAATGCTGCCAGGAGCGTTCGTGTAGAGGTTTTTGCGTGGACACATGTTGTCGTCTCCCTGCTGATGGGTTTTATCACCTGCGTGAACTGGGCGGATCCACCGTCTCGGTGCCTTTGCTCTGGCCTTTCTGTCTGTTCGGTCTCTGTTCCTCCAGCCGAATCCCACATCCGTTCAGAGCCGGCTCACAGTCTCCCCTCCTCCAGGAGGCTCCTCCGACTGTCCTCTCGCTGACCTCACTTCCCCTCAGCACTTGTCATCTACTCTGTGCAGAACTTTTTTTAACTTTTAATTTTGCAATAATTTCAAACTTACAGGACATTTTCCAAAATAAAACAAACCCTACTCAGAGAACTCCAACATCACCCTCCCTGAGATTCCCAGACCACCATTTTTTCCCCTTTTACTTTAGTTAAGTTTTATTTCATAGTTCTGAAACACATTTTAAATGTAGGTTTCATATGAGGTAATTTGTAAAAGTGCTTCCAAGTCTATTAGGGATTCTAAATATTCTAAAACTCTGTGGGATTGCTGTTTGAATCAGTTGAAGAAAGTAGTATATGAATACTGTATTAATGACAGAAATGATCACTAATCTTTATATTTTGCTAAATTCATAGAACAAAATTCTTTCCATGCGATACATTAAAATATAGAAACAGATGTTGCAGTGATTACTTCCTACTACTAATAAATAAAGTAGCCTAGTTATCATATAGTAACATTTTAAACTAGAAACCAATTAGGGTAAAGAATGTTTATACTTGTAGGAAGTTATACTTGAATTACAAATTAAAAAGTTTTTTTTCTGTATTAATGAGTCAGCGAGAGTATTAGCACAATGCTTTGGTAGTCAAGAGTTACAATTTGTTGAAATGTTTTAAATTAAATTCCTTCTACCTCTTTACAATTTTTTTTTCTTTTTTTCTTTTACTGTGATTTTTTCTTATTAAATTCAGTTTTATCGAGATATATTCACATACCATACGGTCATCCATGGTGTGCAGTCAACTGTTCACAGTACCGTCACATAGTTGTGCCTTCATCACCCCAGTCTATTTTTGAATATTTTCCTTACCCCAGAAAGAATAAAATAAAAATTAAAAATTAAAGTAAAAAAAAAAACACCCAATCATCCCCCCCATCCCCAACCTATTTTTCATTTAGTTTTTCTCCCCATTTTTCTACTCATCCATCCATACACTGGATAAAGGGAGTGCGATCCACAAGATTTTCACAATCACACTGTCACCCCTGGTAAACTGCATTGTTATAAAATCATCTTCAAGAGTCAAGGCTACTGGGTTGGACTTTGCTAGTTTCAGGTATTTACTTGTAGGTTTTCCAATACATTAAAATCTAAAAAGGGTTATCTCTATAGTGCATAAGAATGTCCATCAGAGTGACCTCTCGACTCCATTTGGAATCTCTCAGCCACTGAGACTTTATTTTGTTTCATTTCACATCCCCCTTTTGGTCAAGAAGATGGTCTCTATCCCCCGATGCCAGGTCCGGATTCATCCCTGGGAGTCATATCCAGCATTGCCAGGGAGATTTACATCCCTGGGAGTCCTGTCCCATGTATAGGGGAGAGCTGTGAGTTCACCTGCCAAGTTGGCTTAGCTAGAGGGAAGGGGCCACATCTGAGCAACAAAGAGGCACACGGGGAGACAGGCACAATGATAAGGTGGTTTAGCCTCTCCTTTTGAGCTTCATAAGGGCAAGCCCCAAGACAGAGGGCTCAGCATCCCAAACCATCGGTCCTCAGTGTTTCTGAGGATGAACAGCAGCAACAATCCAGTATCATGTACCGATTTTCATTGTCCTTATCTTAGTCTCTTTTTTTTTAATTGCAGCAACATGTATACAACACAGATCTTCCCCTCCCAACTGCTCCGAAGCATACCATTTGGTGGGATTAATCACATTCTCAGAGTTGTCCTCCTCTCACCACCGTCCTTACTAGAACTTTCCCTTCACCCCAAACAAACTCTGTATTCATTTTGCATTTTCTCACCATTGCCCCTGGCCCCCACCTCTCATAATCTCTACTCTACTTTCTGTCTCTATGAGTTTGCACATTCTCTGATATTTTCTTTGTGGTTACCATGGATCTTACATTTAGCATCCTAAATACATAAAAATCTTGTTTACTTTGATATCAACTTAATTTCAATAGCATAGCATAATCTGTGTTCTTATACACCCTCTTTCCCCCACCGTCATGTAGTTTCTGTCACAGATTATGTATTTATACATTTGAGTCCAAAACCATTGATTTATCATTATATTTTATGTATTTGCCTTTTAGGTTCCTGTAGGGTGTCTTTGAGATATTGGTATCATAAACTTTTTTCTTTTTTTTTCTTTTTTGTTGGTATCATAAACTTTTTATTCTCTTTATTCTAAGCAATTATTTAACCAATTAAACATAAAACTGGAAACTTTTAATCCAATAGAAGAGAATTGTTCAACCAAATGCATATCTTTTTTTTTTTTGTCACTATGAAAAAAATTCCAAATTTGATTTCCTTCATTATGTAGTCAGAACTGGGATTTACAACACTGTAGCAACTGTAAGCTCTGGGAACTGGCTTTTCTTACATGACATAGTATATAACCTCAATCTGCCCAGCTGAGTATTTGCTAAAGCAGCCCAACATTTACAGTTGCTGGTACTGAATTGATTGGAAACCTTGATGTAGCAATTCTAGTCACTTGCTTGAGCCTGCCACTAAAGGTCACGTCAGTTATACACTAACTGCTCAACTCCAGGAGGTGCTATTTGCATTGTAACCCGTGACCATTGCCGACTTTATTAGTACAGAGAGAATATAACTTGCAAATTATTATAAGAGGAAGAAGGTACTGTTGGGTAGTGGGATTTGTGAAAGTTTTATGAAGCACTGGGGCCTTTTTCTGGGCCTCATGCTCCTCATTTGATGCCACTTTTCCATGGTATAATGAAAAGTGATTAATTGTAACATGGATAGGAGAATGCTTCCAATGGCAGACCACCTGCCTAATATACCAAATGTTATTAGAACATAAAATATATTAACCACAACAGTGCTACTAGCCAACGCTGATATATAGCTTACTCTCCGTCAGGGACTCTTCTAAGTACTTTACATATATTCCCTAATTTAATCTTCCCAGCATCCCAATGAGGTAGATACTATTCTTACTTCCATTTTACAGGTATGAAGAAACTGAGACACAGGGAGTTTAAGTAATTTGCTGAAGGTCACAATCTGGTAACTGGTGGAGCTGGGATTCAGACAAAGGCAATCTGGGTTGTGTTTACACCCTAGCAGTCTGACTTCTGCCTCTCAAACTATTCTGTGATACATCTGGTTGTCACCTAAAGTAGCATGTTATCTTTCATAATCACTGCCATGGTCTTTCACATATGTGAATATTTAAAATTATAAGTGATATGGTGGTACTTGAAATAAAAATCCTAAATGCTTAATAATGTAACTTCCTATCTTTCCCCATTCTACTACTCTGTGCATTTGAGTATTTAGCAGATGAAATATATCTTAATAACAGAATAATACTGTCTTTTAGTACTGGAGCTAGGATTGTTAAACTTCCCTGTAAAGGGCCAGAAAGTAAATATTTTAGGCTTTGTGGGTCACAAGGTCTCAGTCTCAACTATAGTATTTATCTCTGTCGTTGCATGAAAGTAGCCAGAAATAATATTCAAATTAACAGGCTCAGCTGTGGTCCTATAAAAATTTTAGTTACCAAAACAGGTGGTAGCTGGATTTGTGATAGAATTTCAGTAAATTATTTTCTTTTATTTTTTGTTTCAGTTGCAAGCAGCACAGGCTCACCTTCCAAAGACAGTACCAAGTGCTGAGAGGACCCAACAACATTATGCAAAAATATGATTTGAAGCAGCACAGAAAATAACTTGATACAATAAGCATAATAGTATCAGAATTATGTTGATTATAATAAACATGTCTGTATGAAACCAAGGAAAAATTTCAGATTTGCACTTTTTTGAAATGCGTAATTTTTGTACATTGTCCCTGTTATGCAAATCACATGTAGAAATATGGCATAATTGCTAGGTCATCTACTATTCAAATTTTTAAGAATTTATATAATTTCACTTTCAGGTGTTTGTTCAGAAATTATGTAGTATTTTTTAATATGTGTATAAGAATGATTATTTTAAAATATATATTTTAGGCTTGAAATTGAAAACACCAAGTTAAAAGTTACAATCAAAAAGCAAACGGGGTTACTGAGAGAGGAAAGGCAGAAGATGGTGGCATAGAGAGGAGTAGAAGTTAGTTAGTCCCCCCAGAGCAACTATAAACAACCAGGACTGAAGTAACTAGTAAAAGATCTGGAATAACTGCTGGGAGATGACTGTGACTGTCCACATAATGTGCAACAATCTGGATTGGGAGAAATGCCTGAGATCACAGCATAAGATCTGTAACTAAAAACTGTGGACCTGAGCTGAGAGCACCTCCCTCACGGCAGCCTGAACTTCAAAGCCTCGCTGTGATAGAGAGCAGCACTCCCTGAACAAGTGAACATACCTCAGCCCAGCTCCAACTAGGGTTTCAATGTTAACTGCCCAATACAAACTATGAATCCCCAACAAGCAGACAGAAGCTTTTGGTGATGACTGACCTTGGAGAGCCAGAGGATGTATCTGTGTTGGAACAGGGAACTGAAATGTTTGGGTGCTATCTCTGGCTGACAGGTGAATCTGGGGGCCATAGACTGACCCTGAAAGAGGGCTTTCTGTCCTTTCTCTTGCTTTCTCAATGTGGGAAGCTCAGTGGAGAAAGCCTCAGCCATTTTCACCTTGCAGTGTCCTGCAGTAGAGAAAGCCTCAGCAATTTTAAACTCACAGCACTCTGACCCAGACAAGGGTGGTGATAGAGCCAGAGAAACAGACTCTATTTATAGGTGTGCTGGTTTGAATGTGTTATGTCCCCCAAAACACCATTATCTTTGATGTAATCTTGTGTGGGCAGACATATCAGTGCTGATTAGATGATGATTCTTTGAGTGTTTCCATGAAGATGCACCCCACCCAACTGTGGGTGATGACTCTGATTGGATAATTTCCATGGAGGTGTTACCCCGCCCATTCAGGGTGGTTCTACATTAAATCAGTGGAGCCATATAAAGGAGCTGACAAACAGAAGGAACTCAGTGCAGCTGAGAGTGACATTTTGAAGAGGAGCTACAGTCAAGAGGGACACTGAAGAGTGCACAGAAGTTGAAAGAGTAGCTGCAGATGAGAGACAGTTTGAAGACTGCTGTTGAAAGCAGACTCTTGCTCCAGAGAAGCTGAGAGAGGACAAATGCCCCAAGAACAACTGAGAGTGACACTTTGAAGAGGAGCTGTGGCCTAGAGAGGAATGTCCTGGGAGAAAGCCATTTTAAAACCAGACTTGGAGCAGACACAAGCCACGAGCCTTCCCAACTAACAGAGGTTTTCTGGATGCCATTGGCCATCTTCCAGTGAAGGTACCAGATTGTTGATGTGTTACCTTGGACACTTTATGGCCTTAAGGCTATAACTGTGTAATCAAATAAACCCCCTTTTATAAAAGCCGATCCATTTCTGGTGTTTTGCAAAAAGGCAGCATCAGTAAACTAGAGCAATATGCAAATGATCTCTGTCTAGGGGGCATATCTTCCCTAAGAGGAAGGTGGTGCAAAGCTCTACTACCCACCTTTCATTCAGAACCAGACCCCAGAGCCTGGGGGAAAATGGCCACAGGCCACACCTCCTTACACCACTCTGGAGTGACAAGCTGACAGGTGCCCCCTGCTGGGAAGAAAAGCACAGGGTGTGTCAGTCCTCTAAGACACAGCATTAGGGAAACCAGATACTGAATATGTATTCCTTCTGGGACCTGAGCCTGTTCTGGTCTAGGAAAACCTGATTGGGGGTAAACAAGGAAACCAGTTGCCTAGACAGCAGAAAACTACAACCTACACTAAGAAAAACAAAGTTATGGCCCAGTCAAAGGAACAGACTTACACTTCAGCTGAGGTAGAGGAATTTAAACAACTAATGATAAATCAAGTAAAAATGTTTAGGAAAGATATGGCAAAAGAGATAAAGGTTATAAAGAAAACACTGGCCATACATAAGGCAGAATTTGAAAGCTGGAAGAAACAACTGGTAGAATCTATGCAAATGAAAGGCACAAAACAAGAGTTGAAAGACAATGGAGATGTACAACAGCAGATCTGAAGAGGCAGAAGAAAACACTCAGGAACTGGAGAACAGGACACCTGAAATCCTACACACAAAAGAACAGATAGGGGAAAGAATGGAAAAATATGAGCAACATCTCTGGGAATTGAATGACAAAACAAAATGCAGGAATGTAGGTGTCATGGGTGTCCCAGAAGGAGAAGAGAAGGGATAAAGGGCAGAGGTAATAATAGAGGAAATAATCCGTGAAAATTTCCCATCTCTTATGAAAGATATAAAATTACACATCCAAGAAGCACAGCATATCCCAAATAGAATAGATCTGAATAGGCCTATGCTAATATACTTCATAATTGTGTTATCAGATGTCAAAAACAAAGAGAATCCTGAAAGCAGCAAAAGTGATCCATCACATAGAAGCTTAATAAGACTATGTGCAGATTTCTCAGCAGAAACCATGGAGGCCAGAAGGAAGTGGTGTGTTATATTTAAGATACTGAAAGAGAAATACTGCCAACCAAGAATCCTGTATCTGGCAAAACTGTCCTTCAAATATGGGGGAGAGTTCAAAATATTCTCTGACAAACACACAATGACAGAGTTTGTGAACAAGATACATGCTCTGCAGGAAATACTAAAGGGAGCACTACAGATAGGAAATGACAGGAGTGAGAGGTTTGGAACACAATTTTGGGGGGATAGTAGCACAGCAATGTAAGTACACTGAACAAAGATGACTGTGAGGATGGTTGAAAAAGGAAGGTTGTGACCATGTGGGACACCAGAACACAAGATGAAGGATGAAGACTGGGACTGTGTAACTCGGGGAAACCTAGGGTGCTCAATGATTATAATAAAAGGTACAAATAAATTTTTACATGAGGTAGAACAAATGAATGTCAACATTGCAAGGTGTGAAAAATAGGGTGGGATTGGGGGGAAATACAATCAATGCAAACCAGAGACTATAGTTTATGGAAACATTGTATTATGCTTCCTTTAATATGGTAGCATGTTGTGAGAATAACTAACAGTGCTGAAAGGTGTGTGAAGGTGGTGGAAAGGGGAAGCTCAGAGTCACGTAGGTCACCAGCAGGAAAGTTGGGGGTTGAAAGATGGGAATGTATAAAACAGTGAATTCTGTGGTGGACAATGTCCATGATTAACTACACAAATATTATAAATCTGTCACACAAACTAGAAGAAATATATGATACTATAACTAGAAGTTAATAATAGAAAGACATATAGGAAAGAAATATGTATACCTATTGCAAACTATATACTACAGTTAGTAGTATTTTAACATTCTTTCAGCCACAGTAAAAACTGTACTACACCAAAACTGAATCAATAATGGAGGGGCGTGATTAAGGGAATGGGAGGATTTGAGTTTCCCTTTGGTCTTTCTTTCTTTTCTGGAGTAATGAAAATGTTTTAAAAATTGAGAAAAAAATTAATTGTGGTGATGGATACACAACTGTATGATGGTACCGTGGGCAACTGATGGTACACTTTGGATCTTTTGATAGTTGTATGGTACGTGAACAATCTCAATAAAGTGTGTATATATATATATATATAAAAGCAGACATGAACAGATATTTGCACACAGATGTTCACAGTGGCTTTATTCACAATTGCCAAAAGACGGCAATCCCCGAGTGTCCAGCAGCCGATGAACAGATAAACAAAATGTGTACACACATAGAATGGAATGTTATTCAGCCCTAAAAACAAATAAAGCTCTGATAGTGTGACAACATGGATGAACCTTGAAGGCATCACTTTGAGTGGAGTAAGTCAGACACCAAAGGACAAATACTGTATGATCTCACTGATAAATAATTAGAATAAACAAATTCATAGAATCAGAAACTAGAATACAGGAAACCAGGGGGTGGGTGGGGGTAGGGAATGGGGAGTTAATGCTTATTTGGTACAGTTTCTGTTTCAGGTGATAAAAAATGTTCGTAATGGATGGTGGTGACAGTAGCACAACACTGTGAATGTGACTGACACTAATGAATTGTATATTTGAATGTGGTTAAAAGGGGAAATGTTAGGTTGTATATACATTATTAGAGTAAATTTGAAAAAGAAACCACAGGACTGTACAACACAATTAGTGAACCCTAATGTAAACTATGGACAACAGTTAATAGTGTAATTATGATAATATTGATTCATCAACGGTAACAAAGGAACCACACTAGTGCTAAGTGTTCATGATAGGGAAAACTGCGTAAGAGTGGGATATAGGCTAACTGTATTTTCTGTGTGATTTTTCTGTAAACCTACATCTCTAATTAAAAAAAAATACAAAAAAAATACTTTTGCTTTAGTACTGATATACCAGTCTTACTATATGAAAATATTAAGGAAAAAAAAATAATGCCATGTAAAACCAAACAAAAAACAAGGGGGGATACAAACTATCCTAGACTAACATTTTATAGGTAAATTCATTTACTGACATAATTTCCCCAGATTATACTGTCAAGCCAGCTTTCACTTCCTACTAATCTCATAAACCCAGCTAACTAAAATTATACTTCAGAGGAAAATTAATGAACTAAATTCATTTTCCATGATTCTGTGTTTTGACTTACTTGTTTAGTTTGTCTGACAACTTTCTAACTAACAGTTAGATACAGGTGCTTGTATGTTTCCAACTCTGATTTATTAGAAGCTTCTTGGGAAGCGTTCATTTTGGAAAGTTTGAATTCTAAATCTTTTATTCTGAGTTCGGTCTGACTTCTTATTGAAGCATTATTATTCTCCCTTAACTGCTCTCAAGTTTTCTTGAGATGCTGCTCGTATCTAAAGCAAATTAAAGGAATACATAATAAAAATAATTATAACCTGAATAATTATAGTGTATTTTTTCTTCTTGTCTTTATAATTAATGATTGAGAAAGCAATCTGAAATATGTGAGAAAAGCTGAAGATTAAAATATTTATCATTGATGTCAGCTGGATACACTGGAACTATAAAAAAAGTCAAATCATTCTAATATTGGTGCCTATGTAATCTGATAATGCAAAGAAAAATAAAACCAATTTAAAATTTTAACAATTAAGCAATATCACTTAAGAGTAACCCAAAAGTATAGTACAATTTTTAAATCATAATTTTTCCTCCAATGGTCTTGTTTTATGCCAACTGGTCTTAATAATCAAGTGATTCTCTAATGAGAATCTTTATTCCCAAAGACCAATTTAGTGATAAAGGTGGAAACTGAAATATTTAAAGTGAGACCCAAGTGCCACCTTCCTTCTAGAAATCTATAAAACAAATGGCTGTAAGGAAAGCAGAGGAAAGTTATGCAAGGTACAAATCCAAAGTATAATTTACAGTGTCACAAATCAAAGCACATCACAGATAAATAAATCAACCTGTAAAAACAGATTAACTTCATTTAATTTGTCTACTATCTCCTGTCTGGCTCTTTCTTCAATCTCCCGTTTGTATTGTTCTACTCGACCATGTTCTAGCATATTCATTTCTACATGACTTTAGAGGTTCACGACTTCTTGTTCCAACTTCTTTTTATTCTTCTCCAGGTTTTTACATTTCTTTTCTATTGCGCTCATAGACAATAACTCCTGTCAAAGATCTTGATTTTTTGCATCCAGAGAGAGACATTTTGAAGATGCAGTTTCAAGTTTTGCTGTAAGATCATCAATCTGCATGAATAAAATAATACAATTTGCTATTGAAGGAAGTGGGCTGAGAACAGTCTACCACCAACATCAAATTTGAAATATATTCGACTGCAATAAAATGTTATTTGTACTGTCATAGATTCTTAGAGTAAGGACACTTGAATTACACATAAAATCAGGAACAAGGTTCAATACACAAGAAATCACAAAAATAAATTCTTTACCCTCATCATCTTTGCCACACAATTTTGTACTTGATTTTATACTGTCTTTCATTTTCTTATGATTGTTCATATGTCTTTCCTTCTTAAAATGACTCTAAGTCATCTTCAGGCAGAAAGATTCTTAGTACTCCCCTCTCCAACCTAATGCCCCATAACTTGTAACAACCTTTTAAGGACAAAAGGTACTCACATCATATTGAGTCATCTGGGTCGGCGACAATAAATGGCTTTCAGAAAAAGATTTGGAAAATAAGACTCTAATTAATGAATCTTGTACAATATGGATTCTAATGCTATAATATAAAAGTTTCATGCTAATTTGAATAGTATTACAAAGAGAAAGGTTTCTCAGAGTTAAGGAGCAATCACATTTTCCAGTATAAAACTTTAGTGGGATGATCCAGACTTTTTTTTTTTAAACTAGGAAATGCCTTAATTCAATAGCACTATCTAGTAATCCTTGGTACTATCTACAAAATAAGGGAGCATACTAAACAACAACGAAACTTGCTGGAATTTCAGTTGTACTGAGTTGGGAAGAGTCTCTTTTAGATGTAATAATCATTTGACAAGAAAAGGTCAGTGGATTTGGTGGTTTTAAAACACGTCTACAAATTCTTTGATGATTCTCCCATGAAAAGGGAGAACTGATTTCCTCCCATTGGAATAGACTGGCTTTAGGATCTAGTTTCTAACAAATAAAATGTGGTGAAACTGCTGCATGACTTCCAACATTAGGCAAAACATGTGATACCTTCCACCTGACTCTCGAGGGAAACCTGCCCTTAGAACCAAGCCACCAAGCTGTGAGGAAGCCAGAGCCACCTGGGGAGTCCTCCCCTAGATGAGCCAGCTGCCTGCCCCAGCCAAGGTCCCAGACAAAGGCCAGCACCGACTGCCACACATGTGAGTGAACCAGCCTTGAGAGGAGTCCAGCCCCAAGTCTCCAGGTCAACACATATGATGCCAAGTGGATAAGAAATGAGCTGGCTAAACTGCACCTTCATGAACAAAATAAATGTGGTGGCCTGGATCCACTAAGTTTTGAGGTGGTTTACTAGGCAGCAGTAAATTGCTGGCATAGACAGTCATACTAAATGTGGGGTGCCACCATTTAAAACAACAAAACCCCGGAAATATCTAGGAGTGGCTTTGGGACCAGGAGGGAGGGAGAAGCTGAAGCACCCAGAGAAGGGGATGACTGAAAACCAGAAGGGCCTCAAAGAGATGGTTAGTCAAGGTCTGATGGCTGCTGAAGTGGCTTTCAGTAAGGGCTTAAAGGCAAATGACGAAAATGATACTGAAAAGTGGAGGAAAAGGGATTCTTGCTACTTTACAACTTAAAGAAAAATAATAGAGGAGAGAGGTGAGCTAAAGAAAGATTGTTAAACATAAAGGAACCTGGATATACTGGGATGAAAATCTGTTTCTCATTTATAGGCTCTCTGCATGTCAAATGATGCTAAAATGAAGAAATGGCTTCTGGGCCAAGATCAAATCCAGGGTGCTGTTAGGAAAACATACTCTAAAGATGAAGCCAAGACACTGCCTGTAAAACCCTTTAAGACCTCCAAAAGATTTAAGGTAATACCTAAATTCTTCTAAAGAGCTTGAGGGTGTAAGAATCTTAAGGGCACTATCCTACAACAGCATCACAAGAAGCCAAAGGTGGAGAAGAGCTTGTCTCAAAAAGATACATGAGAGTGATTCTTCTAATGGAATGAACCCCAATAAAATTCATAGGAAATTCACAAAGTTTTTATGAGAAATGGAATTTGGAAGAAAAAGATGCCTTGAATTGCTAAAAACATTCTGAAAAGAAAAAATGAGGTGGGAGGACTTACACTTCCTGACTTTGAAGCCAACTATAAAGCCACAGTATTCAAAACAGCATGGTGTTGGCACAAAGGTAGACATATTGATCAATGGAATCAAATTGAGAATTTGGAAATAGACCTCCAGATGTTTGGATGACTGGCCTTTGATAAGGTGCCCAAACCCACTGAACTGGGACGTAACAGTCTCTTCAACAAATGGGGCTGGTAGAACTGGATATCTATAGCCAAAAGAATGAAAGAGGACTCCTCCCTCACACCCTATACAAAAATTAACTCAAAGTGGATCAGAGACATCAATATAAGAAACAGTGCCATCAAACTCCTAGAAGATAAGTGTATGGAAACATCTTCAAGACCTTGTATTAGCAGGTCACTTCTTAGACCTTACACCCAAAGCACAAGCAATGAAAGAAAAAATGGATAAATGGGAACTCCTCAAAATTAAAAGCTTCTGTACATCAAAGGAATTTGTCAAAAAGGTAAAGAGGCAGCCAATGCAATGGGAGAAAATATTTGGGAACCATGTATTTGATAAGAGAGTGACATCCAACATATATAAAGAAATCTTACAATTCAATGACAATACTACAAGCAACCCAATTATAAAATGGGCAAAGATAGGAAAAGACATTTCCTTGAAGAAGAAATACAAATGGCTAAAAACACATGAAAATATGTTCATCTTCACTAGCTATTACGGAGATGCAAATTTAGACCACAATGAGATACCATCTCACACCCATTAGAATGGATGCCATTAAACAACCAGGAAACTACAAATGCTGGAGAGGATGTGGAGAATTTGGAACTCTTATTCGTTGTTGGTGGGACTGTATAATGAATGGTACAGCCATTCTGCAAGACAGTCTGGCAGTTCCTTAGAAAACTAGATACTGATTTACCCTTCAATTCAGCAATTTCACTTCTACCCAGAAGTTCTGAAAGCAGTGACATGAACAAATATTTGCACACCAATGTTCATCACAGCATTATTCACAATTGCCAAGAGATGGAAACAATCCAAATGTCTTCAACAGATGAGTGGATAAACAAAATGTGTTATATACACACGACAGAATACTACGGAGCAATAAGAAGGCACAAGGTCATAAAACATGCCAACATGGAAGACTCTTGAAGACATAAAGTTGAGTGAAATAAGCAAGGCACAAAAAGAGAAATATTGTATCTTACCACTAACGTGAACTCTGTGAAAAATGTAAAATAAATGGTTTATGTTGTAGAATGTAGGGGAGCTAGTGATAGCAACTAATGATGGGGGAACGATGAATTAAAGAAGAACAAGTAAATTATGGAGCTCCACATAGCAAATGAACAGAGACCTTACTTGAAACGAGTTAAAATCTCACCAGCCAAAGACAAGCATGCATTTCACTGACTGAGTCTGGACTAGTTGGGTGTTGATAATTTTCCCCTTTGTGAAGTGCTGGGGGTTGTATAAACATTTATGAGCCCTACCTTCTTTTCTCTCTTGCCCTGTCCAGCTTCCTTAGTTTCTTCCCCTTCTCTCTCTTTCCCTTCCTTCCTTGTGTTTTTCCAAATCACAGCGTGATCCTAAAGAGGCTGTAACGATGGCCGATTCATTCCTTCACTTAGTCACCAGTCATTAGCGATGAACGAGGAGAACCTGCCCCAGTGCTGGCCTCAAAGCCAAATGGCCACCTCCCTGGCTTCAGGAGGTGCAGTCCCTCCCCCACAGGTCGCCTCGCTACTCGTGAGCCTGGGGTGACTCGCTGTCATCAGACTCCAATGGGATTAGGAAGGGGTAGAGCCCGCCCTTATGGTCGGGCAAGAAGTTTTTCCACATTCTTTCCACACCACTTCTCTTACGCCTCTACTGTTGTCATTCTTTTGACCCAGCATCTAACACAATGCCTGGCACCCAGTGGTCCCCAGAGTGTTTGGGATGGATGGACGGATGCACGCACGGACGGACAGGAGTAAACGAAATCGGGTCTGTCAGATTGCATCACCAGTTACCTCCTAGAGTTGTTTTCTTGGGTATCCCAATCAAATCAGGTTTTAATTCCCTCCTCCTGCTGTCGCCACTGCACTCACTCCGCAAAGTGCAGTCCCTGCTATCAAACCGAGTTGAGTTATAATAATTTCCAATCCTTGAGAACACCCCCAGGGGTGGCGAGCAGCCTGGCGTCGCCGTCGCTGCTCTGCGCATGTCCTGCCCCTCGGAGGAGCGCGGCTCCGATAAACGTTTCCCGCATTCCAAGTTTGGTTAGTTACAGAATGAAATATCTCCGAGGGGGAGGCCGGTTGAAGAAGGGAGAGCCCCAAAGAGCTGAGCGTGCCCAGGCTACGGGCGCATAGAACCTAGAGACCAAGCCTCGCCAGGCCCTCGGGCCCGCCTGGAACAGCGTGAAGACCCGGGGGACCCACCCCGACGCGCGGCGCGCACCATCGGGCCGGGGCCGCCTCCGCCGCCCTTCCGTTGCTCCCCCGCGCTGCAGGCCCCGGTGTGCCGCCCAATTACCAGCATTAGCCACCCAGGCTTCCAAAGCGCCCGGAGCCTCACACCCGCGCTTCCTGGATCTCTGTCGCCTCCGTCAGGCTCGAGCGTCTGCGGGGACCCCGACCTCCCACTCCGAGCCCCGGTTAGGGACTGCCCCGCCTCCCACCCTCTCCATCATCGCTGCTCGCTGCTCGGGGCCAGCTCCACACTCCTCGGCTCAGAGCCCCGCAGCCGTCCGGGAACGCAGCGCCCTCGGCGCAGCCTGGAGCGGGAAGGGCTGCAAGATACAAGGGGCACCCCTATTGGCAGCTTCTGATAAGCCCCTGGCTCGCCCCTTCCGGGGGGTACCCCAAGGTCACCAGAGTTGGCGTGGCTGCCAATCCCTCCTTTTGGGAGAACCCACCCCCAAACAGGGGTCTCCTTCCTGGCAGCCTGTCACCGCTCAGGGATCTCACCCAGCCTCAGCGCTCTGGCTCCCGGCCCCTTCTCGGAACGGTCACGTTCCCTCCCGGGCCAGGCTCGATCGCAAGCTGCAATCAGGGTCCAGGGGAAGAGCCCCGACCGCCAGCGCTCAGGGGGAGCGGCGGGGACCCGACGGAAACTTTGGCTGCACTTACTTGCAGTGGAGCGGCCGCCCCCCGCCTCTGCTCTCTGTCCCGCTGGCGGCTGCTCCGGGCCACCTGGAGCCAAGGCGTTGGCACCCCCTAAGCCAGGCGGCTGCAGACTGCGCAGGAGGGACCGAGGCACTGCGGGCCGAGCGCGCTCGGCCAGGGTCCCGTGGCCGGAATCCCGCCGCGCAGCAGCTAGCTGGGCAGGGCCGCCCCCGGGGCCCGGGACGCCGCGCCCAGCGCCCGGCCTGCTCCTCCGCTGCCTCGTCTCTGTGGGAGTTGCAGTTTCGCTGCCAGCCGGGACTGCGGGCAGCAGCCGCCCGGTGCTCCTGGCAACGACTTTCAAGTCACCTGGAGGCGGCCGAGGCCGCCGGGGCGGATAGGCGGGCAGGCGGCGGGGCGGCGGCTGCAGAGCGCTGGGCGGAGCGCGGGAGCGGCGGCGGGGGCGCCTCAGGCTTCCTAGCCTCGGAGCGCGCACCCGCCCTCCCTGTCCGCGCTCCTGCGGACTGCAGCGCTGACTTCGGGGACCCCATCATCTGGGGAGCGGCGCCAGGCTGGGGGTGGGGGAACGGGATGTGGGGTCAGCGAGCGGCGACGCGGGTGGGCACGCGGGTGCGCGCGGGAATGCCCGCAGGGATGCTCGCGGGCCCTTCAGTCCGGCTCGGGTCGGAGAGGCCGCCAGAGCCTGCCAGAAAAGTGAAAGTGGGCACAGAGAGGATTTAAGTTCACCACGAGGAGGCCGAACTGAACCTGATATTTCAAAACCAAAACACGGGTCAAGAAAATGAGGAAAACAGCAAAAACATTAATTGAATGGACGCATATATTTGGGGGGATTCACATGGAGATCTCTGCACATTTATAATTTATTCAACACTGCCAATGTGGTAACTGAAGGTGTTTCCATCTTTGATTGGCTGCTAGGAAGCTCACAGTCCAATATTCTGGTCCACATCTCCAAGAGTACAGGGCTTCATAGGACACATTGTACATGTAAACTGCAGGCTAGGTTCATTTAGTTTTCTTTTCCCTCTTTCCACTCTCATTATAAATATCTTTACTACCCTGAGTTAATTTCTATTAGGAAAAATGTAAGAACAGAAAGAAAGAATTATCTTCAACTTCCCCCCTCAGAGGTTTGAATTCCGGAGTTAAACCCTAGTTATCTGGAGTATTCCACAGTGTGTCATTACTCAAGTTTGGGATGATTTTAATGTGGCTTATGTTACTGTGCTAGAGGGCATGGGGAAAACGTCCCGTGCCTTGTGCTCCTCAGTTTTCAAGTGGTCAGAATTCCTACCTCAGTGGGCAACCGTGGTGTGTCAATTAAATATCCCAGATGGAGAGTTCAGCACAGGGCCTGGCTATAGTAAATGTTCAATAAACAGCCTCCATCAGCAATTGTTTGTTAACAATTCCTCCCAGGAGCTTAACTGAGAGTGAAATAGGTCTAAAAACAGAATTCAACCAGGTTCATTTAATAAAGTGCTAACAGGGGAAACCAAGTATTTTCTTAAGACCAAGAGGTAAATTCACAGAAACCTACATGTGAAGGGAAGGTGAACAAGTAAAGATGGCAGGCACAGATCCTGCAACTCTTTCCAGAAGAGGCTGTGACGACAGATTGGACAGAGGCACCGGTAATGAAGCAGAGCCCAATTTCTGCACCTCACTTTTGTTTGCTTGCTTATGTGTGAGGTGTGTGAGTCTGTATGAACATGTGTGAGTGTGTGCATGCATGTGGACAAGTGTGTGTGTGATGTGAGTGTGAGTCAGGGTATGTGTGCACGTGCATGAGTGCATATGTGTGCAAGGGTGTTGTGCTGTAGGTGTATGTGTGTGAGTGTACACATGTGCATGGTGTGTGTGTGAGTGTCTGTATGCATGTGTTGTTGTGCAGGGGTGTGTGTGGGTATGTCAGTGTGTGTTGTAAAAGATACGTGAACATGCACTATGGGCAGGCATCAGACAGGGTCCAGATCATGTGACAGGGTCCCTCGGGTCACATATTTAAGATGTAGGAAAATTAAAAAACCAGGACCAGAATGACAAAGGATGATGTCAAAGGAAAAGTGCGTTGCGGTGGCTCGGAGTCTACTTTACAGACGCCTGATTCCCAAAGTCCTTGTCTTTGGAGAAGCCCTCAAAGAGGAGAGTTGATTCTAAAGTCTTTTCCCCCTATGTCCTACCACCACAGACATGGCCTAATCCCCATATTATCATCACATCCACATGGGCACACCACTTGAGATCCACATAGCAAATGAACAGAGACCTTACTTAAAACGAGTTAAAATCTCACTAGCCGAGGCGGGGCAAGATGGCGGACTGGTGAGCTGTATGTTTTAGTTACTCCTCCAGGAAAGTAGGTAAAAAGCCAGGAACTGCGTGGACTGGACACCACAGAGCAATCTCACTTTGGGCATACTTCATACAACACTCATGAAAATGTTGAACTGCTGAGATCAGCGAAATCTGTAAGTTTTTGTGGCCGGGGGACCCGCACCCCTCCCTGCCAGGCTCAGTCCTGTGGGAGAAGGGGCTGTCAGCTCTGGGAAGGAGAAGGGAGAACTGCAGTGGCAGCCCTTATCAGAAACTCATTCTACTGATCCAAACTCCAACCAGAGATAGACTGAGACCAGACACCAGAGAATCTGAGAGCAGCCAGCCCAGCAGAGAGGAAACAGGCATAGAAAAAAACAACATGAAAAACTCCAAAATAAAAGCGGAGGCTTTTTGGAGTTCTGGTGAACATAGAAAGGGGAAAGGCAGAGCTCAGGCCCTGAGGCTCATATGCAAATCCCAAAGAAAAGCTGATCTCTCTGCCCTGTGGACCTTTCCTTAATGGCCCTAATTGCTTTGTCTCTTAGCATTTCAATAACCCATTAGATCTCTGAGGAGGGCCCTTTTTTTTAATCGTTTTTTCTTTTTCTAAAACAATTACTCTAAGAAGCCCAATACAGAAAGCTTCAAAGACTTGCAATTTGGGCAGGTCAAGACAAGAGCAGAACTAAGAGAGCTCTGAGACAAAAGGCAATAATCCAGCGGCTGAGAAAATTCACTAAACACCACAACTTCCCAAGAAAAGGGCGGTGTCCGCTCACAGCCATCATCCTGGTGGACAGGAAACACTCCTGCCCATCGCCAGCCCCATAGCCCAGAGCTGCCCCAGACAACCCAGTGTGACGGAAGCGCTTCAAATAACAGGCACACACCACAAAACTGGGCGTGGACATTAGCCTTCCCTGCAACCTCAGCTGATTGTCCCAGAGTTGGGAAGGTGGAGCAGTGTGAATTAACAAAGCCCCATTCAGCCATCATTTCAGCAGACTGGGAGCCTCCCTACACAGCCCAGCAGCCCAGAACTGCCCTGGGGGGACGGCACTCACCTGTGACATAGCACAGTCATCCCTCAACAGAGGACCCGGGGTGCACAACCTGGAAGAGGGGCCCACTTGGAAGTCTCAGGAGCCATACGCCAATACCAAGGACTTGTGGGTCAGTGGCAGAGACAAACTGTGGCAGGACTGAACTGAAGGATTAGACTATTGCAGCAGCTTTAAAACTCTACGATCACCAGGGAGATTTGATTGTTAGGGCCACCCCCCCTCCCTGACTGCCCAGAAACACGCCCCATATACAGGGCAGGCAACACCAACTACACACGCAAGCTTGGTACACCAATTGGGCCCCACAAGACTAACTCCCCCACTCACTAAAAAGGCTAAGCAGGGGAGAACTGGCTTGTGGAGAACAGGTGGCTCGTGGACACCACCTGCTGGTTAGTTAGAGAAAGTGTACTCCACGAAGCTGTAGATCTGATAAATTAGAGATAAGGACTTCAATAGGTCTACAAATCCTAAAAGAACCCTATCAAGTTCAGCAAATGCCAAGAGGCCAAAAAAACAGAAAATTATAAAGCATATGAAAAAAACAGACAATATGGATAACCCAAGCCCAAGCACCCAAATCAAAATATCAGAAGAGACACAGCACCTAGAGCAGCTACTCAAAGAACTAAAGATGAACAATGAGACCATAGTACGGGATACAAAGGATATCAATAAGACCCTAGAAGAGCATAAAGAAGACATTGCAAGACTAAATAAAAAAATGGATGATCTTATGGAAATTAAAGAAACTGTTGACCAAATTAAAAAGATTCTGGACACTCATAGTACAAGACTAGAGGAAGTTGAACAACAAATCAGTGACCTGGAAGATGACAGAATGGAAAATGAAAGCATAAAAGAAGAATGGGGGAAAAATTGAAAAAATCGAAATGGACCTCAGGGATATGATAGATTATATGAAACATCCGAATATAAGACTCATTGGTGTTCCAGAAGGGGAAGAAAAGGGTAAAGGTCTAGGAAGAGTATTCAAAGAAATTGTTGGGGAAAACTTCCCAAATCTTCTAAACAACATAAATACACAAATCATAAATGCTCAGCGAACTCCAAATAGAATAAATCCAGATAAACCCACTCCGAGACATATTCTGATCACACTGTCAAACACAGAAGAGAAGGAGCAAGTTCTGAAAGCAACAAGAGAAAAGCAATTCACCACATACAAAGGAAACAGCATAAGACTAAGTAGTGACTACTCAGCAGCCACCATGGAGGTGAGAAGGCAGTGGCATGATATATTCAAAATTCTGACTGAGAAAAATTTCCAGCCAAGAATACTTTATCCAGCAAAGCTCTCCTTCAAATTTGAGGGAGAGCTTAAATTTTTCACAGACAAACACATGCTGAGAGAATTTGCTAACAAGAGACCTGCCCTACTGGAGATACTAAAGGGAGCCCTACAGACAGAGAAACAAAGAAAGGACAGAGAGACTTGGAGAAAGGTTCAGTACTAAAGAGATTCGGTATGGGTACAATAAAGGATATTAATAGAGAGAGGAAAAATATGACAAACATAAACCAAAGGATAAGATGGCTGATTCAAGAAATGCCTTCACGGTTATAACATTGAATGTAAATGGATTAAACTCCCCAATTAAAAGATATAGATTCGCAGAATGGATCAAAAAAAATGAACCATCAATATGTTGCATACAAGAAACTCATCTTAGACACAGGGACACAAAGAAACTGAAAGTGAAAGGATGGAAAAAAATATTTCATGCAAGCTACAGCCAAAAGAAAGCAGGTGTAGCAATATTAATCTCAGATAAAATAGACTTCAAATGCAGGGATGTTTTGAGAGACAAAGAAGGCCACTACATACTAATAAAAGGGGCAATTCAACAAGAAGAAATAACAATCGTAAATGTCTATGCACCCAATCAAGGTGCCACAAAATACATGAGAGAAACACTGGCAAAACTAAAGGAAGCAATTGATGTTTCCACAATAATTGTGGGAGACTTCAACACATCACTCTCTCCTATAGATAGATCAACCAGACAGAAGACCAATAAGGAAATTGAAAACCTAAACAATCTGATAAATGAATTAGAATTAACAGACATATACAGGACATTACATCCCAAATCACCAGGATACACATACTTTTCTAGTGCTCATGGAGCTTTCTCCAGAATAGATCATATGCTGGGACATAAAACAAGGCTCAATAAATTTAAAAAGATTGAAATTATTCAAAGCACATTCTCTGACTACAATGGAATACAATTAGAAGTCAATAACCATCAGAGACTTAGAAAATTCACAAATACCTGGAGGTTAAACAACACACTCCTAAACAATCAGTGGGTTAAAGAAGAAATAGCAAGAGAAATTGCTAAATATATAGAGACGAATGAAAATGAGAACACAACTTACCAAAACCTATGGGATGCAGCAAAAGCAGTGCTGAGGGGGAAATTTATAACACTAAACGCATATATTAAAAAGGAAGAAAGAGCAAAAATCAAAGAACTAATGGATCAACTGAAGAAGCTAGAAAATGAACAGCAAACCAACTCTAAACCAAGTAGAAGAAAAGAAATAACAAGGATTAAAGCAGAAATAAATGACATAGAGAACAAAAAAACAATAGAGAGGATAAATTTCACCAAAAGTTGGTTCTTTGAGAAGATCAACAAGATTGACAAGCCCCTAGCTAGACTGACAAAATCAAAAAGAGAGAAGACCCATATAAACTGCGGGACACTGATTACGTGCTTCAACTTGGCGGGCCTGGGCTGGGGGACCTGATCAGCCCCTGGGGAGGGTAGTGGGTACGGGTGACAGCGCCCTCCACAGCCCCCCGGGCCTGGGAAAGTGAGGCCGGAGGTAGGCCCCATTTCCTCACCCAAAATACCACTGTTAGGGGAGGCTTGCCGGAGGGAACCGCCTTTTCCCCACCCCCTTATCTTGCCCAGACACTCCCCGTTGCCAGTGCAACTCCCATCACCACCAGTGAGCATACATTGTTGCCAGACACCGTTACCGGAGCAACTCTTGCCCCTTTTCAATCAACCTCCGCGCCCTCTCAGAACCAATCCAAGCCTTTAACCTCTACAGCTACCCCGCCCTCTAAATGCCCGATATAAGCTTGTACTCTCCCCTAATAAACTCTCTGGGATGTTTCACCCTAAAAGAACCGTGTCCCGCCTGTTCCTTTTTCGCCGCCCTCCATACTTTGCACGCCCCCCCGCCGGGGACCTGGCCAAGTCCCCCGCCTCGCCTTCGCCTCCGGGAAAGAGCCCCCGCCGCCGGTACCCTCCGAGCAATCCTGAGAGCTTAGGATTTAGCAACCGGCCGCCACCCCCCCCCACCAGACGAATCAACTGCGATTGCAACTGGCGCCCAACGTGGGGCCCCTGGAATTAAAGGTCCTCTCCACGCAGCGGTCCAGTGGAACCGCCCGCTCGCCCGGATGCCTCTCCAGCTCCCCTTCTCCTCGCCTGCAAAGTAAGGGCCGCCTCTCCCTCGCCGCCCCGCGGAGCCGCCTCTCCCTCGCCGCTCCATGTCTGGAGCCGCCTCTCCCACGCTGCTCCGCGCCCGGGCCGCTCTTCCTTTCCCGCATTAACCTAACTCTTGCCCCCGACTACCTTTCGTCTTCTCTTCTTATGTCCCCCCCATTCCTCCTAACACTCTTCCTCCAGTAGCTTTCCTTCTTCCCCTCCATTACTTTGCTGTGGTCCTCTGTGTCTTTGTTTCTTTGTTTAGCTCGGTGTGCCTCTTTGCAACCGCCCCTCCAAACTGCTCTCGCTACTAGAGGGTCCTGCCTTCTATTCTCACCGTCTCTTTCAGCCTCGCGGCCACGATTTACCTCATTTTCTTTACTCAATAATCAACCCCCCTTTTTCTTTTCTCCCTCCGCTATGGGTAATCGTCTATCTGCACGACAAGCACCCCAAGTTCGCGCTCTGGCGGGTCTCCTAGACACACATCGCTGTAAAGTGTCTGTCCGGCAGCTGCAGGTATACTGGGACCTCCTGCTGCCCTTTAACCCATGGCTCACCACTTGCCATCTTTGGGACCCTGTTACTTATGATCGCCTTATTGATCGGGTCACCAACGCCATGGAACATGAGAGCAAGCGCTTCCCTCCCGGCTTGCTCCCCACCTTAATAACCGTCCGCTCCTGCCTTCAAGGCTCCCTCCCCCCTGATCGAGGCCCCATTAAATCCAAGGAGGCCCTATCAACCCAGTCAACAGATTCAGACAGCGATACTAATGTAGACCACGATTCGGACACAGAATCCTTAGTCGAGCAAATTAACAACGCGCTCGAAGTCGCCCCCCAAAAACAAAGCAATACTAAGCCTCGCCAAGATGGCGAACTTCCTCCTTCTTCTTCCATCGAGGGGAGGAAGTGCCCCGGCGATGACGTCAGCCCTAAGCTGGGCCGGAAACCGCATGCGCTTTACCCCGCCCTTTCACAGGGCGGAGCTAGTCCGCCATCTTGTGCCTTGGACCCCGCCCTTTCGCAGGACGGGGCTAGTCCACCATCTTATGCCTTAGCCACTCCCACCGCGCCGCCGTCTTGCGACACTTGGGGCCTCCCACTTCCGCCTCCCCCTTCGGCGAGCTCCCCCTCGGAGCCGCTACCGGCAGCTGCCGCCGCTTCTCCCACCCTGCCGGCTAACAACCCCTGGCTGCCTTCTACACCTCAAGGCAACCCTTGGGGCAACGCTCCCCCTACCCCCACTCCCGCGCCAAGCCCTCTGCAAGCGCGCCCTCCTTTCTCTCGTGCTTTTCGCTGCTTTCCTCTTAACCTTACCCCCACACCACAGAAACCGTACGACTGGTATCCCATTGACTTAGATACTATCAAGCAGCTTCGCAGGGCCATCAAGGAGGACGGGTTGGGTAGCCCATACGCTTCCCAAATACTGCAGGATCTTGCCATGGACTTTTGCATCCCCCAAGACTGGGCCTCGCTTGCCCGTTCCATTCTTAACCCCGGCCAGTTTGTTGATTGGCGTGCCCACTTCCAGGCAGAAGCAGCTAGGCAAAGCGAGCAAGACGCAGCCACTGGAGTCTATCATCACCCCGAAGCTTATTTGGGCACGGGAGCGTTTATAAATGCATCTGCTTATATTAATGCACCTGCAACCTTTTGGCCTATCCTTCGGGAAATCGCCTTGCGAGCTTTTGCCAACTGTTCCGCCTGTCGGCCTAATAAATTCACCAAGCTCTTCCAGGAGCCGAGTGAGCCTTTCGCCACCTTTGTCTCCAGAGTCGAAGAAACCTGCGCTCGAAAGGTAAGTGATCCCCAGGCCCAATATTACATGTGCCCATCCTCAAATCCTGGAAAATCATACTGCAATTCCCCCAACGAGTACTACTGTGCATACTGGGGGTGTGAAACATTAGCCACTAATTGGAAGCCTCCTGTTCCTAATCAATACCTTACCTTAAGGTGGACCCCTCCAGGGTGCAAACTCCCTACTGTTAACTGGCTCGGCCAAGAAAGTGAGGGATCCTGCACACATCTTAATCTTACAGTGCAGCTCCCCACTGATCCCCCCTGGTTACTCGGTCAAACTTGGGGCTTCAGAATCTATAAAAAAGGAGCCGACCGAGGATCACTTATTCTAATAAAAAAGGAGGCTGTAAGCCAACCATGCCAAAATACTGCATTAAAAACACCCTCTGGCATAGGTCCCAACCAAGTCATTAACCCCCTTTTTCCACAGCCCTCCAGCCGCACCTCAGCTCCAACCAGCCGCACCTCAGCTGCAAACAGTGCATCGCCAACCCCACCACCCCGACCTCCTCTACCCCCCTCTTGCTACTCCTCTCGCTACTCCTCTCCCCTCCTCTGCCTTATCCAAGCGGCCTTCACCTCAGTGAATTCTTCCAACCCCAATCTTACCTCCTCTTGTTGGCTTTGCCTCTCCACTTCCTCCCCCCTGTATGAGCCAGTTGCCTCCAACCTCTCCTTTTCAGAAAATACAGAGGACAGCCCCTCGAAATGTAATTGGAATACCTCTGCCGTCCCCCTAACCTTTCATTCAGTCTCCTTTACAGGAAAGTGCATCCGCCCTCGCTCAAGTAACTCTCCCAACCTCACAGCTTGTGCCGACTACTCATCTCCCAGCAGCTCTGCAAAATTTCTCATTCCTCTTAACTCCTCCCAATGGCTCTGCTCCTCTACAGGACTTACCCCCTGCCTTAACGTGCAAAACCTCAATACAACTAATGAAACTTGCCTCCTAATTGTCCTTATCCCTAGGGTCCTATACCACAGCGAGGAAGACTTCTTCCTCCGCCTGGAAAGAACTGCAGCCCCAGCTCCTCTGCAAAAGCGAGAACCCATCACCGTCCTCACGATTGCCTCCCTCCTAGGTCTTGCAGGCGCTGGCACCGGAATCGCTGCATTAGCCAGTCAAGGCTCCGCCCTAACTCACCTCCGGGCGGCTGTTGACGAGGACATTCGTCACCTACAAGACGCTATTTCCCATCTTAAAAATTCTGTCAATTCCCTCTCCGAGGTCGTACTCCAAAACCGCCGAGGTCTCGACCTTCTCCTCCTCAAAGAAGGAGGCCTCTGCGCCGCCCTAGGAGAAGAGTGCTGTGTATATGCCAATTCCACAGGTCTCGCCGAGGACAGCCTAAAAAAGGTCCGAGAGGGACTGGAACAACGCAAAAAAGACCGTGAAGCCACCAGCTATTGGTCCCACATCTTTACCCCCCTCCTCCCATACCTTCTCCCTCTCCTCAGCCCCCTACTAATGATTATTCTAGCTCTCACCTTAGGACCCTGCATTATCCGCAGAATTGTCCAGCTTGTAAGGAAACAAACAGATGCTATTTTTTCCTCGTTCGTGCAAGTCCAGTACCAGCGACTCGCCACCTCTGACGCTCCCTACTCCGAGATGACAACCAACCCTCCGCGACCTCACCGCCACCGGTCAACCCGCCGACCGCGAGGCCCTTCTCGATCGCCTGAACATCGCACCAACCTCGAGCTCCAGCTTCTCTGAACCTCCAACTTTAAACCCCCCACCCTCGTCCATCCCGCAAGCAGCAAGGCCCCTGTCGAGCGCCCGGGCGCCACACCAACGCCGAGCTCCAGCCTCGCTGAGCCACCGTCAACCCCTTTTCCCCTCCCCGGCCTCCCCCTTCCCTCATCCCTTAGCGGACCTCTCCGGTAAGCTTCTTCCTTTAATTAGAAAAGAAAGGGGAAATGCGGGACACTGATTACGTGCTTCAACTTGGCGGGCCTGGGCTGGGGGACCTGATCAGCCCCTGGGGAGGGTAGTGGGTACGGGTGACAGCGCCCTCCACAGCCCCCCGGGCCTGGGAAAGTGAGGCCGGAGGCAGGCCCCATTTCCTCACCCAAAATACCACTGTTAGGGGAGGCTTGCCGGAGGGAACCGCCTTTTCCCCACCCCCTTATCTTGCCCGGACACTCCCCGTTGCCAGTGCAACTCCCATCACCACCAGTGAGCATACATTGTTGCCAGACACCGTTACCGGAGCTACTCTCGCCCCTTTTCAATCAACCTCCGCGCCCTCTCAGAACCAATCCAAGCCTTTAACCTCTACAGCTACCCCGCCCTCTAAATGCCCGATATAAGCTTGTACTCTCCCCTAATAAACTCTCTGGGATGTTTCACCCTAAAAGAACCGTGTCCCGCCTGTTCCTTTTTCGCCGCCCTCCATACTTTGCACGCCCCCCGCCGGGGACCTGGCCAAGTCCCCTGCCTCGCCTTCGCCTCCGGGAAAGAGCCCCCGCCGCCGGTACCCTCCGAGCAATCCTGAGAGCTTAGGATTTAGCAACCGGCCGCCACCCCCCCACCAGACGAATCAACTGCGACCGCATAAACAAAATAATGAATGAAAAAGGTGACATAACTGCAGATCCTGAAGAAATTAAAAAAATTATTAAAGGATATTATGATGTCACCACCATCCATGACCAAAACTTTTCCATTGCCCCAACCAGAACTTCTGTACCAATTAAGCCCTAACTTCCCATTCCATACCTCCACCCTGGCTCCTGGTAACCTGTATTCTATTTTCTGGCTATGAATTTTCTTATACTAATTAAGTAAAATAATTTTAACCTGGATCCCCCAAAAGAGGCTTGGGGCCTCCAGGGTTCAAAGGGCCATTCTTTGAGAACCAGTGCCCTAATTAATATGTAACATTGTCTTTCATGTTTTCAATCATGCAGTTCCCCACCCTTGATTCCACTTTATGTTCCTTTGTCGTAAATGCATGGCTTGTTTCCTGACTTCGGGTAGGTCTTCACTCAAGATTTGCCTTTGAGGCAAGGCTTTCCACCTTCCCTGCTTTATGTGTGCTCCTTAGCATTTGTTATTTCTACCATGCTATGTGGTTTATCTATATATTGTCTATTACCTGCCTCCTCCACTAGAATGTAAGCTATATGAGGGCAGGGATTTTGTCTGTCTTGTTCACTGCTCTGTTCTGCTAGAAGAGTCCATAGTGCATAACTGAGCTCAATAAATATTTGCTGAATGAATGAGAATTGTTGCTTAGCTGCTGTCCTTCTGCAAGTGTTTTTCAGCCATTTGCTTTTTGGGTTAAATCTTATGTTTCTGAGATTCAACAATGTTGGTGGGTACTTCATGTATAAAATGTTTGCAGGGACATTTACAAATTTTGCAGTACCCTGTTGTGCAGGAGAGTACCATGCATTTCAGATGTTGAGAGATGATATTGCTTCTTTAAGAACCGTGGTCTCATTTTATCTTGATGTAGTTCCATGCAAGGGGACTCACCTTTCCTTGAAGGACTGCTAAGGACTTCTCTCTAGCTCCATGGCGGTGGCTGTGGCAGTGGACAAGTTGCCACCCCTGTCTTCTGGACTCCTCTCAGGGAGAGATTGGCTGTGAAAAGCATCTCTCTCTGGAGTTCATCTGCTTCCGTGAGACCCCACCACATCCAGCATTCCCTGGATGCATTGTGCCGGGCGAGCAGTTTCATCCTGTCCAGAAGCTAAAAGTCTCAAGGCAATCTGGGCGTTTTCAATGATGCTCTTCAAAATTCTTCCAGCCTCTGCCCATAGCCTGAATCCAAAGCCACTCCCACATTTTTAGGTATGTGTTGCAATAGTACCCCACTCTTGGTACCAAAATCTGTATTCCCTATTGCTGCTGCTAACAAATTACCACAAACATAGTGTCTTAAAATGTATTATCTTATTTCTGGGGGTCAAGCATCTGAAATGGTCTCCCTGGGCTAAAATCAAGCTGTCTGCAGGGCTGTGTTCTTCTGGAGTCTCTGGGAGAGAACCCATTTCCTTGCCTTTTCCACTTTCTAGAGGCTGCCCACATTCCTTGGCTCTTTCATCTCTTCCTCTATCTTCAAAGCCAGAGGTTTAGATCTTCCCATTCAGGTAATCCAGGATAATCTCCTAATCTACAGTCACCTGATTAGCATCCTTAATTCCCCTTTGCAGTGTGACCTAACATATTTACAAGTTCTAAGAATTAAAATTTTTTTTGGGGGGGGGCATTATTCTGCTTACCACACCCTGCCACTTCATATTCATGAGATGATGGGAAATTTAAGGTTTAACTGAATCCCTGGAACAGTTGGATGGAGTGACTCCGTTGCACACAGCCTGGGCTGAATGTGGGGAAGAGGGCAGGCCCAAGGGGGGCTGCTGCAGAGAAGGCCATTCGCTCTGCAGCTCGAGGCACCACCTCTGCACCTCGGGGCCTCTCCACCACCCTGCTGGTTCGTTCCCAGGAGCTTCCCACCCTCCTCCACAGGGCCAGCTCCTGACCCCACAAAGGATGGGGCAGCACGTTCCTGTGGCCTCTCCCTCCCAGTGGCTCAACAACTTTTTTGGCTTCCCAGATTAGTGCATTTCCCAGGGGGCCAAGGGGGCAGGGGAAGCACCCCAGACTCTCAGAGCAGCACTCCCATCCAGGGATTCTGGCAAAGCCCCCACGGAGGATCCCTAAGTCTGATACCCACTGGAAGTCTCTCCAGTGGCTTTCCGACCCCCACTTCCTCCCAAGGGGCCCCCACCAGCCCAGGTACCACTCAAACAAGCCCCCCTGAGAGCCCTCCATCCTTTACAGCTTCTGGAAACCATACTCCTGTCACCTGGTGGCCAGACACCCCTGCCCTGCCCCTGCGTCTCCTCCTCCATCCCATCTACCAGGCCTCACCCACACACCTGAAGGTCCTGCACACAGCAGCCCTTCAATAAACCTGCTCCATGAAAAAAACACCCCCAGGTTCTCCAGGTCAGCTCTGACTCCCCTGGGCCAGGGTCATGTGGGTTGTAGGACCCCTCAGCACATGGGGTGGGACCCCCTGAACCCCTACCCCAAGATCCTTATACATCAAAGGGGACCACTTGTTCACATTGTAAGGAGGGGGCAGGATCCTTGGAGAAGGAGTAGATTGAATTTCTAAACCCCATCATCAACAGCAGCTGGAGGAGGGGGCAGTAAATTTACAATTTTCTATGCTCGTGGGGCAAACCAACGCGCCATTCTGAACAACAGTCTTTTTTCAGATGGTAATGCGTTCATTATAGTCAATCATGCTATGAGCAAATTTTGGGCATGGAGACATTCAGAGTTGTTGAAACGGTGCTTTGGCATGAATCTCTTCTAATCCACCCTGTGTTGATTTTATATTTTATGTTTCAGAGGGCAATCCTATCTATGTCTCTTCTTTCCATGTTCTTGGTGTACCTGTGATACACTCCAGCCCCGAAGGAGTGGCCAAGGGCTTGGCCTCCTGGGTAGCGGGCAGCCTTCCCTGTAAAATGCCCCTTGGCCTTCACCAGAATGAGGCAGCTCCTTTGGGAATCCTCATCTGAAACCATCCTTTCTGACATTTTCGTGTAGCCCAGAGTTCCCAGTCAGGATGTAGCTGCAAAATGACTCCAAGAACTGTATTAGTTTAACTGTGTTTGCAAGAAACAGGATACAGTTGAGGCCAACTGAAAGTAAAGTGAAAATGTAGTGGTGGTGGTGGGGGGTTATGGTGCTTTGTGGACCCCAGGGACAGAAATGTGGTTCCATATGGAGCAGGAGCTGGGAACCACCTAGCTACTGCCTGCCCTCCCCCACCTGGCCTCCACTTGCCCGCTGCATCCTGCAATCTCTAAACAGTCTGACTTTTCTCACTTTTTGGGCTCAAAGGGCAGAATATGGCCACCCCACACTCTCCCATTACATGTCCTAACCACTTCCCTTTTTAGTGTCTTCTTTTAAAATGCAGATTGTCCCGAGAGACGTAGTATATAACGTCAAGGACATCTTCACCTGAAGGTTCACTCATATAGGGTCTTTCTCTCTTTCACCCCACATCTCCCCCATTCCTTCATTACAGATTCTTAGGAAACAAATTTCTGATAGACCCAGCTTTGTTCCGATGGTCAGCTCTAGTCCAAAAAGCTTAGTTAGGTACGGTGCTAAGCATCTATAAACATTTTTACATCAACTCCATGTTGATTTGGAAAAGAGAACAAGATTGTGAATCAGTTGCAGATTAACTTGCTTGGGCTTTGGGTTCTCCATTTAGGTGGGGAGTGAGGGTGGTGGTAATTGCTTCATGCAACGTGGCAGGAAAGCCTTTGGGTACAAACATAATCCAAATCACATGTGCTGCCTGATCAGGGTAGTTTTATGATTTAGGTAAGTCTAAAACAAAAGAAACCAAATTCAAAACAGTTTTTGTTATTTATCAGAGGTATTTACTGAGGAAACGCAATCACTGGATTCAGGCTGAGCTGAACTGTTGTTCCTCAGTTCTTTTCTGCCCCATCTTCTCTTTCTGGTTGCCCCATTCTCTCTGCACAACTACTTGATGAAAACTTTCAGGTGAAGGTGTTCTTGACGTTATATACTACCTCTCTTGGGACAATTTGCATTTTAGAAGAAGACACTAAAAAGGGAATGCTGAATCCACAGGACAGCCCTTGAATAATGAATTTACCCGCTCCATGAAAGGAGCAGGCAGAAAATACCATAGTTTGGAGTGGAGTGAGCAGGAATAAAACACCATAAGGCACCATAAGGCATCCATAAGGCCCATGAGTTGATGGGTGCTCAGTGGTTATATTTTAAGTCCAAGATGTAGAATTTCAGTATATAATTGTGGACTAGAGGAAGCCCTTTCAGGGATGAATCTAAAGTTTGACAAGTCTCTAACTAGTTCAGGATCTCTTTTTCCTCTTTTTTTAAAAAATAAAACTGTATACTATCAGTATTCAATTTGACGAACTGTTTACACATTTATACAACCCCTCCACCATACCTCCTTAACAGGTTATTTAATTTTATTTTTAATTTTTAGCTGTGTGTACTGAGAATGACCCAGTTAGAAAGGGTAGAAGGAGATTCTTTATCTTCCAACTCTTATTAGAATCCCATGTAGACTCTAAAGGAGCCTATGATCCAAAAATGAATTCTGGGTCTTCTTGAATGGTGAGAAATGCAGAACTTTTTCTCCACAGTGAATCGCAATGAAAGTCTGATAGTCAAATATCTGAAGATTACTGGAAGCAGAATGCTGGTTTTATCAGAATGAACAGAAATAGCACCACATTCACATGTAAATATACAACTTAATTTCAAGTGAGTTCTTTTTAGTTGTGATTTTTTTGGATGTCTTCTAAAATATGTCACATCCATCCCGAAGAAGATATGCTTTGTCTCTTATTTTAAAATTGTTTTAAGAGAGTCACAATTTGTAAAGCTCGTGTGCTGAGTGCAGAAATGGAATTTAAAAATATCTCTGCATGTCTGCTTTCATATTTTACCCTTGAGAAAATTAAAACAATATGCAACTCCTGAACAAATTTGTACCACCATCTGTTGCCACAGACAGATGAAGTCAAAAAACTTGTGCTTTTTGGCTTCCTGATTTTTAAAAATGTTTAAAAAAATTTTTTGAAGACCCACTGAGATTTCTGTGATTCTATACTTAGAAACCACATTTCTACTGAAAATGTAAGTGATCTGGGTAAAGGAAAACAAGAATAAGCCTATCAGATTCATGTGTGACACTGAATGGGTTGAAATTGCAAAAATATGCTAGCTAGTTCTGATACTTTGTAATATTAGAACAAAATCTAAATAGGAATTGAGAAAATAATAGAAAATTAGTCCCACTGCAAAAGGACAGAATGTGGGGCCTTCACACTCCCCCTCCCTTCCTGGAGGGCCTGGCGGTGCCCCCAGCTGAGGGGCGGTGACCTACTTTGTACGTGACCTTGACCCTTGTCCACAGCTGATTGGGTTGAGGGAGGTCACCTGACCTTCCAAATAAGTCCACCAGATTCGTTCCCCTGGGCATCTGCAGTTGCAACACAGAGACTGAGAGAATTTTGCTTCCAACTGTTAAAAAGCATTTCTGAGACAAAGGATGTTAGGATTAAAAGTGGGTTCCGTGATGAGACAGAGCCACAGGCAGGTAAAGTTGAGGGGAGGAGCAGGAATTTGGAGCCTCTGAGAGGGAGCAGATCTGGAGGGATGGGATGGGGAGCTGGTGCATCCGTCTGCTCATCCATCTGTTCTTCTAGGCCTCCCTTCCTCCTTCCATCATCCCTCCCCCTGTTGGTGGTAAGGGACAGGGTTGTGTGCAATGAGGCGGAGAGGAAGCCGGTCTTGACTACGAAGGTTGTGGCGGGCAAGTTGAGGATTGTGATCTTTCTCCTCAGGTCATGCGAAAATATGAATCAGGGATTGGTGTGATTATATTTGTTCTGGGAAGATCTCTCTGGCCGCAGAGTGGAGAAGGTGTTGGAGTGAGCAGACAGTGGATGTGTGTGGCCCACAAAGACTGTGAGGGCTGAGGGAGTGGGATTGGGGAGGGGACCTTCCCCAGGGCTTTTACCTCCCCTGTGGTCCAACTTCTGGTGTCCTTAAAATAACCTCCCCTTTCCCTGAGATTCTTTTGTTCCTTTTTGTTCATGTGACTAAACAACCCAAATTTCCAAGCAGAACTGCCAGCTAAACATTTCCACATGGACGTTTCATGGTTACCTCAAACCTAAGACGCTGCAAATGGAAGACATCCAAGGGGACTTGCTCCTCATCCTGGGCCCCTTACCTCAGTGAGTCCCACAGAACTGGGCCATGTTGCCAGCCCCTGGGTCTCCTTCTGCCCTCTACTGCTGGCTGGTTGCCATGGCGACCAGCTCTTCCTCCTAACGTATCTTAACCCATGTCCCCCCCCCCTTTTTCTGTTCCTACCACCACCATCTATCCTTAGCTGTGATCTCTGGCCTCACCTCCAGCCTCTTCTATCCCTAGTGCCCATTTTACCGTGGATGCCAGAAGGAAGTTTGCAAAATGTGAATCTGTCCGTGTCACTTCCCTACTAAAACAACAAAACACCTGAAATAAAGTCAGCCCTGCTTCTCAAGCTCTGTACAGTCTGGGCCTAATCTGTGATCTACCTTTGCATTCCACCATTCTCTAAACGGAACCTTACAAACTCACGAATTCGCGTTACTAACTTTTCATTGAATGTGCTTTCTGTCTTCCTGTCTCCCTTCCTTTAGTCATTTTTCCCCTTTGTCTTGAAATCCATTTCCTACCACACTTTTGTTTCCTAGTTCTCTCTTGCCTTCCAGCTCAGGAAGAAGAAAGCTTAAACGAGCAACACCAGAGCATAGAGCAGGGGCAGATAGAGTTGTCATCTGAAAACATTTTTATTAATAGCTAAAGTGCATCGTTTTTGAGGGTTTTATGTGAGATTTGAAAAAGCAGGTAAAAGTCTAAAGGAAATTAGAAAATTAGCTTTGGGTTTTCAGGTACTCTAATAGAGCTTTTAGAACTGTGAGACCTGGAAATTGGTCATATGGTGATGGTCTGTCAAGTGGATAGTTTTCCAATATGGTGGACTTTCTTGGAATGACTACCTTTCCTTCAAGAGATAGTGGATGCAGAATACTCCCCAGGCTGTTCTAAAGGTTGCTGGCAGACACCAGAAGTTTCTGGACAACTGGTCCTTGTTCTGGTTCCTAGGGCTTGGACTAAGCTGGGGAGGAGGAGGATGGTGTGTTTGTGCTTGAGGACACTAGCTCCTACTGTAGCCTGTCTAACCCATGAGGGTGAAGTGACCTCGTACAGGTGACATGATCTCCAGCACACTTGCAGGTTAGGAGTGCCTGGAAGGGGGCCAGCTATGCTCTCTACCATCAGCAATCACACAGCTGCTGGTGAGGACTTTTGGGGTCCAAAAACTTGAACCTCTTACAGTCTTAAGTGATGTGGCTGATCTCTTCGCTGTGTGTCCTGACTGCACGCTGTGGCCTTTTTATGAATAACATTGTTTGATTTGCCTAAATCCAGTCTATTCCCAAATTATGGGCGTCTGACCCAACTACTGACATTTGTCAAATTGATGTTGGGTTTACTCTTTTGGGCCTGTTCAGATTTTCTAAAAGCTATGCCTATAAGAACTATTGGGTTCCCATATTTTCCTGAATGAACTCTTTCAAGTGTTCAAGAAATATATAATTCTGTGCTTTTATAAGTGCACCAGAGCATAGGGAAAGAAAAGCGTTCTACAAAACCAGCATATAAATCTTGACCAAAATAGCACAAAAAAGAAAATTGTAGCCCAGTCTCGCATGTGAATATTTATGCAGAAGTCCTAAATAACAAGGCAAATAGAGTACAACAATAAACTAAAACAGGAAAATGAATGGGTTTTATTCTAAGATTTTAAGGGAGACAATATTAGAACATCTACTAACATAATTCACCATATTTATAGGACAAAAGATAAAAAGATAGTATCACATTGATAGGTGTAAAAGAAGCATTTGATAAAAATTCAATGTTTATTCCTGACTTTAAAGAAACCACAGTAAAATAGGAACAAATGAATACTCCTTAAACATGATAAAAATACATCTCTCAAACCAAAACACAGGATTATATTTAGGGCAAAACAGTGGAAGCATTTATTTTAAAATAAAAAATAAGACTAAATACCACTATCCTTACTGCTACTTGACATTAATATACAGAAATCAATACTGTTCTTATATACAAGCAATAATCAGTTAGGAAATAGAACAGATGGAATGAGTCATCACAATAAAGATGTTTGCAAATATTCCTACAGAGAGATAGAAAAGAAGCATGCCATATTCATGGATAGGAAGGCTTGTTAGACATATGAATTCTCCCTAAATCAATGTGTAAATTCATTATGATTCCCATGTAAATAAGAAGAGGATTTTGGGTAAAATTGTCAAAGGTAATTCTAGGATTCATCTGGAAAAACAAGCACAAAAGAATATGCAGGAGAATTCAGAA
Organism: Choloepus didactylus; assembly: GCF_015220235.1. Taxonomy (NCBI): domain Eukaryota; kingdom Metazoa; phylum Chordata; class Mammalia; order Pilosa; family Megalonychidae; genus Choloepus; species Choloepus didactylus. Next base: position 9,818,307 of record NC_051311.1, on the reverse strand, counting down.
AGAGAAGAGTCACTGGAGTAGAACAGCTTTACAATATCAAACTGGCTTATGAGGCAGTTTAGAGTGATGGCTAAGAGATGGTCTCTGGGGCCAAACAACCTAGGTTCAAATCTTAACTCTTCCACTTAATAGCTGTGTGAAGCTGGGAAAATTACTGAGCTTCTCTATGCCTTATGTTCCACTTGTAAAATACAATCATTCTAGCACACAATAAGCATTCGACAAGTCCTAGCTGTTGTCATTATGAAGTGACCTTAATTAATACAGTGGACTACTCACCATAGAAGAGACAGTGAACAATAGAAGGGAATTGAGAATTCAGACACAAAGGCAAGAAATAATGGAATTAAAAACAAACAAAGAACTAATGGGCTCTAGTAAATAAATAAAACTGGCATTTCAAAACAGGAGGGAAGGTGAATTGATCAATAATGTTGGAACAAATCATTAGCCATTAAAAAATTGGTTCCTACATTACTTCTTTTTTTTTTTCTTTTTTTAATCATCATTTTATTGAGATATATTCACATACCACGCAGTCATACAAAACAAATTGTACTTTCGATTGTTTACAGTACCATTACATAGTTGTACATTCATCACCTAAATCAATCCCTGACACCTTCATTAGCACACACACAAAAATAACAAGAATAATAATTAGAGTGAAAAAGCGCAATTGAAGTAAAAAAGAACACTGGGTACCTTTGTCTGTTTGTTTGCTTCCCCTACTTTTCTACACATCCATCCATAAACTAGACAAAGTGGAGTTTGGTCCTTATGGCATTCCCAATCCCACTGTCACCCCTCATAATCTACATTTTTATACAACTGTCTTCGAGATTCATGGGTTCTGGGTTGTAGTTTAATAGTTTCAGGTATCCACCACCAGCTACCCCAATTCTTTAGAACCTAAAAAAGGTTGTCTAAAGTGTGCGTAAGAGTGCCCACCAGAGTGATCTCTCGGCTCGTTTTGGAATCTCTCTGCCACTGAAGCTTATTTCATTTCCTTTAACATCCCCCTTTTGGTCAAGAAGATGTTCTCCATCCCACGATGCCGGGTCTACATTCCTCCCCGGGAGTCATATTCCACGTTGCCAGGGAGATTCACTTCCCTGGGTGTCTGATCCCACGTAGGGGGGAGGGCAGTGATTTCACCTTTCAAGTTGGCTTAGCCAGAGAGAGAGGGCCACATCTGAGCAACAAAGAGGCATTCAGGAGGAGACTCTTAGGCACAAATACAGGGAGGCCTAGCCTCTCCTTTGCAGCAACCGTCTTCCCAAGGGTAAAACTTATGGTAGAGGGCTCAACCCATCAAACCACCAGTCCCCTATGTCTGTGGTCATGTTAGCAACCATGGAGGTGGGGTAGGCAAATACCCCTGCATTCTCCACAGGCTCCTCAAGGGGGCACTACATCTTTTTTTTTTTTTTTTTCCCTTGTTTGTCTTTTTTCTTTCTTTTTTTTTTTTTAACTTTCCCTTCTTTTTTAAATCAACTGTGTGAAAAAAAAAGTTAAAAAGAAAACAAACATACAATAAAAGAACATTTCAAAGAGACCATAACAAGGGAGTAAGAAAAAGACAACTAACCTAAGATAACTGCTTAACTTCCAACATGTTCCTACTTTACCCCAAGAAAGTTACATAATATAGCAACATTTCAGTGAACTTGTTCCTACTACATCCATCAGAAATTAACAGGCCATAGTCATTTCTGGGCATCCCCAGAACGTTAAATAGCTTATCTGTTCTTCTTGGATTATTGTTCCCCTTTCCTTAATTGCTCTCTACTGCTAGTTCCCCTACATTCTACATTATAAACCATTTGTTTTACATTTTTCAAAGTTCACATTAGTGGTAGCATATAATATTTCTCTTTTTGTGCCTGGCTTATTTCGCTCAGCATTATGTCTTCAAGGTTCATCCATGTTGTCATATGTTTCACCAGATCGTTCCTTCTTACTGCCGCGTAGTATTCCATCGTGTGTATATACCACATTTTATTTATCCACTCATCTGTTGAAGGACATTTGGGTTGTTTCCATCTCTTGGCAATTGTGAATAATGCTGCTATGAACATTGGCGTGCAGATATCTGTTCGTGTCACTGCTTTCCGATCTTCCGGGTATATACCGAGAAGTGCAATCGCTGGATCGAACGGTAACTCTATATCTAGTTTTCTAAGGAACTGCCAGACTGACTTCCAGAGTGGCTGAACCATTATACAGTCCCACCAACAATGAATAAGAGTTCCAATTTCTCCACATCCCCTCCAGCATTTGTAGTTTCCTGTTTGTTTAATGGCAGCCATTCTAACCGGTGTTAGATGGTATCTCATTGTGGTCTTAATTTGCATCTCTCTAATAGCTAGTGAAGCTGAACATTTTTTCATGTGTTTCTTGGCCATTTGTATTTCCTCTTCAGAGAACTGTCTTTTCATATCTTTTGCCCATTTTATAATTGGGCTGTCTGTACTATTGTCATTGAGTTGTAGGATTTCTTTGTATATGCAAGATATCAGTCTTTTGTCAGATACATGGTTTCCAAAAATTTTTTCCCATTGAGTTGGCTGCCTCTTTACCTTTTTGAGAAATTCCTTTGAGGTGCAGAAACTTCTAAGCTTGAGGAGTTCCCATTTATCTATTTTTTCTTTTGTTGCTTGTGCTTTGGGTGTAAAGTCTAGGAAGTGGCCGCCTAATACAAGGTCTTGAAGACGTGTTCCTACATTATCTTCTAGGAGTTTTATGGTACTTTCTTTTATATTGAGATCTTTCGTCCATTTTGAGTTAATTTTTCTGTAGGGGGTGAGGTAGGGGTCCTCTTTCATTCTTTTGGATATGGATATCCAACTCTCCCAGCCCCATTTGTTGAAAAGACCATTATGACTCAGTTCAGTGACTTTGGGGGCCTTATCAAAGATCAGTCGGCCATAGATCTGAGGGTCTATCTCTGAATTCTCAACTCGATTCCATTGATCTATATGTCTATCTTTGTGCCAGTACCACGCTGTTTTGGCAACTGTGGCTTTATAATAAGCTTCAAAGTCAGGGAGTGTAAGTCCTCCCACTTTGTTTTTCTTTTTTAGAGTGTCTTTAGCAATTCGAGGCATCTTCCCTTTCCAAATAAATTTGATAACTAGCTTTTCCAAGTCTGCAAAGTAGGTTGTTGGAATTTTGATTGGGATTGCATTGAATCTGTAGATGAGTATGGGTAGAATTGACATCTTAATGACATTTAGCCTTCCTATCCATGAACATGGAATATTTTTCCATCTTTTAAGGTCCCCTTCTATTTCTTTTAGTAGAGTTATGTAGTTTTCTTTGTATAGGTCTTTTACATCTTTGGTTAAGTTCATTCCTAGGTACTTGATTTTTTAGTTGCTATTGAAAATGGTATCTTTTTCTTGAATGTCTCTTCAGTTTGTTCATTTCTAGCATATAGAAACATTACTGACTTATGTGCATTAATCTTGTATCCCGCTACTTTGCTAAATTTGTTTATTAGCTCTAGTAGCTGTATCGTCGATTTCTCAGGGTTTTCTAGATATAAGATCATATCATCTGCAAACAATGACAGTTTTACTTCTTCTTTTCCAATTTGGATGCCTTTTATTTCTTTGTCTTGCCGGATTGCCCTGGCTAGCACTTCCAGCACAATGTTGAATAACAGTGGTGACAGCGGGCATCCTTGTCTTGTTCCTGATCTTAGAGGGAAGGCTTTCAGTCTCTCACCATTGAGTACTATGCTGGCTGTGGGTTTTTCATATATGCTCTTTATCATGTTGAGGAAGTTTCCTTCAATTCCTACCTTTTGAAGTGTTTTTATCAAAAACGGATGTTGGATTTTGTCAAATGCTTTTTCAGCATCTATTGAGATGATCAATTGATTTTTCCCTTTTGACTTGTTAATGTGTTGTAATACATTGATTGATTTTCTTATGTTGAACCATCCTTGCATGCCTGGAATGAACCCCACTTGGTCATAGTGTATGATTTTTTTAATGTGTCTTTGGATTCGATTTGCAAGTATTTTGTTGAGGATTTTTGCATCTATATTCATTAGGGAGATTGGCCGGTAGTTTTCCTTTTTTGTAGCATCTTTGCCTGGTTTTGGTATTAGATTGATGTTAGCTTCATAAAATGAGTTAGGTAGTGTTCCATTTTCTTCAATGTTTTGAAAGAGTTTGAGTAAGATTGGTGTCAGTTCTTTCTGGAAAGTTTGGTAGAATTCCCCTGTGAAGCCATCTGGCCCTGGGCATTTATTTGTGGGAAGATTTTTGATGACTGATTGGATCTCTTTGCTTGTGATGGGTTGGTTGAGGTCTTCTATTTCCTTTCTGGTCAGTCTAGGTTGTTCATATGTTTCCAGGAAATTGTCCATTTCTTCTACATTATCCAGTTTGTTGCCATACAGTTGTTCAAAATATCCTCCTATAATTTTTTTAATTTCTTCAGGATCTGCAGTTACGTCACCTTTTTCATTCATTATTTTGTTTATATGGGTCTTCTCTCTTTTTGATTTTGTCAGTCTAGCTAGGGGCTTGTCAATCTTGTTGATCTTCTCAAAGATCCAACTTTTGGTGATATTTATCCTCTCTATTGTTTTTTTGTTCTCTATGTCATTTATTTCTGCTTTAATCCTTGTTATTTCTTTTCTTGTACTTGGTTTAGGATTGGTTTGCTGTTCATTTTCTAGCTTCTTCAGTTGATCCATTAGTTCTTTGATTTTGGCTCTTTCTTCCTTTTTAATATATGCGTTTAGTGCTATAAATTTCCCCCTTAGCACTGCTTTTGCTGCATCCCATAGGTTTTGGTATGTTGTGTTCTCATTTTCATTCGTCTCTATATATTTAGCAATTTCTCTTGCTATTTCTTCTTTAACCCACTGATTGTTTAGGAGTGTGTTGTTTAACCTCCAGGTATTTGTGAATTTTCTAAGTCTCTGATGGTTATTGACTTCTAATTGTATTCCATTGTGGTCAGAGAATGTGCTTTGAATAATTTCAATCTTTTTAAATTTATTGAGGCTTGTTTTATGTCCCAGCATATGATCTATTCTGGAGAAAGTTCCGTGAGCACTAGAAAAGTATGTGTATCCTGGTGATTTGGGATGTAATGTCCTGTATATGTTTGTTAAATCTAATTCATTTATCAGATTGTTTAGGTTTTCAGTTTCCTTATTGGTCTTCTGTCTGGTTGATCTATCTATAGGAGAGAGTGATGTGTTGAAGTCTCCCACAATTATTGTGGAAACATCAATTGCTTCCTTTAGTTTTGCCAGTGTTTCTCTCATGTATTTTGTGGCACTTTGATTGGGTGCATAGACATTTACGATTGTTATTTCTTCTTGTTGAATTGCCCCTTTTATTAGTATGTAGTGGCCTTCTTTGTCTCTCAAAACATCCCTGCATTTGAAGTCTATTTTATCTGAGATTAATATTGCTACACCTGCTTTCTTTTGGCTGTAGCTTGCATGAAATATTTTTTTCCATCCTTTCACTTTCAGTTTCTTTGTGTCCCTGTGTCTAAGATGAGTCTCTTGTATGCAACATATTGATGGTTCATTTTTTTTGATCCATTCTGTGAATCTATATCTTTTAATTGGGAAGTTTTATCCATTTACATTCAACGTTATAACCGTGAAGGCATTTCTTGAATCAGCCATCTTATCCTTTGGTTTATGTTTGTCATATTTTTCCCCTCTCTCTATTAATATCCTTTATTGTACCCATACCGAATCTCTTTAGTACTGAACCTTTCTCCAAGTCTCTCTGTCCTTTCTTTGTTTCTCTGTCTGTAGGGCTCCTTTTAGTATCTCCAGTAGGGCAGGTCTCTTGTTAGCAAATTCTCTCAGCATTTGTTTGTCTGTGAAAAATTTAAGCTCCCCCTCAAATTTGAAGGAGAGCTTTGCTGGATAAAGTATTCTTGGCTGGAAATTTTTCTCACTCAGAATTTTAAATATATCGTGCCACTGCCTTCTCGCCTCCATGGTGGCTGCTGAGTAGTCACTACTTAGTCTTATGCTGTTTCCTTTGTATGTGGTGAATTGCTTTTCTCTTGCTGCTTTCAGAACTTGCTCCTTCTCTTCCGTGTTTGACAGTGTGATCAGAATATGTTTCGGAGTGGATTTATTTGGATTTATTCTATTTGGAGTTCGCTGAGCATTTATGATTTGTGTATTTATGTTGTTTAGAAGATTTGGGAAGTTTTCCCCAACAATTTCTTTGAATACTCTTCCTAGACCTTTACCCTTTGCTTCTCCTTCTGTAACACCAATGAGTCTTATATTTGGACGTTTTATATTATCTATCATATCCCTGAGGTCCATTTCGATTTTTTCAATTTTTTTCCCCATTCTTTCTTTTATGCTTTCATTTTCCAATCTGTCATCTTCCAGGTCACTGATTCGTTGTTAACCTTCCTCTAGTCTTGTACTATGAGTGTCCAGAATCTTTTTAATTTGGTCAACAGTTTCTTTAATTTCCATAAGATCATCCATTTTTTTATTTAGTCTTGCAATGTCTTGTTTATGCTCTTCTAGGGTCTTCTTGATATCCTTTGTATCCCGTACTATGGTCTCATTGTTCATCTTTAGTTCTTTGAGTAGCTGCTCTAGGTGCTGTGTCTCTTCTGGTCTTTTGATTTGGGTGATTGGGCTTGGGTTACCCATATCATCTGGTTTTTTCATATGCTTTATAATTTTCTGTTGTTTTTGGCCTCGTGGCATTTGCTGAACTTGATAGGGTTCTTTTAGGATTTGTAGACCAATTGAAGTCCTTATCTCTAATTTATCAGATCTACAGCTTCGTGGAGTACACTTTCTCTAACTAACCAGCAGGTGGTGTCCACGAGCCAGCTGTTCTCCACAAGCCAGTTCTCCCCTGCTTAGCCTTTTTGGTGAGTGGGGGAGTGAGTCTTGTGGGGTCCAATTGGTGTACCAAGCTTGCGTGTGTAGTTGGTGTTGCCTGCCCTGTATATGGGGCGTGTTTCTGGGCAGTCAGGGAGGGGGGGTGGCTCTAACAATCAAATTTCCCTGGTGATCCTAGAGTTTTAAAGCTGCTGCAATAGTCTAATCCTTCAGTTCAGTCCTGCCACAGTTTGTCTCCGCCACTGACCCACAAGTCCTTGGTAATGGCGTATGGCTCCTGAGACTTGCAAGTGGGCCCCTCTTCCAGGCCGTGCACCGTCCTCTGTTGAGGGATGACTGTGCTATGTCACAGGTGAGTGCCGTCCCCCCAGGGCAGTTCTGGGCTGCTGGGCTGTGTAGGGAGGCTCCCAGTCTGCTGAAATGATGGCTGAATGGGGCTTTGTTAATTCACACTGCTCCACCTTCCCAACTCTGGGACAATCAGCTGAGGTTGCAAGGAAGGCTAATGTCCACACCCAGTTTTGTGGTGTGTGCCTGTTATTTGAAGCGCTTCTGTCACACTGGGTTGTCTGGGGCTGCTCTGGGCTATGGGGCTGGCGACGGGCAGGAGTGTTTCCTGTCCACCAGGATGATGGCTGTGAGCAGACACCCCCCTTTTCTTGGGAAGTTGTGGTGTTTAGTGAATTTTCTCAGCCACTGGATTATTGCCTTTTGTCTCAGAGCTCTCTTAGTTCTGCTCTTGTCTTGACCTGCCGAAGTTGCAAGTCTTTGAAGCTTTCTGTATTGGGCTTCTTAGAGTAATTGTTTTAGAAAAAGAAAAAAGGATTAAAAAAAAAGGGCCCTCCTCAGAGATCTAATGGGTTATTGAAATGGTAAGAGACAAAGCAATTAGGGCCATTAAGGAAAGGTCCACAGGGCAGAGAGATCAGCTTTTCTTCTGGATTTGCATATGAGCCTCAGGGCCTGAGCTCTGCCGTTCCCCTTTCTATGTTCACCAGAACTCCAAAAATCCTCCGCTTTTATTTTGGAGTTTTTTGTGTTGTTTTTTTCTATGCCTGTCTCCTCTCTGCTGGGCTGGCTGCTCTCAGATTCTCTGGTGTCTGGTCTCAGTCTATCTATGGTTGGAGTTTGGATCAGTAGAATGAGTTTCTGTTAAGGGCTGTCACTGCAGTTCTCCCTTCTCCTTCCCGGAGCTGACAGCCCCTCCTCCCACAGGACTGAGCCTGGCAGGGAGGGGTGCGGGTCCCCTGGCCACAAAAACTTACTGATCTCAGCAGTTCAACGTCTTCATGAGTGTTGTATGAAGTATGCCCAAAGTCAGGTTGCTCTGTGGTGTCCAGTCCACGCAGTTCCTGGCTTTCTACCTACCTTCCTGGAGGAGTAACTAAAACATACAGCTCACCAGTCCGCCATCTTCGCAGGTAGCATTTTATTAACTAATATGAGTCAGCCCCGAACTTAAACACCCCAAATTTCTAAACTATCTTGCTGAGCCAAGCCAGTTCTAAACATGGTTCGCACATCTGACATGCCCAGTAGCCTAAGTACGTAGCCACTCTACGCATACTCCATAATTAGATTACCTGCCTTTGTTATTATCCGAAATCTGCCTGACTTTGAATGCCATAAAACTCTGAAAAGTTCTCCATTTCAGGAACACTGCCCTCCTGTCTTCTAGAGACTAGCCTTTGCTAAATAAACTTTTTCTTTTCTCAAAATCCTGATGTCTACTGATTGACTCTGTGTGTATCGGGTGAGGACTCACTTTTGAGCCACAAGAGACTGCCCCTTAAATTGAATAAATTTAGTGTTACAAAGACCTCTTCATTGTCCTTTGCGTCTCATTTTACCACAGATTGGAGACACCTTTTTTGTGCCTTGTTCAGGGTGTGGGAAACTCTGGACTAGATAGTATTTCAGGTCTTTCTAGGTCTCTACATCTGTGACTAGAGGATGTGTCCCTGCTCTCAAAGAAAAATGGAAAGACTCGATTTACAGACAAGAAGCAGCCGGAGACCAATTCTCAAGCAATGTGTGTGCTGGCGAGTGACAGGATGACACGGACTAAACCCTCGACAGCACAGTGTGTTTAATTAAGGGTAAATGAGGCCGGCTTTGTGGGGAAGGAGAAACGGAGACAGGCCTTTTACTTAGTGGCCTTTTCTTCTAGTGGGAGATATGGCCAGTGGAATGGGCTGCTGGGAGGTGATGTGGGGAGCCCAGGGTGAGCAGGCCGGCTCCGAGCTGACTGTTCACCTGGTCTTGAGCTGTTTCTGCCCACCCGCTCCACCCCCCACATCAAGTTTTATCCCTGTTTTCCAAGCCTCTCTGTTTCAAGGGAGTAAATAAAGTTAGGCCTATTAACCAACCAAATACCCACGGTGTGTTTTTAGGGTATCACTGTTTATTTGGGAGGAAATTGATCCCTCCAGCTCTCTTGAAACTTGAGCTCTGAACTACTGATCATCTGGTGAGCACTTGCTCCTGTTCTGTGTCAATAATTGGAATAAATTAAATTTTGATTGTTAGACCTCCAAGTCCATACATTAAAACCGATATGTGTATACTTGAATCTACATTGCTATACGTATTTGTATGTGTCTTTGTGTGTGTGTGTATGTGTATATGTCATATGTGTTCATACCTATGTTTGTGTTTGTATTTAATAGGCAAAAAATTAGAAGAACTACCTGCTCTGGCCCTCTTAACAGAAACACAAACAGAACCTCGAAGTTGTCTGAGATGGTAAAAATCGAGATAAAGTGAGCATCATCTTGAGTGTAAATTTAGAGTTAGTTGGGTTCACCTCATGGAAGCAGGCAACAGTTCTTTTAGCCAGCTCAAAAGTTAAATTAAAAAATTAAACTCCCAGAAGCAATGTGTAAGAAGCCCAAGATAAAATGTAAAGAATCTTGCAATAGCCACTGTCAAACTCTAATTGAGGTGGGGTGATCAGAGAAAGTCAAGCACTCAAAAGTGTTAGTAATTATAGCTACTAAGTTGGTAAAATGGGAGGCATGGGTTTCCTTACTTTGAAAATTATAGACTAGGAGAAAATTCTGATTTTAATCACCAATTTCTTTGGCTAGAGCAATTGCTCAGATTGTTGTCTCCCATTGGGGCATTCTGGAAGTTTGGGGAAAATAAATGGTGAAAAAAAAATTGCTATGAAGGAAACGAAACACAGTGACCTGGTGGAGAGTAAAGAAAGTCAGACTGGCTGGCCTGGGAAGGCCTTCTGGAGGACGCGGTGTAGCGGGCGATCCCCGACTGAGAAGAGGAGCCAGCAGTGGAAAAATCCGGGGGCAGCATGTTCCAGATGGAGGCACAGCAAAGCAAGGGTCCTAACGCAGGACTCGGGGGCAGAGAGGGTGACAGGGGCAGGCAGGGCCGCCCGGGGTGGTGAGCTGCGGTGCTGAGCCTCCTCCATTTGTACCAACTAATGAAGAAAATGCTGTTTGTGCTGTGAAGGCACCATTTGACTTTGGAAAATCACTACATTTTCCCGTGCATCAATGTACTTGGTGTCAGCTGAAGGAGCCGGATTAATACATGGAAGCATCTGATATATGGTAGCCCCTCAATCAAGGTTAGCTGAGCTAATTATGCATTTAGAGGTCTGTAACCTTAAACCATCTTCCACCTACATTCTTCCACCCATCCACCCCCTCCTGTCTCAGCCGAGGACACTGAGGCCGAGAGACATCGGTTGACTTGACCAAGATCACAGGGGGAACTGGCGGGAGATCCGGGGATGAGTATGGATGGAGGGCCTTCTACTGGTGGGACATGGCTGGAGATGACGGAGAAGCTTGTGAGGGAGGGGTGATGAGAGAGAAGCCTGAGAAACGGATTCTGCTTATAACCTACCTTGGGACAGCAGAAGATGATGTGAAAGGTGACATTTCCAGTCTGAACTCGTGGGGCAGGTGCTGACTGAGCACAGCTGATCAGGGCAGGGAGCCGGGGATTGCAGAGGATGCGGGTGTGCAGGAAGGAGTCTCAGAGCAGGAGGCTCGGGCTGGTTTACAGAATTCCTGGAGAATCGCCCTCCTCACTCTTATTGGGTGCTAAGTGGCACATGTGCATTTTAGATTTAATCCATGCAAAAACCTCATGAAGAAGGTTCCTGCTGTAGGCGGGGAACTGGAGACTCAGGTTGGTTCCACACTGGCTCAGTGGCAGAGGCTGGGATTTGAACCCAGGTAGTCTCTAGAATACGCAGGGGACCCTTGCCAATCTTGCTCTCCACGGAGAGGAGGGATGGGGAGGGCTTTCCAGGGAATGTGAGCACAGGCAGGAATGGGCAGGAATGGGCATTTGACTATTGTCCATTGGTTCCTCTATAGGCAGTTTTGAAATTAGCTAGAAATCTTCTCTTGCCCCTTCCCTTTTATCTCCACCCCTCGACCCCCTGCAGCTGTTTCCATCCCTTAGGGATAAACTCCCCCAATTAAATTCCTATGGCTTTCCAGTTTTTAACCTGCCCCCACCTCCCACCCCTCACTTCTAACAGCTGGAGGAAAAGTCCCTGAACACATGACACCCCCAAAACTCAACCCGCAGAGACCCAGAAATAAAGATGACACAGTGGAAACCAGCCAACAGCACAGGTGTGTGTTTGCAGCATGCTGCTGTGCGCCTGAATCTCACTGGATCTCGGGGGTCGCTGTGGGCCCAGGGCCCAGGTTTTGCTGTAAAATTGACAGCTGGGGACACGAGAACACTATTTGATGATATCATTATGGCAATATTGTTATTATTGTTTTAGCTGTGATAAAGGTACTGGGGTATGTTTAAAAATAAAAAAGACTCCCTATGTTTTAGAGAGAGATATAAAAATAGTGTGGGGTTGGGGGGAGAATAGGGTGGGGGTATGGATGAAGCAAGATTGACCCTGAATCAGTAAATGTTGCAGCTGGGTGAAGAGTACGTGGGAATGTACTATACTATTTTCTCCACTTTTGTGTGGATGTGAAATTTTCCATAATAAAATATTTTTAAAAATTGCATCTAATGGATGGAGGAACCCATGTGGTGAAATAAAATCTTTCAGAGCTCCAGGAGGGGGCAACTGCAGAAATAAGAACATTTTCCCCCAACAAAGACCCAAAGACATGCTGAACTGCATGATGGTTGAAGAGTTCTGAGCCTTTTTTTTTTTTTTTTTAGGGCAATTCATTAAAAGCTAAATCCACAACACTCAAGAGTCAGAAACAAGCATAGAAAGCACAAGGCATGTCCACATTCACACATTTTATTTGGATTTAGAGAGACAACACAGATAAAATACTTTGATCACTCACGAGTTCCTATTTGGTAAGAAGAGCGGGTTGCCACAAGTTTATATTTTTTATCTGTTTTTTTCTGTCTTTATTAATGAAGGGATGCTGGGGAACTGCTGTCTTCTGGAAACACCAATTGGGGACAGTATTTTGGCGCATGTAACTAATCGATACACAGTGTTTGCACTTAGCATTTGAAGACGGGAGGGCATGTGTGAGATGACACCCTTTTAGGTTCCCTGCTCCCTTCTCCTGCTGCCATATTTAAACTGGGCTGGTTCCACCCACAGCCCAAGGAGTGGCCCCAACCCAGGGCCCCAGGAGGTTCAGAACCTGCCACTTGGACAGTGTGTGACCATCTGTCGCTGGTTTCTTCCATTCTCAGAGTCGAAGTAGGGGTCACCTCACAGGTGTGTGAGCTCACACAATTCTCCACGGAGGTTTGTGGGGAGGGGGCTTAGCTGAGGGAGGGTGGTCTATGAGCACTGAGGCGAGGGGCGCAGCTTAGCAGAAGGCGCAGGGCGACGGGGAGAACGCGGTTCTTGTAATATTGAAGGTCACTACAGCTACCGCACGGAAAAGGACGCATCAACGATATATTGCACAAGCTTTCGCAGCAGCACATTGGTTTGCAACACTGTACGGTTCAGGTCTAAAGTGCACAGCCCCAGCCCGAGGTGACGAGACAGCACGGTCAGTAGATAAAGGCAGCAGAGCTACAGACACTCGGTTTCCCTTCCTGTCCGCACACCCTTAGGACATCACGTGAAGTCGGTATCATTTATACATCTCAGGTGGGATAAAGACACATTGCACTTTTTTTCAAGTATTTAAAAATAATAAACACAATATTGCTGTATAAATGAAAATGACCATGTCAATTCTGGTTAAAGCTAAAACCAAACTTTCTAAAATTTGAAAAGAATGGACTCAAATAAAGGCTTTTGGCACTAGGAATTTGAGCTAATGCTCAAAAGAACCAACCTTCCTTCCTTCCTTCCTTCTTTCCTTCCTCCCTTTCTTCTCTCTGAATCGGTTATAGACCAATTTCAAAGAACGCATCTTACACTCTTGGGAACTATTGCCTCCTTCCCTGAGCGATGGTTGGTTGGGATTTCCCTGTACAAGACTGAGCAAAGCTCCCAGTAACCTTGGGGAAGGACCTGAAAGGGCAGGGGTAGGGGGAAACAATCTATATTTTGCTGGAATTTCATAGGCAGGCACAAATGTTTCTCCTTTTTAAGTTCTGTCACAGTTGAGTTAAAAAGCAGCAGCTTCTGATACAGAATCTATGTCCTGAGGGATAAGGGTTAAGCATCCTGGAATAGATTGGGGTTGGCCCAGATCAGGGCACTGGGTTCCACCATCTTCTCCAAGCAGAATAGCGGGTTTGATAAATCGATGTCTCTGCCTCTGAGGTTGGGGCCATTTGGCCTGAGGCTCAGAACAGATGGGCAGCTGTTTGCTTATCCTCAACAGCCAATTTCTAGGAAGGGAAAGGATGATCGGCAATTAGACAAGGTCTAGAATGGAGGCTTGCTCCTCATGAATTGCTGGGGTACATAAAAAGAAGAGTTTTCTTCTACTTATCACAGGGAATCTATTTGCTTTCTAGACAGAAAGCCATACGAAGCCATGTTTGTATCAAGTAGGCTAAAGGATGCTTTTGTATATAACATGGGAGCAATAGTGTAAAAGCAAACACAGGTCGATTTCAGATGGTGGGCTCCTGAGTTTTTATTATAGGGATTTCTATCTCAAGAAGGACAAGGGGCCTCTTCCCTCCATTGCATACCTGTGGTTTTTCTAGACTGCAGAATTAACTGCTCCATGCAGAAAGGATGAATGTTTCTCAATTTGTACCTGGTGTCTGCATATATCGATCCACAACCCTCCTACTATCCGTGAGATCTTTTGTCAGCTCATGCCTCGCAACTACATTTGTAGGGGGACGAAAGATGTTTTCAAAATATTAATTTGAGTTCTGAGCATCTAATCATCTCTGCATATTCTGGGCACTTTGGATCTTGATGGGAGGTGGATAAAAGAAGGTCTTAAGATGATGTCTCAAAATCTAGGGTAAGGGGCTCATTTTATGGGAGAAAAATAACCACCCATGGGATATGAAGAAATTATTTGGGCATGCTGGTGACAGGGAACCTCGTAGGAGACACTTTCGTGGGTGGGGATGGGAATAAGCAATTACCCAGGAGGTCAATTACTCCTTTTGGGATGGTAGCAAGGCGGCCTCCAGGAAGATGTCATTCTTCTCACACAGAGTTCTCTTCCCCCAAGGATGAGTTTAAGTTTCTGGGCTCACCACATTCTGGGTGTGCATTCCATTCCTCTTTGTTCGGTCCTATTAGATTTCATTTTTATTTTCCCTAATTAATCCAAATCACCTAATAAAAGAACACTGTGTGAGAAGACGCCTTGAGAATCATCCTCAAACTTCTGTTCAAAGCAGGCCGAGTGGGAAAGCAAAATAGACAAGATCAGCCTTATTTAATCTAAGACCAAGCTTGGTTTATCAGGCTTGACGGAGCGGATCTGCTCAGGGTAAACTGCGTGGAAAACTTTAATGGGAAGAGAATCTTATTGCTACTGTAATTGATCTGCTCAACCATTTTAAAGAGCTTGCAGTCTTCTTTGTGTTTGTTTTGAAATATTAACTTTAGAGATGTGAGAAGCCATAACATGTATAGAAAGAAGGCATCATACGTTTCAAGGATTTTGTGGGCTTATGTTCCGAAATAACTTTGCTACGTGTTTTATTATGTCTCCATTAACAGAAAGAAAGAAAAAAAAAAAACTGGTTTAGTGTTTATATCTGCCCCTGCAGTTTGCATAACCCATATAAAATAAAAATCTATATGTTACAAAATAGGATTTCTTTTTAATATATATTTTTTCCTTCTGTAAAATTATATGTATTTAAATACATTTGCAATGTTGCTATAGGTAAATTAGAAATTTTTTTCCTAATACTATGAAAAAGGCAAGAGTTTTTATTTGTCAACATACATTTATAGCTACTTTATCCCTTTCACTGCACCCCAAAGAACCTTTTCTGATTCGTAGGGGCAGTTTGGCACTATTCAATCCTAGTACTTTGAAATGAAAATAAAGTTTGATTTGTACACTATATTAAAAGTAAGGGAAGAATTTATAACAATGTTGAGCTCTTCCTCATTGATTAGAATGCAGCCTTTCGTCACTGATTATTAGAGAGGTCTTCTAAACTTAAGAAAGGATTTTTAAAAGGAGCAATGTCTTTTGATTTTTAAACTGTACTCTACTTTGACACCACAATAGAGAAAAAGACTCACTTTGGAACAAACTACAAATACATTTGCACAGTTGGTGACAACTTAATTGTCTACTTAGAGAACTGAAACGGCTTAGTGAGCTGGGTTACTATAAATCTTGTCCAAGGCGTTCTATTTCTTCAATCAGGAAGTCAATGTCTCGATGAGTTGCTGCGGGATTTGAGATGACCATGCGAAAGAAATTGACTTTGTCTCCCAAGGGCTGGTAGCTGACCATCGTGGTCCCGTACTCCATCATTCTGGCTTTAATCACTGGAGCCACCTGTCGGAGGGAGCAGATCGACACGGTGACGGCCTATCCAGGGTCCAACAACCCAATAGCAAAGAGCCTTTGTGGTTTTTAACAAAACAAACCGCATTTGTTTTCAAGATTTCTTGGGATCAGGGAAAAAGACCAGTGCTATATATTCAAGATCCTAAAGGTGATGAGAGGAATAAAAAGTGGTGGGACAACAGGTCTCACACTTGATTAGAGGTTTGCCAGCTTATCCCTTCCTTTTCTAGTTAGTGTTTTCGAGAATGGGAAGAAACGTATTGATTCCAAGTCTAAACAGTTTAGCAATACAACATTTGGTGGAGTGCCTGCAAAGCTTGCAGTGACCTGGTAAGTGTAAAAACATTGGAAATAAAATACAGCCCAGAGAATTGTTACCAAGAGGTGAGCCTCAATACTGAGTGATGTAGGAAAATAAGTAGACATTTGGCAACTTTCTTGAGACCGCAAAGCTTTCTAGCTTCTTTTTATTCTCCTTTTGCAATTCCCCAACTCATAAGATATTTTGAAAGATATTCCTTAATAATGATAATGGATCGGCTGGGATAAAAAGCTGAATCCACAAAGGATTTAACACACAGAAGAGTAGCACAGACAAGGCTTTGCCACATGTGTGCCAGACTGATAATCACCGCTTCAGTCATTCTCTGTTGTTTGTGAAATTAAGTCCACACTCTTTGGCCCTGAGGACATATCTTCCACTGCTCACCAGAGTGAATCTTTGGCTCTGACAAGACCCATTTATTCAATATTTCCTGAATGGACCTCACACATATTTATCCCTTCACACTGGTCATCAGTCTTGCAGGGCACACAGGTTCCCTGTTCTTAGAATTCCTTTACCCTTCGAGCTCTCATGCTAAACACACTGCAAGACTGTACCACATGGTACAAACTCGACGAGCCTGCTCTGATTTCTCCAGTCCATTAGCATCTTCTTCGTTTAAGATTTTAATATCTGATCCTTACCCCTAGATTCTGACTACATTCTAATTGCCTATTGAGAAAATACATTTTATCTCTCCTACATCAGCTGTCAGCTCCTTGAAGGGCGGCAACAGTGCCTTTTCCTTCTTCTGTTGACCCACACCGTGCTGGGTGCACATCGAGGGCTCCGGGAGTCCTTACTGACTATAAAATGTAGCATCTAGGAAGAGGCACGAGTTCAACTTGGGTCTGTACCTATGAGCTGTCCATATATAGTTACCATTGGAGTTTGCAAAAATAACACATCTGCTCTTTTAAGTTTATCGCTGCAAGCAGGTAACCCAGAAATGGTAGACATCAGAGAAGCTTCAGACTCATTTTATATGGGCGTATACTCAGTATCAGCTCAAAATGGGGACCAAGCCTTTTCATCCCAGTTTCATCCATTTTAAATGGAGGATAATGACATCCAAATGCAATGCTACTATGAATGTGTGACTTCTGAATATCAGCTCTTAGTCTCTGGTTTACAAGGAAGTCTTTGTCTTCAAAACTTTTGTACTTAGAGCAGGTAATCAGCAAGGCTCTGCATTGGTTACAGCCACTGGTTAATCACCAGCAGGCAGACGTCACACTCACTTCACCAGCTCCTTCCTCTTCTGGACCTAGTTTCCTCATCTACAAACCAAGGTGTGTAGGATGGTGACTCCAGTCCCGAGATTTTCTGAGTCTAGACAAGTTCTTATGTCCTTCCAGCCCCTTCCTTACTCTATGGGGGAGATAATGGAAGAGGAAGGTTTCTTTTGGGTTGATTCTTCTTTCACCCAAAGAACTAAAAGTGGTCTGCAAGCATTAGGTTCTCTCCAGGGAAGAAATACAAAAAAGAATTTAAATCTCTCAAGTCTGGGATTAAGTTCTGAAAATGGATCTACTAGAATTCTAACCTAAGGATGTGAAATGTATCCCTTTGCACTGTGAGGCAAGACAAGTCAACATTCTCCAAGAAAAGACATAAATTAGGAAAGGTGGCTGCAGGAATTTAAGAAAAAATCGACACGACTCATAAATATTTCTTGGTTTTGTTTGTGCAATAAATCATGTCAGCTCTTTAGAACTGGTAAAACAGTAACAATGCTTGACTCAGTGAATTAAACTCTGATTTAGTTATCATGGGCAATCCAAGCAAAAACACATAGGAATGGCACTAATTATTGGAAGACAATAATCCCTAACTTTTCAGATAAATCTAATCAAAGGTCAAAAGACTAATGTTATTAGCCACCATCCCAAATAGATTTGGGAATAAAGTGATATTGAATTCTCCCCATTCCTCAAGTTAGCTGAGTTGGCAAAAATCACAGCTGTCTAAATACTTATAACTTTTGGTTGTTTCCAGAAAATGCCAGTGAACTAAAATGAGCAAGAACATGGAATATCTACTTAATTACATAATCACTAATTGCAAGTTAAGAAGGAAAATAAGATTCCGACTATTCTGATGAATATTTAAAGTTTTTCCTTGCTTCTAGACTTTTTTTGTTCACATTCTTGGTTTAGCTGAAGAAGAAAGTCGGGAAAAGGAGGGGCTGCATGCTGAAGAATCCACTAAGGGCCTAATCAACATGAGTCCAGTGGGGCTGCCTGCTGGGATGGGAGCGTGTCCCCCAAGAGCCAGTTCAAGTCCTGCCCCTGGTCCTGGGGGTGTGAACCCATTTGTAAATAAGACCTTTGAAGATAGTATTAGTTAAGCTGTGGATTCACTTGTGAATAGGATCTTGAAAGATTCTATTTGGATGAGGCCAGATTGAATCAGGGTGGGCGTTAACCCAACATGGCTGGAGTCATCATAAGCAAAGGAAACTGGACATGGGAGCAGAAGCCAGAAGCTAGTAGAAGCCAGAAGCCAGCAGAAACCAGGGGAGCAGACAGCAGGAGAGAGAGATGGCCATGTGATGAAGAATTGCTAGAACACTTACGGACTCTAGAAGAAAGCCCTGACGATACCTTGATATTGGATCTTTGGCCTCCAAACCCATGAGACAATAAATCCCCGTTCTTTAAGCCAACCCATTATGCAGTGTTTGTCACAGTGGCGCTGGCAAACTAAGACACTATTTTACCAATTTTAGGATATTGTTTTCTCCCTTGTGCCATTAGCTTTCTCAATCCTTTAGAAAATAAGAACCAGGGAACCCTTCCATAACCTGAATCCACATTTATTTCCTCCAAAGAGGGCTCAGGTTAAAGCAGGTAAAGCATGAAATAACCTTACAAGATATCACAGGGCTGTATGCTTGCACCACATATATGAAACACTTTTTGTTTTTAAATCTCTGAAGACAGAAAGTTTTGAAAAAGAGAACAGAAGAATAAACACAAATAAGATAGTGTAAATCTTAAAATTGCACCCATTAAATTCCCCATTACACCCAACAGCATAGACTTTAAAAGAGGCATCTTAAATATGAGGCCCAACTACCCGCTTCCCAATCTGTGTTTAAATCCACTGACTTTTTGAAAGTCAGTACTGGACTACAAAAGCTGATGGAAGTGCTGCAGATAATGACCGAGTATAACGAAGAGCAAAAACAAAGAAGAAGATGATGGTGAAGATGCAGAAACACGAGCATTCCTGCCTGTTGACTCTATCTGATGAGCCTCTGCATGGAGCCCCCTTGCTGCCCCTTCCCTGTGCCCCAGGCAATTTGCAGAGGGCCGTGTCCCCCAGGACCCCAGGACCCCAGGCCTTCTCCATCGACTTTGTCTCAGTGACGAGGCACGACCTGAGCACTCAGTCCTGACCGGGCACCAGAAACTCACCAACCCGATTCTTGTCCTCACCTCCCTCAAGAAGATTTGGCCATGTTTGCTTTAATAATAACTGTCTGTTATCTAGATATCAGTCTCTCAGCCAGTGCGCTGTGGGCAGAGGCCTAGATCCCACTTGTAGGTTTCCTCAATGTTTCACTATTTGGGAATATGCAGAAGATATGTTAGTTCAACAAACATTTTCTGATCACCTGGTATATGCTGAGCTATGTGCCAGACAGGAGGGTATAAGGGGAAATTCCTCTACCTGGTCGGGTCCAGAATTTAACTTTGTTCTCTCATTTCTCACACCTTGCACAGAAAACGTCACATCTTTTCCCCCATTTTGGATCTATAGCAATGCTGACCAATAGAACTTCATGGGATGATGGAAATTTCTAAGTCTGCACTGCCAATACCATAGCTACTAGACACAAATGGCGAAGAACCAAATTTTTAGTTTAATTCAATTTTACTTAATTTAAATTTAAATAGCCACATGTGGCTATGACAACAATATTTGACAGTACAGATGATTTATTTTGCTTTAGCTCTTTTCCTTCTGCGATTCAGTGTGTGAAGAGTTTACCAGTCACTGGAAATTATATTTTAAGGGCTTTACTTTATCAGCAGTCTAAAAACTGTTCACTAACATTTTAATTGCTGTCCCCCCAAAATAATCTCCTTCTCCATCTCAGGAAATTTGATGTGCTAAAATCTAATGAGTATTTGGAGAGAGCTGTATTTTATGGGGGGACCTCCACGTTGACATCTGCTTAGAAAATTACAAAAAAAATCTATTCATTTCTGTATGCCCATCTTGCAACAACCCTCAGCTCAGCAATTAAAAATTTGACTTGACAAATGAAATTAGCTAAACTACTTAGTACATTGTCTGTCTGGTCAGTGGATTCACTAAAGAAGTAAAACACATTATAAATGGAAACATCTAATTTCTAACTCACTTATATAAAAACAGTCATTGCTAAGATAATTTACCTATCATAAAATTTCCAGGAAAAATATGATTTTTTTTCCTCAAATGATAGCAGACCCCCCACCCCCCTTTTTGTCTTTATCTTTTATATTCTCTGTGCTCTCCCTCCTCCTGTGTACTCCCTCCCACCTCTTGGACTTGACTTTCTAGAATAAACCTTCACTAAAACTTCAAGCACTACAAACAGCTGGACCCATTGACCTCTGTTCCAGAAGCTTCCTTCCATTTGCTCCTCTAGATCAGTGGTTTTCAACTTGGCTGTGCACTGGAATTGCCTGGAGAACTTTTAGAACCATTCCCAGCCCATTCCAAACCAAATGATTTAAATTCTCTGGGGTTAAGACCTGGTCACCAGGACTTTTTGAAAACCTTAGGGCTGATGCTAAAGTAAAGCCCGGGTTGCAAACCCCTGCACTAATTAGAAGTCTCGATTTAAAGTCCTCAACCACGTGTGCCTCTCCTCCTGGTGAGGAGCTGTATCCTGGGTTGCTAACGGCAGGAGCTAAAACTGAAGAGCTTTCCTGAAGATTTTAGAGCCACACAAACCCCCCCTGCTTTGGGCCGCACCATTGTTCTTTCTTACACAGAAGGAAATAGAGTGTTCTGGAAGGTCAGTGAGGAAGTCCAGGGTCCCTAGCACTGGGGAAAACGGCTAAGTTTCCTGGCAGTGGCTGGCAGAGGGAGATGGAAAAATTAAATACCAATACAAAACCTTGAGTCCAAATATATGGGCTCATCCCCAGCTTTCCACTTCTACAGCCCTGCGGGGTTCAGCCCCTGCACTGATCTCCCTCCACGACCGTTCTTGGTGTTTCCTCCCTGTGCCTTGTTTTCCCCATCTGCGGAAAGGGGAAATAGTGCTTCCCCTGACAGGTTGCAAAGAGAGGTAAGCAACCTGAGCCATGACAGGTGAGCATGGGACACCACCCGCTCTATAGATGGCGGTCACTACTATGATTGCTCCGTTACCTTCTGGGACCACCATAGTTCTAAAGACCCCCCAGGGCAGCCTTGACCCTGGCCTCTCAGCGGGGTCTGCAGCAGCTCTGTTTCCTGATTAGAAACTTGTTTCTTGTAACTGAAGCCCCCAGGACTCTCTCCTGTGCCTGGACTGAGCACCTGCTTCCCTCGGGAGACGAGTCAACTTCGGAACCGTGCTTGCTGCTTTGTGATGCCAGTAAAAGTCATCCCCTAATTACTAATTTTAGGGCATCAACTCACCCTCAGAAAGTGCAGGAGCAAATGGGTTTGTTATAAATGCTGATATACTTACCAGCCTGGTACATCCTGGCCCTGCAAAAGCCACAGAAGGGCATGGGGCCACTGCACCAACATCTGAGTCTGCCCATAGGCCACATCCCAGGAAAGGTCCAACAGACACACCAGTGGATGAATCGAAGAGTCTTCTGTTGCTTACCTTTGACAGGCGATTCATTCTTTCCTCATTGTCTTCCAGAGTCCGCAAACTTGGAGGCACGTACCAGAAGCAGACATTTGTGTGCTGGGGCTGCAGAGAGGAAAGTGACACTCACAAGCAGCCCCAACAGCAATTTTGAAAATCCCAAGGACATTTGAAGTCTATTTACATGGCTCGGTTCACAATACAATTCCTATTTTTAAATCAGTAACTGCCTTCGGAGTGTCTGACTTGCACAATGTACCGTCAGTATTGCATTTGATTTTTGCTCCAGCTCAGAAAATCTACCCATCATCATTTAGCTTCCCCTTTGTAATCATCCCACTTACCTGCAAGGTACATCATTTACATCCAAAAATTTATCAAAGATAGGAATTGAAATTGACTTAACTTTTTGGGACGGCATAAATCGGAGCACATACCTTTCCATCAAACACCATTTCATATCCCTCTCGGTTTTTTATGATATTGTATAAATACTCTGCCAGCTCCAAGCACTTGTCAACCTGCGCTTCAAACCCAGTGGAGCCCTAGGTGAGAGAACAAAGCTCATTAGGTGGGCTGAGAAAGGGGCAGGGGCAGGATGCAACGATCCCTCTGGAGACCGTCATTACGGTGCCATTTTGTCTCGGCTCTGCTCTGGCCCTTTCTCCCACCAGAGTCGGTGTTTCCAGAAGCTTTTCCAGCTATTATTTTCCACTTTAATGCTCTCCTCCTCAAGTGTTCTTGTCCCCTGTCATTTTCTAACTACTCTGCTTGTGGCACTTTTTCTTTCCCGAGCCTCCATTTCCAAGGCAATGATTTTGATTACTCAAGGGGAAAAATTTGCCTCCGCCTTTCCCAGGAGCAATCTTGGAGGGCCGTGAATAGCAGGCGGGCTGGGGGTTACTCACCTGCTAATAAGAGGCCCACCCCCCACCCATCATGTACCTTTTCTGCCCCAGACCCCAGCTTTGCTCACCAATGTATCCCTGTTACAGAATGGAGTGAATGCTCTATGAATATATGCTGTAAATGAATGAATGAACGAATCTTAGGAAGCAAGCAGAGGCTTTTCTTTTTTTTTTGCATTAGCCTGCCATTCTGCAGAGCTCATTAGATTTCTCCTTCATAGATAAATGACTCACGTGATTGTAATGGGTGAACATTATCAAAAAGGTTTTTAGTTTCCAACTCTGGCAGCCTGGAGTCTGGACTTATGAAAAACAACAAAACAGCCTTGGACTGGAGCTGTTTAACTGCAGCCAGGGAATTACTTTTCAAAATGGCTTTCCTATTTCCTTCAGCGTTTATGGAGCACTAATGGAAAGCTTAGAAAAACAGCTACTGCTCATCCCAGGAGCACTTGGCACCGGCCTGTGAGCTAATCCAGCCTGGAAGCCAGAGGGAGCCCTGTTACACAAGGACTCATCATCTTAGCTAACTTCTGACACATGTTTAAGAGCAAGATGCTTTAAAGAAATCTGCTGGGTTCAGGAATTCATTTCTTCAGAGCTTGCTGCCCCCAGCTGATCGGCTCCAGGAGGCCAACTGGTTCCTGGTGACCCCAAGGACGGACTTGAGCAGATGCCTGAATGCCCAGCACCCACCTCAGTGTTCCCCGAGTCTGTGGGTACAAGGAAATGAGGATCCCTTTGGAAAGACCTGGCAGTTGGGGAAGGAGGGAAGCTAATTGTTCTTATCCAAACCAGATCCTTTGGCCCTTTGGATCTTGTGAAATGGTATAAAAAGTCTTACCCTCTAAATGATTCATGAAAAAAAAATCCTGTATTTGTACAGCTTTTAAATGCATCTGTGCTATTAGACATATTTATTTTTCTCACAATTCTCCTATACAGAAGCAAAGGTTATTATATTGAAAATATAAGATAAAGAAAAAAAGAATGTGAAAAAAGGAGCAAAAACAAACCAAGATAATCTTGACAATCCTGCCAAAATAACTTGGGATGCACTCATGCCTCTCATCTCAAGGATTTAAACAGATGGTCACAACCTCATCATCACCATGTACCCATTCTGTTGCCCTGTGGCCTTGGCTGATCTTCCCGGCCACAAGGGGGTGAGGACACCCTGCCTGATTTCCTGCCCAAGGATGTGGTCAGGTAAATGGATGCTCCAGAAAGCACCTGGCTGCAGGCCAAGGCACTGGGATGCCCGGGAACCTGATGGGAGTCCTCTGCCCTGCCCCGTCCAGGACCGCACCCTCGGCATGGCCAGGAGCAGAGTGGCTGCCTCCTTGGCGGGGTTAAAGGGGTACCTGAGGGGTGGACATGGGGAGCAGGCCCTTTTCCTGCGGATATTTATGGGAATTAGGGCCAGCTTTCACATCCATGCTTTTGAAGGCTTTTAGGAGATTCTTCAAAATGAAGGCATTCACCAAATATTTATAGAGTGGCTGGTATATGCCACTCAGCTCTTATTGTGAAAATGACAAAGACGCATTCAAAACTTTGTCAAAATAGTATCGCTCTCCAAATCAAATCATGTAAAGGAGGCTGAAGACTGAGATGGGGTCTCCGGAGTGTCAGGCTGGACCCCCAGTGCCAGTGGGGGGCTGTGGGAGCTGCTGGGGAACAGCGCATATTTATCCCCCCACGGCTCTCACACACGTACGCTGGAACTCCACAGGGGCTCAGATTTTTGTTTCTCTTGTTCACTCCCCCAGAGCAGAAACAGGAGCATTTTAGGTGCTCAATGTATATGTGTGGACTGAATGAATGAAAGAAAGCATAACTTTTGAGCTCCAGGGCAGCATTTTACAAAGTAGGGCTTGGGGAATCATCTGTATCAGAACCAGATTAATTGTGTTTAAAATACAGATTCTCATAGCAGAATTTCAGGAAGGGGAACAACATCTAGGCTCTTTTTCATGATCCCACTGTCTCCCACGTTTTTGGCTGCTCATCTCTGTGTCCCCTCTGACCCCGACATCTCCTGAGTGCTGGCCATGATTCTTCTCTGCCCTGTGATGCTGCTTCTGGAATAACGCCTGAACCCTTGCTGCTATTTCCTATTTTTTGCCACTGCCTCGGGCTCTCTGACTTCTCATCTCTGGGCCTCAGCTCCCCAGTTATCCTGTCGTCAATTTTGGCTCCCCACCAGTCCCACACGATGTGCCTTAGCTTGGCCATGCCTTCTTCCAGAATGACCTTCTCCCATCTCCACTGGCTAAAACTATCCTGCTCAAGATCCATCTCAAATGCCATCCCTTGATAAATGGTGCTTGATTCTCAAACGGGAATGAGCTCCCCATCCTTTAGATTCTCAAGGTGCATCTGTGTTTCTTTTACCACCTGCTATATCCTGTCTTATGGGATGGTCATCTGTACATGTGCCGAAAATTGTAGCCTCCTCCTGTTTCACATCAGGCACAGTAACATGCCCCATAACTCTTTAGTAAAATACATTAGAGAAAATGAATGTTGTTACTCAGCAAAGGACGCTGAAAATCAATCTCCCTTTAATAGGTTTCTCCTCTTACTTTTTGCCCAGCCATTCACCGGTCCCTCCGCTACCCCATTTTTGATTAGGGAGAGCAATCACAGAAAACTGCAGGGAAACCTGCCGCTTTGTGTCACCACATACGCACACAGCTTCGCTGTAACACCCCAATGGTTGCACACCAGGCCATCCTTGCAGGCTGAGAAAAGGGGGACTAATTTTAAGTTTGTTTTTTGTCTACTGCTGAGTTTTAGACACCGAGGAAATCTGTCCACATGGAAAATACCCATTAAGTTGTAGGATTCGCTAATGAAATACAGACAAAATGAAAGGTTACTAAGTACGAACAGGATTGAAGGCAGGCAGGAGTCATTGCTGACAACGGGTTTACAAATCTCGTTCCCATGTGGGACGCCTCTGCCCCTCCCACATCCGCGAGCTCATTTCTGCATCCGTTTACCCTATGCAAGTTATCTGGACCTAGCCCAGTGGCTGACACGGGGCATTTAAGTTCGTTAATCAGTAACACATTAGTCTGAAGAGCAGTGATTTATACTTAGGAGACCGTTTTTCACGTTGCTTGTGTCACTAAGAGGGAAATGTGGATGAATTTGAACACTATGTCCTCCAGGCACATTTGATAATGGATGGTTTACTGGACTAATGATATCCTCCTCTTCCTCCTCATTCTTTTACAGATGGTTTCCTCATTCCCATGGGGATGAAAGATAGAACAGGCTCTCAGCCTTTGGTGGTTCTCCTTTGTGGGAGAGGCTGCCTTCTCCGTCCCCGGCTGACATTATTAGAGAGCTTTAGGTGTGACAGTGCTAAGCATCCTCACCTCTGTTCCACAGGGCCTTCTGCTTTAATAATTGCTTTCATTTCATTTTGCAACACAGCAGCATTAGATGCCTGGATCCTTGAGGTTTGGCAGGTGGAATTTTAAAAATATATAGGTCTATAAGCCGCTGTGATTTTTATTTTCCTCTTTTCATCTCCTCTCCTGGTGCCTTTAGTTCAGCACTTTAAAAACTAGATCCTTTGTGCTTATTTCAGGCTTCATCTGGTCCTGCTGTTTAATGCCCACTGACGTCCCCCGAGTCATTTCTCTAGGAACTAACGGGCCACACCACACTGGAGAGGAAGCTTCCAATGGAAAAACAGCAGGAATTGGTGAACAGGGAAAGAAACGTTTTTGTGTAAATAGAGCTAAAGCTCATCATCGTAATAGAATCCCCACAGGGAAAAGAGAGGAAAAGAATGGCTCTCGATGGAAGGGGAACTTGCATCATATTTAGGGATCAGGCTTTCCTTGACCTACTTACTACCTGATATTTATGTTTATCGTTTTGTAGTTTCCATCTACCAATAAAATGAAAACTTCCTCATTTTAAAATAGCTTGGGAATATATTCTTGATTTTTCCCCCCAATGAAAGACAGAATGTGTCTGGTGTTGGGAGCTCTCAGCTTTCAAAAGCGGAAGGCAGCCTCTGCCCAGCTCTGATTAGCCGCCGGGGAGGTTACAACCCACACTACAAAACTTAAAGAAACACAGCAGGGCCAGTACTACCAGGGAGGGTGGCCTGAAGGATCTGCATCCATCCACACCTGTAAACCAGTTACAGGTTGTTTCTGCATGAAGCCAGATCATCTTTTCCTTTGAACTGCCAATTTTCCAGAATGAACTTAAAGAAGATTCTGTCTAATGCTTAAGAGTTGCATTTCTCCCCCACCAAGCACCCTCTTTTTCTTGTCTGTTGCCCCCTCTCTAAAATGTCTTGACAAGGCCATGCACCTTGAGAAACTGTATAGCCGACAGCACACCCAGAATTGGCTGCTGCGGACACGATTCATAGCTCTTTACCCAAGTCTGAGAAAAAGGCTCATACGTCATTCCAGCCCCAGAACCTGGCACCCCTGCCGGCCAAGGAGCTTGCTTGTTCCTGCAGGGCTGAGCCTGCCACCCTCTTTGTGTTGGCTACTCGGAAAGCTTCGAGCTAAATGTGTGGTCCGTCCAGCCAACACCCAGCACCTCAGGGCATGCCAGCTTCCCTTCCTCATTTCCTGATGTCAGGTTTCCTGCATGTACTCTTTTTTTAAAATAGCCAGTATAGCTGGCTCTGGCCATTGTCTCCTGTGGGAGAGAAATGAACCAGGCGGGCAGTCACTGAGTTGTGACATTTAAATTAGGAGTCCGGTCAAAAAAAAAAAAAAAAAAAGATCGTTTGGCTTTGCGGCCTGCTTACACTTAAGCATGATCTTTGTGCTCTTTGAAGGGTACAGTTAGGTCTGATCAGAGCTGCACACCATTCCTTACAGTTTACCTTTCAGAGAGGGGAGTGACACCTGCAGTTAAATTCTGAGTAAACAGAGGAACCACACAAAAGGAGGTGATTAGGTGCTTCAGGCTTTTTTTTTAAAGCCTTATAACCAGATGTTATCTTTTGAAACGTTAAAAAGAAGCCATATCAGGGGTTCCTTATTTATCCTCTTTGTTCTCCAAGCATATAATTTACAGATTTGCATTAACCTACCCAAGTGATCAATCACTGAGTTAAAAAACGGGTCAGGGGACCAGAAGAACAAAATAAAACAGAAAACAAGAAAAAAAAAATCAAACTGTTAAGAATCAAGGAGTTCTGTCCTATAAAGCAGAATGGATTTGTTTTCTAGAGGAGCAAGCATAACAAGCAATTTGGCTTAAAAGGGGAAAAGGGTGGGGTATGATATTCTTTTCCATGTAGAATTTAGATATAGGATTAAAGAAAGTTAAACTGGGGTGAGCCGTTCTCAGTTTGGAAATCAGCGTTGTAACATGAAGTACTAGATCACCGGACCCAGTTTCTGCTTTCAGTCACCACTCGGCCGACCCACACGTGCTCACCTTCGCCTTCCACATCAGCCATAACTTGAAGATATCCACGTGGCGCCCGCACTGTAAGGCCTTGTCCCCGGTGTCATAGGACAGGTCATAGTGCTTGTCTTGCTGGAAGAGGTAGGACGCATGCATCTGGTTGCAGCTCTGCATCAGTCCCTAAAAGAGAGAAGAGAAAACTTAGGAAACCCTTCTGACTTTATCGAGTATTCTATTCGACTGCATTGCAGTATAAATTATTAAGGGAAAAAAAAAAAGAGATGTACATCCTGGGAAAAGAAAACAGTAAGAATTAAATGAAAAAAAAAAAAATGGGACCAATGTCTGGGCAAGACAAGCTGTTATGATAGGTCAACTTTGTGGGTCAAATGGCTCTGGGTTTCCAACGTCACCAGAGGTTAACTGCAAGCATACGCATATGCATTTACCCTTCCTTTTAAGACAAGGCATTTATATTAGAACAAAAGAAAACAATCAAAACCAATCAATGCCATGCTTCTTCTCTGGGAGGACAACTTGATGTTCTGGTTTTGTTGTAGTTAAAATATTTTGGAAACTCGTTGGTTCTGTAATATATTATCAGCGCAGTTCTTCCAGTATTCTGTCCATATTTAGTTCAAGTCCTTTATCATTTAGCTGCTGTCAGAGTTTGAGCTGTCTTTGGAAGGCACTGTTTTCAAGACAGTTCATTGCTATCGTTCTTAGATGCTGAAATCTGCAACAGTAAAGACCTTGCTATTCTGAGACTATTTAAATACCCAACCTTTCAAATGCCATGTGCCTCTCGTAAGAGGGTCTGAACTTCAGTAGAGCATTTTTATACTCAATTGCCTATGGGTGTTAGAATGGAAATTTTCATCGTTCTGCAGTGGAACAATGACCATTAATTTGCCCCGACATCATAACCCTACTCTGGAAAATGGGTGGTGGTGTGACAGAACTGTTCCAAAGAACAGTGAATGAATCATGCTTTCTGACTAAACCGCACCTCCAGTCTCCTCCTAGAGCACTCAGCCCCTTTCAATTTGTCAGAAGCCACAGGAAGCCTTTGACACTTTCGTGATCTACAGTATAATTGTGATTTTACAGAGGCTTTGGCATTTGGTTTGTGTTTTTCTTGTGACTCATGGCAAGAGAAGAAAAGATGAAAACGTGACCATTTATTTGAAGTTAAAAGGGAAAACTTTTTAAAAAACATTATCCAAACAGAACTTTGTAGTTTAAGCTTCATAGTCATTGGAATCCATTAAGTTTTTTTTGACACTAAAAAAAATAAATGCAATGTATTTGTCTTGGGGATGTGTATGTAGGAAGACACTGAATTTGAAAAAAGAAAATTCACTTGAAGACCAGATGAAGAAGGGAAAATTGCAGCAGGTGCTTCTAGTTTGTTTCATGGGCACAGAGAGTGTGGACTTGTGGATACACCAGACCAGCTCCAACTGGGAAAGGAAAAACAATTCCAAACTACGACCTCTAAAAAGTTGGTCAGTCCCAGTAGCCTTATGGTACAAGAGCATGAGTCAAAGTGAGGTGTGTTTCATAGAGAGGGCCTTGGTGAGGCGATATTTTGGTTCTGAACCACTGAAAGGTTGTAGCCCATCATGTCCCAAACTATTTAAACACGTGAATAGCTGCTGTGCAAAAAGAGGGTTCCAGGGTCAAATCAACTTAGGAGCTCGATATCATAGATCTCATCTTTTTAGATATTTGCTATACATTTCAGCATATGAAAAGCTCTGATAAGCCCTGAAGTAATGCAGCTTGTTTTAAACTCTTTAATCCAATATTTCTCAAGCTTTTAAAAACTCAGATCTCTCTTATCACAGAATACTTACTATAATCTTATAGAACCTCATTATTCCTTGGGTGTCAATAAGAGAAACGTCAGAGCCTCACAAACTCTTGGATGTGGAATGGACCTTAGAGCTCATTTAACCTAGTCCTACCCAATGTAGGAATCTCATCTACTAATACGTGGTTGTCCAATCTCTTTAATCACCTCTTCTGATGATGAACTTATTTCCACATGAAGCATTCATGACTGGACAGCTCAATTTTTAGATTCCTCTTGTCAACCCCAAGTTATACCTAAAACCATTGAATAGCCTGATTTTCCATCAGATCTGTACCACCGAGTATCACTAACCTTCCATCCCCCAAAGCCTCAAGGACAAAAACCAATCTCTTCGCCTTGAGAATTCTTCAAGCTATACTGACCACTATCCTCCTCTCAGCCCCTTAAGTTTCTCTTTTCTTCTCAGTTAAACATCCTTAGTTCTTTCAACCGCTCCTCTTACATCTCTACCTATTGCTCTCCACTCCTTGAGCTCTAGCGTGGTCGAGTCCCGTATACGAACTGGCAACACTCTTAGTAAACCATTCTTGCTGTGGTTTAACCAGGTTGAGGAAAGCAGAAGACTATCACCCCCTCATCGTTCACTTCTTTTATCCCACGAACTTTTTTAGAATGTTATATATATTTTTTGATTCATTGCTGACCAAGCAAGTTCAACCTAAAGTCTTGGCCTTTTTCACAAGTGCAGCTATTTAGCCATGTGTAAAACACATCTGCCTCCAGTTGAAATATCTCCATCCTATATGTGGACATAAGAGCTTGACCTTATAATTATCACCAATAACAATTTCCCCTTTTTGCGTGTGGTTCACTGTTCAAGCCTATAAAAATCACCCCTGTATTCTGATTCTGCCATTACACAAAAACTTACTCTATCCTGCAGCTTCCTTTCACCTGAACCATTACGAAGCTTCTATGTTTTTGCTGCAACCATCGATGAATATTTTGAATGGTCCAGGACTAGGCACCCAGCCACCAGGCTTTATCCTGGATGACATCAAATTACCAACCCACATTTAATCACTGAGTCAGTTCCAAATTTTCTTAACTGTATTTTCACGTGGTCTGCATTTCCCCTTCTCTCTGTCAGGACACCATGGGAGACATTATCAAAGATCTGGCTAAAATCTCAGTAACAGAAACTTTACAGCATTTCTGCTGTCAAGTGATATAGCTGAGGATTGCGTGAGATAAGTAGAATATAACATATTGAACTGGATTTTAGCTGGTAGGAATCCAATTTGAAAGGATATTTTTCAACGTATTCATCTCATTTTGGAGAGAGGTCTCTGTCTTCTATGCCATGTCGATATTTGTATTAATCATTTTGATGGCGACATAGAAGGCATGTGATTTAAATTTGCAGTGGATATTAAGAAATATAGAAATAATAATATCCTTTAACCCAGAAGTCCCACTTTGAGGAATCTATCTTAAGAAAATCATCAGAAATGTGATCAAGGATGTATGCTGAAGGATTTTTATCAAGCCACTGTGTAAAATATTGGTTAACATTTTAACCATATGGGGTATGGTTAATTAAATTATATGATAGAGTATTATGAAGCCATTAAAAGTCATATTTTGGAAGATCATGCTCAATAAAGTGTTAAATATGAAAAAAGGATGAACATGTATGTATGAGATATGTGATAGCAATTTTGTTTTAAGTATATATATCTACATTTCTAGAAAAATTGTGGGAGAAAACATTTAAAAACAATAATAATGTCTATTTCCAAGTGACAGAATTTTAGGTGACTTCAATTTTCTTTTTATTTCCTTTACTGCCCAAGTTTTCTAAAATAATCATGTGCTGGTTTTATAATTAGTAAAAAGCAAAATATTTTTAAAGTAATTAAAATAAATATTTGAAAATCCCTATCATCTGGGGATGCTTTATCAATTCTGATGCGATAATAGGGATAAATTGAAGCTCTTCATCTGGGTCTTATAAACTAAACAAGTGTAGGACTGAGGAGATATGACTCAGACTTGGGGTGTGGTAAGACAGATGTGGGGGTGCAAAGTGACAGGGGGCTTGAGGGAATTGTGAACAGAAGTATCTTGCAATGAAAGCGGTCCTTGTGTACGCTGCTCTTTGCTAGTTAACGC
Organism: Choloepus didactylus; assembly: GCF_015220235.1. Taxonomy (NCBI): domain Eukaryota; kingdom Metazoa; phylum Chordata; class Mammalia; order Pilosa; family Megalonychidae; genus Choloepus; species Choloepus didactylus. Next base: position 9,786,112 of record NC_051311.1, on the reverse strand, counting down.
ATGTCCAGCAGCCTTACTTTCTGAACGTGGTGTTGAATAGTAAACATAATATAATTATGGGAGATGTGGTACACACACACACACACACACACACACCTGTATACATACAAATGCCTGATCCTAACGCTAACATTAGCTTTAATCATGCATATTTTTTCTTCTGGTAAAAACGATCCCTTCTCACATCCAAGAAGAAACTGGAAATGTAATCTCTTGAGAGACTAAAGCAGAGGGTCTGTGGCTTTCGGGAGCACCAGGCACAATTGAGGAAGGGCGCATCACATGGAAACTCGGAGCTTGGGTCAAAGTCTAGGTATTACAGTTGGGGCCCCTGAGCCCTCTTTCTCCTGCAGGCGCCAGACCTTCTCCCTCCAGGCGGGAGTTGGGGAGAGGAGCCCCTCGGGGTGTGGGGCGGGAGAGCCACGGCGCGGGGCCTGACGACGTACCTCCTCTCGCACCAGGAGCGCGGAGCACTGCAGCGGGACGCCCATCATCTTGTGCGGGTTCCACGTCACCGAGTTGGCCCTGGAAGGAACCGAATGAACCGCGGCGCGCGCGTGAGGCTGGGGGCGCTGCTCCCCGGGGCCCGGGACCACGCTCCGTGCACGGGTGAGGCCCGGGCCAGTGCCCCGCTCCCGGGGACCCTCATCCGCGTGCGGGAGGGCGCCCAGCCCGGCTCCTCATGTGATTGATCCCCAAATCTCTCAAACGGGTGCCTTGTACCCACCGCCCCAGAGCGTTTAACTATGATGATTATTGGTAGTAGAGTTAGTAGTGGTGGCGGTAACAGTAATAGTAGTGGTAGTAATAATAGTAGTATTAGTGGTAGTAGTAGAGATGCTAGTGGTAGTAGTGATACTAGTAGTGGTGGTGGTAGTAGTAGTAATAGTAGTAGTGGTGGTAGTATCAGCGGAAGTGGCAGCGGTGGTGGCAGAGGTGGTGGTAGTAACAGCGGGGGTGGTAGTAGTAGCAGCAGGGGTGGTGGCAGCGGCGGTGGTGCAGTGGCAGAGCTGGTGTATTTTACTCTGGAGACAGTGATGGTGTCTGCACTGACACGGGGTCCCCACCTCCTCCTCCACCAGCGGATTCTCTCCAGGCCTCTCTCCAGCCCCGCGCTCCCTCCAGCCCGCGGCTCCTTTGCCTGCAGCCTCCATTCTCCCCGCAGGGTCCGGCTGGGGCAGCCCTCCCCGGGAGCCCCATCGTGCATTCATGTCCCCCACCTTCCTTTACCCATGCTCGTCACACCGGATGCTTTTTGCTCTCAGAGGACTCTCTCCTTGTGCCCCTGGGCCTGCCCTGGAGCGCCTTCCTGTTCAACCCCTCCCATTCCTAAGGCCCAGAGCAAGCACTTTCTCTGCACCTTCCTCCACTTCTCCCCCAGCTCCACGGTGCTCCAGGGTGCTGCTCCGGCTGCCCCCACCGACCTCCCACCCGCACCCCCAGGGATCTCCCAGGCCAGGGGTGTGTGGGGCTCGGGGTCTCTGCCCGCCTCTCCCAGCCTCCCACATCCTGCAGATGAGGGTTGTGGCATGTAAAGCCCCCCAGAAGAGGGGGCATCCTCCCGGGGAGAAGGAGGAGAAGGGAAGAGCCACACAGAGCTGTGGGGACAAAGCCCAGGGACCGCCCCTCCCCTGGTGGACCCTGCTCCCCCCACTCAGGGGCTGGAGCCTGGGGAGAAGTGAGCAGCTCGGAAAGACCCCGCTCATCCTTGAAGTTGGGGAACACTTCCTGGCCCAGGGCCTTTATCTGAGCAGAGGAATGGCCTGGCTCGTCTTCTGGCCTTTTATTTTTTATTGTTTGGCTCTGTCATGAGCCATCAGATGCATTAAGGACTGGAATAGCGACACTACCCCCGGAGAGGGGACTAAATGGCTTCATGAATAATAATGGACCTGCGGTGTTGCAAAGCTCCCTCCTTGCTTTAGAGAGACCCTGGAGTCAAGAAGCCCAGGTTCCAAGGGGCTCCAAGCTGTAGATCAGAGACTTGAGGAGCAGGGAGCTCAGGGGCCAGGCAGTCCAGGATTGCATCCAGTTCCCATCACTTCCTGGCTGTGTGACCCTGAGCAAGTTACTTAAACTCTCTGTGCCTACATGTCCTTGTCTGTAAAAGGGGAGTAATAAGTAAATTTTAGGGAAAGCTTAAAACTGTGCCTGATATGCAATAAGCATTAAATAGGGTTGACTCTTGCTGTGGATTCCAGCTGTCCTTTACTAGCTTTGTGACACTGGACACAGGCCCACCACCCTTTCAAGCATTCTATAATAGTCTATGCTTCTCTATTGCTCTGTGTCTAACCCTGATAAAACTTGGGCTTGCCTTTGAGGAAGGCTGATGGAGAGACAAGCTCTCCTCCCTTCCCCAGATGTGCTTATTTCTGTACGGTGGTCTAGCTATCCCTCTAAAATTGCACCTGCCAAGGCCACAACACCTTGTCACTTGAATTCTCTGCCCTGTCTTTCTCCTGGGGGGGCTGCACAGGGTGATTCAAGGAGCTGGCCTTGGTTTGTTGGAGCAACGTTAGCAATTTCTTGAAAAACAGCCTCAGGTTCATTTTCAAAATGTTTCACTGTGGGATTCAAGCACGTGGCCTCTGTGGTTTTTGGAAAGTTGGAGAAACCCAGATAGATGCCCCAGGCTGTTTGGAAGACAGCTCCGTGTGTCCTTATTTGCACCTCAAACGCAGCAGACCCCACACTGTGCTTCAGTTCTGGCACCACTTGCTTCCCAGGCATCCAGCCCCCAAACCTTGGAGTCTTCTTTGGTTTCCTTCTCGTCTTCCCCCTTCTCCTGCCGGCACCCTTTCCAGGTCTGTTCCTCTCACCTCCCCTGGGCTCCTCTGCTTGCTTCCTGACCCAATTCACATGTCTTCAGCATCTCTCCCCCGCATCTGGGCATTGGTAAGAGCTTCTCATTAGCACCTGCTTCCTTGCCTCTCTAACCCAGAGTGGAGTTGGCAAAATGCAGGTGAGATGATCTCGTTCTGTGGCTCAAAGCCCTGCCGTGGCACCTGATTCCAGCTCAGGGATTTATGTTCAATGCCAAGTCCCGCAGGTGATCCTGATGTGGCTTTGCAGGCAGCCCGCGTGGCTGGGACCCACTGGAAGGGGCCGCTGGGCTTTCCACTCGCTTTCCAGCACCCTCTGCCCTCCAGGTCATCGTCCAGGCCCACTACTCCAGGCCTTCTCCAAGGACCCCTGCACCGTCAGACCTGGCGTCTCTGCTCATGGCGCCCCTTTAGCTTGAATGCCGTTCTCCCACTTTCTACTCCAACGCCAACCCCACGGCCAAACTCCCTTCAATAGCCCCGTTGAGAGTTAATCCTTCCTTCCTCCGGACTTTCCAACCCGCTTGCTCTTGGGTCTTCTGAGCCTTGGCTTCCTCCTGCCTTTGAACCCATTTTTAACTGTCTTCCCAGCTGGGTTCTGAGCTCTTTGCAGAGAGATGTTTCTCTTCGTGGTCACAGCACGAGGGCAGGGGCCTGGGTATCACAGACCCTCACTCCCTGTCCAGGCGCAGATCTGGCTGTTGGCGGGGAGCGAGGGCAATCGGAGATGCAGCCTAAGCCACGTGGAGCCCTCAGCTGGGCCCTAAAGCTTCTGGGGGTAGACACAGCGACAGATGGTCCCAGGTAAGCAGAAAACTGCTATGAGGAGGTTGTCAAGAAGGGTCTGTTTGGAATGCCCAGAAACATACTTGCAGTATTGGGGCTCTTGGCACCCCCCTTGCAGCTGCCCCAACTCCAGAAATTTGGCCAGTGTTCACGAGGAGCCATTAGTTGGTTCTCAAAGGAGACACCAGGCAGGGCTCTGCCTCCTTGTGTATTTTGTCATGGGGACAGCAGCTGGGGATCCCTGGGACCCCTGGGAACCTCTGGATTTGGGGTGAGAATGGATGGTGGATTTCCTCCACTTTGAGAGTGAATCTCATCTTTGATTTCTAATGCTTGCAAGAATGTGACACCCCCAAGTGGGGCAAGTTTCCTCCCTAAACTGTGTATGTGCACATGATGTCCCCTGGGTTTCCACTGGTCCTAAGTCTTATTCACCAAAGCAAGCGGGCTTTTTGCTAATGAGCCAGCAGGATGGCTCTTCTCTGGTACAAGGGTGGTGGAGGGAGACTTTGTGCCTGGCTATTCTGGTTGGTAGACTTAATCACAATATGGTTTCAAGCATCATGCCAGTAAGAGAGGACTCCATGTTCCAAGCTTTGCTCTGAAATAACAGTCTTTGATACAGAAGCGTGTGGGTGTTCATTTTTCCAAGACTCAGGGTAGGTAATTTAATGAGCTTTCAAGTAGCAATGGGTGGGGGCTGCTCTGTGGCTTTCAACACTGGGAGTCACAAGCAGCACTGAAGGTAGAATAACAGCCACTCATTTTTTGTGCCAATCAGAAAGAAAATCAGAAATGTACTGTGTAAAGACCACCACTCTCAAAAGCTCCTGAATTTTTGTTCTGATGCCCAGGGAGGCATTTTTAAATCATCTCTCCCTGCTCAGCACCATCGCCTGCTCCTTAAACTTCTGGGTGCATGCCTGCCCTAACCCTCACCTCCCCACACCTGGTGGGGTACCTGCAGTCAGAGCCTGGACAGCTCTAGGTGGGATCCCCCCTCCTCCCCAGCCTTCTGTCCACCAGGCCGGCAGGGTGCCCTGAGTCCGCCCCAGGAGCCCCTTTCTGCACCGTGGGCTCTCTGGGTGTGAGCGTGTCTGCACATTCCATCTGGCCTTGCTCTCCGGTGTGCTCACTGACGTCCCCAAGCTCTGTCAGCTTCTCTCCTGGGCCTGGAGCAGCTGCTGTGCCCAGGTGCCTCAGGCAGAGCCAGTGGCAAAATTTCCAGGGCAGCATCTGGCCCCTTGGCAGGGCAGGGTGGGCATTTGGCAGCCTCGGATGAAGTCAGGGCTCTCGGCCACCTGGAGTGTGGGTTCCTGGTGGTTGCTGAGCTGCTGCTCTGTGATGGGAAAACTGGCAACTGGGTGTGCCCCACTTCACGTGGCCCAAAACCAAAGCCTGGGGCTGAGTTTGCATTCTGCACTTTTTAAAAAATTCAGACCTGAAAATGCTCTATGCTAATCAGATATGACCTCCTTTGAGTTCTGCAGCTTTTCTTAACAGTCTTCTGCTTGGCCTTGGAATGAAATGTGCTTTGCCCCATTGACGTGCTTTGCACCATCAACCAGAACAGTGTCAGGAAAAACTGATTACGGGAATGAGGCCATGAGATGGTGTTAGCACAGGAATGTCCTACATAAGTAAACTGGCCATATTAAACCCCAAACCCAGACTTTCCTACTGAAAAATTATGGGGGAGCTTATTTGCTTTGCAGAACTATTTACTGGCTTCTCTAGACCTACAGATATTATCCATTTACGGAGTGTGAATGCCTTGAGTCTTCTCCCTAGAAAAATTTGGGCTGCCTGCGAGTTTTAAACACTTTTGGTTTTTGGTTCAGAGGCTCCAAGAAGGTCACTTGAACCATGAGCCTCTTGTTAGGAATCTCAGTGTCCAAGAGCCGTTTTACCTGTGTCAGCTGAAAAGGGATTCTATTTCTGAGGTTTTATTTGTTTGTTTGTTTACACAGAGTATTCACGAGGGCAATGACGACACCAGGCAAACACACAGCACTGCACTGAGAGCTGCTCACCTCGCTCCAAACATCCCTGGAAATTGAGTGGTAATTTGCTTTTTCGTATTTAGTTTTCCCATTTGCATCATTTGCAAGAAAAATCAGCGTACCTCTCCACGCCGCTCAGCTTCCACTTGTGTTTCCGGGACATCAGCAGCCCTCCACCCCAAGCTGCCTGCAAAAGAAAAGGGCAGCAGTTTTCACTGCATGGATTTCTGTGGTTCGGTGTTTTCTAGAACAGAGAGTGTCTTATAGGGTGAAAATCATCTCCTTGATCCTAGGCAACTTAGGAGGTTGTTGACCTGCTTCTGAAACTAGGACCTCCAGACCTCCAGAGTTTAAACTTGGGGAGGGGGGCGGGAGGGGTGGCGCCCAAGGCTTCAGCTCCTTCCACGTGGATATGGATGTAAGGAGCTGAACCTGAGGCTCATTTCCTCGGTCTGAGCCAGAAAGCGGAAGAGCCTCCTCTCATTCCACCACGAGTCCTACTAAAGCTCACTTCCTCAGACTGAGAAACCCTGAGTCTCCATGGCTAAGGGTAGAGAAGATGGGCTGGGGACGCATTCCACAACCTCCAAGTTGCAAGGAAAACTCTTCTGAGAAGCTTTGATGATTCCAGCAGGTGGGAGCAGCTCAACAACCCTATTTTACAAGATAATTTCTCTGTCCAGAAAAACAAATGAGAACGATTCATACCAGCCAATTAGCCAAGCAATTAGACCATGTCCCTTAAAAACATGTACTCAAGTTTGAAGGTTGGAATTGGTGTAGTAATCCCCTTTGAAAACAGTGTGTCAAGATGGAGAATAATTTGAAAACGTTATTCTTTACTCTGTGTGAGAAAACAGTCCTGGGGTGTTTTAAAACACACACACACACACACACACACACACACACAAAATTAAGGTGTAGTTGTTTTTTTTATTTTTCTTCTAATTTCAGTTCTTTAACCCTTTGAAAATTTATCCAATTTTAAAATGTGTAATATTTTAGGACTTCTTTCCTAGTTTAATTATAGAATGCATAAACACAAAAGCTAATAAGAAAAAGTGGTGAATCTGATATGTTTCAAACAACAGCTAATGCTCTCAGCTAGAAGGTCCCCAGCTCTGATTTAAGTAGAAAGCACCTGGGGGAGAGATCACAGAATCTGCTCTCTCCAGACACAGAGATGGTCTTTTTAAAAGTTGTCAGGTAACTATCTCCCTGAATCAGTTCACAAGGTGTCTGGTTTTGAGACCCAGGCCACTGATGGCACTTGAGTTGTTCAATCTTTTGGGCCCCTGTGTCTTCATGTAAAATCTGTGGTTTTCTGGTAGCCTAATGAACAACTCACACTGTGAACCAGGAAAGGAAAAAGAAGGTTGGTAACTGCTATGCAGGATAATGGTGAAATAATGGAAATTTACCTAGCTTAGCTTGAAATAATGGAAATTTACCTAGCTTAGCCTGTGGAAGTTTTCTGCTCCTAAGGAAAGGGGAATTAACTTGGCCTGTGACAACACAGGATCTTGCACCAAAATGTAAATCAATGGCTTCCTTCATTGAGAAATCTTGCAATGAAAAACATGCCAGCTGAACCCAGCACTGTGCTCTGTGACGGTTTGTCACAAGCTCCCTAACTCATCATGGATCATCAGCAAGCAGTCTGCAGAAGACGTCTGGTTTTTGAACCAAACTTTGAGTAGTGTTGATTGAACTTCAACTCATCCTTCTAAATATTGACCTATTTTTTCATTTGACAATGTTTTGTTGGGCACAGCTCCATTAGTTTTGAGTGTGATGAGGCCTGGATTCAAAAGATCTCAAATATAATTTATCTTCTTAGCTGATCAAGCTAATCAATTACTGGGCATTTGTTGCAGATTTCCTGGCAAGTTGTCAGATGAGCTTTCCTCTCCAAATATATGGATATCTGACTTGAGCTTCAGTTTTTATCCTCTGGGTTTTCTCTATTTTACCCTTTTGATCATTTCTGTAGGAAAGCAAGCTTTGCATGTGTGTGTATGTGTGTGTGTGTGGGGGGGGTGCTATATCCCCCCAAGGATATTTATAGCTCAATGAATGGAGAACTAAGTGCACCATTCAGGTTCTCGTCACAGATATCAGATGAACAGTAAGGCACAGTCGGCCTCGGGCTGCTTCCTGAGAGTGCTGTGTAGTATGTGAACTGTGTGTTACTTCATCTTTGCAATCTTTAAAAGCATAAATATCACCATTCTAAAAATTAGCTCACAAAACACAGAAGAAAAACAAACTTCACTCTGTGGTCTCCAGATGAAACAGATGCAAGAACACTGTAATGGTCAGGCCCTTGTGAAATACTTACATCCACGTGCATCCAGATCTTGTATTTTTTGCAAATGTCAGCAACAGCTAAGAGGGGGTCAAACGCTCCGTACACGGTGGTCCCAGCGGTGGCGCTCACAAGGAAAGGGACGAACCCCTACACAAACGAGAAAGCCCCAATGGTGCAAAGCCGTGCTTCAAGGATTCTCTTAAAAATCTCATGAAAGCTATGGAAATTCCTCCCCTACTGTACATATTTGCATTTCTGGGAAAATCAGAAGGGTTATTGACATCTTGGGGCCTGGTCGGAATTTATGTTCACTGTCCAGGATCTGAGTTCTCCAGCCCCTCTGTTGAACCTGACAGTTCCCTCATGAGGACAGACATTCTGGTTCTCGAAAGAGGCTGTACGGAACCCAAAGGAGAGAACCCACAAGCCATCCATACATCCTAGGTGGATTTTCTGTCCCCTCCTCGCCTTGTCCCCCTCGACCACTTGCTAACTTCCTTTTTCATAACAGAGCCTCTGAGCTTAACAAATCCACCAGAATGAGCAGGCAGGAGAACAAAAAGGAGGAACAAAAAGGAGAACCATATTTGGAAAATCCTGATAATTTATTTGGAGTCTTAGAAGGGAAGATTCACAAAGGGCTAAACAGTTCGCTGTGGCTTTTATCCATCTAAGTAGTCCCCCGTCTGCCTGGTTGTGGGTAAATGAAAACTGAATGAAATCATAGGCTGCTGTGAGAAAAGGGAAAATTCCACAAATATGCTGAATATAGTTACTCCGTAATGACTTAGGAGAACCTTTGTCTTCAGGCTTTCTGTGGGTTTATAGACCCTAATGGTTCCATACCTGTCGGTATAACATCAGTCTTTAGGTGGCAGCAAAGGTTTAATTTTGTGATTTATTTTACTAAGAAGCGGTAAGAGAAAAAAGCTGCCAGGGAAACCTCCTACTGCCACTTTGCAGGGGGAAAAAAAGGGCATATGAAAATAAATAATTATTCCTGAGTTCATAATGATAAGATGCATGTGTTATGTCGTTGAATCGGGAGCTGGAAGCTATATCTCCTAAAAGTTAAATGAAGAGATCACCCAAAACAAACTCTCTTGCTTGTGAACCATGGCTTTTATAGCTTTGATGAGTTCAAAATTGCTTCCTACAAGATAAGATACTTGAAAGGCTAATCACATGAGCTTGTGTCTGGGCAGGAAAATTTGGCCCCTTCCAAAGAATTGCAAACCAGTAACTCCACACTACATTGGCTTTCCAATCCTTTCCACACGTGAAATAATTTTTCACATGTGTCTGTTTAATACTGACCCCCAGCACAGAGGAAAAGACAAACACTTCGGAAACTCTTACAGTATCTCCATATATATTATTTATGCACCAACTTCAACCTTCCTGAAGCAGAACCTTTAACTCAGAGAAATAAATAATGACTGGATGCAAGCTTCATCTCCTGAAAGGTGGGAGATTGAGGTGTGTATCCAATTTTAAAACACAAAGTGTGTTTCTCCTCTGGATAAACTTAGAAATAAATATGTTCCCCCAGGTTATTATGGGCTGGATAAAACTCCCCATACAAACTTACTTTTTGTTTGGCTTCAAGGATTCTTCTTTCAAGGTCAGATGGGATCATTTTCCCCCTAAAAGGAAAAATAAATAAATGGTAGGTTTGCTTTGAGTGTTTTTCCTTTGTTGCTTTTCCAACAGAAGCAGCAAGGAGAGGGTGGAAGTCCAACTCCAAACACGTGGTAATACTGGTCAGTTAAAACAACCGCTTGGCTGTTTCAAAGAAGAAATGAAAGCTGCACCCCTGTAATTTATGTCATGTTTATGAGGCTCCTGATCATACGGTCTTGTTCGCTTGTAGAACAATCACTACACCCCTCCACTCTGCCTACAGACGTTAAAACAAGCCTGATTTGGGGGAAAACATCTGACAATGAGAGGGTGAGTGCAGAAAAACATTTGTATTCCCAATCATCTTGTGAATGCACCTGTAATTTCACATATAAACGAAAGGCCAAGAAGAAAAATTCCACTCTGCCTCCTTGATCTTGAAATATTTGATTGAAAACATTAAGTCAAAAAGTTACCTAATTTAAAGTTGCATGATAAGTGCCTCTCAATCTTGTCAGTGTATCTCTGTGATTGTATGTATATTATCTTTTGGGGACAATATAAAAAGTTTATCTTTATGGCTCAAAAAAAAAAATTATAAACCTGCCTAATTACATTCCAAGTACTTAGAGCATAAAGCAGGTCAAGAACTCATGGGCCCAAACTTCAAATAATTAGATAGATAAGCCTGGGAGAAAGAAGCATCCTTTCATCCCCCAAATGTTTCTTTCATAAAATAAATACTCAGGGAGTGGCTTACTATAAAACCCCAGTGTTATAATAATCAGAATAATCAGAAACTGCTACATGTTGCTAGATCTGTGACCTGTGTCAGTTATCCCTGGAAAAGAGGGACAACTATATTTCTAGAGTTATTATGATTATTAAATGAGTCAATAAATGCTAAATGATTTCCAAAGTGCTTGGTATACAGTAATCACCGTTAGCTTTTATTGTCGAATTGTTGTTATGCATTGTGACATTCCCATTCCTAAACTTTGGGAAATTCCAGGCACAGGAGTAGTTGCATGGTACTGGAGGCTGTGAAATAGTCTAAACCAAAATAGCACTCTTGAGATTGCTAAACTGGCTAAACTTTTTCACGTCAGGGTCATTGATCTAGGTTTTCGAAAGAGGAAGCAGGTTGCCCAGTGAGTGGTTGCGAGTGCTGCTGGCATTTCATGGGCTCCTGGAATTTGAGTCACTGGCTCAACAGTGCGTTTGTGGCTTTCCCTGTGGTTGTAGTGTATTTAAAAATATTTAGAGAAGAAAATGAGAAGGCACTCAAAATGATTCACTACATATATATATATATATAAAAGTAGGTAGTAATGGAAGGATTGAAGGACAAAAATGGTATAAGACTTAAAAAGATCAAATAGCGAAATGACAAAAGAAAGTCCTGAATTATCAGTAGTTACTTTAAATGGATTACATTTTCCAATCTAAAGGCAGAGATTGGCAGAATGGATAAGAAAGCAAGACCCAACTGTATGCTGTCTACAAGAGACTCATCTTAAATGCAAAGACAAAAGTAGTTTGAAAGTGAAAGAATGGAAGAAAATATTCCACATAAATAGTAACCAGAAGAGAGCTGGGGTGACTATACCAATATCACATAAAATATACTTTTAAGTCAAAAACTGTTACAATGGACAAATGACATTACATACTGATAAAGGGATAATTCAACAAGAAGCTATAGCAATTATAAATATATATGCACCTAACAGCAGAGCCCCAAAATACATGAAGCAAATATTGACTGATTTGAAGGCAAAAATAGATGGTTCTACATTAATAGGAGACTTTAATACACCACTTTCAATAATGTATAGAACAGCTAGACAGAAGATCAGTCAGGAGCTAGAAGACTTGAACACTACTATAAAACAACTACACCTAATGGACATTGCTTTAGTTTCCTAGGTGGTTCCAGCAAACACCATGAAATAGGTGGGCTTAATCAAAGGGAATTCGTTAGTTTACAGTTTTGAGGTCAGAAAATTGTCCAAATCAAGATGTCATCAAGAGAGTGGTGCTGGCTATCCATGGCTCCTCCACCACATGGCAAGGCACATGGTGGCAGCTGCTGGGCAATCTCTTCCCTTCCAGGTTTCGTTGATTTAAAGTTTCTAGCTTCCACAGCTTTCTTTCTCTCTCTCTCTCTGTATCCATTCCATTTATAAAGGATTCCAGTAATAGGTGGAGTCCTGAATGAGGTGAGTCACACCTTAACTAAAGTAGCCTCATTAAAAGGTCCTACTTACAATGGGTTCACACCCATGGGGACGGATTGACATTAAGAACATGGATTTTGGGGTTCACACAGTTCCAAATCAACACAGATTTCTTCAGAGCACTTAATCCAACAACAGCAGAATACATTATTCTTTTCTAGAGCGCATGGGTCATTCACCAAGACAGACCATATGTTAAACCACAAAACAAGTCTCAATATATTGAAAATATTGAAATCATACAGTGTATCTTCTCTGACCACAACAGATTGAAGCTAGAAATCAATAACAGAGGGAGAACCAGAAAACTCACAAATACATGGAAATTAAGCAACACACTCAAACAACCAGTGGGTCAAAGAAGAAATCACAAGGGCAATTAAGCAATATGTTGTGACTAATGAAAATGAAACACAACATCCCAACACTATGGGGTGCAGTGAGGGCAGTACTGCGAGGGAAATTTGTAGGTCTAAATGCTCACATTCGAAAAAGAAGAAAGACCTCACATCAGAGACTTAGCATCATGAGAGCAAACTAAATCTAAAGCAAGCAGAAAAAAGGAAATAAAAATTAGAGTGGTGATAAATGAAACAGAGAGTAAAAAACAATGAAGAAAATCAATGAAACCAAAAGCTGTTCTTTGAAAAGATTAATAAAAGTGACAAATCTTTAGCTAGCCTGACAAAAGAAAAAAGGATGCAAATAACTAAATCAGAAAGGAGGGACATTACTACCAATCAAACAGAAATGGAAAGGATTATAAGAGGATACTACAAACAATTTTATGCCAATAAACTAGATAACCTAGATAAATTCCTAGAAATACTTTCACTGACTCAGGAAGAAATCGAAGATCTTAACAGACCAATAACAAGTAAAAACATTGAATCTGTCATCAAAAACTGCCCAATGAAGAAAAGCCCAGGACTAGATGGCTTTTTTTTTAACCAAACATTCAAAGAAGAATTAGCACCATTCTTGCTCAAATTCTTCCAAAATTTTGAAGAACAGGTAATATTCCTATCTCATTCGAAAAGACCAGCATTACTATAATACCAAAGCCAGATAAAGATATCACAAGAAAAGAAAATTATAGACCAATATCCCTCATGAATATAGTTGCAAAAATTTCAATAAAATACTATCAAACCAAATACAACAGTTCATTAAAGGAATTCTAGACCATGATCAAGTGGAATTTATCCCAGCTATGCAAGGGTGAATCAACACAAGAAAATCAATTAATGTCATACATCACATTAATAGAACAAAGGAAAAAAAACCCACATGATCATCTCAATTGACACAGAAAAGGCATTTGACAAAATCCAGCACCCTTTCTTGATTAAAACACTAAGAAAACTAAGAATAGCAGTAAACTTCCTCAACATGATAAAGAGCATTTATTAAGAAAACCAATAGCTAACATTATATTCAGTGATGAAAGTCTGAATGCTTTCCCCCTAAGATCAGAAACAAGACAACCATGCCCACTGTCACCACTGTTATTCAACAGTTTACTGAAGTTCAAGCCAGAGTAATTAGGCAAGAAAAAGAAATAAAAAAACACCCAAATTGTAAAGGAAGAAGTAAAACTTTCATTATTTGCAGATGACATGCAGAAAATCCTGAAAAATCCATAACAAAACTTCTAGCACAAATACATGAATTCAGCAAAGAGGTGGAGTACAAGATCAACATGCAAAAATCAGTGGTGTTTCTATACACCAGTAATAAATAATCTAAAAAGGAAATCAGGAAAAATATTACATTTACAATAGCAACTAAAAGAATCAAATATCTAGGAATAAATTTAACCAAGGATGTATATGACTTGTACACAAAACCTTGTTGAAAGAAACAAGAGAAGACCTAAATAAATGGTAAGACTTTCTGTGTTCATGGACCAGAAGACTAAATATTGCTAAGATGTCAATTCTACCCAAAGCAATTTACAGATTCAATGCAATCCAAATCAAAATTTCAACAGCCTTCTTTTCAGGAGTGGAAAAGTCAATTATCAAATTTATATGGAAGTGTAAGGGGCCCTGAATAGCCAAGTTATCTTGAGAAAGAAGAATGAAGTTGGAGGACTCAAACTTCCCAATTTTAAAACATTTTACAGAACCACAGCATGGATTGAGTACCATTATAGTACCATTACCACATGGGTTGAGTACCATGCTTTAATCAAAGCAGCATGGTACTCAATCCAGCAGCCTGAGTTCTTGAAGACAATTATGTAACCAAATAGCTTATATGGTGTGAACATGTGATTGTGAAAACCTTGTCACTCATGCTCCCTTTATCCAGTGTATGGACAGATGAGAATAAAAATGGGGACAAAAAGTAAGTGAATAATAGGGGAGCATGGGGGTAGGGGATGTTTGGGGTATTCATTTTTACTTTTATTTTTATTCTTTTTTTTTTGGATTAATGAAAATGTTTATAAATTGATTATGGTGATGAATGCACAACTATATGATGATATTGTGAAAAATTGATTGTACACTTCAGATGACTATATGGTATATGAATATATCTCAATAAAATTGCATTTAAAAAAACAGCATGGTACTGTCACAAGGACAGACACATAGACCAATGGAATTGAATTGAAAGTTCAGAAGTAAACCCTGACATCTATAAGACCAATTGATTTTTGACAAAGTTGCCAAGTTCACTCAATGGGAAGGAAAAATCTCTTCAACAAATGGTGCTGGGAAAACTGGATATTCATGTGCAGAAGAATAAAAGTGGTCCCCTACCTCACACCATATACAGAAATTAATTCAAAGTGGACCAAAGACCTAAATATAAAAGTGAAAACTATAAAATTCCTAGAAGAAAACATACAAAAACATCTTCAGAACCTTGTATTAGGAAATGGTTTCTTGGACTTCACACTAAAAGCTTGAGCAACAAAAGAAAAATTACATAAATGGATTCATCAAAAATAAAAACTTTTATGCATCAAAGGACATTATAAAGAAAGTGAAAAGACATCCTACAGAATGGGAGAAAATATTTGGAAACCATATATCTGATAAGGTTATAATATCCAAGATACGTAAAGAACGCCTACAACTCATCAACCAAAAGATGACCCAATTAAAAAACGGGCAAAGGACTTGAATAGACATTTTTTTTGAAGAAGAGATTCACATAGCCAAAAAGCACATGAAAAGATGATCAATATCACTAGCTATTAGAGAAATGCAAATCAAAACCACAATGAGCTATCATTTCATATCCACTAGAATGTATTACTGAAAAATGGAAAATAGCACTTGTTGAGGATACAGAGAATTAGGGACTTTAATACATTGTTGGTGGGCATGTAAAATTATGCAGCCAATGTGGAAAACAGTTTGGTGGTTCTTCAAAAAGTTAAACAGAATTGCCATATGACCTGGCAATTCATTTCTAGGTATATACCCAAAAGAATTGAAAGCAGGCCCTTGAAAAGATATTTGCACATTGATGTTCATAGTGGCATTATTCTCAATTGCCAAACACTGGAAGCAACATAAATGTCCAAGAATATATAAACAATAGGTGGCATAAACATATAATGGAATATTATTCTGCTGTATAAAGTAATGAAGTTCTGAAACACACTACAACATGAGAGAACTTTGAAGACATCATGTTGAGTGAAATAAGCCAAATACAAAAGGATAAATATTGGATGATATTACTTATAGGAAATAATTAGAATATGAAAATTTGTGAAGTCTGAAATTAAAATACACGTTATTAGAGATGGGGTGAGGGTAGGGAGTGGAGAGTAATGCTTATTTGGTACAGAGCTTCAGTTTGGGGTGATGGAAACACTTTGGTAATGGGCAGTGGTGATGGTAGCACTATATTATGAATTTAATCAACACCATTGAATTTTAAACTTGAAAGTGATTAAAAGGGGAATTTTGAGGTTGTATATATGTTACCAGAATATAAATTTTAAAAATTCATAGAACTGCGTAACACAGAATGAATCCTAAACTCACTATCATTAATAATATAATTATAATAATATTGTTTCATCAATTGTAACAAAGTGACCATACTAAGGTAAAATGTTAATAGAAGGGGAAACTGTGTGTGGGGGTGGTGGTGGTGGTGGGAGATGGGAACTCTCCATTCTGCATTATGTTCCTGTAAACCTATAACTACTCTAATAATTTTTTTTAATTAGTGACATGAGAAGACTATGTATAAAAATACAAGAAGCATCCTAAACCATCCTCAGAGGGAAATGTATAGCCTTAAATACTTTTGAAATCAAATAACAAAGAATAAAAATAATTAAATTAGATATTTCATTCAAGAAGCTAGGAAAAGGAGAGAACCCAAGATGGCAGCTAGGTAAGACAGGGTAAAAAAACACCTCTGTGAAAAATACTAGATAAAAACCAGAAAGTGACCCGGAACAAAAGTTCCAGTGATGCACCAGCCGGACAAGGTCTGCTAAATCCACAGGGGCCATGCATTTGGTGAAACCAGGAGTCTGCATTCTGAAACAAGTGAGTGAGCCAGCTGAAGGCCATGCTGTGATGTGGGGAAACCATGGGTTGGTGTTGGAGATGGACTAATTCTTTTTAAAAAAAAAACAAACCCAGGACCAACTGCGGATACAATGGTGAGAACTGTGCAGTGAAGCATGGCAGGAGCAGGCTGTACCAATGCCTCAGTGTCTGGTGTGGAAGATAGCCCTGCCCACACCCGCTGCTGATTGTCTCAGGACCAGGGGGGCAGAGGGGAGCCAAAAGGAGAAAGAAACCGTGCCCCTTGCAGCCATCTCCCTGGTGGGCTGGGGATGCTCATGACCAGGGCCGGACCCACAGCCCAGAGCTGTGCCAAGAAACCCAGTGTGATGAGGAGTGATTCCCACAGCACCACGCACATGCCACAATATTGTCTGTGGACATTGGCCTTTAGGGCACTCACAGCTAATTGTCCTGGAGCTGGGAAGGTGGAGCTGTGCGAAGTGGGGGAAATTAACATGCCCCATTCAACCATCTTTACAGCAGGCTGGGAATACCCCTGCATGGCCCGGTGGCCCAAGGCTTCCCTGGAGGGCTGGCATACATTTGTGATGCAGCGCAGCCTTCCCCTGGCAGGGGTCCTGGAAGAGCACAGCTGAGAAGGGGGACCTGCTTGGAAATCCCAGGGACCCTACGCCAGTGCCAGGGACTTGTGGATCAGCAGCAGAGACGATCTGTGGTGGGACTGAGGTGAAGGCTTAGACTCTTGCAACAGCCTTAAATCTCCGGGAACACCTGGCAGGTTTGATTATTAAAGCTGCCCTGCCTCCCTAACCACCCAGACACATGCCCCACATTCAGGGAGGACAGCAACAACAACACACTCAAACTTAGTGCACCAATTGAACCCCTCAAGAATCAGATCCCTACCTACCACAAAGACAAAGGTGGGGAGAACTGACTTGAGGGGAATAGTTGACTTGTGGACACCATCTGCTGGTTAGTTAGAGAAAGTCTATGCCACCAAGTTGTAAATCTGACAAATTAGAGAGTGGTCTTTTATAGACCCTGAAAGAACCCTATCAAGTAGAGCAAATGCCAAGAGGCCAAAAACAACAGAAAATCTTAAAGCATATGATAAAACCAGATGATATGGAGAACCCAAACCCAAACACCCAAATCAAAGGATCAGAAAAGACACAGTACTTGGTGCAATTAATCAAAGAACTAAAGTCAAACAATGAGAGCAAGGCACAGGATATAAAGGACATGAAGAAGACCCTAGAAGAGCATAAAGAAGAAATTGCAAGAGTAAATAAAAAAATAGAAGATCTTATGGAAATAAAAGAAACTGTTGGCCAAATTAAAAAGACATTGGATACTTATAATACAAGATAAGAGGAAGATGAACAATGACTCAGCGTCCTCAAGGACCACAGAATGGAAAATGAAAGAACAAAAGAAAGAATGGGGAAAAAATCGAAAAAATCAAAATGGATCTCAGGGATATAATAGATAAAATAAAACATCCAAATTTAAGACTCATTGGTGTCCCAGAAGGGGAAGAGAAGGGTAAAGGTTTAGAAAGAGTATTCAAAGAAATTGTTGGGGAAAACTTCCCAAACCTTCTACACAATATAAATACACAAAGCATAAATGCCCAGCGAACTCCAAATAGAATAAATCCAAATAAACCCACTCCGAGACATATTCTGATCACACTATCAAATACAGAAGAGAAGGAGCAAGTTCTGAAAGCAGCAAGAGAAAAGCAATTCACCACATACAAAGGAAACAACATAAGACTAAGTTGTGACTACTCAGAGGCCACCATGGAGGCAAGAAGGCAGTGGCATGATATATTTAAAATTCTGAGAGAGAAAAATTTCCAACCAA
Source organism: Choloepus didactylus (assembly GCF_015220235.1). Classification (NCBI taxonomy): domain Eukaryota; kingdom Metazoa; phylum Chordata; class Mammalia; order Pilosa; family Megalonychidae; genus Choloepus; species Choloepus didactylus. The sequence goes on along the minus strand of NC_051311.1, from coordinate 9,767,938 downwards.
GAATACTTTATCCAGCAAAGCTCTCCTTCAAATTTGAGGGAGAGCTTAAATTTTTCACAAACAAGTGCTGAGAGATTTTGCTACTTCAGATACTAAAGGGAGCCCTACTTCAGATACTAAAGGGAGCCCTACCGACAGAGAAACAAAGAAAGGAGAGAGAGATATAGAGAAATTTAACAGACATACATGGAACATTACATCCCAAATCACCAGGACACACATTCTTCTCTAGTGATCATGGATCTTTCTCCAGAATAGACCATATGCTGGAACATAAAACAAGCGTCAATAAATTAAAAAAAAAAATTGAATTTATTCAAAGCACATTCTGTGACCACAATGGAATACAAATAGAAGTCAGTAACCATCAGAGACCTAGAAAATTCACAAACACCTGGAGGGTAAAAATGAGGGGGACATGAAAACATCCCCAGATAATCAAAAGCAGAGGGGCTTCATCACCAGTAGATCAGTCCTACAAGAAATGCTAAAGGGAATTGAGCAGGCTGAAAGGAAGGGACACTAAACAATTGACTGAAACCACATGAAGAAATAAAGATTTCCAGTAAAGATCACATGGTAAATATAAATTAAAAAAAAGGGGGGGTTCAAAGAAAATATAGGCATCGTCCTGACCAAGATGGAAGAGTGAGAAGCTTCAGAGCTCCATCCCCCACAGAAGCTTTGAACAACCAGCAAGAACTGCAGAAACATCTTCCCCAAAAGCTCCAAAAACAGTTGAAGTGTTGTAGTAACACGACAAGTGCCAAATGAAGAAAAAGGCAACTTAAAAGCAGTAGGATCTCTTTGTGCCCTTGCTGACCCCTGCCCTTTCACCTTTCTGATTTGGCACTGACTCAGCCCCACATCCCCAGCGTGGGTCCTGGGTCCCAGTCCCAGAGGGAGCAGAGTAACCTTTTTGCACATACGGGGGCATGTATGTCTGGCCCAGTCTGTCTGGTGGTGGCCCGAGGGACTTGCCATCCCAGAACTTGCCCTGCATGTAGCAGGCAGCTCACGAACTCTCCTACAGAATACCCTGGGGGAGCGGTTGAGTTGTGGCTGCCTGGGGCAAGAGACTGCTGGCTGTAGGACACGGAGTGTCCGGGACTGTGAGGAAACTGTTTTGTATGGAAGAGGGGCACCTATATTTGTGTAAATGGGGGAATTCCTAAGACCTCACCCTCATGCCCAAGACAAGAGGCATGCACAGAAAGGACTGGAAGGCTCTATGCTTTGGCCTCAAGCTATTTTTAAAATCATCATATGTAACTCAATGTATGTTAACTCAAGCCCTGTAGGCGAGCACTCACACAAGTCACTCTTCAAAGACTGGGAAAGGAGTTTTCTTTTTCTCAGAGTCTAAATTCCAGGAATAATACATTAAAATATTAAAATGTTCACAGTTCAACAAAAGATTCCAAAACATACAAAGAACCAGAAACTGATGGCCCAGGCAAAGGAGAAGATTAAAGAATTAGAACCTGGACCAGACCTGGGGCATACCAGACAGAGACTTTTTAAAAAATAGTCCTAAATATGCTCAAAGAGCTAAAGGAAAACATGGACACAGAACTAAAGGAAATCAGGAAAACAACAGATGAACACAAAGGGGATATCAATGTAGAGATGGAAATTATGAAAAGGAAACAAAAAGAGCTGAAGTCCCATATTAAGAAGTAAAAATTTCCCTAGAGGTTTTCAACAGCACATAGGAGGTGGAAAAAGAGTCAGTGAACTTGAAGTTAGGACAATGTAAATCATCCAGTCTTAAAAGCAGAAAGAGGAAAGAATGAAGAAAAGTGAACAGGGCTTGAGGAATCTGTGGGACACCATCAAGCTCACCAAGATACACACTGTGGGAATCCCAGATGAAAACAAGAAAGTGCAGAGAACATATGATGAAGTAATGACTTAAAATGCCCCAAATTTAATGAAAAACATGAATATACACATCCAAGATGCTTAATGAACTCCAAACAGGATAAACTCAAATAGAACCACACTGTGGCATATTATAATAAAACTGTTGGATGCCAGCGATAAAGAGAGAATTCCAAAAGCCACAAGAGAGAAACTAAATATCATGTACAAGAGAGCCTCAATAAGATTAAGTGCTGATTTCTCATTGGGAACCATGGAAGTTTAAAGTGCTGACAGCACAGAATTGCCAACCATGAATTCTGTATTTGACAAAACCATCTTTCGAAAATGAGAGTGGGATTAAGATGTTCCCAGATAAACAAAAATGGAGTGAGTTCATCACTAGTAGATTGGTCCTATAAGAGATGCCTAAAGAGAGTTCTGCAGGTCAGAAGGAAAGGACAATAGACAATAGATCGAAGTTGCATGAAGAAATAAAGATATCCGGTTTCTGTTGGGGAGATGGGAAAGTTCTAGTAATGGAAGGTGGATAGGGTACCACAACATTGTGAATGTGATAATTTCTACTAAATGGTATGCCTTGGAGTGGCTGAGATGGGAAAGTTTATGTTGTATGTATTCCACAATTTTAAAAAAAGAGAGAGCAATGAAAGAGACAATGACAATTAAATGCAATGCATAATTCTAGATGGAATCCAACAAGGGAGGAGACAAGGCTCAAAAGCACATTATTGGGACATATGGAAAAAAATTGGTATGTAGACTGTAAGCTTTATATCAATGTTAAAAGTTCTTGTCTTGATAACTATACTTAAGGTGGTTACATAAGTGAAGGTCCTTGTTCTAAGGAAATATACATGGCATTATTAAGTATTCAAGAAGCATGAAAGATTAATTTTTAAATGAAGATTTTTAAACCAATTAAAAAAATATTTAAAAGCAATCTGCCCTTCTAAAACATTAGCTGATTTGTGTTTTTTTCTTATGATTACAACAAATTAGGCATAATGGTATCACAAAATTGTTAAGCTGGAAAACAAGGCACCAGTTTTCTTGTTAAAATTCACAGGCTTGATTGTGAGATATATAGTTAGGCAGGTTTAACCTAGAAATCCCAAACTGGAAAAGTACTATTATTTGTATGCATTACAAATGTTACACATACATTTATATTATGTATGTTATACATACATAAAAGTAACAGATATATATTATATAATTATAATTATATAAATTAATTATATATATACATACACACACAATCATACAAAGAAGCTAAACAAGAGTGATTTTAACATACCAGGCAAAAAAACCACATATACCTGAATATTAGGTAACTGCAAGCCAAGAGCATTCAATTAAGACAGTTACTTTATTTTGAACAAGAAAGTGATGTAAGCTACTGAGAGTGTAGCCATAATAGGAGAGGCTCTTCCCTATTCCACTGCCTGGTCCAAGAATAAATTTAGGGAGAAAAAAGTGTCTTATATTTGATTAGTTCTATTATCTATTATTATACCTTCCTGTAAAGCAGACAAGACACTGACTGATATCTGGCTTAAAGTCTAAGAAGAATCATATCCAGAAAGAATATGTTAAGGAGTTACATTTAGAGAAATTACACTTTCATTTGGGTTAAAGTTGAATGCATGTGCTAACACAGGGCTACTGAACCACCATTTCTTATTTAGAGGAAATTAATGTAAAAATCAGTTTTATTGTTACTTTCATTAAAAAATTTTCTGACCAAATAAGCTTGCATAGGACAGACAATCTAGCCTCAAGTCTACACTATAAAGGCAAAAAGAAAATGACTGATTTTCTGCTCAATTATCATGTTTAGGACTGTTACAAATAATGTAATTTCTAGGGAGCATCACTATGCTGTCTGTGTCAAAAACTTGACATACTGTTCTTGAGCATCAAAATGGTCAGCCGGCTGGTTGTAGGCTGTCCACACTGGCTTTCCAACAAACAGCTGCATTGCCTTTGCATAGTTCTTTTCATCTAGTATGAAGTGGTGATAAACGCCTGCAGGAGGCGTTATCATGTCTCCTTTCTCCATGGAAATCTGGATCCACTTGTCCTCTTTATCCCTCACATCAAAATATCCACTTCAATCCAGGATACATCGAATTTCATCATCCAAGTGTAAATGTTCTTTATAAAACATTTTAATCTTTTCTTCATTATTTGGTAGTTTGTCTTTGCATATGGTTATTATGTCCATCCAGGAGTAGTTTCTCTTTTTTCGGGTCTTTTCTAATTCTGGATCATTCTCATATTTGGACCTCTGGGGACTCGTCCATATACCACCCTCCACCATCTTCCCAGCCTCGCCCGCTGGAGGCCGCAGGTCCCGGGGCAGTGCAGGGCACAGCCGGCCCTCAGGCTGGAGCAAACTTTCTCCCAACCCCCAGGAAGCTGCTGGAAAGTTATCACTTCTAGGTAACTATGTTATACCCCACAATTAAAAAAAAGTTTCCAAAAAAGCTGCTCCCCAAAATGCCAGGCCCAAATGTTTTAGTAGTGAATTTTCATCATTCTACTCTTAGCAAACAATGCTCTTTAACCTCTTGGGGAAGACAAAGAAAGCTGCTGAATTCATGTTCTGAAACTAGCTAACCACAAAAGCAAAATCTGTCAGATAGTCTGTAAAAACCTATAGATATACTGTGGAAATATAGCTTATAAAAATCTAAATACAATATTGGAAAATATAATCTGGAAGGAAATTAAAGAATACCACAAGATGAAGTAGCATTTGTTGCAATATTGCCAAGAAGTGAGCAATTAGGAAATTTTTTTAGCATGACTGACTCATCCTATTAATTGGTCAAAGTAATAAATCATGTCATCTCAATAGATGTGTAGAAGGCAATGATTCCCAAGGAAAGGGAGGAGTAGAAGGGGAAGAAGGGGAAGGGGGAAGGAAGGAGAGGAAGCAATAAGAATTCTTGGTAAACTAAGAAAAACAGGGCACTTCCTTAACATAACAAAGAAGGTCTATTTCAAACCAACTATCAACATCATTTTAATCTTAGATACATTTTCATTACATTTAGGATAAGAGCATTCTCCTTAAAAGTTTAAGCACTTAATGAACGAGAAGTTACAACTATTGGAAAGAAGGTAAAATAACAATCAGTTACTTGAAACTGTAAGTGAATGAACTGAAACTTTCATAAGTTTAAGGTGACTACGCAAAAAAAAAAAAAAAAAAAAAAAAAAAACCGAAAGGTAATAGGTTTCTTATATTCCAGTAATGACCAGGTAGAAAATATAAGGAAAATGAGATAACTTTTTCCATGGCAACAGAATTTTTAAATATCTGAAAACAAACTTAGCAAGAAACTGTGTAAAACCTATAAAAGGGCAGGAAAAAGATCTGATTAAATGGAGAGATATATTATGCTCTTAGATGAGAAGATTCAACATTGCAAGTCCCTATAATTAATTTCTAAACTTAATATAACTCCAACAGAATCCTCAGTGGGGGTTTTAGGTGAATGGAGACCAGGGAAAATAATTCTAAAGTACAGCTGGATGGAAAACATTAGTCAGGATACCCAATTTTTAAACAAATGTAGCAACAAAACAAAACAGAAAATGGGCAGATTTTTCTCCACCAGATAGTAGAACAGATGGTAAAACCATAGCAATTGAAAAGCATGGCAATGAAACCAGACAGAAGAAAGTAAAAGTCTAGAAACAGGCCCAAGATTAATTTACACAGATCACTAACATTTTGACCTCGAATGGTGTTGGGAGGATATTTGTCCCCCCAAAAATTCCTCCCAAACACCAGAGACCAAAATAAATTTCAGTTAAATCAACTATTCAAATAATAATACAAAGATTCTAGGTGGAAAAAAACAGGCAAATATAACTATACCAAGAATGGGGAAGACTTTCTAAGGAAGACAGTAATAAGGGTGGGCTAAAATGGGAAATGGATAGCTTGGACTACTGGAAAATGAAACATTTTTTAAGTACCACAAATGAAGTTAAAAAGCAAATGATACATTTTGGAAAACATCTGCAACATCTGTGACATAAGAGGGTTTTGTTTCTCTTTCCCTTTGGGGGCTATAACTGATAAACATCAAAGGCTTGACTGCTAATTATCGAAACAGCAAATGAAAATATCAGTGATAAAAATGTTTCCATCCGTCAAACTGACACGGGTCACTTAGGTTCTGATTCCCAGGATTAGTGAGGACGCTGTGAGCAGGCTTCCCATTTACCTCTTGGGGGAGTGAAAATTGGCTGTGTCTTCTCTGGAGGGCACATGCCAGCAAGTTTCACAACTCCTAAAATAGGCACAGGCTTTGGCTCAGAAATTCTACTTCTAGGAATTTATCCCAAGAAAATAATAGAAGTATGTGTGAAAATATTTAACAACAGAGATGTTTATATTAGCTTTTTTTTTCAGATAGTGAGAATTTAAAGCAACTTAAATGTCTACAACATCAGATTTGCTAAACAATATAAATTCTAAGCAATGGGTTATTAATTAGCGATTGCAAATTATATTGGAATATTTCTAATGATGTGAAAGTTGTCCATAATATTTTAAGTAAAAAACACATTTCTAATAAGTAGGTACTTAGAGTTCCTTTTATGCTAAAAAATATAAACTATATATGGAACTATATGCACCAAAGTATTACGAGATATTTTCTCTAGGTCCTTCTATTTGCTTATTTTTCTACAATGAATATGTGGAAAAAAATAATGCTTCTTGGTGTAAGAAAAGGAAATTATGTTTATTTTTTAAAAAGAAAGGGCCCTGTTTAACTGAGCCCAAGTCCTAACTCCACCGTTTCCCAGCCAGATGACCTTGAACATGTCACCATCTCTCCCACAGAAACCACTCAGAGGGAGCAAGGGAAGCTTCCCATATTGAGAAGAATTATTGTCCACATGGAAACACTTCATAAATTATGTCAGCACCAGGAAAATGTAAGGGAATATAGTATTTTGTGTGTCTAATTAAATGAACCAATTACATCATTCATATGAAGTGCTTAGGACTGTGCATGGCACATAATAAACCCTCAATAAGTGTCAGCTGTTACTCTTTTCATAACCCTTCCTGATACAGGACATCGTGAAGCACACACATCACTAGCACCACTGAATTCTCTGCATCTAAACCCATAGGAAATATGCACCCAGAGGCTTACATAGCCCTGCTCACTGAGAATTGATTCAGGGTCCCTGGAAGTCTATCCCATTATAGTGCACTCAACGGCTCCCTGGTGACCCAAAATAGTTAATTTCCTTCCAGGAACTGTCACAATTCCACTAATTTAATAAAAGAGTATAATGACCCCTGATTATTTATACTTTCAATTGCTTAAACCAATTGTATGATGAAGTGTGGTGCTTAACTAGCATGGGGAACTGTAATCTAATTTATAACGCTAGAGTGAAAAGTTTTTTAAAAATTTAAGATGCATACAAAAGTATTAGTGGTTAATTTTTATGACAATAAAAACACTAACAACATAGCTAACAGAATTCTTTTGTTACCAGGGAGCTAGGAAAGCCAGTGACTATTTTAGCCCTATGCAACCAGGTATTGTGCATCTTGGTCAGGCTTATTTTCTGAAAGCTTTTATAGCAATTTACTCATAATTTAGATAATGTGAAGGAAAGCCTGGAGGGATGAGAAAGAGATGGAGAAATGGAGGAGAGTGGGGAGAGGGTGGGGGAGAGAATTCGAATTAATTCCTAATATTGGACTCAGGGAAAGGCTGGCTGAATCCTTGAATCCATACTGATAATAAATAGAAAAAAAAAGAAAGGAGGTGGGGGGGGATAGAGAGAGAGAGATAAAGATAGAGATAGAGACAGAGACAGAGAGAGAGAGAGAGAGAGAGAGAGAGAGAGAGAGGAGATAAGAAGGGAAAACTCTTCCTTACAGTAGAATGACAGTAACTAATAAATATAGAAGAAGTGATGGAGTAGATAATCATTACTTTGCAGCCATCATCCTAATAATTAATTCAGGCAGGGATCATCAATAGATGCTAAATCAGTGAGTGAATGTTTCAAGATGTACTGGATATCTATATAGTCTCAAAGCGTCCCCTACAAGATATTTATTAATTACACAGGGGAAAAATAGTCGGTTTACGGTGGAAAACCTGGCAGATACCACCTTAACCATGTGGTCAATGTTGACATTACTCACAACAGGATAAACTCTCATCAAAGCCCAACTGATTAGGTGCACTTGAGAAAGACAAAATTCCTGCCAAAATGCATCACCTGAATCTAATCTCAAGGAAATATCAAACAAACCCACATTACAACTATTAGGTGAAATAAATGGTCTGTACTCTGCAAGAAGTCAACATCATGAAAGACAAAAAAAGGCTGAGGAAATGTTACACCTTAAAGGAAACTAAAGAGACATGACAATTAAATGCAATGTGTGATCCTGGACTGGGTAAAAAAAGAGTTGTAAAGGACATTATTGGAACAACTGATGAAATTGAAGCAAAATCTGACTATAGATTAAATTATAGTTTTATATCAGTGTTAACTTTCCTGATTTTGATAATTGTACTACATAAGTGAATATTTTTGTTTTTGAGAAATATAAACTGAAGTATTACCTGGGTAAGGGGTGTGATGCCCACAATGAACTCTCAAATGGTTCAGAAAATGAAAAAAAATGTGTGTGTGTGTGTGTAGAGAAAGAATGATAGCGCAAACATGTCAGAATGTTAGCAATCAGCAACCTGGGTGTAGGGTACATGGGAATTCTTGTGAATATTCTTGCCATTTGTCTTTGTTTGAAATTATTTTGAAAACAAAAAGTAAAAAAAAAAAAAAAGGTTGAATGAGTTAATGTCTAAGAAGCATCCCAGCTCTGCAAGTTTCTGATTTGAAATCATTAGCAGCTTGTCAACAGATGGTAAGACAATAACCTTGTCCCTCCTACCTCCGCAGTCCTCCCCAAGGCTCTTCCCCTCTGCCCTCCATCAATATGTATCACTTAACCACTGAACATCTGAAACCCCCTTGTTTTCTCCCCCTTGTTTCCTACCAATTTCATATTGTAAGATAATATGAAAGACCTCAGAGAAAGACCCTACACAATTTTAACCAAAAGAATAAGGGGCTTCGATATATCCCAGAGTGATTTGGGCAGACAGTGTAAGTGTATTTGCAGGGACCCCCGAGGAGCTGGGGAGAAATGCGGGAGTGTTGGACTTCCCCACCTGGGCTATTGCTGATTTTCCTGTAAACATCGAGGACTGCCAATTTAGAGGGCTGAGCCCTTGATCTGGGGGCTTTTCCCTGTGAGGCTAGTTGCTGCAAGGGAGAGGCTGAGCCCGCTTATAATTGTGCCTAGGAGACCCTCCCAGAGAGCCTCTTTGTTGCTCAGATGTGCCCCCCTCTCTAAGCCCACTCAGCAGGTGAACTCACTACCCACCCCCCCACGTGGGACATGACACCCTGGGGTGTAACTCCCCCTGGCAACACGGGACATGACTCCTGGAGATGAGCCTGGACTCAGCACTGTGGGACTGAAAGGATCTTCTTGACCAAAAGGGGGAAGAGAGATGAAACAAGATAAGGTTCCAGTGGCTGAGAGATTTCAAATGGAGTCCAGAGGTCACTCTGGAGGGTATTCTTATGCGCTATATAGACATCACCTTTTAGTCTTTAGTGTGTGGGAATGGCTAGAGGGAAATATCTGCAGCTGTCAAAATGCAACCCAGTGACCTTGATTCTTAAAGACTATTGTATAACTGTGTAGACTGCATAGTGTATCTGTGTGACTGTGAAAATTTGTGGCTCGCACTCCCTTTATCCAGTGTATGGACAGATGAGTGGAAAAATGGGGACAAAAATTAGATGAAGAATAGGGTGGGATGGAGGGGATGGAAAGATTTAGGTGTTTTTTTTTTGCTCTTATTTTTATTTTTGGAGTAATAAAAAGGTGAATGCACAACTGTATGATGATGCTGTGAATAACTAATTATACACTGTGGATGACTGTAGGCTGTATGAATATATCTCACTTAAACTGTATTAAAAAAAGTAAGTGAACAATGGGGGGAGGAGTGGAATGGGATGTTTAGTTGTTCTTTTTTATTTTTATTTTTATTTTATTTTTTGGAGTAGTGAAAATGTTCAAAGTTTGTGGTGATGAAAGCACAACTATATGACGATACTGTGAACAACTGATTGTACACTTTGAATGACTGTATGTTATGTGATTATATCTCAGTAAAATTGCATTAAAAAAAAAAGAATAAGGGGCTTAACAAGGGAAATGAAACCTCTGCCATTTAACCTTTTTTTTGCACATAATCCACGTTTCCAGTCTAGCAGGTGCTGCACTCCCCTGTTAAAACTGCCTTAACCCTACCCTTAAAACAACAAAACCAAAACTATCAAAAACTATCCTGAGCTGAACACCCCCTCCAGCTTCTGCCCCACTTCCTCCTCTTCAGTGTAACATGCTGCAAAAGTGGTCTGCACATCTCTCTTTCCTAATCTCTCCCTCACCCTTCAACCACAGCAGACCGCCTTCTGCCCTCACCCCTCCACTGAAACTGCTCCTGCCAAGTCTCTTCCACTGGGCACTGCCCGGCCCTCATTTTACCCGTTGGTAGTCTTTGATACCACTGACCACTCCTCCCTCCTTCCCTCAGGTCTCTCAGGACCCCAGTTTCCTGGTTTCCTTCTACCTCTCTGGCCAGTCCTCTCAGTCTCCTTTGCAGCCCCTTGTCACCTGGACCGTCCCTGAAATGCAGATGCTCCTTGGGGTTCTTTCCTAGACTCACTTCTGCATGGCTTCAGGTGTAATATCTTCTAAGCCCCAGACTCATCTTTTCAGCCACCTCATGTTTCCAGTTGACACCACCTGGGTGTCTCACGAGCTCTTTAAACTCAACATGTCCAAACCTTCTCATCTTTCTTACCAGTTTCTTGGCCAGGGTCTCTTATCTCAGAGGAAGGCCTCATGTTGACTCGGCTGGCAAAGCCCAAATCCTGGCATTATCCTTGACTCCTGTCTTCACTTACACTCAGTGATTTCTGTTTATCCCACTGCCCCATCTCCATCGCTCCGCCTCGGGTCACCCACCACTCCTCACCTCCCACTCGCACGGCCACGACAGCCATGGGACTTCCAGTCTCTAACCCACACTTCGCCTGCACTTCAAGTGATCTTTCTCACACAAAAATATGATGTCACCCTCCTGCTCAGAACCCTTCAGAGCTGACCCACTGCCCTTCAGCATAAAGTCCAAACAGCTGAGCACAGCTTATCAAGCCCTTTGTGCCCGGCTACCCTCACTACTTCCCCCAGAATTCTGCTCAGCTCCTTGAACAAGCCAGGTTCTCTCACACATCCACGGCTTAGGATGTGCCGGGGTCTCTGTCTGGAACATCCTCTCCCTTCCTCCTCTCCTGGCTAACTCCTATCATCCCTCCTGTGGGGGAAGGATTAGATGCATATCAATAGCAGCCTGTACTTCCCCTTCCACAGCTCTACCTTCAAGAATTAACAAACGTCCTCCTTCCATCCTGGACTGAGCTCTGGAGGGTTTGTGTCTAAGTCCATCTTGTTTGCCTCTGTGCTCCTAACCAAGGCCATTTCCTGCAGCCCAAAGAAGAACTTCATGGGGCTCCACTTCCATCAAATGGGAAGTTCACATTCCTCCAGATTATCATCTATGTAATAGAAATTTCTCTCCTCCTCCCTGAAACTTTGGGAAACATCTTTTTGCCCAATGGCCTAATCCAATTCTGAGATATCGCTCAATTTTCTTGCACAAATATTTATTTTCTTCTAGATATTAACTCCTACTTTTCTTCTCTGTCCTTAGGCACATCCATGCATCATTCATTTGGACTCCACTAATCCAAATTTTACAAATATTAGACACAATGATACTTGAGTAAAAATCCGTTTACCTCATCACTGTTAATATTCAATTTTTTTGCAAACAAGGGAAGGGAACTCAAGCTAGGATTTACGGAATCAAAGATTCACTTAGTACATTTTTCTCTTTTGAGCTTCATAATTGACTTTACCTAACAGAATACTCTTTAGTCATGATGCTCCACGTTAAAATATAAGTCACGGTGAACTGAGGTTTCCCATTACTTTGTCTTATTTTACTTAGAAGAGTATAAAAAGGTGTCTGGATTTTCAAGATTCTGAGAGAACCTATTCCAAACAAAGGAAGATTTATGATACATTTTCTCTGTTTTAACTGAGAATCATTTTGAACGAGTCACCGAGCAAGCCCCTGAGATTGCTAATTAAGGAGGAGTTATCTCCCAGGACTTTTCTCCACATGGGGTTTTGGGCTCATTGCTAGAGAGGCACAGACTGCTGTCTTCTGGTAGGGCATTTTCCTTCAATTGTGAGCCTTCTATTAAGCCCACTGACCGCAGGACAAGATAAGACCATCTCCCCGGACCCTGTAGGCTATTGTGTGTAGACTGAAAGAGAAACTCCAAGAAACTGAAAGCCTTGGGGGGCAGTTCCAGGATCCTGTTGTGGGGGGCCTGGATGAACGTCACAAAGCACGTTAGGAGAAACAAGCCTGTCGGTTCACCCCTCACCAAGCTTAAGGGATTTTCTGAACCTCACATCCGACTGTCAAAAGGATGTGATGATAAAAACAAAATAGCTGCCAAGCAGGTTTTGATGGATTCTGCCTGAAATGGTGACTATGAACTATTCTCCAAGGCTTTCCTTCCCCTTGTCTCTGCCCCCAAACACTTAGATTTCACCTAAATCTCTTAAGCCAGGCTCTCAGTCCTGAACTTATGCTCTATAATGATCTGAATTAACCACAGGGAATTAGAGACTACGGACATGCAAACAGCACAGCTTTAAAATGTTTTCAACATGCTCTTGTACGATACTACTGGGAGAATAAATTTGGTGACACCCTTTGAAAGGCAATTTGGACCCATGTAGCACGTTCCTTAAGAATGTTCATACAACTTAATTTAGCAATTATGGTTAGAAATACCAAAAATTGGAGATGCACTGAACATATACAGATGTCCTTTGGAGGATGGACAGGACGTTTATAATGCAACAGAGAAATGTAGTCTAGACCATTAATAGTTTGTGCTTGCTCTGCACTAGGTATTGCTCTTAGCAGCTTATATTTGTCAACACGTGGAGCGGGTGTCCCTCCCTTTCCATGACAAAGAGGGGGATTGGCCCAGGCTGGGGGGAGAGCTGATCTCCAGCAGCCCATTCCCACATCAGCTCTCTGAAGCCTACACAGTCTCTAAGTCACACCATCGACATTACATGGTTAAGTGTGTTTTTCAGCATTTGTCACCATGTGGAAAAACATGTTATCTTGTCTAGTTAGAAAAAGAAACATGATCACGAATGTGTAAAGAGAACAATCTCTAGTGCTTAGAAAGAGATTCAAAGGTTTTGACACCAATGTGACATTGGTGAGGGTCTTTGGATGGTAGAATTATGATTTTCTTCTATTTTTTTCCATTTGAAAAAAAAGTATGAATGTATTGCTTTTTAGATGGAAAAAATGTGATTTTTTTTTTTTTAGTTTTCATGGTGTTATCTGCTTCCACCCACATTTCCCCCGACTTCCCTCCTACTTGCTTCACTTCCCAAGTCCACTCTCCTTCCTTTCTCCCAGACCTTAATTCTCTAGCCTTTCATTTGTGCTATTGCTATTATAAATGTCCTTTTATTTCTTACTCTTTTTCTCCTTCCTATTTCCTGTGTCTCTCCCTCTTCCTGACAGCTCCCTCCCCACTCCCATATAAGGCTCAAAAGCAGAGAGAGAGAAAGGCCCTGGCTGCCCCATGGATCCCAAGTCACCTGTGCCCTCCCAGGGGTGTATGTGATGGGAGTGGGGCAGGAAGTGGTTAGTGAGGCATTTTCTGAAAAAAAAAAAAAAAACAATAATTATTTAGTGTTTCTAAAAGCGGTGAAATGAAATTCTTTGGTTCCAAACTTTTAGCTGCCCCTTCCCCAGCCTGTCCCCCACTGCAGACCCTGCTGGCCTCCCCCAGGGCTCCTGCAACCCGCCCGCCTCTGCCCTCCACCCCATCTGGGGCCCCTTCCCCTGCAGCTCATCTGCTTTTCCTTCTTGCTCTTCCTTCTCCCAGGCCGGAGCCCCTTTCTTTAACGGGGTGCCACCTCGGAAGTCAGCTGTCCCCAGGCAGGCCCCTTGCTCCCCGGAGTGCCTGGCGGGCAGCTCGGCTGACTCCTCCCGAGGCCACGTCCGAGGCCACTTCCAAGGCCACATGGTGCCACCACCCGAATCTCAGGACTAGAAGCCACAATGCTGGCACGGGGTCTAGAGTCCCCTCTGTTCTCCCAGGGCCCCCATTAGCCCCCGGGTTTGGGTTTGGGGCTCGATACAAGAACACCTGCTCTAACGAGGCTAAGGAGGGGGCAGGCCCGGCTGGAAGGCAGAGCCCGCCCAGCAGACTCTTCCCTGGATCCTTGGCTCCTAGCACAGTTCGGTGACAGAAAAATGTTTAAATCATCTAAGCTTTATTCCTGGTTAGCAATTTCTGTTTTTACCAGTTTTTTTCCTCCAATCACAGTCCTTCAATACTTGATAGGGTGGAAAACGGGAAGCCATAAAAGCATAAGGCATTCAAGCTGCGTGCCCGTCGCCCCGTTCCCGTGTTGTCCCATGCCTGTCCCATGCCCAGCCTGGCTCGCCTGAGACCCTCTCCCCCCCCTTCTTTCTGAAATGCAACCTCATTCACATCCTTCTTAAATAAAAATGCTTTCAAGGTTCTCTTAAGTTTCCTTAGTGGTTTTTTTTTTTTTTTCTCTCCCAAGAGGAAAAAGAAAACACATTTTAAAAATCTGGTTATACACCAATGGTCATAGCAGCATTATTCACAATAGCCAAAAGGTAGAAGCAGCCCAAGTGTCCATCAGCTGAGGAATGGGTCAGCAAGTCTATCCATCCAATGGAATATGATTCATCTGTATTCTTATAAAAAGGCACGGGGCTCTGTTACACGCTACAACATGGATGAACCTTGAAGCTTATGTTGAGTGAAATAAGCCGGACACAGAAAGACAGATATTGTATGATCATACTTATATGAAATACCTGGAATATGCAAATTCACAGAAATAGAAAGTGGATTGAGGATTTTGGGGTGGGGGGGTGGAGAGAGTAAGGGGATGTGGAGAGTAAGGAGGTGTTGCTGCTTAATGGGTACAGAGCTTCTGTTTGAGGTGATGAAAAACTGACATGGATGTTGGTGATGATATTGTGAGTGTAATTCATTAAAAAAAATCTACTTGTTAAAGTAATGTGTGTTCATTGCAAACAAACAAAATCAGGCAATATCTGAAGGTGTAAACAAGAAAGTGGCAATTCCCTGTAATCTCACCACACAAGGTAAACATGGTTATCAACCACTTTGGTTTTAGAGCTTCCAAAACCCCACAAGTCCAACCTCATTGCCCCATCATCAGGCCCAGCCCCCTGAACCCCACAAACTGCTCCTTCCTATTTCTGTAGCTTTGCTCATGGCATTCTGTCATCTGTAATGGCCCCAGCCTTTCCCTTCTCCCATCCCTCATTTTAAAATTCCAGCTCACGTCCTGCCTGCTGTATGAAGCCTCCCATGGCTCACCAGTCTCCGGCACGCAATTCAACTCTCGAATGTCTCCTTTTGATGTGACTGCATGTCCCCACCTAGATCACCCACTGTCAGGGTTTAGGCTTCTCCAAAGCCTAATGGTAGATGAGATGTCCGTCTAATAAAGATATGTGAATAAATAAATGGTTCATTACCTGGCTTCTTTTTAATTTAGTGAAAGTTCTTACTAGATTCTTTTAAAGACTGAACCTAATTTCTTTTAATAGGCCCCAGGCCTGTAGGCCAGCGACAATTTACATGGGTACCCTGAAAATGGTTTAAACCCCCATCCCCTCACCCCCTCCCCCAACGACCATATCTGTCCCCAGAACCATCTGGGAAGTTCAGGAGCCCATCATGACAAGGATTTTTCCCAAGGGAGCTCTTTGGTTCCAGCACAAAAGTTGATGAGGTGCTGGGACATCATTTATTCCCCACTCACTAAACTACCCCCCCCCCCCCTTTTCTATAATCACAGCATCAAGTTTTACAGGACCTTGGCGCCTGGAGTGAGGTTGCCTCCGTAAATCAGGGCTCAAGTCTCCTGTTGCAGACTGAGTGCCCAGATGATGAAGGTGCTTCTGCATCTTCTTGGTGCAGAAGATCTGGATTGATTTAAGAAAGGTTCGGCTGCAGCCCAAGGTTGGGACATGCTCCGTGGCATTAGGGAAGCAACGCCCGAGACGCGGGGCTCGAGCCCGTGTGAAAAGCGAACAGCTCACGCAGCAGCAAGGAAGGGGGCAGGTTTCATGTAGAATTCGCAAATTTTAACTGACAAGGGTTGCAGATTCAGGCTTACCTCTCGTCACATCTGATCAGAATCACGCTGTCTGTTCCGATCCCCAAGGCTGCAGCTCCCTTCTTGAGAGAAAAATGACTCTGCAAAAAGCATATTTATGATTAGTTGCATATAAAGCCAAGATCCATTCCCTTGCCTGTCTTTTATTTTTATTTTTATTTTTATTTTTATTTTTATTTTTTCTCCTTCTATTTCTAACCTGTCTGTCCAAAGCCTGGGTTACTGTGAGAAGGCATCCCTCACTTGGGTTTTGGGGGGAAGATTACAAGACCCTGGAGATTCTAAGTGGACCTGATACCCCCACACACACCAACTCTGAGGCAATTTTATATATGAGGCACAAGAACTTGTCAGCTGCCTTCAGCAACCAGGCATTCCGATTCCCAAAACTACATTTTGCTACCACAAGATTATACGCCATTTCTCCCAAGTTCAGTGAAATTGTGTGCACACAACTAAGACAAGAATTTGACCCTAAATCCAGTGCCCTCCATCCCAAAGTGGTCAGACGGGGCTATTTGTTGTGCAGGTGACTGCCCAATGGAGAGACCCCTCCCCAGGCTTTAGGAAGGTTCCAGAAAGAAGCATTGGTTATTAACTGTGGCAGAATGGCTTGTCTGTGTGAGGAGAGCAGGCCACACCAACAAACCACCAGAGCCAAATCTTTGTGCTTTCTGTTATTGATTCAGGGTAGGATTTTGAATCTCAATGGCTATAATCAGGGTGCAATTTGGAGTGCTGAGAAAGGCTAACCTAAGCCCAGCTGTGCTGCATCTGCCCATCAGCCTCTTACATTAACTACAGATCATTAAGCTGTCCAAAAGGAGAGCTGCTCCCTCAATTTGCATCTCCAAAGGTTTGCTGACTGGAATTTTAAGTTCGGGTTCCAAAGAGTGCACACAGTCTTCCAAGGCCCACTTTGGACTCATCTGAGCTCTTAAATATGCAGCATAGGAACTGCTGACACATAATTTTTAGGAGGAGGGGGGCTGTATCTAATGAGCAAGAAGAAGTCACATTTATGACAGCAGCAGATAATGTAAGCCAATAAACAAGGAAGGCATTGAAGAGACAAGTTTCAAAGGCCCACTGTGGCCAGAGGTAATGAGAAAGGGCCATTAGCCTCACTTTACAACATCAGAAAGACTGGGTGGACAGTCATTTCCAAGATGGCTGGGAACAGGGAGAGAAAGCTTAATTGGGGTAGGGTTTGTAAAAAGGCATGGCTCCCTCCCTGCACCCCCCCACCCCAATTCTTCTCTCTTTTTTACATTTACTGGCTTCTCTCGTATGCAGCAGAGCACAGGGCCACCCAGAAGAGAAGGGGGTCGGGGAACACAGCATTCTGTCCCTCCTTACCAGGAGGACACAGAATGGGGCGCAGCTGCCCCCACCAAGCAAGCACAAGCTACTCAGATTTTGCCCCTTAGTGAAAGGGCCCTTCCCCGATAAACTGCAAAATGGCAAATTGGGGATAAGTGAGAGATCTAGCACCCCCGGTCAATGAGAGCACTCTTCTTGTCTTGGTCTTTAATGAGAAAGAATGGGGTTCTCCAAAGAAGAACCATTACCCAGGGTTATTGATTACCCAGGATAATTGATCACTGTACCAAATGCCACCCGTTTTCAGAAAAGCACACACCCAAATGGAAAGCTTCAAGTTGGGGAACAAAGTGATTTGAGGCAGGAGAAAGAAAATGAGGTACTGAACACTGAGTCTGTTTATATTTTTCAGGAGAAGGAGCAGAGAAAGAGCTAAATGTTATCCACAAATAGCAAGAGACCCATGGAGAGGAAGGAACTTGAGAGGGGGGAAAAAGACACTTCCTAAGTGAGGAGGAAATGGTGAAGCTAAAGCAGCATGTCACCCTGTGCTGGGAGACGACACATGGCGAGTTGTTTTTAATCCCTGGCACCGCGTTTAACCCAGCCACATGCTGGATGTGCAACACCCGAGGAACGGCCTCCCTGACGCTGAGGAGCTGGAAACCAGCCGTCCAGGGACGACTCGGACACCTGTCCCTATGGAGAGGGCTTTGGGTCAGAAGAGCTGACGGACCTTCTATCTGAAAGGCTGTCCCAAGGCGGGATGAGGTGGGGCTGCTCTGCTCCTGGCGGCTTCCGAAGGCAAAACTATGAGCAAAAATTGAAAGCTACAAAGATTCAGATTTGTCCTCAAATAATGGGGCTCTTCTATCAGTCATCCATCAATAGAATGGCCAGGAAATGAGCTGATGAGCACCCCCTCTGCCTCCCTCACTTGATTTGGGAAAATGAAAATAGACCCCTGATAGAATCTAATGCTTATTTATGACCAAATTATATTTCTAGCTAAGGGAAATCAGTATTAAAACCCATATGCTTTTCACTCTATTCTGAATGAAAAATTAAATGTTGAAGGAAGATTAATTTCACTATCATTTTTAAAAGAGGTTATCATGGGAAATCTAGACGTAGGCTACATGGTTTGGCTTATGTTAAAAATAAGTGCAAGTAAGTATGGGGTTTTATGGTTATAAAGTAATTGTAATTATATATGTATATTATATATATGTGTGTGTGTACATATGTGTGTGTGTGTGTGTGTGTGTGTATAGAGCAGGATTTCTGGGTTTGAGTGGGATGATCCTGCCCAGAGTAAGAATTAATGGAAATGAAACCCCATCAGGCTGGAAAGGGGAGTGAGCGCTGCCTTCCGCACAGCCATGTGGCTTTGTTTGCTCTTTAATAGGAATGATAAATCTTACCTCCCTTGAGGGATGGTGGGAAATTAAGGCTCGGAAACAAACCATTTCAGGCTCTTGGCATGCTAGGTTATCTCCCCCTACTAGAATTTGGGTAAGCAGTTTGGAAAGCTGCATTAACTCTTTTAAGAATTCTTTTAATTATTTCTCTGAAGTCATTGTTAGTCCACCCAGATTCAAGTGAGACTGAGATTCAGCACTGAGTGGTCAGACTGGCCGCTGGGAACACAACAGGCTGGGAAGGCTGCCCAGAGACCTCCTCCACCTCCTCGCCTCTCTCTCATTGGCCCCCTTCCCTCCCCTCGCTCACTCCCTGCTGACACCCCCTTCCTGATCTTCCTTGAGCTTCCTAAACCTGTTCTTGCTTCTGGGCCTTTGCACCTGCTAGTCCACTTTCCTGGACAACTCTTCCCTATTTGTCTGGCTCCCTTGTTATTCGAGTCAGGTCTCTGCTCACCCACCACCTCCTCAGAGAGACCTTTTATGACCACCCTGTAGAGCAGCCCCCACTCCTACCTCACTCTCCTGCCACCACCTGATGTTATAGTACATATTTATGGGTTCACTGTCCCCTCCTAGAATGTCTGCTGTGTGAGGGCATGGACCTTGTCATTGTATAGAGTTAATAAATATTTGTTGAATTTGTGGCCCAAATGCTCAGTGGATAAATCTGTTCACTATTTATTGCCACAATTTTTGGCCCCAAATCCCAGTGTTGATGTGTGGCCCTGGTGATGGTGCCAGATGACTTTGGAATAAATGAACCCCAATGCCTCTAGTCTAAGGCCTGTTCTAAAAGCAAGTCCAGAGGTCTTCTTGGCATTCAGCCTAGAAGGTCTGGGTAGAGGCTGTCCCAGAGAGGAAGCAGTTGTAGGCCCTTCTAACCAGACACACTGCTTGGGGAAGAAAGAAGCAATCCAGACACTTCAAAGGAAGAAAAAGAAAGGACATATCCAGCTTTTACCTCCAGACATTCTGCCAAAAGCTCTACATCTCTCTCTGAGGTCTATCAGTTATCCTTGGACTGCATGCTTTGTCCCACACTTCTCTTTGTGGGTGGAATGAATGAGATGGGGGGGGTGCACTGAACAGAGGTGAGTGGGGCTCATTCTATGTCAGGGATCTCCAACAGTCCATCTTAAGCCCAACTTAGAGACGAGCTGGTATCTGCTTCTTTGACCCCTCCCCAGGGCTTGGACCCGCCCCCCCATGCCCCCAAAGTCTTCCCCTTGCCCTCCTCCTTCCCCACACGCCCCCCTCAGACCCACTGATCTGCCTCCTGTACATCCTAATATTTGAGGGAAATGATGCTATGTCTCCCTTAGAGAGGCTATTAGCCCTTGTTCTTGCTTCTGCTCGTCGAGGGGTCTAAAAGAACGGATTCTGATTTCTAAAGCATCTGCTTCATGAGGAAGCTTTTACCCTGTGCAGATGCCTCGTGGATGTCTTTTACGATGATGTGGAGGGAGGCCATGCCCTTAGAGGCTCTGTGTGATTCCGAGGAGCTGTGACTCAGCCCGTGAGGTCTGTGAAGCTGCATCATCATCATCATCATCCCCGCCCAGTTCTAACTAGTAGTTTAAAGGCGCCCGCTGTGAGCTGGGGCCCCAAGTATGTGTCACCAGAATTGAATTTCACATGAAGAGATGCAAGGATGACATTTGATGACAAACACACACGTGAGTGTTTGTGACTACTCTCATGGCCAGTGTGTCCATGATTTTAGGGTCCTGAGAAGAGTGAAATGAAAGAGGCAAAATGTCCTGAGTTTGCCCCTGGCTCTATTTAGGCAGGTGGTTTTCTAGTTTGGACCCGTTGTTGCTCAGTTGAGACGACAAATCCCTCCCTCTCAGCAGAGTTGGTGTGAGAAGTGTGGATAACGCGTGTCAAGGGCTGAGGGAGCACTCAGAACTCCCCTCACAGAGCGTGGCCCTCCACATCCTGCCATCCTCCTGCCAGAGCGACACCATCCTTAGGGCTTCCCAGCTCCCTCAAGCAGAATTTTAAAATCTCAAACAAAATTCATATCAACTCACTTCCTGTCTTAAAATATATGCAATGTAGACTCTGTCGGGAAATCTCAAAATTATTCAAGTAGCTATAGAAAATCTGAACTCTTCTGAGGCTACAGATCCTCAAGTATTGCTCTGGTGTTTTGGGAGAGGCGGAACATCCATCTTACGGAAACAATTTGCTCTTGGATTGCAGTGTTCACTCACCAGAAGCAAACTAAAACATGCCTGTCCCCTCCACCTCCATCTTGCCTCTTGAGTGTGCTGAGATTTTTCTTAATGAGGGACCCCAGGGAGATCCGACGAGTGGTTGATAATTACAGCCAAGTTAGCTGCCATTTGTGAGGAGCTTAGCCAGTGCCAGGCACCGTGCTCTATGGCCCAGGTAACATAATCCTCATTTTACAAACAAGGAAAACTGAAGTAGTTAATCTGAGGTCACAGCAGGGTCCGTCACCGTTTCTGGTGACTCCAAAACTCGTGGGCTTAACCACTGATCAGAATTAAAATCAGACTATCCAGTCATTCCCAGCCTTGCACTGGGAGCAAGAGAGAGTCAATCATGGGGTGTGGAACGTGATCTCAGAGCACTGGGAAGGCTGGCTGCCCCTTCCGGCCCCTTCTCCTTCCTTTCTCCCCCAGTGCAGTGTGAGCTCCATGAGAGCAGCTACCAATCTGTTCACCGCTGCCTGGGACAATGACTGGTGTGTCGCAGGCCTGAACGAATGAAGGAAGGAGTAAATAAAATTCTCACTGTCCAGTGAATGGAGCTGTGCTTTACTGCTTCACTCCTTTGTCTCCTTCACAAGGCAAATATCCCAGAAGAAGTAACAATTAAGTTTTACCAGTGACTTCCACCCCAACACGGCTTTGGGGTTCCTTCCTGAGAGTAGGTTTTGATGAGACTGGGTAGAAGACAGGATCATATGGGGATGGGGGAGAGGGCTCAAAATGCAAAGGAGAGAGGAAAGTGGAAAGGAAGCAGGGGGTGCTGAAGGGAAACTGAATCCACGGCACAACCGCACTCACTGTCAGTCCTACCAAGCTAAGCTTCTGTCCAGTCGGGAGCTTTCCATGTTTGGGAACTGTTTTTCTACAAGCTGCTCAGGCCACTGTTTCTGATTGTATTGTTTTTAGCATAAAGGAGCTTTATTTTCAGAATTGAAACTCTCTCAAATAGCGTTGCTATCTGAAGGATATCTTTCTAAAGCCGTTGTGACAACGACCTCCCGACAGAAGGGGCTGAGACCACGTGGGGCAGTGGGAGCCTGCCTGAGCTTGGACTGGGGTGAAGGGGGGAAAATGAGGGAGTTATGGTGACCTGCCCAGGGCATCTCAAAGTCTGCGAAGATGCTGAGCAACATGTTTTCTGTTTTTTCTTGAAGCGATTTCTGGAAGAGTTTGGGTCACATGAGGAAATGAGAAGAATTTGGAATGAAGCTCATAGTTTGGGATTTTGAAGGATTTGGAGCTTGAGATGTGAACTATTGATCTGAAATTTTAGCCTCATTCTAAACCTACTCTCAGGAAAGGACCTAAAACTCTTTGGATTGATTTTGGCCAAGATTTTCCAGCACTGAAGATTTGGAGAAGGCAGTGAGACTCTGGCGAAGAATATGTGGGGAAGATGCTGAGATTCCAGCAGAGCATGGGTGCTGGGAAGACGTTCTTTAAGACCCCTTCCAATTCTGAGAGTCTGTGACTCTACGCTTCTTGGAGGAAAATAACCTTGGAACTCTCTGCTCATCGCTTAAATGCCATCTGTTTTGGTGGCCAGGAAGGAGATCATATGTAACAGAAAGAGAGTGAAAACAAAAGATGACCCTCCCTTTCTTGAAACTGTGAAGTTTCTGGTTGGGTGCCAGAAGATGAGTGGAGTCTCTTCATGTCATTTCCACCTCTATGACTCCAAACTGCCAAGTTATAAACTCAGGGTTCAGAACAGAGGAAACAATGGTTGCTTGGCCTGGTTCTATAGCCCAGGAAATTACATTATGCCTAGAATAAGCAGCAGGGAAAATGAAGAGCCAACATGCTCTCAGATGAACTTAGAGGAGCCAGCCTGAGAGCACAGTTTCAAGTCCTCCAACGTGGAAGTTGAAAGAGCAGTGCTGGGAATGTTGGGGAACCGATGTTCCTGATCTGGCCCTACCACAGACTGGGGCTGAAACCTTGGGCCAAGCATCTTCCCTCTCTGGGGGTTGGTTTCTTCATCTCTTTCTGGGGCCGGTGGAGTCAGAGTGGTTATAAAATCTGGAAAGACCAAGGGATCGTGTGTCCTGGCCTGAGCATGGGGGACCTACAGTAAGGGGAGCAGACTGTAATGACCCCAAGGGTCAGAGCCCATGAGGAACTAGAGATGGGAACCATGTCATCTCACAAGGGCGGGACTCATGTTTAAGAGCTAATCTGTCTAGAAAGGTTTGGATCAAGTCTTCAAGGAGCCAGAAGAGCATTTAAATGAGCTCCAGAAGCCCCAGCTCTGTGAGTTATGAGGAGGAATTTTTGTGGGGAGAAGGTAGGTGACAGTTGAACATCACCTTCACATTAAGGAAAAAGCAAACAGTAGAAATTTGATTCAAGAAGATTTACAATGTTAAATTGGTTGATGAGCTATGGCAGGTGAAACTTCATTGCTGAGTCTTTTATCCTTGTTTCTGCAGTGGTGGTTGGAGCTGAGAACAGCAGTGACCTGGGAGCCAGGAAGCCGGGGTTGATCCTGCCTCTACTTACCTACTTGTGAGGCATCTGGCAATCACTGAACCTAGCTTGCTTCAGCTTCTTTATTTTTAAAAAGCTGGCAATTTCTTTCTGCCTGTCCCACAAGGTTGCTGTGAAAATCAAATGAGCTTAACTATATCAGAAGTGTTCTGAAAACCGTCAAATAGTAATCAGAGATAAGACAGTAAACATTAGCAAAACAGTTCATCTGTCAAAAGTGATAAACCTCTAGTTAGAAGCAATTGATATTTTAGGAAAGGTTCATAATTCAAATGTTTTCCCATAATTATTTGCACAGAGTTACAGGAAGGAGGAATATTACAGGGTTGTTTTGTAGTGGAACCACCACTGGAAATAAAGAAGTGGACTCCAGGTCTACCATATCATGAAAAGAAGGTATAGAAAAACCTTTCTCAGACCATATGGCCTGGGCTTGCAGGGTAAGGCTAAACCAATCCATGTCAAACTTGAGCCTGAGAAGCTCATGCAGAAATCAGAGAGCATGGAGCAGCCTGTGGCTGACCAACCTGGTTTCTGATTCTGGAAACAACACAGAAGCCAAAAGAAAATGAATATCAATCATCAGGATTGTTTGACGTTAAGAATGCAGTAACATTTAACTATTTGGGGATCCAAATTCACTTCAAGGAAATGTAAGTGGAAAAGAAATAGAAATGACATCATATTTGTCTGCTGTTAGGGAAGCTGAGAGATGGAAGTTATAAGATGGGGGGGGTAGCAGCTGTGGTAGGAAGAATGATGGCCCCCTAAAGTTATCCACATTCCAATTCCCAAGATCTGTGGATATGTCACTTTACATGGCAAAAGGGACTTTGCAGATGTGATTAAGTTAGGGATCGTGGGATGGGGAGAGTATCCTGAATTTTTCAGGTGGACCCAATGCAGACACAAGCGACCTTATAAGGGAAAGAGGGAGACAGGAGAGTCAGAGAAGGAGATGTGATGATGGAAGCAGATCCCACTGTGGTGGTTTGAAGCTGTTTTGCAACCCAAAAAAGGCCATGTTCTTTTAATCCATTTCTGTGGGTGTAGACCTATTGTGGGTGGGATGCTTGTTTAGGTTATTTCAACTGAGGTGTGACCCGCCTCATTCAGGGTGGGTCTTGATCCTCTAGTTCGATTCCTTTATAAGAGGATAAAACACATACAGAGGCTAAAAGATGAAAGTAAGAGGACCTCACAGAGAAACACCCAGAAAAGTTTAGAGAAAAGCCCCAGAGAAGCTAAGAGAGGATGCACAGAAAACAGAGAGGAATCCACTGGAGCCGGAAGCTGAAAGCAATGAAACCCAGGAGAGAAGGACCAGCAGACACCGGCGATGTGCCTTCCCATGTGATGGAGGAGTCTGGATGCTGGGAGCTGTCTTCAGAGAAGGTACTGTCCTATTGATGTCTTAATTTTGACACTTTCATGGCCTTACAACTGTAAACTTGTAAACTAATAAATCCCCATTGTTAAAAGCCAGTCCATTAACGGTACATTGCATTTCATCACCTTTAGCAAACCAAAACACCCAGAGAGAGGGAGAGGGAGGGGGAAGGAGAGAGAGATTTGAAGATGCTACACTGTTGGCCTTGAAGATAGGGGAAGGGGCCACAAGCCAAGGAATATAGGAAGCCCCTAGAAGCTGGAGAAGGCAAGGAAATGAATTTTCCCCCAAGAGCCTCCAGGAGAAATGCAGCCCTACCTGACTGCATTACACTTCTGAGCTCCAGAACTATAAAACAATAAATCCATGTTGTTTTAAGTCACTAAATTTGTGGTCATTTGTTCTAGCAGCACTGGTAACTTATATGAGGTGATTTCAGGCTATGGTCTGCTCTGCAGAACTTGACTCCTATAAGTTGAGGAAGGGCATATCTCAAAAAATAACAAAACCCAAAATGTGACTGAAAAGGAGATGCTTGGGGTAATCTGTTCCCTTTACTTCCACGGCTACTGCTGTGGTTGTGAAATGTGTTTACCCGCTTCTGGTCTGTGCTTGCCCTTTATTTCCTTGTTATGCACACACACAGAAGCACACATGCATGCACGCACTCCAATTAAAATGGGAAAAGGAAATGTTCCTTGGCTGACGAGCCCCACTGTGGCCACTGCTTCTCCTGGTTGATGTGACCTTACAGGAGCCCCCGGTCTCCCTATAGACCCCTCTCTCCATCCCCTTTGATTTCCCCGGCCATTAGAGGGTTTCTTGATTTTCTTTGAGGAACTGTTTTGCAGACCCCAGGCTACTTTAAGGCAGAGTGAAGGAGCAAACTTATGAATTGCATGGCAGTTGGTGTTTATCCACGGCTGTCCTGGAGCAGGTCTCTGGATTGTTCCTGGCCCTGGTGATGCCACTCTGGCAGCTGCCCTGTGGCTCTGCCCATGATTGCGGCTCTGCCCTGGCGTGAGGGAAGCTGGCTACCTGGATGGCTAAAGCTGCTTGCTCAATGTCCATGAACAGATGGGCCAATTATTCCTCAAAGCCTGGGTGGTGAGTAGGGGGACCGCTTCAACCCTTGGAAGGTCACTGGAGGGACAGGAAGGCCTGTGCCCCGCGTTCAACGAGGAAGACCAGGGTTATGAGCCTCTGCTGGTCAGCAGCTTGGTGGTAGACCGGAGCCCAGGCTTGGCTGTGACAGGTATGAGAGACCCCTGTGCTATTTCCACATTCTGGTCAACTCAGCCAAAGAGTAACATTAGATTATTCAAGCCACGCAAGGGTGGAATATCTGGTCAGCTGGCTGAATTTTCAAACAGAAACTAATCAGCAGGATATTTGGGGGCTTTTGAGTTGTAGAGTAATGGTGTTGACAGCCCCAAAGAGTTCCCAAACACGCTGCCTCCCTCCACCTCCCCTTCTACAACATGCACATGCACACACACACACACGTGCACACACACACATGTGCGCACACACACATCATTACAGGAAAGTGGCAGGTAGGAGCTACAGATGTGGGAAACATTCTGCTTTACCTTTCAGTCTTCCTGAATTTCAAAGGCCGGGGAGGACCCATTCTCCCTCTACCATTTGCTCCCAAAAAATGTGCTCCAGAAAGAGAAGTGCTGGGGATAAAGGATTCCCAGACATCTTTCCTTCAAACTGGAACTTACAGAATATACCCTCAACCCTGGAAAGAAAAGAAACACGTACGTGTTCGGACGTAAAGACAATGAGCCTGGGAACAGCAGCCATTCCCTTCTCCTTGACTTCAGGAAACATCTTGAAACGTGCAATCAGCATGGCGTACATGTTGGATATGGCTCCACCTACGGTGCACAGCAAGACACAGTTACATTTTCTGTTTGTCATCAAAACTATTTCACATACAAGCAACATTTCTTATTTTCACCAACCTAGAGTCCTCCTTGGACACAGGAGAAGACCTTCTCATTAGCTATCCTTCAAACTGAATCCTCAGACTCAAAGTGTTCAGGATGCTAAGTGATCAAAGAAGGCAAACTGGGCCCATTCATACACTGGATGCACCCCCCACCCCCCCAAACCTCTTCTCTGCCACCGAGGGAAACTACAGTTGACTCTGATCTTGGGGGAGCCGTTCGAGGAGGCTTTTAAGTACAGAGACCTTTTGCCTTCCTTCCAGGCTCATTCTGCAGTAGGCCTGTGACAATTCCACCTATATCCTGATGGAGAACCCTCAGTTCTTTTCATCTCAGCTCCTGAAATGCCTTGCGCTTGGATTGAGACGAATCAGTCGCTGCTAACCACTTGGGCTGTTGTTAGTCAACAATCTGTCTAGACTGCAGGGAAAACACCCAAACCCACCTCATCGTACTCATCTGTTAGTTCTCCAAATTCTCCCCTCTCAAAGACATCATTGAAATAAAACTGTAATAGTTAATGAAATCTTATTTTGTAATTATAGGAAAACAGCCAATTAAGGACATTTTATTAAGGGCATTTACTGAATTAATTTTCCTGTGTTGCCCTGAGATTTCATATGGTAAGAGGGCCTGACTTGACAAGCTAAGTTGTTGGGAAGCTTAGGATTTCTATTATTCAGGAAAAAGCCAGAGTGTTGCGAATGCAGATGGATATGCTGGAGTGGAAGGCATGAGATCACGGGGGGTGAAGGTGCTGCCTCTGTCTCCCACCCAAGGGGGTTGCCCAGGCCCTGCCATCACCTGGGAGCTCCCAGCTGCCTTCCCTTCTAGGGGCTTGGTTCTCTGGGCCAAGCTAAATGGCCCATGCTTGACCGTGACCTTCGCCCTATTAGCCCTGGGCTCTGTGCACCCAGGTTTGGCTCTGCCATCTACCAGCATGAGGGTCATTCTTATCTCTTCCGGGCCCCAGAGATGGGGACAAGCTGGCTCCAGGTGACGTCCGCTCTGAGCAGACCACCTGTATAAAAGGATGACCGTGTAGGAGGAGGCTGGATAAGGGGTTGGCTCTTATAAGAACTTTCACGTGAGCTCGTGATTTCTCATCTGGGTACAGTTGACATTTGGGGCTGGAGCTAGTGTACTGTGGGGGGCTGCCCGTGTACTGTAGATGCCCAGCAGCATCTCTGGCCCATCCGCCCTGGATGCCGTAACACTCTCACCCAACCCCATCCCAGGCTGTGACAATCAAAAATGTCTCCAGACACTGCCAAGTGTCCCCTGGGGGGAAAGTAGTGCCCCTGGTTAAGAATTACTGCTGCGGGGTTCTCCAAGAGGCTGGGGGAGGAAGGAGGGGAGAAGGAAGAGAGGAAGATGTTCACGAAGAGACTGCACTTCCCAGTGCGGTCATCAAAGCCCTGTCTTCCCACTGCTCATTTTCAGCCCAGGCAGCCTCTGTCCAAAGGCTCAGCAGCCCTAAGAGGGACGAAGAGGCTTCTGAGCCCCTGGACAGAGCAAGATTTCTCCACACCCCACAGACATGAGGACAGGTGTGTATGTGCTGTGTGCTCTTACTTCCCGGAACCGTCCAGAGAAAGGATGCACAAACAAGCCCTGAAACATTTTCAAAATGCTGTTGGGCAGACAAAGGTTTGTGGCTAAGTCAGGCTTTCCTTTCTCTTCTCTAAGTCCTTCATGACCTGCTGAGCCCTCAGGAGTGCTCCAGTCCTCTCTGGTTTTCACATTATCTGATTTCTTCTGGGAGTCCCAAAGGACTTCCCGCCAGGCATGAAGCCTCTGGTTGTTACAGAAGGAAGTGTCAGGAAAACTCAGCTGAGCCATGCATTCAAGATGGTCACAGATCTAATTCTTCACACATTTAGTCCCTGGGTGTGAAACCTTTAGACCTCAGGGACATAAGCTATGTGATTTCCTCTATCATCACCCCTCAAATCTTAAGATCTCTTACTCCAGGAACAAGCTAGAAGCTACCTAGAAAAGCATCAGTAAGGATGCCAGGAGCCATCCGTCCTCTGCCATGCTTCATAGAAAGCAGAGCAGAAACAAGTTCCCAGTGGCCTTTTCTGTCCCCCCTTCCCACTGTGCAATGTCTACTCTACACTGAAGTATGACATCCATGGTTTCCATCTTCGGGTGAGGGCCTTTGGGTCTATGCAGGCTCCAAGGAAGGGACCTATAATCAAGCTGAGTCTTCTCTACTTGACAACTCCCCATCATCAGTGAGGGTGGGGGCAAGCCCCAGGGTCCATCCTAATAGCAGGTCTGCCATAGAGGGTTCTTTCTCTGGGTGTTTGTTTTCTGGGGCAACTGGGTCCCAAGACCAGCCAGGTAAGTAGCCGTGGTGCTGGCCTGATTAGTCAAGTTTTCACGGTCATCAGGTGCAGCTGTTCTCTCCCCACTCCCAGGAGCCAGCCAAAGAGAGCCTAGACTGCTTCCAGTCTTGAAGGGTGACTCAGTCTCCCCATCGATCACATAAGGTTGGAAAAATAAAGGTGGAAATAGGGCTGGGCTCTAAACCCCACCTAATTCTTCATGAAAAATACCTTAAAAGCATCAGTCCCAGACAATGATGACAAAGCCTCTGCAAAGGGGTTGATTTTCCAAAGGAAAACCAGGTACTAAGTTCCCTACAAAACAAAGGCCACCTTACAATTCATCACAGCTGGGATTCAACGGCTTTTAAAAATGAGGGAGAAAGTGACTAATTTTCCCTTCCATTTAGCTAGTGCTTTTTCCTTCGGCACCTGACAAAGTGGGCTGCATCTTTAAGAAACATATAATAAAATAGCAGATTGGGGCTTGTAGGCACACCTGCTTAATTTAAGCCCTGGCCTCCAGACCGCTGCTGCCTGCTCAACATTTCTTCTTCCCCCCCTTTCCCTCATCGTCCTCAGTCTTTGGAGATGTGCTGAAGAGATCAGGCCTGGGGCTTTGCTAAGTGGGACACGATGGCAAGTGCTGCTGAATGCCCTCTGCTCTCAGTGTCCAGCACCCTCGGGGACCGCCTGCCCCCTTCTGTTAAGCCAGTCTTGCCACCAGCGAGGTGACGGTCTGCACAGCCGGTTTCTTCTCCGTGGGTCAGTAATTCTCTTCCCCTCGCTTTCCTAACTTGCATTAACTTTTGCATCAAACCGAGGTCACCCACAGACCATGGAAACAAGGGCAGGGCTTTTCCTTTCAGGTGGGAAGAGGTGTAAACAATGGAGCTGAGGCTGCAATGGCTGGTGAGAAGAGCAGGATGGAAAAGATTAAATAGCATGATCAGGAAGGGAAGGGATGAGAAACCTCTTGGAGGAATCATGGCCCTCTTTTCCGGCTCTAAACAATTGCCTTCTGAGGCACTCTACACCTTCCTTGAAAGGAGTGTAAATGAGCTTCTCTGCTTGTTGTTTGAAAGGGACAGAGCCGCACGCTCTCTTACATAGATCTTCCTTGTTATGCACCATCAAACAGAGAATGCTTTATTTATCAAAGGAGGCTACCCATTGCCTTTTACTGATTCTGGGAATTGAGTGAATTTCCCTTATTAGGAATCTTTATTCCTTTGTTCTACATGATCCATACATTCTGCACATACAATCACAGGGAAGTACTGGGTAAATATCATCTTTGATAATGCCCTTTTTGAACATAAACACCAAATGCCCAAGCATGGGGTGGTTAGCTTAGGCGTTGTCAGTGGTCATGTGCACTTAATCCCACTCATTCTTTTGACCAACATACAGCCCATTCAACCTAAGCCAAATACAGACTAGATATTTAGTCTTCGCTATGTTCATTATGACGCATTGCATTGTCAGAATAAAAAAAAAAAACACAAAGAAGGTTTGAAATATCATATACCAGGAGAAAATATCCCATCTCCAGAGCCCCCTGGCCAGCCAATGATTTCTCTCATTTTCTTTAGCGTGACATATTCCAAAAGCACAAATACTGGAGCAATTTCATAGGTGAACCTGAAATGTAGTAATGGCCACATTTTACATATGTAACTCAAAGAAATAATTCACCATTTACAATATCTACAGAACCATCTCCCTTTTCACACGCTATGTTCATAAGGTTCAGCAGAGAGGAAAAAAATGTCTTCCAGAGGTTTGCTTATTTTTTCTATATCTAAAGTCAAGGGCTTAAATTACTGGCAAAATGCAATATCATATTGAATATAAAGAACTGTGCAAAAAAAATACCATTTAAAAGACAATATCTGGACCATTTCTCCTTCACATTATAAATCATTATACATCCAAAATGCAAAAAAAAAAAGTTCCTTTTATGTTTAAAATTTTTTGTTCAGCTTTGATTGCATGAAAAGTGGCTCAGGACTATTTTCTATTAAGTTAGAGTGAATATTCATATTACTTCTGAAGTGCATATCACTATTTAATAAGAAGAGATTTTAATCTAAGAGAGCAAAGATTATGGGGTATCACTAATAATCATCCTAGATTACACCAAAATACATTCTGCTACTTACATGTTAGTGTTTGCTGTTGAGGTTAGCCAGTCTGCAGCTAATCCAACCATATCCAATCCAGTTGAAAGTTGATTGAAATATCTGGGATGCCCTGAATAAAATGAAATACTGTAATGAGGTTTGCCTCCAGTGAAAACAAATGCCTCTCAAACACATGTTTTCTCTAGCTAAAGAATCTTGACAGATCCTTCAAAGGAAATCCATATTCAGAAACACACACACACACACACACACACACACACACACACACACAATCATCCTCAAATAAACATTTCCTCTCTTTTACAGAGATTACTTTGGGTTTTGGTATTTCTTAAAACACACTTTAAACATCTTCCTTCAAACATACTCTATAACAAAAATAACAAATGTGGTTTGCAATCTGGACATGAGTTTATTTCCTACCATCCTTTCAATATATTTGCAAAATGCAAATAAAAATTCAATCCAAAGCCATTCAAAAATAGGTCACTTCTTGTTTATACTAATGGTGATAATCTGTTTTTTTTTTTTTTTTGTAGCTGTGCTGACTCAGTCCTGCCATGACATCTGAGAAGCATGCCAACATTCATACTAATATCAGTGACAAATGGCTGATGATTACAGAAGACAGGGGAAAAGATGAGAATATAGGACACTCTGTTGAGTGATTTGCCCTGGATTTGAAAGGTGATGATTGCCTAAAGATGGCAAGAATATAGCTAATACTTGTCAATTCTTCTCTGTCAGAATATTTGATTATAAACAACAGAGTTCCCTCATAGCAGTGATTTAAAATAAAGCTGAATGCAGTCAACATCACTGTCTTGTCAGCATGATACATGAAGATGCATTCAATGGACTGATCAGTTCATTAGCAAGGCTTATCTAATTAACTTCTGGATTTTCCTAAAACTCTCCCATGGGAGTTGACATTCAAATACTCCTGAGGCTATTATATAAAATGTGACTATAAATCTCTCATTAGAATTCCATTTCCTGGTTTCGTCCCACAAAAGCCTATCTATAATGTGATGATGTGCTTAGCAGCAAAAATTTGGGAAGATTAACAATTGCGGAAATAGAATCTGATAAAAAGGTATCTGCCACCCACTGGACACCTGTCTGAAGCCTGGGCACCTGATAGTTTTTCATCACCAGAATGGACCAAACAAGATAAAGGAAGGCGATGGGGAAAGCAGGAGCAGAAGTCAACACTCAGTTTATCTCCCTCCTGCCGTGGCCTCTTATCAGCCCCGGGCATGTGGCTGGAGACTTAGACGTTGAGGAAAGATAGGAGTTTGGATCAGTGTAAAGGGATTGGGATTTGATCCTATCTTGTTCCTTCTCCAGCATTGTTTTCCCTCCCTCGGGCGGTGCACAGCGAGTGTCCTTCTATCTCTCTGCTTTTTTCCAGGCCCTCTGATGCTGACCCCTTCTTTGTTCCTGCCGCTGCTGTCTTCACCAGCCCCCGACTCTCTCTGCCTCATTGACTCCCCATTTCATTACAGCTCACAGCTGAAACAGAGCCGCGCTCTCCCTCCTGATGCCCGTCATTTCTCTCCCCCTCTGCTTTCCCTGCAAGTGAGGAAATGAATACGGATTAGCAAATCTCTCCATTAATCTACTCTCCCAATTCACAGACATTTCTGCCTGACTCCGCTGTTTATCATCACGCTCAATTTAACTCTATGGAAACTTCGGTTTGAAAAACTGTTTAAAAGTGAGAGGGATTCCAAGGTGTGTGGGCTTCTCAGTATCTGAGGACAATCCGCCCTGAAGATCTACCTTTGGCAGACTGCTAAGACAAGTTGCATGCTTCAATCGTTTGTCTCCCTTACTCCACCTACATTTTGTGACCTTGCTCTGCGATATCACCCTCATCTCTCCTGCCTGATGATTTTCATTCACTTGTAATGACTTGATCCTATGGAGGGAGAGCCTTTGACGGGTCCTAACAGCATGTCCTCTCCAGGTAAGCAGAAGTATTCCCCCAGTGACATCTGCTGTCTCTCTCACCCCCATACGCTGCCTCACAGGGCTGCCCAGCAAATCCAGGCAGGGCTGTGCGAGGGAAAAGACGGGGAGAGAGAGCTGCCTTGGAGCCCGTGCCCCCGCCCCAGCACCCTCTACCCCAGCCGCCGCCCCAGCGCTGCGCCCCGGCGTCCGGGGGCCCCGCACGCCCCGCGCAGCCGGGGAGCAGCGAGCATCAGACGGGGGGTTCTGGTGCTCGCAGCCGCTCCTGCCTCTGGAACCCTCCCCAAGGTTTAGCAAATAAGCCTGGAAGGATGCTCAGACTCTAAAAATAACCAGCCCCAGGAACCTCTGATCCCAGTACCCGCGATCATTTGGGGAGGGCAAAAGTTTGGTCCAAACTGCTCTTTACACAAGAACGTCTCAGTTACTGACATTCCAATTCCTGTTGTCCGATGGTTCAGTTAAAAGATTCAAGGAAATGTTAACTACTCCCCCACCCCCATCACCAAATTTAAGGACTCTGCAAATGCTAACTATTCCAGAATTCTCTTTCCCCTGAAGCTTTCAGTTCCAACACTTCTTACAGAGGTAATTTTAACAATGCATGACGACTCCATTTTAAAAGTATTTTCCCACCGCTCCCCCTGTCCCCCTCCTCCTCTAAGTTTGGAGCACAAGTGGAAATCAGGTTAAGGAATCTCTGTAGAAACCAGGGGATAACATGTATCTTGTAAAAGAATCTCCCAAGGAGCATTGAAATACCAGTGGTAGCCAGGATGATAACTACTTTGACAGACCCTAAATGGTACTAGCTGTCAAACATGACAGTCATGGTCTAAAAATCTTTAAATGACATCAAAAACAGAAGATGACTGTTGTTAATTCTCTTAAATGCCATTTTGGGGAGAAAGGCCAGAAAAGTAAATATTTTATGAACAATATTGAGATATTGAATTAATATTGATATGCCTTCCTTAGAAATACAACTTAATCATATTTTTTCATCTGAACTTTAAACAAAATGCATTGGCTAGCACTTAGTTTCATAGGCATTATGGCAAAATCTAAGTACTGAATTGGCTCATCTTTTCCTGACACTAAACGGAACATTGATAGACAGAACTATTACTTTCATTGACTTGCAATTCCCATTATCTTAACTGTTTAAATTGCTTTTCAAACACTACCAGCTTTTAAAAATGGAGGTGTAAAACCTTTTGTAAATTCTTTTTGGTTTGGTAGCAATAAAAAAAAATAGGTAGCAATTTACTATTAACATTTAAATAGTAGGTTAGGGGAATGGGTCAGACAAAAATGAATTAAAAGCAATATTTGATGTTGCACCTACAGACATATTAAAAGTTGGGGTGGAAGGGGAGACCATTTTTCATGCTTGGTATACGCATCATATGGGTTCCTTGTAAACAGTAAATTAAGGCTGATACCCAATAAGCGTCAAAAAGTCACACTCCACAGACTGAGTTTGATGGAAGTCACCAGGTTAAATTCCTTTTCCTATGTATCTGGTTATAAGTCTGTAGTCTCTACAAAGCGGATGCTCATAAGACAGCAAATCAATTTCTCAAACCTTCTACTATGCATACCTTTCCCCACTGTTGGCATAAAGCATTTGCAAAACAGCTAAAAGGCTCACAGCAAACAGGCTTTAAATGTTCGTTGTTGCTGATTGGAACAATACTGATAATTCATCAATAATTTTTTTTTCATATAAATAGATCAAGTTACTATGATAATTAAAGTGCATAGTGTAGCTTATTTTTTATTTGCTCTCCAATCTTTTTAAGGCAACTTTTTAATTTAAATCCACAAATTCTTTTTTCCCCCAGAAATTTCATTCGTACTTATTTTTATTGCTTTAATGAAGTACCATGCCACCAGTTACATGAATGATTAGAAACAATGAAGGAGATGAAGAGGTAATCAGGAACTGGACAGAAATGAATAACTGACTCTGCATCTATAAAATGAAAGCTTAAAATGTGCCCAGATAAATATTGTATCCTGGGGCTCTAAAATGGAGAAGGTATGAAGAATGTTGTAAAAAAAAACCACAATATTCAAGCCACAAAATACATTTTTAAAACATATCCCTAAGGAAAACCATGCTTGTCCTTTTTTGCTTTATCTTACCTCCACAGTGGCTGTGAAGGACACACATCTTTATATAACATGGCTGGGGTGCTAAGCTAGTCTACACTGATCTTGAATTTTCTTTTGAACATTTCTTTAAAAACAGGAGCCAACATACAATTCTAATTTGAGGTCTTGGCAATTTGAGACAATGCCAAAATACAACCCTCTGACTTAATGATTATGCAAGGGTGCTTAGCCCAGCTTCTGACTATTTTGATGCCAATGAGACCACCAGTACACACACTGGGATTCGGGCTTTTGTTTGAATCACGCTTTTAGAGCTTTCATTTCCATATCCCCCTTTTCTTCATTTTGGGTTCCTTCTACTGGCCTCTGTTGACAAAGGGCTGCTTCTACACTGGCAGTTCATCTCTGTGGCCATATACATATACTCAGATACATATACAGGTACTTAGCCTCTCATATTATCAATTTCAGTGGCATCAACAGCAATGGTAGAACAGACTTTCTGCTTTTAATCAATCTGATAACAACTGTTTAAAAATGATGGAAAATAAATTGCAGTTTTGAAAATATCAGTAATTTCATAAAATAGAAAACTTTATAGGAAAAATAAAAATCATAAAAGAAAAACACAGTGTTATCTTTTCTGATTGGACAATACCTGTTTTAATGGCGTATTTCAGAGTTGTTCGGCAATTCATCAAAATTTCCTCCAAATTTTGTGGGTGGTCTGCCAAGTCCCAATTATACTCTTGAAGAAGCTCATTTGGGTAATGGAAATCAATCACTTTGTTTGATCTATCGAAAGTTTTCACCACATACTGAAGCAAAATGTCCATAACATCTTGCAGAAACGCCAGCGTCGGTCTTTCTCCATCACAGGCGGGCAGCAGGTCTGAAGAATGGGATTAAAATAGCACATTTTAATTTTGCTATGAAAATATTCCGACAAGGTCTTGATCAGGCAATTTCTCTTGGAACGGAGAGATTTTATGTGCAAATAAAAGCTTTTGGAAATGCGGAGCGTTTTCTCTAAAGGGCAGGCATTTTTTAATGAGAAAAATGACGCCCCCCCCCCACCAATTAAACCTTGCATTTCCATTCAAAATTTTTTTAAAGAGCTGTATGCATCCATTCGTCTATGTCATAGGGGTTTGCCTTAAATGTTATTCTTAGTAAACCACCTTAAATGTTGATGGAAGCACTTCCTGTTAGAAAGGTTTGAGGAATGCCTTCGAGCAAACCAGGCAAAATGGAAACACGCAACGTTAGGATCTCTGGCTTGCTGCGAAGGCCTGCTGTTTCCAAAATCTGTGTGCGCGTGTGCGTGAGTGCACACGCGCGTGTCGGGGTGGCTGTGTGTAAGCGCTCGGAGGTAAAGCTTCGCGCGCGAGTCGCACAGGACCAGAATCACTCTCCTGTGAAATCGCGGCTACAAATGACTCTCGAAAGCTGAAGACCTAAAAGTCTCTACAGTCCTGCATTCTCCGGCCGGAGGTCTGGAACCCGAGTCCCACTGGAGCCCCGGCGGCCCGGGGGCAGCAGACGGCGCGCGGGGGCTGCACTCGGAGCGGAGCGTGGATGCCCGGGAGACGCCTTCGCAGGCGGGAGCTCAGCCCGGGAAGGCGCCGGCGGCGCGGAGCTGCTGGAGACCAGCCTGACGGCGCAGGGC
The DNA here is from genome assembly GCF_015220235.1 of Choloepus didactylus. NCBI lineage: Eukaryota > Metazoa > Chordata > Mammalia > Pilosa > Megalonychidae > Choloepus > Choloepus didactylus. Next base: position 9,730,536 of record NC_051311.1, on the reverse strand, counting down.
CCGCCTCCTCCTGCCTCCTCGGCGCCGGGGCCGTGTCCCCGCGGAGACGGCCCGGCGCGGTGGGCCGGGCGGGGCGAGGGGCTGGGCGCGCGCGGCCGGCGGGGCGCACTCACCTGCTGCGTGCAGAAACGCGTAGTTGACCTCGGCTTTGGGGCCGCTGCAGGGCTTCTGGTCACAGGCGCAGGCGGCCTTCCGGGCGCCGGGTCGCGGGGACTCGCTCCCGCCGCTGTCTGCCGGCTTCTCGGCGTCGCCATAGAGCAGGGCTGGGCAAAGACACAGAGCGCCGGCCGCTGTCAGCCGCCCGCTGGGTCTGGCCCCGCGGCCCCGCTTGGTCCCCGCCTGGGCCCCGCCAAGAGAGCCCGACTCGCCGGGGGGCTGCCCGAGGTGAGAAGGTGTTCTGCCCGCGCGCCCCGGGGCTCCCCGTCCGCCTGCCCCGGGTGCCGGCACTCACCACACAGCTTGTTTCCGATGCCGCCCGTGAACTTTTGCGCCACCTGGCACCAGGCTCTCGCTGGAGGAGAAGGGCAAGCAACAGCGAGACGGAAAGAGAACAGCAGACAGATGCGTGACATTTTGTCCTCTTTGAACATCGTCAGTAACCCCGGGCCCGGTTGGGGCCGCCCGGGACTGGGCACCGGGGGCAGGTGCGGGATGCGCTGGGGAGCCTGGCAGCCCAGGCCAGCCCTCCGCTTGGGGACGTGCTTGCCAAGGAGAAGCCCACTCCGGGGTCCTTCGGACTTGCCTTCCATGTGCCAATCGGTTTCGACAAACCCCTCGCTGCGTGGCTCTGGTGTCTTCCTACACCCCGAGGCTGCCCTTTCTTCGCAGACTCTCCTTCCAGAGCCACCGTTCTCTTTCCTTCCCCACTTTCCCTCTCCCCACCGCCGCTGGGTCCCTCCCCGGGTCCAGATACCAAGAATGAGGCAGCGCCCCAGGCCCAGGAATGAGGGTCGGGAAGACGCCGCTGTCTCTTGGAGGGGCTTGCACGAATTTTCGCGACAAGGGCCCGAGACTCTTTGGGCATCTTCCCAGGGGACAAAGGGCTGTGGGGCCTTGGTTTCTTGGGCCGTCAAGGACCATCCCCGGGAGCAGGGCGAAGCGTCCGAAAAAGTTTCCTGTTGCAGGTGGAAAACCCTCCTTCGTTTTCTCCCCAGCTCTGCAAAACTTAGTGCCCCAGAAAGCTCAACTGCGGCAGATCCCGGGTCTCCTACCTGTACCGGGGTTCTCAGGATCCCCGGAGCCATCTTCGGAGCCGAAGGACCAAAAGCCGGAGCCAGGAGATGCCATCCGCGCGGCGAGACTGGAGCAGGTCGCCTCCGAGTGTGAAGTGCCGGCCGGCTGCGGGCTCGGGCCTGCGCGTGCGTGCGTGTGTGTGGCGGGAGGAGGGCACCGCGCGGCACAGGACGGGTGTCACACAGGGACAGGAAACGTGGTGTCTGCGTGTGCGTGTGCGCGCGCGTGTGTGGCGGAGTCAGGGCTTAGAGACGCGGAGCCCTGGAGGCGAGGGGATCGATAGGGAAAAGGGACGACAGGTCCCTGAAGTCAGGAGATGGGAAAGCGCGGAGCGTCCGAGAGATTTTGAGGGAGACAGAGCCCAGCAGCGACGCATGAGAGGGCGGCGGAGGGAAAAAATGAGAGAGGGAGGGGCTGAATCGTGAGGGTGCGAGGCAGACAGTGCGCGCGAGCAGGAGTCAGAGCGAGGGGGCGGGAGGCGCGCGGGCGGCCCCCGGGGAGAGCCACGCGTGGGTGCGCAGCCGGACCCCGCGGTCCCGGGCGCTGTCCATGGTGCTCACGCTGCCGGCGGCGCGCGGGTCAGGCTCGGCGAGGCGGCAAGGGGGCCGAGACGAGCTTCCTACGTGCAGCGACTGGCCTATTGTTTGCGGTCTGGCTCTCACGGTCGGGAACCGGGCGTGGGTCCCGCACCGCCTTCCTCCAGGCGGGTGCCGAGGTCGCTGCGACCTCGAGAGCCCGGCTCGCTGGTCTGGAACCAGGCACCGTTCCCGAGCTTGGGGAGAGCACAGCGGGGGAAGGGAGTCTAGGGCGCTGATGGGCTCTTTTCGGCTCCTTAGTAGAGCCTAATGCCTGCCTACTGAGCCGCGCCAGCCCCGGGGGCGCTCCATTCCTGCGCAGCCGAGCGCGCGGTCGCGGGACCCACCGTCCGTGCCCTGACAGCTGGGGAGAAGCACTGCTGATGAAGGCAATTAAAATCCACGCTGGAGTCTATCACAGAGGACCCCGGGCTGGGGGAAAAAAAAAGTAAAACGAATGGAAACTTCTTGGAAGGCGGGCGGGGAGAGCGGCCTGAGCCAGTAAGACTGACGGCCGGTGGGGGATGGGCTGAAGTCATTTGGTGACCTTGGCCCGCTGAGGCGTGGAAGGGTCCGCTGCTTACGTGTGACAGGGAATGGGTGTGAGCGTGGGAGGCGTGCACAGGGTTTCCAACAAAGGAATCTGGGCTTCCCCTCTCCCAGGTAGAAGGAAGGCATGGCCTGCAGGCCTCGCGCTTTAGGGGGTCTCAAACCAATTACTGTCCTTCCCCCACCCAACCCCCGCCCCCAGGAGAATCTTCTGGTAAGGGAGGATGGGGGCGCAGAGATTTTCCTATTTCTTACCACCAGATGGAGAGGGGGAGAGAGTCAGAACCTCTTCTGACACTGATGATTCCCTTTCTCTAACATCATTTTAACAAAGGGAGGGTACCCTGAGAATTTTGGGCCCCGTGCTTTCTGCGTTCGATACCAGTCAAGTACACCTTGCCGCTCCTGGGCTCGTAGGGAGAAGGCGACAATGACCCGTCGGGAAAAGGCTGCGACCAGCCTCCCGCGGCTCCTGCCTTCCCGGCGCCAGGGCGAGCGCTTGCCATTTCCACCGGGCTCCCAAGCCGTTCTTTCTCAGACCCCCTGAACCCCGCACCCAAGCTGCGGACAAGCAGAGACCCGCAGGTCCTCCAGCCTTTGCTACCACCCACCGACCCTCGCTTGTTAGGGGCATCGTGGGCCCCCGGGTGGCTGTGTGCGGACCCAAGTCCTGTGCCCCCAGGCACGCGGGGAGCTGGTCAATTCTCTCCACAAAGCGTTGTCTTCTTTCGGGAAGAGCCGGAGAATCTGCGCTGCGGCCGTCGGGCCGAGGACGGGAAAACGGAGGGTGCGGGCCTGGTTCCGAGGGGCTCAGTGGAGCAGGCTGCACGCACGCTGGGCCAAACCAGGGCTCAGATCAGCCCCTCGTTCCCGCACCCAACGCTCCACTGGACACAGCAGATATTCCAGGGTTGTAAGGACTTCGTGGTTCAGCCGTCTACACCCCGGGCAGGCCAGCTCAGCAGCTGTCGTTCCAGCAGCGCAGACACGAGTCAGAAAGAGCTGTTCTTTGTTTAAATCCACACCAAGTCTTGCGTCCTTCAAGCCTGGAAGCTGAGGTTGCAGAACTTTTCTGCCGATGGATGAGTGTTCGAGAACATAAATGTTCTTAAGAATAAACGTTTAAAAACACACAGAACCTCCAAGGAAGAAACTGATTAAAACAAGAGAAAATCCCAACATCTGAATTTAATTTTTTTTTAGCGCAGTGACCTAAAGTGCCGCTGTTTAAACGCCACTAAATCCCGCTACTCCAAAGAACTCTGAATGTAATGGTGGGATTTACATTTTTTATTTAAACATACCCTACTTCAGATGCAGAAGGGGATCTGATTTGTTCCTCCAAAATGCCGTGCTTCCCTAGACGGCAATTTGCTTTATAAAGACTTTCATTTTGCAAAAAAGCCACCCCTCCCCCCTCTGGCTCCGGGTTGGAGATAACAAAAGAGCTCCGGGAGGTAATAATTACAGTCATTAGTTCACAAAGAAGGCAGCCACCGAATGGGGCGGGGAGGCGGGCGCGCGCTGGGGAAAAGCTTTCGAAGGCTCTTCCTCGATTCAGGGTAGAGACCGAGGCTGCGGCAGCCGCCGCCGGGAACGGTTTCTCGGGGGAACCACCGCGTGTTGGTGGATCACCGGACACCGCGTCGCAGGCCCCGCCAAAGAAGACTGAGGCCTACGAATTTTCCCCCATGCCCTTCCAAGGGCTTAAATGTTGAAAGGCAGAGAAAGAAGGGTTGAGGAAGGAAAGAGAAAACAAAGAAATACAAGAGAAAAAAAGGAAAACAAGAGCATTACTCCCTTTCACCAAGCTTTTGCCATTCTTGTCTCCAGCTCCCCCCAAAAAGCGGAGATTTTCGAAAGATGTCAGCTGCCTCCCCATCCAGCAACACAAGGCCTGTAGCTGCCACCCCGGAAACCTGGATGGAAGGAGGCTCCCGGGAGAGAAAGGGGAGCTCGGCTTTTCCCCTCCAGGGCCGCCAGGTGATGGGTGCGCGGGCGGGTAGAGGCAGAGGGGGCCGGGCCCCCCGATGTTACAGACACTTCCCCCTTCCGGGTCGTCGGTGCCCTGCGGCGCGGGCTTCTTTGGTGCCTGGGCCCACCGCTGCCCGCCGCAGCCCGCGCCCTCGGTGCGCACCGCCGGGTGGGGCCGCCCTTCCCTGCCTTCCCTCCCGGCCCGGAGCAGAGGGGAACCCCAGGGCCTGGGGCGCACTCGGATTCGGGTTCCGCCCAATCCCGTGTCCTTGTTTGTAAAATGAAGAAGTCCGACGGGTCACCCCGGGGACCTTTCAGCGCCAACTCTTCTGGTGGGAGAAAACCGCGCAACAAACCGATCGCCCCGCTCGAGCCTCCAACACTCCCCCAGCGCCTCCTGGCCCGGGGCCAAGGTGTGGGGGCCGAAGGCACCCGCCGAAGCGACACGCCCAGTCCCAGCAGACCCCATCTCCCAACTCAGTCGTCCGCGGAGCCACTGCGCCACCTCTCCTCGCCCTCTCCAGGCTGCGTAGACGTGGGAGGTTTCGGTCTCACAGAAGAGCTTAGAGCTTAACTCGAGTTTTTAAATAAAGTGTAGTCAACTGTGGAATGCACCCTCCTCACTTTAAATACACCTGAGTTGGGAGGAGCAGAGAGTGCCCCAACCTGCAGACTAGGCGAGTAAAGATCAGACCCCTCGGCTCAGTGGCGGAAGCACGGGTCGCGAACGCCGGGGTGGGCGGGAGTGGGGACCTGGGGGACTTGGAGATTCTTCCGGAGGCCGCGTTTGTGTCGCCAGCCCGGGATTTGAACTTAGCTAGCGTGTTTGTTTGGGTGACTGGGGGTTTACTGATGGAGAGAGAGGGAACCTCCACCCCGCCCTCCCTGGAGGTGCGTGCCGCCCCCGCACCGCCCGACAGCAGGAGTCCCGCCCCAAAGGGGCCCATCACCGGCGGGCCCCGCAGGCCACCGACTTTCCAAGGCACTTCCTTTATTTTCTAAATTTAATAACCAAGGGAAGAGAAAGCCCCCCACCCCCGCCCGCCGCTTTGTTGTCCTCGACAACACCAGCCCGAGAGTGTCCCGCAGGCCTGGGAGAGCCCTTTCCAAGAAAGAGCAAATCTCTGCGGTCACCCCAAACGAGAAAGGGGTCGGCGAGAGCTCAGGCGCAGTCCGGGCCACCAAGACAAGCCACAAACCAGAGAACCACGAGCTACGTTAGGGGGCCGGGGACAGGGACGCCCCGGTGGCGGGCTGGTCAGGCTGGTCAGAGAGGAGGGCCCAGGCCGGGGCCTTGGGGGGCGAGCGCAGCGGGGCAGCCCTTGCCGAGGCCCGGGCGGCGGCTTCAGCGCCCCGTGGTGCCAGCGCCCGAGCCCAGGACACGGCGCTGGCCGCGGAGCAGCGGGGCTAGAACTGCGGGACGAGGCGCCGGCGCTGGGAGGTTTTGCGCAGGAGTCTCCGGTAGTCGTAGGGGCTGGCTGGCGGCCCGCTCTCCTCCTCCTCCTCCTCCGGGCTCTCCGCTGCCGGGCACCTGCCAGCGAGACCGCGCGTCAGGGGAGCCACCGCGCGCAGCGCACCCTCGCCCACCCGGAGCGGGGCTGTCCCCTTCTCCACGACGCCCACCTACTGCCAGCGGCCTAATGTACCTGGGATACCTTCCTCAGCAGTTTTCAAGCTCCTCCTAGCTGAGGAACCGAGGGACCCAGTTTGCATTTCTCCAGGTGACCACATTGTGTTTGGATGAAAGCTAAGCAAGCTCCAGGAGGTGTAGTTCAGAAAGGGGAGCTTCGTTTGGCTTCAAAATAATTCAGTCAAGAAACAAATACTTTTTTTTTTAAAGAAAAACACCGTAATTTTTAACACATTTTGGTCAAACAGGAAAAACCCAGTCCATGGTATAAAAATTGCTCAAACGTCTCTTAAGAATGCTGCCCCCAAATTTGACCTATCACCCTTTAAAGGAGCTATTGGCCCTGTCGTTTTCAATGAGAATTCAGGGGCCAACTTTCCTGAACCCCACTGCTGCAAACCCTGCCAATGTTTACCTTGAGATTCTGCAGCTTACCTGGGGGAGTAGGGTGTTCCCTGAAATGCAGCTACAAAGATTCATTCATTCATTCATTCATTCAGAGAGCACCTACTAAGTCCCAGCCACCAGTCTAGGTGATGTGTGATGCAAAAGTACCTGCCTTTGTGGCATTTATAGTCTAGTGTGAGAGAGGACAGGATTCTGATAGGCGCTATATAGAAAATTAAATCAGGGTCATTGGGAAGGAGTGATGGTGTGTGTGTGTGTGTGTGTAAGCTTTTTCATAGGGGGCGGTCAGAAAAGGCTTCTCTGATAAAGTGACATTTGAGGAGAGAGCTGAAGTAAAAGCGGGACTGTGGCACCATGAAGAGTTCTTGGGGAAGGGCAGTCCTTCTAGGATGATGGCCCAAACCATGTGAAGGTCCTGAGAGTGGACTGCATGTGTTCAGGAACAGCAAGGAGGCCAACGTGGCTGGGATGCAGCCAGCGAGGGGGACAAGAGCGAGAGATGAGACCAGAGAGGAATGAGAGGATCAAGTGGCAGATAATTTAGGGCTCTGAGATCATGGCAACGATTTGAATTTTACATAGAGTGAGGGGGAAATATTGGAGGGTTCTAAGCAGAGACTGACTCATAAAGGGATCTGGTTGCCTGTTAAGAGAAGTTAGCCCAAGACTGACAGTGGCTTGGACTCTGCTTGTAGTGAAGAAGGTGAGAATGGTCAGATTCTGGTCCATATTTGAAGATAGTTATGAAAGATGTTGTTGATGGATTAAATGTGGGGTGTTGCACACTGAATCATGTACACCATAAAGACATGGTCAAGTCTTAATCTGGATCCCTGTAAGTGTGAACCCTTTGGAAACAGGGGCTTTGGAGAGGTTAATATTAGTTAAGGTGAGGATTCATATGTGAATAGGATCCTCCAAGATCCTGTTTAGATAAGCCAAACTCAATCAGGGTTGGCCTTCATCCATATGGCTGGAGTCCTTGTAAGCAAAGGAAATTCTCAAGTAGTCAGTCAGTGGATGCCAGAAGTCAGCAGAAATCAGAGGCACAGACCCAAGGAGGGAGAGAGTGCCATGTGACAGAGGATTGCTGGACGACACGGACCCTGGGAGAAAGCCAGCCCTGCTGATACCCTGATGTTGGATTTTTCCCCTCCCAAACTGTGAGACAATACATTCCTCTTCTTTAAGCTAACCCATGTGTGGAGTTTTTCATAGCAGCCCTGGCAAATTAAGACATGGGTTGTCAAAGAGAAGAATCAAGAATGTCTCCAAGCTTTGGGTTTAAGCAAAAGAAAGTCTGGAGTTGCCATTACTCAGATGGGGAAGGCTGCAGGAGGAGCATGTTTTGGGGGGAAGGGGATAAAGATTTTGATTTGGGGCCTGGTAAGTTTGGGATACTTATAAGATATTCAAGAAAAGGTATTGAGTACACAGTTGGTTATATTGAGTCCTGATCCAAGCTAGAGAATCCTGTTCAGGAATTTTAAGCATATAAATGGCATATGATGTCATGACATTGGATGGAATTATCCGGAGAGCAAGTGTTGATAAAAAAAAATACATGGAGCACTCCAGTGTTGGGAGAAGAGGGAGATGAGGAGGAATCAGCAAAGGAGAATGGGAAGGAGCAGCCAGCGAGGCAGGAGGAAAACCAAGAGAAGTTCTGTCCTGGGGGCCAGTGGAAAAACTGTTTCAAGAAAAAGTGCGTAACCATATGCATTAAATGTTGCTGATGGGAGAGAGAAGGATTGAGAATAGATGATGGGATATGGCTAAATGGAGGTCACTGGTGACCTTGGAAGGGACAGTTTCAGTCTGATGGTGGGAATGAAAGTCTGACTAAAAGTTGTTCAAGAGAGAATGGGAAGAGGAAGTGGGAGGTAGTATTACCACTCTTTCAAGATTTCTCTTTTGCTATCATGAAGAGCATAAAATATGGGGGTGGTTCTAAAGGGGAGTGGGTCAAGGGTGCTTTATATGATGAGTCATATTGCATCATGTTCATGAATTGCTGAAAATGATTCAGAAAAAGAGAACAAACATTCATGATGCAGAAAAGTGAGGTGGCAATTGTAGGTCAGTGCTCTTGAGTAGACAGGAAGGAATCTGACCTTGTACACAAATGGAAGGTTTGGCCTTAGCCTGAAGTACAGACAGGCCATCCACAGTATCATGAGACAAATACATGGGAAGGTGGTAGGAAGGTTGATAGATGTAGTGGTGGGAGCATCCGTCTGTTCTCTGATTGCTACTGTTCTCTCAGTGACATACGAAAGAATATCTTCAGCTGAAATGAGGAAGTTTGTGGGGTTTAGGAAAGAGGAGGAAATCTGAAAGAGTCAACTGGGAAAATGAGATAATGTATGTCTAGGAAAATCTAATGGTGTTGCCGGATAACTCTAAGGGTCACCTAAGCTTTGTAGTCATACACTTTAAGTGGGACAAGGTTGGGTTTTTCTCTAGCAGTGTTCAGCTATAAGGGTGCGGGTATGCAGGTATGGATTGGGTAGAAAGTTGGGTTTACCCAACTTTGGGGTTTGTCAGTTGAGGACAACTGAGGGAGAAAGGGCCAAGGTCATTGAAAGCATAAGCAAAAGATTGAAAATGATGATGAGAGGAGATGGTGAGGACGTTGCCCACAAATGGAACATGGCTTTACTTTGTTCTACTCTGAATGGGTGAACTGAAAAACAAACAAAAACAAAAACCCTGGGACAAGGTTTTTGGGGGCATCTGGAACTCATTGGACACCTCACAATGAAGGTCTTTGTGTGGCATCGTCATAGGTACACATGGAGCGGATCTTTTTCTTTTGATTACTGACCTGAATTCTCATATACATTCAGCTGATTTCTGTTATAAGAAAACTGAGCATCAACACGTGCCGGGTACCTCACACACATTTTCTCTGATTCTAGTGACAGCACTCCCCAGGGCTTAGATTCTTCCTGTCCTCAATCTGATGATGAGCAAACAGACTCATTCTAGTTGGTATAGCTAGTAAGGAGCTGGATGAGGATGCAAACCCGGGTCTACAGGACTCAGATCTCGTGCTCTCCCCACTATATCCCTTTGACTGGCCATGTCCTAAAGACTGAATCTCTCACTATTGACCTTGCTAGATCTTATCTTGGGAGGTGTCGAGGAGACGTCAGACTTCTGTTGCCCTATAATGCCACTGCCTAATTACAGATTACCTTCCACTCACTTTTATTTATTTAAAATCCATGAAACACTCAATACATCATTGCTGTTGTCTAGTTCTCTGATTCCCAGACCTACTCACACCTTCCTGGGTGATATAAGTACCTGCATTTATGTGTGTGTGTGTGTATGTGTGTGTTTGATCATGTTACTGAAAAAAAAATACAATCTATGTGTGAATATATGTGTATATACATATATGTATATCTTTTTTTTACTTCAATAACTTAATCCAACATATAGTTTAGTTTCAAATTTTGCCAACTGTCTCCAAATGTTTTTTAGAAATGTTTTTCTGCTTTTTATTTTAAATCCAGGCTACAAGGTTTGCCCATTCCATTTGGCTGTTTTGTCCTTGAATCTTCCTTAGTCTAGAAAAATCTCCTCTTGGTGTTACCTCATCCAGGTTTGCTTTATTGATATACTTTCCCTCTAGAGCCAAGCTCTTTTAGATGTAAGGGCCACACCTTATGCATCCTTGAATCCACTCTTTTCCTGCAAGTGCTCAGCATGGGGCTTTGCACAGGGAGACAATATGGAATAATAGTTAAGGTAATGGATTCTAAACTCAGAAAGTCCTGTGTTCAAATTCTGCCTCCATTACTTACTATCTAGCTGACTCTTTGCAGTCATTAAACTTTGTAGACTCAGCTTCCTCATCTCTTAAATGAGGACAATAATAGTAATTGCCTCATGAGATTGCTGTGAGGATTAAATGAGATAATAGCATAATGCTTAGCACAAAGGATGGACTCGAAGATGTTGGTTAATAGCATTCTTATTACAGTGGACACTAAATCTACAACCAAGGCTACATGGGAACAGCAGGTGGCATTTTCAGATGTGTGTCTGTTGGTGGGAGAATTTACTGGAGAGGGCAGATTGGGAAGCACATAAGTCAGTGAAAAGCAATTTGAGCAGGGAGTGAAAAAACTTGGATTTTAGTTCACTAACTCAATGTGTGACCTTGGGCAGGTCACTCAATCTTTCTGGCACTTGGTGTTCTCATATAAAGAACTCAGGTTAGACTAGAATATCGCTAGACTCCACCATGTTACAATCCTTGATCCCAAGATGGAATCATACATCTTTTGGGGGCAGAAGTCACAATTCAGGTAGATTCTGGAAGAGCAAATAAAGATGATAATAGCTGCCATTTATGCCACAGGTGGTGTGAAGCACTTCACAGACATCATTTCATTTAGTCATTACAACAACATGGTGAGGCAGTTATCGGTAAATCCTTTTCAGATGTGGAACCCGAGGCTGAGAGAGGTCAAGAAACATGAATAGGCTACTCAAACGCTGAGTGGCAGAATCAGGATCCAAATCTCAGGCTGCCCAACCCTAAAACCTCTTCGTGAAACCACCATGTCACCCTGTAAAGGAGACTGGTGAGGGGTACCGAGGTGCCCCAGGATTTTGGATGAACAGCTTCATTGCCTGTCGTGGCTCCCACTTCTTATAAACCATATTTCTGTCTTAGCCTCAATCTCAAAACTTCACAAAGATTTGTTAAGGGAAAAATTTCCATAGTAGTAAGTTTCAAATGATTTAAGTTACTTATTCAATGTCAAACGGAATCTGTGACAAGGTGAGAAATCAAATCCCAAATACCCTTTTCTATGGGAAACTTTCTCCCCAATCTTTTTTGGTCTAACATCACTGATTCTGAGAAATTATGCGATGTAAGTGAGAAACTAATAAGTGATTAAGATTACACTGGCTAAAGCTTGAACATGGATTTTGGATGTGGTTTGTTGCTTATAATTATGTTGTCCATATAGTTTATCATCCAAACTGAGATGCTTTTGAAAATAAATGGGGTGCTAATAATAATTACACCAAAAGCAGGTATAAACTGGGACAAATTGGGACATCTGATTACGCTACCATGATACTTACGATTTTACTTTGTAAGCAGTATTCAGTAAGAATGCTTTGTCATCAGTCCACAGAGAAAATACAAATGCTTAAGTAATAGAATTGTGAGTATAAAATTGAAAATGCTGTACTTTAAGAAGTAAGTTTATTACCTGTCTTCAGCCTTAAAACATTGATTCTGGAGTGCTTTCTGTGGTCTTTGTTCTCTTGAACCATGGTTACAATCCTTTGGTCCAGAATGATTGGGTGAAAATTCCTTATAATAGAAATCTTCCAAATCTAATAATTTTCCTTGACTGGAAAGGAACACAGAAACACAGCATAATATCAATCTAATTTTCTAGTCACTTAAACTTATGGGATACTTTTATTTCTTTAAAAGTATTTATTATAATTTAAGAGTAACACAGTGTTGACAGAAATGGAAGAAGTCTTGAAATGTATAAAAACAGTATGTACCATAAATTAAGGAGAAGAGCAAAACCCTCATCTCCTACCAAGAACATTAGTTCCTGGTTCTTTGGCATTCAACTTGGTGTACAACTAGTAGTTACTAGAACAGCCAGTGGCTATAGAGTTCCAGCTTGGCCAGTCTTGACAAGGGTTTAGAATGGATCCCTGGGGCCAGTATCAAAAAACCTTGCCTTTACATGGTAGCACACAACATTTTCAAATTTTGTCAGTCATTAGTACACAGATGCACATGAGATTTCACGATCTTGACTGGTTTCCTTCATGGGCAACCTTTTGAGCTCCCACAGCCCTTGGTTTTCAGGGGATAAAATTTTCTTGCCAGAGTTTAATTCCTCTGCAAGTCCCACACACAAAAAAGTGTGTCCTCAAACCACTTTTAATTCTTGAAATCTACAAGGGCTACACTTAGGGTTCTTGAGGTGCTCAGTATCTGTAGTTGGATGGGATTTCACACGACGTAAACAGGCGCTTCTAGGGAAAAATGTTTTTCGAGATTCAGATACCAATTAATAAATGAACTTTCAGAATGCCACTAATTTACACATTGGGGCCTCATTGCTGATCATGCTGCCTGGGAATTGGTTGACAAGAACATTGATTAAACTAGTGGGATAACATTAAAAGAGGAAAATGCTGAGGAGCTGAAATATCTCAGGAAAGGGGGAGTAGTGTGAATTCACTGGTTTCCGATCAGCTGGAAACGTCTTTGCAACAGCAGCAGCTGCTGTGGACTGGAGCTACGCGGGTAATTGCCTGCATTATATAATGTATCTCAGATTTATTGCTCTTTGCAGATGGAGAAACCAAGGCTGTGCAAGACAGAGGGGAACCTGCAAGAGGAGGGCCCAGGCCTGTGAGCCCAAAGTCTGTGTTCTGTCTTCACCACTTCGGCTCCCTGAATTCGGGTGGGAATCTAACCTTTGGCACACAGCCTATCACTTCTTACTCTTCAGCTGCTTTATACTCACATTTTTATTGTAAAGTAGTTTCCAGAACTATAAATTCTTATAATAAATAAGTCCTGGAAAAGGTGCAGATGGTACAGGAGGTGGGTTTTGGTGTGAACTGATCGGATCCTAGGAAAGATCTGAGATGCTAGGTATTTGGATAAAGATGTGACATGAAAGATTTTTCTTGTAATATAACTGTTTTGTTACAAAAGAAGGATGCATGTACAACATTCTTGTTCTGAAGGTTTTACTATGGTGCCACCAGTTTAAAATGCTTTTCTAGAGGGCATCATAATAAAAAAAAAAATCCTTCCAGCCAGTCCAGGAATGACCACAGCAGCATCTGAAGTTGAGGGAGAATGTTGCCACTTTTTGCAAACTTAAATGGGTCATACACCCAGGTGCCGAGATTCACAGTATGAAATGAGGTGACACAAACCTTATCATCCTCACAAATCCATAAAAATGGTAACGGGCAAGATTAAGCACATATTGAAGGACAAGAAGCCAAAAAAGGAGGTTGGGGAAAGAAAGTTCACGGGCATGGGCATTACCTCATTGCCCATTAAAACATGACCGATAGGCCAGGAAAAGCAAATTCCACACTGAGGCAGTACAATTTGTTCAAAAAGACATTTGAGTTCTTAGTGTAGCCTAGCACGGTGCTAGCTCAATAGATTATACATTGCATGTAAGCTGTATGTTTATAATATAAATGTATACAGAAAGCACGTGATTTTCCAAATTTATCTATGTAAGACAGGTAATGTTTAAATCATGATTTGAACATATGGACTTACTTATACTTTGGTTTGAATAGAATGGCTTGTTGAAATACAGAAAACATAATTACCTGTCTTTCCTTGGTCTTCGTTTTTCTTCTTGGAGTGACTTCTACAGAGAATGGAAGAATTTTAAAAATCTATATCATAATATGGTCTTAATACAAAGTAATCAAAATAATATAGAAGTATGTTAATTCCTATCGATCCATGTTAGAAACAACCAAGTGGATACAATATTTTAAAAATCTGAAGAAATGTAGTTTACACACATTTTACTAGCTATGAAGTTGTGACATTTGTGCTTGACTGGCCTTGACTGAATTAATCTTTGTATTCCATGTGAAAAAAGAAGAAGTTGTGTAGAAGAATGACCACACAATGACCATTATAAACTAGTTACAGAAGGGAATGAATGGGAAAACAACAGAAGGATTTGTGGGAACCCATCTCTACCGCACATGTGGTGTGATTAAGCAGGTTTGTTAGATGGCTCGGATGTCTTGCTTTCACATCATCCTTGTCTGTGGCTAAAAGCAGATGGTGGGCACTGAGGGCTGGAACCACAAAAAGAATGGACGTATGACTTTATAAACCTCCAGGAGCCACTACGGCACAAAAGTAGCAGGCATACAGGATATATATTTTCATTTGCAAAATGTTTTTAGTTGAGAACTTCCTGTATCAAGCCCCCCAATTAGAATATTTAAGTACAGAAACAATTAGATGTATTTTGATTAATACTTCAATCTGAATGCTGACAGAACGATACTTAACTTTACGTTACATACAAAGCAATAGCGTCTTTTATATTGCAGCATTAGCAATGTTGTTTCATGCTATACTCACATATTTACATGTTGCGAAAGTATATATGCCTTTGAGGCTGAGTAAACAAAGAGCTCATAAATCTTGAACAGGATGAATATATTATAATTGTGCGAACCCTAATGCAGATATCAAGAAGGCTGGTCCCATAAAAGTGCAAGATAATAAATAATAGCAATTAATAATGGTTTGTAAATGTTGGAGTTATTTCCCAGTATTTTTAGAGGTACAGTGAATAATTTCTTTTCTCATAATTTATCACTGTAACAATGTTGAATGAATCAAACAGTTCATAGTTTCTTTTATTCTTACTGGTTGGTATTTTAGTGGATGGATGAGGTAGAAATGACTGCTTAAATGCATCATGTGAGTAGACTGTTTAGGAAATAATAATGTTAAGGGGCAGATGCCAGCTATGTTCGTGTCCCTCTTCCATTGTGTATTACTTCTAATCCTCGATCCAAAGCCCCAGGCTAACAGGCACTTACAACTCATTTTAGTACCTGCGTAGGTACAGCGGCAACTGGCAGTACAGGTGACAAGCCCTGGACCAGGGTGGCGTTTGTGGTGGTGGCTGCTGCTGTTTTAATATGACATCAGTCGTTTCTTACAGGGGTCCTGCCTCCTTGGTCCATTAACTGAAAAAACGATCCTTTGTGATCTTGGTGACAATTTTCTATAGTCCACATTATGCTTAAATGATGGCAGTATGTTGTGTGACAGAAAGAGAGGTCCCCTTTATACAACCAAGAGTCAAATATCATTCTGCCCTTGAACTCTCAAGCTGGCGGGAACCCCTTTTATTCGGGAGGTCAGCATTTCACTCTGGCGGACGGCGTATGAAAATTGAATTCCTAGAAGAGGAAACACTGTCCAGGCTTATTTCACCCTTGCCTGTGCTAAAACATTCAAAGAAACTTTAATTCAGTAATATATTTTTTTTAAACCTACTTAAGATGGTTTATACTAGAAGCAATTATAATCAAGGTAATAAAATAGAAGTTGTAAATAAGGAACAAAGGAAGCCAAAGAAGCATGTGTGTTGCGATCGAGCCTTAAGCTTGCCTCTCGGTTTCCCAGCAGCTACGGCTAAAAGGAAAGCCTGAAAACTAAACAGCATCCTTCATCACGAAGAAGAAAGTATATCAGTCCACAAGGGAGATGACTTAATATGAATTTTATTCCATGGGGCATTGTGTCAGGACATTTATTACTAAGATGAACAATGTATTCAATGAGAGTTTTATTATGAAAATAAAGAAGCAAACGTCTTACGCCAGTTGCTTGTAGAACTCGAGTAAGGAAGAAAGAGAAAGAGGAGACAAGATGATTCAAACGAGATTTTCTGGAGAGGGTGCTCCTTGAGAAGGCCTTTGAAAGGATCAAGGTTCCTTGGTCAGCTATATCCTCACCCACCTCCCACTCCCTGACCAAAATGAGTATGTTGCAAAAGTTTATCATTCATATCCATTAAATCCTAGTGGATACAATCTTACTTTCCTTTTGGAAATACAGTGACATTTTGAAAGTCTTCACCAGGATAAGGAAGGCAGCAAAATTATAGAAATAAGAGAAGATGCTGAAATGGCCAAACTAGCTAGTGCTGCAGTTCCAGGAAGATACTGGAGACAAAAACAAAACTGGAGGGGACTTCCCAAGTGACCATGCTCAATTACTCATTTTTTTGAGGAAGCTGTTGGTCCTGCATGGCTTCTGTAGCTTCAAGTATCGGGGTGGGGTGGGGGGAGCAGGACACACTCGGCTCATGTTCCCCACACCACATACACCCTCTTGGGCTCTGCTCACGCTTGCTTTGGATGCAATATTAGCCAAATTTCCTAGATGTAACAGAGGGAACGCATCCAATGGTAGAACAGTGGAAGTCAGAGTGGCCATAAAAAGAGGTGATGCCCAAGGAGAAACAGAAGCTTCAGGTGAAGCAACTCAGAGCCCAGCTGTCTATGCCAGGCGAGAGGGAAGGTGATGACTTCCAAAATCTTGGCAACCCCTGTCATACAGGATTTTTTAATTTAACAAATAATTTCTTAGCGACTACCCTGAGCAACACACTGCTTCTGGGAACTGAGGCTGTGAGAGTGAACAAAGCCCTGACTTCATACTGTGCAGGGGGTCAGACAGGTGACAAGTTAACCTGAATAGAAGCTCTGAAGCAAAGTGAAGCAGGCAGGGCGGGGGATACAGAGGACCAGGGGGCCGCCTTAGAGACGGTCAGGGGCCACTCTGATAAGCACAGATCTGAATACGATGACGAGCTTGGGTCATCAAGAGAAGGCATAAAATGTGCAGCATAACACATTTCAGGAAGATTCTCATGAAAACCATTTAAGAGTATGGAAAATGTTTTGGCGGTTGAAAGGAGTGGGACCCCATTATACTATCCATTTCACTTATGTGTAACACCCTGTATAGTGGGTTGAACATGGCTCTAAAAATACACGTGCAAGTCCTCACCTCGGTACCTCGTGCCTGTGACCTGGTTTGGAAACAGGCCCTCTGCAGATGTAATTAAGGATCTCCAGATGAGATCATCCAGATTTAGGGTGGGCCCTAAATCCAGCGACTGATGTCCTTACTAGAGACAGAGTGGGAGATTTGAGATGTGGAGACACATAGAGAAGAAGCCATATGGGAAGGGAGGCAGGGGCTGGCGTGACACGGCAACCAGCCAAGGACCCCTGGCGGGGGGCTAGCGGCCACCACAGGCCAGGAGAGGGGCTGGGACAGACCCTCCCGTGGTCCTCAGAAGGGACCGACCCACCTGGGCTTCAGACTTCCAGCCTCCACAGCGGCGAGAGAACGCATTTCTGTTGTTCTAAGCCACCCAATCTAGGGCAGTTTGTTACAGCAGCCCCTGGAGACTAACACACACCCAGAAACCTGGGAGGGGCCAGCTACGTGTGAAGACATGCTGTGTTTTCACTCATAACAATATGCTCGTTTTCTGTGATATATTTTTCATTTAAGCCACAGATTTCAATATTCAGTTTCTTGAAAAAAGTCACTAAGAACTTAGGATTTATTAAAACCATTTATAATCATTTTTAAATAATAGTGCAATTACAAAGTAGGCTCCTTGGGGGTAAGGACTCATTTATGAGGCTCAGAATCTGCTCCATAAATTCTCACTGACTGTTTGGTTGTTATTCATGAACATTTCACCTCATTTCAAAGGTTTATGCAATTTCTGATATTGCAAATGCTATCTGTTTTTGAAGCCAACACAATCGCATTTCAGTTGCAGGCAATAAAGCATCATATGCGTCTTCAATTCAGGGTTAATAGGGAATGTTTGGAAATGGCTAATCTTGTTCTCTGTTGTGCTTGCTTTCTATTCCAATGCATAAGAAATGTCAAGCTATTTGCTGCTCTTTTTCTGAGCATTGTAAGAAAAAAAATCAATGCTTTTTCTTAATCGTATCAAGATTTAATACGGTACCAGGTAAATACAGCTATCTAGAATAATCTACTTTCCTTTGTTTACTCATAATTGTATTTCACTCTTTTATTTCATTCCACTCATTCAGACAAAAATTATTTACTGCACGCCCATTCTGTGTCAGACTAAAGGTAACAAGGAAGTCCTTGACCTCCAGGACCCACAGGGACAAGATCGTTCAGACAGGGAAGGAGGGAGTGCTGAGGGAGGATACAGGAAAGCTCCCAGTCTGGATTTGGGGGTGTCACAGGCTTCCTGAAGAAAAAGTCATCCAGGCTAAGGATGTCTTAGCCAGGCAAAGCAGGAGGAGAAAGGGGAAGTGGGTTCTGAGCCGAGGAAGCAGCATGTCCAAGGACAAATGTCTGTGGACAAGCTGAAGAAGAGAAGAAGGTTAACGCGCCCGAGTGGTGGGTGTGGGAGTGGAGGGATGGAGGGCCGAGGCCGTGAATGGGAGCAGGGCCGGGCCAGGCTTGCCTGTGGGGCTGCACCTAGGACAGGAGGAAGGCATGGGATGGTTTTCCTCGGGGCTCCTGTGGCGAGGGCCTTGGGCGGAGCCTGGACCTCATCCTGAAGGAGCCCCCGAGCCGTTAAAAGGCTCTCAAAGGAGGACGGAATCCAGTGACAGGTGAGAGTGTGGACTGGAGGGGCCGAGAGCAGGGGCTGCTGGGAGAGGCCTGGGTGTTCCAGGCGAGGAGGGACGAGTGGCTGAGATGGGGTAGCAGCTGGGAGGGTAGAGGTGAGAGAAGAATGGGGGAGAGCATTTGCAGGTGGAAGCCACAGGTTAGACCCATCAGGTGTCAGATAGGAGAGAGAGGGCAGGCCCCAGGCTGCCTTGCGGGGTCCTGGTTCCGGTGTCTGAGTGGACAATGGTGGCGCTCACGGAGCGTGGGAACGAGAGGAGGGGCGGGTTGGGGTGGGGATGGGGGTGATGTCAGTGAGGGATCGTGCTGGGCAGTTCATAGCCCCAGCAGCTCGGAAGTACTTTGTCTGTGACCCTGAACCCTCACCTGTGAGGTGGGGACATCCCCTGCATGGCTGTTGCTAGGACAGATGTCATCTGTCTGTGAACTCATCTCTCTCTAGGACTGGAATATACAAGGTGCTCACTAGTTGCTCCTTCTCCCCACCTGTCCTGGCTTCTTGCCCATTTGCATTAAGGCCCCTCTCCGAAGACATACAGATCTTGCTGATATCTGCACATCAGCTCAGATGAATGGACCAGCAGGAAAAATAGGCCTATTCCTGCCTGGAATGGGGGTGTGCAGGACGACGGGGGAGGCTGGGACCACGAGGAAGGGGAGCTGGAGAGCAAGCACCCAGGTCCTCAGCCAGGGCAGGGCCGGCGGAGGGGAGCCCCAGGCGCTCCACTGAGACAGGCGGCGAGTGGACGCGGTTCCCACGGGCCCTCAGAGAAGGCCAGGGTTCCCATCCCGTAACAAGAGGAGGCCACTCACATGTAGCAGGTAATAGTACGTGGAATCTTCAGGGTTATTTAATGTTTTGGGCTTCCGGGGTCGTCGTGGAGGTCTCAGTATTTTTGGCTCTTCTCCTTTAGAGATACCTACAAAAAAGGGGATAGTAAACAAGGATTCCATTTAAAAGACAAGCATCAAGCAATGTCTTCCTTTTGGGGTAAATAAGCAATTAAATGCAAAATCTGGGGCTAAAGCTTGGAGAAAAACTAAGTATTTGGTTTCCCCAACTGACCCTTATCACGTCCCTCTACACCTACTTCTCTCTAGTCTGGTGGTCTAGGACTGGGAGAAGTGAGGGAAGGAAAGGAGGGAAGAAAGGAATGTGTCGTGGGCAGTGAGGGAAAGAGCTTGATGGTTCAGAAGAAGGTGCGAAGAGCCAAAGCTTCCAGGGGGACTTAGGAATAGGGTTATTTATGCCCACAGAGTCTCCTTCCCTCCCTCCCACCTGCCTCAGGCTAAAACCCACCCAGGCAGCCCTGCCTGATCCTTCTCTAAAGCCCCCTCCTACCTGATGGTCCAAATGGGGGGAAACAGCGGCTCTTGGCTCCTTTCTGAAAACCCAGTCTATGGTTTTACCAACATTTAGAACCTCAGACTATTAGGACTCTCAGGTCTGACTTTAGAACCTTGACCTTGGGAGAATCTAGGTCGTTATCTTTTCCTGCTTTTCCTGTTAATATAGTCAGGGTCTCAAAGCTGGAGTGATGCAGTCAGTTTTGATGATCTGCACGCTTGGTCTCTAGCGTTCATCACAAGTGGCTCTATATTTACAATGCTAATAGGCCTCTCACAAAGAATTTCTGTTTTTAATGATTCTCAACCAGCCCACCCACAACGGCATTGTGCAGAGATGTTCACTCTGCACGTACATCAGGATGTGGTGACGGTTTCTCAACAGATAACTGAGCACACATTTCTTAGAGGGACTTTGGGGCAGTACAGGTGATTCCTGTGTATGAAAAGGGGCCGCAAGGATTCCTAATCCACAGATGTAAAAACACAGAGAAACGGCATTGCCCCAAACCATCCTAATCAAATCAAGTCAAATCTAATCAAATCACTGAAGATCTAATACCTGCTCACCATGTGTAAACAATCGTGACTGGCGGCGTAAATCAGTGTCAGCCAGGAGGGAAGGCTCAGAGATGTCTGATGTCCTAGTCCATGCCCAGCCCACTAGGTGAACATACCTTTCACAACAGCCTGTGCATTCTGCCATTATCCAGCTCATTCATTTCAGAATTGATGGGAAACTGCTGGATGACAAGAGACCCCAGCTAGTTGGGGTACTTCATTAAGTTGTAACACAGCACTAATCAGAGAAAACCATGACAATCATACATGACTGTCCTTTTAGAATAAAACAAAAGAAAATGAGATGCTTGTTAATGAGAACAACTTGATACAGAGCAGCAACAGATAAGAAGAGTGGTAGCCTGTTTCCAGCCACTTCTTGGAAGTTTGTCGTCCATTCTCCCTCCTTCTCCAGGAACAAGACAAAGAAGGAGGAGGGAATCAACATCTCTGAGCCATTTCTGGATCCCATTTTACACTGCCAAAGGTGCAAGGCAAGACGATAAAGTCTGAATTCTTGCCAGCACCATAAATAGGGGTCTTTTATTTTCCTTCCCCTCCCTATCACTCCCCGTGCTGATTATTAAATGCTTCTGCTGGTTCTTGCAAAGTTTTACCATTTTAAAATGCATTGGCCATACAAGTTTATAGACCTCATTTGAATCTGAATGGTAAGAAACATAAAAATGCAATATCAAACTAATATAGATTCTTAATATTTTTAGAAACATGAAAGAGGCCCATGACTAAATTTTAACTTGGAATTAAAATCCAAATTAAAGTATCAGAACATTACTATTGTGACCTAAATTCATTAAATCACAAACGGCAAAGAAACTGAATAAATACCACTAGAGTGAAGAAATGAAAGGATTCTGGGGATAAAGGATGTTTTGATCTTGTTTCCTTTCCATCATCAAATGTTCCCAATTCTATTGTATCACCAAAGCTCGACTGAAACCACCCTCTCAGAAGTCAGGGGTGACTGCTCTACTGACAAATCCGAAGGCCCTTCATCTGCCCTTACTGTCTCTGACCTCGTCATCATTTCATTTCATTTCACATTATTGACCAACCCTTGCCTCCATGGAAGAGAATGGGGCTTCTGAGGGCAAAGCCTTATCTTATCTTCATTTTCCCGGCACTCAGGGAAACACTCGGCACCTAGTAAGTGTGCAATAAATGTTGGCTGAATAAAAAGTGAATAAGTGAATAAAAAGTGAAAAAGGGAGAAAGTGACCTCCCCCTTGCCTCCTGGATGGAGACATCTATTCCCAGCCCCTCGGGGTCTCTGCCACGTGCCTCACAGGGATGACTTCCTGGCGCATCCCCAGGTTGGACGTCCCCCGCCCCGCTCCTGCCCCAGCTTCACGTTTTCTGTGGAATCTTTCCTTCTCAAACTCACAGACTCAGCTGAACCAGTGGTCGACTTTCTTTTCCACCTAGGATTCTTCCCACGACAACCTCAGGGGCGCCATTATTTCTGTCCCTGGCTTGAAAATACCGATGCCATATTAGCCTCATCAGTCTTCTTCATGTCCTGTAAACAGGCAGTCATCGACTTCTGTCGATTTTTTCTGACATTCTTTGCAAGGCCTAACCTTCACTCGCCCTTTATTCTCATTCACCATTGCCTCCACCCTGGGCCAAATTACTCATTTAATAATTTAATCTGGTCTCCATGTTATCTCATAAGAGAATACCAGATTTTCCTTCCTTGAATACCGCGTTAATTACAAAATTTCATTTTTCAAAAATTTATGACAACTCTTTTTTTTTCCCTTCTTTGTCAAGCCTAAACTTCTCTGATTTTCCAGGTTTCTTACAATCTCAGAAGTTCTAATTTTATATTCCACTTCTCCCTAAAATAACGATTTCTTCTGGTCTGCTTGGTTTTGTCACTGGAATTCCGACATACTATGTTCACAACGAAGCTTGGCGTGTTCTCAGCTTCTTGCAGAAAAGCTTCCCATGGTCTCACTTGAATCCTAAGCATCCTTGATGCCTGATCTGGGCTTTTCTCTTCTGTGCACCTTTCCCTGACAGCCCAGTGAGCTCCGTCTTGCGGGAGGCCCACAGTGCTCGCCGGCTGTACAAATCACTTGAAACCTCATCTCAGCCTTCTTTTAAGGACACTTATTGTTTGCACCTGTGATTCTCTTTATCATGGGGCTGGAAGTTTCTGGATGGTGGGGTCATGGCTGAGTTTCAATGCCCTCCTGCCTTTTGGCTGGTCGTCTGCATGTGGTAAGTGGAGAGACTAAGAGATTTGACTGGTTCTGTGTTAGCCTAGAGACCAAGAGCTAAATGAATAGTAGAAACTCAACATACCTATGTTAGCTTATGTTAGGATCACTGTTGTCACCAGATATAAAAAGAAATTCCTGATGCTTTAAAGACAAATGTAAATAAAAGAAGCAACCAAACTGTTGAAGAAAATCTAGGGGACTTCATGAACAATCCAGGGGTAAAAACATCTTAACCAAAATTCAGAGGTTATACAAAGGGTAGACATATTTGTCTATTAAAAAATAGATGAGAACCTTTGTATGGCAAGGAAGTCAAAAGACACCCTATAGGTTTGAACAAATATATTCACAACACAGATGTCAAACAAAGGGTTGGTATTTATAACACACACACAGTGCTAACAAATGACTAAAAAATATAGCTCAACAGAAAAATGGGCAAGAGATATAAAAAGGCAGCTTGAGGAAAGCAAATCCAAAAAGCTAAAAAAACACGGGAAGGCATCTGAGACCAGTAGCAGACAAGAAAATATAAATAAAAATAATGAGGTATCATTTACTACAGCCAGATTGCAAAGATTAAAAAGGATAACACTACTGATGGGAACAGAAAAGGTATACTCTCACAGATTGTGGAAGGAAATGTCAAGTGTTAGAGCCTTTTAGGAAAGCGATCTGTCAAAACCAGAAATAACCTTGCAACTCAATGACTTCATTCCTGGGAATGATTCCATAAAAATTAAAATCTCAGTATATAAAGACATTTTCAAAAATGTATACTACAGCATTTCTCTCACAACAGGAAACATGTATAAATTATTGGGATGCACACGTGGACTATTATGCAGCCATTAAAAAGAATGAATTAGAGCTATACCAGTGAATGTGCAGGGATTCCTGCCAAGGTATTGAGTTAGAAAACCAAGATGCTTAAAATGTTTATATTACGATCAGATTTATATAAAACAATGATAAACTCTCTATACGTGTATTTGTGTATAAATGTATGTACACACATCTGCAAAAAAAATGCGAAAGAATACATACAACAAGGGTTCCCTCAGAGGGAGAGAGTAATGTGGATTGGAGAGGGGGAACAGTGAGAAGGAAACAGGAAGAAAAAAGAAAGAAAAAAAAGATTGCATCAAAATAATTTCAGAATGTATGGTATTGTCACATTTATGTAAATTATAAACGTGCATATGGGTATGAGTATATAGAAATAAAAACTGTCAAAATGTGCTCAATTTTCAAAATTTCTGATTAATTCTTATAACTTGCAGAATCCACTTTTAGTGTCAGCCGATTGATTTTTTTTCCAGGATCACCTGAAGCAGAGGGCTGACTATTTTTGCAGATTGCCTCCCTTAAGACATTGCCAGACAGTGTGGGCAGGGAGAAAATAGAAATTATTGATGAATGTATTCAACAGGGTCTGATTGTTCAGACTAAATTTCCCCAGACTATTTTCTATTTTTGAAGGGCAAACGTCTCCTGAACTTATCAGCAAACAAATATTTCAGAGAGGCAGAAATTTATTTTGCCCTGAATTTTTATTCCCTTGGGGAAGCACAAACCCTGTCTACTAACATCATCCTAAAACCTTAATTACAAAAGTGACATAAACATTTATAATCATAAATTATCAGCAGCATATCAGTGTTGGCACTAGCAAAATTAGGCTTCTGACTGTTCTGTGTGACATGCATGATAAATATCAACTTATAAAGGTCATTGCTCTATTAAATAGCCAGAAGGTAAAATATTTATTTATATTATATTTCTGGCAATAATTTCTTTAAGTGTTCTAGTTTATCAAGAATGCATGCTTTTTTTTTGATAAGCAATGGGCAAAGGCCTCAACATTTTGCATTCCAGAACAAAGATGACATATTTAAAACTCGTTGCCAATATTTGCTTTAGAAAATTAAATTTATGTACATTCTCATTTTAATAATTACACTGTTTTACTTAAGTATACATGCAGAGTATAATTTGCCTAAGTATCACATGTCTAAATCAGATATTAGCAGCACAGAAATGCACTGATGCTACTGTAATGTCTTTAAGAAATCTCTTTTTTAAGTTTTTTGTAAATTTCCGTTTGCTCTTGCCAGCCGGCGGCCTTGAAGCAAGATGGTGAGCCACGGGAAATCCATCACTGCAGGTTAACAGCGGGACCCTCCCTCTCCCTGGCTGCAGCTTCACTCTGCCCCTCGGCCAGGCCACCCCCTCCTGCTCTGTGAGCCTAGGGGAGACTGCCCGGTTCTGTACTGCCCCTCTCTGCCTTGTCCATTAGCTCCTGGAGGTATTTTCATTTCTCACGGTCGCCATATATATCAGTCAGGGTTCTCTAGGGAAACAGAACCGACAGGAGATATCTGTAAATATTATGAGATTTTCATAAGAATTGTCTCAGGTGATTGTGAGGATGAACAAAGACAAATTCCGTAGAGCAGGCCGCAAGCTGAAAACTCCAGTGAATGTTTCTGATGAATTCTCCAGGAGAAACTGGCAGGCTGAAGTAGAGATGGGAGTCCTCTCTTCTGACTGCTGGAATTATCACTTCTCCTTTTAAAGCCTTCAACTGATTGGATGAGACTTCTCTCATTGTTGAAGGCCATCTCCTCAGTTGTAGATGTCACCAGCCATAGGTGCAATCAACTTGCTGATGATTTAAGGCCATGAAATGTCCTCGTGGTAACAATCAGACCAGTGCCTGCTTGACCAGGCAACTGGGCACTGCAACCTGGCCAAGTTGACACAGGAACCTAAGCATTACACCATGGGTTTGACCACTAGTGGTTATCTGTGTCCTCCTGAGTTAACTGGGAGTGAAGAGTTTTAAGGGTAGGTGCTCATCCTGCCCCGAGCATCCTTCCCCTTAGGATTTAGTGGGAGCTTTACTGTTTAGTGGGTCTGACTGTCAGTGTTCCTCTGACCTCTGTCGGATACCTACCCCAGCCCCTATTCTGAGCAGCTCAACTGACTCCTTTAGCTCTTTCTTTTCCACCACCTGAAGACGGATTACATCGGCTTACACCTGTACCCATCCTACAGGTCACGGGCGTGAAGTTTTGGCCATTCTCTGATTTGGGTTCTTTGCACTAATACCCAGTGCTTTGAAAGTTGAGCTTTTAGTTTTTTAATTACACCCTTCGGATGAGGTAAGGTGCAGCCCCGGGTCTGCTCCTCTTCTCTCTTCAGTTACGTCACAGGAGAAACAGAGAAGACAGCAGCCATGTTGGGGTGAGGAGGGGGGAGACCACGAGACACACTCTCTCCACTCTCCTTTGTCTCTTGGACACAAGCCATCTCCACTGGGCTGAGGTCATGGGGTTAGAGCCTTCAAAGGCAAGTTAGAATTGTTGTAGCCTGCAGGGTTAGATTATAGCCTTCCTCCCAGCCTTCTTTCCACTGTCAACAAAAGAAGGCACCATCATAGAGGCCTATGAGCATGTACATGCTGATGATTTCTTGAGAGAGCCATCTTTGTTGGGGATAGTTAGCTGTCATGGTGACCACTGCGAATACACAGGCTGTGTGTGATCATCCCATGGATACTGTCCAACCACCAAAGTGTGTGTTTGCCTGCCTGGAGAATAAGGTAAACTCAAAGGTGGCATTTAAGGCCCCCTAATTACATTTTGGTTATTTTTAAAAATAATATTGATCTTCATCTATCTGAAAAACATTTGAGTATATAGCCTGAGGACAAAACCTATGTTAATTATTCCCCAAAGAACCAAATTTTTAAAAATTATTAACTTTCCAGAGCCATTTTCTTGGGTTGACCTTCCAAAACACAGAATAGATGAACAATCTCTGATTTTGAAAAGCTGCACTGTTTTTTCTTGCCCTCTGCTCAGCCTTTATAACTCATAGACCAAAGACTTTCTGGATTGACTTCAAGGTGAGATATAGCAATATTATTTATTAGTGCACATTTGGGCACAAGCACAGTCAGGGGAGATGCTGTTGTGGTTGAACTGTGTCCCTCCAAAAGAAGCATTGAAGTCCTAGCCCCTGGCATCTTATTTGGAAATAGGGTCATTGCAGATGGAATCAGTTACCTTAAGATGAGGTCCTATCAGAGCAGGGTGGGCTCTAATCCAATGACTGTGTCCTTACAAGAAGGAGAGGGGACACAGACTGACATGGAAGAGAGGCCACCTGAAGACAGAGGCAGAGGCTGCAGGGCTGCAGGGCTGCAGCTGCCAGCCAAGGAGCAACAAGCAGGGCCAGGAGCCCACCAGGAACTAGGAAGAGCCAAGGAAGGCTTTCCCCTGCAGGTTTCAGAGACAGCACCTCCTTGCTAACACCTTGATTTTGGACTTCTGGTCTCCAGAATGGTCAGACAATACATTTCTGTTGTTTTCAGCCACCTGGTTTGGGGTACTTTGTCATGGAAGCCTGTGGACACTGAGACGGATGCCAAGCAAACTTCCAGTGGCCTGAAACAGCCTGGGAACAAAGATGACATATCTGAATATGGTGCCCTGGACTTATTTCCCGTGGCTGGGGAAGCTCCACACCATGTTTCAGTAACGATATTCAGATATTTCATTCAAAACGGTAGTGAACTCTGAAGATCTCGGTCTGTGATCTTGTTGTCCTTCAACCAGTCACTCACACTTTTCTGGGGCACTATAGTTAGGTGCTCTTGGTAATGAACCATCTCCAGTGTGGTGGACTAACCGACTTATTCACAGCATTCACTTCCAATGCTGCAATATTTTACCCAATAGATTAGCCAAGGTTATTCTTTGAAAAATGAATTTTCAGGGCTGTTAACATTCCATATGTGAATGTATCATTACTTATTAATCATTCTCTTGCGCTCCAATTTTATTTTTTGCCTTGTTCATAAATTTTTCTTTTTCAGATCTGATTATTTCCTTAGGCTACATTTCCATAAGTGGATTCACTGGTCATTGATATAAACTATTTCAATTTCTTTTTTACATACTGCCAAATTGCTTTTCAAAATATTGACCCTTTACAGTCTTACCATTGTTTCAGAATAATTGAATGATCACCTTCTCATCACTGTTAAATCTTTTTTTTTTCATTCCTGCCATTCTGAAAGTAAAAATTTGTATTTTTTATTTCTAGGATGATCATTTATAAGTTTATTTTCCATGAGTAGTTTTTCTTCTATAAATAAGTAAATGTCTTGTCCATTTTTTCATTGGGGACTTAATATTTTTCCTAATGATTTTTAAGAACTCTTTCTACGTTATGCATGTTAACCCTTTTACATTTGTTCTAATCAGTTTGTCATTAGTTCTTTAAATAATGATTTCTAGGAGATTTTAATGTTTATGTAGTCCAACTTCATCACATTTTTCCTTTGTAATCCTTTCTCATGCTTTGATCTTTTCAAAGCAGAGACTGTATAACACTTAGTTCATGTCACCTGGTTTCTTTTTGTTGGTTTATTTGTTGGTTTTATTTCCTATATTTAAATCATTAATGCATTTTGGAAATATACTAAGACTCTACCTTACTTTTTCTCCCCAAATCAAAAAAATTTTAAGCATTATTTGTTGGATAACCCATCCATTTACTATTGATTTGTGATGTACCTTTTACTAAGTGAAAGGTTTTTATAAATATCAGGGTCAGTTTTAGGGCTTTATTCTGTTCCTTTAAACTGTGCTTGATTTTTTTATAGCAGAGGCATATAATTTTAATTAGTATTGCTTTATATTATTTATTTTACTATCTAATAAGGAAAGTCCTCATTTGTAATTACTCTTATTTTCCTGAAATTTACAGATGATCTTTAGGGACATTTTCATCAGTTGCAAAGGAAATCTCATTGAGATTTTGAATGCAATATTTTAAAACCTAGATGTTAATTTTAGAATGATCATGTTTATAATATCTTGTATTCTGTCAAGAAACACAATGTGTCCTTCATTACATACTTGTTTCTTTGTCTCTTTGTGGTTTTCTTGCTAGCTTTATTTCAAGATATTTAATTTTTTAATTATTATTATTTCCAAGGGCTCTTCTTCCATTATAAATTTTAACAGGAAAGAAGCGAAGACATATATCTCTTTACTGAACTCTGCTGCTAGGACTAATCATTATTTTGGTTCAGTCTTTGCATTTTTAAGGCCAAAATTCATGTTGTCTACTAATACTCTTACAATCCTGTCTTCTCCTTTTCAGTAGTTCTGCATTTTAGAAACTTCTGTTTGCTATCTTATTGCATGAGCTAGAAATGCCCACATAACATAGAAAGTATTGTTACTGAGCATCCTTATCTTAACCCTGCTTTTTAATGAGACTGCTTCCAATGTTTTGCTGTTCATTATGATGTTGACAATTGGTTTAAGAAATATATCCTTCATAGTGCTGTAGAATATCCTTCTACTCCAAGTTTAGAGTTCTACTTTTTATCAGGACTGGCTATTGGATTTCATGGTAAACTGTCTCAATGTTTATCAAGATAACTCTTCTTTTTTGACTTTTTGATGTGATGTTATATTAATATGTATTTTTATAAAAGTCTTTTAATGTTCTGATGTCAATCATTATTATACTTGGAGTTTTAGCTCTAAAATTCCATAGACTCAGACTGATCCATAGCTTTTTTTTTTTTTTTTTTTTTTTTAAATGCTGTTTGTTAAACTTTGGTTCTAGGCTAGATAATCGTTATAAAATAGCTAACTTTCTATGTTTCTCTCTTTTTTTTTTCACAAATAAATCACATAGCATAGGAGTTATTTGTTCTATGAAAGTTTGAATGCATTTACCTAAAACACCATGAGTTTTTGTAACCTTCTCTGAATGGTAATTCTTTGACAGATTTATTGCCATTTTTACTTTCTTCTTGGAAATTTATATCTCAGCCCCAGACTATGTGAAATTTTTGCATTTATAGAATGCCAGTATTTTAGTATTCTCAATTACAGTTGTTAAAATCTTGTACTGATTTTAATTTTTCATGATTTTCTTTTTTAATTGTCCATATCATTGTTAATTTTCAAAAAAACATGATCTTAGATTTAGCTAACTGGTATATTTTTGTTTAATCATCATTTCTCTTCCCCATTTTTCTTGGATTGAATACCCATTTTCCTTTTTTTTTTTTAAATTTCTTAACTTGCCTGCTTTTTTCATTTATTTTCCCTAATAATGAGCACATTTAACAATTTGAATTTTCCTCTTACTCTAGCTGGATCCAAGTCATAGTTTTCATATGCAGTTATTCTCATTTTTATTGCTTTGAAATAGTTTATAACTCTAACTATACTTTATTCACTTAGGATTATGTTACCTATTTGTAATTTGCAGATTTATTTTTTCATTTCTATCTTAATTGTATCATAGACAGAAAATGTAACCTGGTTTAATTTCTGATTTTTGGTTTATGGAGTGGCCCAGTATATGCCTTGAAAGCAAAGTTTGTAAAAAATATACTTGATATTTAAAAACAAGGCAGATTCTCTGAGGGATACAAAATTATAAATACACTATATATGAATTTAAACTTATTGATTATATTACTAAATATGCTAAGTCATTTCTCTTTGAATTGATCTTGTGTAGCTAAGTAAAATGTTGTCAAAATATATAAAGCAAAAAATTCACTTTCCAGTGCTATTGATGTCATTGTTCTTTTTTGCATATCTTTAGCAAACATTTAATGAGGTGATGGGAGGAGGGATATTGTTCATAGCACTGAAGTATTTTATTTTATTTTTTTAGCATTTTGGCAAATTTGTATTACTTCTTATGAAGAAAGAGAAGTAGCAAGTAAACTTAGGTAGGTAAGTATTCTCCAGGGACATGTTTGGTAGAAAGCAACAAAACCTCTGAAACTTTTTTACTTTCTATTCTTCATGAAAAAGTATTCCTATAAAATATATAATTCAGTATTATCTGAGCTACATGGTTTTCACTGAATGTATATCTATTTATAGATACATGTGGAGATGTATTCTTATATAGTCTACTAAACACATTTCTAGGTTCCAGCATTACAATGCTAAAATGATACACGTCAACAAAATAAAACAGATAAACCTGCAGCATAATAACTGAAAACATCAGGGTTACTATATGAATCTCAATGCCATAAACTTCTAAAAATAAACAGAAAAATCACTAGTTTTTTCATGATGGTTACTCTGAGAGAGACATATAAGCATTTTAGTCTTATCAAATCTGAGCACGCATGTGATTTACACGCATGTGGGACAGCTGGGATAATATGTAAATGAAGCATGGGAATTACGATAGTGTCCTTATTTGTTAACCTTGAAGCCCATTAAAAAATTATGGCCTGTGGATAGTCTTAGCTTCTTTTTAAAGGAGAAAGAGACCATGTTTTCATGGTATGTTACCAGGGTTTATTTGTTCTACAGTTAATCTCTTGTTTTTTCTCTTCATGAGTTGCCTCAGCACAAATTGCCAGGTGTACCATAATTAAGAAGAAAAACATCCCCTAAAAGGAGTACTTTACAGGCTACTGACAGAGAAATAATGAAATGCAGGTGACGTCTTTGTATACTTATGAACACAACAGCATTTATTAGGATCTATGATAAAACAGCCATGCTCTAGTTACATAGCCTATACGATATTCATCTTGACAAAAATGCAGGTGCATTATCACAGACTCATATCAGTTTCAGTTCATAACAATTATCAAAACAAACAGATAAACTAGATAGCTCCTATGTTTGCTATATTTTATTTTCATGCTTCTTTGTATGAACATTATTTTACCCCTGACACTTTTGCACTTTTAAAAATAAGTCTCACAGAAGAGCTCTCTTACAAAATAAGGTCACAGCTTGTTAAAATTAACTCGAACAATTTACCTATCCTTGCTTATTATACATGTTTCCTAGGGTTCTCTTTGGAATAGGGGAGAGGATTTTCTAGCCACTTTACCAAGTCCAGCTGTGGCTTACTGCACTCTTAAACCAGGGTTGGCTGTAGCAATTGCTGGAGGATGCCTGTCAAGTTTTGAGAAAGGCGAGAAAATTAAAACATCAGGAGATTCATAGGTTATTTTAGTGATGTAATTATTTGTAAGTGAACTTGATTTTAGTTTCTCAAATGAAACTTGTCATGAGGTGGGGTGGGGAGAAGGAAATGGTTTCCAAGCAGAGATGGCCTGCTGACCCCACGTTAACAGTCCCGCAGCACATCAGCCAAGTCTGCCCTCATTCCTCCTGGGTGCTGAGAACATCTGCTTTCACCGCAAGGATCCAAATTCTGTGGTTACCAGTTGTGATTAACTAAGGAGACCGGACTTCCATAAATTACTAACTTCATTTCCTGATTGGAAGGATACTGAAAGCAGACATGATGTGGATGTGAATAAATGCATCACAAACCTACAGTATCCTTGGCCCCACTGAAAGGCTTGGAGGAAGTTAAGCAGCTTTCCAGCCAACGGATTAGCAGATACCAAATGTCTACAGTGTGATGAACAAGTGTGCGAGGGCAAGAGAAAGAAGAGTACAGAGAACAGGGCATCGTCCTGCTTACAATGGTTGGAAGTCTATTTCAGGAATACCAACTGAGGTTCTGATGAGCCAATCCTTGCAACAAATGTGCACCTCACTATATACATGTGAGACGTTTGGGATGTCTCTGGGTGTGTAAAGATAGTTGTGGGGACCACCAGGAATGGGTGGTGGGAATTCTTGAATTAAATGTGGTCAGGTGATTGGTAAACTTGGGTTGTTCTAGAAAGAAAACTCAAGCCTATAATTTTCGATGGAGCTGGCCTCTCCTGCGGTGAAATACAACATCGTAGCATACGATGATGGATCCAGATCCACTGTAGGGATTAAATATGGAACAAGTGTTGGCTGGTCCAATGCTGCTACCTCAGTTTGAATTCTTTGACTTGTGTTTTACAATAAAGTTTTATAAGCTATTCAAGGAGTTTTTAAAAACAATTGCCAGAAAGTGCTGGAGAAAACTTGGAGAGAGGGATGTACCTAGTTACTGTTGATGAGCAGGTAGGACGGTGTAGCCTTTCTGGAGATCAGTGTGGTGGTTCCACAAGAAGCTAAGTATGTGGGGATCATAAGTTCCTGCAACCTCATTAGGGGGTATATGCTTGGAAGATCTGAGAGCAGGGACACAGGTGGACATTTGCACACTGGTGTTCATGGAGGCAGTATTCATGATTTGCAGTAGGTGGAGGAGGCCTAAGGGTACAACAACTGAGGAACAGAATGGTGAACTGTGGTGTATGCATACAATGGAATATTGAGCAACCAGGAGAAGGAGTGAAGCTGTGAGACATGCAATGAGGTGAATGGATCCTGTAGACAGCATTTTGAGTGAAGTATGCCAGAAACATAGGCAAACACTATAATGCCTCAACAATATGGACTAACTACAATCCGTAAACTCAGAATTGAATCTTAGAGCACAGCTTATCAGGAGAATGATTATTGTAAGGGTCCCTAGATTGTAAGCTTTTGCAGCAGTCAAATCTATTCCTGAATTGTAACAGCTATCTCCAAATTCTGAGATGCTGAGCTCTTTGTATATAACCTGAATGGTCTCTGGAACTTTGGGTACCTGAAGCTCAGAGCTAGAACTTACAGATATGAACGTCAGTATTAGTCCATACAGCAACTGTTTAAAAAGCCGAAAAAGAGTCCAGACTTCAATTAGATATATGAATGAAGCAGATCTGGTTAGGACAAGGGCCAATCGGGCCAGAGGGTAAAGGACGATACTGTGTTTTAAAACTTCAACTTCCGTGTGAGACCAAGGGAAGAGATGGTTATCTGGAAGAGGATCTGTGTTTTCTGTAGTATGCTAAACAATTTAACTTGTACAGTCAGCTTGTTCAAACACCATGATTACATGGAACTTTGAATAGGAAGTGAGATCTGGTAGGTTTGTGTGAAATAGTAACACATCCCAGAGTAATTTGGGCAGAGAATAAAAATATATTTGCAGGGTCTCCCTGAGGAGCTGGGGGAAAATGCAGAAGTGTTGGACTTCCTCATCTGGATTGTTGCTGATGCTCTCATAAACACTGAGGACTGAGGGTTTGATGTGCCGAGCCCTCTATCTTGGGGCTTGCCCTTATGAAGCTCGAAAGGAGAGGCTAAAACTGCTTATAATTATGCCTAAGAGTCTCCCCCTCAGTACCTCTTTGTTGCTCAGATGTGGCCTCTCTATCTAAGCCAACTTGGCAGGTGAACTCACTGCCCTCCCCACTACATGGGACCTAACTCCCAGGGGTGTAAATCTCCCTGGCAAAGCAGGATATGACTCCTGGGGATGAATCTGGACCCAGCGTCATGGGATTGAGAACATCTTCTTGACCAAAAGGCAGAAGTGGAATGAAACAAAATAAATTTTCAGTGGCTGAGAGATTTCAAATGGAGTCAAAAAGAAATTCTTATGTACTACAAAATTATCCCTTCTCAGGTTTTAGTGAATTGGAATAGCTAGAAGTGAATACCTGAAATTATCAAACTCCAACCCAGTGGCCTTGACTCTTGAACCCAATGGTCACCCCTTGTAAGGGGTGACAGTGTGATGATGAAAACCTTGTGACTCACACTCCCTTTATCCAACGTATGGATGGATGAGTGGAAAAATGGGGACAGGGACTAAATGAAGATTGGGGGGGGATGGGAGGATGATTTGGGTGTTCTTTTTCACTTTTGTTTTTCATTCTTATTTTTATTCTTTCTGGTGTAAAGAAAATTTCACAAATGGATTGGGGTGATGAAGGCACAACTATATGATGGTACTGTGAACAGCTGATTGTACACCATGTATGGTATGTGAAGATATCTCAATAAAACTGAATTTAAAAAAATAAAAAAAACCACAATTGCCAGATAGGTAAAATATATGGACTGAGCCCATATTCAATGATAAAGCCTATCAAATGTTGGGATAAATCTCCCAAGGAGTAGCACAGATTGTTGTAACCCTTTTCCTACTCGTATCTATTCTAAAGTTTAAATAACCTTTGGAAATTCAGTAAGTGATTATTCACGCATAGTCAAGTCCATGGGCTCTTTCCAGCTCTCTTCTCACTAGACTTCTCACAGAACGCCTTCTCAGACATCCTCGTCCCTCTGCTTCTCAGGGTCAAGGCTCCCTGGTTCTCCTCCCACCTGTCCAGTGGCTCCTCTTTGCTGTCCCCCACCCACCAACTGGAGCTCTTCGGGGCTTGGCCAGGCAGCGCTTCTCTTTACATTTCTGTTTCCTTCTGCTCACAGCCCCTTCACCCACCTGTCCAGCTGTCCACCTGATGGTGCCTGACTGACGCTCCCTGATGCAGCGTGCCCCGAAGGAACCCCCTCCCACTCCAGCGTTTCCCCGGGTACCACTGCGCCCAGGTGACCGCCACATCCAGGTGACCGCTGCACCCAGGTGACCACTGCACCCAGGTGATTGCGTCAGCAACCCTGACTCGTCGCTCTTTCCCGGCAACCACTTACCAGATGCCCATCTACAGACTAGCCGTCTCCTGAAATGGTCCATCTCCTCTGCCACCACCTTGTCCAAACCACCCACATCCCTTACTGAGCTTCCATGTTTCCTGTGTTCCAGCACATTCCATTCATATGATGCAATCAGAATGGACTTTTAAAAATGCAGCTGTCTAGAGCAGGGTGGAATTTCCACAGGCTCTAGTTCAGATGTTCAAAAATGTAACTGCAATGTCCTAAGACTAGACTTAATTTCTATTTCTTAGTGCATATTTCTATTTTCTAGCATTAAATTATTTTTAAATGAATCCTAGTTAAACTCAGTTGCTTCCAAGGTTCTCAGGGTCTTGAGGGTAAACTTAGTCCATTTAGGCTTCCGACCCTCCCCTCTCACTCCCTGGACCATCTAAGTTGGGGTTTGGGGGGTGGGCTTCTGCAGCTTCTTGGTAGTTCATGGGAAGGGGCTACGTGCCGTGTGGCCATTGTTGGCTTTTTGCTGGTGTCTGCTGAGCGCCCTGGTGCGTGTTTGCTCGTCAGCATCTTGTTGCCTGCACCCCTCCCCTCCCTCACCTCTGGGTTGTGGGTTCCATTCAGATTCCTCTCCCCTCAGGCCACTGTGGTCCTCTTTCTGGGGCACTTTGTCCATGACGCTCTGGGACATGGGACAATGCAGAAGTTGTCCAATTTAGCCTCAAACAGATGTAGTGAGAATATGGAGCCTCTCCAGATGTGCACAGAACAAAAGGGACCCCCCCCCCCCCAAATGTGAAGGGTTAAAGAAAAGTTACCGAGCTACAATCTTTGCCACGGAAGCTAAGAATTGATGGCTGATGTTCTTTTATGGACCTCAAAAATAATGGCAGATTGAAGAATAAAGAGAGCTAATCTGACTAGCCAGTAAATGTCTCCACCCAAAGTCCCCGAGATGTTCAAAAGCGAAAGTCCTGGCGGGGCCTCAGCAGCCTCCAGCCCTGCCCCGGGAAGCCGCCTCCCACCCCAGCTCACCTGGAGCTCACACCTGCTCACACCTGCTTCCTTCATCTTCCCCGCACTGCTTGGACCCCACTGCCCTGCCTCCCCAGGGCTGGCACAGAGGGCACCTGAAGCCTGGCAGCTGTTCCCGCTCCCAGGTCAGCAGCCCCCCGGACACTGGCCACCGGCAGCAGCCAAATGAACGGGCCCCTGGCCCTGCCCGTCATCACCGAACTCTTCCTAGCAGCGGGAGGTTCTGGAGCGCAGTGGTGGAGAGGGCCCGGGGGCTGCTTGGAATGCGGCTTTTTATTTTGTTTTTAAAGCATCACCACAATTCTTCACTTGCAAATAATGTGGCAGGATAACTTAGAGAAAAACGGTATTTTCCTCTGCCTCCATATCAGGCAAAGAGCCAGGCTCATTGTATTTTCTTGGCCTTGGGGATTTTTCAAGGCAGAAACCAGAAGCTGAGTGAAGCCAGCAGCTCTTCCTGGCTTTTGGGAAAGCTAAGCTCCTTATAGAGATGATTCTTGCGTATCTGGAGGGGCTGATGAGAGAGCTGAGGAGAAGGTGAGGGAAATCAATGGAAATTCTCCCAGGCAGAGGTCAGTAGAGCCAGAGGACGGTGGGAAGGCTGCAGAGGGGCTGCTACCTGGGGTGGGGGTGGAGAGGTGGGACTCCAGCCTCAGCAGCCCCTGGGGGCCTCTTCCTCGGGCGGAGCAGCTGAGCGTCCAGCTGGAAGGATCCGTGGAAGACAGCTAGGGTGCTGGGGTGTCCCAGCCGTAACCATGTGGGCAAACGTCTGGTGATATGGGATCTACCTGGTGTGCTGCTAGTGTCTAAGGCCCCAGGACCTTTGCATAACCCTGGGGAGGGGGAGCACCGAATTCTCCATGAGGTCATTGGAATGGAGACAGAGTGTAATTTGGGGTGTTAAAAGAAATTTTAATACCATGATATTTCTCATCCATCTGGGTTTGTCCATCTGAAGTGAATGTCCACACTCACTACTCAGAGCTTCTGACACTGACAGAAGGGCCTGAAATGCCCTTTGCTCCCTCTCACCAATCCTGCACCCTGGACCCCTCTCTCTGCTCCACCCCTTCCCACTCTTCTGGCTTCATATGCCAAGTTCAAGTGCAAGTGTATATAAGGAAAAAAGTCAACAACAAGAAGAGTAGAGAATGAAGTTGGAGAAGGCTGGCGCATGTAGAACCTTCTGGAAGGGTGTCTGACGCTAACACGTGGAATGAAATGCTCTTCCCAAGAAGGGGAGAACTTAGTTGCCTCAGATCTGCCACAGAACATAGGTGGGAAACGAGTCAACAAGCAGCATCACCATCTGGCATTTCATTCCCCTTCCGGGAGGTCTAACTCAGCTGAGTTTTACCTGAGAGGTGCTGATGACAAGGAACCCGTCGACTGACTGGCTTTTGGGGACAGACACCCAGATACAGAGGCTTCAGCTGCTGTGGCAAAATCACTTCATTCAGTTTTTTCTGCAGAATGAAATATCCTTCAGATAACTGTGATATCTAAAAAGAAGGCCATGCATCAGATTGACACAAGGAAAACTGTCCAGATAGCTCCTTAGGTTGCCTGGGCTCTGATCCATTTCTGATCCATGATCCCTGGGGCTGTCTGGCTCTTTTCCTCCAGGGCCCTGCTAGCCTGGATACTGAGGCGTGATCGGGGCCTGGCTCTGCTCCCCATCCCCCTCCCCCTTGGTGCTGCTGCCATCTCAGATCTTCTACTAACCACCCTCCTCCACCACCATGCATGGCCTCCCTTTGCCGCCTTCTATCCCAGTCGACTCCTGCCCTAAAACCTGGCTTCTGCCCTTGCCAATCTGCTGTGTGGCCCTTCTGCTTTTGTCCCAGGGAAGCTGGCCCCTGCCTTTGATTCTGCAGCCGCCCCTCCTCCCTTCCACCTTCCCAGCCCGGCCTCGGGTCCCTCTTTCCATCCTGGCCCCTCCTGCTCCCCAGGGCCGTCTGCCAGGCTGGGTGTCTGCCCCGCTCCCAGGTTTGGATTTCAGGTTGAGGAAAGTGATGCCCGACTGAACAGAAGCAGTCCTGTCCTCGGAGGCCTGCTGCATACTGAACTCACTCTTTCCACGCGCTTAGGAAGAGGCCAGACGCATTCATCGGTGGGATCTCTGTTGGGGTGGAGGTTGGAGATGCCTGCAGCCCACCCTGAGGGGCCAGAGTAGCTCTCGGGCTTCTCCTGGGTTCAGCCACGGTGGGGACAACATGCTGAGTTCAGGAACTCGGAGGTATTAGGGGTTTTTCTTTGAGCTAACCCATTGTGATGTTTCTTCTATTATTTGATAGACCACTGACTACGCTGGTAGCTCATGTTAATTTATGATACACATTTTAGAGCTCATCTGGTTAAAACTCTTCACTTTATATGGAGAAGATAAAGGTGACGACATGTTAAGTGATTTTTCTTAAGGGCTAACAGGGAGTAAAAGAGAGCAGGAACTGGGACCGAGATTGACGGGACCCCATTTCTGGGACCTCTCCTGGTTCTGTACTAACTTATGAGACTTCCACGAGAAGCCCAAAGCCAAGGGCTCCCTCCCTTCCCTTCTAGAAACAGAGCTGAAGCATGCCTGCAGGTGAAGACACTCTCCCACGGGGAACTGCTCTTTATGAGTCTCTGCAGTCAGGATGTAACAGGTACACTCTCACCTTTCATCGCATACATGTCCCAGTACAGGCGTATGTCTAATTTTGATACATCATTATGCCCTCTCAAACAACATTTCAGGTAGGGAGAAATCACACAGTTTAAAGGATTTGGAAAACTTGTTTTTGTTTTTTTCAGCTATAATGAAAAATACCACACACACGAAAATCTGCACTGCCAAATAGCAGAATTTTAGTAAGCCGTCTAAACCAGTCCCTAGGTCCCCTACTGCACTAGATTTCTATCCTATGTTTATACTGTTTTTATCAGAGTACATCAGCTTAAAATTAATGGCTATTTGAATAATACAACTGTTGTACATTTTGTTAAACAAAGGTATTGAGTCTCATAAAAACAGGTGAAATATATCAGATAGTAATTACTCATTTAATTCAGTTATTATACAATTCCCAGAGATTTTTACTAGTAAATAAATTTATTAACATACCTGATTCGTAAAGATTGCCAAATCGCATGTTTCATTTTCAGAGACTGCTTTTGCATCTTTGCCATCCCCCACCTTGATATTGCAGATTCCCTTATGTTTTCTGGGACAGGAGGACGAATTGGCTACTTCCGCTGTTGTTGCAACAACCTCTTGACTCTTACGAGAAGACAACAGCCCATCCTGGCCTGACAGCTGCCTCCCCTCGTAACCGTGGCATCTGCCCTGGGTGGACATGGCCGCCCTGTCTTCTTCCAGGCCCTGGGCCGCCTGCTCAGCCTGCTGCTCTCCGGCTGGGTTTCCCTCCTGGCTGCACGCCGGTGCGTGATGGGTAACCACAGACGCAGACCTCTCTTTTTCCTTGCAATCTGCATTTTGATAAACTGATCTTTGGCTGCTGGGTTCCAAAGTGTTCTTAAGAGAAGGCTGCTTGGTCCCATTCTCGGCTAGCCAGGGCCCTGCGTGGTTGGGCCTTTCTGATGTCCCCTTCCTTTCTAGACGTGCTGGTTTGGATTCTTCAGGATTTCTCCCCTCTGGGTACCTCTGAGGGTAGCTCTGGGCCATAGCATCGTCTTTCTCCACTCCCCTTACCCTGGTTTCTTCTTCCAGGTCTTTGAGATTCTTCTGTTTGAGGCTCAGTTCTGCCCAAGCATCCCCGGCCAGATGCGATTCTTGCTCAGCTTCTTCCCCATGTGCGTTATTCATTTTTTTCTGAGTTTGAAAGCTTCTGTCGTTACTCTCCACAGCATGAGGGGCTTCCTCTTTGGCTCTGAGAAGAGAGGCCTTCCCTGCACGTGTGCTTCCTCTATTATTAGGAGCCGGACTGACGGTTTCGTTAGTTGAGATGGCATCTTCTATTTGTTTCTTCTCAAAAGATTCCCTGTGTAAGACATATTGCATCTGAATATACAGCACTCAACTAAAGCTGATTACCTCTCTTGGCAATAACTACTATATAATATTGGGATAAAAGGAAAAGGAACCAAAAAAAAGAGCAAAAAAATGCATCAGTCACATCAATCAAGTGCTGCCCAAAATATTCTCTCTGGCAACAACTGTGATGGCCACACAAATCAGAAAACCAGTCTCGATTTAGAAAGAAAAACATACCAGCATTTAAATAAGCACATTTTCATTTTATTCCAGTATCAAAATCTTAGGAATGCAGTCCATTCAAAATATAGCCCCTTTGAGAACAAAGTACCTTCAGTGAAGAGATGTAGGGAAAATATATCTAGATTTGAGACCAGTAGGCAGGTCTGTTCATGAGGCTGTCACACTGTACTTTAATAAGCTCCAGGTCTACTGATCACAGGAAATGTCTTACAAAATTAAAAGGAAAGCCATGTCGCTGTTACAGTCCATGACCATGAGATTTGTCAGCCAAAATTCTGCAGTTCTTACTTTACTAATATCCTTATAAAATGACTTCCCCTTAACTGGAAGATAAGATCTTCTCTTCACCTCTTTTTTTTTTTTTTTTTCAGCCAAGGGCAAAACCTTCATAAGAGTAACACAGCCATGAAGATGGTGTTCAGGTAAAGTCCAAAAGCCAACTCCTGACACCTTGATGTGCTAATACCTCCCCCTGCTACCTGGGGGCTTTGACCCCCAAATTTTCTTCTTGGCCCAGGAAAGCCATGAGAAGGTTTGGGTCTTTTTGCAATTTGTGAACAAGGACTTTTCTTTGAGTCATTCCTGGAAATAGCTACTGGGACTCACTCATTTTTCCTAATTCCATCGGCTGCTTCTTAGCCATACTATGGCACCCCCAGGCTTATACAAGAGGCAAAACAGGATCCTCATTTTTCTATCAGGATCAGTCAGAGAATTAGGTGGGGAAACAAGAATTCCTGTAATTTTCACAAGGAGTTGTGTTTAATATGCTGAACAGCTTTGCAATAACCCCCAGAAAATGCTTATCTTTAATGAAAAGACAATCAATGTGAGACGACAGTATACAGTCCCTAACTGACGACATTGTGCAGTCCACTTACAGGTGCACTTCCCTGGTGAAACCCTGTGCATGCACTGCTCAGGGGCTCTGGTTCTTCCTGCGTCCGTTTCAGGCCTGGATTCATGCCCAGGACACCCTCCCCTGGGCCGGACGATGGCCCAGTGCTTGAGGACTCAGCACCAGCCTGGCTGATGCTCCCGGGGTCCGCCCTCTCAGAGTCCCCAGCCTGGGAAGGACTGGAGGCTTTTGCTGACATGTCCTTGGGTGGGTTATGGGACGGAACCTTCCTCCAGCTCCCAGCTGTGGGCCTCCATGTCACAGGCCAGGGGCTTCATCAGTGAAGGGTGAAGTGAAAGGGTCAGAAGTGGTGGAGGGCCGGGACCTGCAGCCTCTGAAAGAGGTGTGTCAGGCCCTCCTATTTCTGCCTCCCCCGACCCCCTCTTTCCTTCCTCAGAGCTTCCCTCGGCTCTCTGCTTGTATTTCCTTTATGTCTGACTTTGCAGTCTGCCTTCTATGACAGTTAGTCCTAGTAACATCGAATTCCCCATCCAAGGCCAAGGTCGGGACGGTTTCTCATTCACACTCGTGCTCCCTGAAGTGCACCCTGTCCCTAGCAGATGCTTAATATCTATCTGCTAAACTGAAAGGTAATCCCTGATCTCCAGAAGAAAGGCAAGTTATCTAGTGGAACATTATCCTTTCTTATTAAATTTAATAAGGACATTAAATTTAAATTCTACAAGTAATAATTTTCAGAAGTAGTAAAATTAGTCTGTCTCTCTTTCCATTGGCCACTGGAGTTCACATCGGGGTCACAGATAACACCCACCCTCCCTCTCCTGGGGCAAGCAGGTGGCCTTTTTGAAGTCTGCTGGACTAGTAACAGAGGGAACCAAATCTCTCATTTGGATCTTTGTAGGCAAAGACAAAGACTGTATATGGGGGCCTCTGAATACAAAAAGAACTGTAAACACCAAATGCCTCTGTATGTCAGATAAACACTTATGGTTTTCAAATAAGGAATGAGGTTGACTTGAGTAATGGAGTGTGGCTGAAGGCGAGGGGAAGAGATGGTAGTGAAAACAAGGGGGCTGAGACCCTTGCTGGCATTCAGGAAGAGCAGCAGGGCGTGAGGAGGATATTAGATGTAGTTGGGGGGCGGGGCTCCATGTCTTCTATCCCACTCTTTCACCCTTGGCTTGGCCAGTTCTGATGCTAAGGACGAGAGGGCTGGGCTTGGGGCTGCAGTGACTTTTATCTCCCTGGAGAACCACTTACTTGCCTTTCGATCAATTCAAGTTTCACTGCTTAGGCACAAAGTCTCGACATTTCTCTTCCTCTAAAGCTTACTTAGCAAGGGCTCCCTCCCCTGACCCCACTGAGCCCTCTGTATAATTGTACAACCGAGTTAGCCCACTGGACTAGAATCATGTGTTCGTTGTTTGTATTTCCTTCCCATGAGTCTATGAGAAATTTCAGGGTCAGGATTTTGTCCCTACTGCCTGGCTGAATTCAGGTGGGTCTGCTAACAAGCACTTGGACAGGTAGGAAGGGGGCCTCTGGGAAAGAAAGGGTGGCTGGAGGTTATGACCAAAGGACGATGGCATATTGGCTACTAAGCCTGGGGACTGTGTGGGAGAACCCAGGGACATTATTATTTACATGTGCAGGGGGACATAGTTGTGGGATATGAGGAGGGATTGGCCAGGGACCCTCAGAATTGGGAGCAGAACTGTAAAGAACAGTTTGACAGAAGCCAAGAAGACACAACTTTGAGAAGCAAAGCGTGGTCATCGGCGTGAAAGGCCAACCAACTCCCAAATAGGATAAAGAACTCAAAAGTGGCCCTGGGGTGTTCACTGACATTTGATGTATAGGTGTGAGAAGGACTGCCAGTATCATTCTCTGACCTTACAGGTTTGAAAAACTTGGTATGTCAAAATGGTGTCACAATCAACATCTCTATACCTTTTATTTTCAAAGTTTTTCTTGTAGTCAAATTCTTGGTCATGGGTCTGAATGCTTGTTCCTGCTGCGTTTTTTGAGTTAACAATTTCTTTTCTTTGTTTCTTGACTAGATGTCTTCTTGCAGCTGAAACACATAAGGCACGGAAAAGTGTTAATAATAACAAATAAAGGAACATTACTTAAATGAGTAGAAAGGAGAATTTTTTTGACCATCGATAAATGTCAAGAGGCAAATGAATTTGAAGAGCCAAAATAGAACAGATTCACAAAAAAATGAGACACATGACATTCTTCTAGATGACAAGCTATAGCAATAAA
This sequence comes from Choloepus didactylus, assembly GCF_015220235.1. Classification (NCBI taxonomy): domain Eukaryota; kingdom Metazoa; phylum Chordata; class Mammalia; order Pilosa; family Megalonychidae; genus Choloepus; species Choloepus didactylus. Next base: position 9,686,987 of record NC_051311.1, on the reverse strand, counting down.
AATGCTAAAGGACTTTTAGCATTAAGGAGAATACTAGGATGGCACCAAAATGATAGAGGCGAGTTAAACTGATGGCAAAGATAAAGTGTGCTCATTTGCACACTTAATATTTTCATGTTATTTTTGCCACCCTCATCTATCTCTTCCTGGGAAGGAGCCCCTATTACCTAAAAATCTATTTTGGACCTGTCGATCAATAACCCTTAGGGTCAGATACATTTGAGGATTCAGAAATAATTGTTTTAATTTTAGAACAATAATGCAGAGCAACTATACAGTCTATAACATTACCTATGTTGGGCAGCACCCTGTAATCAAACACAGGAATATTTCTGCAGAGAAACAGAATATTTTTACTAAGTAGGATGAATAAAGGACTGCAAATAGCCTCACTTCATATGAGGCCATGTTTCACTGCCAAATGAGTTATGAAAAAGCTGTTTTTTGGAGCTTTACGAATTTTGGAATTGTGGCTAAGGGATTATATCTTAAACTCCAATGATCAGGGTTTGCATTTTGACATCTGACGGTAGTGAGAAGTTAAGGGTTTAAAATTCCAAAAGAGATGATGAGAACCCTTACTGACTGGCAGAATAGGAACATGAATCCCTTGAATATTAGCCAGCCAGTTTTCCTGCTACATCAGTGTTCCCCAGAACTCAGGTGGCAATCCAATAGTACATCATGGGATTGATTTAGTGGGTCAAATCTGGCATCTAAAAATGAGATGGATTAGGCCAGACTAGAAAATATTGGAGTACACTGTGTACAGTGTGTGTGTATATAAGGTTTCAAAGTAAAATACATTTTTTATTATGGGTGTCCGGTCAAAAAATTTTGAAAGAAATTACCAAACAATGCTAAGCTCTAAATTTAGTTTCCTATAGAAACATAGAAAGCAAAATCCAAAGTCTATTAATAAATTTTAATACAAATTTAAAGTGAAGCACGATTATAAATTATTTCTGTACAGTTGTTACAAAGAAATGGATGCCCTTTAACAAAATGAGATTTAATTAATTTGTCAAAATTCCAGCCAGTGTAACCTTTGGAATAAGATAGGAAAAATCTTATTGTCCAAGGAGTTATAATATTATGATTCTTGAGATCTATAATTAAATCAATCACCTACGTATTACACAATAGGTGAATTGTATTTCATTATTATGAAACAGAGCATTTATATAATTAAATTATTTTATGAAAAACAAAGCATTTCTTCAAATATTAAAAGTGCCAGTCACTAAAATAATCTGTTAGGGAAAGCATATCAAGGTAACACAGTCCGGAATTAAACACAACAGCTGCATAGAAATTGGAGTTTCGTATAAAAGAAGTACTATACGATTTTACTATACACCATATATAAACATACATTACGCACTGTTATATCCCGAGGATGCATCTGCGTGATTACCTGACTGTATTATTATAGCGCTCTCTTTCCTTTTCTGCTGTATTTTTAGGTACCTTCTCGAACCCAGGAATCCTCTGACACAGGCTTGAATCAAAATAAGCTTGTCGATGGTCTCCTTTCTCATTAAATTTAACTGTTCCACGTGATAATATTTAAGGAACACCTTAAAATAATTAAGATAAAATACAAGTAAAGCTAATGGGATGTAGATATGAAACATGCATGTGCTACACTTCCAAGAAATGACTATATTCTAAGTCATTTTTGATTTTGGAAGTCATTATTTCTTTGGCCTGTATATTGCTATGACATAATTGATTTTTAGGCTTGAAGAAACCCCCTCTTGGAGAAGGAAGGAGGGAAGTGGCATCAGACTGATGTACAACAGGTCACTTTAGGCTTTGTTGGATGGGCCAAGAAGGGAGGATGTTGACTTTTATCTAAATTTTAGCATCAGATGCTCTGGGCAAAGCTATTTTTTATGTTTTTTTTTTTAATAAGTTAATAATATTTCACAAATCCATTTATAAGCTAGAGGGCCATTATAATGATATGCATTAGTTATTACTAGTTATAATTATTAGTTGTGTTTACTCATCAAACATTTTATTGAGATGCACTACATAGCTTATCTGCTGGGGACTCTAAGATGAGTGAGGCAGGGAACCCTTCCTTAGGGGTTCAAGGGAGAGGGTGGAGGGCCCCAGATAGGAGAAAAGAACGACTTTCTCTTTGGAAACTATGCTTGCTATGGGAGAAAGGAGTGATGAATTTTGATAATTCTAAAATCAAAATGAATCAGAGCAACAGAGGAGCCTGAAGGCCTAGAGTTGTGCTATTCTAAGGGATTTCTGGGTTAAATAAGAAGGTTGTTTTTTTTTTTTTTTTTTTTTTTTTTTTAAAAAAAAGCTAAATTTACTAGTAAAAGTCACCTTAAAAGAAATTTACTGAATCCATTAAGAAAGTCACTTAAATTCAAATTTGACAGCTGAGTCATGAACCTGGTAACTCTGTAGAATTCTTTTAGCATTCTGTGACTTGAAAGCTTGGCATCTCAGGCAAGCAGTTAACATTATAGGCTTTGATTAAATTTAGTTTTAATTTCTTCAGGACTCTGAATGTTAATATATTTAGTCCATTCTGCTGTTGACAATTCATTTAAAAATTCAATCTGTTTAAAAAGGTCATCATTTTCTTTTGCACAGTATTAGAAATATTCCTATATTAAATATTTTATCCATCTTAATGAGTTGGAAAAGGTGAAGTGGAAAAATACAAATAGCTTTAAAATGCTACTTAAATACCAGGCAGAACTGGAATTGCAAAGGGCCTTTTTACAAGTTAAAACTCCATTTGAAGTTAGGTGTGTGTTTCAGACCATAAATCATCAGATTGCTGCCTGATGGAATTCATCTTTGTGAGCATTAAAAGAAAATCATGTGAATAAAAGACATGCCTTTATATACACACAATTTTCCCCTACTGAATATTTAAGTAAATACAGATTATTGAATATGAAGGACCTTTGGTTTAAGATTGTCATTTAAGAAAATTCTTTGAATTATAATACTAACGTATCTGAAAATTCTCTCGCACACTTCTAACCTCCGAGATCTAACTAATAACGGGTTTCTCTGCAAATGTGCAAGTTTCTATTGGTCCATTTCTGCATTGTGGCTGAGAGTGGTTATTCCCGAGTGGTCAATCTGTGGGTTCCTCTTTGCTTTAGCCTGGCTCCTTTCCCCATCCTCCCCCAGGGGTGCATTTCGAGCACCCCTAAGACATGGTACCCCTTGTCTCCATTTTGAAATGCTATGACAATGTCTGATGAACATAGAGCCATCTTTTCTCCTACCTAAGACATAACCACGTCAACATCCAAACACATATAGTGAGTCTAGCAATAATCGTTAACATTTTATTCAGGATAAATTTCAGGTATACCACAGTTTTGAAAATTAGGAAAAAAAGAAACAGAGGAATTCTCCTTGGATCATTTTCATTCTCTATTTGGTGGTGATAAGGAGAGAGACTATACCAGTCTGTTTTCAATATCATTTGAAATGATGTACTTATCATAAGTCTCATTCCTTTTTTTGAATAAAGATACACATTTCTTGAGTTTCTTGAAAGAAACCATTATAAAAAACAAAAGTTTTACATTTTGATATTGAAGGGAACCTTTAAGAATTTGAAAATTCATTCCTCTTATTTTAAGCTAGAGATTCTGTACCATAAAAAGCCATAAAACTCTCAATCACTGTAAATTATTACAGTTTAAATAAATGTGACGTAATTCCTAAAACCTTTTCTAAAAATTGCATGAGCACATTACTTTGGTTTTTCCAAGAGCCCAGTTGTCGAGGCCGGCTTTTTCCAGAATGGCGGCACAGGTGTCGGGACTGACAGGGGGATCCTCGCTGGACTTGTAGCACAGGATCGAGTACCTTGAACGGGAGAAGGGGTGTGTTAGGGGGGGCCTGGTGGGCCCCGACAGCCGTGTGCAGGGGAGAGAAGGGAGGACACTGTGTGGGACAGGGCTGCTCTCTGGGGATCCCTTAGGCGTTCTCAGAGTGACTCGGGAACAGACGGATGCAAACCCAGATGGGTCCCTGAGTGTGAAGCTGAGCACTGTGTTTAACTTCAGGGATTGCTTTCCAACACCGAACCCTGAACTCACCCTCAAAAACTCCTTCCCTTCAACCCTTCTCTGGGTGCTCAGAAGTGGAGAGATTGAAGGGGCAGAAAGCCATGGGGAAGCGTTTATGCTTTTCACCTCCACAAAAACACCAGAAGCTGATCCTGAGATTGGGCCAAGGAATTCAGTTCTTCCCAACCTTTCCACCCTGTGCCCATGCCTTCCATCAGCATTTTTTTCCCCTGAGTGATCGTGTGTTTCTCGCTGGCTGGCTTTTTTCTCTATTAGTTCAAGCCTTCAGTAATTGAGGGGAGGATATGAGTAAGAGGTTAATGCAGGAAAACTGAGAGGCCAGAGGTGCTCAGGGAAGGGGGTGAATTCAGGGGAAAAAAATCTTAAAAATCAATCAGGGTGGAGTTATCATTCTGGGTAGACTCGGGCATATCATGTGACCTCCCTAAGTATCAATTTCCTCCTCTAAAAATGAGCCCCTAGATAAAACCTCTAAGAACCAAACATATATTCCAGTCCCCCAGGTCTCACTCCATTAAATCCGCAGATGAACGGCTGCTTTAGGCTCTTTGGGGGTTCCCGGTTCCAATCTCAGAGGAAGCAGTGGGGGCCGCCTTTGCCCCGACTCTACAAACAGCCTCCGTGCACCCAGCAGCCACTGCCCCGTTCCCCGGGCCACCCCTTCAGCCCCGATTGCCCCTCAGGCATGGCCACCCCTCCCAGGCCCAGCCTACGGCCCCATCCAGCCATGTCTTCCTTCCCGATCCAGCCAGGACCTTCCCTCCTGCCCCCCGAGGGAGCCAGCCCTGCATCCTCACTCTTGTTCCTGTGCCACACGTGCTCTGCAGACATGCCAGCCCAAGCCCACCCACTGTCTGCATCTCTGCCCTCCTACGGGCTGCTGAGCACAGCCCTGAAACATCTCCCTTCCCTCGGTCAGTGGGGCCCACAGGGAGGCTCAGAAATGCTGCTGGAGGTCTGTGGCCCTTTGCCTGCCTTGGTCCCCAGGACAGCTATTGGATCCTCTCGTGGTCTTCAAGTCCTCCATCCGCCCTGCTGTCTGCCCTGCTCTCAGGAGGTGAGCTTGTCTCTGCCGGTTCCTCCCCCAACTACGAATTCACAGGCCCACTGTTGATTCTCCCCTCCTCCCTCCAAGGGCAAGTCTGTCTCCATCTGCCTGTGTTCTGGATGCCATCTCCTCGGCTCTTCTGTACGTTTTCAATCCTTAGTCTCTTCTGGCTCCTTCTGTTTGGCACAAAAATAAACCACCCCTAAGCCTCTCTCATCTGAAATGACTCTCTCTCTTCCACCAGCTTTACAGACTAGTTGAAAGATGGTTTAAAATATCTGGCTCCACTTCCCTACCTCCCATCACCCCTCAGCTACTGGAATGTTCCCTCTCTTTCTAAACTCTCGCCACAGGTGCCTCTTCCCCTGCCTGGCTCCCTGTATGCCGTGATTCCTAAACCTACATCTTGAATGCTAACTTTTTACGTGAACTGGAAACACGTTATTTCTGACGGCCTACTGCACATCCCCACCAGGCTGCCCCACAGGCATCCCACATGCAGCGAAGTTCATGATGTTTCCCTTTCTTCACTATTTCCTACTCTGTGAATGACGCCACCATTTTTTAAAAGATATGACATCTAGTTATCTTAGATCCCTCCCTATTCTTCACTGTGTATATTCAACAAGCTACAAACTCTCTGGAACCCGTATCTTTCTCTTTATTCCTATAGCTACTAATTTAAACCCATCCCTCAACACTTCCCACCTAGACTTCGGTAATTGTCTCCCTGCGGGTCACCTCCATCTCCACTGCCTCCCCTCCAGCCGACTTCCACAGCTCTGTCTGAATTAGTTTTCTAAAGTGAAAATCTGATCATGCCCCTTCCTGACTTGAGAGTCTCCAGGGACTTCCCGGGTTCTAAGCTGGGACGGCAACATCAGGCGCTACCAAAGGCCAGGCAGGGGAAAAATAAATGGGCACCGGAGTGCTGGAAAGTATGAAAGGGAAGGTCATGCCTGCCAAAAAAGTCATTCAGCTTGTTTGCCACATATGAATAGCCTGAAGCTCCCTCCTGTTCTTAACCCCGGCCTGGCTTTCCAACCTCAGCCTTGCTATTTCTGAGCTCCATGCCGCTGTGCCTTTGCATGTGTTACTTCTATGCCTATGTGCCCTTCCATCTCCATGCCTCGGGAAAATCCACTCTTTCAATATTCTAATATATCTTCAACTAACAGCTAATGGAAGAACTGACATTCTCTTTCTGACTGATAGAAAACACAGTGACTGATGTCCACTGTACTCTCTGGTATGCCTGTCTGCTTCTGCTCCATCATGTGAGCTGTGTTTGCTCCAAACCTGTTTATGCCTGTGGCACCTGATGTGACATTCAGATATATATCAAGTAAATGGATGGGACATGAGTAATGAAAGCCAAAGAGCTGTTTCTCCAAAACTGTCAAATGCTTTGGTAAAACTTCCTAAACATGAGTCTCTAAAAGACTATCACATTAAACATGGATGAGGCAAATACAAAGGATCAAGGAAAATCACAAGAATTTAGAAATATTTAGCCCTCTGTTTCACAAGTATCTTCACCTTCTTGCTTCACTTCAAGAAATTTTAAATGGAAATCCAAAAAGAGATACCATATGGGATAGTCTATGCACAAAAGAGTCAATAAGCTCCAGTTAGTGGACTTTTACTAAAAATAAGATAAAAACTTAAGCTTATATTAAAAGATTGAAAACTGAATATATGTTCGTGTGTTTAGTTAAAATATTTAAGGCATTGCATAATAAAGAATTTGGTTGGCCTTTGTCGCTGGTTCTTGGGAGGTAACTTCCAAAGCCTTGGAATTTCCTGAGTGATTGTAGTGTTGTCCCCCCCCCCCACCCCCCCACCCCCCGCAGTAGTAACCTTGAACCTCAAGCAAATCAGATAATGCTAATGAGGTGACTCAGGTTGGGGCCCAGCCAGGCCAGGATACTTCTCTGTGTTGGGGGGGTCTGTGTGCCTTGTAGGAGGTGTAGCAGCATCCCTGGCCTCGGCCACTGGGTGCCAGTAGCTCCTCTCACCACCACCTGTTGTGATGATGACAAATGTCTCCAGATACTGACAAATGTCCTTAAAGAATCACTGGGAAAGGCTGTTATCACATAGCAAGTGACAGAGCTGGGAAAGGAACCCAGATCTTCCAACAGCTCAGCTCAGCTTGGCCTCTGGGTCAAATTGCCTAAGACACGTATCCTGTGCAGCCACAGGGGAGCTCCAGGCCAGGCACAGAAACTTCCAGCCCAAGTTAACAGCTAACTTTGTTTTCAATGCATCATAATCTTTCCTCCTGGACCACCTAGATAATTCTACTTCCTGCTTTGCTTCCCATAAACCTTCTGAAGAATTTTTATATAAAATGAGCATCATCATTAAGAAAAGAAATCCTCATACCGCTTTATGAAGTTAGCGAAAAGTATCCGATGGGAATAGCCTAGCCTCCGAATTCTTGCTGTTTCGAGAATTCCTGTGTAGCGAAGCTGCAGCAGAACTTTCTCCTTGTCATATTTTCTTGCCTGGCGATCGTTATTAGGTTTGATGCAACGAACAAAATGAGGCTGTCCCACCACCATTTTAGACAACAAATCCATCAGGGAATACTATAATATGCAACAGAAATACATTTCTCAATGGAGCACACAAAAAGTTGTGATCTTGCAGGTCTTTCTTTCTACTATAAAAATAAAATTAGATAATGGAAGGTTACAAATGCTCATATCCATTCACAGTAAGTGGAGGGATATCTGTATTAATGAAAAATGTATTTACAGATATTTAAGAAATTGTGGATTTACTCATAGAAATGTAGAGGCAATAACTAGAAACTTAGCTTTTACAGATTGCCTGAAAATTCCTAAGGCAACTTTAGTTGATAAAATTATGTTTTATAGACTGTATTATATATTCACAGGGAACCTTGCTAAATTTTAATATTTAGGCACAAGTCAGATTAATGCTGCCTTTACTATTACTTTCCTTGTCTCACTCTTTATAGAATTCATATCCTATTGAAGTAAATACTTCTATCTCTGCCAAATCATCGCATGTTCCAAAGTAAGAAAATAGATGTTAGTGCAGTTTTAATATCTAGGGCACAAATATAAAGTAAGCAAAGTGATATTCAAGTAGACACTTCAACCTGCTCCAGTTTAATACTTCTCTTGTTTATTTGGAAAGATTTGTAAACACACAGATATGAAAGCAGTGTTCTGCAGCCATACCCCATGAACACAGTAGCCAATTTCCAGACACCCAACTATATATAATTTATTGAGATAGCCATGGTTCAACAGAAGTGGAATCCCAGAAACAAGTATTGCAAAGGCAGGAAACAGAATCTACTGCCAAGGTGATGCATGGACAACCACTGTTGGCTGGCTCTCTCCTCTGGCGTTTGAAATAGAAAACTCCAAGTTAAAAGCCAGTGCCAGCCAGAGACTGGAGATGGAGACTGGCAACGCCCTGGAGGTGCTTTGCTTCCATCCTCTTCCAACAGCTGGGTCTGCCGCTTTGGAGCCCCTTCTCCTTCCATTTATCTGGGAGTCCTCACCCCTCCTGTCAAGCAGACACTAGGGCGAGGTTCTCGCCTGCCTGCCTTCTGAGCAGGTACTTAGGCTTTCAGGCACTGGTTTTGGGGACAAAGGGGACCAGTACATAGACTTCTCTGCAGAATGAAAAAAACTTTGAAAACACATCACACACCATCTGGAACCATCCTCCATCACTTTGCATTGCAGCGGGAGGATGGAAATGATTTTATGAATTAATCTGGTTCAAACACAGACGAAGTGTTTGGTGTTCATCAACAGTGGCATGATTATGGTCTTGGATAACTGACTTGAAGAAAGAAAATACGTGGCTGTGGACACTCTTGGTGGTTCAGCTCTGCTCTCTCCTGGCACAGGGTGAATGTTCCCGCCACAAACGTGAGACACCAACTAGATAAATGGACCAGGTGCGGCTCAAAGACAACTGAGCTCACGTTGCGTGCTGGGACCTTAGGACTTGAAGACTATTCAGTACAACGACACAGTCATTTTAGAAAGTATTTCATGATTCTATCAGAGAATTGGATTTATTCACTTAACACTTATAAGTAAACTGAACACAATTTTCTTCCCCTCCCCTGCATTAAATTATATTATTTATGATTTCCAAGTTTTAGGTGGTGTTTTCTTCATTTTCATTGGCTGGTTTGTATGATTTTTATCAGAAAAGCTAAACAAGAACCAGAACCAATAATCAAGGGAAGGCTATCAGGGGTTCTTCATGGCACCGAGGAAACCAAGCGCTTCTTTTCTGTCCCTCCTCCCATGTTCTCCGGGCCTTGATCCTGTGCTGAGACAAGCACGTGGACCCCCGTGGCATGCTGCCATGTCCCCTGTGTCCTTCCCCCTGCCCCATTCCTAACACGGGCTTCCATTTTCCTTTTGCGATTTTTAGCTCGATATGGAATGGAGGTGGATGCTCCCCTTGACCACCTGTCTATCCTAAGATCATTGAGGAGTAGAAAGGAGCACTGGTATTTACCATAGTGGAGAACCCAAAGCCATTTTAGTTTTTATTCTAGTGGAAATGTGCTTGGTTCTATGGCAAATTCTAATCAAGTCATGGACCTGCATTAAGACTGACCCACCTAGGCTACCATAATTTCACAGGAAAAGATATCAAAGCAAACCAATCCACAGATTTTTTTGACTGTATCCTCTAATATAGCCTGTATCTAACAAATAGTAATTTAAGTAAAACAAAAAATCTCTTTTTTAATGCCACTATGATATTTGTTACTAGTTTTTGATTGGTAACTCATTTAGAATGAATAACATCCCTAAGCATAACACATCAGAATTCACTATCCTTACTCTAAAATATGATGCGACTGTTTGCATTTTCACGTTGGTTGCCTCTCTGGTATGACGTGTGGCTTCTCCATTTTCACCCTAAAGAGACCAAGGAAGAGAGTGATGCATTAATACCTACGGCACTTTATGATCTAAGGGGAACACAAGGCATTGCCCTTCAGATTATTGCCATCTATTTTGCATTCAGATACACAAAACAGCAAAATGTTGTGGATATTTTTACTTCAAGGTAATTGCTTGGTTGATCTCATTGGAAACTTAATTGGTCTTGCATGGAATGTGACTACCTCTGACCTTACAGACATTTTTAATGGGTCTTAAAGGTAACATTTAAAACTAGCCATAAGAGTTAGGAATATATCAGAAATGCATAATTATTTCAGCAACTGGAGGTAATACAAACAATACATGAAGGTATCTGTTTAAGCAGAAAATAAAGATCCAAGAGGAAAGCTAAGGAAAAGGCCATTTACCTGCAGCAGCACACAAATATTGCCTTAAAGCTTAGATTCTTAGGTTCACTGCTCTGAAAAATGAATTTTCTTACCTTTGTCAGGTTGATTGATTTTTCTGAAGTTTTCATTTGATAGCTTATGATGTTTTTAGTTCTAGAATATGGCAGATTGCCTACGGGAATGTAGATAAAATTAATATATCTTTTAGAATCCCTAATGGCTAGATGATTCTTTTCATTTACTTACATGTTAGAATAAGGATGGGTGAGCCCACTTTATTAATCATCACATGTTCGCGTAACCAGATGTCGAGAAAGCGATAAAATAAGGCTACGTGGATGTTTAAAAATTAGGAAAAAACTCCGGATTGAGGAATAGAAAATTTGGAAGAGTTGGATTTTCTTTCAATATCTAGATGGTATGAGGTAATTAGGATGAAGGGAGCAACTTGCTGTGTGTGTGTGTGTGTGTGTGTGTGTGTGTGTGTGTGAGAGAGAGAGAGAGAGAGAGAGAGAGAGAGAGGGAGAGAGAGATGACATCTGAGGTTTTCTGTGACCCAGGTTAAGCTTTATATGAGCCATGACAACCATACAGATCATTAATTCACAGAAGGGGTCCACAAGCAAGTCAAGCATTGTTGAGGACAATGGACATTCTCAATCTGACACTGAGAAATAAGTGCCTGGTGCTAAGGGACGACAAAATGTACTCAACCTGAGACAGCTTGTGATAGTGAAAAAACTATGGTCTTAGAAACCAGAAAAACCTGGGTTGGAATCCCAGCTGCAGTGCTTCATTTGTGCTGCCCTTGGGTAATTTATATGATCTCCCTGTGCTGTAGTTTGAGTCCATAAACTGGGGATATGCTGCCTACCTCACAGAATCCTGGTGAAATGAAATGATGTGCTTGGCACATGGAAATGTCAGTTCACTTTCATTCCTCTCCCACCCTCCACCAAGCACAATAAACCAACCAACTCACAGACCAAGAGTCTATCATCCTAATTAGTAATGCTCATAATTATCTCCAGAACTCAGTAGCACTTCAGGAACATTACTTCTCTTTTCTCTCCTTCTTTTAGGTGACATTTGAGGCTAAATGTTTTTTAGGCTAAATATTTTTGGCTACTCTTTCACAGTCTTTGTGTTTGCAAAAGGCTGGCTCCAAGAAGACGGTGAAGGCAGGAAGCCAGCCGGGACGTTGCTGTTCGCGACCCTACGATGCTTTCCTCTCCTTCTCTCATTCCTCCAGGGAACATGCAAGGGGGGCTGAAACTGCACAGCATGTTGTTCACTCTCCAAATATGAAACTTACTGACTACAGCAGAGTGGACAGAGTAGCAGATGATCTTCAGAGCTTTGCTTATTTCGGGAATTTTGCTTTTAGGATTACCAGGGAAAGTTTCAGAAAAAAATTTTAAATGGGGAAAAAAATTATCACAGACTTGGAGATTTCTTGAAAGCATTAAATGAATATACAAAGTGTTAAGAACACATTAATTAGGATAGAATTTACTTAGTAGACACTATTACTTAATATTGGCCAACTAACTACTAAAATTTTGTTTATAAGAAAAATGAAAAACTATAGGAAAGTTAATAAAGGATTAAACATTTCATTTTAAAAAAGTTAAAATTTACAAAAAAATAGACAAAAGCAGTCTTTTAAAATGCATCTAAGTATAGCAACAGGAATTAAAATTAGCATGATTCTTAATTTCAGAAAATATTTCCACTTTGCTTTTTCAGTTGACCTGTAGAACAAACCTGTGATAAACCTAGCTAGAGCTATGAGCCACAAGGAATTCTGGTGTATTTTCTCCTAATAATGGCTGAACTATAGTTCATATTTGATATCATATGTGTAAAGGGCTGTGGTTACTTTAGAATCTCGGATACAGCATAGTAGAGGGCAGAATAACCTGGGTTTTGGAGTTCTAACTCTTCCCAGTGGCGTAGCCTTGAGAAAGCTGCTCAAATTTTCCAAGCCTCACTGTCTCATCTGTAACAGTAGTATGTGTTCATAGTGTTGTTACTAGGAGTCAATGAAAGTACTTAGCACAATGCCTAGCACATTGCAATTTCTCAACTGTTTCTCATTATTACAATTATAATTATTATATTTACATGTTTATGTATCTGGGTGAATATAAAACCAAAATGCCTTTTGATAGCTTTGAGTTTCTGAGTTTACTGAAACATCTTTGACTGTGAAGTTTTTCTCTGCCCTTGGCTAATCAGACACTGTTACACTGTGACATGACATAGTATTTAGAGCATACTTTATAAGGGTAAAAACATGAAATTGGATGCAATGATACTGTTGGTGATATAGTTAGAAATGACAATTGTTAGTAAAGACTCCTGCATCTGGCCAGGATGAAGTAACACAGACCGGATTAACACTCCCACCTGAAAACAACTAAAAAGACGTGAAAAATATATGGAATGACAGTTTTCACACACTGGGTATCAAGCAGTGCAGGACAGTGTTCCCCAAGAGATGGGAAACAAATGAAGTGAGACTTATGGTTATCCCAGTTAAATGCCAGAAGAGGATCCAGGCTTCAGTGCAGGGAAGGGGAACTCAGGCGGAGCCTGGGGAAAAAGGAACAGATTCAACCAATAGAAAACAAATAGCAAGATGGTAGATTCAAACCCAACCATATCAGTAATCACATTAAATATAAATGGTCTGATTGCCCCAATTAAAAGGCAGAGATTGTCAGATTGGACTAAAAAAAGCAACACCCAACTATATGGTGTCTACAAGAGACCTACTTTAAATATAAAGACAAAAATAAATTAAAGCTAAAGGTATGGAAAAAAATGTACCATGCTAAAACTAATCACATGAAAGTTGGAGTTGCAATATTAATATCAGACAAACATTTCAGAACAAAGAATATTAACAGAGATAAAAAGGGTCAGGTCATTTTTATAACAAAGTGGTCTTTCATCAAGAAGGCATAACACTCCAAATATTTATGTACCTAATAACAGGACATCAAAATACAGGAAGGAAAAACTGATAGAAATGAAAGGAAAAGAGACAATTAACAATTATAGTTACAGATGTAAAAAATCTTCTCTTAGTAATCGATAGAACCTTACGCATAAAACCAGTAAGGATATAGTCGACTTGAAAAATGCTATCAAGCTGATTGAATTGAAATTTACACAACACTGCACCCAATAATGGAGGAATACACATTCTTCCTAAGTAAAAATGGGCCAGAAAACATGTCTCAATAAATTTAAATAGTTTCAAATCATACAAAGTATGATCTCTGATCAGTATGGAATTAAATCAGAACTCAATAACAAAAAGATGCATGAAAAATCCCCAAATATTTGGGAATTAGATAAGACACTTATAAATAACCCATGGGTCAATAAAGAAAGCAAAAGAGAAATTAAAGTATATTTTCAACCGAATGAAAATTAAAATATAGCATATCAAAATTAGTGGGCTATAATTAAAACTGTGCTTAGAGGGAAAGTAATAGCTCAAAATGGCAATATTAGAAAAAGAGAAGCATTGTCTTAAACGAGTGAACTAAGCTTTCACCTTATAAATTAGAAAAAGGGAAGAAAACCCAAAACAAGCAGAAAAAAGGAAACAATAAAGATAAAAGCTAAAAAAAAAATCAATGAAATAGAAAACAAAACCAATAGAGAAAATCCAGTGAAATCATAAGCTGTTCTTTGAGAAGACAAAGAACATTGGTAAACCTTTAGAAAAACTATCAGTAATTGTTGTGGGTTGAACCATGCCCCTCATGGTTCAAGATATTTTCAAGTCCCAATGCCCGGGACCGAAGAATGTGACTTTATTTGAAAATAGGGTCTTTGCAAATGCTCTCAAGTTAAGATGAGGTCCTACTGGACGGGGATGTCCTTATAAAAAGAGGGAAATTTGGACCCAGACACAGAGACACGTGAAGACAGAGGCAGAGACTGGAATTAGGCAGTTACACCAAGGATTGCTGGCAGCCACCAGATGCTGGAAGGGGCAAAGGATTCTCCTCTAGATCCTTCAGAGGGAGCATGGCCCTGATGATCAAAACTTTGATTTTAGACTTCTGGCTTCCAGAACTGGGAGAGGATACATTTTCGGTGGTTTAAGCCACCCACTTAGTGGTAATTTGCTACGGCAGCCCTCAGAAACCAGTGCAGATTATTGTGGGACCAGCAAGTGTGGTGCTGCTATAAGGACTAGTGATGACCCCTCATGTGTCTAATGGAAAGGATTGCCTTGATGTTGACAGAAGACCAGTAAGAATTTTACGCCAGCAGAAACATTGCCAGCCTGGACCAAACAGGAAGGGAATTGGAAAAAATGAAAGAGGAATGACTGAGGGCAGAGCCACAGATGCAGGGGCCAGAAAAGGTGGGACCATGTCCTGGAGGGTACAGAGGACAGAACACTGAGCCACAGAGAATCGAGCCACAGGGCCCGAGACCTATGGAATTTGCCCTGCTGGGTGATGAACTCGCTTTAGACCAGCAACCCCTTTCTGTCCTTCCTATTTCTCTGTTTCAGAATTGGAATGTCTATCCCATGCCTGTCCTACCAGTGCATTCTGGAAGCAGATAACTTGTTTTCTAGGTTTCATTGGTCCACAGATGGAGAGGAATTTTGCCTCAAATGCACCATCTCCAGAGTCTCACCCACATACTGGACACAGATGCTTTAGAATACGAGATTTGGGACTTTTTTAGTTCATTATGGATGCAATTTTGGACTCAGAGTTGATGTTGGAAGGGTTAAGACTTCTGAGGATGTTGGAATGGGCTGAGAGTATTTTGCATGGGGGGAGGACGTGGAATTTTAGTGGCCCGGGGGCAGACTGCTAGGGGTTGAATTATGTTGCCCCCAAAATACACATTCAAATCTTAATCCACAGTACCTGTGAATATGCCTTATTTTTGAAAATGTAACCATGTTAAGATGAGGTCATCCTGATTCAGTGACTGGTGTCCTTACAAGAACAGGAAATGTGGACACAGACCAGAGACACACAGGGAAAGAGGCCACGTGAGGGCGGAGGCAGAGCCAGGCGCCATCAAACTGCTGGTCATGGAGCACCAAGGACTGCTGGAAAATTGTGGAAATTGATAAACTGCTAAGAAAAACTACCAGCACTAAAATGAGAGAAGACACAAAACGACCACTGTCAGGAATGAGAGAGGGGATATCACTTCAGAACCTACAAACCTTAACAGGGCAATAAGGGAAAATTATGATCAATATGTCAATAGATTTGTTAATAAATTTGACAACTTAGGCAAAATAGACAGATTTCTTGAAAGTCACAAACTACTAAAGTTCACTCAAAAAGAAACAGACAACTTAAATAGCCCTGTAGCTATTAAATACATTGAATCTGCAGTTAAAAACCTTCTCACCCCAAGCCCTCCAGGCCCAAATGGATCATTGGTGAATTCTACCAAGCAATTTAGGAAGCAATGATACTCATTCTACTTCTCCTGAAAATTGAAGAGGAGGCAATTCTTCTCCTTTCTATGAGACCAGCACTACACTGATTCCAAAACCAGAAAAAGGCATTATGAGAAAACGATAGTCCAATATTCCCCATAAACTTACAGATACAAAACTTCTTAACAAAGTGTTGGCAAACTGAATCCAGCCATACATAAAAAGTACAATGCATCATAACCATGCAAGGTTTTTCTGAGGAATTCAAGGTCAGTATAACATTCAAAATTCATTTAACACATTTCTATAAACTAACAACAAACAATTTGAATTAAAAATTACCATCTATAATAGAAAACGTGAAATACTAGCAGATAATTTAACAAAAGATATGGAAGACCTTTACAATGAAAACTATAGAATATTCTGAGAGAAATTAAGGCAGACAAATAAATGGAGACATATATTATGCTCATTGATCAGAAGACTCAATATTGTGAAGATATCAAATCTCTCCAAATTGAGCTATAGGTTCAATGCATCCCAATCAAAATTCAACCAGGATTTTTGTAGAAATTGGCAAGCTCATTCTAAAATTTATATGGAAAAACAAAGGAACTATAATTGCTGAAACAGCTCTGAAAAGGAACAAATTTGAATAACTTACACTATCTGATATTAAGAATTTTAATAAAGCTGCAGTAACTAAGAAGTGTGATGCTGGCTTAAAGATAGGCAAAAGTATCAGTGACACAGAATAGAGAGTCTAGAAATTGAGCCACATATATGTGGTCAAATTGACTTTTGACCAAAACAAATTCAGTGGGGGAAAGGATAATCTTTGCAACAAATGGTGCTAAAACAATTGGATAGCCTTACCTCATGCCATATACAAAAATTAATTCCAATGGATACTAGACCTAATTTTGGGGGCTGAAACTATAAAACTTCTAAAAGAAAGTACGGGAGAAAATATAAGGGATTTGGGGTTTGCTAATATTTCATAAATATGACTCCAAAAACATGAATTATAAAATAAAACAAATAAATAAATTGGATTTCATAAATTTTTTTTTAAATGTTCCCTTTGAAAGACACTATTTGTCAATGAAAAGGCAAGCCACCAGCAGGAAAAAAAATACTTGTGAGATTTATAATTGGCAAAGGACTTATATTTAGAATATATTAGAAACTCTTATAGATAATAATAAAATGGGAAATACATTTGAACAGACACTTCAACTAACACATTTGGATGGCAAATAAACATGAATACTGAACATATTTGGTGGTTAGGGAAATAAAAGTTAAAACCATAATATGATACCACTACACACCTTTAAAATGGCTAAAATTAAAAAGAATGACCACACCCAGTGTTGAGAAGGATGTGGAACAACTAGAATTCTCATGGACTACTGGTAGGAATGTAAAATGGTACAACTACTTTGGAAACCAGCTTGGCGGTTTCATAACAAGTTAACACACATCTATGCTATGACCCAGACTTTGCTTTCCAAGGAATTTGCCTAAGAACAAGGAAAGCATCTGTCCGAACATTTACTCATGAATGATGAGAAATCCTGTTTGTTTTAGGCAAAGATGGGAGCTGCCCAAATGCTCATTAACAGGCAAGTGGATAAATGAATTGCACTACATCCATACTCAACAATAAAAAGTAACTATTGATACATACAGCAATATGAATCAATCTTAAAATAATTTTGCTGGTTGAAAGAAGTCAGAAGAAAAGAGCATGTACTGTGTGATTCCATTTATATGAAAATCTAGAAAATACAAATTAATCTATGGTGGCAGAAAGTGGATCAGTCATTTCCTGGGAGCAGGGAGTGGGGTGAGGGTAGACTGGGAGGACTGGGAGGGAAGGATTACAAAGGGTTATGAGGAAACCTTTGAGGGTGATGGATATGTTCATTGCTGATGGTGGGGATGGTTTTATAGGTGTTTATTTATGTCAAAATTCATCAAATTATACTCTCTATGTATGTGCAGTTTATCATATCTCAGTATCCTTAATAAAGCAGTATAAAATGCAGAAAACTATTTTAAACTCCATAAAGATAAACGACTAAAACATTTTTCTACTTGAAAGAAAATGCAAGGATGCATCTGGTTACATGGAACAAAGGCATGTGAGTTTTTAATCAATAAGGCCGGGTTCACTGAACCTGCAGAACCTCAAAGAATCATCCAAAGCCCCTCCTGAAAACAACAGATAATTCTGAACTTTTGGAGGTGAGTGCAAGAGGACGCCACCATATTTTCTTGTCAGTGTTTCTAAGTTTTTTCTTTAATGAAAATCTAGCTTCTTTATATTCATTTTATGTTTTTCCAGATGACTGGGGACAAAGGATATCAATAAATGGATATTCAGTGAGCTGGAAACAAATCAACTTGAAAAATTGGGGATTATACTCATGAAAATCACAGAAACAGGAACTACTTGATGGACTGGGCCTGAGAAATCTTTCAAATCGTCCTACCTGTTTTTGCCAGAGGGTGGTTGACAAGTTGCCGAATGACACTGTTTTCTGATGACCTCAAAAGTAGCACAATATCAGTTGGAAGGGTGTCTCTATTTTTAGCCAAGAACCCACTTGCATTATAGAGGACCTGTTGATTAAGTATATTATCAAAATTATCACAATCAATGTTGCTGATGTCACCACCACCACCACCACCGTCATCATCAGCAGACACACAGACATTTATTGAGAGTTTACCCTGTACCAGTCAACAGGGATACAGAGATTTATAAATCTTACAATTTGATTGAAAAAAAGAAACCTCCAGGTACACTGCATATTTTGTCAAAGAAACACTTGTGTCTGACTGATTTTATTTAGGTTGAAATGACCTGTTGGTGGGGATTGTCTTATAGGTGCTTATTTATGTCAAAATTCATCAAATTATACTCTCCCATGATTCCTCCCATTTATTATGTTATCATCTTGTGGGCTTCTTTTCTCTATTTGGAGGGTTGGGAGTGGCTATAAAGGAAGTACATCATGGCCATTAAGTATTGTCATTTCTATGCTAACTGATCCACTAGCAGAGACTCTGTTTTATAGATTTTGTTAAGTAGTAGTATGGTCGAAGTACACTGTGGGTAGGTAGTAGTGTTTCTGGCCCATCTAAATACTTTTAAGACTTTCTAAAGGTCAACATAACAAAGATTCCTGTAGATTGATCCAATATGATAAGTAAAAACATCTGGATAAAATGATCATGGGCAATTCTTAACGGATGTTTTAAAGGAGGTTTATCTGGAAAATCATGTACTGCAAGTCAAAAGAGGCTATAACTGGAATGATTTAAAGTAGATTTTTCCAGTGACAAAAATCTGTGGAATATTGACCGATCAGGTCGTCAAGTAGACCAGAACACTCAGAGTTCTGTGTTATGTCATTTTATGTCTATCTCATTTTAGACATTCTTTCTTGATTTTAACATCTTTATAACATCATTGAGAGGGAACGACCCGTTATTCTTCACAGAAGGGAGAGAAAGCACCCCATATGGGTGAGGGACAATACATCCGCAGTTTGTGCTGATGTGGGAATGTGCTTCTGTCAATGCATAAACAGTTCTTCTCCAGCTGCACCACAGCCCACAAACCTGTTCTATCTGTGTGTGCTATCCCAGTATCTGACAACAGCTGCAGCCCCCAGCTCCTTCTGTTGTTGGAAGGGAGGATTGATGAAGGCTGCAGTGGAGACGGCACCATCTAAGGTCTAAAAAGGCAGTTTACATAAAAATTCCCAGCTATCATTAAGAGAAGGACAACAAAAAAACAAAAAGGCAGCCATCAACAGGCATCTCATCCAAAATCAGATCTTAGGATCAGAAAGATGAACTCTTTCTTTCAGACTGGTCTTTTTTTATTCTTGCTTCTTAATAAAAATTCACCTAGAAAACTATAACCTTGTGTTTGTTGAACAAAGATAAGATGGATTTTTTAAAAATGACTTTTCAGGACAGACGCTAGAAGCCAGCGCCCCCAGGGCCTTGGAGAGGCTGGAGAGGCTGTGGCTGCCCCAGTGAGAGGGGCAGATTGTGGAAAGCTAAGGGTAGAGTGAGGCCAGAAGGAGGCAGAGACTGAAGGCTATTTTATTATAACCACCTATAAATATTTTGGGCCATGATTTTCATGTCTATCATGATTTGACAAAAGAGAAATTCAGTCATGATTCTTCAGAGTTCCTACCTTTCCTGCACAATGGTGAATTCCAAAGCTAAGTTCCATTCTTTTAGGCCTCCAGAAGTACTGTGATTTCAGGTTACCTTCGAATTTATCTGCAGGAAAAAAAGTCATACTCCAGTATCAAGCACGTGGGATATCCTCAAAAATATGATTGATGGAATCATTCCTTTCACCATAAAAAGAACAATGTGCACTGAACAGCCAAAGACAAGACAATTTTATAGAGCTAATAAATACAGGGTTTGGAATATAATTATAAACAGCAGGGCAAAACTCAAGACCAAGAATTTTTACCATTCCACTATCAGTGAGAGCAGTGATTCTGAAATTTGAGGGTGCTTCAGAATCACCTGAAGGGCTCATTAAAACTCAGATTCCTGAGACTCACCCCCAGAGTTTCTGATTCAGTCTGGGATGGAGCCCAAGAATTTGCATTTCTAACAATTTCCAGGTGATGCTGATGTTTCCAGTCTAGGGACCACATTTTGAGAACCAGGGGTGTAGATGAAGGGAACTACTTAAAGTCAACCAGTCAAAGGCTGATGCCAAGCTCTGAGCCTAGAAATTTGGGGCAATGGCTCCCTTTTCCATTTGAAGAGCTATAGGTTATTATTGATTACAAGCAAAAATTGGGTCATCAAGTCTGTTACATCTCTGTAATAAGTTTACTACCTTCAGAGAACTTGTCATTTCATGTCTTAGAAGGAATATTTTAACATACAAATCAAGCGATTCCATGAGAGGATTTTCCCCACAACCTAGGGGTACTAAGCAGTAGAAGGTTATTTTCTTTTCCGTTTAGTATTTTCTAATTAGAGAAGAGAATAAACCAATCAGTGTCTTAGAAAGAAGCAAAGTTGTAGACATAATGGTAATAGGTTCTCTACACCATCAAAAGTGAATTAAAGTAAAATGTGAATCTCAATTTTTTGCAAGTACTTATATACAATGAATGTCTCTATTATCAGAGAATATGATGTTTCACATGAAAAGATGATTTTCCCCCAGATACCTGAAAAATCTGGTTCCTTTCTTGATTTAAGGAGCAGAACATTTTTATTTTAACCGTTTCGAATGATAATCTCCCTCAATATATTATGCACATCTCTGACCTTCTCAAATGGCAAAAATGAATATTTAATCTTTATTTGATGACTCAGGATTATTATCATGAATATTTATTAATGTACTGTAACTTACAGGTTATTAAGGAGTTTGAGGCTATTTTTCTCTACTGGTTAAAATGACTAGACTATCACAGAGGAATTTGTTTCCTCCCTGTTAGCTATCTTTTCTCAAGTTCTAGAGCTGTCCCCCTGCCCTGCTCACTAGTTTCTAATTTTGGGCTGGATAACCTCTAAGGTCATTTCTAATCTAAGATTCTATGGTTGGGGCTTCACCCTAAAGTAAGGAGAAGTCCAATGTCCAGCCCTTTTTAAATCATCACTCAATATTTCACACTATTATAAACATTCACTGGTCCAGGTATTAGATCCAAAGCCTCCCCTTTAAAATTACATACACAGGTTTTGTGACAGCTATTTTCTCCCAGTTATTTTTAAAAGTAATAATAAAATAAAATAAAAATAAAGCACTCAGAATTAATTACTGTATTCATAAAAATGCACACATATTGGATTTAAAGCTTACCGATAAGTGTCTGGTCAGTGGCCTTGGGGAATCTACTTTCTTCATCAAGAAGGGAGAGCAAACCCATTGGTTTCTGCAGAAACATGTCTAAGAGGGGCCAGTTATCTTCATATTCAACAACTCTCGCATCGATATCTTCATTCAGGTATTCATTCTAGAACAGGTCATGATGCATGTAGAAAAATTCACTTGCTGCAAGCTCTGTGAATAGTACATAGCTTGATACTATCCACCTAAGCTTTTACTTTACATGCGTGATAACAAATGGCTTCCTATGACCTTCCCCTTAGACTGGGGGTATTATTTTATTTTCTTTCCATGGAACTGCTGGCTCATTAAAGTCAGCTCTGATTATCCTCAGGGCGGTAATAAAAGAATTCGTTTCTGCACTAGAATTACAGACCTCTACAGCTTTCAAGATGAGGGAGAATATGCTGTTAATGAGCAGTAATAAAATTATGTTCCAGAATTTATAGAATATTAATTAGGTATTTTTAGGATTATATCTCTCCTGATTTCAGTCTTTTATCTAGTTGCAGAAACACTGCTGGATCTCTCAAGAACATTTACAAAACTCTTGAGTCATGTGCCGGTTTGGATGTATTATGTCCCCCAAAACGCCATGTTCTTTAATGCAATCTTGTGGGGGCAGATGTATTAGTGTTGATTAGGTTGGAAACCTTTGAGTATTTCCATTGAGATGTGACTCAACTGTGAGTGAAACGTCTGATTGGATTATTTCCATGGAGATATGGACCCCACCCATTCAGAGTGGGTCTTGATTTAATCAATGCAGTTCTATAAAAGAGCTCACAAACAGGACCTCATAGCAGCTGCAGCTTAGAGACACATTTTGGAGAATGGCATTTTGAAATGCAATCTAGGAGCAAGGAGACGCCAGCCAAGTGCCCTCCCAGCTAACAGAGGTTTTCCAGATGCCACTGGTGTTCTTCAAACCTAATGCTGATGCCTTTGTTCGGACATTTGCATGGCCATAAGACTGTAACTTGTAACCAAATAAACCCACTTTATAAAAGCCAATCCATTTCTGGTATTTTGTATAACGGCAGCATTAGCAAACCAGAACAAGTCATGATGGCATTTGCGTTGTTAGGAGGGCGGACGGCTGGGAGCCATAGGGACGGCCAATGGCTTTAGAACCAGGTTACACAGTTTCCTATCGGGGCTTGGCCACTTAACTGGCCATATAATCTTTTGGAATTTTCCTACTCCATATGTTTCCATTTTCTCATCTATTAAATGGGTAACAGTCCCCACCTCACAGAGTGAAAACATTTTTATTGAGTGTGTCATAATTAAGGCATGCAAAACAAAATCAATGAACCACAGACAATTACTGTAGGACTGTGGTCAGCCCAGCATGGGTGCTGACCATTTACTTTATAAAAGGACAGGCAGACTGTGCCGCAGCTCTGCGCCTCTGACTTTGTCTTTGCACGGCTCCTCCCAGCCCAGGGCTGAGGTCCGTAAAAGAGAGGACTCCACGACTTCTGAACATGGCTTGTAGCCACGTGGTGTGTAGGGTGCTAGCCATTTTCTCAGGCAACGGAGCACCCAAATATATCAAATAACTGCTGACTCAGGCAGAACTTGCTGCATTATTCACTCATGAAAATGACAGGCTATTTCAACGATTATTTTAATGTTTCTTTAATTCAGGAAGTACATTAATTGGACATCTTCTAATAAGGCACTCTGCTGGGTGGTAAAGAAACATTTAAAAACAAATTCCTTGTCCTCAGTGGATTTAAAATCTAATTTGAGTGATGAACTTAGTAAATAAATACTCAAAAGGCAAGATAACATACAATAAATTAGCTCCCTGTTCACTGTACTACAAGAGTTCAGAGAAAGGAAACATTTCTGGCAACTTCATGGAGGAATTTAGCTCATGGCAGATGGGGCATTAGAGAAGCTGAAACTTTTATCCACCATGGTGGAGCCTGATGACACTGAAATCTTGTTTCAAGGGAAAAGAAATGCATATTTTTATGTAAAACAAAATCTACAACATAAAAACGAGGCAGAACCCATGGTCTAAAAGGTGGGGAACCTGAAAGATACTAAATTCATCCAGCAGAAAAAGTGGAGACAAAGGCTTGGCATTTCCCAGCTTTTTCATTTGAAGGTGACCTTGGGGGAAGAAGGCAGTGGAGAATTATTTTACTGTTACACGCAGTGTGCTGGCAGCACCTTATAGTTTAAATGGCAACTGCAAAGTTCAAAAGAGGCTTGGTATGTTTTATACAGAAAGCACACGAGGTTAAGATCTAAGCCAAAGCATTTGTCATTTCCATTTGCCAGCGTCAGAATCCACCGAAACGCTTTGGTGGCAGGTTGCACAGAGCAGAGCTGAATAACTTGAAAATCAATGGGCTCTCCTTTAAGATATTTATTATTATGGACTCTGGATAAACCAATTTAGAAATAAAATGCTATTACTTAGGATTTATAATGCACTTATAACGAAAGGATAATGTCTAAAGGAATAGCTATATCTTTTTAGAGCATTTAGGGGCTCAAAATGTTTAGATGCTTTGAAGCATATGTGGAGAAATTAAACTCACATTACTGTTTGGAAAGTTCTTTGCTCTCCCCTGTACATTAAAAATACATTTAAAGCAGAAGACGAATAGAGTTCCTAACTGCATTAAAGCTGAACTGTTTAGTGCACAGCTTGCCTGAATTCTCTTTTGAAAAAGGGTAGGTGAATAATAACTAAAAATGCATATCCAGGAGTTAAGGGAAATCAGAAGACTTGGGTATTGGGAAACCCCATTCTTGAGTCAAGCTCTCCCTTGTTTTTCATTAAATTTCAAATGGGAGTCATGTAACAACATAATGGCAAGAGAGTGCATTTTAGCTCTGGGCTACACAACAGATTCAAATATTCAGGACCTAAGTGTCACTACACAGGGGTTCAAGGTTAGGACATCTAGCCTCCCACTCACCACAGCCTGGAAGGAAGGATGTCCACCACAGGCTGAGAGGCTGCAGCTCCCACATGGCAAGTGCAAATTTCGGCTGATCGCTCAGCACAGGTGGGCGAAGGTGAGCGCAGGTGAGCACAGGTGAGGGCAGGTGAGCGCAGGTGAGTTTTGACTCTCCTTGCTCAGGTCTCTGTTCAGTTACCAGCTCTTCAGACGGAGCTTCCTCCCCCTCCCTGACTCACCCAGCAACCTCCTTCCTGGGTTGGTCATTCTCTGTTACCCCTACCAGGCTTTAATTTTTCCATAGTATTTCTATTTTATTTTATTTTTCATAGCTTTTCTAACATCTTTTCTCTCTTCTTCCCTCCCATTCAAATGAAAACTCTGAGAGCAGGAGGAACTTTGTATTATTTAGGATGTACCCAGACACACTCAGGTGTGTTCAGTAAATGTCTGAGCTTTCTGGATTTCTCAAGTTAGAATTGATTTAGGAAGCAGTTTTCCAGGTACAGGAAGGTAGGCATGAAAATAATAAATCATATATGTGTGTGCTGTACAAAGAAATCTCTGTGGCTAAGGGATTTAAAATAGAGTCAGGAAGTCATTCTGGAGGTTCCTCTTATGCAAGTCTCAGCCAGACATCATAAACTGCTACAGGATGCAAAACCTCAAGCAACAAGTTTCCTTAAAACCGTGAGGACATCCGACACCAGAAACAAACCACAAGATAAAGAACTCAGTTAACTACCTAACTGAAGGACATTTGGAGCACCCCAAATATCCACCAATCACAAACACCTTAAGTAATTTTTTCTCTTTCTTTAAAAGCCTTTGCCTGGAAACACCTAGAAGAGACGTAATTTGGGTTGCCACCTGAATCTGTGCTCCAGAATTGCAATTCTAAGACCCCAAATAAAGGCCTTTGTTGCCTTGAGGCTTAGTTTGTTGTTTCTTGGTTGACAGTGCTTTGATATTTTCTGATTATCAGTGAAATACATGGCCATTCCAGACAAACTTTACAATATGGAAAAATCACCGAGACATTAAAAACCACCTATAAATCTATGTCCTAGAGATAACTTCCATTAATATTTTAGTGGAACCTTGCCAGTCTTTGTCTACAATTAGATTTTTTTCATAAAATATAAGTCATACTATTCAATTTTAATTTTACTCCATTTTCTTTAACAAAACAGAAATAACATAATGGCATAAAGCATATTCTCATGCAACTAATATGTCTTTGTAAACATATATGAATGATTACGTGACATTATATCCTGTTGTTTTCTATTTCATTCTCTTATTTGAGGACATTTTAGACGGTTTCATCATCTGTTTTAAATAGTGCTCTGAGATACATATTTGTGCACCATGGTTTTCTGTATTTTGGATTATACCTTTAGGAGAAGTCAACTCATCAAATGGTATGAACGTTTTCCAGTTCTCTGATGTGCATTTTGCTGTGGGTTGAATTGTGTCCCCCAAAAAGATAAGTTGAAATCCTGACCCCCAGTGCCCCGGAATGTGACCTTATGTAGAATTAGGCTCATTGAAGATTATTAGTTAAGATGAGGTCACACTGGAGTAGGGCGGGGCCTTAATCCAATCTGACCTGTGCCTTTAAGAGACAAGGAGAAGTCACACGGACAGACATGCGCAGGAAGGAGTCCACGTGAAGATGGAGGAAGCCAAGCCTGGAGGGGCGCAGCCCCAAACCCAGGACCGCTGAGGCCGGAAGCTGGAGGAGGCAAGGAAGTTTCTCCCCTGCAGGGTCCAGAGGCAACACGGCCTGCCGACACCTTGATTTCGGACCTCTAGCCTCCAGAGGTGGGAGACAATCGGTTTCTGTTGCTTTAAGCCACCTGGTTGGTGACACTTCACTGCAGCCCTAGGAAACTCAGGTAGAGTTCTAGATTGCTTGTTTCTTAGAGCTTGCAGCAATGCTGCTGCAACTGGCATTGCATAAACACTGCTAACTTGCTGCATCTCCACCAACAATTAATATTATCATTTACATTTTTTCCTGATATTTTGATGGCTGAG
This sequence comes from Choloepus didactylus, assembly GCF_015220235.1. Classification (NCBI taxonomy): domain Eukaryota; kingdom Metazoa; phylum Chordata; class Mammalia; order Pilosa; family Megalonychidae; genus Choloepus; species Choloepus didactylus. The sequence continues at coordinate 9,660,225 of NC_051311.1, read as the reverse complement.
ATGACATACCATTGTGTTTGCATTTCTTTGATTAAATCTTTTCTTTTTTTTAAATTTTATTTTGAAATAAATTCAAAGTTACAGGACAGTTGCAAAAACAATACAAACCCCATACACAGCATACCCTGACCCTCCTCCCCCGATACCCGGATCCATCAATTTTAACATGCTGTCACACCACCATTTCTTTCTTTCCCTCCCTCTCTCCCTCCCTCCGTATCTATCATCCATCATCTATTGCTCTGTCTTCTGAACATATGAGAGCAAGCTGCACACATCCTTGAACAAACACTATAATTCACATATACATTTCCCATGAACAAGAACATTCTTTTATGTAATCCCATTAAATGCAGCTAAGAAGTTCAAGAAATTCAACATTGATACAAAGCATTCAATTGTCATCTATTTAGACTGTCTTTTTTTTCTTTTTTTTTCAATTGTGGAAACATACATACAACCTAAATCTTCCCATTCCACCCCCTCCCTAGCATTCCATTAGTGGGATTAATCACATTTAGAATGTTGTAATGCTATCACCTTCCCACCATCTTTGATTAAATCTTAAGCTAACTAAAAAGATAGTTTGGGGGGAGAAATAAAGAGAAAATATGCTTAGCACATATTACACACTTAATGCATATCAGCTACGATGAGAAGGGTTATTATTTTGAAACAGATAATTCACATAATTTAACTTTTCCTTAGACTCAGAAACCCCATTACACCATCAGTTACTGAGATGTGAAGCCATCGGTCAGACCGACGAGACATCAAGTTAAATGAAAGAAAAAAGCTCAGGGACTTTCTTGAAATCATCCTTGATGTCTGGTTGATTTTTGTTCCTTTGTCTCTTTCTCATTTGCAGCTCTGCTAGCTTCCATAGGATTGCTTTCATGAAGCTGTCTTCTGCGAGTTTTCCTGGGTGATTATCTTCTTTAGTGTTGATCTCTATGAACTGATTTGGCAGAAGCATCCAAAGCGTCAGCTGTGCTTTCTGCACCACCTGCCAATGGATTTGGATTCCTTCCTCGTCTGCTTGCTCACCCTGTGTTGATTTCTGTCTGTGGCATGTGAAGCAAGAGTTCCCTCACTTTTCAGGAACATGAGCAATGCCACTGTGGAGAAAGATTCATGCCCCAAGCCCAAATTTTTTCTTTATACCACCATAATTACAATATTATTATCACAACACAATCTTATCAGAAGATTCTTTAGGCATGACAACAAGCCACAGTTTTCTTCAAGTTTCCTTACAATTTGACTTTTAACAGAATTCTAACACATCATTAGAGGTCAAATCTCTAACACGATCAGAAGACCTAAATGAGGCAGCATTGGGGGGAAGGCGTCTGGAATAATGGTGAAATATTTCTGTGTCCTTCTGCTTCCTTAGGTGAAGCTCCAGAATTACCTTCGTCTATAATACTTTTATGGTTCTGAACCACACCCATCGTTCTATTTCACAAAATGAAAAGTTGCCCTTCCATGCACCATCGAAATCTTCAACAATCAACGAAGATCTTATTTTTGCTAGGCCACACCTAAATTAATACATACAAGACCAAGCAACTTGTGCTCATTTTGCTTTCATTTCTTAGCACCTACCTGGATAAGCAGCTGATGAACATTCCACGTAAAGGATGGCGGGTTCTGAAATCGCCTCTCCCTACTTCCCCCAAATCCCCACAATATTTTACTGTGGCAGAACACTTTTTACTACCTTCTGATAGTCTTATCCAAATCTGAAGTTTCAAAAAGATTCTTCTGAAATCCCTAAGGGTTCAGCTGAGAACTCTGGTGCATATGACATTTTTTGTTTTATAAAAGGTGGCTGCATGCAGCCACAAGACACAGTCAGATCATTCATTGAAATCACACCTGCATAACAAAGCCCTATCCCTCCAATGAAGGTGAGGACATCATTTGACAACACTACACACTTTTAGCTACTTCAGAATCCAGAAAGATGCTACCAGCTGGTCAAGTGATCCTCAATATTTATTCTCCTGTGTTTGTTCTTTTCTAGTCATCAACTGGTATCTCTTTTATTTTTATGTTTCCTTCACCTTTTAACGTTTTCACTCATTTCAGGCCACAGAGGAGGAGTGGGATTTACACCAAGAGATGGCATTTGCAAGTCACCTTGTACGGGGCGCCATGTCTGGATGGGTCATCAGAGAGGGTGCCACACTCAAATCCAACACGTGTTCACGGAGCACCTACTATGCACAGGACAGTGTGTGTGCGGGCAGGCGGGGCTGGGGAGGTGGGATAAAGATGGAAGAGGTGGAGCTGCCATCCTTTAGGGATGCCCTCTGCCTCCCACTCCAACCTGATGTCACATTCTGGAATCTCTCTGCGTTGGGCTGTATCCTCCTTTTCCCTCGTTCCCTTATGTATACGTCTCGTCCTGTGGCCTCCTGTTTCCCGCAGTCATCTCCATCTCCAAGAGCCAGCAGGTGGCTTCAGGGGTGCAGTCTCCCCTTCTCCAGCTGCCTTCCTTCCCACATTATGTTGATTTTCCTTGACTTTTCCTGTGAAAAGACTGACCACGCCCCCTGCCTTTAAATAGACAGGGACCCTCTTCGCTCCTGCAGGGGAAATTACTTTTTTAGGTCTCTGGTTCCTCCCCACTTTGCTTATTTGTTCTTCCTGAGAAGAACAGGGGAGAGACGTCAGGAGCCCTGGACTCTGTCCTGGGTTTGCCCCACAAGCTGTGAGCCCTTAGGCAAGTCACTGGGAGATATTTCTATCCACCAACTACAGACAATCTACGAACGTTTCTTCCAGCTCTAACATTTCAAAATGCTGAGCTGCCTGGATGTGTTGTGAAACTTAATGAATAAATGTTTACAGGAAGTGTTCAAGAGGAAAAAAAACCTACATCAACACATATGTTCCCTGAAATATGCCTTTTAGTAAAAACATTCCTCAACAACTGCTCAAATGAGTTTGCATATTTATGAAAACATTGCCCACTGTGGAAGAAACCATCGATCTGCAGTTACTTATTCCAACCATTGACAAAAATCCTCCTTGTTGTCAGAGAAAGATTTTAAAGACTAAAAATCTAGGATTTACTATAGGGTGCAGTCAGTATTCACAGTGAATTGACTATGTTTATTATAGTGGGGAAAAAACTTTTGCCACTTTTTATTTTGATATTTGAATTTACAGAAAAATTGCAAGAATAGTATAAAAAAACCTATGTGCCCTTTATCCAAATTCCCCAATTTGGGGAATTCCCACAGTTGCTTTATCATTCCCTCTCTCTCTCTCTCTCCATATATGTATACATGTTTTTAGTAAAAACATTTTAATGAGATAATTATTAAAAAATAAAATAAAGAAAACAAAGTGTTGATAATACACGTGTTATAAAAATCCAAACTCTTGATGTAAAATAAAATACATGATTTGAAATCTATTTCTTCCTGCATTTTCTATTTAAAGCAATATTGAAGATTCTGATGATTTCATGTTAATATAATGGCAAGCCGCAGGGAACTGGCCATCATCAACTTGAGGTGACACAGCTCATTAATTCAGAATGTGACTACTAGTTACCTAGTGAGAAAGTATGTTGGATAACTCCCAATAAAATGCCCATGTTTTATTTTTACGTAAATTATATTGCATTCGGGAGGAAGTCATCCTAGAATAGTCTTCCTTCCAGCAGCTTCCTTATGTAGAAAGGGGATTTGCTATGAATGTTGAAGCTGAAAATCTAGCAACTCTTTGCATATGGTATTTATTCTTGAAAGCACTTTTAAAAGCTGTGAAGGATTTTATAAATGTAAATTCTATTGACTGGTATCAGCATAGGCTGAGGAGGCAATTGAGTTAGGAATTCAGGAGTGTGATTTTCTGTATACAAGGATCTCTTTCATGTTCAACTTTTTCCTCCCTTACAATTGTGTTTAAATGTTTACAAAACCATTTTATTTTAGAGTGTCAATAGTTTGCTCTAACTGCACATACACAAAACTACAGTATTTTTATGGATCTATGCGCTTAATTGAATATTCCATCAAAAACTATTTTTTAACCTAAATTATAGAAGTAAGTATCACCTCTCCCCACAGCACATTAAGGGTGTTGACATAGCTTCATTGATGAAAGGAAAACAGATTTTGTCTGAAGTGTGGGTGCTGACTAAGGATGCACAGTACCTGGGAGCCTGAGAGGCTCAGTGTGTGTGCATGTGCGTGTGAGAGAGAGCTAGAGGGGGCACAGAGACAGAGAGAGACAGAGAGGGGAGAGAAAGGGGTAGAGAGAGAGAGGGTGGGGAGAGAGCTGGGGGTGGGGGAGAAGTGAGAGAGAGAGAGGGAGAGTATATGTAGAGAGACAGATTTGGAGATCAACTTCCTTATTCATTTGGTGTATGAGAAGTTTAAGGAATATTTGTATGTGATCTCAAATGGTAACCCAAAACTTGGCCAAACATTTAAGAAGAAAAGATCTGTTTGTGTTAAGAGTTTCTTAAATGTATTTGGCTCTTTTAATGCTTAAAGCAAAAGTCCATGAAGTGCCCTTTATCACATGGGGAGCTAAACTAAGACAAATGCAACTAGCATAGCACAAATATGGCTTGCTTAATGGGAAGAAAGTTAGATATGAAATAAAAATTCATACTTGGTATGCTAAAGAATCTGAAGACATTTATAAGGGAGCTTATTTTGAATTATGCACACATTTTTTTCATCAGATGACTAATTCTTTCTACTTCATAATGTTAAAAAAAGTTGAAAATGTAGGTATTATACAGATGAATGAACTTTTATTCTTGAATTCCAACAAATTATGTGTTGGAGACCACATTCAAAATTTCAAATGATTTAAACTTTAGGATGTGAACAGCTGGAGAGGAAAGTCACACACATCACTTTCTGTAAGAGAAGCCCAAGCAATTTTTGCAGTTATTGCTTCCAATATGTGCTGTAAATAGCTCCATGCTTATAAAACAACTTCTGACTTTTAGTTCTAAGCCCACAGGTGCATGTATAAATGACATATACAAAAGCTCATTCTTGTACAGAAGCAAATATTAATAGCTTGCTTAATGAACTCTGGTACACTTAACAGCCAGACAAATATGTCATTCTAATGGATGAAGAAAGCTTATCCTAGGCATAAACAGGCATGTAAGGAAGTAGAGTGAATCTTCAGAATTCTAGGACAAGCCATGCTTTGTAGCATTACATGTGCTGCAGAGGCCTTAAAGAACAATGACATTAGTTCCAGCGCAAACTTATGCTCGGGGAGACGAAATCTACGGTCCATGCGTGAGAGTTCACCTTAATTTGAAATGTAAATGTCTACGGAGCCCAGCTCATTTCACTGGTATGTTCTATGCCACAATGATTATATCATAGTGCAAAACTAAAACAAAAACCAAAAACCATCAGCACCAGCAAGAGAATAATCTCAGCAGAACTTTGACAAGGAATTCTCATTTCTAAAGCTATGTCACTCCAGAGAACTTCAAACTTTCCATCCCACTTTGGTTACTGATGAGCTCTGTTTTATACAGAGGAAATCCAGAAAAAAACAAACAAAGCAAAACAAACAAAACCAACACCTTTGCCATGTAATTACTGTGGAGATCCAGTAGGGGAGCTATTGGAAAAAGAAGCTTCCCTTACTGGAAATGGGAAAACCAATTTGCTGCCCCCTGACTTGCTAACGGAAAGCCTTTTGAAAAATAGGGAAGTCGACAGTGTGCATGGCAATAATGCTATACAAATGGAATAGGGAAGGCTGAGATATGAATGCTGTTTATTTGGAAGTAATAAAATTGGGAGAAACTGATACACTTTTCAGCTGCAATTCATTTAGATGAGTTTGATTGAGTCTCGACTTTTAAAATGATTGCCATTATGTTCCCCAGAAGATCATCTAGAATTTCACTAAAAATATTTTACTATATTCTATTGAGCCTTTTTATAATGGAAGGCAATGAGAAATGATATTTAAACCAACTTTGCTGGGGTGTCCTGTTACATCTAAACTGAACTTGGGCTAAAAAAACATGTTCAGCAAACCGTATTTATGTTCCAGTTTTGTAAGATTGTCTATAATGTTTTTTAGTTTAAGGAGGACCAGAAATGTTTCATCTGTGAAGGTGCTGAATGAAGTTTATGCCTTGCTCAGATTTAGCCAGATTATTAGTCTGTCCCATGCAACTGAGGACACTGTGCCTTAATGATAAGCAGCAATAACTTTATTAAACTAAGAAGTTGCCACTTCCATTACATCTATGATTATATTCAGCCAAAAAAGTGTGTCATGTCTTTCATTAACATTTGGTTTAATAGTTGCTTCTCACTTAAAGAAAATAGCATAAGTGTGGTCTTTATCTGTGATAGCCAAAATACGTATAGCTACAGTTAGCATTTCAAAATTACATTTTCAGCCTTCCCAGAGAAGTGACAGAGAAAGGGAAAAACCATTTGCACCCACAGGTTAAAATTAAGAGCATCACTGACTAATCCCATGGAGTACACATCCATCCACCGCATCAGGCTCTGCTGCCAATTCCTGGTCCACAAGATCACAAGGCAGAGACTCCTGGGTGTTCACTCAGGGAAGGCACTGGCAAGGATCAGAAATGGACTTAATTTCTCAAAGCACTTTTTACAATCTTGGATCTTAGTTAAATTTTAATTTTATTTGGGGTAATTTTGGGTTGTTTTGTCTTGAAAGCAGCTTAAGGATATTTCGAAGGGCCTTATAGAATAGTTCCATTTGTAGCAAGCCTAAAGCCAAAATAATTAAGAGCAATGCGATCATGGATGAAATTCAAGGTTAAAAATCAAAGTGAGTTCTAAACTGTAACATTCTACAAGAAGTGAGAAGCAATAATTACTGAAAGAGTAGTATAGTGCCTTAAAAACTAGTTCTAATAAAACCAGTCAATGTGCTAATCCCAAGCCCCCAAACAGAAAAACAAGAGAAGTCTATCAATGCAAATCATTCCTTTAGCAGATGGGAGATATGGGGGGAAGCCCCTGGACCCATGAAGTTGGTCATTTTAATAGAGCCATATGAGAGAGTTCTGGCAAACATAAATGTACTTGTTCCAGTCTCTTGTTAGAATGGATTTCATGAGCATTGCAAGACATTAAAGCAAGATGACATTAATTTAATAAATATTTATTGGCACTTGCTATATGCCATGCTCTAAAGACATAAAAAGAATTAAGACACAACTCTTAACCTCAAAGGATTTTATAGCCTAGTGAGAAAGGCAATACTGTAAACTAAATAGTACACTGTCAAATATTTTTATTGGAGCATAATGGAGAGAGGAATATAAACAGGACTTGATGATTTGTTTGGGTTTCAGTAATGAAAACTGAAATATAACATATGACTTTTTTGCCTTGAGTAAATGGGGGATAGAGATGTCATTCACGGAGAAAGTATACAAGTGAGAGGGAAGGATGATGAGTTCAATTTTGAATCAAGTCCTATAGGCTGTTCTAAATGGAGGCCAAGAATACACAGAGAGAGGAGTGGATTGGAGATGTGGGCTTAAGCATCACTGACATTTTGAGTGGCTGAAATAATGGAAGTGGACTGTATTTCCTGGCAAGTGTGAGAGAAGAATCAAGGATAGAACTCTTCAGGGAGCTAGAATTTAGGGCAACCTTGGTGGTACATTGGAATATACTGGCAACCTTTGAAAATTATTGATATCTGGGTTCCACCCTGTTCTAGTTTGCTAATGCTGCTGGAATGCAAAACACCAGAAATGGATTGGCTTTTATAAAAAGGGGGTTATTTGTTTATACATTTACAGTCTTAAGACCATAAAGCATCCAAAGTAATGCATCAATAGAGTACCTTCACTGAGGGATGGCCAATGGTGTCTGGAAAACCTCTGTTAGCTGGGAAGGCACGTGGCTGGCATCTGCTCCAGAGTTCTGGTTTCAAGATGGCTTTCTCCCAGGATGTTCCTCTCTAGGCTTCAGCTTCTCTCCAAAATGTCACTCTCAATTACTCTTGGGGCCTTTGTCCTCTCTTAGCGTCTCTGGAGCAAAGTCGGCTTTCTAAGGCCATCTCCAAAATGTCTCTGTAAACTGCAGTTCCTCTTTCAGCTCCTGTGCATTCTTTAGTGTCCCTCTTGGCTATAGCAAGCTCGCTCCTTCTTTCTGAGCTTATATAGTGCTCCAGTGAACTAATTCAGACCCACCCTGAATGGGTGAGGTCACGCCTCCATGTAAACTATCCAATCAGAGTCATCACCCACAGTTGGGTGGGGCACATCTCCATGGAAACACTCAAAGAATTACAATCTAATCAACACTGATATGACTGCCCACACAAGATTACATCGAACATAATGGCATTTTGGGGAATATAATACATTCAAACTGGCACACACCCCAAGAGATTTTGATTTGATTGGAATTTTACAAAGATGCCCAAGTGATTCTAATACGCAGCCATGGTTGAGAAGCATTGATTTAGGAGATGGTGCAGGAAGAATAATGGAGGAAGCCATCCAAGGGGAAGGAAGAGATACAGAAAGATGGTGTCAGGGGGGCCAAAGGAGTTGTGTTCCAGAAAACGGAGCCTATCAACAGTGTTGAAAATTGCAGAAAGGTCAATAGTGCACAGACTAGAAAGTTCTGAAAAGCCATGACTGATGAAATTAGGATGGGCCATTGTGATGGAGTGTGGGAACCAAGAGTCAGATACTATGGACTCAAAGTACCCAGGTGGGGAAGAAATGGGTGTGAGTTTTTAACAGGCTTTCTCTGTGAAGGAGCAAGAGGGGGCCATGACTGCAGAGATAAGTAGGGGGAAAAGGGTTTTCACTTTGTTTTCTGTTTGATTTTAAGAACTGAGAGATTAAATCATTTAGGCTAAAGAAACGCACCAATGGAGAGGGATGGAGAAGGAGACAAGAAGGGGTGGAGGGAGAGCGAGAGAATGAATATTTGATGGAACCAGTCCTGGGGTAGATGAAGAGAGCCGGGTACCCACACAGGTAAAGTCTTACATTTATGTCCTTTTTGTGGCCTCCAAAATGTCAAGATCTAAAAATGTTTTCTTTTGTGACTATTGTTTTCAAAACTGCAATTTCAAAATAAATTCTCAATAAGCCTAAATATTTTAAATCAAAAGAAGTTCATGTACCTCTAATTTATCTTAAAGTTAAATAACACTTCAGATCTAATCAGTAAACAAAAAAAAAACAGTTTAATATTTGAAGAAGACATATAATATCAAAAAAAATGAATAATATCAAATATGACTATTTCTCTTAGACTTACTTAAATAATCTAAATACTCTTAATACTACAGTTTCGTCAAATGCAATTCAAGTATGCTGCTGACTTTTCTGTAAAGAATATTTTGAATCTCAATCATAAATTACCCAATGTACCCTGACAAAATTACTGTTTCATGCCATTTGCATCAAACCCATTATCGTTGTGTTCTGTTGCCTAGCTACTGGAATTTGAAGTTTAATGCATTTTAGATGGATATTTAAATTTCAAAACAATTTCAGCTATGCAGTCTACAGAGAAAAAAATGGTTAGATACATCTGCTTACTTAAAATCTCCAAGGAAGCTTCTTTGTTTGCGAGGACTCAGACTTACTATGGGAGAAGGGTGCAATATCACCAATGGAAGACATTGAACACTACATATCAAGCTGTAGTAAATTCATACTAGTTTTTGTTTGTTGGTTTGGGTTCTGTTTTTTCTATGGACACAGAGAAAAGAAAGTCTTTTCTTTGTCTTTATGAAATATTTAAGGCAATAAATCTATCAGGTGTCATTACTACAATTCTGCATATAAACACACACATGCATGCATCTCTATAACATTTTGGCTCACCTGTTCCCATGCGAACACATGTTGGTTGAAATAATACTGAATTTGTTCATTTGCAATGTTAATACACAGCTGCTCAAAGGAATTTTTTTTGAAATTTTCAAAGCCAAATATATCAAGAATTCCAATGCTCAGTTCATCACCATTCCCACTGAAAGAATTAAAGGCATTATTTTGAGCTCTTACTTATTTCCTTAGGAGTTAATGTAAAACAGGGTATCTTGGAACATCCTTCTGCTGAGAAACTACTATGAGTATATATGTTTAGAGTGAAAATGTTCTTAATAGAAAAAGTTTTCCTCCATCGAACATAAAGATAATGGAGGCAGCATTGATTATAGTATGTAAATGGCACAATATTTTCCTTCTACTGAAGAAACTGCTCCTTTATGCTATTTTAAACACTTAAACAAAAGAAACTTTTACTCATGGGTTTGTAAGCACCAAGTCACAGCCCTGAGTGAGTCAGGGACCAAAGGGAAAATCTGACTGACATCCAGAATTCAGCAAAAACCTATCCAATAAAAACCATTCCATAGGTGCAAAAATTCTGCTAAAGTATCTTTAGCCTTTCATTCCAAGACAATAGTTAAAATATCCTGCTAAAAATATTTTAATCATTTTAAAGAATTGTTATTTATTTTTGGATTATTTGCTCATAATTTTAAAATATAGAGAAAGATACAAATATTTGTGGATTTCTTTTTACAACTTAAGACTTCAAAACACAATTGAATACTATTTCATAATTAAATGTTTCAAATGCATTCTTTGACTACTCCATAACAGTTTCCCCTGTTTACTAACCCTACATTTGGAGGAAGAGACTGAATTCAGAACGTGGAGTTACAGAATCCTTCATGTATGTGACAAGTTCCACCAAAGGAATAGTTCCAGATCGTTCTGAAAGATCCTATTTTGAATAGTAAGTATAATTCTATGCACTTACATGAGGCAAGATGTCAAGTTGAAATTTATGCTAGTTTAGTCGACATGCTTGTTCTGCCCGTCTTTTAGCTCCATAGGATTCCACAGAGATACATACTGAAGTCATTGTGTAATCTGGTGCTTGAGGCAGGGAGACTTAGGGGATGAGTTAGTTCAGGATCCCTAAATGTTAATGGCCTTCAGGGAGTCTGGAATCAGAACTCTGTGCAATATTTTGATGGTGGTGGTGGCGGTGGTATATAAATCAGGGTTTTCTTTTTGAGGTGGGAGGTTGAGGGGTGGTGAAGGACATAGTTTTCAAGATTCTGAAAAGTCTCCAAGATACCCACCCCAAATCCAGACCATGGAATCACTCTACAATGCCCTTATTTAACAGGAAGAGGAAGAGACCCAGAGAAATTCAATAATTTGTCCAGTGTCACCCAAGTTGACAAAACCTGGACTAGAACTCAGGGCCTCCCAGGTTCAGTGTAAACCTTGACAGAACTGAACAACACCAATGGCCTTGTTTCCTTGTTTTAAAGTTTCTTAAATTTTTTTTAAAATTTAAGATTTGAATGCTTTTTGTTAACAGGTAGAAAGGAAAGTCACAAGTTAGTAGGTAGGATATAACGGATTCTTCAGCAGATCAGTTGGAAAAGAACCTGTTTTGAAGTCCTGCTTCTCTAGAGACCATTTAATGCCAAAGTGCTGATGATAACTAAGTGTGAGGTCACATCCCCCAGCAACTTGGATATTGAAAGAACTGAAGAGATAACTGAATTTTTCCATTTTCTTCTGAAAGTTTGGTATCAGGTAGACAGGCAGCCACACGTGAATCTAGAAAGTATTTGGACTATGTTGAGTCACAGTGGATAAACTGTACCCCGCCATATTGGATGCAGTTAGTGGGGAGGTACAGAAGCAACTTTGAGGGACAGAGAGTTACAAACATGGAGGAATAAGGGATACACTCTTTGACAGTTCAACTGGATAGTATTGTGGTGTGTATTTTTTGTGGGAAAATAACAATGAATTGCTTGCCCCAAGTATGTACAAAATGGTCTCTATGCTTAGAAAGCAGGTCTGACGAGGTTATCGGGTAGGCATCCATCTTGCTTTTCCTTACGCAAACTTTCTAAAGATTTAGAACAAAGCCTGAGAAGTAAATGTAAGGATGCAGAGCTGTGCACTGTCACTGGCACAGAGCCAGCACCCGGTCAACAGTGGCGACAAGTGTCTATTTCTAGAATGAGCTACCAGGAAGGCTGTCGGGATTACCACCAGGTCACGCCAGCGTTTCACCTGGCTTGACCATTTACTAGTTATCTACTCTCCAGATGAAATTTTATCTGCAAAATGGAGGCCACAATACCACACTTGTAGTGAAAGTTTTCCTTTTCTTCAAGATTTAATTCAGACCCTCAAAACCAAAACAAAGAATGGCTGAGTTGACATTATATACAAGCATAAAGCAATACATTCTTCATGATACATCCTCTCATTGCAAGGACATAAAAATTCATGGTTAAGATACCCCAGTCTAAAAATTTGCTTTCTATTGTGTTTATTCACATGCCTGCAGGTTTATGTTGCAGCAATTTTTAAATGTCATTGGTCTGTGGCATAGTGAAGGGGTATTACTAGGAAAGAAAGCAGATCTATTGAAATATAACTTTGAGAATTTAATGGTATAATTAGAAACAATTTCAAATATAAAGCACATAGATTCACATATAAAGCAATAAAGTAGAAAATTAATTTATATCATCTGACACTTTGGGGAAACTGTTTCTATAAAAGTTTTTACCTTGATGATGTGTCATGCTTCAACAAACTGTTAATGCGACTGACGATCCAACTAAAGAGGCGGCCGTATAAAGTTTTAGCCATAGCGTCTCTGACTTCAGTGGCTTTTTCTACAGTGTTGGGGCGTATGATCGTCTCTCCTCTAGTGACCACACAATGGGAGGTGACAGCTTCCTGCAGCTCCTCTGCCTGGATGCAAAGCAGAGAAGCAGCTGAAAAATAAACAGACACGTTGTTAGAGTAAAGCACGGCGATGAGGCAACTTTGCAGGGACTGGAAGGTTTTCATTCACCATCTTCAAATGACACGCAAAAAATATGCGGAGATTTTATAATGCGAAAATAAGTTACTGTTCAACTTTAGTCCTGGTTCTCTTCTGGATCATTTCCCTCTACTTAATCTCCACTGACCAAACTTGGAGTGCTGCATCATCTAGCGAAACCCAAACCAACTGGCTGATGAGGTTGTTTTGGTGATGCCAAACATAATTTCAGTGCATTATGTTAATTTAAGAAAACAGAACATAGTTTGGTATAATTTGGATACCATTATTCTATACATATTTTTAAAATATAGAAATTAATCGGAAGGTTCACTTAGACTTCAGGGATATACCCAAACAAATATATTTTTAAGTGTCTTCTGTGATACACAATGCAACAGGCAAAAACTTACGTCAGCATTTGTGCAACTTTCATTACACTAAGTTTCAGTTACATGTTTCAGTTTACTAAGTTTTGTTTAAATTTGATGCCTGAAAGAAAATCACAGGGCATTTAAAATTAATAACACCAACTGAATGAACTTGTTTTTGAATATAATAAACATTGTTAATCAAAATTATTACACCACAATAGGGAAACTTTTAAAATCAGTGTTTCTCCTTTTAAAATATTTCGCACCTTTTAAATTTAATTTAAGCATCTGGGGCGAGGAATTTCTTGGTTATTATGTGACTAAGATTGTTGAACCCTATTTTAAACTATATATTTTTTTCACTGAAGAAATTTCAACTTCAAAGTTAACATTTTGTATTTCTTTCATAATATATTTAATAATATATTTAATAATTTTTAATTGTTGGATATTCACAATTGTAAAGAATGTTGGGATAAATATTTTGAGCATGAATCTGCGTTCATATTTTCTTATTTTCTTAGCTAGATTGCCTAAATTAAGCAATTGTTTGAAAGGATATAAACACATGTAAGACTTTTGATATAAATTACCTAACTGGTCTTTAAAATTTCTTAACCAATTACACTCCTACAAGTCAAATCAAAGACCAATAATTTCAGCACAGTGTCATGAACACCAGGAAGTATTTTTAAAAAGGGCCAATTTGATTGGAAAAAATGTCTTCTTTCAATCTGCTTTTAATTCATTTCTTGTGAAGCTGAGTACTTTTTTCATATTTTCATTGAAGATTTGTGGTTTTTATTTTGTAAACTGCCTTTTCCCACCAATATGTTCATCTTTTCCTAATCAATTTATAAGAGCTTTTTATAGCTCCAAGGGAGTAATGCTTTGACATAAATGCTGCAAATATGCACCCTCATTTTTCATTTGCACTGCAATTTCATTCACGTTTTCTTGTTTGAGTAGGAAAGAATTTTAATTTTTATGTAGTCAAACCATCCATATTTTTCTTTATCATTTCTGCTTCTGGTTTTATGCTCATAAAGTCCTTCAAGTTATTTCTCACATTAGGATAATGTAAATGCATTTTGTCTGGTAGTTTTACAATATTTTCCTTTTGCATTTAAGTTCATATACTTTGGGAATTTGTTCTGGTAGACTGTGTATGAGAAGGATTCAAATTCCCATGCCCACGGTGGCTGGCCAGCTGGCTGTCCCTAAACCTTGACTGCCTCTGATTTCTAGAGGCATTTTGATCTGTTTTTGGAAAGTGTTTCTCATCCCGTGTGTCTATTTCTATTCCCCCATTGCTCATTCATTTCACAGCTATTTATTGAGTGCTTATTCCATGCCAGGCATTTTGCCTCAGGATATATTGATAATGACAGTACTTTGTGAAACGACATTCTGGTTTTGTTAGTCTTTATCCAGAAGGAATGGAAAACTAGTGGAGAGATTTAAGTGGAGAGGAAGACAGCAAAGAAAGATCTGAGAGGAGAACTCACACGTGCATTAAGTGGTTTCTGAAGGAATCGTGGAGGGTGGCTTGGAAAAGCTCAAGAACGAGAGGTTCAGGTGAGAGATGAGAGGTGAGAGGCCAGGCTGGGTTGGGCGAGAGTGGTGACGATGGAGAAAAGGGGAAGTGTCAGCTTTGACAGCTATTTCTGGGGCAGAAATGACAGAACTGGTGCCTGACTGAAACCACCTGGGAATGCAGCCTTGCTTTGGAGATTTCCTAGGTTATGAACAAAACTTGTAACAAACCTGGAATTACGGGAGAATATGCTGATATTAAAAAAATAAAATAAGAGAGTATAATCTAAATTTTAAAAAGCCATACCATTGGAAGATATCAGTGGGAAAACTTAAATTACTGGAATAATTCATCAAACATTGTCATTAAGAGAAAAATTGATTTGAGGCAAATACCATAATTCTCTTAGGTAGAAAACAACTGCAAAATTAACCCAGGATGAATGTATAAAAAACCCATGCAGTATGAAAGTAAATACACAGGTTTTTATTACATATAAACTGATATAGATGCTAAATCTACAAGATAATAACTTCAACTTTCAGACCAGTTTACTAAATTTAAATTACAGTTTCTGGGTTTTTACACTGAAATGTAAATTGCTCCTAAAATAGTCATAAAAGCCCAGTCTTTAGAAATGTTTTCTACAGTAATCAGTTAATCTGTAGGCATGAAAATCTGTTTTAAATAGTGGACTTCTAAGACTTCATTTTGCACAAATTGAATCTGAGTATGCTTTTAAGGATTCTATATAAGTGCAATTGCTTGAAATTATCCTATGGTAGCTGTGGTACATGAAGACTTTGAAGGAGTTCAGTTTTAATGGAAGAAAATAAAACTCACAGTTTTCCAGAGCCGCGCGGTTGGAAATGTGGCTCTTGTCAGTCTGGTGTTCCGTCGCCACAGAAGAAAACCCAATGTTCCCAACATTTAAGATGGCGGCGAGTATACTATATATGCTTCCAAGTTCCTGAAACAACCGTAGAAAGGGTTAGAGCCCAGCAAGGCGGTGGCAGTGGCCGGGGGCAGACTGGGGAATGCGTGGGCTCCAGCGTGACAAGGTCACACCCCTGGCTGTGATGTCAGACTAACATCTATGGGGCATGGATGTGAATTAAAATTAGTTATTTTAATTTTGGAGGTAAGCACAGTGAGTGCTTAAGAATCTTTTTTGAATGCAAATGTGAATAAAAAACAGAGCTGAGGAGCTTCCCTCAGAAGAAGTGGAAACACTTCATTAACGAGGTCATGGATAAATCTATCCACTTTAACCACAGCCTGGTAACTCAGTGTAGCTGTTTTCATACATACGTTCTCCCTGAGGACTTCTTAAAAGTGAGGTTATAGGAATGGATAAAGGATAGTGAGAAGGAAAAACTGAAAAATCCCAGCACCCAAATCAAAGGATATGTGTGATCTAAGTATAGGCAATAAGTATACATATGAGAATTTTGGACCACAGAGTTTATATTAATTATCACTTCTTTAAGACAAATTCCTAAATATGATGCATCAAAACTATATTCAGAAACACATAAATGCATATATATGATTCTTCTTGGAGGAACTGGAGGCATTTTGTCAGGGAGTGCATGGGGATTTAGGCATCATTCTAACTACATACACAGTGCAGGGAGGTATAGGGTGAGACAAAATCCTTTATTCTTTTCTTGTGTTGCTGCATTTATCCTAGACCAGATCCAACACTTAATAAAAACAAAGGACTCCATCCATCCCAACATTCTAAATCAAGATAAAAGCTGGATATGGACAAGAAAAAGTCTTCAGGGATTTTCATTCATTCTTATATAGTAAATATATATTAAAGATATATTAAAGGAATAGATAAATGTATAAATAAACAAAGTTGTTGAATGAATATGTGTGTATATCCATATCTATATCCATATCCCTATGCCTATCTCTGTATCTACACATATATTCATTCATTCATTCATTCATTCAATAAATGCATATTTCATGCCAGGCAGGTCCAGCCACAGAGGTCTTATTAGCAGGAAAGACTAAAGACAAAGACCCCTGTTTCCTTCGGGGCTCAGGCAGAAGGGAGGCAGACGTCAGTAAACAAATACAGAAACAACACACTTTCAGAAATCTCAAAGGCTTATGAAGAAGATAAAAGAGAGAAGGTCAGTGGAGAGTGACCCTCGGAAGGGAAGGGAGGGCTATTTTATTTGGGAGGCTGCCTTGTGAGGACATGACATTGACCCTGGGTCTGAAGGACGAGAAGGAGAAGCCATGAAAACAGCTGGGGTCAGACTCTCCCTGCAGAGGGAGCAGCGAGGGCAAAGTTCCGAGGAGAGAAGGCTGCATGGGCTGGAGCACGGCCGGGCACGGGGAAGGGTAGAAGAGCAAGGGGGTGAGACAGGCAAGATGACCCAGGTCCTCCGGGCCACCACAGAGAGCCTGGCCTTTACTGTAATTGCAGTGGAAAACCACTTGAGATTTCAAAGCAGGGAGTGACAGCTTTTTAAACGGGTGATTCTGGCTGCCATGTGGGATTGGGGGACAGAGAGACAGTGGCCAGCCCAGGCCAGCGGTGACAGCTTCAGCAGGCAAAGGCAGAAAGTGGTGGAGATGGAAAGAAGTGGGGGGCTTTGGGGTTTGTTTAGGAGGTAGACCAATAAAGTGGCTCATGGTAACTGCAGGTAAATCATTTTCTAAGAAAATACTTCTGGTAAGAAATGGACATTTTAAATCTGCATAACTTGCAAAGAAGCAACCAGCCTGGGCTTTCGTGGCAGGTGGAGAAAGGAGCATGGCATCTGACAGTCAGTGTATTTTTCTTGAAGAAACTATAGGTGTTATGGACAGGCTATGGCAGAATATTCCTTTAAGTAGGTGGTTGAAAAGTGTTTCTTCAAGATTTGTGTATTGGTCAATTAGAAACCAGAAAGTTCCGGTATACAAGCTTCTAAAATTGTATTTTTAATAGCATTTTGGAGATTCATTATAGAGAACTGTATGTTGAATTAATGGGCATTCAACTCGTCTTCAACTGAGAATGACTGCATCGTCCTTTGAGACCCCCTGACCCTCTGTCGTTACAACAGCCCCCAGGGGAGGAAACCAGGCCCCGGCTCAGTTCCACCAGGCAGCAAGCTCAAAGGGCCCCAGGAGGCCTAATCTTAGGAACAGGGCTGTCTTAACCCAGCAGTTGGGTGATTCGTGGGTGATTCTGCTGCTGCAGTTCATCCCCAAGGAGCCCAAGGTGATTTTGTGTTTGATAGTTAACAACAATAGACAAAATAACATTTTTCCATTTGACATCTAAAGCCACCGAGGCATAGAGCAATCACACAACTTTCCATGGCTTTGACTAAGCTGAGAGCTAGGTATATGCCTTTAAAATTTGCATCAATATATTGGATTAATTAAATATGAGCAACTGTAAATCATCTTTTCTGGGCACAAAATTGCCTTCTTTGAATATTAAACGAAGTGACTTTCCCACACTTGGTTTCATGTTTATCCATGAGGATCGGGGTCATTTCTAGGCTCACAAATGTGATAACTGCACATGGCCAGCCTCTGGCATTAAGTGTCTTACTAGTCTCTTTGCCTTTCGTCTTGCTGCTCTCGAATCCGTCTGCCACACAGCTGTCATAGTGGTTGTTCTACAGGCAAATCAGATCAGCCTATTTCCCCAACTAAAATCCTCTAGTGACCTCCTATTCCCCTGGGGATAAAGTTCCAGCTCCTTCCCTAGGCACTCAATGGAAGGTCCTGCGTCTTCATTTCCAGCTATTTTTCTTCACATGTTTTCAGCCACCCAAACTCCTTATGGGTCCCAAGGATTCCACATTATTATTATACCTCAGTTCCAGCTCATGCTGTCCTTGTCCCCATTCTTTACACAAAGTCTCTTCTTTGAGCTTTCACTGACCAACCCCCAGACTTCATGTTCCTGTGACCTTTTGCATTTGCTGGTGATCACTGAATTGACTACTATAGTTTTATTGGGATTACACATACTGCATGTCTCTTCTATCAGATTAAAACTCATTGAAGACAGAGACTGTTGCTAATTTGTATGTCTAATTCCTGGCACCCAGTATGGTCTATAGCAGGCACTGAATAAATGCTTCTCAACTGTTTTCATTTGTGTCAGTCAAGTGGCAGTACAACTTCCTTCACTTTCAAAACAGAATCTCTTTATTTGTCTTGAAGTCTTTCAATCTGCATGTCACAACTTCTGCTGATCTTGTTCAGATTTTTTTTTTTTTTTAATTCTAAATGTCTGCTTCTTGGCTTTATGCATCTTGAGTTAGTAGTTAGATTTTATGAGAACAACAAGACTTCACTGTACCCTAAGTTGTTTCCTTCCAAAAGTTGATTAAGTTTTCTAAGTAGTAGAGCCCTGTGGTGGGAAAGGGGTATGACCCCCTTTTCCTGATTTGTTCTGGGAATGGCAGCTGTAGCCCAGGCTGGGTGGACAGAGTTGGGGACACAGAGTCCTTTTGGTGATATGCACTAAGTCCTTTCTTAGAATCTCACCCCATGCTGTTTGCCTAACGGAAATCCATGTGAGACAGGGTGGGAAAGGGGACAGTGTCTAGACCTCAAAGTACATGGGGGCCACCAGGCCCAGGACAAAGTGACCCCAGCCCAGATTGGGGATGTGACACCTTTCATACTAGTTCTGGGAAGGCCAAGTGCTGATGTCCCCATTGAAAAAGGACAGAGAGGCAGGAATGAATGAATGAAAACAACAAATAGGAATCAAATTATTATTTTAAGATTACTACCAAATGGCTAACTATAAGGGACTTACACTCCCCACCCCTTTCAAAACCAATTTTAAAAACTGAAGTAAGAGTATTTCACCCAAAATGCAATGTTTTTTGTGATGCTTTCAAATACTTAAAACTTTCTTTCATAGGTATTATTTGATCAGAACTAAAACTATAACTGATAATCCAAAGATAGAGCTCCAGATTGTGATTTTACAAGAAATGTAAGCAAAACAAAAGCAGGAAAAACAGGGCATATTGAACATGATAAGCCATATGATTTTTTTTTTTGACTTGCACACAGCAGCTTTATTTATAATAGCCAAGAACTGGAAATCACCCAGATGTCCATCAATATGTGCATGGATAAATAAATTGTGATATATCCATAAAAAGAGTCATAATTAGCAATGAAAAGGAGTGACCTACCGATAGATGCAACAACATGGATGAATCTCAAAAACACTCACCATGCCGAGCAAAGGAAGCCAGACACAAAAGAGTACCTGTTATGTGACTGTATTTACATAAAATTTTAGGGTTTATGGTAACAGAGAGCAGGTCAGAGGTTGTCTGAGGCCAAGGGGGTGGTGATGAATTTCAAAGTGGCTCATGGAAACTTTCTGGGATGGTGGTGGAAATGTTCCATCTCGTTTCTGCGGTAGTAGTTACACAAGTGTATGCATCTGTAAGCCATAGGATTTTGTGCAAAAAACAGCAAATAAAAATTTATGTCATGACATGGTAAAAATAGCCTCTATATGAGTTGACTCATAAAACTACTAATGACTGGTTTTTAAATGGAAGCAGGAAAATGGCTTAGGAAATTATGATTTCAGAAGATTTAGAGTTTTCTACTTGTGCTATTTTAAGAGGATATCTGAATTTGGTTTGCCTGTCATTCCTTTAGATTGTGCTGCATCACAAAGGCACAAGGAATTGTAAACTCTGGAAATTTAGAGGGACACATCCACTGTGGTTGCCATCAACACAGAAGAAAGAGAGAAAGAGGGAGAGGGAGAGGCAGAGGGAGAGGCAGAGGGAGAGAGAGAGGGAGAGAGAGAAGGAGAAAGAGAGTGAGAAAGAGAGAGGGAGAGAAAGAGGAAGTGAGGGAGCCCTCTATTAGAGTCATCAAAATTGTGTCACAGTAAACTGTGAGGGCAGCATGCCGTGCTAAGAGGATGTGAGAATAATGCTACTTAAGTTGATATTGGAAGTATTTATATCTGCCTCTTTCTAGAATGGATTTGAAGCAGCTACCCACAAAGGATACATCCAAGAAAGCTAGTAAGACAGCATTTAAAAAAAAATCAGACTGGGGTAAAGAAGAATTAACCACCACTCGTTTTATTCTACTAACTCAGAACTGGGCTGTCTGTCATGCTCACTGAGTCTCTATTTTAGATGGAAGACGATCACATCCTGGGATATTCACCTGGAATAGGACTAAAAATCTTCACAAAACATCTAGCAGCAGTTCTATTTCTGCTCGGGAAACAGACGTTCCCCCTATCCAGGTAAATAGCCAATGGAAAGCAAGAATTGAGCAGCCATCAGCCTGCCCCGTCTTTCACACGTGGTCTCTTGTATCGATAAGTTTTGTTTCTGATTAGCACACCTTGCCAGGGAAAAAAATGGGAGTCATTTTGAAGCCCATATGCTTATATGTTCAGTAAACACTGAGTATGTTTAGCTTGGAAGGTACAGTTTTAATTAAATGAATTCTGTTTGTCAGCCGATGCTAACTGGAAGACTGGCTTCATTTTAATGTTACGAAACAGTGCTCTACCAAGCAAGAAAGTCATCGAGCCAAACCTAAGTGAAACATTACCTCTCATGAGTGGGACTGCGAAGTAAACAAACCAATTAAAACAGATTCTCTGCTTCTAAGATAGCAGCCTCTGGGGGAGGGAATTCTAAGAGACAGATCAGCAATTCTGATGTCAAGAAGCCAAAAAAAGAACTGCAAAGAGGCCCAGCTCTCGGGTCACCAGCACGGGCTGCTTCGGGGGGTGCACCACGTCCTTCAGGCTTGGAGGATGCCCCAGGTCCCAGTGATCCTTTCCTGTCCCCCCAACCAGGCACCCCACACAGCCACGCCCCAGCCCAAAAGGAACAGTCCCACTCGCGGAAACATTTGTCCGGGACTAAGCAGGGGGAATAAAGGGGTGGAGGGGCTGCTTTTCCTTTACGCATGGAGCCCCAAATGAACTGGCTTCCGCTTTAAGAGTAGACATACCCTGAGGGCTTACATCAGCTTGTCCCCACAAGTCCGTTAGGATACGGAGCCGATGTATTGTTTCTTCTCTCGATGCTAACCTAGCATCTATGCTGTGCTGCAAACCCTCAGGGGAGGACACCATCTGGGTGCCTTGAGTCAGAAGGTAGGGGGGGGAAAAAAAAAAAAAAAAAAAAAAGACTCCAGGAGTCACGTGGCGCATAGGGAGCGCACAAGGCACAGCACAGTGCCATGCCCCCCGACCACGTGACATTCACAGCACTGGGCCACGCCCACCAGGCACACCACGTGGTATAGAGCACCGGGCCACGCCCACCAGGCAGACCACGTGGTGGAGTACTGGGCCACGCCCACCAGGCAGACCGCGAGGCATCCACAGCACGATGCCACACCCACCACGCAGACTACGTGGTGTACACAGTACTGTACCACGCTCACCATGCGGACCATTACACAAGTGTACATCACTCTACCTTCACGTGAGATACCCACAATGCATTCCACAAGTTTAGTGATTTCAGTTGTTCCAGTCCTTTGTAGTCACTGTCATTTTCTCCCAACTCTCAAGCAAAGGCTGCCATGGGTCTTTACATCATAGTACAATCACCCCGCCAGCCACCGCTCCTCTTATTTTTCTTTTTCTGGTGAAATTTCAGAGCCAGAAACCTGTCTCACGAGGAGAAAGTTCTTCATAGTAACACATTACAGCTAAGAGCAGAGCCTGAAAGCTTCTCCAAAAGCCTGCGGAGAGATTTTATTAATCAATGGACTCTTTGTGCCGTTTTACAGCCTAAAAGCTATTTAATGCTTCCACAGAGAAGGGCCCCAATTCACCTCCTTTCTGCCTAGGAGCCCCGAGAGCCATCGAGCTCTCAGATCAGAGCAATGATTTAGTAATTACCGGGTGGGGAGCTACCTGAGTCCTCAGCCCCAAGTTCCACGCAGAGTCTGTGAGCTGACACAGGACATGCATCGTTCTGAAATGGAGATGACCAAATCAGAACCTTTATTTCTAAAACAAGAAGTTCCTCACTTTCAACTCCAGACTTCCTGTGAGGAAATACTTGCAGAAGGAAACCTTTAACTTTGCTTGTCATTGAGTCCAGAGTTCAGCTTTCCTCTGTCCCTATACTCCACGATGCTCTGGAAAAACCTCTGAACTTTTTAGGCAAGTAATTCTAAAAGACCCTGCCCTGGTCCAAAGAGGAATTATTTTTCTCCCTGGTTGGTCCTGGAAACAGCTTTCCAGGTCCCCTCTGGCTCTTCAGCCTCTTTCTCATGTCCCTCTCTCCACAAACAGTTAATTCACTTGGAAGCAGAGCAGTGTCATTTATTCAGAACCCAAGGAGGAACCTAAACTGGGGCTGTAAAAGCAGCCAGGTAAGGAGTCTCTCCATCAAATCAGATTTCCTTTTGGCAGTGGAAAAGGCCACATTGTAAAAGTTTACTCTAAAAGTAGGATTGTTGTGCAAGATTCATTCTTTTGATGATGATACACCCGGTTACTGGAACTATCCATTGTTTTGGGTATTATCTGGCTTGCAAGTTAAGTCTAACAAAGTTGATTATAGTAATTCTGGTTCCTCGTTTCGAAGTTAGGGGAGCCAATCACGTATATGCTGTTGGGTCTGTTGTTCTGGAGAACCCGAATGGTACACCGAGATTGCACAAAACACAATCTCTCCTTTAAAAAGTCCCTGTTAATGGAGGCAAGATCTGGTTGGTTTGTACAGGTTAGCATGAAACCCTGATACATCCCAGAGTAATCTGGGCAAAGAATAAAGAGTATTTGTAAAGCCCCCTTGAGGGCCTAGGGAAAAATGTGTAAACATTAAACTTCCCTCCCTGAGGAATTCCTGGTATTATCACAAGCACTGGGGACTACCATTGCAGTAGGCCAAGTCCTCCATCTTGGGGCATGCTCTTATGAAGACTGCTACTGCACAGCAGAAGCTAAGCCTACTTACAGTTGTGCCTAAGAGTCACCCCCAGAGAGCCTCTTTTTTTGCTCAGATGTGGCCAGTCTAAGCCCACTTGGCAGGTGAATTCACTGCCCTCCCCACTACATCACACATGACTCCCAGGGGTGTAAATCTCCCTGGCAACTTGGGACATTCTTCTTCCTGGAAATTGATATTCAGTAGGTCTGCTTAGGACACAGGTATCTTTTCAGGTGACTTTTATCTTCAGAGAATTTTGGGAGCTGATTTAAATTTATACAGGTCAAATAAAGAAGAGAAAAATCACTGGCATCACTAATAGGCAAATCAGATAAAGATGCAAATGATAACTAAAACAATAGATAAATATCATTGATGACTCTAGATGCAAAAATTCCAAATAAGTCACTGGCACATAGAAACCAGAAATTTATCTAGAGAATAACACAGTTTGACTACAGTGGGTTTATTCTAGGAATGTAAGAATATTTAAATATTAAAAATTGTATCAACATAATATGAGATATCAAATTGCTACAAGACAATATATGATTATCTCAGTAGATGCTGAAAAGATATTTAATAAAATTCTGCAGGAATTCCTACTAATAACTTTCAGCCAACAGCAATAAAAGGAATTTATTTCATAATGATATTCTATCACAAATAATAGCAACACTCTAAAACCATTTTATGTAAAATCAGAAACTAAACAGGGAGGCAAGCTATAATTGTTATTATTTAACATTGATTAAACTCTAAGTCTTAGATGATGTAAGTGCACACAAAATAATAAATGACTGATAAAATACTAGAAAAGAAGGTGCATAACTATTTTTTTGGTGATGATATTATTATCTAGAAAACTCTACCAATGGAAAAATATTCCATTTAGAATAACAACAAAACCATAACATAATTAGAAATAAATTTAAAAACAAGGCACAATCCTTTGTGGGGAAAAAAACTATAATATATTATTAGACACTCAAAATCTAAACAAATAAGAAGGCATATCAGGTTTTTGGATGAGAACACACTTGACAATGCTATCAAAATTAATATATAAATTCAATGCAATTCTAAGTAGAATTCTAACTGAGTTTTTAGAGAATTGAATAAATTCATCTTAAAGTTTGTACAGATAAACAAATGCCAAAGAAGAGCAAAGAAATGAAGAAAGTGAAGGCAGGACTTGCCTTACTCAATATAAAAAACATACTGCCAAGCCACCATAATCAAATCAACAGAGTACTATATAGAAATAGAAACACAAATTGGTGACTGGAATCAAGATATCAGAAATAGATTCCATTTTCTATAAGGTCTTCATCTATGATAATTCAAGCCAACAGGAAAGGGTATAGTATTTATTAATAGTGGCCTCACAACTGGCTCTTCATCTGGAAGAAATAAAAGAGTACCCCATCTGGCACCATATAAAAAATGAATTTCAGGTAGATTAAAGACAAATAATTTTTAAAGCTTTCAAGAAAATCTCGGAGACTACATGTGTAATCCAGGGACACTCTTTAACCAAGACTAGAAACCCAGATGTCATAAACAAAAAGATAAACTTGTTTGAATATAAAAAATTTCTTAAAAAATGTTTGTATGGAAAAAGATATGGTAAACAAAGCAAGTCAATGACAAAGCATATAGCTGGAAAAATATAACACAAATTATAGAAAAATATAATGCCTCGATATTCAATGAGTACTCACAAATTGACAGAAACTACATGAATAATTCAATAAAAATGGGCAAAGTATATAAATACACAATTAATAAAGAGTGAACATAAGCAGCTGGCAAACAAATGTGAAGATTCACAATTAGTCAGGGATATGCAAAATTGAAATGAGATATTACTTTGACCTATGAGACTGGAAAATATTTAAAAAGCCATGACACACTGCTGGCAGGGCTGAGGGACTACTCACCTATATTGCTGGTGAAATGTGGAGTGTTAAGAGTTTAGGGAAAGCAGTGTGGCAATTTCTACTTAAATGTGAAATATATGCAAGCTTTGATCCAGCAGTCCTTCTTCCGGGGATGTATCCGGCAGAAATAAAAGCAGCAGCAAATTAAGGACATACTTCAGCTTTGCTCATGGTGGCAAAGATCTGGAAACATTACTAGTAGAATGCCCAGGAAGAGCTGAAAGGCTGAACAAATTAGGGAGGTGCACAGCCTGGACATGCTAAGAGGTTTGATTTAGTGTTATACTAAGTGATTTGAAGGGATTTTCACAAGGTATGGCTGAGTGAGAAAAACAAAATACAGGAAAGTGTGTGTAACATAATCCCATTTTAATAAAATGGCGATGAATCTCTTCAGATACATGCATGTGTTCGCATGTGCACATCTATAAGTAGGGTTTTATGAGCAGGGAGACTGGGTTGTTACATCCATTAGCTGAAAGAATGGAAAGGAAGCAGAAGTGGATGGAAGAGGGTAAGAAAGGAAAAGGGAGAGCCGAACAAGAAAGAAGTTACAAAAACTGTATTGACAAGCTAATCCTGAAATTCATATTCCATATTCATATTCACATTTCAAGGGACCAAGAATAGCCAAAACAACCTTGAAAAAGAACAAAGTTGGAGGACCCACACATCCTGATTTCAAAGTTACTACAAAGTCAAAGTAATCAAGGTGGTGTGGTTCTGGCAAAAAGACAGACATGTAGACCAACAGGATAGAATTGAGAGTCCAGATATGAACCTATTGATTTTGTGGTCAGTTGGTTTTCAACAAGTGTCAAGACAATTCATGGGCTAAAGATAGTTTTTGCAACAAATGGTGTGGAACAGAGGATATCCAAATGCAAATGGATGAGGCTGACCCCATACCTCACACCACATACACAGAGGAACTCAAAATGGATCAAAGACTTGAATGTAAAAGCTGAAACTATAAAACTCTTAAAAGAAAACTTGGGCTAAATCTAGGTGACCTTGGTTTAGGCAAAAGGTTTCTTATATTGCCTTATGACACAAAAAGAACAAGTAATAAAAAATAGATAAATTGGGCACCATCAAAATGAAAAAAAAAAAAAGACTGCCTAAAGGACACCAGCTAGAAAGTGAAAAGGCAACCCACAAAATGGGATAAAATTTTTGCAAATAATATCCAATAAGGGACTTGTGTCTAGAATATATAAAGAACTCTTACAACGCAATAAAAAAACCAATAACCCAATTTAAAATGGGCAGGGAATCCAAATAAACATTCCTTTAAAGGAAATACATGAATGAACAATAAGCATATGAAAAGATGCTCAACACTATTAGCCATCAGGGACATGCAAACCAAAACCACAATGAGATACCGCTTCACACTCACTGAGAAGGCTATCATAAACAGTAACAATAACAGCAACAAAAAAGCAACAGATAATGACAAGTGTTAATGGAGATGTGGAGAAACTGGAATCTTCATACTCTGCTGATGGAAATGTAAAATGTTGTAGTCACTTTGGAAAACGGTGCAATTCCTCAAAAGATTAGAGAGTTAACACATGACTCAGAAGTTCTATTCCTTGGTATACCCAAGAGAAATGAAAACTAATGTCCAATACATTGGAGGTAATGAAGTTATTTCAGGATATTTGTTTTTCCCATTGATTTGCTTTACTTTGTTTGGAAATGTTTTTTTATTTGATAAATAAAGTATTTAAAAAAATCTAATGTCCATATAAAAACTTGTACACAAATGTTCATAGCAGCATTATTCATAATAGCCAATAGGTGGAAACAACTCAAACGTCCATCAACTGATGACTGAAGAAATAAAGTATGGTATATTCATACAATGGAATATAATTCAGTAATAAAAAGGGATGAAATACTGACACATACTACAACATGGATGAACCTTGAAAACATTATACTAAGTGAAAGAAGCCAGTCACAAAGAACCACATATTATATGAGTCCATTTATATGATATGTCCAGAATAGGTAAATCTATAGTAACAAAAAGTATATTTAACGGTTGATTAGGGCTGGGGATGGGGGAGAAATGGGAAGTGACTGCTAATTGGTATGAGGCTTCTCTTTTGAGTGTGAAAATGTTCTAACAATCATTGTGACGATGGTTGCACAACTCTGAATATACTAACAGCTATGAAATTGCACATTTAAGTAGGTAAATTGTATGAGATGTGAATTATATCTTAAAGCTCTTAATTTTAAAAAGACTACATAAAAGAGAATATGTAAAGTGATCACATCAATACATTTATATAAAATTATATATAAATATATGGGACGTTACGTGCAAGTACAATAAAAGTTTAAGAGCAAAACCAAATCCAATTATGTCTCAAAGCCACTGTTTCCTCATCTGTAAAGTAAATACAATTCTAGCTATTTCATAAGGTTGTTTCAATAATTAAACGGGATGATCCATGTAAAGCATATAACATGATGCCTGGCACATATTACTCATTTACCAAATGCTAACTCTTATGATTAGTGATGACAAAAGGATATTTCATAAAGCGGCTCAATTGTCTTTCATACTTACCTCCATTGTAAAACCTATGACTTTGAAACTTTGCTCAATCAATTCATACTGGGATTTGTAGAAACTGTTATTCATCAGATCCTGCACTGTTCTGAGGTGGTCACTTTGTAGGTACCTGAAAAAAATATAGAAGGAAGGGTAAAAGTCTAAAATTGGGGGGAAAGTGAAAGTATTCTTTCTCAAAGTACAACTTGCCTGCATACCTGGGAGGTTTATCTTCAGGCAACTTGTAATGGGCTAGTTTTTTCTTTTCAGCCAAACCAGCATAGATGTAGTAAAAAATATGAAAGTTTTTTTCTCCACTGCAAAGCAAACAGAAGGTGATAAGCAAGGCTATCTATTAGTTGTTAACGAGGCAATGTAATTATCAAGATGATGCCAACTGTGATGCCAATGTGGACTCCCTGAACCCCATCTGTGGTGTCATCGACACCGTCCACAGCACTAAATTCCAGGCACTATGCTAAGCCCATCATCGGCATCAGCTGGCCCCTGCCTGAGAGTGACCACCAGGCATTTTTCTGGGCGCTGGGGACACACTGGAGCAAAAGAGGCAGACATCCTCAACTTCTTGGGGTTTACACATCAGTGGGAGCAGACAGAAAAAAGGAATACAGATACATAATATAGAGAGTATGCCAGCTGGTGATGAGTGCTGGGTTGCCTCAGGGACCTGCCTCCTCCCCGAGGTGGCCATGGTTTCCCTACCTTACAGACAAGGAAACTGAGACTTAAAGTGCCTTCCCATCTCACCCCGGGTCACAGCGGTGGCAGCTAAACTGGATTCAAACCAGGTCTGTTGGACTCCACACCTATGTCTTTAGCCACCTTTTACTTTGCCCTGCCCGGGCTCAGCTTTCTCACCCATAGGGACGATTTCTTTCTTATAAGTTTCAACTCCCGTGGCCCTGTGGTTCCATGAGTAAGGATCATCTCCCAGTCCCAGCAGCCTGGACACTCCAAGGAAGGAAATGTGGGTCACAGCAGGGTGATCTCTGGCTCAGGGTGCTCCCCAATAGCTCTTGGAGCCTTAGTGCCACCCCCAACCCCCCCCCCCCCAAGCCTTTTGCTCTAGTGGGCTCCTGGGACAAATAGCACTTTCTACCGGACATCCGTCAAGTTCTCCTGTGAAGAGGGTGAGCTTCCTGCTCTCTGTTTCAGGATCTCCACGGACCCCTCTCAGCCCTGCTTTGCTTCCATCCTCGAGCCCGGGAGCCTCTGGGGTTTACACCTGTGTTGTGGCATTCCACTTCTCATCCTCCCCATTTTAGGGGATCCTAAAGGCTCACCTGACTTCTCAATTCATCATCAAGTTCCTGGGGTTCTGGCTCCTCTCACAGGCAGTAAATTAATTCTAACGCCTCAAACCCTGAGGCCCTGTTCTCTTCATCTCTCTTTATTTTACTCCTCTTTTAGTTAAGGCAAGACTCCCAACCCCCTTACCACAGGAGCTGGCTCAGGAGACGCTGAATTCTGGCCTGCCCTAATCTAGGGTGATCTTATTTTAATTTGCCTAATTCCATCTCTGATGACCATATCTGCAAATAAATTCACATTATAAGGTACTGGGATTAGTACTTCATCATATCTTTTTGAGGGACACAACTTAACCTACAACAATCAGTAAGCTTAGGGAGTCAATGAAATATTCTCAGAAAAGGAATAACATTATTAAACTGGTATTTTCATCTGAGCAAGGAGGCCCGAATATTTTTCCACATGAAGTATGTGGGCAGAACAAAGTGCGCTTCATGATAAGCCTGATCCTGAATAGATTATTTACTTGAAAGGTAAGAAAGGATTTAAAAACTTTCCTAGGTCTCCTCCTCCTGTATATTCTGCCATATAATATCAAATGAGTTGGAAATTATACTTTTCTCTTTTTCAAAATGTTTTATTTTTTTAGTATGCAGCAGAATCAAGGGTAATTCAAATATTCCTGACAGATGTCCCCATATATTTACTTTTCCAATGCTGCAGTAAAAGATGTTTGGAGATTCTCTGTAGCTGTGTTTCATAATCCTTTATAATCTTTAGCTTTGGCTCACATTTCTGCCCAAACCATTACAGGAGTAGTTTTTACAGAAGTTCTTCAAGGGCTCCGCCACACCTTCCATGCAGGTTTAAAATCACAGGGTCAAAGGTTTGCTATTTGTGCCCATCCGACTACTTAAGTCACTGTTTAGTCTCTCCTGAGGGTAAACAAATAAAAATCCTTGATGTGGAAGCACATGGTTCGGAGCATGACTGATGCAAATCTCTGTTCTTCCTTGTTGTATTTCAAAAGGAAGGATCATATTCTCAAAAGAGAAAAGTTACAGTGCTGTCCATTTGTATGCTTTCTGGCTTGAGACCCTCCCCTGAGTTTGGGAAGCATAATTCCATTAGGCCTTGTAAGAGGGTTCAAACGTCCAGGAAACATGAATCCTTCAAATGTCTGGGTTGGAGGTAATAAGGACCTGAGATAAAACAGCAGTAGGTGAAGAAGAAAGCAGAGGACAGGTGCTAGAGCTACTCTAAAGACCAGCTTGGTACAGCATCCCCACCATGTAGACAAAGAACAAGAAAGGAGAATCAGAGGTTTTACGTAAGTAGGGGATGGTGGGTCCATTAAGACAAGAAAAGGCCTATGGAAAAAGGAACGGTCTTGGGACAGTGTGTATTCTGCTGAATTTGACATGGAAGCAGGAGAGGATGCAGGAGAATCTAGTCATGGAAGCGTGGAAAAGTGAGGGCTCCCAGAAAAGAGGTGGCCATGGGGTCAGAGGCCAAAGTGCCACAGACACAGCACCTCCCTCGGATCAGAACCAGTCATCTCGGCACCTCCACATCTCCATCCAATGACACACTTCAATGAAGCACTAACATACATGATGATGGACTTGTAGAAACTATTATTCAACTGAAAGTTTAGTTTGGTTCTTGTTATTTCTCACCACAAAGTAATACAACTTCTCTGAGACTGGCATGGCATATAATTCCATTTGCTTTGTTCTAATGAAATCACATTGATGGCTCCATGTGTCACACCTTTAACACTAAATGACGTAGTGTACAATTTAGAGAAGTGACTCATAAACGTAGACGCACAAATGAGCAGTTTTCTGTTTAATTATCAGTTTACATTTCCAGAGAACTGTAATTTGATGAGACCTGGAGATGCCATGGAAAACAGAGCAACCTTCAGTAGATAAACAGAGTTCAAGAAACAAGAGAAGAACCCAGCGACCAAGATAGCCCCTCACCACAGCAAACTTCAAGTCAGAAGACAGAGTCCTGTAATATCACACACATGCCCAGGTGACCAGAGGGTCCCAGGGGCTCAGCAAGTTACTACAACATCCTTTGTGACTCTGTCCCCTCCCCAGTTGTGGATCCCCTATCTCTGCCTCAGAGCTTCTCTCAGCCATTTGTAGGAACAACCTTTCACGCTTGTGCACCCTGGGGATCCTACACGTCCGAGTCCTCCCACCACAGGGCAAAGCAGCTCGACCCACTGTGAAACTTCGGAATCTTTGACAAAGTGGCCAGCACAAAGGCATGGAAAGCTAATCGTGAAGATTTGCATCCTTCAGGGCCCATGGGGTATCCATGAAACGATGCATTTAGTTTTTCCTTACAGCTTCCTCTTCCTAGACTCTGTCCCCTAGATAATCCGTTCTCTTCAGTTCCCCTCCCTCGTCACCTACCTGCTCAATCTCAGCAGATGAACTCATTTCTGACTTTGCTGAGAATCTAGAAACCAATGGGTTTTCAGCCAGCTTTGTATCAAAGCAAAGAATAAGTTCTCTAGTATACTGTAAAGCTGCCTTACCACAGGAATTTTACCTTACTCAGCTTTAGCTCTCCAGTGCCTAGTATAGTTCTTGACACATAGTAAGCACTCAATAAACATGTGCCAATTGGATGAAGGAATGAATGAGTGAGTGAATGGTGAACTTTAGAGTCAGGCAGGGAGACACAGATTCAAATCCCAACTCAGTTACTTAGTAGCTTTTTGACATTAGGCAACTGTGCCAGTTTGGATGTATTATGTCCCCCCAAACGCCATGTTGTTTGATGCAATCTTGTGAGGGCAGATGTATTAGTGCTGATTAGGTTGGAATTCTTTGATTGTTTCCATGGAGATGTGACTCAATCAACTAGGCAAGAACTTTGATTGGATAATTTCCATGGAGGTGTTATCCCACCCATTCAGGATGGATCTTAATTAAATCCCTGGAGCCATATAAAGGAGCTGACAAACAGAAGGAACTCAGTGCTAGAGCAGCTGTGAGTAACATCCTGAAGATGGCTGTTGAAAGCTGGCCCTTTGGAGGACACCATTTTGAAACACAACCTGGGAGCAAGCAGATGCCAGCCACTTGCCTTCCCAGCTAACAGAGGTTTTCCAGATGCCAATGGCCATCCTTCAGTGAAGGTACCCTGTTGTTGATGCCTTATCTTGGACACTTTATGGCCTTAAGAGTGTAACTTTGCAACCAAATAAACCCCCTTTATAAAAGCCGATCCATTTCTGGTGTTTTGCAGTCTGGTAGCATTAGTAAACTGGAACAGTAACCTATTAAAATTTTCTTAGTTTCTCTTATAATAATACTTTGTTGTTATTGAAAAGAGATAAGAATGAAAAGAGATAATGGAAGTACTTAGTACAGTGCCTGACACAGAGTAATTGCTCAGTAAATCCTACTTTTGCTTCCTTCCCAGTTGATAGCTCCAGGTCTGCTCCTTTGTTTACATCTTCCATAAAGTCTAGCAAAGTGCTGGCATGTGAGAGAAAGTCAATCTATGCTGGCTGAACTGAACTGCAGTAACAGATAAAACTGCAGTGGAAACATTCATAATTCATATTTATGAGAAATATCTAGCACTGTCATCAATATGCTCATTTTCTTCTTGAAATCAAATGACCTCTTCTTAAAAAATGTCTTCTTTAAAGTCATCTCCATTTAGGAAAGGATTTTATTGAGTTACAAGTTCTATGATTGCACAGGTAATACAGAAATAAATATTCTCAGGGACTGGGGTGGGGTGAAGGGGCAACAAGAGGAGAGGACTTGTTCCTTCAAAAGGAAGGATGAGCTCATTCAACAAAATGATTATCTGGCCTGGTTCGTTCCCTCCTGTCCTTGGCCTTGCCCCATGATGCCCAAGGGTCACGTCTACAGACTGCAGCACCTGGTCTCCCTTGTTTTCTGCCTTCAATTGGGTTAGGCCAATGGGAAACACAGGAGGGAGACTGGAGGGAGGTGGGGTCACCCCACACCCCCTTTACATGTCAGGGGCTGCATTCCTGGAAGGCCACAGGTCCTGGTAGTGGCCTCTGCCCCACAGCTCCAGCTCTCCCCAGGCTCCACAGTGCTGTTCCCTCCCTTTGCTCCTTCAGGCCTACGGGGAGTAACAGTTTCTCAGTATTGTTAGTCCATGGGTATCTCACCATCTGTGCTGGTTTGGATCTATTATGTCCCCCAGAAAAGCCATGTTCTTTTAATCCAATCTTGTGGGGCCAGACCTTCTGTGAATGGGACCTCTTGATTAGGTTGTTTCCATGGGGATGTAACCCCACCCATTCAAGGTGGGTCTTAATTAGTTTACTGGAGTCCTTACACAGACCTCAGAGCTGACAAAGACCCAGATGTTTGGAGATGCTAAGCTAAGAGATGAAGCCTAGAGTTTGCCCTGGAGAAGCTAAGTGAGAACCCACAGATGCTTAAAGAGAAAGCCACTGAAATCAGAAGCTGAAAGCAATGCAACTCGGGATCAAAGGACCAGCAGACACCAGCCATGTGCCTTCCCGGCTGACAGAGGTGTTCCGGATGCCATTGGTCTTTCTTCAGTGAGGGTACCCTCTTGTTGATACCTTAGTTTGGACACCTCCAATGACCTTAGAACTGTAAATCTGCAAACCTAATAAATCCCCATTGGAAAAAAACAATCCATTTCTGGTATACTGTATTTTGGCAGCATTAGCAAACCAGATCACCACCCATTCTTGATCCTTTAATGCCCACTTGACCTCTGTAAACAGTCCTTTCAGGTAAACTCTTCATAACTTTCTCTTTCCTGCCAGGACCCTGACTGATAAGAGTACATTAAAGCTATAATTTTTTTAGAAAAAGCATCTACTAAGGTTCTCTCATATTTCTGATATTTTCATTTTCAAAGATTTCAAAAGCTACTCTGCAATTAAAAAAGTCAATTGAAATTAAGAAAAAGAAGCAAAAATGGATGCATAAAATGGAAAAATCATTTTCATGATAAATGATAAGGCAGCTAGCCTCAAATTATAATTGAGTTGTATTCCAAGCTGGTTGTTAATTTGGAATTTGGAACTTGGAATGCTTTTTCCAAATAAACAATGCTGTAAAACTAAAAGAGTGCCTTAGGCCAGCTGACAAAAAGCTTACTCAATTCACAGCATGCCTCAGTTGTGCTATTTCCTAGAATACAGCCTGCAATATCTCAATAAGAACCAGTAAGATTATTTGAATCATTGTGAAGCCAGAGCCTGTCTAACCCAGAGGCTCCTGCCCACATGACCTGGTCCCATAGGGCATAACAAGAATGATGTCCCTGTCGAGATGCAACATATCTGAAGCTTGATAATTTAGTCTCTCTGTGCTTCCTCCCCAAAGGCCTGAAGGAGAGGCTTTACACAACTATAAGAGTCAAACCAATAGTTCTGAGAAGCAGTTACTCTCCACCTCTGCACAAGAGCCCAGGTCCCTCCAAGTGGGGGTGGCCAGGGTGCTGACACGTGCATCCCCTAAGTGTGGGGCACGGAGCACATGCGGTAATCACAGCCGCCATTTACTGAACATCCTCAACGTCCCAGGAACCGTGCTGCGTGTTCTGTATCATCCCCACAGCTCTCAACATTACCACTGCGACTAACGGCTTAAACTTGTGGGGCTCTTCCTCAGTGCTGCTCCCATGCCAAACACTTTGTAGGCATTATCTGCAGCAGTAGGACGGGCCTATTCCTATTTCCGTTTTAAAGAAGATAAAACTGAGGCAGAGAGGAGCTACATAAGCTTATTTCAAATTCCACACTTAGAAAGGTGCAGAGCCAAGATCCTCCAAGGGTCTGTGAGGTTTAAATATCTCACCCAAGGGGGCCTAGATTTAAAAACATGTTCATCTGATAATCATTCCTTACATATTCTGCACTGAGGAAGCAAGGGCAAATTTCCACATTGAAGGCTAAGCTTGGCAGCTGAACTCCAGACAACTTGCATTCACATTCACTCATAAACTGAGTAGAAAATTTGATGGTAATTATGTTAAGTCATTGTGTATGAATACATAGCAAGAGCTTCTGTTTCCATGAATTTAACATATGACATGTCACTACAATAATGCAGAGTATGTTAGGCGTAAAACCAATATAGATGGGTGGTGGTGATGGTAGCACAACATTGTGAACATAATTAACAGCATAGAATTATATATTTGAGTGTGGTTAAAAGGGGAAAGTTTAGGTTGTTTATATGTTACCAGAATAAATTTTTTAAAAAAAATCCATGGAGGAGGTGGGACAGGATGGCAGGATAGGGAGATGTGGAATTTAGTTAGTCTCCTAGAGCAACTAGTAAGTAGCCAGGAATAACTAGACAATAGTCTGGAACAACTACGGCGGGGATATCTGTGACCCGTGTGGAATGGATGGAATGGCTGAGATCACAGCACAGAACTGTAAGTAAAGCTCCCCAAACTGCGGAGCTGGTGCCCCTCCCCCACTGGCATGGCAGACTGAGTTGGAAAACTTCACTGTGGGAAAAAGCAGCAGTTCTGCTGGGAGCAAGGGAATGTAACTCAACCAAGCTCCAATTGTGGTTTTAATTAATGAATCTGTACTACTGAATGCATGCTGCAAGCCCACATAAACCTGCAGCAAGCAGGAAAGGAACCCAGAGGGTTCTCCTAGAAGACAGGAGGTGGGGTTGATGGAAAAAAATATAAATAAATAAAAATAGAGGCTTTTGGAGTCCACTGAGATCAGAATACTGGAAAAGGGCTGTATCCCAAGAAAAGGGACACACAGAACTGGGCACCAACTGCTGTTCTTGCCTGGTGAACTGGAGGGCTGGGGACTGGCTCTGAAAAGGGGACTTCTTTTTTCCTTTTTTTTCCTCTCATTCTAAGTAGCTCATTAGAGAAAGCCTCAGGCATTTTCAGTTGTCAGCACTGACCCAGACAAGGGTGGAGTTAACATAGTCAGACAGTCAAAGGAACAGCTCAAGCATAGGAGATAATTACCTAAAGTGTTTATCTTCCCTGAGAAAAGGAGGGGCAGGGCCCAGCTCAAGTGGTGGCCCCCCTGCTCCAAGAACTCAGACCCCAGGGCCTGAGGGGGCGGGGACAGAAACAGCTTAAGCTTGGCTTCTGACACCCTCAGCCCCTGGGCAGGACAAGGTCCACTGAGAATTAAAGGCCCAGCACTTCCTTATGCTGGTGGGGAGATGCAAGCTGACAAGCACCACCTGCTAGGCAGGACAGGAAAAGCACAGAGTCTAGAGGCCTCACAGGAAAGCTTGACAACTTCTGGTCTCCTAAGGGAAACCTGATAACCCAGCCTCCTCCTGAGATGTGGGCCCATCTGGTCTAGGAGAATGTGATTGGGGTTATCAAGGAAACCAGATGCCTACACAGCATCAAAAAATTATGAGTCACACTAGGGAAAATGAAGATATGGCCCAAAGAACAAACTTATACTTCAAATGAGATACAGGAGTTGAAATAACTAATTAAAGATTTTCAAACTAATATGCTAAATCAATTCAAAAATTAAATCAACGAGCTGAGGGAAGATATGACAAAAGAGATGACAGATATAAAGAAGACATTGGGCAAACATAAGGAAGAACTCAAAAGTTTCAAAAAACAATTGGCAGAAGTTATGGGAATGAAAGGCACAATAGAAGAGATGAAAAACACAATGGAGACATACAACAGCAGATTTGAAAAGGCAGAAGAAAGGATTCATGAACTGGAGGACAGGACGTCTGAAATCCTACATGTAAAAGAACAGATAGGGAAAATCTTCTTGACCAAAAGGGGGAAAAGAAATGAAACAAAATAAAGTTTCAGTGGCTGAGAGATCTAAAATAGAGTCGAGAGGTCATTTTGGAGGTTATTCTTATGCATTATACAGATATCCCTTTTTAGTTTTTAGTGTATTAGAATAGCTAGAAGGAAATACCTGAAACTGTTGAACTGCAATCCAGTATCCTTGATTCTTGAAGATGATCATATAATTATATAGCTTTACAGTGTGACTGTGTGATTGTGAAAACCTTGTGGTGCACACTCCCTTTATCCAGTGGACAGATGAGTAGAAAAAAGGGGGACAAAAAGTAAATGAATAATAGGGGGGAAAAGGAGTATGAGAAGTTTTGGGTGTTCTTTTTTACTTTTACTTTAATTTTAATTTTTATTACTATTTTTATTTTTTGGGAGTAATGAAAATATTCAAAAAATTGATTGTGATGATGAATGCACAACTATATATGATGATACTGTGCACAATTGATTGTACACTTTGGATGATCATATGTTGTGTGACTGTATCTCCATAAAATTGCATAAGACAAAACAAAACAAAATCCATGGAACTATACAACACAAATAGTGTACCCTAAGTTAAACCATGGACGATAGTTAATTATAAAAATGCACTTTTATCAATTGTAACAAATGATCCACACCAATGCAAGGTGTTGGTGGTTAGTGGTACATGAGAACCCTGTGTTTTCTGCATGATTTTTCTGTAAACCCACAACTTCTCTAATAAAAAAATAATAAAACCACTAGAACACAATTCCAACCTTGTGACTATAGCTTCCTCGTAAGGACAACTAACAAAGATATTTTAGAATCAATAGGGCAGGAGAGAAACTTGGTCATCCAACTGAAAATTGCTAAAAGGAACTCACTCAAACTAACATTAAAACATTATGAATGGTACTGATGGCTTAAATCAGCCAGCCACAATAATCACCCTTACAATCAAGCCCATTCCTGAATCTTTTATTAAGCCCCTTGTATATAAACATAGGAAGAATAGAATTAATACAAAGATCTAGTTATATGTACCAGCATGTAAAAGAAAAAAAATGACCTAGTTATTTCTAATTAAATTTCACACTAATTTTGTTTCAGGGGAAAATATTCTCTTCCACTTCTGAACTCATTCTGAGTTAGCCTTTCATCATCTCTGTTATGGCCTTAGGTTTTCTATCTGGAACCACAGTTTTCCTGCTTTTTGTTTTTTATTTATCAACTCCTCTACTGGAGGTAACACTGACAGTAAGACGGTGCTGATGATTCTCTTTTATTCTACTAATAAGGGCCATGCACACACTAGGTGACTGACACAATTTTGTGGAATGAATAAGATATTTTATTATTAAAACAAGCACTGCCTTTGCTTATGTTTCCCAGAACATAGGAGATTATTTGACATAAACTTACAGAGCTTGGTGTATAACTCTGGATTTCTCCAAAAGGTATTCAGAAATCTGTGCTCCTGCTACAGCTCCAGAAGAGGTGAATTTCATTTCTAAATATTTTCCAAATCGGCTGGAATTGTCATTTATAATTGTGCAGGCATTACCAAAGGCTTCAACCAAATTGTTCACTTGTAAAATCTTCTCTTGCAGTGTTCTGTTATTAGCCTAATAGAAATAAAATGCCAAGTATATTAAAATATGTAAATATAAAAAGTAATTTTTAATATATACTTGATTCTCATTGTCATTAGTTATGGTCTGTAGAGTCAAAGTGAATACCAAGTTAGTGAATACTGAACCACTGCTCCTGGGGGAAATGTGTAGGGTTAGGTTTCTGCAAACCTCTAAAAATTGACAACATTCTGTGTATCAATCAGTACATCGATTTTGTGTGTTTCTGTTTAAAAACACATGCATCTTTTGCTTCCCCTTTAAATTTACATACAATGATTCCCTAGGAAGTTCTTTGTTTCACCAGCCTATTAGAGACTGCCCCATTTAACCCCACCTGGAAACAGTATGGTTGCCTTCAGAACATATCAGCACAACATTTAAACAAAGCCTCTGAACATAAATTTAAGCAATTTTAATCATAAATCATATTTGGGGGCAAATTGGCACTCATTAAATGAGATGTTGATTCGTTAGCATTGAACTCAGATCAACAGCACTACAGCTCTTGCCTAAATGAAGCTTTATCTAATGCATGACTGTGAGACACATCTCAGCCTTGTTGTGCTTGAGAACACTAGACAGCACTTCAGCATTGCACTTGGGAGCCATTTTAAAAGCAAACTCACCAACATAAAGTTAAAAAATGCAAAAATGTTACACTAAATATACTGTGAAAAGGACACGTTTACAGCTTGAGAGCTAAAACTAGAAGGCACATGCCAACAGCAGAGAATGTGCACTTTAGGCAACTCAATTTTTTTTGCTGCTGTGTGCATGTCATCATAAATTGACCATGAAAGCACGATGAGTATTGGTTTGGGGATTACAAATACATTTTAGCAAGTAGGAGAATTTGCAAACATGGAATCAATGAGTAATGAGGATCACATGCAAGACTCTCTGTCTCTCATGGGCAACTGTGTGGGAGTAAGCACATGAGGGCATGTTCTTGGTATCCTGAGAGATGTTACAACCTGGTCTATTTTTTCCTTCCATATGTGCATTCACCCACGCTGCTTTCTTTAAGAGATAGATGCATACCTCAGCAATATTGTGGCTTCAGTTCCAGATCACTGCAACAAAGCGAATATTGCAATAAAGCAAGTTGCACAAATTTTTTGGTTTCCCAGTGCATATCAATGTTATGTTTACACTATAATGTAATCTATTAAGCATACAATAGCACTGTCTAAAAAGCAATGTACATACCTTAATTAAAAAGTACTTTATTGCAAAATAAAATGCTAAGCATCATCTGAGCCTTCAGCAAGTCATAATTTTTTGGCTGGTGGAGGGTCTTGCCTCGATGTTGACAGCTGCTGGCCCATCAGGGTGGTGGTTGCTGAAGGCTGGGGCAATTTCTTAAAGTAAGACAGTAAAGTTTGCTGCACCAACTGGCTCTTTCTTTCACGAAAAATTTCTCTGTAGCATGTGATATAGTTTGATGGCATTTTACCCAGAGTAGAACTTCGTACAAAATTGGAGTTGATCCTCCCAAGCCCTGCTGCTGCTTTGTCAACTAAGTTTATGTAATATTATAAGTCTTTTGTCATCCTTTGAACAATGTTCACAGCACTGTCATGAGGAGTAGCTTCCATATCAAGACAACACTTTCTTTGCTCAT
Organism: Choloepus didactylus; assembly: GCF_015220235.1. Lineage (NCBI taxonomy): Eukaryota > Metazoa > Chordata > Mammalia > Pilosa > Megalonychidae > Choloepus > Choloepus didactylus. The sequence goes on along the minus strand of NC_051311.1, from coordinate 9,619,688 downwards.
CCATAAAAGTGACTCCTCACCCATTAAAGTTTTATCATGAGATTGCAGCAATTCAGTCACATCTCTGGGTTTCACTTCTAATTCTAGTTCTCTTGTTATTTCTACCACATCTGCACTTAATTCCTCCACTGAAGTCTTGAACCCCAAAAAGTCATCCACAAGGGTAGGAATGAACTCCTTCCAAACTCCTGTTAATGTGGATATTTAGACCTTGCCCCATGAATCATGAATGTTCTTAATGGCATCAAGAATGGTGAATTCTTTCCAGAAGGTTTTCAATTGACTTTGCCCATATCCAGCAGAGGAATCACTATCTATGGCAGTTATAGCCTTATGAAATGCATTTTGTAAATAATAAGACTTGAAAGTTGAAATGACTCCTTGATCCATGGGCTGCAGAATGGATGTGTTAGCAGGCAAGAAAACAACATTCATCTTTTTGTACAACTCCATCTGAGCTCTTGGATGAACAGGGGCCTTGTCAACGAGCAGTTGTATTTTGAAAGGTTATCTTTTTTCTGAGCAGTAGATCTCAACAGTGGGCTTAAAATATTCAGTAAACCATGTTGTAAACAGATGTGCTGTCATCCAGGCTTTGTTGTTCCAATTAAGGAGCACAGGCAGAGTAGACTTAGCATAATTCTTAAGGGATTTTTGGAATGATAATTGAGCATTGGCGTCAACTTAAAGTCACCAGCTGCATTAGCTCCTAATAAATGAGTCAACCTGTCCTTTGAATTTTTGAAGGCAGGTCTTGACTTCTCATCTCTAACTACAAAAGTCCTAGAGACAGCATCTTTTTCCAATAGAAGGCTGTTCTGTCTACATTGAAAATCTGTTATTTAGTGCAGCAACCTTCATCAATCATCTTACCTAGATCTTCTGTATAACTTGCTGTAGCTTCTACATCAGTACTTGCTACTTCACCTTATGCTTCTATGCTATGGAGATGGCTTCTTTCCTTAAACCTCATGAATCAACTTCTGCTAGCTTCAAACAATTTTTCTGTAGCTTCCTCACCCCTTTCAGCCTTCATGGAATTGGAGAGTTAGGGCCTTGCTCTGGATTAGGCTTTGGCTTAAGGAAATGTTGTGGCTGGTTTCATCTTCTATCTAGACCACTAAAACTTTCTCTGTTTCAGCAACAAGGCTGTTTTGCTTTCTTATCATTCATGTGCTCACTGGAGTAACACTTTTAATTTCCTTCATGAACTTTTCCTTTGCATTCACAACTTGGCTAATGGTTTGGTGCAAGAGGCCTAGCTTTCAGCCTACTTGGCTTTCAACATGCTTTCCTCACTAAGCTTAATCATTTCTAGCTTTTGATTTAAAGCGAGATACATTCAACTCTTCCTTTCACTTGAGCACTTAGAGGCCAATGTAGGGTTATTAATTGGCCTAATTTTAATATTGTTGTGTCTCAGGAAATAGGGAAGCCAGGGGAGAGGGAGAGAGATGGGACAGCGGCCAGTGGGTAGAGCAGTCAGAACACACACGATATTTATTAAGTTTGCCATCTTATATGGGCATGGTTTGTGGTGTCCCGAAATAATTACAATAGTAACATCAAAGATCACAGAGCACAGATCACCATAACAGATAAAATAATAATGAAAAAGTTTGAAATATTGCAGGATTACCAAAATGTGACACAGAGACACGAAGTGAGCACATGCTGTTGAAAAAATGGTGCCGACAGACTTGTTCGATGCAGGATTGCCACAAACCTTGAATTTGCAAAAAACTCAATGTCTGCAAAATGCAATAGAGTGAAGTGCAGTAAAATGAGGTCTGCCTGTACGCTATACTTTCTCCATTCAAACACAGTCCTCTTCAGTACCTGATTTATAAACACGCCACTTATGAACAGTCTACACATCTCTGATTTTGTTATTCCTCCTCTTTTCAGCTGGGCCCCATCCAAATGCTCCCCTCAACCAGAGCTACTTCCCTGGAAAATGCTGAGCCTATAACTAAGAGAGTAAAGATAACTTGTGAGTTCTGAATCAGAGTAAAGGGGATAACTACGTAAATGGGCAGAGCTTGGAAGTGTGGCTTGGGAAGTGGAACCTCAGTCAAGTCAGAGGCTTATGCGGCTGTCCTTGTATTTTTTCCTACCTCTCTCATTCTCTTCCCCTCAAGCAAATGTTATGTTTTTGTTCTTTTTCTTTACCACTTTATTGAAATTCCACAGATATAAATGTATGTGGCTTAACAACCAGTCTCTTTTAGAGAGGCAACCCTTCTTAGAGGTTCAGGGGGCTGTGTCCCATTCACATCTTGGCAGAATGAGCTCAAGCAGAATATTTTCCGTGGGATCCCTAGCTGAGATCAGCTGTGTTAAGGCTATTTTATGAGTAAGGGAGAGCAGTAGGTGTTTCTGGAACATGGGCTGTAATGGAGCTTGGGGAGGCTGGTATGGAGATTCACAGTGAAGTTTGGAGGCAGTTTCAGGCCTGTGGGTCCCTTCTAAGGAGTAAAAAGGGGGTCAGAGAACAGAGTAGAGAGAACTGGCATAAATCTTGGCTCTTCCAAAATGTTGCTTTGGGCTGGCCTTGCACCCATGAAAAAGGTGAGGCAACATCTTCATCCATCTATGTTAAATATCAGCATTCTGTAAGGTAAGGTTTGGAGGACAGCTTATTTCAAAGGTAAGTGCTACCCACTGGTTATGGTTTGCTAATGCTGCCCTTTTGCAAAACACCAGAAATGTTTTTATAAATGGCTTTTATAAAGGCGGTTTATTTGGTTACAAAGTTACAGTCTTAAGGCCATAAAATTTCCAAGGTAATGCATCAACAATGTGGTACCTTCACTGGAGAATGGCCAATGGCATCCAGAAAACCTCTGTTAGCTGGTGTCTGCTCCAAGTTCTGGTTTCAAAATGGCTTTCTCCCAGGACATTCCTCTCTAAGCCACAACTCCTCTTCAAAACATCACTCTCCGTTGCTCTTGTGTCATTTATACTCTCTTAGCTTCTCCGTAGCAAGAGTCTGCTTTCAACAGCCGTCTTCAAACTGTCTCTCATCTGTAGCTCCTCTCTCAGCAACTGTGCATTCTTCAAAGTGTCCCTCTTGGCTATAGCAAGCTCGCTCCTTCCATCTGAGCTTACATAGCGCTCTAGTAAACTAATCAAGGTCCATGCTGAATGGGTGGGGCCACGCCTCCATGGAAATTATCTAATCAGAGTTATCACCTACAGTTGGGTGGGTCGTATCTCCATGGAAACACTCAATCAAAGAATTACAATCTAATCAACACTAATACATCTGCCCACACAAGACTGCATCAAAGTTAATGGCATTTTGGGGGACATAATACATCCAAACCAGCTCATTCCACCCCCTGGAACCCAAAATGACATGATCTTTCCACATACAAAATACATTCATCCCATCACAATATCACAAAAACTTAAATCATTTCAGTAGCAATAGTTAACTATAAGATCCCATTAAATCAGTTACAGGCATGGTTTGTCCTAAGGCATAATTGCTCTCTAGTTATGGACGTGCGCAACTTAGAACAAGTTATGTACTCCCAATATACAAAGGAGGCACAGTCATAGAGTAAACATTCCCATGGCCATAAGGAGAAACTGAAAGAAAAGCAGGGTTTCAGGGACCAAACAATTCCTAAAACCCGCAGGGCAAACTCCATTAGATTTGAAAATCTGAGAGTTATTTAGAGAATGACATTTTATCCTTGGGGCTTGAGAGAGTGGGAGTCTAATCCTTCCTAAGGGCCTCTGCAGCAGCCCTTCTCTCTCCAAACGCTGGGGTGAGTGCTCCAACATATCCACTCACTGGGGAGACCACCTTCTTGGCTCCACCCTCCTCAAACATCAGGGCAGTACCCGGATTCCCTTCCATCTCCAGGGCACACGCTCAACCCCTTCAGAACAGTGGGATGGCGGCCAGGCCCTCCCAAATCCCCTGGGAATATGTTCCACCCTCTCTGGGGCCTGGGGTGAGAGCACTCTTCCTGAACATTGAGGTGGAAGGTCCACCCTTGACCTCTGGGGCAAACTCACCCTTTCTGTGCGTATGGGCCACTCCACTCTCCCAGCCCGAGACCTCTTGACTCCAGACCTCAACCTCGATGGCTCCGTCTCTGAAGAAGTTTTTCCCTTAATTTGTTCTTTGTCTGTCCCTTCAGTCCAGACCAGCAGCAGCTCTGTCTATAAAGATCTCGCAAAAATTCTGTTGGCTTCGCATGAAGCACACAGGGGTCAAAGCCGCCAGACAACAGGACTTTCCACAAATCCTTTCTGGATAACTCCATCTCCAATCCTGGCTTGTACTGAAATTGCTGTTGGGTTCCATGCTTGGTTAAATCCACACATTGGGCTGTAGCCTCTGGAGTTCCACCCCCTGGAAGCCCGGAATTTTCCAAACCATCAGTTTCTGGTTTCTTTGAACCCAAGAGTTCAGTTCTAAGTTTATCTCTCTCTGCTCGCATTTTACTATAAGCTGCAAGGAGAAGCCATGCTATATCCACAACTTTTAGTTTCAGATCTTTTCAGGCAAGTATCCCAGCTTGTCGCTCTCAAATTCTTCCTTCCATCCAACACCAGGACTCAATTTTGACAAATTCTCTGCCATTTTAAAACAATGATCACCTTTTTTTCCAGTTTGCAACAACACATTCATCATTTCTGCTCAAGGCCTCATCAAAAGTATCTTTAGAATCCATATTTCCACAAACAGTCTCTTCAAAGCAGTTTAGGCCTTTTCTATCAAGCTCCTCACAATTCTTCCAGAATCTTTCCCTTATCCATTTAAAAAGCTGTTCCAACATGATTGGTATTTGCAAACTCAGCAGCACTCCACTTCTCTGGTACCAAAATCTGTTCTGGTTTGCTAATGCTGCCAGAATACAAAACACCAGAGATAGATTGGGTTTCATAAAATGGGGTTTATTTGGTTACACATTTAGTCTTAAGGCCATAAAGCGTCCAAGGTAACACATGAGCAATCGGGTACCTTCACTGGAGGATGGCCAATGGCGTCTGGAAAGCCTCTGTTAGCTGGGAAGGCACAAGGCTGGCATCTGCTGAAGAGTTCTGGTTTCAAAATGGCTTTCTCCCAGGACATTCCTCCCTAGGCTTCAGCTCCTCAAAAATGTCACTTTTAGTTGCTCTTGAGGTGTTTGTCCTCTCTTAGCTTCTCTGGAACAAAAGTCTGCTTTCAAAGGCCATCTCCAAAATGTCTCTGTAAGCTGCAACTCCTCTCTCAGCTCCTGTGCATTCTTCAAAGTGTTTCTCTTGGCTGTAGCAAGCTCATTCCTTCCATCTGAGCTTATACAGTGCTCCAGTAAAGTAATCAAGGCCCATGCTGAATGGGCAGGGCCATGCCTCCATGGAAATTATCTAATTAGAGTTATCATCTACAGTGGGATGGGTCGCATCTCCATGGAAACACTCAATCAAAGAACTACAATCTAATCAACACTAATACGTCTGCCCACACAAGATTGCATCAAAGATAATGGCGTTTTGAGGGACATAATACATCCAAACCAGCACACCGCCAAATATCTATTTCTGTATCTGGTAAATATTTATGAACTCCTGGGACCCACATTCCAAAACAATCAAGGAGATAAGTAAAACACTAGACAAGACCTGATAAGGGTAGGATGTTGAGATCACATATATATATGTAATTTCTCCAATTAACATTAAATCACATTTTCAGGTCTAGAGCAAGATAAGGAGATTGGATAAACAAGTTTGCTAACATTTAGAAAACAACATTCACACACAGTTAATCCATTCTTGATGAGAACCTCTCTACTGGCCCACAGATCAAGAAAGAATATCAAAGGCCCTTGCAGAGGGCCCTTGAGTAAATTATTCATCTGCTCAATTCTTCTATGCCAGGAGAGTATGCCATGTCTTCCTCTCAAAAAACTTGCATCTTATTTCACTGCCCTTAAACCCTTTGAGAATGATACTTATCCTAGAAGTAAGGAGAGGGGTGCTGATTGGCAAGGAGCTGGGGAAGGGATCTGCCTGAGAGCCCTAAGTAGTTCTACCTTCTCAGTCTCTACTGCTCTTCCAGTTCTGAGCGGCCACAGGTCTGCTTAGTAGAAGTCATTTTAGTCCATTGAGCAAAGTCTATTTACAACTTCCATCAACATACCTGATAGAAAATATTAAAACCAGTCAATTGATTTTTAAAATAGAGCCATGAATTCTTTTGACTAATTTTTGTTTTGAAAATGAATTAGATCCAGTTAAGCAATTGTTTTGCCACTATATGGCCTTGCCCTTTTATAGAGGAATTAGGTCTGGCCTTGTGCCCATTGGTGCACTTGTAACACAGATTCCTATAATCATTGTGTTTGCAAAAATTTCAACATGACTCCAATTATAACTATGTAGATCATCATCATCATAATTTTCATAAGGGTATGCTGTACACAGTGATTTTTTTAGCCTAATGAAAACATATGATTCTTGCCTTATCTCTTTCAAGGACTATCTCAAAACCCAAATCAAGTCTCTGTCCTCAACCCTCCTCCCCTTTTTTTTTTTTTTAAATTAAGGTATAATTTACATACACTTAAATTTTCCCTTTTTAGTGCACAGTTCTGTGAGTTTGGGAAAATGTATATAGTTGTGTAACTCCCACTACAATCAACATATAGAACAATTACATCACCCAAAAGAATTCTCCCATACACATCCAGTTCCTGGCAATCACTGATCTGTTTTCTGGCCTTATAGTTCTAAATTTACAAGATCATCATATAAATTGAATGATACGGTATGTAGTCTTTTGAGTCTGGCCTCTTTGAGTTAACATAATTCATTTGAGATTCTCCCAAATCTTATCCAATGAGATTAATATCAGTAGCTCATTCCTTTTTACTGCTGAGTAGTACTCCATTTTATGGTTGTACCACAGTTTATCTATTCCCATTACCCAGTTCAGTTGTCTCTACTTTTTGGAGATTATGAATAAAACCTCTATGATATCTTTGTGTAAAGGGTTTGTATGAACTTGAGTTTTCATTTCACTTGGATAAATACCTAGGAGAAGGATTGCTGGGTTCTGTAATGTGTAGTTTAACTTTTTAAGAAACTTCCCAACTGTTTTTTAAAGTGGCTGTACCAGCAGTGGATGACAGCTACAGTTGCTCTGCATCCTTTCCAGCACTTAGTGTTGTCAGTTGTTTTTTTTAATTTTAGTTTTTTTAACAGATGTTTAATGGTATCCCATGGTGGCTTTAATTTGCATTTTCCTAATGACTAAAGATGTTGAGCACCTTTTCATATACTTATTTGCCATCTATATATTATCTTTGCTGATGTAACATATACAAATCTTTTGCCCATTTTTAATTGATTGTTTATTTTCTTCTCATTGAGACTTAAGAATTCTCTTTAATAGATTCGGAATACAAGCCCTTTATTGGATATGTAATTTGCAAATATTTTCTCCAAGACTGTGTCTTGCTTTTTCATTATTTCAACAGTGTCATTCAGAGAGCAGAAGCTTTCATTTTTGAGGACAATTTTTTTCTTTTACGGATTATGTTTTTGTGTTGTATATAAGGACTATTTGCCTAACCCAAGATCACAAAGAATTTTCCTTATGTTTTATTCTAGAAGTTTTATAGTTTGGGGTCTTACATTTAGTTCTATGATCCATTTTGGGTTAATTTTTCGTAACATATAAGTCTAAATTGAGGTTCAGTTTTTTTGTTCTTTTTTTTTTTTACATAGGGAAATCCAATTACTCTAGTGCATTTGTTGAAAAGGGCTATCTTTTTTCATTAATTGGCCTTGTACCTTTGTCAAAAATCAACAGACCATATATGTATGGACTCTCAATTCTGTCCCACTACCAAGTCATCCTGTCTTTAATATCACAGTGTCTTGAATACCTCAGCTTTGAAAATCAGGTGGGGTGAATCCGCCAACTATGTTCTTTTCCAAAATTGTTTTTGCTATTCTAGTTCCTTTGCCTTTCCATTTAAATGTTTGACTCAGCTGTCAATTTCTACAAAAAAAAATCCTGCTAGAATTTTTGTTATAATTGTATGGAACCTTTAGATCAATTTGTGATGAATGGACATCTTATTCACAAATCTTTTAATCCATGAACATGGTGTGTCTCCATTTATTTAAGTCTTCTTTGATTTCTTTAATTAACTTTTTGAACATATTTTGTAAGACTCAGATCTAAACAGTTTATTTTTTTTGGTGCTATTGTAAACAGCACCTTTAAATTTCAATTTTGAATTGATCATTTCTAGCATATATAAATACAATGGATTTTTTGTATGTTTTGACTCCTTTTTAATCCACAAGCAACAAAAGGAAAGTAATGAAAGCATCAAGTGAATGTGCTGGGGCTAAAGAAAGAGAAAATCACATTTAGAAAGCCTTCACTGATAAGGCAGAAAAGTTAGAATAGCCTCAAAACATAGAACATCTCTTTCAGTATTGTTTGTTATACTTTAAACTCTCAAAGGACAAGTGTGCTCTATATACTAGTTTTTATACATTACTAAATGTGGAAACTTAGTAATTATTAATCTAATCAGTTATGTTATGTTCTGAAATATAACAAATATTTGAATAAGAACAGAGAAAAGATTATACCTTTCCAAGCACTGTCAACTGCTGAACTAGAAGATGAGCACTTTCAGTCTTCCCAGAACCACTTTCTCCAGAAATTACGATGCACTGCACAGTGAGAAAAGAACTGTGAGAAGACTTCACCTTCACAAAATTTATGAGACACATGAGAACCCATGAGGAAAATTTCTAAGAGCGTGAGACTCTCCTTACCTGGTCTGAATTATATGTGACCATAGATTGGTACCCTAAGTCAGCCATTGCAAAAATGTGAGGCGGATTGGCAGTTCTCTTTGCTCCAATATACAGTTTGGAATGCTAAAGATTAAAAACAATATGTTGTGTAGGTTTTTTTTTTTTTAATTTAAACCTGGATTATTTAAATATAAAGCTGTAATTTTTAAAGCAAAACATACATCAAAATACAATCTCACACCACTAAAACATTATTACCTCCATGTTACTTACAAATATGCACAAATCATGCACACTTACGTAAAAATAAAATCAGGGTAGAAATATGATGTGCCCTGACAGTGGCATTTAAAAAATTTAATACATCACTTCCAAAACAGAACTTGAGATTTAAAAATCTTATTATTTCCATAAATAGAAAACAACCTTATAAACAAAACAATCAGGTATTATTTTGTTGACTAAATCTTCTTCTTAAATAGAAAGGATTTTTATAAGCAAAACAATAAGATATTATTTTGTTGACCACTCCTTGGATATAATAATTTCTGACATCTAACCACAACTTTTTTCCTTTCCCATCATTTAATACACATTCTTTCATTTTTTTGTCCGAGATCACACAGTTAATTGATAGCAGAATTTGCACTGAGGCCCATAACTTCTGAAACCTATATCAAGGCTTCTAATTTTACCACTCTTACTGTAAATTTTAGGGTGGCAGAGGCTAACAGAACTATACATTTTTCATATACAAAAATAATTGTTAGGCACAGTATTAAATAACAATTTTCTAGAGTACACAAATAGCTAGAAGAGAATGGGTCCAATTAAAAATGAAAAACGCCTAGTTTAATTCCAGAATACTGTTTTATATTTAAACTATTAGGGGCTGAATAATGGATAATTATGTATTCATATTCATAAAATACACATTGATAGTAATGAAGCCAATTGATATGTCGAAAGGTATTTTTATAAACTCAAAATGACAAGTTTTAATCCATTAAGTATGTATTACCTATATAAATGGTGTAATCACATCTTTTACTCTTCCACACTCTGTTCAGAGGCGTTAACTGTACATTAACCATACATTTATTTTAGGCATCTGTTTAGTGATGTGATATGATTGTGGAGCCTTTAGGAGTAACCGGGTGTAAGTTGACATTCTGCACACATTTTTGGAGAAAGGAAGAACATAAACTGCACCCTGATATCATCTATGTTTTCTTTCTCTAAATTCTTTGTGGAATAATAAAATAATTTATAAGAACCTTATAATGCAATGCTTTGACCATAATTATATAACTGTTTCCTCAAAGTACCAGATAAAATTTTCATTGGCGTCATTTTAATTAATTTAACTATCTGGATAATATTATTATTTGCACAGAGAACGCGAATCACATCACATACCTTTGTGGAATAAAGGCCGAGTCTCTGGAAAGGGTTAAGAGCAATCAGCACATCTCCCACATAGATGTAGACCTGATCCCTGGCGTAACACGTCTCAAGTTGCTCTGAGACTGTATTCTAGTAAAATAAAAATGATCTCTCTCTTTTAAAAATCACTTGTGATCAACTACAATCAAAGAAGTAAGCAATGAGAAATAAAACATCTGGAATCAGGGCTAAAGATGAGAAAGAGCTAGACCCATTGACAGCAAGCAGTGTAACATGGGTCTGTAGCTGCCTTTCCTGAGTCGGGCATGTCCTTTGGTTTTAAGAGCTATAGAAGGATGTCATTGTCACCTGCGTTTTCCAGAGGACATATCACATAATACAGAATATTATACGTACGTAACTCTTGCAAGGAAATAAGTAAATCCAGTAGAGGAAGGAGATATAAAACATGAGAAAAGGGAAGGGACTATATACAGTGGGCATGATTTTATTCCAAATCAGGGGTATTCAATGACTCTGGAATGTCTTAGCCCTTTGTTTAGGCATTTCACTTAATGAAAAATTGAGAAAAGTAACTTTTATAGTTGACAAATCATATGTGTGCATGGCATTCATTTTAATGGATCAGAATGGATCAGAAATCATCATTTATTGAACATGACACAAGAGAGGAGCAAAAGGTCTTGGGTCAAAAAATAAACACAGACAATAGAAACACACAAACCTAGTATTCAAAATTATTCAGCAACATGATTATCGAAACCTCCCATATAATCCACAAGCCTAGGAATTCACTTCATTGGCAAACTGGATTCAGAAAGGTGTCTGCAACCTCTGACTTGCAAACATGATCTGATTTCAAGATGTTTGATGCTCTCAAGGGATATTATTTTGAGGAAGTACTTGAGTTGTTGATGAAACCCTAAATTTTACAAAATCACTACTGATTTGTGGCAGTTCTGAGCAAAATTTTCAGGCCTGTAGAAGCAGTAAAAAATAAAAAGGTGTTGACCAGGCAGGAGACAGGCTTCGACCTTTTAATAAAAAGGGGTCATTTATTTCATTAATGATCTGATTACCTGGAGTAAAGAGGCAAAGAGGCTGAGACTATAATTGACTGGCTTGGAGTGTACCTTCACCAGAGACCTTTGAAATATTTCTGAGATAACTGTTGTCTTGGGCTCAGGAGCTACAAGCAAAACTCAATGGGGGCTCTGGATCCCAAGAAGTATATCCCCCGCCCTGGTGACAGCTCAGGGGCCTCTAGGAATGGCACTGAGAGCTGGACAGGAGAGAAAGAAGAGGGAGGAGGCCAGGTGGTGGCTGTAGGGCACAGACTGGTTTTCGCAAGCAGCAAATCATCCCTTTGTGATGCCCAGAAATAATTCAGAGAAAGCAGAGTCTGTGACCAAGCAGCTCACTCAAGTTAGTGGGAACCCACACACCTTTGTTATTTGAGCATCACCAACAACAAAAACATTTATTCCAGGTTGGAGAGGTCTGGAAATTTGAGTTATATGTGTTAAAATTGAAGATCCAAGAGGTAATCAAGGAGCTAAGAGACAAAGAAAGCATGAGAATTACAGATGCTATTCAAAGTGTGTATTCCATCTCTAACCCCTGCCCACATCCTTTCTGTAAATTGAAAAAAAAAAAAAACAACACAAAAACAACTAGAATGTCCAAGTTTAATTAAACTGAATTTCTTACCTCATCCAAAACTTCCAGGGTTGCTAAATCATCTACGTCTTTCAGATGAGAAACTAGAGATCTGTTGAACTTGTCTTTCTTGGTGTGAATACGTTCATGTCTGTGGGCAAAACAAAAATACCAACCACTTCTGACTCAAGACCTTATTACTGATCAGAGTGGAAGTCACTTTTAGATACATATGAGACAGAAAACCTCTATGGACCTGACTTCCTAAATTCAATGACAACTTACCAGAAGAGGTCCTAACATATTTTATCTCTACTGTCTATGTTCTCCTCCCCACTGGAAAAAATGTGACAGTCAGTCAAATTCACTTCTTAGGTGATTGAAAAGGCCTATAATTGCTATCAAGGACCCTCCAAGCTTGTACATATACAAATTACCTTAAGCATCCTCTAAATTCCTAAGTGTGAGTTAATCTGTTAGAAAGTGGTGAGTCTGAAAGAACTGAATTCATTAGATTTCCAATTTTGTCTCAAGTAGGGTTCGACCACTGATGGTAAAGAAATGGCAATTTATTTCTTAAGAGATTTTAGTTTTTGGAGTAGTTTTAAGTTTACAGAAAAATTGTGTGAAAGTACAGAGAGTTCCCCTATTACACCCACCCCACCCTGTTTTCCTTATTAACATCTTGCATTATTGTGAAACATTTGTTATAATTGATGAACCAATATTGATACATTATTATTAGCAAAATCCATAGTTCACACTAGGGTTCATGCTTTGATCTGTAAAGTTCTAAGGGTTTTAATAAATGCATGTTATGTATCTACCATTTGAGTATCAGACAGAACACTTCCACTGCCCTAAAAGTGCTGTGTTCCACCCTAACCTCTGGCAACCACTGAGCTTTTTACAGTCTCTATAATTTTGCCTCTTCTAGAATGTCATATAGTTGGAATGAAATAGGATGTAGCCTTTTCAGACTGCTCTGCAGTATGCATTTAATGTTCCTCCATGTCTTTTCATGGCTTGATGGTTCATTTTTTTTTAAATTGCTGAATAATATTCCACTGCAGGATGTGTCACAGTTTGTTTATCCAAGTAATAGTAATTTTTAAAATTATCATTCAGGAAAAATTAATAGGAATACAAGATAAGCCAGTTGTGGATGTGTATGCATGTTAAAAGTACATAGACAATTGGTTTCAGGCACTAGAAAGTTTATATTCAAAGTAAAACACTTCAGCAACTTCCAATAATGGCACAAGGATCTTGATTTAACACGAGGGCTGGAGAGATGCTGAAAGCAGCAAGTTGATTCAACTTTTCTGGAAATGAAATTATCATCCACTTTATTTTGAGAACTGTATGTTCAGTGTTCATTTTTGGACATATTTTTAAGCATATGAATTCGTCCACTGGTGAAAGAGAATCACATCAGTCCCTTGGAAGACTTTAATGGCTTCTCATTGCCTGGAGAATTAAGTCACTACTGAAAAACTGTCCTTGCCCCCATCTATGGCCGACCCCGTGGTGGACTAGACCCCAGCCCCTCCCACTTGCTCAGGACGGGGCTCCTGCTGGCTCCTCTCGCTCTTGTTCATTCATGTTCCCCTCTCAACTGTTATATCATCCATTTCAGAAAACAACCACCCCAAGCTGCCCTCCCCTGACTTCCAATTCCCTCCATCAACTGTTCCATTTCTATGTTTCACAGCAAAAATTGTTAAAGAATTGTCCATACTTAGTTTCTTCAACTTATCTCCACCCATGAGGAAAACCTATTCCAATCCGGCTGTCATCTCCACGCTCCGTGGAAACAGCTTTTATTAAGTCATGAATGACCTACAATTGGCTAAACTAAAGGCCAATTCCAAGTCCTCATTCTACTTCACTGGTCAGCAGCAGTTAACCAACTCCTCCTTGACTCCATTTGTCTGGGTTTCCGTGCACCTGTCTCTTGATTCTTGTCTTTACCTCACTGTCATCGCCATCTGAATATCTTTTTCTGGTTCCTCTCCATCTTTCTAACCATCACACTTTGGGGTGCTCCAAGCTTCATTCCTTGGAGCTTTTTTCTTCCCTTTGTTTCCTTTCTTATTTCGTAGCTGTATCTCTCCGGCATGGTCAACTCTGCTGAACTCTGGGGGGACATCCAACTGCCTGCTCAACACTCCACATGGAAGTCTAACAGGAAGGTGTAACACACCCTGAACCATGCTCCAGGTTACCACGACTCCAAACCTGCTCCTCTGCTATGATTCTTGTCTCAGAAAAAGGTGACCCCTTACTTTTGATTGTTCAGGTCAAAAGCTTCAAAGTCATGCTTGGGTCTTCTCTTTTTTCTCACACCCCTCATCCAATCTACCAACAAACCTTATCAGCTCCATCATCAAATTGTATTGAGAACCAAACATTTCTCACCACAACCAACTCCACTGTATTTCATCTGCTCATTGCAGTAGCCTCCCAGGTGGTTTCTCTGCCACTGCCTTTGCCTTCTTACCCTCTTCTCAACATGGCCAGGGTGATCTTTACTGAGAGCATTATCCAAAGCCTCACCATGGCCTCCAAGGCCCATATGATCTGCAAATCTCAAGGGACCCCCACCCCCATTACTTCTCTAACATGATCTCTTTCCATTACTTCCTTGGTTCACTTCTTGTTTTCTCTGCCTGGAATTATTTTCCCGCCATCCCTGGCAAAACCCTACTTAACCTCCAAGGTTAGGCTCAAATGTCACCCTCTCTGTGCAGCCATTGCTTGATGTTCATTTTTCCTGCCAGCTTCAAGCAACTTGTCAGTGGGAACCAAATCTTATTCATCCTTCTGTAATGCCTGAGATCTGGGATCCAAGATGAAGAGACATCTTTGTTGGCTTGAATTGCAACTTTGAGCCCAACCCAACCAGCTCCATTTGCAAAGAATAACTTCTTTTAGTATGAACAATATGCTGCCCTTCCCTTTTGGAAAGTCCACATCCCTCCATTCCTGGCCAGCCTTTCCATAATAAGCCAACTCAGGTTCTAAAACCTGTCTGACCAGCCATCTGTCCCACCTCTCACCACAATACACTTTCATGTTCTCAGAATTCAATTCTGTGATTCAGATTCTTAATGGAAAATATTAAGTCTAGCTCTGTACCCATGCCCAGTGTGGGAGGCTATCAGGCTGCAATCTTGTCGGGGAGAGAGGGAAGAGAAAGTGTGTGGAGGCAGGAGAGAGCAGGCTGTTTCCCAGGACTCAGGGGAACCAGCAGAGGCTGCAGATCCGGGCCATGTTCAGGCTGCTGGATTCTGAGCACAAGCAGAGGCCAATGAACTATCTCAACTAATGAGTGGAGTATGGAAAAATACTGAGTGGAACAGCATATTCCAGACAAGAAAAAAAATCACTTCACTATACCCTGAAAATACAAATTATTACTAAGTAAACACAGCTAAGAAAGGCTAAAGTTCTGGTAGCAAAGTGTAATTGAGGGTCTTATATTCTAAGTATGGCATTTCAAATTAGTGGGGAAATAAAAATTTGTGCTGGAACAGCTTGTTAAAAATTTAGGAATCATGTACTCAATGGGAAAGTAAATTCCAGATGGAGTAAAGTATTTATAGAATAAAAAATGTAACCATAAAACTTCTAGGAGAAAAATGCAGAGGCAAACTTGTATAGTAATGGTCGAGTTGGAATTTGTAAGTATGAGAAGATATCAAGCAAGGAGGAAAAATGGAATAGATTTGAATAGACAACAATTTAATATGAGTACAACAAAAATATAAGTTGAAAGACAAAATTGAAAAAAATATTTGTAATCTGTAGGATGGACAAAAGGTTCATATGTTTAACATATAATGAACTCTTCAAACTTAGTGAAAGCAAAAATGAAAAACCATGGGATTAATGTGGTAATGTTGTATTGAATGCACAGATTCTATGCTTGGTCTATTTTGATTTAGGGAGGTGAGATTTTTACATGGAGAGAAAACTCTTCTATTTTCTGAAACTATGAGGCAATAAATACCTGTAAGCCAACACACCGTATGGCATCTGTTCTAAAAGCTGGAAAACTAAAACACTACACAAATCCTTTTCTTTGTTGAGATCATGGTACCGAGAGTGCTAAAGCCTCATGGTTAAGAGAAGAACTCTGGAATCAGGATGCAAAGAATTTTTGTGAAGATTAAATGTAAAGTGCCAAATTAGAATGGGCCCAGGGAAATGCACGTGATAGTCAATAACATTAGCTATTATTAGTTGCAATTGTGGCTCTCTCACTTACTAGCCATGTGGCTTTGGACAGGTTACTAAATCTGCTTCTTCAGATATAAAATGGGAATAATAGCCTAATTAATAAGATTGCTGTGAGATTCAATGATATAATACCTGTAAAGTGATTCATTCAGTGATCGTTATGTTTGATAAATTTAGCTATTATTATTATCACTATGACTTTTATAGTCATGGGTTCAATGCTCACCTTGTTTAGTTATCTTCACTCTCTTCTAACCTCAGCAAACTTGAACTGTAAACCTATGACCTTGGCTTCAACATAACTCAAGCAAGGAATTGAGAGGAATTTGGCCAAGTTCTCGCCCATTATTGGAAAAGCAAATCACAGTCCAGTCCTTGCTGATGGAGGATTCACAATCATCACTGCTTTTGAAGGATTTCATTTTATTTACTGTTAAATCCTCTGCATACTCTGGTGGCAATCTCTCCACAAGACTTACGCATTGCAGCACACTTTGGGAAACAAGGCAACAACTCTTCTTTCTGCTCCCTGGTCCTCCTGTGGGTTTCAGGCTGGTGGTAAAGGAGACTGAGCTGAAGTCTAGTTAGATGCTGGAGGAAGGAGGTGAGAAGACACAGGCTTACCCAGCTCCTCTTGGCTTCAGTCCCCCCCCTCCCAAGGTTTGATGCTGCTGCCCCTCAGGCCCCTGGGCACGGGCACTGCTGATTCGCATGTCCACCCATGTCTGTCTTTCTGTGCCACTAGTGGCTGCTGGACGGTGACATCAGCAAGTGGATGGCTGCAGAGAGCACAGGCAGCATCTCTGTTGCTTGGCTTGGCCTTAAATTATGGAGCCTTCAAGGCGGTCACTAAAAGGAGCCCTCGCGAGGGACTCACATTTAGGCTCTTTCAAGAGGTATGATTAGTTGCAGAGATGATACAGTCACTCAGCTTTAAAATTAACCTCTTATTTTAAAAGCCACACAATGACAATTGTTAGGAGTTGAATCGTGTCCCCCAAAAAGAGATGTTGAAGTCCTAACCGCCAGTACTTGTGACTGTGACTTTATTTGCAAAGAGGGCCACTGCAGACATTACTGGGTGAATTAAAATGAGGTAATCTTAGAGTACGGTGGACGCTGAATCCAATAATGATGTGACCTTACAAGAAGAGGTGGAGGAGAGATGGGGATACATGAGGAGAAGGCCGTGTGACCCCGGATGCAGACACTAAGATGATGCAGCTCCAAGCCAAGGATCGCCAAGGATCACCAGCAAATACCCAGAGCTGGAAGAGGCAGGGAAGGGCTCTCCCTTGCAGGTTTCAGAGGGAGCAGGGCCTTGCGGTCCCCTGTGACCTCCAGAACTGTGGGATGAGACATTTTGATTGTTTTATGCCACCAGCCTGTGGTACTTAGTTATGGCAACCCTAGGAAGCTAAGACAACAATATAGAAGAAAAAGAATACTAAACATAATATAGTCTAATTCCCTGTACCTTTAAGAATCATGAAAAGTGATGTCAGCAAGTTTGTTATTCTCCAGTCTTGTGTAAAACTCAGTGTAGACATACCAAATGATTAACAGAAAATCTCCATTCTTGTCCATACCTGTTATACTTCCTCTCTCTCTCTCATTCTCTTTAACACATATAAGTGTTTGACTTCCATTAATGCATTCATTCATTCAACAGAGACTTAAATTTCTAGATACTTAAATTTCTGAAGGTGTTTCTGGCACTGCCAGTTGCTGGTAAAGCTGCAAAGAAAAGATAAGGTCCCTGCTTGCATCCAGCACATAGTTTGATGGAAGAGTTACAATAAACATAACAACAAGTAAGATAATTTCAGCTAGGGCTGACGTGTTTGGACAGATTTATTTTTGAAGGAGAATATATTAAAATCGAGTATGCAGCACTGCCTAGTGCTTCAAATACTATCCAACTAAGTGACGTAACTACATTTGTTCACATGGGCTTTGAAAATACATAAATCACACAGAGGGAATTCAGGTGCATAAAATAAGTTCATAAAATCTTTCACTGTGAGTTATATACTTTAAAAGCTATTAAAGTTGTAATGAATAATGAAGAAAAATGATTTCTAAAGTATATTTTGTGAATAAAATAAAAGAATCAGCAATTTTTAAAATATCTTACATTTTCTTATGTTTTTTTTGGTTGCAGATGTATCCTAAGCACCTAGAACAGTAGCTAGCACTTAGCAGGCACTCAATAAATATCAGAAGAATGAATAATTGATAATTTTTCAAAGGAAGATGTCTAGTCAAACTTCATCATTGTTATCCAGATAAGATATCCATGTTTATCTGAAACCAACTGAGTGTGCTGAGTTTTGTTTGGTAGCTAATAGCTTTAAATTATTTTTCTTAGTACAGTATTAAGTTTTTCTTAAAATAAGTAAGTACATCTAGATTTTCACAAGATCATCTAAGGGTTGCCATAATTTTATACATAAGTGAATATCTAATGTACATTCTAATGACTTTTTATAGTTCTGGTCAACTTTCATGCTTTTAGTATCAAATAATTTTTAAAATGTGCATACATTGATCTGATAGATTTAACCACATGCCAAATAGCATATAGAATTGTAAGGCAAACAAAGTTTGATTGTTAAAAATGTTCCACATTTATTGAAAGTGGTAGCCATAGAGATTTTGGAAGGGTGTTTTCTTTAGAACCCTCTCATATCAGTGTCATTTTAAGACAGGTATCTACATGTGCAATCCAATCCAACCAATATTTATTAAGACCCTGCTATGTAGCAAGGCATTGTTCTAAGTGTTGAGGAGGTTATTCACGGATGAAATATGACCCAGACCCTGCATCTGATGAGTTTCAAGGTCATGGAGGTATAAACACAAACATTTAAAACAACATATTGCATATAGCAAGTGCCAAAACTGAAATAATATTCAAAGTGCTATGGAAATAACAAGGAAGAAAGACTCAACTCCCTTCTGGTGAACTGGGAATGGTCTCTCAGTAGATTCAGTATTGAATTTTGGCCTTTGAGGATGAGCAGGGATATAGTAACCTGGGAAAGAGGACTGGATGCAGGGTGGTGACTGGTGAATGGCTGGCTCTGAAAGGACAGCACTTTAAATGGGCAATGTAAGCCATGTGCCCAGGGACAGGGATAATCTGTTATGGCCAGAATGTCCAGAGCCAGTATATAAGGCTGGAGGGTGGGGACACCAGGTAGGAGGAGGGCACAGTTATTGAGAAATATACATGCCTTAAATGCATTCAAGGTCCAAATGTCCAAACCCAAAGCATGATCTCCCCCACAAAGCCTGGAACTCCCCTGGTGCATCCTCTCCCATTGACCAATGCCACCATCCATTTAGCTGCACATGCAAAAAATCTGTTTCTCTCACTTCCCACATAGCCACTCCATCACTCTTATGGATTGAACTGTGTCCCCCAAAAGATACGTTCAAGTCCTCACCCCCAGTCTTGTGAATGTCACCCCATCTGGAAGCAGGATCCTTGAAGACATGATGGGTTAAGAAGAGGCTGAATTGGATTGGGGGGGGGCCTACTCCAGTATGACTGGTGTCCTCACAAGGAGAGGAAATTTGGATACAGACAGAGAGAGAAAGAAGATGGCCTGGGACAGAGGATACTGAGTTAGTCATGCCACAAACTAAAGAATGCCAGGGGTTGCCAGCACCCTCCAGATCTCAGAGGGGCACAGCCCTGCCAACACCTCGATTTCAGACTTCCATCCTCCAGAAGTGTGAGATCATAAATTGCTGTTTTCAAACCACTCAGTTTGTGGCACTTTGACATGGCAGCCCTAAGGAGCTGACACAACAACCAAATTATATTGTTTTCACCTCCTTAATATTTCTCAAATCTGTCCATTTCTCCATCTCCACTGAGGGATGATGGTGCCATTTGCTGAGATGAAGACGAATGAGGTTAGGCACAGTGAGAAAGAGGAAAAATCAGATGTCACAAAAGCTATGGATGAGAAAATTTTAATGACAGAGTAGCTCAAGAAAAGGAAAGGCCACAGAAAAATGGAATAAGATGAAGTTTAGAAAGGGCAGTTGAATAGGACAAGAAGAAGGTCACAAGTTCCTCCCAGGAGAGTAATAACAGCAGCTGAAGCCAGAGGTATGGTGGGCTCAGGGGCAAGTGGACGTAAGGAATGGTTCTGCCAATGCAGGTGGCCCTTTTGAGGAGCTGCTAATGAAGAGCAGAAGGGGCAGAACCTGAAGAGAAAGCTGCCAATTAAGGAATGGATGACTTAGCATGGAGGAAGACTTCATATACTGAGCACACGGATCCAGTGGAGGAAGCTTCTGGTGGCTTTATGAGGATCAAGTCACAAGTGGGAGGGTTGACCTTGGAAAGGAAAGGTGCCATTCTGCCCCAGAAATAGACAGTAGTGAGGAGGAGAGTGATGAAACTATACTCACATTTCAAGACAGAAGGAACAGAAGCTGAGTGAGTTTATGTTAGGTTCTGGCTAAGGAAAAGGGAAATGAGTGTTGGAGGCTTGAAAAGCAGAAAAACTGTTTGGACAACTACTATGGAAAATGAGCTAGGAAGTCACCTATGGATGAATAAAATAATTGTTGAGCAGGCATCAGGGTCTAGTGGAGGGAAGAGTCGATATTCCATGTGCCTTCCAGGACCAGAAGTCAGCAGTCTTGGGGCTGAGTGAAGCCAATGGATGGCCAGACAGACAGCACCTTCCAAGGGGTGACTGGGGAGAGCCCTTTAAAGGGGCTCTTTTCAGAGGTCGCTGGGGGCAGGGAAAAGGGAAACCAACGAGGGAGTGAGAAGTTCCTCCTGTAAGCAATGGCAGCCTTCACCACCCCTAGCCCTGACGTTCCCAGGGAAAAGAGTGGTTCCAAGGCACCCAGAGAGGGCTGTAGCTCTGGGTGGGGGCTGCAGAAGGGAGCCGGCACCTCAGGTAGAACAAGGCCTTGTGGCCTCAGATCCACTGGGGACTGCATGTTGCAGCCACGAGGGTCCCTGTCCCAGGCCCAGAGCAGAGAGATGAAGGGGAGGGTGGATTTGTGTTTTGGTTAGTTTCCAATTGCTGTCGTAACAGATTACCAAACTCATTAGCTTAAAAAACCCACATTTACTCTCTGAGAGCTCTGCAGGCTGGAGTTCCAGTCAGCCCACTTGGTCTCTGTGCTGAAACGCAGGCGTTGACAGGGCTGGTTCCTTCGGGGGCTCCCAGGGAGAGTCACTTGCTTGCCTTTTCCAGCCTCTGGATGCTGCTGGCCTTCCTTGGTCATGGCCACATCACCCCAACTGCTGCTTCATCCTCATGTCACTTCCTCCCTCAGCACCCTCTGCCTCTCCCGCCAAGGACCTTCGGGCTGACACTGGGATCATCTCCCCATCACAAACTCCTTGACCCCATCACATCTGCCCTGTCCCCTTGGCCATGGAGGTCAGTCATAGGTTCCTGGAATTAGGAGGTGGGCATCTGTGGGGCCCTTACTCAGCCTCCCACAGTCTGGAAAGGCAGATGGAGAACACGCAGCATTCAGCGATACTGGCAGGAGGCAGGGGAACCTGAAGCATATTAAAGAACAGTCTAGAAAGTGTGCCCTAAACAGAGTGTAGTTCATAAAACCTTCAATGTCCTTTTCTGAGGCAACATCTCCACCGCTACTATACCATTCATTAAGCCGCCCTCGTTCCTTACCTGGTTTACTGCAGATGGTAAGGATGCCCATTTTAAATGAAGTAGGGGTAGTGTCAGCCCTCTGGCCAGAACCCTGCCCTGGCCCCACAGCAAAGTCGGACCCCACATAACCCAATGCCATGCTGCCCCATCGCCTCTCTGAGCTTGTCTCCTACCCCAGCCTCCGCTCTCACTCCTCTGCAGCCCCCAGGCCCGGGACCACCTCTAACTCCTACCCCAGGCTCTGCTCGACCCTTCCCTCTCCCCAGAGCCCCCTAAGGTAACTTACTGCCTTCTTTGTCAGGCCAAGCTGCCACCCCTTTTAACACTGAATTCCGCTCTATCCCAGAGCTCCCCATCATGCCCTATTTTCCTTGATACACATCACCATCTAATATTCTACACAATTTACTAATTTATTGTATTTATTTGCCAGGGCTGCTATGGCAAATACCACACAACAGGTTGCCTTAAACAACAAGCATTTATTGTCTCATGGATTGGAAGGCTAGGAGTCCAAAATCTAGACGTCAGGAAGACCACCATGCTTGCCCGCTGGGGTCGGTGCTGGCTTGCCACAACCCTTGGGGTCTCACAGGCCAGCTCTGTCCTTGGAATTCTCCGGTAGCTTTCCCTGACTTCTGGCTTCTCTTCACAAGGCCTCCACTAATACAGACTAAGATCCACCTTGATTCAGGTTGGCCACACCTAATAAGGATCTTCAGAGATCCTATTCACACATGAGCCCACACTTGACTCGCATTAGCATATTCAAAGATAATATTTACAAATGGGTTCACACCCGCAGGAACACGGGTTCATGTCTTTTAGGAACATGTCTTTTTTTTTAGGAACATGTCTTTGGTTGGGGCACACGATTCAATCTACCACAGTGTATAGGCACCACAAGAACAATTTCTGTTGGCTGACTGGTATACCCTGTGCATCTAGACCAGATTCTCACAGATGGTGGGTGCTCAAAAGTTAATTCCTAGATAAGGTATGAGTATTTTCCTTTTACTAAATGGTAAAATACTGTGGGACCAAAGAAAATTTATTTATTTTCATACTCTGGTTATAAAATATTGAAATGCTCAAAGAGAAAGCACATGTGAGCTCCAAGATAATTTTTCACTTTTAACATTTTCCCTTTGCCTTTGTTTTATAGAATTGGTTTCCATTTGTCACTTTATTAAATATTTACTTTCCATAAGACTTAGAGAAAGCAAAATCAGAATCCTCCTGTAAGATTTTTGTCCTCTTAGGAAAAGCACAGCTTGTTAACCAGATTATCTTTCGCATTTACCCTGCAATACTAGGGAGACATAGTTCCAGACTATAAATAATTTTCTTTCTGTATTGTCAAAGGTCACAAATGCCCGTAGGGGTAGTTATTAAAGGTTTATTTGTACTTTGGTTCTACACGCTGAAAAAAGAAACAACTATTGCTTCCCTGATGTTAAATTTTCATCCATACTATTCAGCTGTACTATTGTAATGGAACAGCTTTATTTACTTTTACTTTCGTTAAAAACACTCTTGTAAATATCAAGCTCTGTCATCTAGGGCAATAACCAATTCAGGAGCCACTGGGGAGGTACAGCAACCCTTTGTTAAACAGAAATCTACTCAAGGGTTTTGTTTTTGTTTTTTTTTAGTTTCCTTTTCCATCTTTAAGTTCCAGTAACAAAGTCACAACTTTTTGTACCAGGGGTGCTCGGATCTCACTAGTGTGCCTTGGAAGAATTGTCTTTATCAGTGGTTTGACCCCTTAAGCCAAGCATGCAGTGTTATGATTTGAATCGTTTCCCCCATAAAGCCACGTTCAAGTCCTGACCCTGGGCTTGTGAATGTGGCCCCATTTGTACACAGGATCTTCAAAGATGTGATGAGGTAAGATGAGGCCATATTGGAATAGGGAGGGCCTCCACCCACCACGACTGGGGTCTTTATAAGAAAACTTGGGGAGAGAGAGAGAGATGGAGACAGAGACACAGACAGAGACAGAGAGATACTGAGAGCAAGTGAGCAAGCACACCATGTGATGGAGGTAGAGACTGAGTTATGCCGCCACAAGCCGAGGAGTGCCATGGATTTCCATTAAATACCAGAAGCCAGGGCAGAGGCAGGGGGCAGATTCTCCCTCTGAAGAGGAAACATGGCTCTGCTGACACCTTGATTTTGGACTTCCAGCTTCCTGAACTGTGAGACAATTGTTGTGTAAGCCCCCTAGCCTGTGGTGCTTTGTTACAGCAGCTCTGGCAAACTAAGACAGTAGTTTTGAAATGACGAGGAGATGGGCACACACCAGCCTGGCCGGCCACATCCCCAGAATCAACTCTGGCAATCACAGGAGGGACTGACGGCACAGTCACCCAGCCCCATCCACTAAACCTGAATCACCCTGCTCGATCTCGGAGCCCTTCCTCCTTCACATAAACGTCTTTAAAGATGTGCTTTAGTCTGGATTGCACAGATAAACACATGCTTACAAAACTTGTGGCAACGTTGGCAGCAAGGACGAGGTTGGAAAAGTGATATATTGGGGCCAATGACAATCTCTACCCATGTTAGTGTCATCCTTAATTTATTCTAAATCTCTATACTAGTAGACTTCTTACTATTTTCTCTGGCTGGACACTGAACCTTATGAAATAGGTGAACTCCAAGGGATTTTGTGTATAATTTGCATGCTCCAATATGATAGTCTGCACCATTATAAAGTTGTTATTGTCGCATCAAAATTGGTTCTTGATTTTTCTTTTCTTTAAAACTTTCTTCCCATTCATTCCCATGACAAGTTTCCATATCTGGGGCAGGGGTTGGCAAACATTTTCAGCAAAGGGCCTGATAAATAATTTCAGCTCTGCAAGTCCTGTGCTTGCTATTCTGACTACTCAACCCTGCTGCGTGGCCTGAGTGGCCAGAGACAATACATAAATGAATGAGTGTCCTAATAAAACTTCATTTATAAAAAATGGGCAGCTGGCCAGATCTGGCCTGTGAGTTGTAGTTTGAAGCCCTGCTTTAGGGTTTTTCCTCTGACAGGCAAGAGAGAGAAGAAGCAGGAGGGGTCTCCAGAGAAGGGATGGCAAAGACTATCAATGGTCAGTGCTTCATATGGTAGAGAAACCTTTTTTAAAAAAATATGTGTTTTAAAGATTAATGACCATACTTTATGACTCAGAGGGTGAAATTATTTTTAAAAATGAAACCATGAATTCCCTAGTATTACATAAAAACTTACAAGCTAGGTGCAGAAGAGGCCAGTATTTTTTGTGCAGTCATCCAATTACATGCTTCATTTAATGAAACTGATTTGTCAGTGGAAGAGATGTGGGAATCAGCTTAATAAAAAACTGAATCTTATCCCCACTCACAGTTTTCTTTCAGAAAAATATGAAATTCCACCTGACCTCTCATTTTCAGTGGCTTCTGTTACAGGCTTTGCTAACTGCTATCCTTGATGTTTTTGACAAAGTGATAAAGAATAGTAAATGATTTTTAAAGATCTCATGAGATTTTTCCATTAATGATCTAGTTATTTGCTTGCATCGAAGTAGAATATTTCCAGAAATACACAAAACCAACTGGGTACATTGGTTGCCTTTGGGGAGGGGCATGGGTGGAAGGAGACTGTTTTTCATTGACTCCTGTCTTAGTTTGCAAGGTCTGCTATGACAAATGGGAATTTGTTGTCTCACAGTTTTGGAGGCTACAAGTCCAAATTCAAGGTCTCCACAGACTGTGTTTTCTCGCAGAGTCTGCAGTGTTCTGGTGCTGGCTTCTCCAATCCTTGGGGTTCTTTGGCTCTCATCTCTGCCTACATGGTTTCTCCTTCTGGCTGCTACTTCTCCTGCTCAGTGTCTGTGACCGTCTAGATTTCCTGTCCTTATTAGGACTTCGGCCATTTAGATTTGAGCTTACCCTTATTTAATTTGGCCTCAAATTGATTTTCAAACGTGTCCACACCTTAACTAACAGTAGCATCTTCAAAGTTCCTATTTACAAATAGGTTCACTCCCACAGGATGTGGATTAAGACTTTAACATGCCTTTTATGGGGTCATATTCAGTTCCCAAGAACTATTCTTTTGATGGGTTACCTATTTAAAACACAGAACAAAAGAAAAGATATGCTCTGCTCTGCTATAAAGTCTCGTTTATAACTGAGAAGCAACCTGCTTCAAGAAGCAGTATATGATCCTTTCTTATGATGTGGACAAAAAGTATGATCTCCCCGATTGAGGAGGATAACTTTATTAAGTCTATCAGCAAATTTTAAGCAACACTTCCCATCCAGTAAACCTTTTGGATGGTTCTGTGCCCTTGTGCTCATGAAAAGGAGTCAGACATTTGGAAGTTGAAGAAAAAAGTTTCTCACTGGGAAATCTGGTCTGTTTATGCTGTGAAAGTGACTTTCCTCTGTTATCTATTTTAGAAAGAGTGACTTGTTTTTACTTGTTGATATAAAACCAACATCGGTGTTAACAAGATTATTTGATGGTTGTTCTCTATCTGCTAAGAGTTCCTGACATCAGAGAAGAGATATTCTTTCTGTAAATACAATTTGTTGCAAAGATGGAATGGCCCAGTTTCATCATTATATAGAGTTGTCTTATCAGTGCCACTGTATTTGCAGGATAGACATCGTTACAGAAAAATAATCTGGCTAAGAACAAGTATGGCTGGGGAGTTTCCCACAGTTTGCCTTTTCTGGTAATGATTATGTGGCATGCTGGGTCACAGGAGAGTATGTGGTATCTTCATTACATTTATTTTGTCCAGGTGTAAAAATACGTTCTCTGTAAAAATAAATTGCAATATGCTAAAAGGTGAAAAAGAAAAAAAATCACCTATAATTCCAACACCAAAAGATAACTGGCATTAACATTTTGATACTTTTCCTTTTTCTCTTTTCTATGCACATATTTTTAGTTTCATTTTGACTCTTCAGAAATTTGGTATCATATCAACTGCATAGCTTTGCACGTCATGTTTTTACTTAACATTACACCTCGAGTACTATCCATGTCATCGAATATTCTTTAAAAATGTTAATGTCTGCATAGTTTTCCTTCTTTGCTGGTTTGAGTCTGTTATGTACCCCAGAAAAGACTATGTTCTTTTAATCCGATCTTGTGGCGGCAGAACTATTGTGGGTGGGACCTTGTGCTTAGGTTGTTTCCATGGAGATGTGACCCATCCAATTCAAGGTGAGTCTTAATCCTAGACAGAAAGTCTTGGGAGAAGCAAGTAAGGACCCAGAGAAGCTAAGACAGAAGCCCAAAGACATTTTGGAGAAAGCCACTGAAACCAGAAGCTAAACTCAGGAGAGAAGTTTCAGCAAAGCCAGCCATGTGTCTTCCCATGTGACAGAGGAAACTTGGATGCCAGCGGTCTTTCCTCAGAGACGGTATCTACCTCTCAGTGCCTTAATTTGGACATTTTCACGGCCTTAGAACTGTAAATTTGCAACCTAATAAATCCTCATTGAAAAAGCCAATCCATTTCTGGTATATCGCATTCTGGTAGCTTTAGCAAACCAAAACACCATCTTAAGGAGAGTCCGTAACTTCCACAAGCATTTTTCTGCTGTTAATTACTGCCCCCAATTTTTGGTCTTATGAATAATTCCATAATAAATATATTTGTACATAAATCTTTGTTCTCTTACTTGGGAGAGCATTATAGAGGGAGAATTATTGGGTGAAAAGATGTGAATCTGTATACTCTTTTCTCTGATTATAAAAGTCCACTAACCCTTATGAGAAATCTAGAAAATACAGAACAATAGGTAAGGAATTTCACCTACATCCCTCTGTACCCCAACTCCCAACGCTCATGCTTTACTGAGTAATTAAAAACAAGTAGACAGAATTTCATCTTTGTGCCAACTTATTCTCTGTGCCTCCTCAGCTGTTAGGAGGGATAAACTGCTCCTGCTTTGAACGAGGCCAACTCTTCTGTGCACTTGCTTTCTCAAGGACTCACTGCTTCTTGTGCTGATGCGCTCGTCTGTATTCCCAGCCTCTCCCTCCCAGCAGCACACAGCTGGGTTCTAGAATCCCCCACTTCCACCTCTAGAAATCTCACCTTTGATCCTCCATCCTTGACAAGTGAACTTCTTAAAAGCTGGCATCTTTCTACCCCTTCTGCTGAGATGGCTCTTGTCAGGGTCATTAAAGAACTCGTAGCCAAATTCAACGTCACTCAATTTTTCTCGGCTTTTCAGCACTAGTTGGCACAGGGGCCTGCTCTTCTTGGAATCCTTGGTTCCCGGGGTATGGGGTGTGCACTAGATCCTGCTGTCCTGCCCCTCCTCCTCTCTCTCAGTCTTTGGTCCTGGTGCTTCCCTCTGCTAAGTCCTGACACATTGGGGTTCCCAGAGCTCTGCCCACCCCCTTCATGTCTCCTCCCAACCACTCACATTTAGGCAACCTCATTCGGTGCTGTGGCATTAAACACCTCCATAAATAAATGACTCAAAGGCTCCATCCTCAACATGGACTTCTCCTCTGAAGCCCAGACTCCTCCAACTGCCCACCTGACAACTCAACTGCAGTGTGTCACTGATGTAGCAAACCTCACAAGCCCTGAGTAGAATGCGTGCCCTTGCTCCCTACACGAATTAATAGAGGGACTGAACCGTCCGTCGCGCACGGTGGGGCACGACACCCACATCTTAGGCTGGGCTGCCCAGGAGCTGTTAGGTGTTTACTTTGTACGACTGTTTCCAGGAGACCCTGTGGCACAGTCAACCAAGGGTCAACCTTGAAATAAGAAGATTCTATTTCAATTTCTATTCCCAATGCTGGGATCATCATGGTTAGGTTTTTGCTTGTTTCCCTTTCTTTCTTTTTGATAAAACATTAGGCATTTTGCCTTTGGATTTTTCACTTATAAGAAAAGGAACCAGCTGTATTTATATAAATGTATAAAAATCTATTTTATGATTAACTTCAAAGTGAATCAAAATCTCCCAAAACTAAAAATTCTGTTAAATACAGCAATTTTTTTTCTTTTTTTTTTTTTTTTTTGCAGAGATTACAAAACTAAATGGGGAAGCAAACAAGATTAGGGCAGCTGAGCAGCCAGAGATAAAGCTTTATGTGCCTGGCAGTAAGAAATGAGGCACATGTCATTTTACATTCTACTCAAAGATGGAGATTCTGCCCTAAACCTTGACTGTTATCCTTAAAAAAATGAAAAAAAATCACTTCTCTCCTCTTTCCTAGCAAAAGATAGCTAAAAGTTTTATCCATTTTAAAGCACAGAGTTTTTCAGTAAGTTACTTTCACTAGATTCATTGCTGAGGCCTTTGACATGTTGACAAAAATGTATTTATAGGACTAAAAACATAACAGCACTTGGGGAAGATGGCTGCCCTGCAGTCCGCCAGCCCGAGCATCTCGCTTTGCTGCAGAAAACCTAGTGTCATCCACACTCAGCATCCTGCCCCCTGTGGGGCAGTGTAGACATCAGGAGTAAATGAAATTCTAAGAAAATATGTTTTTCTTATCAAAAATTTGATGTGGTTAAATCCTAGGTCATTACCAAGCTGAAAAAGAGAAAGGGAGAGGCAATATTCCTTGCAACCTGTATAAAATAGGTTCGAGCTCTTGATAATCCTTTGGGCTTTTTTTCTCCACAAAACATTTTTTAAATAAAAGCCAAGCTGTACACACCCAGAGTTTTTCAGGGAATTTTGTTCTTTTTAGTAAAATGTGTTATATTTCCTTTTAAGTACATATACTTGTTGGATTCATGGTAATTTGTTCTATGAAATCAAATGTGATCATTTTCAAAAGACTTTAAAATAAAGACTCATATAATTATAAGAAAACGCAAAATTATTTAAAAAAACAGGTAAGGAATTGAGTATAGTTTATTGCAGCCAAAAATGGGTAATATCATCAGTAAAATAATTTATGATTTCTAGAACATCACTGGAAACATCAACACAAAAGGAATTTGGGTATCTGTTGTAAGCTTTCAGAGTTTGTAAAGTGGTTCTAATAGTTGGTAACATTTGAATTTCCCTATAAGTAACTGGTATATATTTTTTACTAAACACTAATGAAAAATAATCTTCCACTGAATGATGTTGAAAATACCAAGGAATTTAGTAATAAAGCACCCATATGAACTTTAGGAAAACAACATAGGATGCTATTGTATAGATTTGCTGAATGTATTTTCATATGATTTCAATTTCTTCAGATTAAATTTAGATAATAAACAACGAACCAGGGACGACTTTTTACTCCGTCCAATTCTCTGATTGTGCTAAAGTTACATGTACATAGCTAACATCACAGATGGTGATCCTTTAGGGGCTGTCACAGCAATTATATTTAGAATTTTCCCAGGTTCCCAGTCAATACATCCACATCACACAACCCTGGTGGACACCCTTCACGGTGTGTCTCTGGCTCCGAGGTGAGGGCATGGCAGGGGAGCGACAGGGATGGCGCCTCCTGGATTTGTGCATGTGCCACTCCACTCCACCTAGGGGCACGGTAGACAGCTCAACGTTAGCACTCAAACGTGCCTGGCTTATCACCATCACCTGCTGGCATAGGTCTCCTGCTCCCCTAGACAGCCCCCAAAGTGCATCTCACGAGGACTCATGGGCAAGTCTGCTTTGGCTGGACACTCAGCTGGGCACTGCTCCCCTTCCCACTTGGCTGGGTAGACAGCGATCCCCACCCTGCTGTCCCCTGGAGGAGCTTGCTGCTCCTTGGCAGGTGGAGTCCTGCCAGCCGGGCTCAGCACACTCAGCAGTGTCTGCAGGAAAAGGCGCATCTCCAAGGGATTTGATTCCTCTGCTGCTGAAGCTCTGGGCGCGGTGGATGCATTTACTGCTGTGCGTGGCCACTGTCCTTCCGCTGCTCCATTCCCCGAGTCCTTTGGCAAGTGCTAATGATGGGCCTTGTGCTCTGAGCTGACAGAGACAGGCCAGGCATCGCTGCTTGTACCTGCTTACAGGTTGAGTGGAGCAGCTCTTTCAGCTTCATTTATAACCTGACCCTTCCTTAGGACACAGATGCACGCCCAGTTGGCTGAGCTGGGCTTGGCATGGCTTTAATTAACAGCCCATACTTTGTAGTCAGAGCTCCTGCTCCCTTCCAGCTACTAAGGCCTTGCTCCTGGTTCAAACTGGTGCTCTTCTCCTTGGCATTTGTCATCAATCAGAAGACTACCCATCTCCGGCAAAAAGACTCCTGCTGGCCAACCCACTACCCACTGGGAGTGCCTGGATCCTCGAAATGGGCACAGCCTCAATTCTTTTCCCACAGGTCCCTCCATGTCCTCTCCCCATCTGCAATGTGAACAGACCCCTGCACTGGTTCCCAGACATGTCTCAATTGCTCCTGGATTCCAGGTGGGGCTTTTGCTGCACCAGCCACCTAAGGGTATTAAGCTACATCAGTATTGAGAGTATCAGTGATTTCGATGAGATTCATGTCCTCCCATTCTGGTTACTCATTGCCGTGTAGGGATTATCTCCCAAACTTTGCAGCTTAAAGCCACAGCCACTTTACTGTCTCTCCCCATCTTGGGGGCCAAGAATTCAGGCAGGACTCATAAGGGGGCGATTCTTTTGCTCCATGTGGCTTCAAATAAGCACTCTCCATGGAATTCAGCTGGTGGGCAGGGTGGTATGGAAGGTCTAAGACACCTTCCCTCATAAAGCTGACACTTGGTGGGTGTCTTAGTTTGCTAATGCTGCAGAATGCAAAACACCAGAGATGGATAGGCTTTTATAAAATGGGGGTTTATTTTGCGACACAGTTACAGTCTTAAGGCCACAAAGCATCCAAGGTAACACCTCAGCAATCGGGTACCTTCACCGGAGGATGGCCAATGGCGTCTGGAAAACCTCTGTTAGCTGGGAAGGCAGCCAGTATCTGCTCCAAAGCTCCGGCCTCAAAACGGCTTTCTCCCAGGACGTTCCTCTCTAGCAAGCTTGCTCCTCTTCAAAACATCACTCCCAGCTGCACTCCATATCCTCTCTTTGAGTCAGCTCATTTATATAGCTCCACTGATCAAGGCCCACCCTGAATGGGCAGGGCCATGCCTCCATGGGAACATCTCATCAAAATTATCACCCACAGCTGGGTGGGGCACATTCCAAGCAAATCCAACCAGCACCAAAAACATCTGCCCCACAAAACTACAAAGATAATGGCATCTGGGGGACACAATACATTCAAACCGGCACAGTGGGGGTGGCTGGAAGCCTGTGGTATTAGTCAGGGTTCTCCAGAACCAACAGGATAGAGAGAGGTGTGTGTGTGTGTGTGTGTGTGTGTGTGTGTGTGTGCGTGTGTGTGTGTGTGTGTGTGTGTGTATGATTTATTATGAAGAATTGGCTCAAGTATTTGTGAGGGCTGGCAAATCTAAATTCTGTAGGGCAGGACAGAGGCTGAAAATTCTGATAAGAATGATGCTGAAATCTTGAGTCCAAGTTTCTTCTGATCACTGAAACCCTTAGTTCTTGCTTTTACAACCTCCAACTGATTGGATGAGGCCTACCCACGTTATGGAGGGTCATCTCCTTACCTTAAGGCCAACTGATCGTGGATGCTAATCGAATCTATGAAAAAGCATTCCCAGCAACATCCAGGCCAGTGTCTGACTAAACAAAGGGCAGCACAGGCTGGCCCATGGGACACACAGAAGTGGCCATCATGAGGGGGCTTGGTGGGGTTGTTAAGCTGAGCACCTACACGTGGTCTCATCAGCTCGGTGGCCTCATGGTTAGGCAGACTTCTCTGGTATTATCTCAGCGCTCACAGAGATTGCATTCCAAGAGACAGGAGGTGGAAGCTGACATTGTTTCAAGGCCCAGGCTCCACATGGACTTGGCATTTCTTCTGGAATCGTCTGTTAGTCGAGACAGTCACAGAAAATGCCCAGTTCCAAGGGCAGGTAACCCTGACTCCAATGCTTGAGGCAAGGGCTGTCAGACATTCGTGTCCATCTGTACTCCACCACACTCTATCCTTTTTATCAAGATGCTGGACAAGAGTCACTTTGTTAAAGGTCACAGAGAAAAGAAATTGCTCCCTTCCCTTGAAACTCATCAAACCACCCAAAGAATGGAAAATAGACGAAAAGCCTCTTACTTTGATGAAGAACAACATAACCCTCAAATACTGTGAAATCTGTGTCAAATTGAGTGAGAAAGCTGAGAGCTGACACATAACTTCTTAGACCTCAGTCAGTAACTACAAAGATTTTGCTAAAGAAGCGAACAGCCCCAAGAGGCCTACTCAGAGAGCCATCATTTGAACTGTGAGTTCCAGGGACCTGGGTGGGCTGTGTGGGAGCGGTCCAGCTCCTCACTGTAGGAAGCGAGGGCAGGGACACTCGCCTCTTGCCTACAGGTCCAGCATGGGGTGGGAGGGGGTGAGCAAGCCTGGGAGGGAGGGGGAGGCAGCGGCAGGTGCCGCGTCCTGGTGGAGCAGCCTGTCACCGTGGGTGTCTGCCATGAGTTGCAGGGAATCCAAGGCGGCTGCTGCACTGAGTTCTGCAAGGTTCAGAACTGAAGGGCCATGTGCCGGGGCAAAAAAAAAAAAAAAAAATTTTGTTAAAAGCGTGTCCCAGAGAATCAGCCCAGTCCAAAGTCCAAACTGGAGACTTCCCTAACCATCTCTCCACCATACCCACTTTTTTTTTTTCCCAGAATATGTTTCTTTCCAGGTCCACTTGAGAAGAAATTCATCACCATGAATTCCAAAACAAAAGAGGATGAGGAGGAGAAGCATAGGCAGAAGGCAGATGAAGGACCTGCAGAAAGAATCATGGAAAAGAGTTCAGACAAAAAGTTCTCCATCCCTCAAAGACGTTTCCAACATGATGTCTTATGAAAAAAAGTAAACATCTGCAAGAGAAGGTGCAAAGCTTTAATGAAGAGACTCAGACAACAGAAAGATTTGTAAACTGAGTTGGTTGAATTCAGAAAAGAAATGGATGGAAATAATAAAAGCACAATGGAAGCAACAGTCATAGAACAAATGTGACTGAATTTGCAGATGAGGGTACAGGGCATGGCTTACGCACACAGACCAAAAGAGGAAAGATGGAAGATGCAGTGGGCTCTCATGAGCCAGTGTGAGCTGCCCTGAACACACCACTGGGCGTAGCAAAAACTGAAAAAATGAAGTTACTCAGAAACCTCATGGGCATAGTTGCAGAAGACAGGTGTGTGCAAAGGGAAAGAGCTCACGGCCTTGGTCCTCTCAGCAGCAGCATATGATGCCAAAGAGAGAGAGTGCCACGGTGTGTGCCAGGTGTCCGCAGGAAGGAAATGTTAACCCAGGATCTTTCACGTGGGTACACTGAGCTTCCAAACCAACGAGGCAAGGACTCAAGGTTCAAGGCTTTCTGGAAATAACCATCAGATGACAAAATATAGCTACCCAAGAGAATAATTAAAATAAAGAACTTAGAAAAGGAAGGCTATAGCTAAGAAAAAATAAAAGACAGAGACTGATATAGAGGTTAAACCTTGACAATCTAATAGAACGGTGTAACAATGCCAGGATGCAGTGGCAAAGGGGGTGATAGGAAATACACCTGTGCTAATTTCATGCAAGGAAACAGTAGATGTTGTCTAGAATTGAATCATAATGAATCTAACTTTTTAACCTTTCGAAGACTCCAACAAACTCTCGAGGTGAAGACAGACAGACATTTGTTTGAAGTGTGACACTTTCTTCA
Source organism: Choloepus didactylus (assembly GCF_015220235.1). Classification (NCBI taxonomy): domain Eukaryota; kingdom Metazoa; phylum Chordata; class Mammalia; order Pilosa; family Megalonychidae; genus Choloepus; species Choloepus didactylus. The sequence goes on along the minus strand of NC_051311.1, from coordinate 9,585,199 downwards.
TTTTCACTTTAGTTTCTTATTCTTCTGTTAAATTTGAGTAAAATGTTTACTTAAAAATAGTTTTTATGTAGTTTGCAAGAATGTTTCCATTGGGGAAAACTGAGTAAAGGGTACATGGGTTATCTGCATTATTTCTTACAACTGCATGTGAATCTACCATTATCTCAATATAAATTTGAAAAAAAATAGTATTTATAATATAATCCCATATTTGGAAAAATATTTCTACTTCTATTGCTACTTACCAATGTAGAAATAAATCTGTTCATCAAATGTTTTTCTAAAACGTTTTCATTTTTTCTATATTGCTTGGATTTTTAAAATAATAAGCAAGGGTCACTTTTACAAATAAACTAAAACTCATGTTCCTTCAAGAGAATCCAGAAGCAGAGAAGACCGAAGTCTTATCACAACAGAAGTTTCCTTCTGCTGTCAGGGAGAGATGTGAGGGACGAAGCAAACAGAGATAAAGTTGAAGGGGTGGGGAGGGGCATATCTATAATTGTGTTATCTGAGTTGGTAAAACCAGAGTGATAATGAGAGTTTGAGCCCCATAAAAGGCAGCTTCACATAGAAAAAACAACAATCTCTGGCAAGGCCAGCATTTATATTTAAGATGCAGAAGCATGTGTATTAGTTAGAAAAGGTCTGGGAGACTGGTGTGGCCAAATCCATGCAAGCCACAACTTCCACTAAAAGAACACCTCTAAGGTCTAGGATTTACCCCAAGGGATCAGCTGGATTCCACTGCTGGATGAATAGCTGGATTTTGAGAAATAGTACCGAGGTGAAAGTGGGAGCCCTGGGGCTGTCCCACTCCTGTGACAGCTTGCTGGGCTCAATGACAGTATCCCAAAAGAAGAACCAGGATCCACGTTGTACAACTTCATAGGGTTGTTTTAAAAAAAAAAAAAACACGTGAAATATTAATGTAAATCCTGTCTTTTCCATCCTCAAGTCCTCCTTTGCTTCTGCCCCTAACCTAGCAGAACTATAAAGAGAAATAAATGTTTTCTAGAAAAAAAATTAAAAACTTTTCTCCCAAGAAAATCCTTCCATGTTAATTGCTTCCCCAATTTTTTTCACAATTATATAACAAATAGCCAAATGCACTATTAATTGTGTTTATTGAACATACAAGGGCAGATCAGGGCTTTCTATTCCAGATCTCAAACAAAATCCTTCAGTTCAAGAGAATATCTAGTCATTGAGTACTGGCTACATGCCAAGTACTGGACTTGGCAGTGGGGATAAGAAGATGATTGAGATTCACAAAACACAAATGGACAAGGCTGTCCAGGAAGTGACACGGTGCTGGCCAGCCCTGCTACCTGCCGTACTTTATGCTTCATGGGTGTGATTTCACCTGTCCCAACTTTAGGGTGTCATTAGGGTTCTGTTCTCAGACATGTTAGCTGGGCCTAAGTGAGGCTCCGTAACTTGCCCAGAGTCACAAAACTAGTACGTGCAAGGCTGGGGTGTGATCCCAGGTCTGTTTGACTTTAAAGTACAAGCACAGAGGAAAGAAAATGTTATCACATTCTTGGGCATTTGGGAAGCTTTCTCAAAGACGCTGACATTTGGAGACTGGTTTTGATGTATATGTCTGTGGCAGACTGAATTATGTACCCTCAAAAGATATATTCTTAATCTTAATCCACATTCCTGTGGGTGTGAACAATTTGTAAACAAGACCTTTGTCAATTGAAGTGCAGACACCTTTGTGAATAGGATCTTTTAAGAGTCTATTTAGGGATGGCTGCATAAAGGGGGCTCCTTAATCTGCGTTGCTGGAGGCCTTATAAAAAGCCAGATGCCAGAAGTCAGTGGAAACCCGCAAGAGCAAATACAAGGAGAGTGAGATGATCATGTGACAGAAGCAGAGATGCAAGTCAAGGCACCCCAAGGAGTCCTGCAAACCAGCACCCGAACACTATAGACTTTGGAGAGAAAGCCTGGCCTTGCCAATGCCTTGATTTGGGACTTCTAGCCTCTAAAACCATAAGCCAATAAACTGTTGTTTAAGCTAACCCACTGTGTGGCATTTGTCATGGCAGCCAAGGAGAATGAAGAGGGGGTGGATATCAAGAAGAGAAAACTGTCTGAGCCAAAGCAAAGAGGAGGGAGAAAGCAGGGCAGTTTCAGCTGAAGCCTGGGGACCCAGGAGAGATGGGGCAGCCGGTCCTTACCGGCTCACTACTGTTGATACACGCTGGGGCCCTGAGGAATTGCCATTTAATCCAAAATGAAACTAAACATTGAAAAATAAACAACATAGAGCACATAATGTAACATGCTATACAACTTCCAGTAGAAAATGGATCTAAGACTTATTTTGTTGAATACAGAGTTTTGTTGGTTCCTGCTAATAACTCAAGCAGGTCTCTAAACTTGCAGAGATGAGAATTCTTCCCAAAACAAATGAAAAAGTCACCATGTCAATGATCAACCGCACCCACATCAACAAATCATTTAAATCTAGTTCCTAAGTGATTATGCCCCAAACCTTCCAGGTAGCTATAAATTAGACAGATATTTTGAACTTATTTGCTTCCACACTCTATCCCCTTAATTAAGGGGAAAAAAGGTCTTAGGGAAAATGTTGGCAAGGATGCCTTGGCCTTCGAATATACTACTCAGAAATGCCAACTCCAATTGCAAGATCTGAAAGAAATAGGCTGAAATTTAAGTTCAAATGTCCATTGTGAATAAACCACACCAAGCAGCCCAAATGAGGCAAACAAAAGCCAAAACAAAAAACACTTCACATCAGCAGCTCTGTGAAGCCTAACTCCTGTTACTAGGGAGGGATACAGGAAACAGTAAAAGCGCTGGTCTTAAAATCGGGGTATGTGAGTTATGACCCGGGGCTGGCCATTAAGTGGCCATTGTCTCTGCAGATGGGACTCAATTCTTCTAGGTTTTGAACTTCTAATCTCTGAAGTAAGGAACTAGACTAACAGTTCCCTTCCAGCAATAGGGCTCTCTGATTGTATGAAGATTCTTTGGAGAATGAAAGAAGGTAGCGGGTTGGGTTAAGGAGGGGCCTGAACTGGGTGACAGGACAAGCGGGCTCCAGTCCCAGATCTCCTGCAGCGTGACAGGACCCTGGGCAAGTCTTTTTTCTTGGGCTCAGATTCCTCCTCTAGGTGCTCAATCAACGGGGACAGCAGACTGTATGAACGTGATGCCTCTTCACTGTTTTGTTTTGAAGCATCCCTGTAATTTACTGCCAGCACTCATTTACAGCTTTTTAGCACATCTTAGCCACCACCTCTTTCTGCTTGTTTGAATTCCTTTATTTAATGCTACTTAGGAGCAGAGAAACTCACAAAGCCTTTCTCCCGGGAGTGCTTATTCAATTTCCTTGTAAAACTCCTGAAGATCGCCTTTAAAAGCTATTTAGTTCTTATTCTGGAGCTTTGCCGGAAGGGAGGTGGTGGAGGGAGACATACGGAAATATTCCAGGTGGGGAGGGATAAGTTATCATTTCTTTTCCAACTTTCCTGGTCCTCAGTGGGACCTCACCGGGAACTCACCGCCTCCCCCAGCTGCACCAGCCTCTCCCTGAGGTCTCTGCCTTGGACAGACGCTGCCTCCGGCCCATCCCTCTTTGAGATCTTGCCTTCTGCTGTTGCCTGTTATTTACACGGACAGTTCCTTTACTCCTCATTTTAGCCAAGATTGGAATTTTCCAAAATAAAATTTACTTAGAATATAAGCACTCACATGAGTGCGCGCGCACACACACACACACACACACACACACAGCCCCCCAATCAGAATAACCACAAAAACATAAAATATGTAGCAACAGATTCCATATCCCCAAACATCCAAATACTAGCCAGTAACTGCCTTGCCTGATACAGCTTATTAGAAACATTCCTCGTTTGAGGGGATTCATCAGCCTTTCTTAGTAGAGCATTATCATTATACGAACTGGTGCTCCTGGTCTACTCATTTTTCCAGACTAGCTACTGGAAATGGCTGTAGCAACTGACCACGTTGTCTGATGCTAGAGTTATCATCTGCATTTGCCACACTCATGAGAGGTTCCTATCTGGGTGTTCTGGTTTGCTAATGCTGCCCTTTTGCAAAACACCAGAAATGGATTGGGTTTTATAAGGGGGTTTATTTGGTTACACAGTTACAGTCTTAAGGCCATTAAGTGTCCAAAGCAAGACGTCAACAATCAGTACCTTCACGGGAGGATGGCCAATGGCGTCCGGAAAACCTCTGTTAGCTGCTGTCTGCTTGCTCCCAGGTTGTGTTTCAAAATGTCGTTCTCCAAAATGTCAGTGTCAGCTTCCAATGGCCATCTTCAAAATGTGATTCTCAGCTGCAGCTCTGAGTTCCTTCTGTGTGTGCTCTTATACAGTTCTCTAGTAAACTAATCAAGGCCCATGCTGAATGGGCGGGGCCACACCTGTATGGAAATTATCTAATCATAATTATCACCCATGTTGGGTGGGGCGAATCTCCATGGAAACAACCTAATCCAAAGGTTCCAACCTAATCAACACTAATATATCTACCTCCACAAGACTGCATCAAAGATAATGGTGTTTGGGGAGCCACAACACACTCACACTGGCACACTGAGTAACACTGAACTCTAGGTCACCTTGCTTCCACAGCTGTGCTCTCCTTTTTCTGGTGCTAACCCGGGTGATGCCTTCAGTTCTGAGTGCCGGGCAAAACGAGGGTCTTTATGTACACTGAGAGATACTCGCTTGTCTGGGTCCCTCCCTTGAGTGGGCTGCCATGGGGGGCAGGGCTGCTCAGGAGGGTGGGGTTGCTGAGAAGGGCAAGGTTCCTACTGGACCAAGTCAGGGAATGGGACTCAAGTATCTGGAACGAGTGTGGAGCAACCTACCTAAGATCATCTGGCGTGAGAAGTGGCAGGAAGACAAGTTAAACACAGAGGAGACCAACACCTCCACCTCTGAAACAATAGTTTAAGGTTAGGAAGAAACACAGTCAGAAACTGTTGTTTTGGGAATGAGCAAAGTACTTCCAGAACTCTTGCTGAGGTCTGCTTGGTGTATCCACAGTCCACCATCTAGAACTGAAGGCAGGGTGGTGCACAGAACCTGGGAGGCTGGGAGGCCCGGGGGGCAGGCGACCCCTGGTGGGGCTCGATCCCCTCAGCCTGACTTCCAAAGTGCTCCGTGATCTCTCATTTCTGCTTCTCCTTCCAATCTCATTTCTGAGTGTTCCCCTTACAGCTCAGATCCAACGCTTGCCCTTCGGTGAGCATATCTTCTCGCTTTCATGCTTTGGCTCAGGCTGTTCTTTCCAACAATGCCCATGTAGTTGTAACTTCATTTTCACAGCTCTGTCGTGCTTATCTCTTGGACTGCCAATTCGGAGGCTGCCTCTTGGAAAGCCCCCCTCTCTTTGCTAACAGAACTACTCTCCCCTCTTCTGAACCCTCACAGGACATGCTTAGTATCCCTTGATGGGACTGAGCCTTCCTACTTTTTACATGGTCATTTACATGCTGATTTTATCCCTTTTACTAAAATAAGCCCCTGGAGTGCAGGTGCTATAGCTGCTTCAGCTGTCAGGTTCCTCAGCACCTTATCCAGAGCTTTCCACCATGGCCTCAATTAATATTGAGACTTCATGGATATTGTCTCAATCCACAATTTCTATGGCAGCAAGGATTATTGGGTGGATGGAGTTGGGGGAATTAGGAATTTAGTCTTGCTATGGACTAAAAACGGAAAGAAAGAGGAAAGAACACATCCAGGTAATCCCCTAGATTTCTACTGGAGTCATTAATAAGAAAGGGAACATAGAAAAAGAATTAATTTTGGGCGGAATGGCACAAATTCAATTTTGGACACGTTGGGTCAGAAGTGCCTTTGAAACACCCATGTGGAGACAGGAATTGGAAAGATGCTTGTTATTAGAACAGCCCAGGAACCATCTTAAAAGTTTAACAGTAGGGTAAGTGTGAATGTTCCAAAGGGTGAATAATTTTCACCAAGACACAGTCACAGCCATTAAGGAAAAAATTATCTTGCCCAGAAAATAGAAAGCAAAATGGAGTCACGCACTGTGTGGCACTGAAAGAAACCTATTATTACTTCGTATTGATTTTTCTCCTTTTTCTTTTCATCGTTCTGGTTTTATAAAATCAAAATCCCATCTGAGAGAATTTACACGGAATAAAGCCTTATACTTAAATAAATAATTGAAAGCTCGAGCCAGGCACTGATAATACCAAATGGGTGAGCAATTGTTTAGCTTCTCTTCATTGGCTAGTATGTCTCAGAGTTGCCTTATATTCTGTTCAGAAAAATACTTAAGGCAGAACAAGTTGATTAATTGCAATATGGCAACAAAACACAGCTAGTGTTTTTCACCTAAGAAATAACTAAATTTGATTTACTAAATTCTTACGAATCTTCCTTTTTGCTTCTATAAAAACTATATACAAAGTATGACAATTACATATATCAAAGTTAATCACTAGCATATCAAGGGTCTCAAGTAAAATATCAAAGTCATTTTGCATTGAATGTCAATACAAAATAAATTTTTTAATGTATCATGTTAATAACAAAAACTACCAAAAAAAGAAACTTTAACTCATTTAGAATGTGTTCTCATTCAAATAGATGATGCTTTAGATTTTCCCTTTATTTGCAAGGAATGCTAATCATAGCTTACATAATATGTTAAATAAATGTTGAAGATATATAAAAGAATGAACTTTAGGAACCTGTCTGTGCTGTCCACATAATGGTTATCCTAGTTTCAGGGGTTCAAAATGTCCTCCCTACAGGGGGAAGGAAGGGCTCTGCCCCCTGTGTAGGAACTGGGAGGGAGGGTTCACCTAAATCCAGGGCCTGTGACCTGAGCACGGGGAGGACATGGTCCTACCTGGAACTCCGCATCTCAAGGGAGTGACACAAAGCTCAGGGCCACTTCATAATTATTTGGAGGTGGTGTGGCAACCGAGAGGCCAGTGTTGCTGCAGGGAATGTCGGGATTGGGTATCAGTGGCGGCTTCTTAGCACGTGGTACCTGAGGAGGGACATTTGAAACACCCACTTCCTTTGCCTCCTGTCTGAGCCAGCCTCTGTCCCCTGCTGTAACTTCCCTGAGCCCTGCAATATCTTTCCACTCAATTGCTTTTCTTTCTAAGTTGGCTTCTATTGTTTTTAGTCAAGAGTGCTGAATAGTACATTTCAATTACAAATCAGTTTTATCTACTCACACTAAATGAAATAATCAGATGTAAAAATATCACACTGAAAAGCAAAGCTCGTAAAATACTTTGTAATTCAAATTTCTCACTGACTGAGACTGCGCTCTAACATGGTCAATTTTAACTGTAGTGAAAAAATGTGTTCCCACGCTCAAAGTGCATATCCTAGAAGCAGTTGCTGCATGTGCACACATTCTCATTTCCCAGATTAGTTGAGTAAGTTATGAGAGTGGCTTGTGTTCATGCCTGTTTATAACAGAGAATTCTGGTATGAGTTGTAGGTAACTCCAACACCCCTTCCTCCACCATCAGGAAGTGTAAAGTACTGAGTTTGTACTCAACTTATAGTAGGACAGTTTCTTTAAAGTTGAATTTGAGTTCATTTTATTTTTTTAATTATGATGCCAAGCACACACATCAGTTAGATTCCAAAAGGATGACATCACATACCAAAAAAGTCAGCTTCAAGTTAGCTGCAATTTAGCACAGTCAGATCCTCAACCCATTTCTACCAACATCTGGAACTGTGACAAATTAAATTTCTAGATGGTCTCCAGGCAGACTAGCTTTTCCAAGGTGTTGCCCCAGCATACCTGAACCTCTTTTCTTCTGCCCAATTGCATCTCATGTGTGGGGACTAGCGGGGGAGTTCTGAAAGCAGGACCATCTCCCCCAAATCCCCCATTATATGGCGCCAGGGTTTGAAGTCAAGGGGGTGCTGCGGGCTAATGCTTCAAGTGCTCCCCAAACACACTTGTGAAAGGTATTTTGAAAAATAATTTTAAATAGGATTAAAAAGACAAAGACATGTGTTTCAGTTTGCCAATGCTGTCATTATGCAAAATACCAGACATGGATTGGCTTTTACAAAGGGGGTTGTTATTTGGTTACAAAGTTACACCCTTAAGGCCATAAAAGTGTCCAAACGAAGGCATCAACAATAGGGTATTTTCACTGAAAATAGCTGATGGTGTCCGGAAAACCTCGGTCACCTAGGAAGGCTCGTGGCTGGTGTCTGCGCCAGGGTTCTGGTTTCAAAATGGCTTTCTCCCAGGATGTTTCTCTCTAGGCATCTGGCGGTGTTCTCTTAGCTTCTCCCAGGCAACTCTGGGCTAGCAAAAGTCTGCTTTCAACAGTCATCTCCAAAATGTCTCTCTCGCTGCAGCACCAATCTCCTTCTGTCTGAGCTCTTATAGGGCTCCAGGGATTTAACTAAGACCACACTGAATGGGCAGGGCCACATCTCCATGGAAATACTCTAATCAAAGGCATTACCCACAGGGGGGTGATTCACATCTCCATGGAAACACTCAATCAAGAGGTCACATCCTAACCAGAAAGATTAATAAATTTGCCCCCACAAGATTGCATTAAAGAATATGGCTTTTACTAGGAGACATAATATATACAAACCTGAAAAAATCTGAGGATTCCTGTGGCCCTACCAGATCAGATGCACACTGGGTAGGAGGGTAGAAGCTATAGGCTTATGGGACGTTTGGAAGCCAACACAATGAACTGAGCTGGGCTTGGCTGAGAGAATGGGGCTGAAGTGGGGTGAGGGTGGGGGTCTGAAAAAAGACTAACAAGTTTGCACTTGCTTCCTTTTCTATGAAGCCAGGTGCTTAGGGGGCAGGATGGAGAAGAGCCTCCTGCCTCTGTGACCAGATCTGTGTGAAAATAAATGAAGAACGGCCAACCGAGAACCAGCAAAGGCTGTTTATTCAGAGCTTGCTCTAGCAAGGGAGTCAGCTACTGTCACTAGCGTTTGGCAGAGACACCAAGGCAGGCTGGGGAGTGGGAAAGCTTTCCCATGGGAAGGTGGGAAGACTCTCACCTGCAGGTGGGCCCTGGTAGGAGGTTGTGGGGAGGCTGGAGGTGGGACGACTAGAAGAGAGGCATCCTATGCGATTGGCTAGTGGAGCAGATTTGGCTTCCCATGGTTGGTCTTAAGTTGGAAATGGAGGCAAAAATTAGGCGAGCTGTCAGTTACCGATCAAGCGCTGGCCACTTTGAGTCTATTATTCCGGGCATGGTGGTTTGGCTTCCTGGGATGGTTGCTGCAGGCATTGATCAGCTTCCTGGACTTACTGCTATGGAGAATGGGCCTGAGTTTCCTGCTCATTGTCCACTTGTATATTCTGTCTCTCATGTGCAATATCTTCCAAACCATGATGCACAACAAGGGTGGGTCTTGATTGGTTTACTGGAGTCCTTTAAATGGAGCTCACACAGAGAGCAGAGAGATGAAAATGCCCTGGGATATGCTCAGCCAAGACACACCTTGCTGATGCTTTGAGATCAGAGTAGCCCAGAGTTTGCTTGGAGAAGCTAAGAGAGGACAAAACGCCCCAAGGGAATCTGAGAGAGACTTCTGGAGAGACACTTGCTGACACTGACATTTAGAAATGCTTGGAGATGCAGACAGAAGGACGTTTAGCTATGAGATGAGGCCAAGAGTTTGCCCTGGCATATGTTAAGAGAAGACCCCCAGGCACTTAGAGAGAAAAGTGTTGGGAGAAAGAACCAAGAATGCCTAGTTGCTGAGAGAGGAGCTGGAACCACAACCCAGGATCAACAGACACTGGCCGCGTGCCTTGCCAGCTAACAGAGGTTTTTTAGACACCATCGGCCATCCTTCGGTGAAAGTATCATCTGTTGATGCCTTAGTATGGACACTTTTATGGCCTTAGAACTTATATTTTGTAACTTAAACCCCCTATATAAAAGCCAATCCATTTCTGGTATTTGCATAATGGCAGCATCAGCAAACGGGAACAGTGCCCAGTGTTGGTATATCTCAACTTCTGTATTTTGTTTGTTTGTTTGGGAAGGATGGGTTGTGAGTAGTTGTGCAGACTGTGGAACTGCACTCACACAAAGGTACAAAGATGGACATGTTTCAGTCTGTGACCCCTCCTCACTATAAACCACATGCCTGCATCACTCTTTCTGGCACATTAATTTACTTCACTCAGAGCTTGAATTTTTCCTGTCACTCTCTCCAGCAAGGCTGCACACTCACATGGGGAAGAATTATCACATTCAAGATTATCTGCTGTCCTGAGGTGGTTTTCCCATGTGAATAAAGATTGGGGTTTGGGATGAGGATTGGGATCCCTGCTAAGTCATTCATCACCTTTGCAGCCAGGCAGAGTCCATTAACCTCCACAAACCTCAATTCTTACTGGCTGTGAAAATGGGGTAACACGTGGCATTCTCCTCAGGGCTGTTGTGATACTACATAAGAACATAAATAAAATCCCAATATATTGTCTGGCACATTCTAGGCACTAAATAAACAGGAATCAAATATATAAGCCCACAATAGACATTAAAACATAACTATTTCTGGATCTTGCCTTTTAGGTTGCGTGCTCTTTTTAACTCACTTCCCTCAGCCCCCTAAAAATAATGCATACCTGAGACAAAACTAGTAAGATTCTCAAGAGTAATTTTAAATTAGAGACACCACTCTTTGACTCAAGAGTACCACCTATAGAAATTTACCTTAAGGAAACAACAAGAATTTTTATACCACTCTGTTTATTAAAGTGTTACTGATTAGAGTAAGAACAATTAGTAGCAACCTAAATGTCTAATATTAGGAGATTATTTAAACCTCTCATCGAATAGTCATGCAAAGAAATACTGTTCAGTCATTTAAAAATGGTGGTAGAAGGATATTTATTGACGAGGATATTCACTGTTAAGTGAAAGGCGGCAGGCTCCACAACACATGCACATATTATTCCAAAGTTGTTTTAAAATGTATATCCATTCATAAGAAAGGTATTAGAAGGTGATAGATTAAAATGCTACACTTGATTAATTTTATCTTGTTATTTCTCTGAATCTTCCAAATTTTCTGAAATAAAGATATATAATTTCTATAACAAGGAACTCATTAAATGTTATAAAAACTGTATATGGATTATTAAATTGCAAACAGGAAGTATGAAAAAAGACATTAAAATGATTTTTTTATATAATTAAACCAGGAAAAATGATACCAATAAATAATGATATCTAAAATCTTTCCCATTTTATGTTACTTTTAAAACCCCAAATCTAAGAACTCTTTATAGAAATGCATAAAATACAAGCAAACATAAGCCATTTCTTAATCATCTGTTGAAGTTTACATTCTTTGTTCTGATGAAATTGTTTAAAAATGCAGTTTATCTAAAATATTGCCAGTAATTTTACCAAAATCAGAATGCAACTCAGTATTAGAAATTCAATTTTCTTGTAACTATCCCCTTCACCTCTTCCCCACAACAAGGGAACATAATTAAATTCTTTTTCATCTTAACTACTATTGCACTGTAAAATTATTCAGAGTTTTCTAACAATCTGGACTTCTGGAGTCAAGATAGTATTTGATTACCTGGCTTTTTCAGTGCTTCCCACGCGCTGATGAACATCAATGAATTCCATGAGCTGTTTCTGTAACATTACATCTTTGCCCTCAACTTGGGTAATGAATTTATGCTGTAAAAGATCGGACACTGTTGGGCGCTTTTCATAATCTTTTGTCAAGCACCTGCACTGGCAAGAAAAAAAAGAGCATGTAATTATTTGATAAGTTACTGTTCATATTTTTACAGAAACATTCTCACACTGAGAGAACCATGTTCTCCTCTGAGAAGCAAATCTCAACAAACATGCTGTGGTGATACCAACTTCAACCAAATGCCATTTTCCTAGCTCCACATATGTGTAATTACCTAGTGATAATTAAACTCGGTTGGTTGCCAATGCAAAACCTCTTTTACCAGAGAACAGAGGTGAAGATAAACAACAATTAATTCATTACAGTTTTATTCTTATCTAAAATTAAAACAATCTTTTCAGTTTCCTTTCACCAATGCTTTTAAAGTCTTCTCAGTTGATCTATTTCTATGTGATAAAACTGCTAAGTAATTTGAGAAGGTGAACACAGTGAGAATGCTGCAAATCTGTCTCAATGGGTGTGTTCTGGGGTCATACAGCAGATGTACCAATGCATATCATGGCCCTTGAGAGCACGTTTATTCGTGAAGAAGGATAAGGCTGGGGTAGTCCATGAAACATCACAGGACAAGCATTTGAACAATGGAGGATGTTTAACCAGCCGCGGCAACTGTCTTCAAATATTTGGAAGAGGGATTAGACTAGCTCTCTGTGGTCATAAGTGGCAAAAAACCCAGGACCAATTGGTGGAAAGGAGAGAAGCAGATTTCAGGTCAGAATAAGGAGGAATTTGTCAACAGTGAGGTTTTCAAAGGTGGAAGAAGCCACATTGGGAAATAAAATTATTTTCATTAGGGATGTTTAAGCACTGATGGAGAGCCACTCATTGTGCATGTGTGCGAAAGATTTGAACTCTGGATATGAGTTTGGGCTATCTGTCCTTCCTTCCAACCCTGACATTCCAATGTTCTATGATTATGAGTAAACTGGTCAGGGTTGGGCTGTCATTGGGGATAGTTTTTAAAAAGGGTGAAATGTGCCTTGGCTCAAGTGATGCCATTTTCTCATCAGTATTGCTAATCTTCCAGGATGAGAATTAGGCAATTTATTTTATTAGGCTTAACCAGGGTTGCGGAAATATGCTAATGATATGGCTGAAGATGTCTGTGTTCTGGAGTTGCTCACTGTCTAGTTAGGGACAGAGTCTTCTAAACAGGCAAGTTAAATAAAAGTGGCAGTTCCTAAAGGAAAAGAAATAAAATGCAGTGTGAGCACAGAAGGCAGGGTACTAACTGCCTGGGGGGAACCAGCAAGTGTTTCTCAGAGGTGCAACTGAAAGAAGTATGTAAGTTCCACTGAGGATCTGTAGACAGGAGATGTAATTGTGAATCATGGGAATTCAAAGTTACCACTGATTATTCTAAGAGATTTGTGAAATTTGATTGCAGTTTATTAAATATTCTGTAGTGCACAGTATATGCTTGGTAATGTTTCTTGAATGCCGGTCAAGTGAAAACAAACCCTTCTTGAGTCTTCTTGGGTCTTAAATCTAAGCTGCTTGTCTTTATCTGAACAAGCATATATTTTTGGTAGGAAAAATAATAATGGCAATATGTGTGAGTACCATGGGTTCCTTCACTTGCTCCGTCTTCTTTTCTACATTTTCTAGGTGGAATTTGACACACCAAACCTTAATGACCCCTGTCTCCTATTTACAACTGGGAGATCATCCCTTACCTTCTTTTTTAAGGTGAAGACATAATAAAGGGTGGGAAAAAAAAAATCTCTATGGACAGACATTTACAAATGCTTGACTCCCAGCTCCTAGACAATTACACAGAGGCACTGCATTTGTGCTAAATACTTGTCAAATTAAAAATGTTAGCTGATGAAGTCCATCTTATCTGTTATTTGTTTTGTTGCTCATGCTGTTGGTGTTGTATCTGAAAATCCTTCACCAAATCCAAGGTCATGAAGATCTACCCTTACTCTTTCTTCAAAGAGTTTTATAGTTTTGGTTCTCACATTTAGGTCTTTGATCCATTCTGAGTTCATTTTTGAATATGGTGTGAGGTAGCGGCTCAGCTTCATTCTTTTGCACGTGGTGATTCCACTGTTATGGGTGAGCAGGTGGGAGGGGCACAAGGCAGGTGGACAGAAGAAAGGGTTCGTGGGCAGCAAAGTGACCACAAAAGTGAAGTGACGGATGAATGAAAAAACATGGGTCTAAGCTCACTACAGGAGCAACAACGAATTTGCTGGACATTTAGAAGGCACTATAAATGCTTGTTTTGAAAAATATAATGGAAACCTCTGAGCTATTAAACAGATAAGAAGAAATAAAGAGGAGATTCAGTAGCGCAGAGGTATTACTGTAAAACGCACATTTAAAGTTATAGCAGCATGATTTCTCTGTCACTTTTTATTTTTGAAGACTCTATTGTTACTCACCTGCTAATAAAGTCATTGAATTCTGGTGACCATAGCTCAGGCTGCCTTAGTTTCGGAGGTGGATTCCTAGAAAAAGAAAAATCAAGGTTGGCTTGTGCAGCCTGGTCAGTCAGAGCCAGATGGCTAACATGTCAATGCATGCACATGTTCCGCAGGGTACCGCCATTTCTCAATTCAGGAAAAGATATTTAGTTATTAATCATTTTTTTAAATGAAATTACAGGTTCCTCATTTCACTGAAAGCACAAAATAGATAACCCAATCTTTCTAATTGTTAAGGTTTTTTTACCCCAAAGAATCTTCTCACTTCTACCTGGAACTCCCAAGAAAAGGCATCAATACTTAGCAAAAGAGAAACAATGGATAGTGTCAAAAATATTTTTTCCATGAATTCCACAGAAGTCTCTGAGGACAAACAGAGGTGACCCGAAAGGGAAGTTGACTGGATGTGACGGAAGCGGCAGCAGTGAGGGCCTTCAGGAATTTCTGGCTCATGGCAAGAAACTGTTACAGAAGTAAGGAACTGGAAAATATGATCAGCTATAAGACTCTGAATGTTCCTTTAAAGATTTTATTATTAATTCCATTCATTGTAAGCTGAACAAATCTTTTCTTTTTTGGCACGTCTGTGAATACAAAGGAACACTGCTTGAAAATGAGGCTGTTCCAGCTCAGTAATCAAGCCACATTGATCACTTGACAGTTGAATTTTCTGAAGTGTTGCTTTATGTTAATTCTACCAGCTCTTTGTTTTCATTAGTGGGACGAATATACTTTGTCTTCCATTCTGCATTACTCCTTAAATAGCTTATAACGAAATTAATGTACAGTTTGTACAGGCTCATTAAAGAAAAGTGCAGCTACTTATCTACCACGGATCGCCTCCTAAAGCTCGTTTTTAAATCTTTAGGACTATTTGAAGATTGCTGATTTGCACATTAAAAGAAGTAATTCTTTTCTCCAACACTTTTGTTTTGTTTCTTGTCCTCCTGAAAATTTACTTTTTAAGACATTTATTGACTTGCTTTGAGTAGAACAAAGTTTTACTTTGACATTTTGAGCTGGGTAGCTTTTTAATCTTTTTTTTTTCCCCTAGTTATTTCTATAGTTAGTATTTTTATAATCCCATTTCAGAGATATACCAGTGGTAGAAATCTTGAGAAATAGCTAAGGTGATGCAGTTTCTGGAATCACTTTGTTCACCAGTACAGTATCTATCAACAGTGTTGTTATGGGTTGAGCTGTGTCTCCCAAAAAGATGTGTTCAAGTCCTAACCCCTGGACCCTTGGGTGTGACCCTATTTGGAACCAGGATCTTTGAAGCTGTGATTATCTACGAGGAGGCCAAACTGGATTCAGGTAGGCCCTCGGCCAATGTGACAAGCCCTTTTAAAGAGGGGAGGGGACCAGGAAGGCACAGGGGAGACGCTCGTGGAGATGGAGAAGGAGACTGGAGTGAGGCAGCCACAAGCCGGGGAGCACCGGGGAGCGCCAGCAACCACCAGGAGCTGGAAGAGGCCAGAAGGGACTCTCCACCTCAGGCTTCAGCTGGAGCCTTGAATTCAACTTTGAATTCAAGCATCCAGAACCCTGAGAGAATGAGTTTCAGTTATTCTAAGTCACTGAGTTTGTGGTATGTTGTTAGAGCAGACCTAGGAACCCAAGATGCCTCCTCCCCGTGGCATCACCAAGAGGAGTAACATTTGGCCAGATATGGGGGGATAAACCAGGGTGAAAATGGCCCAGAAAGTACCACACTTCATCTTACACAGTGCAGGACACCAGGAATCAGAAATGCAGGCTTGCTTCTGTTTTCCTCACATCTAAAGAAATGCTGGACTTGGTACAGAGGGGTTTCCTTTCTCTTCTGCAATCTGTTTCTCCACTAACAAAATATACAGTATATCTTACAAACAGTAAGATCTGAGATACATGTTGAAATTGCTAGATAAAGGATGATACATATCTAAGGTATTGCAATTTGGCACAAATAGCTAGGACAAGAAATCCAAAGGTAAAATTAAATGCAAATCCAAAGGCTTTGCACCCAAACTAATTTAACTACGTGCTAAATATTCAAAATGAGTCCATTTCAAAAATGAATACAACGTATGATCATTATTCTTCAGAACTGGAACACTCCCCCAGGGCTTTCTACATATGATTGTGTGTTCTGTAGCTTTAGGACCACACAAATTGCTTTGATGGGGAGGGTGGGAACAAGCTGTAGCACACAAGTCCACCACTCTGCCCTGGGTCCCTCAGCCACACGCCTGGTGTGTGCTCTCTGGCACCAGGCAAAATCCTTAAGAAGGGCTGCAAAAGATGACGAATTTTAAATAAAGACAGGAAGTCTTTTCATCTTAGTTTTCTGAAATAAATAGGAACTAACCAAAATACATATAAAAGAAAGTTTTAAGTTATCGGTAATACAATAAGTAGAGGAAAGCTTGCACTTTATACACACCAAAGAGGAGGGAGCTACATGGGAAAGTGCTTTTATGGCCCCAAAGAGGTTATTCTTCTGAGTTAATAACTTCATTTTCATATATTCAAATTATTAATAGATTTTAAATGATTATTTTATTAATACATTTAACTTGTAATTTTCTTAATAATGTGGTTGTCTGAAAGTTCTGAACAAAGAGGAATCTTATCCGGAAGTGAAATTACTGCAAAGAAAATCACTGTTGACTGATTATGATGAGGTGCACCTGACTCAGTTAAGAGCGGGGCGAGGGGGCGGGGAGAGGGCGATGGACTGCTGTGTTTTGAGATCACATCCTAGCAAAAGAGAGAAAGACACAGTGGTTACCAAAGAAAAGCCCTTTCGCTTTGATCAGGGAGTGATCTATTGGACAAATGCATCGTTTTGGAAGAATCGGAGGACATTCCAGCCCGCCCGGCACCCCAGTTGTCACACTATGCCTGAACGTTTCCACCACGAGCTTGATGAGCTCAGAGGAGTCCCGGAGAAATTCTGGGTTGCAGGTACCAAACCAGACGCCAGTCCTCTGACCTTGGGATTTTGAAGAGTGCTCTCATGGGGTGCAAGTCCGCAAGTGGGGGGTCCCCGTCCCCCAGCTCAATGGCCGTGATGCCCAGGGACCACGTGTCACATCTGGCATCATAGGTGGAATCCAGCTGCTGCTCACATGCAATCACCTGGTAGAAAATGCAAAACAAACAAACAGTAAATAAAAAGGCAAAGCTATTGACTTTAACAAGCACATAGACAAATAAATGCCCAAGACAATGTATAAGTGTTCAAACTGGAGACATGTGACAGCTATGAGTAAAGAAAAGCGCAGTAACTTGAGAGAACAAAAGATCAAACTATTTTTTAATTAAGAAAACAGAGAATACTTGAGCAGGTTTGCAAGTTAAGGGAAGAAGCCTATGCACAGGAAGATTTTGAAAATGCAAAACAGAAGGAGGAAAGAAGCAACGTCCCTGATGGAAAAGATGGGAAGGTTATAGAGCTGAAGGCTGAACAATGGAAGTCACTCATAAACATTAAATTTTTTTTTTTATTAGAGAAGTTGTAGGTTTACAGAAAAATCATGCAGAAAATAGAGTTCCCATATACTACCCTACCATTAACACCTTGCAACAGCATGGACCATTGTTACAATTCCTGAAAGAACAGTTTTATAATTGCACTATTAACTACAGTCCATCATCTGCAATAGGATTTAAATCATATTGTATGCTCAAATGCTTTTCTTAAAAAATTTTTATTCTAGTAACATACATACAACTTAAAATTTCCCCCTTTTAACCACATTCAAAGATATAATTCACTGCTGTTAATTATGTTCTCAATGTTGTGCTACATCACCACTATCCATTACCCAAACTTTCCCATCATCCCAGGTAGACTGTACAATTCAAGCATTCACTCCGCATTCCCTACCCTCACCCTGTCCACTCATAAACATCTGATGAGAGAACAAGACACTCATCTTGGCAAAGATGAAGTCATCTTGAAAGAATTAAAAGTGACAGAGTTGAGGGCAGTCTAGTCGTGTGGCCTTCATCTTCTCTAGCAATCAAAAGGCCAAGGCACCCAAGGGAAGAATCAGACAGTTTGGAGGAGCACAAAAGTCTCCTCACCATTAATAAAGGAAAAGTAAACCAAATACAAATAAACAAAGGTTTGCTACAGCTTATCCAGGGCCACAGCAAAGTCTAAAACTGCAACCAGTTAAAAAACAAGTCACTAATCTAATGATGCAATTGAGAGACAAGAAAAAAGCGGGACAGTGTTTTCCCCCAATTTTATAAAAGACTATTACAGAGAAAAATTATTTCATAATTACTTCACAATTTGTTTCTAAATATGCAAATATAATTTTAACATCAGGGAGCACATAAAAGAAACTGAATTTTCCATTTTGAACACCATGCTTTACATTTTGTGAGTGCCAACCCACCAGAAAAATTAAAAATGATTTTGGGAATGGCAGAGGGGAAAGATTGCTTCATTTAACCGTGATGTGATAGGTAAATGGAAAGAAATCAAAGGCCTGTCTGGAACAATATTGCATCTTTCTGACTCCACTGCACATCAGCTTTTACACACTAAGAACTCTGTGTGGGACACACTGGGCTTTAGTGGGAACGTTTCCACGCATGTCATCCAGGAACGGTCAGTCCTGCATAAATAAATCTGTATTCATACCTGACACCAATAGAAATGGCATGGCGTAGTTTAATATAAACATGAGTGTGACGAGAAAATAAAAGGAAGACAATGGTACACACAGAATGTGGGACAGCAGTTACTTCTTGGGAGGGGGCAAGAAGGTGGGATATAGGAAAAGCACTGAGGAAGGGGCACGCTACTGGTAACATCCTGGTTCCAACTGGGTGATGACTTCAGGGACAAATGCACAAAGAGGGAGCCTCTGAACCAACCCCATCCTAGGCACCCAGAAGCCAGCAAAGATTAAGTACAAAAGAGCACTAAAAACTAAGAACATACAAAAATAAAGTGTGCATATATATGCACCCATAATACATATATACACACCCATAATACATACATACACACATATCTGTATATATACATATTCAAACACATACACATGAATATACACATATATGTACACATGCACACACACACATAGAATATAGTTTCCCAACTTGGAATCATTTTGAGGGGGACATCATCTTAGACAGTGCTTCTCAACCTTTTCTACCAAAGTATGTTTTATGGTTGTCTAATAAAGTTAAAAAAAATTTTTTTCAATTAAAGAAGTTGTAGATTTACAGAAAAATCATGTAAGTAATACAGTGTACTCATATACCCCCCTACTGTTGACACTTTGCATTAGTGTGATATCTTTGCTACAGTTGATGAAAGAATATTAAAATCATGCTGTTAACTACAGTCAATCCAGAAGTCTGCTTTGCATTTGGGTGGTCCTGCTGACAGCACTTGGATGGAGTGCACACACCTCTTGCCAACAGTTCTGCTGCAGCCTCTCTCTCTTTTGTCCCTCCCCGCCATCGGGGGTCCCTTTTGCATGCATCGGCTTGTCCCCTGCCCTGGGTCTCTGTGGACTTGGGTCCCTGTGCCTGGACATGCGTGACTGGCAGTGGCTCTACAGTCTGCATCCGCGGCAGGAGTGACCTGGGCTGCCTCTGTCCCTACCAGAGAATTTTTAATATTCCAGGAGACCGAACACTTTTGTTGGCATCAGAGAGCACAGGCCAAAGAATGGGGCATGAGTTCCAAGTTTTATGTTAGAAATTAATGTGATGAATATTCATAGCAGGATTACTCAGAACAGCCAAAAAGTGGAAACAACCCAAATGTCCACAGACTGATGAACAGACAAATAAAATGTGGTATACCATGGAATGTTATTTGGAAATAAAAATGGAATGAAGTACAGATCATTGCTATATAACACGGATAAACCCTGAAAACATTAGGCTGATAGAAGGAAGCCAGACCCAAAGGTCACATACTGGATTAGTCTATTTATATGAAATGTCCAGATTGGGCGACACCACAGAGATAGAAAGTAGATTAGTGGTTGCCTAGGAGGTGAGAGTGGGAGAGGAAGGGAGTAACTGCTAGTGAGTATGGGATTTTCCTTTAGGGGAAATAAAAATGATCTAAAACTCGATCATGGTGGTAGTTGCACAACCCTGTGAATAGACCAATAATCACTAAGTTGAACACTTTAAATTAGTGAATTGTACAGTATGTGAATCACAGCTCAATAAAGCTTTCAAAAATAAAAATAAATTCATACGAAATATCTATTCTGATGTATAATATATTTTTGTCTGCCTTAGTATAAAAATAATGTTTTTGCCTCATCCATTTTTTTTCCTAGTAAACTTGCTGCTTCAGCGTAATGCATCATTTTTGGCTTCACACATGTTCTAGGCCTGTGTCCCCATCCAAGTGTTCCAGGGATACTCTTGGTGAACACATATTGTCCTAGAGTCATTAAAAACAACACCCCCTTCACATTCCAAAGTGTCCGGGTTCCCATGGTATACAATAAGTTACAGCATCGCCTACCACAGTCACTGTTTCCTTGCCCCTTTACTGGTTGGCACACACAAACCAATTTTGGAAGGATGGTTTTATGTAACCAACATACACTGTCTTTGATCCAGAAGCTGAATTAAAAAAATCCCAAATCAAGAATTCCACTTTTCAACTGACATCTGATTTAGACATGCTTGTCTATGAGCTTGTCTATTTCTAAGCCATTAACAGTTGCATTATGGTGAATATATTTATATTTTTTTACTTTACTAGAAATTCATAGGAATTTGTCATCTGTAAACTAGAGATGGCACATATAGATGTCTTCATTAACTAGACAGATGGTTATTCAAAATTTATTCTTCTTCCCCAATTCTAGATAAATGGAAATTTATTGAAATTCTGCTAGGCATTCACAGGTTGGAAAACACTTTTTACAGAGAGATGAATATAGCATGTACAAAACCTAGAACATATATTTAAATTTCAGCTTGATAAGATCGCAATGAGCTCTCTTTCTTTTAGTTAATATCCATTATGTTACTAAGCAAAGCACTTTCAAACCCTATTTGTGCTACAGTAAGTTTATAAATAATAATGATTTAGAAAATGACTGTCTAGTAATTGCATATTAAGAAGTCTCAATGTTGATTACTGACTCAAAAATTTTAGATACATAAAATATTTTCCTTTTCTCATAGATTAAAATGGTTTCAAGGTCCACTAATCAAAACAGTTTTTTAACTTTTAATTTTTTTATTAGACCAGTTTAGGTTTACAGAAAAATCATGCAGACAGTACAGAGTTCTGATATACTCCTCTTTTACATACAGTTGTCCCTATTATTAACATTTCCCATAAGTGTGATATTTTTGTTACAATTGCTGAAACAATATTATTGTAATTATGCTATTCACTTTAGCCTACGGTTTACTTTTGAGTTGTACAGTTCTACGGGTTTTATTAACACAATTTTATTGAGATATATTCACACACCATACAATCATACGAAGTGTACAATCAATTGTTCACAGTATCGTCACATAGTTGTACATTCATCACCACAATCAATTTTTTGAACATTTTCGTTACTCTGAAAAATAAAACTGAAAATTAGAATAAAAATAAAAATAAAAATAAAGCAGAACACCCCTATTATTCATTACTTTTTGCCCCCATTTTTTTGTACTCATCTGTCCATACACTGGATAAAGGGAGTGTGCACCACAAGGTTTTCACAATCACACAGTCACACCATATAAGCTATACAGTTACACAAATCATCTTCAAGAATCAAGGATACTGGATTGCAGTTCAACAGTTTCAGGTATTTCCCTCTGGCTATTCTAATACACTAAAAACTAAAAAGGGATATCTAAACAATGCATAAGAATAACCTTCAGAATGAACTCTTGACTCCATTTGAGATCTCTCAGCACTGAAACTTAATTCTGTTTAATTTCTCTTCCCTTTTGGTCAGGAAGGCTTTCTCAATCCCACGATGCGGGGTCCAGGATCATCTCCAGGAGTCATGTCCCACGTTGCCAGGGAGATTCATAACTCTGGGAGTCATGTCCCACGCAGTGGGGAGGACAGTGAGTGTACCTGTCGAGTGGGCTCAGAGAGAGCGGCCACACCTGGGCAACAAAAGAGGTTCTCTGGGGGTGACTCCTAGGCACAATTTTAAGTAGGCTTAGCTTCTCTTTGCAGTAACAAGCTTCATAAAGGCAAGACCCAAGATTGAGGACTTGGCTTACTACAATAGTAGTCCCCAATGCTTGTGAGAATATCAGGAATTCCCCAGGTAGGGAAGTTTAATGTTTCCACATTTTCCACAGGCCCTCAAGGAGACTTTGGAAATACATTTTATTCTGTGCTCAAATTACTCTGGGATGTATTGGGGTGTCATGCTAACTTGTACAAACCAACCAGATCTCACCCCCTATTCAAGGTTCCATGTAGTTATGGTGTTAGAATAAACTGACCATTCAAGCTAAATTATATAGCATGCTACAGAAAATATAGATTTTGTCTCTTCCTTGGTCTCAGACAGAAGCTGAGGTTTTAAAACACAGTCAATATCATCCTTTTCCCTTTAGTCTGGTTTACCTTAGTTCTAATCAAGTCCATTTCATTCATATCTCTAATGGAAGTCTGATCTCTTTTTCAGCTTCTTTAACATTTGCTGTATGGGGTAATGCTGACATTCATAGCTGCTGAACTCTGGCTTTGAGTCTCAGGTGTCACACAGATACCAGAAATTACAGGGACTGACCAGGTTATATACAAACAGCTCAAGAATCTCAGAATTTAGATATAACTGTTACAACTCATGAATAGATGTGACTGCTTTAAGAGCTTACAATCTAGAAACCTTTACCATAAGCCTTCCCCTGATAATCTGTGCTCTCAGAATCAATTCTCAGAGCTTGCACATTATTGTTAGTCCATATCAGTGAGGCAATATAATGTTTGTCTTTTCAATTCTGGCTTATTTCACTCAACATACTGTCCTCAAGGTCCATTCACCTGGTTGCATTCCCCACAACTTCTTTTCTTCTTGCCGCCACTCAATATTTCACTGTATACAGAATTGGTTGGCAGTTTTTCTCTCTCAGTATCTTAAATATATCATACCACTGTCTTCTCACCTTCATGGTTTCTGCTGAGAAATCCGCACAGTCTTATCGAGCTTCCTTTGTATGTGAATGATTGCTTTTCTCTTGCTGCTTTCAGAAGTCTGTCTTTGACATTTGATAATCTGATTATTAAGTGTCTAGGAGTTGGTCTACTTGGAACTATTCTGTTTGGGGTCTGTTGTACTTCTTGTGTGTACTTCCTAGTGTGATTCATATTTTTTTGTTGTCTAGGCATCTGGTTTTCTTGATTACCCCCCAATCAGATTTTTCCAGATGAGATGGGCCCAGGTTTCAGGAAGAGCCTGTGTTCAATATCAGGTTTCCCTGAGGGTGAGACCTAGAAGATTGTGACTTTCCTGTGTGGCCTCTAGACTCTGTGTGTTTCCTATCCTGCCCAGCAGGTGGTGCTTGTCAGCCCGCAGCCTGCCACCAGCATAAAGAGGTGCGGTGCACCCAGTTCTCAGTGGACCCTGTCCCGGCCAGGGACTGAGGGTGTCAGAAGCCAAGCTTAAGCTGCTCCTGTTCCCCTCGCCACCCCCCATCCCCAGGTCCTGGGGTCTGAGTTCTCTGAGGGAGGGCAGCCACTTGAGCTGGGCCCCACCCCCACCTTTTCTTAGAGAAATTATCTTGTACACTCGAGTTTTTCCTTTGACTTTCTGACTATCTTAACTCCACCCTTGCCTGCATCAGTGCTGACAACTGAAAATGCCTGAGGCTTTCTCTAATAAGTTACTTAGAAGGAGAGAAAAAAAAAAAAAAAAGGAAAAAAGAAGTCCCCTTTTCAGAGCCCGTCCCCAGCCCTCCAGTTCACCAGGCAAGAACTGGAGCTGGCACCTGGTTCTGTGTGCCCCTTTTCTTGGGACACAGCCCTTTTCCAGTATTCTGATCTCAGTGGACTCCAAAAGCCTCTGTTTATATTTGTTTTTGTTTGTTTGTTTGTTTGTTTTTTTACCTGCCCTGCCTCCTCACTGCCAGGAGAAAGATCTGGGTTCTTTTTCTGCTTGCTCTGGATTTATCTGTGCTCATAGCATGTATTCAGTAGTCCAAATTTGTCAGTTAAAACCACAATTGGAGCTTGGCTGAGCTACATTCCTTTGCTCCCAGCACGGGCTACTTCTTTTTCCCACAGTGAAGTTTTCCACCTCAGCCTTTCATGCTGGTGGGGGAGGGTCACCAGCTCCGCAGTTTGGGGAGCTTTACTTACAGTTCTGTGCTGTGATCTCAGCCATTCCACCCATTCTAGACTGGTGTATGATGTGTGTTTGGTCACTGATGTCCCCCTGTCAGTTGTAGCAGACTATTTTCTAGTTATTCCTGATCATTTACTAGTTGATCTAGGGGACTAACTAAATTCCTCACCTCCCTATGCCACCATCATGCCCCACCACCTCAAAATGGTTTTTAATAAATGGCCAACTTAAATATTTAATAATGGCTTTCTGTTACTATAAATTAACATTTGAAAAAATAAAGCTGGAATACATAGCATTTGCATAGTTTTATTAATATATGCAAAGCAAATGAAAAGGTTTGGAATTAAAACTATATTTATATTAATTTCTTATTTCTATACATTTTTCATAAGCTTTTTAAATGCTAGCAATATAGAAGAACAAACTGAAGAAACTCATTTGAGATTCTCTTACTCACTTTCATTCTTGCTTATATGACAATACTTTCTATTTTAATTACAATATATACACCCTCTTAAACAGTTTTTGAATCCACTGGATTTTTAAGTTTCTGAAGATAATTTATTTTCTGTCCATATTGTATATTAAATTTACATTTTAACTTTTTGAGTAATAATTGAGTTAATATTCAAATAGTAACAATACACTAGGATTTAATCCTCAAATTTAATTCTGAGATTTTGTAATATTAATATAGGATATAAATTGCTTCTTCTCTCTTCCCTCCCTAGAAAATTGTAGATAAATAGCAGATCTTTTCCCAAAGGTTGGAGAGAGAGTTTTCAAAATTAATTGTTCTTTACTGATAAACATAATTTAAAAGATGAAAGGCATACATGGTGACTGTGGGGAAAAGCTGTGACTCCTGAAAAGTTCTTCCCCCAACTATTTCAGAAGTTTATCTACAGTGTCCCAAAGGCAATTTTGGAAAGAACCAAGTAAAGCTGAACACAGTCTCCAGGAGAGGGACTCCATATGGGAAACTGCCTTATCCGATAAAGCCCCTGAATCTGATCTAAACCAAGGGTACGACTCTCATAGCATTTCTATTATAATTTAAAAACAGAATCAGAGTACCATTAATATTAGATACACTGTTAAGCAACTAGAAGATAATTTAATGGAAAGTTAATGCTGCACGTTGTTTCTTTTTACCTCATCTGGTCACCTATTCATTCCATCTTTCATTTATTCATATATTAATTCAATCATTAATTCATATATTCATTTATGGCTCATTACTGGGCATTTCCCATGTTCCTTCATAAACAAGCAAAAATTTCTCATTAAGGAAAACACAATTGATATTTTCTTCTATCATATTTCTAAACACATATAGAGATAGAGTGAGCAGGAAAAGGAAAGTCAGCAAGGATCAGATAGGACATTCATCTCCCTCAAAACTCTGTCTGACCTCAGGAGCCATCCAGAACGGCGTTCCTACTGATGTGTTCCGACGGTGCCAGGTGCCGGTGAGCTGGGCGGACACGCCTGGAAGGAAGAGCGGAAGCTTACTCCTTGCATTCATTACTCATGCTCAGATAGTCCAATTACTATGAGTTAGCTTGCAAATTAATCTTAAAATTCTGTTCCCTCAAAGTTGCCACTGGACATGACCTTCACGTTAAAGGATCCCAAATCAGCATTTCTTTAGAGCCAAAATACAGATCGGTGCTCCTATCTTCTATTTCTCATATCCAGTACTACCCATCCTAAAGCCCCAGTTCAAGTCTTAGTTCTAGCATGCTACTTCTTAATCTGTTCCTGGTCATCCTGATCTCTATTTCCTTTGATCTTCTATATTTTTAAGTATTTGTGTCTGTTTTATGTATTTTACATGTAATTGTTCTTTGGATGGTGTGTTTCCTCTCTCCACACCTCCAGCCCCAACAGCAACAAATTCTGGTGACTTTGAGAATATGGTACATGGGGTTCTGCACATAGCAGGTGACTTCTGAAAGGATTAAAGTCATCTTCCATCTATTGACCTTGGACAAATCACTCCTGACTGGACGTTTCCAATGAACGACACATATTAAAACCGACCCTATTAATAAACTCAGTTCTTTTCCTTTAGGTTGATGATGGCAGACAGCCGATGATGAAGTAGAACCAAATATTTCTGTCATGCCATGCCAATAATTCTGTCAGATTAGACACAATCCTTAGAGACCTTCAAGAGAATCAGGAGTCAGGTCTCCTTTCCCAGGTGTTCCCCACCCCCACCCTAACCCCTCACTCTGGCTGTGTCCTGCTCCAGCTCGGACCTGCCAGGACCTGACGGGTTATTCCCAGATATCAGGCTTTCATTTCCAGATCCCGCTGCTTCACAAGATATCTCCCAAGCATCACATCCTTTAGGCTCTTGCAGCTTATCCTATACCAGGTAGGATGGAGGCATTCATTGAGATTTAAAACGGGATATATGATTCCTCCAAGATGGTATTTGACTTTTGTCACGAAATTCAAAACTTATTCAGCTAGTGGACATTTCACTGGTGGAAATACGCCTGGGCAGAGGGGAGGGAAGTATCTTTTGTTGCCACCTTAATCACATCCCTTAAGGACCAACTCCACCTATGCACAGATCTTCATCTGTGGATTTCAAATTTTGACCATTAAAAAGATCATCAATTGACCAAAAATTTTAAAAACCTCACTAAATCATATTTTTAATTCAAAGGTGATTATTTTATCTATGCTTGAAGGTTCTCTCTTAAATATTTTCTAGCAGAATATCTGAAGAAAGGGAATCACTTGGTATCATCTTTCTCCAAAATACAAGCTATGAGGCATTCTACCTGTCAGAAAAATGAAATTTAAATCTGAACATTTTATCTTTTCTTTTTCTATGAGTTAAAGGCATAAATGATTAAGCTTGGATTTTATGAGTATAATAATTTATATACATGGGAAAAGAAAATATATTTTAAAAGCAAATTTATTTTAAAATTGGATTAATTTATTCTAAGGGCTTCCAATTATTTATGAAAAAATAAATCCTATTTGGCCATCGATGAAAGATGCTGTAAGAATTCAAATGCCATTTAACAGAAATATAAAAAGGCAGAAAAAAACTGTAAGTAAAATTAAAACTTTTTCTCCTGGTGGAAAGTGACATTTTAGACATCTTTGGGGGGTTATTTTTCCAGATATGAAGGAAAGATTGTGTTACTAGATTTGGTATTTTTCAGCAAGTAATCATGTCTTGGTTTCTGAATTTATAGGCATAGACGGCTTGAAAGGACCTTCCCTTCAGTCTCCACAATAAGAGGAACATAGAAAATATATATGGAAGGATGCTAAAAAAAAAAAAAAGTGTTGTGCTGATATGGCCTGTGACTCAAGGAAGACCACCCAGGCTCTCTTTCTTGGAAATGAGAATCCTGAGTGTAGACACCAAGGGAGGGAAGGTAACGTTAGCGCTGAGTCATCCAATGGCAGGGCCCTAAGGGCTGGTCCAGGTGATGCTGCTCCCAAGCTCCAGGGGGAGCCCAGCCAGTGGCAGCCTCAGCCTCCTTGCCTAAATTGGTCAGTGGTAGTTTCTGTTGCTTACAACCAAGGAACCCTGACCAATACAAGAGTCCAGGGATTTTAAACATAAAGGAGCACATTAAAAAGTGTCATGGACAACATTATACATTACAAAGCCTAAATGTCATTACGGTTTACGTTAATATGAGACTGTGGTAGCTTGAAGCTGTTATGTACCCCAGAAAATCGTGTTCTTAAATTTAATCCATCCTGTGGGTATAGACCTATTGTAGGTGGGACCTTTTGATTAGGTTATTTCAATTGATATGTGACCCACCTCATTCAAGGGGGGTCTTGATCCTCTTACTAAAGTCCTTTATAAGAAGAAAAAACACAAAGAGATGAAATTAAAAGAAGCTTGCAGAAAAAGCCCCAGAGAAGCTGAGAGGAAGCCACTGAAGCCAGAAGCTGGAAGCAGCAAAACCCGGGAGAGAAGGACCAGCAGATGTTACCATGTGCCTTGCTATCTGACAGAGGAGCCCAAGCTCACTGGTAACCAGTCATCAGAGACAGTATCGTTCTGTTGATGCCTTGAGTTGGACATTTTCACAGCTTTAGAATTGTAAGCTTGTAAGCTAATAAATCTCCATTGTTAAAAGCCAGTCCATCTCTGGTATATTGCATTTCATGAGCTTTAATGAACCCAAAGGGAAACTATATGATATTTATATATTTATAGGAGATTAAGCATTTTCTAAAGCAAACATTTTGCCTCTGAACTTTTTTTTTTTTTTTTTTTGTGTTTATTTATTTTTTATTGAAATATGTTTACATACCATACAATCATCCAAAGTATAAAACAATCGTTCACAGTATCATCACATAGCTGCGCATTCATCACCGCATCAATTTTTGAACATTTTCATTACTCCAAAAAACAAAAATGAGACTAAAAATAAAAGTAAAAATAACACCCAAAACATCCCATACCCCTCCTCCCCCATATTATTCATTTACTTTTTTTTTTTTTTTTTTTTTACAAAACAAATTGTACTTTCGATTGTTTACAGTACCATTACATAGTTGTACATTCATCACCTAAATCAATCCCTGACACCTTCATTAGCACACACACAAAAATAACAAGAATAATAATTAGAGTGAAAAAGAGCAATTGAAGTAAAAAAGAACACTAGGTACCTTTGTCTGTTTGTTTGCTTCCCCTACTTTTCTACACATCCATCCATAAACTAGACAAAGTGGAGTTTGGTCCTTATGGCATTCCCAATCCCACTGTCACCCCCCATAAGCTACATTTTTATACAACTGTCTTCGAGATTCATGGGTTCTGGGTTGTAGTTTAATAGTTTCAGGTATCCACAACCAGCTACCCCAATTCTTTAGAACCTAAAACAGGTTGTCTAAAGTGTGCGTAAGAGTGCCCACCAGAGTGATCTCTCGGCTCGTTTTGGAATCTCTCTGCCACTGAAGCTTATTTCATTTCCTTTCACATCCCCCTTTTGGTCAAGAAGATGTTCTCCATCCCACGATGCCGGGTCTACATTCCTCCCCGGGAGTCATATTCCACGTTGCCAGGGAGATTCACTTCCCTGGGTGTCTGATCCCACGTAGGGGGGAGGGCAGTGATTTCACCTTTCAAGTTGGCTTAGCCAGAGAGAGAGGGCCACATCTGAGCAACAAAGAGGCATTCAGGAGGAGACTCTTAGGCACAAATACAGGGAGGCCTAGCCTCTCCTTTGCAGCAACCGTCTTCCCAAGGGTAAAACTTATGGTAGAGGGCTCAACCCATCAAACCACCAGTCCCCTATGTCTGTGGTCATGTTAGCAACCATGGAGGTGGGATAGGCGAATACCCCTGCATTCTCCACAGGCTCCTCAAGGGGGCACTACATCTTTTTTTTTTTTTTCCCTTGTTTGTCTTTTTTCTTTCTTTTTTTTTTTTTTTAACTTTCCCTTCTTTTTTCAAATCAACTGTATGAAAAAAAAAGTTAAAAAGAAAACAAACATACAATAAAAGAACATTTCAAAGAGACCATAGCAAGGGAGTAAGAAAAAGACAACTAACCTAAGATAACTGCTTAACTTCCAACATGTTCCTACTTTACCCCAAGAAAGTTACATAATATAGCAACATTTCAGTGAACTTGTTCCTACTACATCCATCAGAAATTAACAGACCATAGTCATTTCTGGGCATCCCCAGAACGTTAAATAGCTTATCTTTTCTTCTTGGATTATTGTTCCCCCTTCCTTAATTGCTCTCTACTGCTAGTTCCCCTACATTCTACATTATAAACCATTTGTTTTACATTTTTCAAAGTTCACATTAGTGGTAGCATATAATATTTCTCTTTTGTGCCTGGCTTATTTCGCTCAGCATTATGTCTTCAAGGTTCATCCATGTTGTCATATGTTTCACCAGATCGTTCCTTCTTACTGCCGCGTAGTATTCCATCGTGTGTATATACCACATTTTATTTATCCACTCATCTGTTGAAGGACATTTGGGTTGTTTCCATCTCTTGGCAATTGTGAATAATGCTGCTATGAACATTGGCGTGCAGATATCTGTTCGTGTCACTGCTTTCCGATCTTCCGGGTATATCCCGAGAAGTGCAATCGCTGGATCGAATGGTAGCTCTATATCTAGTTTTCTAAGGAACTGCCAGACTGACTTCCAGAGTGGCTGAACCATTATACAGTCCCACCAACAATGAATAAGAGTTCCAATTTCTCCACATCCCCTCCAGCATTTGTAGTTTCCTGTTTGTTTAATGGCAGCCATTCTAACCGGTGTTAGATGGTATCTCATTGTGGTCTTAATTTGCATCTCTCTAATAGCTAGTGAAGCTGAACATTTTTTCATGTGTTTCTTGGTCATTTGTATTTCCTCTTCAGAGAACTGTCTTTTCATATCTTTTGCCCATTTTATAATTGGGCTGTCTGTACTATTGTCATTGAGTTGTAGGATTTCTTTGTATATGCAAGATATCAGTCTTTTGTCAGATACATGGTTTCCAAAAATTTTTTCCCATTGAGTTGGCTGCCTCTTTACCTTTTTGAGAAATTCCTTTGAGGTGCAGAAACTTCTAAGCTTGAGGAGTTCCCATTTATCTATTTTCTCTTTTGTTGCTTGTGCTTTGGGTGTAAAGTCTAGGAAGTGGCCTCCTAATACAAGGTCTTGAAGATGTTTTCCTACATTATCTTCTAGGAGTTTTATGGTACTTTCTTTTATATTGAGATCTTTGGTCCATTTTGAGTTAATTTTTGTGTAGGGGGTGAGGTAGGGGTCCTCTTTCATTCTTTTGGATATGGATATCCAACTCTCCCAGCCCCATTTGTTGAAAAGACCATTATGGCTCAGTTCGGTGACTTTGGGGGCCTTATCAAAGATCAGTCGGCCATAGATCTGAGGGTCTATCTCTGAATTCTCAATTCGATTCCATTGATCTATGTGTCTATCTTTGTGCCAGTACCATGCTGTTTTGGCAACTGTGGCTTTATAATAAGCTTCAAAGTCAGGGAGTGTAAGTCCTCCCACTTCGTTTTTCTTTTTTAGAGTGTCTTTAGCAATTCGAGGCATCTTCCCTTTCCAAATAAATTTGATAACTAGCTTTTCCAAGTCTGCAAAGTAGGTTGTTGGAATTTTGATTGGGATTGCATTGAATCTGTAGATGAGTTTGGGTAGAATTGACATCTTAATGACATTTAGCCTTCCTATCCATGAACATGGAATATTTTTCCATCTTTTAAGGTCCCCTTCTATTTCTTTTAGTAGAGTTATGTAGTTTTCTTTGTATAGGTCTTTTACATCTTTGGTTAAGTTTATTCCTAGGTACTTGATTTTTTTAGTTGCTATTGAAAATGGTATCTTTTTCTTCAGTGTCTCTTCAGTTTGTTCATTTCTAGCATATAGAAACATTACTGACTTATGTGCATTAATCTTGAATCCCGCTACTTTGCTAAATTTGTTTATTAGCTCTAGTAGGTGTATCATTGATTTCTCAGGGTTTTCTAGATATAAGATCATATCATCTGCAAACAATGACAGTTTTACTTCTTCTTTTCCAATTTGGATGCCTTTTATTTCTTTGTCTTGCCGGATTGCCCTGGCTAGCACTTCCAGCACAATGTTGAATAACAGTGGTGACAGCGGGCATCCTTGTCTTGTTCCTGATTTTAGAGGGAAGGCTTTCAGTCTCTCACCATTGAGTACTATGCTGGCTGTGGGTTTTTCATATATGCTCTTTATCATGTTGAGGAAGTTTCCTTCAATTCCTACCTTTTGAATTGTTTTTATCAAAAACGGATGTTGGATTTTGTCAAATGCTTTTTCAGCATCTATTGAGATGATCAATTGATTTTTCCCTTTCGAGTTTTTAATGTGTTGTAATACATTGATTGTTTTTCTTATGTTGAACCATCCTTGCATGCCTGGAATGAACCCCACTTGGTCATGGTGTATGATTTTTTTAATGTGTCTTTGGATTCGATTTGCAAGTATTTTGTTGAGGATTTTTGCATCTATATTCATTAGGGAGATTGGCCGGTAGTTTTCCTTTTTTGTAGCATCTTTGCCTGGTTTTGGTATTAGATTGATGTTAGCTTCATAAAATGAGTTAGGTAGTGTTCCATTTTTTTCAATGTTTTGAAAGAGTTTGAGTAAGATTGGTGTCAGTTCTTTCTGGAAAGTTTGGTAGAATTCCCCTGTGAAGCCATCTGGCCCTGGGCATTTATTTGTGGGAAGATTTTTGATGACTGATTGGATCTCTTTGCTTGTGATGGGTTGGTTGAGGTCTTCTATTTCTTCTCTGGTCAGTCTAGGTTGTTCATATGTTTCCAGGAAATTGTCCATTTCTTCTACATTATCCAGTTTGTTGCCATACAGTTGTTCATAATATCCTCTTATAATTTTTTTAATTTCTTCAGGATCTGCAGTTATGTCACCTTTTTCATTCATTATTTTGTTTATATGGGTCTTCTGTCTTTTTGATTTTGTCAGTCTAGCTAGGGGCTTGTCAATCTTGTTGATCTTCTCAAAGAACCAACTTTTGGTGATATTTATCCTTTCTATTGTTTTTTTGTTCTCTATGTCATTTATTTCTGCTTTAATCCTTGTTATTTCTTTTCTTGTACTTGGTTTAGGATTGGTTTGCTGTTCATTTTCTAGCTTCTTCAGTTGATCCATTAGTTCTTTGATTTTGGCTCTTTCTTCCTTTTTAATATATGCGTTTAGTGCTATAAATTTCCCCCTTAGCACTGCTTTTGCTGCATCCCATAGGTTTTGGTATGTTGTGTTCTCATTTTCATTCGTCTCTATATATTTAGCAATTTCTCTTGCTATTTCTTCTTTAACCCACTGATTGTTTAGGAGTGTGTTGTTTAACCTCCAGGTATTTGTGAATTTTCTAAGTCTCTGATGGTTATTGACTTCTAATTGTATTCCATTGTGGTCAGAGAATGTGCTTTGAATAATTTCAATCTTTTTAAATTTATTGAGGCTTGTTTTATGTCCCAGCATATGATCTATTCTGGAGAAAGTTCCGTGAGCACTAGAAAAGTATGTGTATCCTGGTGATTTGGGATGTAATGTCCTGTAGATGTCTGTTAAATCTAATTCATTTATCAGATTGTTTAGGTTTTCAATTTCCTTATTGGTCTTCTGTCTGGTTGATCTATCTATAGGAGAGAGTGATGTGTTGAAGTCTCCCACAATTATTGTGGAAACATCAATTGCTTCCTTTAGTTTTGCCAATGTTTCTCTCATGTATTTTGTGGCACCTTGATTGGGTGCATAGACATTTACGATTGTTATTTCTTCTTGCTGAATTTCCCCTTTTATTAGTATGTAGTGGCCTTCTTTGTCTCTCAAAACATCCCTGCATTCGAAGTCTATTTTATCTGAGATTAATATTGCTACACCTGCTTTCTTTTGGCTGTAGCTTGCATGAAATATTTTTTTCCATCCTTTCACTTTCAGTTTCTTTGTGTCCCTGTGTCTAAGATGAGTCTCTTGTATGCAACATATTGATGGTTCATTTTTTTTGATCCATTCTGCGAATCTATATCTTTTAATTGGGGAGTTTAATCCATTTACATTCAACGTTAAAACCGTGAAGGCATTTCTTGAATCGGCCATCTTATCCTTTGGATTATGTTTGCCATATTTTTCCCTCTCTCTATTAATATCCTTTATTGTACCCATACCGAATCTCTTTAGTACTGAACCTTTCTCCAAGTCTCTCTGTCCTGTCTTTGTTTCTCTGTCTGTAGGGCTCCCTTTAGTATCTCCAGTAGGGCAGGTCTCTTGTTAGCAAATTCTCTCAGCATTTCTTTGTCTGTGAAAAATTTAATCTCTCCCTCAAATTTGAAGGAGAGCTTTGCTGGATAAAGTATTCTTGGCTGGAAATTCCTCTCACTCAGAATTTTAAATATATCGTGCCACTGCCTTCTCGCCTCCATGGTGGCTGCTGAGTAGTCACTACTTAGTCTTATGCTGTTTCCTTTGTATGTGGTGAATTGCTTTTCTCTTGCTGCTTTCAGAACTTGCTCCTTCTCTTCTATGTTTGACAGTGTGATCAGTATATGTCTCGGAGTGGGTTTTTTTGGATTTATTCTATTTGGAGTTCGCTGAGCATTTATGATTTGTGTATTTATGTTGTTTAGAAGATTTGGGAAGTTTTCCCCAACAATTTCTTTGAATACTCTTCCTAGACCTTTACCCTTTTCTTCCCCTTCTGGGACACCAATGAGTCTTATATTCGGACGTTTCATATTATCTATCATATCCCTGAGGTCCATTTCGAGTTTTTCAATTTTTTTCCCCATTCTTTCTTTTATGCTTTCATTTTCCATTCTGTCATCTTCCAGGTCACTGATTCGTTGTTCAACTTCCTCTAGTCTTGTACTATGAGTGTCCAGAATCTTTTTAATTTGGTCAACAGTTTCTTTAATTTCCATAAGATCATCCATTTTTTTATTTAGTCTTGCAATGTCTTCTTTATGCTCTTCTAGGGTCTTCTTGATTTCCTTCATATCCCGTACTAGGGTCTCATTGTTCATCTTTAGTTCTTTGAGTAGCTGCTCTAGGTG
Organism: Choloepus didactylus; assembly: GCF_015220235.1. Lineage (NCBI taxonomy): Eukaryota > Metazoa > Chordata > Mammalia > Pilosa > Megalonychidae > Choloepus > Choloepus didactylus. The sequence goes on along the minus strand of NC_051311.1, from coordinate 9,550,135 downwards.
TGTCTCTTCTGGTCTTTTGATTTGGGTGCTTGGGCTTGGGTTATCCATATCGTCTGGTTTTTTCATATGCTTTATAATTTTCTGTTGTTTTTGGCCTCGTGGCATTTGCTGACCTTGATAGGGTTCTTTTAGGGTTTGCAGACCAGTTGAAGTCCTTATCTCTAAATTATCAGATCTACAGCTTCGTGGAGTACACTTTCTCTAACTAACCAGCAGGTGGCGTCCACGAGCCACCTGTTCTCCACAAGCCAGATCTCCCCTGCTTAGCCTTTTTGGTGAGTGGGGGAGTGAGTCTTGTGGGGCCCAATTGGTGTCCCAAGCTTGCGTGTGTAGTTGGTGTTGCCTGCCCTGTATGTGGGGCGTGTTTCTGGGCAGTCGGGGAGGGGTGGTGGCCCTAACAATCAAATCTCCCTGATGATCCTAGAGTTTTAAAGCTACTGCAATAGTCTAATCCTTCAGTTCAGTCCTGCCACAGTTTGTCTCTGCCACTGACCCACAAGTCTTTGGTATTGGCGTATGGCTCCTGAGACTTGCAAGTGGGCCCCTCTTCCAGGCCGTGCACCCCGGGTCCTCTGTTGAGGGATGACTGTGCTATGTCACAGGTGAGTGCCGTCCCCCCAGGGCAGTTCTGGGCTGCTGGGCTGTGTTGGGAGGCTCCCAGTCTGCTCAAATGATGGCTGAATGGGGCTCTGTTAATTCACACTGCTCCCCCTTCCCAGCTCTGGGACATTCAGCTGAGGTTGCAGGGAAGGCTAATGTCCACGCCCAGTTTTGTGGTGTGTGCCTGTTATTTGAAGCACTTCCGTCACACTGGGTTGTTTGGGGCAGCTCTGGGCTATGGGGCTGGGGATGGGCAGGAGTGTTTCCTGTCCACCAGGATGGTGGCTGTGAGCGGACACCCCCCTTTTCTTGGGAAGTTGTGTTGTTTAGTGAATTTTCTCAGCCACTGGATTATTGCCTTTTGTCTCAGAGCTCTCTTAGTTCTGCTCTTGACTTGACGTGCCCAAATTTCAATTCTTTGAAGCTTTCTGTATTGAGCTTCTTAGAGTAATTGTTTTAGAAAAAGCAAAAAGGATTTAAAAAAAAAAAAAAAAAAAAAAAACAAACAAAAAAAAAAACGGCCCTCCTCAGAGATCTAATGGGTTATTGAAATGCTAATAGACAAAGCAACCAGGGCCATTAAGGAAAGGTCCACAGGGCAGAGAGATCAGCCTTGCTTCGGGATTTGCATATGCGCCTCAAGGCCTGATCTCCGCCCTTCCCCTTTCTGTGTTCACCAGAACTCCAAAAATCCTCTGCTTTTATTTTGGAGTTTTTCGTGTTGTTTTTTTTCTATGCCTGTCTCCTCTCTGCTGGGCTGGCTGCTCTCAGAGTCTCTGGTGTCTGGCCTCAGTCTATCTATGGTTGGAGTTTGAATCAGTAGAATGAGTTTCCGATAAGAGCAGCCACTGCAATTCTCCCTTCTCCTTCCTGGAGCTGACAGCCCCTCCTCCCCCGGGACTGAGCCTGGCAGGGAGGGGCGCGGGTCCCCTGGCCGCAAAAACTTACAGATTTCGCTGATCTCAGCAGTTCCACGTTTTCATGAGTGTTGTATGAAGTATGCCCAAAGACAGATTGCTCTGTGGTGTCCAGTCCACGCAGTTCCTGGCTTTTTACCTACTTTCCTGGAGGAGTAACTAAAACATACAGCTCACCAGTCTGCCATCTTGCCCCGCCTCAATCGCCTCTGAACTTTTTAATCACACCTCCCAAACCATAAGAAATTTGGGCAAGAATTACACACACACACACACACACACACACACACGTCTATCTATATTTACTAGTGCATTAAGATATATGTTATAAAACATATAAAATATGGATGATTTTAAGGAACAAGTTTATAAAAACAACTGTAACACAGTGGGGACTATTTCTTCCTGTGCTTCAGTGATGTCTTGCTCACCCTCTTGGTATTATGGGCCCTGCTTCTAAGGAGTGCTGAGGAATTGAATTTCAATGGCTTTTGGAGTCTCACATGTCATTTGGTTGCTGTTGAGATCCTGCAAAAAGAATGTTTTCTACCTAGTTCTTGGTGTAGTAAACTGTATGGGCAGAAGAAAAATTCAGCCCTGGAATGCGAAGAAGGAAAAACAAAAATTCCCAAAATAAATGAAAAGGACAAAATGCAACTAGGCACAGGAAGAAACCCTTGACTTTGGGAATACTGGATGGTTATCATGTTAAAAACAGGACACACATCCATCTATGAAAGAATGACACGAGAAGGAATTAATTCAATTTCATGTCTTTTGAGTGTTTCTACAATGTCTGTTAAACCCCAACATCATTTTACCAACCCAATCCAACAGCTTCAGAGCTAGAAGGCAATTTAAAGGTCACGAAATCTAACTTGTGAGTTTTTCAGATTAGTAAACTTAAGCTTTCTTAAGGACAAGCAGCATTTTTACTTAGTACACATTCTTCCAAGAAAAGTGGCTAAGAGGGTATATATAAAAACGCAAACTTGCGTAAAAAGTTGACATAAATTATTTTAACAGGCAACAGCTACCTAGAGTATGAGTTCAGGAGTCCTAGGAAGTAAAGAAGATTAAAAAAATCATCTTGCCCAGAGAACAACTAATGGAATAAGTCACCAAAGTAAGCAGTTACATGAGCATCTCAAGGAAGAAGATGCTGAAAATCCCAGGCAGAAAGCTGGGATAGCAAGAGGAGATGGAAAGGACGAGGAGGCATGAACGAGATCAGGGCCGAAGAGAAAACTGGCTAGAATAGAGGGCAATAATCCCAAAGGGAAGAGAGGAGAGTAGGGCTTTGGAAAAGTCCAAGCCACAGGAACTTGAAGGAAGTTTATGGCAATGATTCTGCAGCCTTTTGCTTTATTACATTGCTGCAGAAATCTCATGGCCTTTTGGGTCCCTCCACCAAGAGATCCTGGCTGTTTGGTGGCCATACAGCAACCCTTTTCTCTATTGAAAAAGCTCTGTTTCTAGGGAGAGAAACGTGCAGTCTTCATACTTCTGGTCCGGAGATCTTTTAGGCTCTTAGAGAGACAAAAGAAACATTGAATATGTGATTTCCAATGTGGTCCAACCAGGCCAGAAAACTTCAGGACGCTGCGAGTGTTAGAGGGACATGGCAAAATCCTGGATGTCACAAAAGGGCAAAGGGAGAAGCAGAGATTTTGTTGTCATTGTTGCAAAAACAAAATACTGCAGAAAAGAGAATTGAAATTTTAAAAATACAGAATTCTGTCAACTGTATTACAGTTGATATAGGAAACAAAAGTCCTAAAATCTCTGCATTGGATAGATGACTCTTTTTCAAATGAGTTTTTAAATTATGTAGACTAAGTGTAGAAATAATCATCTTTGATAAATAGAATGGTACATCTGAGAATCTTGTTACTTAAAAATAATATTTCATGAATATACACAGCACTCTTGAGTTTATATATTTTAAGGCAGTTGAAAATCTCCAGCAAATAGAATATTAAAGTGCACCCTTGGACACGTCATTTTACCACTGTAGGCTTCCATTTTCTCGTCTGGAACTTAGGAGACTGGAATAAACTAATGATTCTTTATGACTTCTGGGTCATAAACTACTTATTGATGCTCAGGAAAGCTATATACCTTCTCACCAGGAAATTTGTGTTCATGCAACATTTTGCATATTCGGGAAATAAAAACCTGTATTAATACACTACATGATATTCAAAGTTCTCTCCAGCTTTAACATGTGATGAATCTGTAAGATCACACAAAGGAGCTGGAACCTGTCAATACTCATGCAGTTTCCCTTTGGAACACATCCTCCCTCCTGTCTACTTGGCTCCAGACCCTCCCCTCTCTTTGACACTCAGCTCACATCTCATCACGGAGAAGGTGTGCGACTTCCTCTGGAGACTTGAAGACCACACTGCTCTCTGCCCCCTCCTTGGCTTTGGATGTGTGGACTACGTGCCCACAGCTGCTGGTGCCTTCAACTCCAGGACTGCTGCTGGAGGACTGGACCTTGACTGTGAAGTTGGGTACATCACGCCGCCATCCACAGTGCCCTATCGTCACTGATCTCTTGCCTTATTTTTTCCTTCCCCTTATTTCCCATTCACCTCTCCCACCTCCACCATAAACAATCTTCTGTTCATTCACTGGAAACTCTTCTAGAATTAAAATTTTAGAGCTGCAGACTGAGATTATTTAATTACAGTCCTCAAAACTTCTTTTACAATCAGAAGAAAATGAGGGGCAATGAGATGACACTTACAAATAAAGTAGAGTCCCTCTTTGGTTCACCTAAATTTATCACATCATGGAAAGGAATACTTGATAGCTTTTATTAAAATTTTGACAAGTATGCTGAGTAACTAGATTTGTCTTTGTGCTAGGTAAATCCCTAGATACAAAGCTATCTTTGATATGTTGCTAAATAAAAAAAACAACTCATTACCTTTCAGAATATCTAAAATCTTAACTTCACATACATTATAGAATATTTGGTATAATTTAATTTTTATGTAATTTAATTTCAACAATTAAAAACTAAAATCTTCAACATTTTCACTTAGAATACAGTACAATGCAAATCAATAAGAAAAATATTCCTTGGAGTATTTAGAGAATATCTTTGTGTCTTCTATTCCATCACCCTCTTAAAAAAATCTCTTTCATCTACAGTCATCTGCAGAATGGGAAGACCCATGCAGTCTTGCATGTACCTTATCAGCCCATCCCGCTGGCCATGCCAATTGGATAAAAAGTGGATATTTGACGTAGGTTGGGCCAAACTCCCTCTCCTCATGTCTTACTGTTCCAAGGCTGTCTAATAAATACCACAAACCAGGTGGTTTAAAATAACAGAAATGCATTCTCTCACAGTTCTGGAGGATAGAAGTCAGACATCAAGACGTCAGCAAGGCCATGATCCCTCCAAAACCTGTACAGGAGAAGCCTTCCTTGCCCCCTCTGGCTTCTGGTGTTTGCTGGCAATTCCTGGCCTTTCTTGGTTTGGGGCAGCCCAAGTCCATCTTTGCCTCCATCACATGGCTGTCTTCTCTGTCTGTCTGTGTCCTTATTTCTTCTCCTTGTAAGGGCACCAGTTATATTGGATTAGGGTCCACCCTGACCCAATTTGGCCTCATCTTAATCATTAATATTAATTAATTAATCAATTTGGCTAGGTTATAGTGTTCAGTTGTTTGGTCAAGCATCAGCCTGCTTGTTACAATGAGTGTATTCTGAGTTGAGATTTGCAACTATAATCAATTACCCTCAGCAATGTGGGGGATCTCCAATCAGTCGGAGGTCTTAAAAGCCAGAATTGAGGTTTCCTAGGTAAGAAGAGGAATTCAGACTCTTGCTGGAATTTCTAGACAGCCAGCTTCCCCTGGGGAATTCAGAACTAAGGACTTCGGCTTCACTTTTATCACAGTTTCCAGCTTGTGGCCTGCCCTACTGAGTTCAGACTTGCCAGCCCCCGTGGACATGTGAGCCAACTCCTTATAATAAATCTCTCTCTCTCTCCCTTTCTCTCTCTGGGTGTGTGTGTGCATGTGAGTATATATCCTGTTGAATATATACTAACAACCAAGCATCTAATACAAACATCTTCTAAGATCCTGTTTTCAGACTGGGGTCAGGTCTTGAACATGTCCTTTTGGGGGAAACCATATAATGCATAACCCTGGGAATTTAAATTTGGGGTAACTAAAAGTCTTGGTCAGTTACCTATTGGCACTTGGCCCATAGGTAATATGGACTGGGGAGACTGGAGCTGCCGTTTTGGAGTGGACTTGACAGGCCACATGGGAACTCCAGAGGCTGTTCACAGGCACTCAGAGAGCAGAGAGGAGAGGCTGTTTTTCCAGCAAGAGAGCAAGAGGTAGCAGGGTTGGTTCTTGCCTTCCATTTTCTTTTTCCAGAACTGGTTCTCTGAAGCCCTGCTCTTCTTATCTATGTATCTTACCCCTTCTTGGAGTTAATTCGGGTTTCTAGTTTGCACAACTAAAAGACTCATGATTAAGATATACAATATTATCTGTAATATTGAACAGCTGAATTCAACTCTGGAAAATGTTCCATTTGGGACACAAGCTCACAGGTTCAACTGGAATCATAAAGCTCTAAAAGTGAGGATTAACTTATTCATGGTTTGGCTTTGTGTAGTGAAAGAATTATAAGTGTCCCGGTTCCTTTTAGTTGAGGATGTTATTTAAAAACCAAGATCTGGTTGCTTGGTGTGCTTACTCTTGAGGTGTGGATGCTCCCAAACCCTCTTAGTGGAAACAGCTGGGGAATATGTATTGCACACACACACAGACACACACACCACACTCACATACACATTACATTTATTCCTATATCTATCTCTATATATTAACAGCAGTGAGCTCACATTGATATCCCCAATTCCAATCCAATGTCAATGGGCTTGTTCTAGTTTTCTGCTTTTCCATATTTGTAACTTTTCTCCAACAGTAAGAAACCTGGCTCTCACTGTCTTCAATATATTTCCTGGTGGTAACAACCCCTCTTTATGTAATCTCTTGTCTCCCTTTTGATCCCCATGCAGAGTACCTGCTCACCTCGCTTGGGCTCTGACAACCCACCTGGGTCACCAGTACCCTCTTCATGGATGCCCTCCTTGTCCCACACAGGGTTCCAACATCCCCTGCTGGACCACCACTGACACCCCCTCCCTTCCTCACCCCTCCTGGGCTCCAAACTGCCCTCTGAGCTGCACCTCCAAGTCCCCTGCTTCCTTGGCCTGACCTAATGGCTTTTATTCCAAATTATTCAGGAAGAAGGGGGAAGGAATGAAAGTGCAGAATAGGTTTTAAGTTCAGTTGTGCCTCTCTCACTTGATGCTGAAAAGTGGGTTATTAATAAATCAATCACAATTTCTCTTTGACCTACATTATGCATTTGGGGATTTGGTCCAAAATTGGCCATGTGAGTAATGAGATTTAAGGTCACAAAGTATTCTGTCATAAGAATGATGTTTAAATAAATCACGGAAAGTACATTCTGTATTGAAATGTTAACTGTCCTATTAGAAGCAAAGTTCCCCAGAGAGAAAGCCCCAGAAATGAGCACTGAAGACTGTCCTTTAAATCTAGTCTCTCATTCTTTATTCAAGATAAGCACTGCTTTTTCAGACACTAAACCTTCAGCTAACCTGCCTGAGGGGGTTTGTCTCCTGGGAGGTCACATTATTTCCTGATTGATCATATACCAGGATGGCTAATGCTTTTCATTAATAATGTTTACCAACTCACTTGTGCTTTTGCTCTCTGAGGTATCTTGTGGTTTTCTGTAAAAGCATATTCCACTGAACAAACACACAAAAGGTTTTCTTAAAGGCTGAATTCCTAACTAGTTTTAGTCAACCAAATCTTAGTTTCAGTGTAATTAAGTAGTTTGATATTTAAAGTAACACTGAAATTATTCTAGAAAAGGATTCCTTTTCTTTTTTTAACAGAAAGAAGCATCTATTTTAGGAACTCAGATTTTCATTATTTAGCAACTATTTATCGAGCACCTACCAGGCTTTTGACAATGAGTAAGGGGCTTTGTTGAAAAATTATTTCATGATAATGGGAATAGCTTGGAGTTTTCCAATGCTTACAAAGTGCCAGTAATTGTGCTAATTAGTTTTCCTCCCTTGTCCCTTTTACTCTTCCAGCAACCAACCCTGTGAGGATGGTATTGTTCTTTTCTCACACTTTGCAGAAGAGCAGATTAAGTCATGCCTTTGCAGATTTTAAGTAACTTCCTCAGGGCCACACAACCATATAAAAAATACTGCCTCTCATTCATTCATTCATTCAACAGTATTTATTGAGCATTTTCAATGAGCCAGGTACCAGGCCTGGTTCTAGGGACAGAGTGGCAGAACAGACTGAAACCCTGTCTTTATGAACTTTCCATGTAGCAGGGAAGGCAGTCAAGTTAAACAGAAGTACGGTAAGGTGTGACGATTGTTTGGCTACATGAATATTAGGTGCTGGGGCAGGGGCACTCAGCCAGGCAAGCAGAGCTTAGCTGGGGAAGGGGTCAGGGGAGGATTTTATGCAGGCAGCACCATTTTGTAGCTGGTCACAAGATCTAGTGATACTCTATTTGGATATACAAGGAAACTGCAGTTTCTTCATCTTGCCCATAACAAATATGGCCTCTCCCCAAGCCCCTAGCCTGTGGGAAGTAGAGATCGGTCAGATCCAATAAATCTGCAAGTCCGTTCAGATAGAGTCCTGTCTCCATTGGATAAAAGTACATCTTCCATCTCTGAGACGGCTTCCCCTCCTTCTTCTCTCCCTAAGATGGTACTGTCTTTGCAGGGTGAGGGATGGAATCTCAGCTTGCAAGGTACCACAAGCTAGATGGCTTGAAATAGCAAATTTATTGTCACACAGTTCTAGAGACCAAAAGTTCAAAACTGTAGGGGAGAATCCTTCCTTGTCTCTTCCTAGCTTCCTGTGGGTTGCCAGCAATCCTTGGGTTTCCATCTCTGCATGTCACCTCTGCTTGTCTGCGTCTGGGTGTCCATGTGTCTTCTCCCCTTCTTATAAGGGCATCAGTCACATCGTGTTAGGGTCCACCCTAATCCAGTTTGGTGTCATCTTGACTAACAACCTCTTCAAAGACCCTATTTCCAAATAAGGTCACCTTCACAGGACTGTGAAGGTTAGGACTTGAAAATGTCTTTTTGGAGGGGCACAATTCAACCCACAGCAAATGGTTGTGGTGGGTCTCTAGTCTCCAGAGCTAGGGCCTTCTTCTGCCTGGCTCCCAGGTGCCCAGTGGCCTGCCTCACTGCACCTAGTGAGCTTGTGGGGTGTTGTCCTGGTGCAGGCAGGGCTTCCTGGAGCTCTCCTGAAAGTTAAGGCTCAGATTGGCACTACCTGGAGCTGAGAACGCTCTCAGGTTGGCTGTGCCTCCCATTCGGACCTGGCCCATGTGCTTATCCTCCGGGCCTCTCCACCTAGTCCATCTTCCCTCTGCCACCCTTTCTGGAAATTTCCCAGCCAGATTGCTTCTGGGTATGAAAACTGTGGGTACAGGCTGGGGGAGCTAAACTCAGGTCCTCTCTCTACCTAATCACTCTCACCTCCAAGGTAACAACAAGGTGGCACACCCTTGGCTGACTTGGGACAGTCTATCAACGGGCCTCCACCTGGAATATTGAATGAGGGTGGTGAGCAGGTCTGAGGGTAAGAGCTCCTTTCTGCCCTCATTGTCTTCTTTTTGTTAAAGCTCAACTCACTCTCCTGCCTTTTTCCATTTCGTCTTTCTACAACGACTCTAGAATTTGAAAGGTATGGGTATCTTATTTTCCTGGCGGCCATGACAAACATCACACAAGGGGTTGGTTTAAATAATGGGAATTCATTATCTCAAGGTTTCAGAAGCTAGAAGGCTTGCCCCTTGGAGTCAGGAGCATTCTGGCTGGACAGCAAGCCTTGGGTTCCTTGGCTTTACCATCACATGGCAATGTCCTCTCCTTTCTCTCTTGGGTTTGGTTGACTTTCAGCTTTTGCTACTTCAAGCGGCTTCCTCTTCATAAGGCCTCCAGTAATAGGATTAAGGCCTAACCCCAATCAGTTGGACCACATCTTAACTAAAAATAACGTCTTCAAAAGGTCCTATTTACCTCTGGCTCACACCCACAGGAATGGATTAAATGAAGAACATGTTTGTTTGGTTTTGTTTTATCTGAGGTATACAATACAACCTACCATTGTATGGGTTTCTCCACTTCTTTTGTCTATGCTCAACTACATGAAACCCTATAATTTATCACCAGAATTTTTTTCTCCATATGCTAAAGATAGGATAAAAGAATTTAGACAGAACTTTCTTAAGAGATAGCCTGCATCTTGCTATTAATTCCCATTTTTTTAGGGTTATAATCTGAATATTACCTCAGTCTTTCTCTTGCATTCCTCTTGGAGCAAATCTTAAGCTCCTACCATACCCCTGCCCCCTAGACAGAGAGATGCCACAGGGAGACCGAGAGGAGAGGTCATGTTTGAAAAAGCAAAAGAGAGAAGAATGTTCATGATTTTCAAAGCACTTCCCCAATTACCTGTGTAAAAGCTCTGACTGAGAAAGAGTGAGGCACATGGAGGAGTCTGAAAGAAGCTTCCCTGGCCAGTAGGTAATAGGAAGAGAGGGTACCTGATGAGGACCTGGGGGGATAAAAACGTTTCAGTCCCCAGCGGCCAGCACAGAGCACCTGAGGAAAGGCCCTCCTCGAGGGCTGGAGGAAGCCACGGAATTGAACACTGGACAAGGGCCTCTCTGTGGAGAAGGGACTAGGAGAAGGTCATTAAATGTGGCCACAGGGGCCCAGGCAAGAGGTGACTGCTCAGACTAGTGTAAGAGCAGAAAAGATGGGTGTTCTAGTTTGCTAATGCTGCCGGAATGCAAAACACCAGAGATGGATTGGCTTTTATAAAAGGGGGTTTATTTGGTTACACAGTTACAGTCTTAAGGCCATAAAGTTTCCAAGGTAACACATCAGCAATCGGGTACCTTCACTGGAGGATGGCCAATGGTGTCTGGAAAACCTCTGTTAGCTGGGAAGGCACGTGGCTGGTGTCTGCTCCAAGTTCTGGTTTCAGAATGGCTTTCTCCCAGGATGTTCCTCTCAAGGCTTCAGTTCCTCAAAAATGTCACTCTTAGTTGCTCTTGGGGTGTTTGTCCTCTCTTAGCTTCTCTGGAGCAAACCTGCTTTCAATGGCTGTCTTCAAACTGTCTCTCATCTGCAGCTACTCTCTCTTCTCAGCTCCTGTGCATTCTTCAAAGTGTCCTCTTGGCTGTAGCTCCTCTTCAAAATGTCACTCTCAGCTGCACCGAGTTCCTTCTGTTTGTCAGCTCATTTATATGGCTCCAGTGATTTAATTTAGACCCATCCTGAATGGGTGGGGTAACACCTGCACAGAAACTATCCAATCAGAGTCATCATCCACAGTTGGGTGGGGCACATCTCCACAGAAACACTCAAAGAATTACAATCTAATCAACACTGATACATCTGCCCACACAAGATTACATCAAAGAATATGGCCTTTTCTGGGGGACATAATACATTCAAACCAGCACAATGGGATATCTACTAGAGGCAGAGTTTTGTGATTAACTGTATATGTGGGAGGCAAAGAGAACGGAAGTCTCCAGGATGAGTCCAGGATTTCTGCCTTGAGAAACAAGGTAGATGCAGTGTTTTTCCAAAACATAACACTCTTGATGCGGAGCCGATTTCTGGGTTGGATGAGGTGATCAAGTACAAATGTGGACATTCTGAGCATGAGGTCCTTGGCAGCCCTTCAAGGACAGATCTTCAGCAGGAAATAATGAGCTTGCAGTATATTTTATGAGGTGAGAAATTCAAATAAAATTTATTCTAAAACCCTTCACTTCCTACCTGTAGCCTTCTCCAAAAATTTGATTTAAACATACAGTGAGGACATTGGTTTTCAGTTTGATTTTGGAGTTTGTAGTTTGCCAAATCTTATTCCTTCTGCCCTTGGGAAGCTTCACTCTCTAACCACCTCCATTCTCAGTGCTAGTCAGAGGGATACAAAGAAATGACATGAAAACCTACAAATCATATTGGGTGGACTGAATCCATGTTCTCTTACCACAGAGAATAGAAATATAAGCAGTTCCTTATATGAAAAACAATAACATTTTATTACCAGACACTGGAAATGCCTTTAATAGGCAACCATCCTCCTTTTTCACTAATTACTAAAAGGAAAGTCTACAAATAACTTAATCTAAGCCCAAAGCTCCCATTTTGTTAGCTATCCACCTTATGACTACTCTATAAAGGTTTCATGAAAAAGGTCACCTTGTTTACTCTCTAGGTATATGCTTTAAATCTAGCTTATTCTGGAGGACATCCCAGGAGTTTACATTTCTCAAAGCTACTGGTTACAGGTTGAACTGTGTCCCCTCAAAAGATATGATGAACGCAGAATGGGACCTTATTTGGAAATAGGGCCATTAGGGATGGAATTAGGCAAGTTTAAAGGAGGCATCACTGACATAGGGTGGACCCCTAACCCAATATGATTTGTGTCCTTATAAGACACCTTTTGACATGATGTCCTTACAAGGACCTCGGCCTTGTCTAGTGTCCAATTCCACGGCTTCCTCCAGCCCTTGGGAAGGGCCTATTACCTACTGGCCAGGGAAGCTTCTTTCAGTCTCTCATGTGTGCCTCACTGCTTCTCAGTCAGAGCTTTTACACAAACATGTCAAAAGATGTCTTATAAAGACATAACATCTTCAAAAGGTCCTATTTACATAGGCCTGACACCCATCGGAATGGATTAAATGAAGAGCATGTTTGTTTGGTGTTGTTTTATCTAGGGTACATAATACCCTAGAAGAGACCCAGACGTGGGGAAGAAGGCCACAGGATGGAGGCAGAGATTGAAGGGCTGCAAGCCAAGGCACACCAAGGATTTCTGGCCATCACCAAGGTCAGGAGAAATTCATGGAACAGAGTATTTCCTAAAGACTTCAGAGGGAGCATGGCCCTGCAGACACCTTGAATTCAGACTCCTAGCTTCCCGAGCTATGAGACAGCAAGTTTCTTTTAAGTTCCCCGTTCCCCACCCCTAGGCAGCCCTAGGAAACTATGATAACAAGTTTTTCTTTAATGGCCCAAAAGATGTTTCCTTATATTTGTCTTAACACTTTTTACTCTCATCTGTATTTATTATGGCCACTTTTTAGATCAAAGGGATCATGAGATCTCAAGTTAAATATCAAGTTCTCCATTTGGGTCTTAGAGTGGAGCCATAATTATTTTCTGGAAGGATGGTGGCCCTGCCTGTGGAACAGGGATGTGCTTTGGTGTGGTGAAGTCCAGAGTCCGGTCCTTATCAGCCCCCTAACCCAGCCAGAAAGTTCAAGCACGTGGCTCTAAAGTAAACTGGCAGCCCACACCAGCTCTGCCTGGTATTAGTTGGGAATGTGCTGTCAAGCTCCATTGCTGCTCAGTAGTTTTCAAAAGCTCAGCTGAGAAAGACAATGTTCATGCATGGGTGTGTGAAGGTACCACCCATCTGCCCCTTTCTAGATGTCTGAAATCCATTCCTGGGTTAAACCAGACCACCCAAGAGCAGCACACTTGGATATTAACACAATTAATTTCTAAAATGAATCAGCTTCCCTGTGCTTCAGCTTCAAACCTGCAGAAAGAAGGTTCATTCATTGAACTGCTATACCCAAAACACTAGGGCTGCAATATAGAACAAGACACAATCTCACAGCTTAAAGACTGTTTCTAGACTCCCAAAAAAATCTCTCCTGCTGTCACAGGATTAGTGTATTGGTTGTGTATTAGTAGAAAAGGCCAAAAAACTTGAAAATATCCGCTCTGATGAATGGTAGATGTGTCAGCTATGGTGCCTTTGGTTGAAACTCCAAACTGACTTAGTGAATAAGGAAATGTCAGATCTCAAAGAACCGAAGACCCAGAGATAGGGCAGATGCCAAAGTTGGCTGATTGGGAGCTCAATTATGTCATTAGGGACTGCCCTCCTTTCCCCTTTTCAGCTCTGCCCCTCTCAAGGCTGGCTGTCCATGTGGGAAGGGTCACCTCTTAGTCACAAGCTGGCTGCAGCAGCTTCAGGCATCACAAAAAGACACAAGAAGAAAGAAACCATCTTTCCCTGTGTCACCTTCTCAGGGGGAAGGAAAATATCCCAGAAGAACCACGAAGATTTCCTCTCAGGCCTCCAAATCCTGGACTTGGGCTCATGCCCGTTTGCAAACCAACCAGGCGCAAGGGCCTTGGGATCTGCATTATAGGCTTAGAGCCGTCTTTTGGGGAGTCGTTTATTTTGGAGGATCACCCACACACTTGTTAACATGGTGCTATGAGCACAAGCTAGCTGACTTGAAAGAAGTCACTCTTCTGGGAAACTCTCCTTTGCCAAATTAAAAAAAAAAAAATTCTCTGCACTTTCTTTCCTCCATGAGATACTGATTTTTCTCTACCACAATGTCTAGAAAACAAAGCTATTGGAAAATGATCAAATCATGTCCAACTAGTTCATTCTGCAAGCAAAACTCATGCATTTCAAAGGAAACTTACCAAAATCAACTAGTTTAACTCCGCCTTCAGTCGTCAATAGGATGTTATTTCCTTTCACATCACGGTGGATGGTTTTGTTGTTATGCAAATGATGAAGTCCCTAGGAGGTGGGAAATATATAATGACTCTTCAAGAAAGCATCAAACAAAAAACCTTATTTTTCAGTTGGATGCATTTATGCAAAATCAGTAGGAAACAAGTTAAAGGTAACACACAAATATTTTAAAGGATTTCACATTGAGTTAGACAAATCAAACTGCATCATTTCCACTTTGGATTATAGAAAAAGTCACAAAATCAGTGGTCTGTTAGCTTTTACCAGATATTTGATTTTAAAAGCAGCATAAGCTGGCAATTTAAAGAGGAAGGACATGTAGCAAATATCGTAACTGAGAAATTAGGATTTAGGGGATGATTATGATCACTGAATCACTATATAGATATTCCTTCTTACTTCCTGGTATATTAAAGAAGACAGAGAGAAATACCTGAAATCTCTGAACTGTAATCCAGCTGCTGTGATTTCCAAAAATGATTGCACAGCCTTTATCTTGTGCTCGTGATCGTAAAAAAACCTTGTGACTGACCTTAACATGTACCCCTTTTCTCTGATTTTTAAACTTTAGGATTTTATGATCACTAGAGACAGCCCCTAATGTTTTTTATTAATGAAGGGGCTTGTGTCAGCCCAGAACTAATCCACCCCAATTCCAAAGTTATCTTGACAAACGAAGCTGGATCTAACCAAAATGGGCCCACCTAATATGAGCAGTTTAAACTTTAACCTATATGTGACCTATACCTCAGTATAACACTAAAAATCATGCCCATCATCATATTAAGGTCACCATTTTCTTACACATGTTCTGTAACTAAGCATGCTCAATAATTAGATCACCTCTAACCTCATCATATCGAGCCATTGTCCTCATTATCCCAAAGCCTGCCCATCTTTTGATACTATAAAACTATGAGAATTACTGCAATTCAGGGAGACAGTTTTAGGCCAATAGGCCATCTGCTCTCCTGCTTCACACTTAGCAATAAACTCTTTCTCTCTCTGAAACCCCAGTGTCTCAGCACTTGGTAATTTGAGCACATCAGGCAGAGAACCTGCTGCTTTTGATCAGTATCAATATGTATAATTAAAAAGTATATGCTAGAATGAGATTGCCTTCTATTTGGACAATCCTGCGGACAGGCATGTACTTACACTGCTGGTAATATTTCAAATTGGTAGAACTTTTCTAGAGAAAAAATGTATAGTAAATAAATCATAGATAGCATTTATCGAGGGCTTAGCATTTATCGAGGGCTTACCATATGCTGTGCACCGTTAAAGGTATTTGCATACCTTATCTTACATCAAAAGCCTTAGCATGAGAATATACTTTTACCCAAAGATTTTACCTCAACAATTTTTTTCTTAGGAAGACACTGAAGATGTAAATAAGGATTTAATTATGGGCATGTACCCATCAGAGAGCTGTGAGAAATAGCAGAAATTTAGTAATAACCTTGATAACCCAAAATAGGACATGTTTGTAAACCCATCAAATGTGGGCAAAGCGGGTTACAGAATTTTATGTACACTATATTATACATACACAAACCCACAAATATATTTATACTTGCATACATACATAAAAAATTCAAAAGAGTATTAAATATTGATGTTGCTTATCTTTGGGTAATAAGATATATTACCAATTTTATTTTATTCCTGATGCTTATCTGTGCTTTGTGTTGTTCTGAAATATTATGTATCTCTTGTGAAAGAACATTAAAATATACTTATTTAAAAGGGAAAAAAAAAGTGACCTCAATAGAAGAAAACATTCCATGTACTTCTTTGAAATAATGGCAAATAAAAACCTACTTGCTAGTAAAAAAAAAAATACATATTCTCTACCTTCCTCATTATCACAACCTCAGAAACACACTTAGGAGGTCAGAATTCCGGGTTCTGCTCTACCAGGAGGCTGGATTTCTAATGGAGAAAGGAATTAGCTATACTAAACATTCCGAAGTTTGCACAGACTCTTGCATTGATAAATGCTAAGATAGTACTATTTTTCTAAAAAGAGGACTCACATTTTGTATTTAACTTGAACTGCCTCATTATTAATGTACAAACAACTTACGCTGCCTTACCATCAGTGCTTCGTGTAAAATATAGGCAATTATGGGCTCGCTCATTCTTTCACCCCGCTTCAGAAATCCTTTCACAAGGTCAGTCACCGAGCCTCCACTGCACAGCTGTACAAGAATATTTCAAGATGGGTATTAAAACGGATATGACATTTTAAGTTCTTGCTATAAAAAACTTGCCATAACATTTTTTTTTCAATTTGTGGTTTCAAATGATTACTCCCATCATCTTTAGGGTTTCATAACCAAAATGAACATATGTTATATTTGTGTACAATTAATTACGGGAACACAACTTTCATATGAAAGCACTTTCCTTGATTTTTTAAATTCAGGGATAGGAAAGAACTTTCCTTGATTTTTTAAATTCAGGGGTAGGAACTACTGCCAAATTTTAGGATCGAGGGCTTACACACACTATTGATTCCTGATAGTCTAATTAATCGTATAATAGATTCCATGACCTCAGCACACAGCTATATACATCATATATGTGCATTAATTTTAAAACGTGCCTTCTTTCTGGCAAAGTTCCAGGGTATACTGAAGTAAGGATTACAAATAATATTTTAGAAAACTATTTTAAAATTCACATTTCCTAGGCTCTTTAGCAAAGCAGGGAGAATCTTCGTGGGAAAATGAAAAGGAGGGACAAGGTAGGGGAATTTTTCACACCTGGGTTCTCCAATGTTAGGTAGCATCAAACCCCACAGGAAATGTTAAAAGAAGCTGCATGGTTGCCAAGTAGAGAAAGCTGTGGCACGGCTATTAGCAGTGGAGGAGGTGAGGAATGTAACTGGATAAATCATCCTGAACCAAGACAAGGTCCCAACGGAGGTCTGAACCCACGAGCTCTTGAGCCCGGATCCCAGGTCTTTGACCTTTGCCCTCAGCCTCGCCCTCCTCCCCGGCGCCTGCCCAGGGCTCCCTGTCCTCTTCCTGATCTATTGGGCCGCCTCTCCCACTCGCCTTCAGTCCCCCCGCAAGTGCCTGGTTCTTTTCTAACCCAAAGGCAGGCAGAAAAAGAGGTGAGAGGAAATACACGCCTGGCGCCACGGTCTGAAATAGTGAACACATTTTCTCCCACTTTTTTCCATTAGATTTCACTGGTTGCCACCTTATTGAACACATTCTTCGTGCCAGACACACTGCAAATCTATTTCTATGAATTCTCTCTAAGTCTCACCACTCTATGAAGTAGGTATTCTCATCCTCTCCCTGATTAATGATGGGGAAACTAAGGCAGGGAATGCTGAAGTAACCTGCAAAAGGTCACGCAGTAGTGATGGAGCTGAGATGTGAACTCAGTCTGATTCCAGAGCCCTTGCTCTCACCCGCTGTGCTTTGGGGGATACTGTTTCTCTATAACCGTGGACTTACAAATGAGCTCCATTTAGACTTGGGATCTTTCTACATTCAAAGAAAACTTCTTTCAGCTTATACAGGAATTGATGCAGTCCTAGCATTCCAGGAGCTGCAGTTTCTTCTCTATCAGGAAGGGGAACATCCTTCTAGCAGCAGAAAACAGGCCTTCTGGGCCTGCCTCTCACTGTGCCCAGAAAGATTAGGTCACAAAATTGCTCACAGTTGACTGAAAAGAAATTCAGAGTCTTTGCACTGCAGGGCACTTATTTAAAGGATCCTAAGTTTTAGGATGAGTTTTAAAAATCCTAAAAATCATTGCAGGAAGGCCAAACTTTTACTATTTCTGCAAGCTGTGGCCTTCTCTATGGCTGCAGCTTCTGCAGTTGATTATGACATCAATGCAAGAGTAACCAGTGGCGTTACCTGGGGGATAAAGGAATGTTAAAGATTGTGCAGGAAATAAAACATGAGCCAGGAAGAACTAATGCAGCCACGCTTTTCTGCACTCAAAAATTCAAACTTCACTTCCTGCTACCTAGTTTGATTTGAAATGCAGCTCTTTTTCCCCTCTAGTAAGGTTTAGAATACAGGATTCTTTGAACTACACACTTTACTGTCTTCTAAAGTAAGAAATATTGAGGTGCAATTTACATACAATAAAGCGTACCCACTTTTGTACGAGCACAGTTCTACGAGTTTTGACAAATGCTTTAGTATTGTCACCATGAACACAATCAAGATATAGAAGAACTACAACCCATCACACAGAAAAGACTTCCCTCCTTTCTTTGTACTCAAACCCCTCCACCCATACCAGGAAGCATGAATCCGTTTTCTGACCCTCTAGTTTTGCCTTTGCAAGACTGTCATTTAAACTGAATCATCAAGTGTGTAGCCCTTGAGTCTGGCTTCTTTGACTTAGCTAATGAATTTGCGATTCTTTCATACTGTTGTGTCCATCAGCAGTTCGTCGCTTTTTCAATGCCAACTATGCCACCAAATGAATGAACCAGTTTGTACATCCATTCGCCAATCAAAAGACATTCAAGTTGTTTCCAAATTATGAATAAAATCTCTATAAACATTTGCACACAGATTTTCACATGAATATGAGTTTTCATTTCTCTTGGGTAATTACTTTGGAGAGGGAAAAACTGGGAGCTCTGGGTCACATGTTTAACTTTCTAAGCATCTGCCAAACTCTTTCCCACAGTGGCTGTACCACTTTGCATTCCTACCACCGGTGTGGGAGAGTTCCATTTGCTCCCCGTCCTCATTTACACTGAGTATCGTCAGGATATTTTCCAGCCATTCTAAATGGTATTGGCATCTCACTGTGGCTTTAATTTGCATTTCCCTTATGACTAATGATATCGACTGTCTTATTCGCTATCCATATATTTTCTCTGGTGCAGTGTCCAAATGTTTTTGTCTTTTTTTTTTTTTTTTTAACTGATTGCTTTCTCATTATGTAGTTTTGAGAGTTCTTTATATATTCAGGATACATACCCTTTATCAGAAAGGTTTTTGCAAACCTGTCTCCCAGTCTTTGGCTTGCCTTTTTATTTTAACAGTGTCTTTTGAAGAGCAAAAATCTAAATTAATCATTTTATTTAATTTTACTTTATTTTATGGAATGTGCTTTTGCATCCTATCTAAGAAATCTTTGCCTTCAGTTTCTTCTGGAAGTTCTACAGTTTTAGGTTTTACATATAAAACCTGTGTTCATTTAGAATTAACATTTGTAAAGGGTGTGAGGTATGGGTTGTATATGGATGTCTAATTATTCCAGCACAGTTTTCTATTAGCCAAAAGTGCCCAAGAAATAGAAGATATAATTCTGAATTAAGTTTAAATTCTAGTTGCTAACATCAAGGATATGTGAAAAGGACCTAAAATAATAACCAAGGAGCATACAAAATCAATTCCCAGTTATTACAGAAATAAAGTCCCCCAATAGCATCGTTTCAGAAACTAATTATTCTACTCATGGTTGAATTTTATATTCAACACATTTTACATAATCGAGGTACTGATGCAGAAAATATTGATATACGTAAGTTTTTACTGTAATGGCACTTTTGGTTAAAAAATTGATTTACAGAAGCCACAAGGTTTATTCCTTTCTAGTCAACAAATATTTCTTGAATTATTACTGTATGTGAAGCACTGAAAAGGGGATAATGTGGATCAGAGATGACTAAGCCGGCTTCTGCTCTTGAGAGTCTGAAAACACTTTGGAATAGTGGTTTTTCAACTGAGGGCGTGTTTGCCCCAAGGGGACATTAGGGAATGTTTGGAGACCTAGTTGATTGTCAGGACTAGGGGCTGCAACTGGCCAGGGATGTGACAAAACGTCTCACAATGCACAGTACAGCCCTCTGCAACAGAGAATTATTCAGCCCCAAATGCCTAGAAAGCCAAGGCTGAAAAAGCTAAGCTAGAATGACAAGAAATGAAAACAAAAACAAAAAACCACCACTTAGATTGTATATCAGATCTTGAACTGCAGGTAAGTGAAGAAAAGAATTATCAGCAAAGTTTTGCAGAATTTCATCAGATACTGGTAACACTGATTTAGAAGGGAAAGAAGACTGTCGGCATATGTTAACAATAGATTTCTCCAGGGTGCTTTTGGTGTATTTAATTTGGTTATGGTGTCTTCTGCAACATAGAGATGTACCTTTTTTGCTGAGATGGGGTATTCAAGTTTATCATTTTTTTTCTTTATGTATTGCTTGTTTGTTTTGTCAAGCTCAGGAAAAGGTTTTTCTTCAAACTTAGAACCTTAAAATATTTTTCTATATTTTCTTTTGATAATTTGATCACTGTTATATTTTGATTATTAATTCACTTACAACCTTTTAAATGTATGATATTAGGGAGTCATCTAACAGTATTTTGTCCCAAATAGATAGTCTGCTGCCACACCAAGTGCCACCTTTGTCATATATTAAATTCTAGTGAATATATGGGGTTTTCTCTGCTGTAATTGATTTCTGTGATCTGTCAATTCTTTCCAGTATCAAATTGTTTTAACTCCTGTAGCTTGAGCAGTTTTTTGAATCTAGAATTTAGAGAATTAGAATAGTATATTAAATTTTACTCAGTAATGACATTTTTTAAAAAATTGAAAAAAGTCACCATTTATTGGTTAAGATTCTTCTAATAATACGGAATAAAGCTAAAAATATTAATAACCAAACATTAAAAAATACAAAGAAACTGTTTGAAGCTGTGGGGATTTTTACTGCCTTTCCCCAAACTTCAACAATGGGTCAAGGAAAAAAATCAAAGCTCCAGTTCTTTAATATGCAGAAAACATTAAGAATGTAAAACAAGTTGTGGTGTCAGCAAAAATGTAAGAGGTTCTTTTTCATTATGCAGAAGACTCCACAGGGCCTGATGGAAGGAGCTATGGCCTATCCTTCAGGTGCCTCTGAACTTGGGAAGGAGTGGAGCATATCTGGGAGGGGAAGAGAGAATAAGAAGACCATGATATGGGGGGAACAATTGTCCCCGGACACTATTACTTATAAAGCAGTGCCCAGCACGGGGGTGGTATTCAGTAGACATCAACAGAGTGAATAAATGAATGCACTTTGGAACGCACTTTGGAAAGTTGATATGTGACAAGCAATTGGGGGATAGCCTGATGAATGGAGGAATTTGCAGAATAAACAGCCCCCAGGCTCTAGCTAAAGTTCTAGGGTTAGGAGGGGTCGTCTGGCTTAGACTGGTAGGGCAGGGTAAATTGTGAGTTAGCTTTTAAAGGAGAGAAGTTTCCAAGAGAAAATGTGGCTACTTGTTAGAATCAGACTCAGGCTCGTAACAAATACAGAAACATGCAAGTTAGTTTAATACAAAGAAAACCTTTACAAGAAAGATTTTTGAGGAATTGAGAGTACATATATTTTTTAATGCTGAAAATAACATCCTCTGACCTGAAAGTCTATTCTTGGGGTGAGATTTGCAACTTTTATGTAAAGAAGAAACATTTTGTGACCCTCAGAAGACAGCAATTAAGTAATTTCCTTACCGTGTGTGCTGGTTTGTATATATTATGTCCCCCAGAAAAAGCCATATTCTTTACTGCATTCTTTGGGGGCAAACGTATTAGTGTTGATTAAGTTGCAACCTTTGGATTAGGCTGTGTCAATGGAGATGTGACCCACCCAACTGTAAGTGATAATTCTGATTAGATATTTTCCATGGAGGCGTGGCCCCACACATTAAGGGTGGGCCTTGATTAGCTCACTGGAGCGCTATAAAAGCTCAGACAGAAAGAGCTCATAGCTAGCTGCACCTGAGACAGGCATTTTGAAGACAGCCATTGGAAGATGATGCAGATGTTTTGCAGAACGCCATTTTGAAATGTAACCTGGGAGCAAGCAGACGCCAGCCACGTGCCTTCTCAGCTAACAGAGGTTTTCCAGATGCCAAAGGTCTTTCTCCAGTGAATGTAACCTTTGTTGATGGACACTTTATGGCCTTAAGACTGTAACTGTGTAACCAGATAAACCCCCTTTATAAAAGCCAATCCATTTCTGGTGTTTTGCGAAAAGGCAGCATTAGCAAACTGGAACGCTGTGGCTTTACTTAAGCTCATTGGATTTTTTAAAACAAGCATGTGTATCAGAACCAAATCAGAAAACTTTTAAAGGTTAAAAGAGAAAAACTGCCATTCACTTTAATATCTGTTAACACTGCCTTAATTCTGCAGAAGCCCCTGAGATGCACGGTGGTGCAGGAGATGGAACCCCACGATTCCTTGTACACCAGTGGTACTGACATGTGAACTGCTCTATTCAGAAAGAAAGATCAATTACAGTCACACTAGAAAGTGAGGTGAAAAACTTGAATACCAATTTCCCAGTATTTGTATAAGTCTGCAATGACAGAAAAAGAAAATAAATGGTTTCACAATCTTCTGGTTTTCAGGTCTACATAAACAGTACGTGTGGTGGTTTGGAGGTGTATGTGTCCCAGGAAAACACATTCTTACATTTAATCCATTCTGACAGGTGTGACTCCATTGTATGAAGGACCCCTGATGAGGAAACTTCAGTTAAGGGGTGGCCCACCTCATTCACGATGGGTCTAACTACTATTACTGGAGACCGTAAGAAAAAGAAAGAAATTAAGGCTGAGAGAGAAAGCCAGAGGGAACAGCCAGAAGCTGGACATCAACAGCCCAGAAGGGAAGGGAGAGGCTTGGAGATGCTGCCGTGTGCCTTGCCATGTGACGAGCTAAGGACAAAAGACTGTCAGCAGCCAGCCCCAGAAAGCCATAATCTTCTGGAAGAAAGCAACATCTTGATGATGTCTTGAGTTGCCTTGATTTGGACTTTTTTCACAGCCTAAAACCATGAGAGAATAAATTCTCATCGTTTAACCCAATTCAGTTCATGTTGTTTGCTTGAGCATCCTGGAAAACAAACAATTTGGGGAAAAAAGTACAGCCAAACATTTCCAGGCAGTGTACTAGTAGACAGGAAACCATGATAACAGTCTGCACACATCAAAAATACCGACCACAATTATCAGCCCCAATAATGGCATCTTATGGAAGGGCTAGACGCCCAAACCTACATGAAAATACAAACTTAGAAATCTAAAGCAAATAAACCACCTTCCCCTACCCAACCAAATTTAAATTCTGCTGATTGAATACAATTTCACCTGATAAATTCTCTAAGAAGGCTACTCAATTATCTGAGCAATTCAATTAAGATAATGATTTCCTGCATCTGTTCTTTAATTACTTTATATTCTAATTTACATTAGCAAAGAATTTCTTACAAATAATAAAATACAATCTTAGGAGGTATATGACTTCATCCCTGTTTCCATTAAATGAGATAAAATAAGTGTGTTTTTCAAGATAAGAGGCACTTAAAAAAAGAACATAAACTCAAAATAATTTATCTGAGTTAACACATGGAAGAAACAGAATACATTATCAAAGTCAGATGTTCAAATTTTACTTACAGATAACAGTATATTTGAAAATATCAGAAGCCTCATTTCCTTTATGCTTTCTACTATACTGTTTGCTAGATATTATGACTGCTGATGATATGCATGCACAATCTGTTTTCAGAAGTGTTATTTTAAATTAAATATCCAAATATTGTAGCTTTTAAAATGTTCAATTTCTGATATTTAGGTTTCATTAAAAATCCATGCCCAACTTGTTCATGTGCATATCGTCATTGATTTACTGGTATTTTATTAAATAATTAGTGTCTGGTTGGACAAACAGTTTAACAAAGCACATTTGGTGCTCCTATGTGGTGACAGCTATTGGGCATCCCCCTCCAGTCCACAGTGTCACATTTTTTCCTGGGGAAGGATTGGACTCCCTTGCCCCTGCCCAGCTCAGACCTCTCCCCAGCACCCTCCCCCTAGAGCTTCCAGTCTCTTTTCAATATTCACATGAGCCCCACCTTCTCCGGGTCTCAAATACTACCCTGGGAAAGGACAATTAAAGTACAAAGACTAAAAATAATTCTCAATTAGAAACCAGAAGGTTTGGGAGAGGAAGGGAGGGAGGGAGGGAGGGGAGAGGAAGAAATAAACAAACAAAAACTATGTACAACTGCAGTGTGTCTTATTTTGCCAGAGTTGCTTGGACAAATACCACCAAGTGGGTTGGTTTCAACAATGGGAATTAATTGGCTTGCAGTTTTGAGGCTAGAAGAAGTACACAATCAAGATATCAGCAAGGCTTGCTTTCTCACCCCAAAGACCGTGGTGTTTTGGTGATGGTTGCCAGCCGTCCTTGGGGCTCCTTGGCTTGCATCTCTCTGCCTCCCACCACATGGCAAGGTCCTCCCTTTTCTGAGAGGAATTCCTTTTGCTCCTTGTAGCCTCCTCTTTAGAAGGCCTCCAGCAATCCAGATCAGGACAGCTTTGTATTGGCCACACTTTAACTCAAAATCATGTCTCCCAAAGGTCCTGTGTGCAATGGGTTCACACCCATGGGGACACAGTTAAGATGAAGGACCTGTGTGTGTTGGGGTACACCACTCAATCTGCCACCCAAAGAGAGAGGCAACAGTAAAATCAGAGACAAAACCCGGCCTCACCTCACCCCAGAACACTCAAGACTCACCTGTGTGATTTTTCTGGCAGGTGAGATGAGGAATAGAGAGGGGGGGAATGCCCTTTTCTTTTGTGCATCTATTTTGTAAAGAACACAGACCTAAGATATTTAACTTCCAGTATGCATGGCACTATGTGTTAGAAGGGCAGGATGCATCTAGACTCTTACCCTTCGAAATCCCCAAATTCCCATTTTATGTGACTGGAAAAGCCCAAGTTTTATGCATTCATCCAGTCATTCGTTTAAATAGTTAAATACACTGATGAAGAAAATACTCCCCAATTATTTTAATGATAAAGTGGTTAGTGACAGAGAGAATCACAAATGACAGGATTTTTAAAATCAAACATATTCTTAACTTTTTTCCCAAGGGTCCTGAATGGGGGAACAGTCACCTCATCTTGGATCCTACACAAACCTCCTCACACCCGTTCCCCACAGGCAACAGAAGGTTTTTTCTGCGGCCACTACCTATGCAGAAGGGAATTTAAAAAAATGGTTTTCTTAAGGAAAACTTAAGAAGAATTAAGTAAAAGTGGAAAAGAAAGGGGCAGGAGAGGATATGACAAACATGAAAATTACTAAATTACTAGACTGTAGGTATTAAGTGTTGGTAAGTCACAAATTAATTTGTGGCAGAAAAACTTCCTAAAGAATCTCAAAATAAGATCATGCCATGAGTTTTCTAATTCCTTACTGATAGTGAAATTTCACATAAATTCCTGGATGAAATTCACTTCTGTGCAACTAGCATAAGATGCCTTTACTATGTAAAGAAATGTAGCAAGACAGATGTGGCCCTCTCTCTCTGGCTAAGCCAACTTGAAAGGTGAAATCACTGCCCTCCCCCCTACGTGGGATCAGACACCCAGGGAAGTGAATCTCCCTGGCAACGTGGAATATGACTCCCGGGGAGGAATGTAGACCCGGCATCGTGGGATGGAGAACATCTTCTTGACCAAAAGGGGGATGTGAAAGGAAATGAAATAAGCTTCAGTGGCAGAGAGATTCCAAAACGAGCCGAGAGATCACTCTGGTGGGCACTCTTACGCACACTTTAGACAACCTTTTTTAGGTTCTAAAGAATTGGGGTAGCTGGTGGTGGATACCTGAAACTATTAAACTACAACCCAGAACCCATGAATCTCGAAGACAGTTGTATAAAAATGTAGCTTATGAGGGGTGACAGTGGGATTGGGAATGCCATAAGGACCAAACTCCACTTTGTCTAGTTTATGGATCGATGTGTAGAAAAGTAGGGGAAGCAAACAAACAGACAAAGGTACCTAGTGTTCTTTTTTACTTCAATTGCTCTTTTTCACTCTAATTATTATTCTTGTTTTTTGTGTGTGTGCTAATGAAGGTGTCAGGGATTGATTTAGGTGATGAATGTACAACTATGTAATGGTACTGTAAACAATCGAAAGTACAATTTGTTTTGTATGACTGCGTGGTATGTGAATATATCTCAATAAAATGATGATTTTAAAAAAAAAAAAAAAAAAAGAAATGTAGCAAGAAAATAATAAAACTGAAATACAAGTTTGTTTTTAAATGAATATGAAGGGTTAAAATATATAAAAAGAAAAGAAAATGGTTTTGAATTAGGCAATAGGTAACAACAATGACCGAAAGAGAAAAAGGACCTTATACCTTATGTTTCCCTTTAAATAGAATTGCATCCAGGTGAACGAATTATGACATATTTAGCAAAATTTAAGCCATCAAGAGAGACTAAAAGGGGATTTATAATAGAAGACTAAAACACCCTTAAGTATAGCTTTGAAACAGTGCTCTAATAGACTCTTAATGCTCTTTAATACAACAAAATTGAAGTATAATTTTCCTAAACCAGAGCTACATTAATTAAATAACAGAGCAGCCCTGAAAATGAATTCTCTACCCAGCTGTAGCCAAACATAAAAAAAAAAAACCCTAAACCCAAATGGATGACTTTCTATTGCAACTAACTTCAATAGACACCCTTGTAGTTTTCTATATGTAGTTTTCTAAATATATTGTCTTTACTGTGTTAGAAGATATGAGATTTTTACAAATTTCTGAAAACTGCTCATTTCTACAGTGGGCATTCCTGATCTTTGCTGTTTTTCAATTGTTTTTGCTTATTCTGAGAATGCTCTAAAGCCATTAGCTTAGTCCCACCATCTTCTGTGTGAGGGCACAAAAGCTGAAACTCTCATTTTCTAATTCTTGTTCTTGTTTTAACTTTGCTCATTTTATAAAAGTGCTATGAACATTCACATTTAATTCTTTATGTAGACAGTGTTTTCATTAATTTTTAGTAAATACCTACAAATGAAACTTCTGGATCATATGGTAAGTGTATGTGTAGCTTTATAAGACACTGCTGTACTGCTTCCAAAGTAATTGCACCATTTCACACTTCCACAAGCAATGTATGACAGTTCAATTTGTTCCAAAATGTTACCAATACTTGGTATTATCAGACCTTTTAATTTTAGCCATTCTAATGGGTGTGTAGTAGTATCTCATTGTGGTTTTTATTTGGAATTCCTTGACTAAGCTATTGAACATCTTTTCATCTTTATTATTTTGCCAAGTGTCCAAATTTTGTTCACTTGGTTTTAATTGGGTTGATGCACTTTATTAGGTAAAATTTTCAAATATTCCTAGAACTGACAGTGTTATCCTAAGTGGGTACTGTGTTTGGCACATGTTTTTCATGATTTTTTTTCCACTTTGATTTTGTTAATGCAATGAGTTGCACTGATTGATTTTTTTTTCATTAGAGAAGTTGTGGGTTTACAGAAAAATCATTCATAAAATACAAGGTTCCCATACACCACACTTTTTAATACCTAGCACTGGTGTGCAAATATCTGTTGAAGTCCTGCCTTCAGGTATCTGGGGTATAAAAGAAGTAGGATTGCCAGGCCATATGGTAATTCTATTCTTAACTGTCTGAGGAACTGCCAAACTATCTTCCACAGAGGCTGCACCATTTTACATTTCCATCAACAAAGGATGAGTGTTTCTATTTCTCCACATCCTCTCCAACACTTTTACATTTTCCGTTTTTTAATAGTAGCCATTCCAGTGGGTATGATGATAGTGGGTTTATCATTGTGGTTTTGATTTACATTTCCCTGATGGCTAATGATGTTGAGCATCTTTTCATTTGCTTTTTGGCCATTTGTATACCTTCTTTAGAGAAATGTCTATTCAACTCTTTGCCCATTTAAAAAATAGGTTGTGTGTCTTTTTGTTGTCAAGTTGAAGGAGTTCTTTATACATTCTGGATGCTAAACCCTTATCTGATATATAGTTCCCAAATATTTTCTCCATTGTGTAGGTTGTCATTTTACTTTCATGATAAAATCCTTTGATGCACAAAAGTTTTAATTTTGCTGGGGTTCCATTTACCTATATTTTTATTTTGTTGCTTGCGATTTGAGTGTAAAGTCTAAGGAACATTGCCTAACACAATGGTCCTGAAGACGCTTTCCTATATTTTGTCCCAGGAGTTTTATAGTTCTGGCTCCTATATGGAGGTCTTTGATCTATTTTGAGGTAGAACTTCTCAAGTACACATGGATCATTCTCCAGGATAGACCATATCTTAGGTCACAAAGCTGGTCTCAATAAATTCAAAAATTTTGAAATCATACAGTGTATCTTCTCTGACCACAACAAAATGAAGCTAGAAATAAATAACAGGGACAAATGGAAATTTCACAAATATGTGGAAATTAAACAACCAATGGGTTAAAGAGGAAGTCGGAAGCGAAATTAGGAAACATCTTTAGGCAAATGAAAATGAAAATACAGCATACCAAAACTTATGGGATGCAGCGAAGGCAGTGGTAAGAGGGAAACATATAGCTCTAAATGCTCATATTAAAAAAGAAGAAAGACTTCAAATCAAAGGCCTAACCTCAAAACTGGAAGAACTAAAAAAAGAAGAGCAAACTAAATCCAAAGTGAGTAGAATGAAGGAAATAACAAAGCTCAGAGCAGAGGTAAATGAAATAGAAAACAAAAAAAACAATAGATAGAACCCACAAAACCACCTTCTAGATTTTGTGTAAGGCAACAGTTTCTTTGACTTTACACTCAAAGCACAAGCAACAAAATAAAAAAATACATAAATGGAACCTAATCAAAATTTTTTGTATCAAAAGACTTTATCATGAAAGTAAAACAACAACCTAAACAATAGGAAAACATATTTGGAAACCACACGTCTGATAAGGGTTTAATACTCAGAATATAAAAAGAAATCCTTCAACTTAACAACAAAACATCAACCCTATTAAAAAATGGGCAAAAGACTTGAATAGACCTCTCTCCAAGGATTTCCAATTTCTTCCTTTTAATTGTAGCATTTAGACTATTTCCATTTAATGTAACTATGAATGTGGTTGGATTTTAGTCTACCATAATACTAATTGTTTTCTATTAGTCCTATCTGTTCTTTATTCTCTTTTTCTTTGTTCCTTTTGGTTTGAATATTTTTTAGTATTCCATTTTTTCCTCTATTGGCTTATTAACTCTACTTCTTTATTTTATTTTTGGTGGTTCCTTTGGGGTTTACAATACGACATCTTTAACTTTAAACAGTCTACCTTAAAATGACACCATACCACTTCACATATAATTTAAGACCTAAAAACTACCTTTATTTTTCCTTTTCTGTTCCTTTGATAATATTGGCATGTATTTTACTTCAATGTATGTTATATTCTTACAATACATAGTTATAACTGGGGTTTTGAAGAGTTGTTTTTCTTTTAAAGATACTAAAACAAAAATCCTTCACATTTACTCACATTTATTACTGATAGTGCTCTTTATTCCTTTTCATAGGCCCGATTCCCTCTGGATTCATTTTTCTTCCATCTGAAAAACTTCCTTTGACCTTTCTAATAGTGCAAGTCTCTGGTGGTAAATTCTTTTTTCTTTGATAAAAAATGCCTGTCTTTATTTCACCTTCATTTTTGAATAACATTTTCACTGTATACAAAATGCTAAATGGACTATTTTTTTCCAAGACTTTAAAGATGGCATTCTATTGCTTTTGAAGAGAGATCAGTGGCCACTTTTATGCTTGTCCCCTGTATGTAATTTGTCTTTTTTTCTCTTGCTGCTTTTGTAATTTGTCTTCATCGTTAGCTTCTATTTTCCTATCTTCAAATTCACTGATCTTTTTTTCTGCATGTCTAATCTATTGTTAAACTTATTTAGTGTATTTTTCATTCTAGATACTGCATTTTTCAGTTCTAGAAGTTCCATTCAGTTCTTTTCTCATAGTTTTCATTCTTTTCCCATTATGTTCATGTTTTCCTTTAAATCCTTGAACATATTTATGATGGCTGTTCTAATTCCATCATCTGTTATTGCTGGGACTGTTTACAGAATGATTTTTCTTCTGGTAATGAAGAATTTCTCTTAATTCTTTACATTTCTAGTAATTTTTTATTGGATGCTGGACATTATTAATTTTACATTATTAAAATGTCTGGACTTTGCTGTCTTCTCTTAATGAGTTTTGAATTTTGCTCTGGAAGGCAGTTAATTTACTTGTGAATCAACCTGAACCTTTCAAGACTTGTTTTCAAGCTTTTTAAGGGCGGGTCTATAGTAGATCATAGTCTAAGTCTTATTTATCCTTTCCTCTACTGTTTAGCCTTTAGGGAGTTTCTACTAAATGCCTCAGGTGTTCAATTAAGTTTCTCCATCTTAGTTGGTTGAAACTCAAGCTTCTCCAAACCTTGCACAACTCCAGCAGCTGTTTAGTTTACACTGCCTCCACAGTCCTTCCCTGGTAATTCTTCTTTGTCCTACACATATCCAGCTTGGTTTTTAGTCCAAGGCTCATGAAACTCCTATACAGATTTCTGGAATTTATTTCTGCATAGCTCTTGTTTCTCTGCAAACTCCAGCCACCTCTGCCTTCTAATATTTTCAACTCAGCAAGCCTGCCGTGTTCTCCTTGGGTGTACAGCCCTTTGTCTATGGTCTGGAATTGGCTCCATGAATAATGACAGGGTGATTTTAATGTTTACCTCATTTGTTTCTTTTCTGTTTCAAACACTTATGCATGCACATACACACATGCACATACACAATGACAGGCTATTTTTTTCACATGGCATGGAAGATACTTTTCCAAAATGTGACATGTTTAACAATTTCAGTAAAACATATCAATGTACCAAATTCTTCATTTCAATAGAACCCTGCTAAAATATTAATGAGAACTGACATCATCACCTACTAGATGTTTACTTTTTTAATGTGCAAAATAAAATCAGTGTTTTTAAGGTATTATTGATATATAAAAAATTCACCCATTTAAGTTAGCAGTTTGACGAATTTTGTTAGTTGCACACAAACATATTAAATTAAAGTATAGAACAGGTGCTCCACCTTAAAAAGTTTTAAAATTCTTGGGAAAACACCATCGAACACTGTTAATATTAGCAACAAGAAATATATGATTAAAAGAGAAAATAAAGTACTTAGCAGGTATATTTTAATGAGTAGAATAAATAATTTATGGATTTATCAAATGGCAAGACATCTCTGGTCACCTCATATTTTTCCCCTACAGTAATACTACAAGCTTGCACTCCTGTTCAGGGAAGTAAATGCTTTTTCAAGCACTGAAGTACTAGGGAAGAAAGACATACAAGCATTAGATATGCTATTTATGTATTTCCCAGGTTAGAAGAGCATAAGGAAATACATTTAGATTTGTTTCACATCTTGCCTTTTAAACAAAAAACAAAATCAAATGACTCTAGGTAATTGGCTGTCTGTTCTGTTGCAAGTACACCAAATAACAGCCTTTTATATGAGAGCTGGGGATGTTTGTTCCAGCCCTAGAAGCACATAAGGAATCAGCCTGTCAGCCTGCTACTCCACTGCAATTGTGCACTGCCAAAAGGGGAAGGCCAACACTGTGCTAGCAGAGCCTCCAGGAGCCCAGGTTCCCACCCCTGTCCTGCTTCCCCCTGACCCATCACACACAGGCAAATCTGCAGGGGCTTCATGCATTCTTCTGGAAAGGAGCATTAAAGGATGGCTATCTCAACAAATAGGAAGCCCCCATTCTTCATCATTTCCTTTCCTAATGATGGGCCTTCCCTTACTTACTAGATGTAAGTATAGAAACAGCAATGTGTGGCACATGAAAGAAATATTTATGTCCCTGAAAACAACTTTGTTGATCTGAAATGTGCATTTGAGGGTCTCTGTGACCATTTACTGAGTTTACGTGCTTCCAAATACCACCTGAAATTGCTAGTCTTTGATCTTTTGAAAGGGATATAATCTCAAAGAGAAAAACTGTCATAACTGGGAAGCAATGAGAGAAACCGATGTCGCTATTAAGAATGAAAAAATCAGGGCCAATTGAGATGGATAATCATTGTGGCTGAAGGCACACAAAGCAAATAGCCCCTGAGCAAGATGGCTGGATCCTCTGAGTATTTAAAACGTGCTGTTTGTATATCCGACAAGGGGAAATGTATAGTCAAGTCTCAGTTTTCCCTTTGTGATCATCGGTAGCAAAGGTTTAATACTGGACTGATTTAACTCAATTTTGTCTCTGCTTTTTGGCCTTGGGGTTCAAGCACTAAGCATATGCAAAAGCCCAATCTCCTCCCTTCCCTCCTGATAACCCCTCTCCCCCATCCCATATCCTCCACTGACCCTCAAGAGTAGACACCAGGAGTTAAAGGAATCCCAAAGGTGAAAACACTTCTAATATCCCAGTAAAGAGGCCAGTCAAGAGATGTGGTGGCAGTGGCAGAAAGAAATGTAAGTTGGGTATTTCTAAATGAGGTATACATTAAAAAAAAAAAAAAATACATTGGTTCTTCTTTTATGGCTGCACCATTGAGAAAAACCGAATAATAAGTGACAACAGTAATCCCCATAGATGGTCTGTTAAAAACCAAATCCATCTCCATGGCAGGAAAACCTTCACCCTTTCTCTTAGATAATTTCATCACAAGTGTGTACTTGGAACTTCAGAGGACTAACTCCTAGTGCTAGTTCCCTAAAAGCAGGCAAAATTTAGATTCTGAAAATGAACACGTAGAGAATGAAGAAAGAAATACTTCCTAAGCAGAGCCTTGCCTGGCACACATGCTAAACAAGTTATAAAATAACAGAAGGAAAAATATGAAGAAAAGTGTAGGAAAGAGAAAAATTGTATGCAAAAATAAAAGAAATAGTTCAAAAATCACAACTAAGTAACAGAAAGGACTGAGAAAACATTACCCTTTTTAGGATTTTGATCCTGGATTGAAACATAAATAAAATGACCCTGATGGGGAGGAGTCCCTGGGCACGGTGAGTGTGGGTGGATGGCAGCCCCACCCACGTGTCAGGAGAATGACAGCTGTCACCATCACTCAGGGATCCCCTCCTCCAGGACTCACCTTCTTTACACTGGAAGCCTGGAATTGTTAGCCTGACTCCCCGGGCAACATTAGCAGCCCCTCTCGGGCCACTCTTTTAGTATCCTCGTGCACAATAATTTATTTGGGCTTTATTATGAAAAGAGGCATAATTAGCAGTCATTTTGTAGAATAAAGCATTGATGCCACAAGCCAATTTTCTGCAAGTGCCTCTAAAGCAGCACCTGCACCATTCATGTTTACAAATCAGGTAATTGTGCATCCAGGCACTTATGTGTACATGCAATTAGCCTAATTTACATATGCAAATCAATTATCTTACATATAGTTTGTCAAATTCTCACTTTCTTTGTGCTGCTTTTTCTACTCTGTAAGTTCAGACAGTTCAGATTCTAAAATGCCATTTTATTATGCTATCATTTTTTTTTTTTTTCTTAAGCCATTTAGGGATATTTCCAACACCTCCTTCTGATAACAAAACACAAGGACAAAGTTCAACCTAAGTCCCTTTTCATTATATCTGGATGCTGCTTCACTTGTACTGGATGTTCTGAAGTCATTTTAATCAACCTTTTCTGCTGTCTCAAAAGAACACTTAACTGAGCAGTAGTCTCCAATTCATACCAAATTCAAGTGATAATTCTGAGAAAAGGCCAATATAATTAAAATAAGGATTTGATATGCATAAAAGACAATGACTGATCTCATTCAATTTTTTAGCCCTCTGGGCAAGGATTTGCATCTTGCTACTTTAGGCGGAATAACTGAATTTCCATTTAAAGGCTAATCTTCCAGTGATTCCAGGTGGGGAAAAAATAAAGGTGCTTTATTGAAAATGTTTGGAAGAACATAAAGAAGCTAGATTTTATTTGAGACTATGTCAGGATTTGCACAGCAATATATCTGAAATATATAAACACAACCATGAAATAGCATCTTCAAACTTCTCCAGTAACAAGGCAAAAAAATGGCTTACATTCATTATTTATATTCTTTTACTTGGATAATTAAGTTTAGATAAGGAAAAGTTTACTTTGTTTTATAATGTGATTTAACACTAAAGATATAAGGCTATCTTAAAATTAACTGTGAAATTACATTCAATTGCCTATTTTTAAAGAACACAATTGGCTATTTAGAATTTTAAAAGAACTGTTCTAAAATAACATACACAGCTTCAGGCACTGAGAGGCTCTTGAAAAGACTATTTTACAATTTTGCAAGGCTAAATGATACAATTAAAGACAGCACATTAAACAAAGATTTATTTTCCCTTACTCATGAAGCTCCATGAGCTAGTAAGGGAATAAAAAAAATTGAAGTATATAAAAAAAGTATAAAACTGCAAGAAAAAAAGAGAACAGAAAAAGGAACATCAATGGACAAGCAATTTCAAGAAAATTTTGGCACATGGAAAGCAGGTGACAGACTGGGAACTGATTTAGCAATGCAGAGGGAGCCACAAACTTAAGTGCCCCGTGAGGGCCATTTTGAGGTTAAGTGAGTAGATCAACCCAGGCAGGGCTGGGTAACAGTGGAGGGCAGTGGAAAGCAGAAACACCTCTTGCCCCACATACACATGTCAACACCCAGGACCCTGCTGGGCACCATCACAAGATGCAGGGGATTTTGTTCCCTACCCTGAATTGGATGGACTCAAGATTTGGTGACAACATCCCGTGGGCAATGAGGAGAGGCCCATGCTCCTACATGACATGCAAAACAAAGAAATAAACTTAGGAAGCAGAGGTCAGGGGATCCAGGAGGGAGCAGGGAGCAGCAAGAGAAGGCTCCAGAAGGCAGGTGCATGGCAGCCTCCAGACGGGAGTAGGAGGATGGAGGCTTCCAGGTGTGCACTTGACCATGTTGCCAAAATTCAGAATAAGGATCACTGAATGAAAAGTGGAGACACTGAGCCATCCCTTTCCAGATGTAGCAATCACACCATGTCAAAAGCACAGACTGCTCAGGAGACGGTGGCCCCACAAAACTGGGGCTGTGTTATCCTTGTTATTTTATTATAAGTCCTTTTGTACTAGTTGCTTTTTATTAACCAAGTTACTATGTTACCCTGAAAAAAACAAAAGTGATTGAATCTGGAACCTAAGGTGGCAGCTAGATGAGACAGGACAAAAAAACACCTCCATGAAAAATACTAGATAAAAGCCAGAAAGTGACCCGGAACACCAGTTCCAGCAATGCACCAGCAGGACAAGGTCTGCTAAAATTCACAGGGACCATGCATTTGATGAAACCGGGAGTCTGCATTCTAAAACGAGTGAGTGAGCTGGCTGAAAGTCCAGCGGTCATGCTGTGGTGTGGGGAAACCATGGGTTGATGTTTGGAGACGCTCTAGTTCTTTAAAAAAGAAAAACCCAGGAGTGGCTGTGGATACAGTGGTGAGAACCATGCAGTGAAGCGTGGCAGGAGTGGGCTGTGCCAACGCCTTGGTGTCTGGCCTGGAAGAAAGCCCTTCCCACACCCGCTGCTGATTGTCTTGGGGCCAGTGGGCAGAGGGGAGCCAAAAGGAGAAAGAAACCACACCCCTTGCAGCCAGCCTGCCCGGGGCCGGAGCCATAGTCCAGAGCCGCACCAAGGGTCCCAGTGTGATGGGGAGTGTTTCCCACAGCACCACGCACACGCCACAATATCGGCCATGGACAGTGGCCTTTAGTGCACCCACAGCTAACTGTCCCGGAGCTGGGAAGGTGGAGCTGTGCGAAAAGGGGGAAATTAACATGCCGCATTCAACTATCTTTACAGCAGGCTGGGAACACCCCTGCACAACCTGGCAGCCCAGGGCTTCCCTGGAGGGCCAGTGTGCACTTGTGACACGGCAGAGCCTTCCCTCATCAGAGGTCCTATAAGAGCATGGTTGAGAAGGGGGACCTGCTCGGAAATCCTAGGGACCCTAAGCCAATACCAAGGACTCGTGGTTCAGCGGCAGAGACAATCTGTGGCAAGACTGAAATGAAGGCTTAGACTGTTGCAACCACCTTAAATCTCCAGGAACACCTGGGAGGTTTGATTATTAAAGCTGCCCTGCCTCCCTAACCACCCAGACACATGTCCCACATTCAGGGAGGACAGCACCAACAACACACCCAAACTTAGTGCATCAATTGAACCCCACAAGAATCAGATCCCCACACACTACAAAGACAAAGTTGGGGAGAACTGACTTGAGGGGAAAAGGTGACATGTGGATGCCATCTGCTGGTTAGTTAGAGAAAGTGTACGCCACCAAGCTGTAGCTCTGACAAATTAGAGATTGGTATTTTTTATACCCTGAAAGAACCCTATCAAGTAAAGCAAATGCCAAGAGGCCAAAAACAACAGAAAATTTTAAAGCATATGATAAAACCAGACAATATGGAGAACCCAAACCCAAACACCCAAATCAAAAGATCAGAATAGACAGTACTTGGTGCAATTAATCGAAGAACTAAAGACAAACAATGAGAGCATGGCACAGGATACAAAGGGCATGAAGAAGAGCATGGCACAGGATATAAACGACACAAAGAAGACCCTAGAAGAGCATAAAGAAGGCATTCCAAGGGTAAATAAAAAAATAGATGATCTTATGGAAATAAAAGAAACTGTTGGCCAAATGAAAAAGATTCTGGATACTCAATAGTACAAGATTAGAGGAAGATGAACAACTCAGCATCCTCGAGGACCACAAAACAGAAAATGAAAGAACAAAAGAAAGAATGGGGAAAAAAATAGAAAAAATTGAAATGGATCTCAGGGATATGATAGATAAAATAAAACTTCCAAATTTAAGACTCACTGGTGTACCAGAAGGGGAAGAGAAGAGTAAAGGTCTAGAAAGAGTATTCAAAGAAATTGTTGGGGAAAACCTCCCAAATCTTCTACACAATATAAATACACAAAGCATAAATGCCCAGCGAACTCCAAATACAATAAATCCAAATAAACCCACTCCGAGACATATTCTGATCAGACTGTCAAATACTGAAGAGAAGAAGCAAATTCTGAAAGCAGCAAGACAAAACCAATTCACCACATACAAAGGAAACAACATAAGACTAACTAGTAACTACTCAGGGCCACCATGGAGGGGACAAGGCAGTTGCATGACATATTTAAAATTCTGAGAGAGAAAAATTTCCAACCAATAATACTTTATCCAGCAAAATTCTCCTTCAAATTTGAGGGAGAGCTTAAATTTTTCACAAACAAATGCTGAGAGATTTTGCTAATAAAAGACCTGTGCTACTTCAGACACTAAAGGGAGCCCTACTGACAGAGAAACAAAGAAAGGAGAGAGAAATACAGAGAAATTTAACAGACATATGTAGAACCTTATACCCCAAATCACTAGGACACACATTCTTCTCTAGTGATCACGGATCTTTCTTCAGAATAGAACATATGCTGGGACATAAAACAAGCCTCAATAAATTTTTTAAAAAATTTGAATTTATTCAAAGCACATTCTCTGACCAAAATGGAATACAAATAGAAGTCAATAACTATTAGAATCTTAAATACACAAACACCTGGAGGGTAAAAATGAGGGGGAGATGAAAACTCGGATAATTATCCCGGATTATCCCGGATAATCAAAAGCAGAGGGACTTCACCACCAGTAGATCAGTCCTATAAGAAATGGTAAAGGGAATTGAGCAGGCTGAAAGGAAGGGATACTAAACAATTGACTGAAACCACATGAAG
Organism: Choloepus didactylus; assembly: GCF_015220235.1. NCBI lineage: Eukaryota > Metazoa > Chordata > Mammalia > Pilosa > Megalonychidae > Choloepus > Choloepus didactylus. The sequence goes on along the minus strand of NC_051311.1, from coordinate 9,512,275 downwards.
AAATAAAGATTTCCAGTAAAGATCACATGGTAAATATAAATACGAATGCTACTGTATTTTTGATCTGTAACTCCATTATTTACTTCCTACAGGATCTAAAATACATAAACTGTAATGATAAATCAGTGGTTTTGGACTCAATGTAAAATATGTAATTTTTGACAAGAACTACATAAAGGTGGGGGAATGGAGGAGTATAGGAACATAGTTTATGCGTCCTATTGAAATTAAGTTGGTATCAAAGAAAAACAAGATTGTTATAGATTTAAGAGGTTAAATTTAAGCCCCATGGTAAACACAAAGAAAGTATCAGAGAATATGACCACAGAAATGAAAAGTAGAGTATGGGTTATGAGAAGTGGGGGAAGGGGCAATGGAGAGTTAAGAAATGAGTGTAGGGTTTCTGTTTGGGGTGAAGGAAAATTTCTAGTAATGGATGGTGGGAAGGTGATAGCATTGCAACATTCTAAATGTGATTAATCCCACTAACGGAATGCTAGGGAGGGGTTGGAATGGGAAGATTTAGGCTGTCTATATGTTTCCACAATTGAAAAAAAAAAAAAGATAGTCTAAATAGATAATGCAATTAAATGCCAAGGATGATCCTGGATGGGATCTGAGGATGGAGGAGAGGAGGCTCAAAGGGACACAGTTGGGACATAAAAAAAAAAGGAAATATAGAATGTAAGCTTTGTATCAATGTTGAATTTCTTGAACTTCTTAGCTGCGCTTAATGGGATTGCATAAAAGAATGTTCTTGTTCATGGGAAATGTATATGTGAATTATATTGTTTGTTCAACGATGTGTGCAGCTTGCTCTCATATGTTCAGAAGACAGAGCAATAGATGATGGATGATAGGGAGGGAGGGAGGGAAAGAAAGAAATGGTGGTGTGACAGGTGTTAAAGTTGGTGGATCAGGGTATCGGGGGAGGGGGGTCGGGGTATGCTGGAGTTCTGTGTATGGGGTTTGTATTGTTTTTCAACTGTTCCCGTAATTTTGAATTTATTTCAATATAAAATTAAAAAAAAGTGATTGAATCTCTCTGGAATTATGTTAAGTGATAAAACGGTAATTTCATAATAATATTCTCAGCCATTTTAAACATAAAAAGAGATGAAGGAAATATGTTAAATGTTAAGAGAGATTCTCTTTATAGTTTCATGTATTTTTTTTCTACAATGATCATCCTTTCTTTGTAGAATCATTTAAAAACCTTAACAGAAAAAAATCTGAATATAAAGTATGGAGACAATAAAATTTATAAATGATTATTGTGCCATTGCAGGAATTATCAATGGAACATTCAGAAAAGAAATAAAATAGTGAAATGCTAAAAAAATAATTTAAAAAACACAATAAACATATGCTTTTCCAGTGGTCTAATAAAGGTGCTTACTAGCCCTGAGTTTAATACGAGGAACTCTTAGTGATTCTTATGCATTTTATTAGAACAAATAATTCCCTCTCTTGAATGATAATATTTAATGAAAGCCAGAAAAACCACATTCTCACACTGGCAGCTACCTTAGCAGGGCACCTTCTAGCACCCCTGCATTGGAGAGGACTGTCAAAATGCAAGGAATCCTGTGGGAAACTGAGTTTTCCATGCTGCCTGAGGCATATCTAGGGTGGTGGCTGAGAATGCTGAGCCGCAGGCCTGCATAGAATGCCATGCAGGCCCACCCTGTAAAGATGTAAGCCTTGTAACTATGATAACGATATACACCTGATGTATGTGTCTTGTGACTATGATATACACCTGATGTAACTTGTGACTATGACGTTCCTGATGTAAACAAGATGTACGCACCAGATGTAAATGCATCTGATGTAAACGTAGGTATCTAGTGGGCTCTCCCGAGCCCGAGGATCTTTAGCATATGCACGTGATCTGCTCTAATAAATAGCTGGAGCAAAAATGCATTGGCTTCCATTCGCCCTAGAGGCGAGTGGGCCCCCTGCTCCCTTAACTCTTAGCTTTGTGTCCGTGTCTCATTTCTGCGTTGCCCTGTCAGCAATAGAATCCCATTCTCAGAACTTGAAAAGGCAGACTCTATGGCTTCCTTTAGGCAGCTCATTCAAAACTCAATACCATTTTTAGTAAGATTTTTCCCCATAAATGTAAATACATTGTTCTGTAGTTAAGCCACAAACACCCTATGAAGACAGAAAAAGCAAACCACTGCTTACTATTTTAATCTAATATAGCCTCATTTACATCAATTTTCTCTTATATTCTAGCACCTGGCACAGAGGCTTGGCCATTGTGTTAGCTGAACAAAATATGGATGAAGAAATAAGTATTATAATGAAGTCCATTTTTAGCTTGTTGCAGAAAAAATAATACCAGTTCAATCCTAGCTCTTTTCATCTTTTATTGTGGAGTCCTATATATATTTTTTTTAATTTTCTAACTTTTTATTTTGAAATCATTTTTAACTTACAGGACAGTTGCAAAAATAACACAAACCCCATCAAGAGAATTCCATCATACCCCCACACACTCCCAGAAACTCAGATTCACGAATTTTAACATTTAGCCACCTTCCTCATCTTCCTTCCTTCTTTCCTTCCTTCCTCCCTTCCTCCCTTTCTTTTTTTCTTTCATCTATTTTTCGGAAACAGATAAATCATACTCCTTGAACACAAAATATTACCATGTACATTTCCAGCAAAATGGGATATTCACTTATATAATCATCCTAAGTGCAGTTATCAAATTTAAGAAATTTAACATTGATATAAATCTTACATTCTAGATTCCAATAGCACACACCAACTATGCTAATGTACCCCTCCAACCCCCCAACTTTATGTAGTTCTTGCAACAAATTACATATTTTTACACTAGGAGCCTGTGCCAGTTTGAATGTATTGTGTCCCCCAAATGCCATTATCTTTGATGTAGTCTTGTGGGGCAGACGTTTTGGTGCTGATTAGCTTTGTTTGGAATGTGCCCCACCCAGCTGTGGGTGATGACTCTGATGAGACATTCCCATGGAGGCATGGCCCCGACCATTCAGGGTGGGACTTGATCAGTGGAGCCATATAAATGAGCTGACTCAAAGAGAAGAAACTGAGTGAAGCTGTGAGTGACATTTTGAAGAGGTACAAGCTTGCTAGAGAGGAACATCCTGGGAGAAAGCCATTTTGAAACCAGAGCTTTGGAGCAGATGCCAGCCACGTGCCTTCCCAGCTAACAGAGGTTTTCTGGACACCATTAGCCATCCTCCAGTGAAGGTACCCGATTACTGATGTGTTACCTTGGACACTTTATGGCCTTAAGACTGTAACTGTGTAGCCAAATAAACCCCCTTTATAAAAGCCATTCCATTTCTGGTGTTTTGCATTCCGTAGCATTAGCAAACTAGAACAGAGTCCAAACCCATTGATTCATCATTACATTTAATGCATTTGCCTTTTAGATCCTGTGGGAAATAATGTGGAGGTACTAATCAAAAATACCCTAGTACTGGATTTATATTTACCCATGTCATTATCTTTACCAAGATCTTTATTTCTTCATATGGCTCCAGTCAATTGCCTAGTGTCCTTTCCTTTCAACCGTTTAATTAATTTCTTATAGGACTGGCCCAGTGGTCACAAAATTCCTTTACAACACAGTGTGGGTCTATTTGGATTCATCCTGTTTGGAGTTTCTTGAGCACACTGGATGTGTCAATTCATGTCTTTTGCTAAATTTGGGGAGTGTTCAGCCGTTATTTCTTTGAATATTCTCTTTGCCTCTTCCTTTCTTTCTTCTTCTTCTGGGACCCCACAATGCATAAATTGGTCCGCTTGATGGTGTCCCACAGGTTCCTCAGGCTCTGCTCAGTCTTCTTCATTCTTTCTTCTTTCTAGTTTTCACACAGGATGATTTCAATTGTCTCATCTTCAAAATCACTGATTCTTTCTTCTGCCAGCTCCTATCTGCTGTTGAAACCCTCTAGAGACTTTTTAATTTCTGTTACTGTGGTCTTCAGCTCTGCTTGGTTCCTTTCCAAAATTTTCCATTTCTCTACTGATACTCTCTTTGTGTTTATCTATTGCTTTCCTCCATTAGTTCTTTCTCCATATTTCCTTTAGCATTTTGAGCCTATTTAAGGCCATTAAAAAAAAATCTCTGTCTGGAATGAATCAGGCCAGATCCTCCTCATTGATGGTTGCTTAAATCTCTCTTTTGCTTGGGCCACCACTTCCTGTTTCTTTGTATGTTTTGTAATTTTTGTTGAAACCTGGACATTTTGGTATTTTAACATGTGTTCCAGTTTGCTAATGCTGCCATTATGCAAAATATCAGAAATGGATTGGCTTTTATAAAGGGGATTTATTAAGTTACAAATTTACAGTTCTAAGGCCATAAAAGTGTCCAAACTAAGGCATCAACAGATGATGACTTCACTGAAGGATGGCTGAAGGCATCTGGAAAACCTCTGTTAGCTGGAAAAGCACGTGGCTGGCATTTGTTTATCCTGGGTTGTGTTCCAGCTCCTCTCTCAGCTCCTGTGCATTCTTGGTTCTTCTCCCAAAACATTTCCCTCTTAGCACCTGGGGGTCCTGTCTTAGCATATCCCAGGGCAAACTCTGGGCTTCATCTCGTAGCTAAACATCCTTTCAGTCTGCATCTCCAAGTATCTCTAAACGTCAGTGTCAGCTCTTAGCTTCTCTCCAAAATGTCCCTCTCAGCTGCTCTAAGCTCCTTCTATTTGTGAGCTCTTTTATAGGATTCCAGTGATTAAATCAAGACCCACCCTGAGTGGGTGGGGCCAATATATCCATGAAGATAATTTAATCAAAGGTCTAGCCCTCAGTTGAGTCACATCTCCATGGAAACACTCAATCAAAAGATTAATGCCTGCCCTCACAAGACTGCATTAAAGAATTTGGCCTTGGGTGGGTGGGGGAGGCATAATATATCCAAACCAGCATAACATGTTATCACTGGAATTCAGACTTTACTTAAGCTTGTATCCAGCTAGTGTTATGACAGAGCTTTATAGCTCCAGGCCAAATCATAGGGCCCTCCCTGATCCTTTCTGCACATGTGTCTTATCCTAGGCATGCACATTTGGCCCTAGAAATCATTTACACATTACCAATGTCCTCTCTTCTCCGGGAAACAGTTTCCTCACAGTCCTAGGCATTGCACTAAATATCCTATAACCAGCAATCCCTTGCCCCCGGCAACACAACTTGAACTTCTCTCCCGCAGCATTCTGTAGGAGACCTCGGTGAACTGCCTTCTACACACAGGGCAAGTTCTGGGACAGTGAACCCCTCAGGCCACAAGACAGGTTGAGCCAGACATACACGCTCCAAATATGTGCACAAGGGTTACTCTGCTCCTTCTACAACTGGGACCAAGGAGCCACACTGGCAGCACAGTCAGCTATGTGCTAGGCAGGGGTGAGCTAGGGGTGGGCCACCCAGGGAGCCCCTACATCCTACCGCTTTTAAGTGGTCTTTTTCTCAATTCACTGCTTGCCCTGTGAGTGTTTTCTGGAGCTGTGAGAAAGATGTTTCTGCCAGTTTTTGCTTGTTGTTCAAGCATCTCTGTGTGGGGGTGGGGGGGTAGAGGTCAGAAGCTTCACACTCTGCCATCTTGAACAGAATAGCAAATCATTTCCTTTTAATCTTTAATTATTGTGGCTTTTCTTGAATGTCCTGAGGTGTACCTTAGTATGACAAGGCCAGAACTGGGCTGAACAGTCTACTGAGGATGTGATCATCCAGGAGCATATAGAAGAATTGTTTTATGATGACTATAAATTCTAGCAGATGTAAACAGTTGCTTCAACAACTATGCTACTTAAATATTAGGTCATTCCAGGACCATATTTCAAATTTCCACTCATGTAAATAAGATTGAAGCACTTACCTCGAGAACCAGCCACAGCTTATCTCCATTTATTTTATCCTTCTTAACGTACATCCCATAGAATCTGACCACATTAGGGTGTTCAGAAAGTGCTTTTAAGATGCTATACTCTGCTTCAATCTCTTCATCGATATCCTAGTTTCAAAAAGTCATAAGAAGAGAATGTGAGAAAAACTTAAATAATGTCAAAGAAACATATTATAGATTACCACATATAGAACTTAATGCTGTTAAAGGAAGGCCATAGCTTTTACTGTGCTCAATATTATGTATTGAAATGTCTCATTATATTGTTCAAGGGGGGAGATTGTGATTTTCTTGCTAATCAAATTCATCTCAAATTATGTTAATTTCATTGTATTAAAAAGGGATAATAAATGGTTAATATAAAGGTCATTTCTGTATTCAGTTAGAGAGAAACATATATGGAAAACTACTCTAGATGGCTTGCTTTCTTTATAGTAACTTAGTTACAATACCAAAGCCATTGATTCAAAATATAAACTTTGAGGACCAAAAGCCTGGTTCATTCTGTTTCTGTGAAATACTGCATACCTGGACGCTATTAAGAACCATATGATAAATTCCTACTTTTCCAAAACAGTGAAACTGAAGTAAATATAAGATGGCATAATTTGCAAAAGGCCATCACCAGAAGTAGAACAAGTTGCTATTTTGTAATTTAAAAATGCAAGCTAGCCACTTAATTATGACTCTAGAAAACTCTAGAACAAGAAGTCTTATGAATATTGCTCTCACAGTGACATATAATATATAAATTATTTTAAGACAGAGTCATGGAATAACAGAGCTAGAATTTTAGACCAGTGCTCTAATTTTAAAGGAAAAGTGTCAAGCTCAGAGAAGTTAAAAGAGTCACAGAGTTGGTTAGTGCAGGATAACTCTGCAAACTCACTGCCTTTTAGCCATGCTGAACTCTTCTTCTGGAGAGGAAATTACCAGTTCAAAATTCATAAGATTGAGACTTTTTTAATAAAAAAGCCACTCTTGGTAAAATGCATGGATGCATTTAAATTTATTTTATTGAGATTATAATCTCTTGGTTATAAATCATTTTCATTTGACTTGCGCTATGATGAATGGAGAGTAAATAAACAATTCTCAGAAAAAAACATATATACTAGGTCAGGACTAAAAGCAGCAAAACAAATTTAATACCATAGTCATTAAAATCACTGTTTCATTGGAACAACAGTACAGAACATGATTTATAAGGTACCCTACGTAAGGAAATTATGCGAGAACAGTGGTGCACGTATTCATAAGCCATTTTGTTCTTCTCCATCAAGAAGGAGAAGAATGGGAAGGAGTCACTGATTATGGGGCCAGGAATTGGGATAAGGCTAGAGTCCCTTCTTTTGCTTCTCTGAGCCCAAACCCCTGGAAGTAAAGGACAAGAGGAGAGAGAGGCACCGTTACCCTGGCACAGGCTCACTAGGGTTTCAATGGAGAGACATTTCCAGCAAATGAGTGCGAAGGCATTCAGTACCAGTTAAGCCTGGGCGCAGAGCTTCTCGTTTTTCTTTCCTCCACTGTTCCTCATTTATTACTTTAAAACACGTCCCTCTCAAATAATATGAAGCATTCTGGTTATAATGGGTTTATGAGAATATCAAATAAAAAATAAATCAAAATAAAAAGAAAGCAGCCCTCAGGCCCGGAGCCCTTTCTCAGTGTCCTATGGTTGGTGAGTGGGGGGGCTAGGAAAAGACCCCAACACTCCCATGTCTTCCCTGCACACATGATCTCCACCGTGCTGTGCCTCCGACACATGTGCGAGAGTCTAGGATCTGGGAAAAATGCTCTCTGTATAAGTCTGGGGAATATGTGACCATGGACCTCCTTCTGGCTCACCCTATGTGATGAGAGGGTTACAGAGCTCCCATCAGCCTGAAGACATTCCCCAAACTGCCGGCTGCCATGCCCTGAAACAGAACCTTGGCCTTCCCCCCATGCTCTTAAGGAGAAAGACAAGGTATGGTAGGTCACCTTATCACTACACACACAAAAAAGCAATCGGGAGACCCCGCTGGGGCCTAGCTCAAGCAGAGGCCAGGAGGACTGAACATGAGATCCAGCTCTCCACAGTGAGGAACATTCCATCATTTCTGCTTTGGAAACATGTGCGCAAACCTGAAAATTTATTTCCCCTCTTTGAAAGAAAATTAATTAAAAAAAAATCTGTCTGGTTTGGCTTAAGAGAAATTCTGCCCGAAGCCTGAATAAATGCAGGAAGCAAAGTTGAAAGGGTCAAAGTGACCTTTTAGGGTAACTTCTAGACTCATGAGTCTGTATTCTTACAATCTGATGAAATCTAAAATACCATCGAATCAAGTGTTGACAGCTGCATTTATGCATTTATTCATCCAGTAATTAGTGGGCCCTTTTAGATAAGTTAAGCACATAAACTAAGTAAATCTAACAATAAAATACTTTTATTTACATATTTTTCCAATTGTAACTAGTTTTAGGATGACACTGTGAGGAATAAATCAAGACAAGATACTCACAGACTTTTTAACTGTTTAATACAGATTTTTAAAAAGCTTATTAGGAAAAAAAAAACAAGTGGTGGACTCACGTGAATTGGATCCAGAATTTTGACAGCTGCTTTTTGGCCATTTTTCTTATTCAACACTTTGAAAACTTTCCCATAAGTTCCTTTCCCAATCGTTTCAGTGATTTCCCATGTATCAGAAGGATCAGGAAAGTTATCAAAGATAATTGATTTTCCAGTTAATGGAGACATCTCAAAAGTTCAAATCACTGGAGAGAGAAAAGTACAAACTTTCAGCTACATTTGATTGGGAATCTTAAATAGCATGTATAAATCATGAGAAACCAATATTTTCATTGATCTGGCAGTTCAACAGTAACCAAGTATACTTCAGAAGCATGCAAAATTTTAATGTAGATTCTTTTTTTTGCAAAACAGATTAAGATGAGTTTAGTAATGCCTTGTAAGCAGGGCTTTATTTTTGTTTTTAAATAGTCCCAAATTAAGTGCTAACTTTTTTTTTTTAGAATACAATGAGACATATTTAAGTTATTTTGAATATTTCTTTATACTCACATACTATTACATAGAATCAAGGAATTTTAGAATGAACTTCAGAGATAATAAAATTCAACTTCTTCAAAAAAAGCAAACTTTATAAGTGACCATATCTTATCTCACTTCTTTGTGTAAAACCCAACAATGGGTTTCCCCATTGCTCTAAGGATGAAATTTCCTTAACATAACCTACCAGGTCTTTAAAATATGGCCCTTGCTTAGTTCCCCAGCCTCATTTCTCAACACCTCCTCTCTCATACACTGTGCTCCAACTACTCTGGACCCTTCAACTTCTTTATTGCCTCCCTCAGAGTTTAACATAACACTATTCCCACCCACCTCTGTCCCTGGCTTCTCTGCTAATTTCTAACGCCTGCTTACTTTCAGGTCTCAGATGCCATTTCCTCCAAATGCGACTACTGTCCTCCCCCTTTGGGTTGCATGCCCCACCTCCATGCTCCAACAGAACTCTGTCCACACCTTTGTCTCATGTCATTATTGTATGCCCTGTATCTGGCAGAGTGCTGAATTAATTAATCAATCAATTAATTAAATGTGGTCAATGAAGTTAAGTGACTTTCTGAAGGTGATTTTATATATAACCTGGGAAGGGCATGGGGGTGCAGGGGTGGACAAAGACCCAGACAGACAACTCTGGTTCAACCCTACACCTTCTTCACACCTGTGTCTGTAACTGAGAAAACCACACACCACATCGACTAGTTTCACTTCAAACTGAGGGCAACAAACCTACAACAGACCCTCAACATCGCCTGGCAGTCCTGTGCATTTCCCTCATCTGTGTACTTCCCCCTTCTCTCTCATGTGACTACTTCTCCCCCATCTTTGCTCAAATCTCTCTCTCCTCAAACTGATCCCTCAAATTGCTGACCACTTACCTCTCACAAAACTTGCCAGCTGATGCCCTTATAACTTCATAACTAATTGAAAAAATGGAAGCAATAAAAAACTTCTTAATCTTCTCACCTCTAAACCACCAGACACATGAGCATCAAAGATGACAAGTTCATCCCTATCATCAGGAGTTGCTGTTTGGCCTCAGTCTTTCTCTTTGAATGACCGGTTCCTTCTCATCCTTTACATCTCAGCTCAACTATCGCTTCCTTAGAAAGATCTTTCCTGACCAACCTTCATAAGGTTGGCCTTCCCCATGCATTCTGTCATTCCTCTATGAGAATGGAAGCTACAAGAGGGTACGGAGTTTGTGATTTTTACTACTGTATCTGCAGTTCCCAGGATAGTATCTAGCACATGCTCTGCAATCAGTAAATACTGACTAAATGGACAGACGTTTATTTATCTGTTTGCCTGTTAATTCTGAAGGCAGAGATTCTGCCTATCCTGTTCAATTCCAAATCCATGCAACCAAGTCTGTGCCTGGCACAAAGAAGGTACTAAAAATATAGCTGTTGGATAAATGAATTAACATGGTTCTTCAAAAAATGTTTTTAAAAGGAAGCAAAACAAGAATTATAGAAAGCGCAAAAGAATTTGAAAATCCAAAAGAAAATAAGGATCATGTTCTGAATCATTATACTTAAGGGCACATCACCCAATAAGTGGCGATGAATGCCTGCTAAACATTACATGCCTATGTAAAAAGGCACTTGTGAATAGTGCTTAGAACACTTAATGTTTTTGAAATTTTTGCTTTGATACAAAATGCAAAGGAACAAATAAGAGGTAATCAGTAATAATCATCCTCTTTAATGATTTCATAATCAGTGACATGATAACTACTTCTCATATTTATCTACTTGAGTCATGTAAATAAGATTTCGTCATCCACATAATGTAAAGGTTAGACAGAAAGAATGAATTAAATCTTGTTAAATGCCTGAAACAGGAGTCTTCAATCAGAAGAAACATTCATTACATGGAATACTGCCTTTCAAGTGATAATGTTATTGAACATAATTTTAATTTCTGATACATTAACTATGAGGAATTGGCTGTTGGTCTTTAAATATACAGGCATAAGACTTCAATTAAAAATTACTGAGCATCACATGTATGCAAAGTATGGTGGTGAGTTTCAGGGATACAAATATAGGCAACTTACAGATAGATAAATAAACATACAACTATAATATATTATAAAAAGTGATAGATCATAGAGATATGCCTAAAGAACTACAGTAACACAGGTGAAGGGGCAATTGATTCTGAAGTGATAAGGAAAAGATACAGAGCATAAGAAGCATTTGAACTGGATGCTAAGGATGAGCAGGAGCTAATCTAAAATACAATTTCCTCTTTAACAGTTCTCAATCAGAAAAATATTTAAAGCAATGCATGTCTTTACTATAAGATATCATTAAGCAACAATCACAAATTGACAAAAACCACAGGTGTTTTGAAAAAAGAATACATCTAGTTGAATCTCATTTAAACAGACAATCAAATGAGCAAACAGAACTCCAAACAGGTAGGTTAAATGAATCCTAAAATGACTTCCTCAAATATCTACACTAAAGAATTTCAAGAATGAGACTAGAAGCAAGTCTTCTGAGTCCTGAAAACACTCTTCCCTCTAAACAGTCATTTATGTCTTAAGAATAAAATAAAAAGTTACAGCTAATAAACAACTGATAATTTAATGACTATGGTAAATTGTGTTCTCCATAGCAATGAATATTCATCTTTTTTTTCCTCTCAAAGAATAAAAAATAATTCTTTAGCTAACATCATCATAAAATTAAAAACATATAATAAAGGTCTTAATTAAAAACATATAATAAAGGTCTTAATTATATGATCACATAAGCCAAAGAAATATTTTTGACATACATACTTACTGTATTTTGATATACGGTATTAACTGTAATTCTAAAAAGGTATTTACGATACTACATTCTAGAAGTGAGGAATCATCTTTTGCAATAGTTTTATTATATACTGAGTTGGCTAGTTTTTTTCTTGATAGAAAAAAGACCACAGCACAATGGAATAGGGATCTTACTTCAGGATTTTCACATTCACCTCAATAATTACTCTGCCTGTTTTTGTAAACCTGCAGTTCATTCATTAATAAAGCAAGCAAATGCCTTAATGCTCCTTCTAAAACATGGTAGGGACAATCCCATGATCCCACCTTGGGCTGTCTGTTTCCTGGGACTGGAATATTCTTTCTCCAGATAGCCACATAGCTCTCCCTGGCTTCCTTCAAGTCTTAGCTCAGCCGTCATCTTCCCACTGAACCCCACCCAACTTGCCCTCCTCCACCCCACCCTATCTCCCAACTCCTGGTCCCTGTTACCCTGCTCTATTTTCATAGCACCTATCACCTCCTAACCTACTATATAATTTCTTTGTTTATTATGTTTATTATTAATTTTCTCCTGTACTAGAGTGGAAGCTCCCTGAGGGCTGGGATTCTGACCAGTTTGTTCACTGATGCAACCCAAAGACTATAACACAATGCCTGGCACAAAACAGGTACTCCAAAAATATTTGTTGATGTTGAAATGGACATTAGAAACAGTAAACAGAAAAATCTCAGGTGGTTTCATCAGTGAAATCTATCAACATTTTAGAAAGGAATACTACTAGCCTTATGCAAGTTTTTTCAGAGATTAGAGATAGGAGGAACTGTTCATTTTGTGACTCCAGAAAAACCCAATAATAAAACCTGACAAGGTCATAACGAGAAAAGAAAATGACGAATATTCCTCATTAATGTAGATACAACTACCCCCCCCCAAATATTAGCAAATGAAATCCATCAATACATAGTAACGGTAATATATTATAATATAACCAAGTGGGGCTTATTGCAGGAAGGAAGGTCATTATAGTACTAGACAATAAATCAATGTAATTAACCATGCTGAAAGATAAAAGCCATATGGTTACTTTAATAGATTAAACACATTTTATAAAAATTCTACACTAATTAATAATAAGACTCTTAGCAAAGTACAAATTGAAGGGATCTCACATGATCTGATAAAGGCTATCTACAAAAAACTACAACCAACATCATATGAAGTGGTGAAATTTAAAATACTTTCTCCCTCATATGGGGAACAAGGCAAAGATGCCCACTATCACCAGGTTTATTCAACATGGTAAAAGAGTTCCTAGCCAGTGCAATAGAGCATTATAAAGGAGTAGAAGGCATAAATATTGTAAGAAGGCATAAATATTGTAACCGAAGACATAAAATCATTTTTATTCTCACATGACACAATTGCATAAGTAGAAAGTTCAAAGAAATCTACAAACCACTAGCACTAATAAGTAAATTCAGCAAGGTCAATACAAACATATATCATATTTCCAAATACCTGTAATAAACAATTGGGATATAAAAATACCATTTGTAATAGTAACAGAACATTAAATACCTAGGCTTGACTTTTAAACAAGATTCACAAGATCTCTTCACTGATAAACTACAATCCAAAATACAAATGTTTACTGATTTGAGGACTATGGTTAAGCTATCAATTCTTACAATACTAATAGATTCAACACAATCTCAATAAAATCCTTAAGAGGCTATTTTTTTTAATGGAAATTGATAAATTAATTCCCAAATTTAGTGGAAATGCAAAGGACCTACATAGCCAAGATAATCTTGAAAAAAGAAAGCCTGCTATCAAGTCTTACTATGAACTATAGTCATGGTATTGTATTACCATAAGGATAGACAAATAAACCAACAAAACAGAAGAGAAAGACCATAAATAAACCTACTCACATATGGTCAGATTTTTTTCTTTTTTTTTCATTTCAGTGAATAAGGAAGATCTTTTTCATAAACTGTGATGAAACAACTTGATATCCAAAATTAATTTGAGATGGATGATAGACTTAAATGTAAGGGATAGAATCTGGAGTAAAACTTAGGATAATGTCCTTGTGACCTTGGGTGGGCAAAGATTTCTTGAATTAACAGTATTAATAATTTTAAAAACGAATACATTCATCTTCATTGAAAATAAAAAAAAAGAGGTTCTCATTGAAAGATACCATCAAGGAATGAAAACACAGGAGAATGTATAAAGAATTTCTACAAACAACCCAATTAAAAGTGGACTGCCCAATTAAAATATAGGCAAAAGGCTACAACAGCCACCACGGAAAGCAGATATTCAGGGACCAAGAGGTGAAAAGGCATTCAATGTCATTAACCATCAGGGAAAGACAAAATAAAATCATTATGAGATACCACTCATTCCCACCAGAACAGTTAAAACCAAAAGCCTGTGGAGCCAGTGGAAATCTCATACATGACAAGGGGAGTAACAAGTGATAGAATCACTTTGGGAGATTGTTCTGGAGGTGGATTCTCACAAAGCTAAACATACACCTGCCCCCTGACTTAGGCACATTCAAGATAACCAAGACTGTCTCATGTCCACAGAGGACATGGACAAGGATCTTTAGAGCCACTTTACTCAGAACAGTCAAAACTGGAAACAGTTCCAAGTCCATCAGAGCAGGATGAATAAACAAACAGCAACATGTTCACACAATAAAAAAATAAAAAAGAATGAACTACCAATACACAAACAGCATGGATGAATCTCAAAAATAACAAGCTGATCAAAAAGAGCTGATCAAAACGAGGATAACTCACGTTACCCTTCATGAGTTAATACAACACAACAGGAAGCATAATCTCTCCATTATTCCTTGGCATCATTTAGAATATAGAACTCAAGTCATTTCTTTGATTTGAGGCTATTGTCAGAGGTAATCTCACCTGCTTAAAACTGTCGGACAGAAAATGCCCTATTTCAAAGAATAGTAAAATAAATAAATAAAATTTAGTGAGCTTAAAACAGCCTATTAGAAACAGGTAAAGAGCGAGCAAGTGAACTGAAAGATAGTCCAGAAATTACCCAGAATGCATCACAGGGAAACAAAGGAATGAAAACCACGAATGTGAAGTTACAAGATATGCTAGCAGATAAAATTAAGAGAAGCTCACAGAGAAGAGCACCAACAGAAGCTCAGAGAGAAAGCCACTGAGGCCAGGCGCTGAAGACCGGGAAACAAGGAGCAGGCGCCGCCATGTGCTAGCCCACGTGACAGAGGTGCCCGGATGCCGGCGGCCTGTCTCCAGAGGCCAGGGGCGGGAATTCGCACTCTTCCGAGCCTGGCCGCCTTGCTTGCTATTCTGATTGACAGCCAGTATGACCAACCAGCGCTTTGCAGGTATCGTCTGCGTCCTCCAGGCTCCAGCAAAGCGTCAGGACCCCCGGGACCGATCTTCATCCCCTACCCCAAGGCTGCTGTGGCCTGAGAACCTCAATCACCAGGAGTTGGTTGAGGGCAGCTGTGGTGAACCAGAAAGGGCCTCCAGTGACACTGAACAAGTCACAGGGGCTGCCAGTGACTGGGAAACCAGGAGATGTGACTCTGTCGTCAGTGCTGCCAGAGCTGAACCAGTCCCTGGGGCTTGGGGAGCACCTGGGAAGGAGGGCTCTGGACCTGTACTCCTCTCCAGGTGTCCCGGACTGCACGCCACCTCCAGAAGTTCTTCACCCACTCGGAGAGCCCAGCCACCCACTGTGTCTTCACTGACGGGATCCCAGCTACTTCCGAGGGGAAGGTCCAAGCAGCTCTGAAACTGGGACACGTTGACAGGGTCGATCTTGTAGTTCCAGTGAATCCCCCATCCCAAAAGGGCATCCTGGAAGGTGTCAAGAGGACCCTCAGCTCCTTCCGTGTGGTGGCCACAGGCTCTGGCTGTGCCCTGGTCCACCAGCACCACTTACGGTGTTTCTAGGTGGTTTGTAGCAAGAGGGATTTTAGACTATCCATTCCTCCATATTGCCAGAAATGGAAGCAGAGTATAAGTCCTGGGTTTGGATCCCAGCTCATGGTGGTGGTGTTCCCCAGCCAACTGTACGTGCACATGGTCCTGCATCTCTGTCCTGTGCTCAGGGACCACTCCTTCTCTGCCCATGTGAGCACTATCCTGGGCCAGCTGAGAGCCCCACACTCCAGCCTCCACCTGGCCCCCTCTCAGGCTGCCCAGCTGCCCTAGCACCTCCACCTGCATTGTCTCCTTCTCCCAGGAGCCAGGCCTAGGGGTGCTCCCATCAAGCCTCAGGCACCCCTTCTCCCATATTTCTTCAGAACCTTCCAGTGCCTGCAGTGGGGGTCAGGGGAGAGGAGGCCTGTAGCCGGGCATGAGAAAAATGAGATTAGGGCTCAGGATGCAGCACGATTGAAAATCCTGGGCTCTGTAGTCTGACAAAACATCAGATCAATCCTGGCTAGGTGACTTGCTGTGTGACTTGCAAGTAACTTCAGCTCCCTGGACTTGAGATGATAAAAGTACCTACCTACCTACCTTATGGTATTGTTTTGAGGATATGCTGAGAAATTAAATGTTTATCATTAATCCTGCTTTCTGCTAGGTTAACTATGTGGTTTTTTGTTTGGCTGTTTCTATTCCATCCTGGCTAGCAGAGTCTGGTTAGGTTTTTTACTTTAAAAAAAACTGTTAAATATATGAAACATACAGAAGAGTATATCAGACATATCTGTGGATTAAAGAATAATTATGAAGTGACACTGATGTAACCACCACTCGGGGTAAGAAACAGAAGCAGCCCTCTCTTCCTTGTAGTCAGCGGCTCTCAACTCTGGCGCTACATTAGAACCCCCTTCCACCCCCTCAAGAAGCTTAAACAATCCCCATACCTCCCCTTTGCACCCCAAAGGTTCTGGTTTAATTGGTCTGGGGTGGAGACACTGGCATCAATCTTCTTTGAAAACTCCCCAAGGACTTCTAATGGTCAGTCTAGGTTGAAAACTACTGCCTTGCCTTGGGATAATTATTTTCTTGCTTTTCTAAGTTTTACCACATACGTATGCATCATGTTCATTTGGCCTGTTTTTCAAATTTTCATAAATGGAACCATGCTGCAAATATTATTTTGTGATTTGCTTTTGTTCCATATTGTGAAATGTGTCCACATTGTATCACGTATAGTTGAATTCCAGAGTTGAGTGCATCACAGTTTATCCATTCTGTTAATAGACATTTAGGTCATTTGGCTGTTACTCTGATGCTGTCGTGAACCTGCTTGTTTGTGTTTCCTGGTTCACTTATGCAAGAATTTCTGGATCAAGCATATATGTCTCCAACTTGTCCACTGTATTGTTTCCTAGCCATAACAAATTGTCATAAACCTGGTGGCTTAAACATAAATTTATTCCCTCACCGCCCCCCCCCCCCAAAAAAAAAAGATATGGAGGGGAGGATGGAATGGTCTACTTGCTCTGAGTCCATTCTGTGCCCCTCCATGCCCTGCAACTTAGGGGCTGACATTGGAAAACTCTATTTATTTCTCACACTACTTGTCTCCAATTCTGTCAGTGAGAGCTGAAGCCAGGGTACTGGACAGGAGGAGGAAGGGAGACCTCAGGATATTGTCCCTCTAGGTTGTCTGCTTTGTCTGGGGTCTCCATCAGGGGTGTCGCCTCCATGTCACTGATCTTGTACAATATCCCTCCCTTGGTTCCTGCTACGACTGCGTGGCCAAAGCTTCTGGGGTCTGATACGACTACCTCCTCACTTTATCCATACAGTGATAAGAGGTTTCTTTGTTTCGTTTTGCTTTGTGTGTGTATGCGTTGATTTTTTTGGTTTGTTTTTGTTTTTGTTTTTTTGCTATTGCTAATTTTTAGATTGCCTCCCTGTCCCCTGTTTGGCTTTCAGATCTTCTAAAGCCTTTGTAACAAATTTCCCATATTAAATCCCCTCTGTTACCTCTTTTGTTGCTCAGATGTGACCCTCTCCTCTAGCTAAGCCAACTCGGCAAGTAAACCCACTGCCCTGCCTCCTATGTGGGACATGACCCCCAGTTGTGTAAACCTCCATGGCAATGCAGGACATGACTCCTGGGGATGAGCCTGGATGCAGCATCATGGAATTGAGAAAATCTTCCCAATCAAAAGGGAGAAGCAAAATGAAATAAAGTTTCGGTGGCTGAGAGATTTCAAATGGAATAGAGAGGTCACTCTGGAGGGCATTCTTATGTGCTATATAGATATCCTTTTTTAGTCTTTAGTGTATTAGAATAGCTAGAAGGAAATTCCTGAAATTGTCTAACTGCAACCCAGTAGCCTTGATTCTTGAAGACGACTGTATAACTATGTAGCTTACAAGGGGTGACTTTGTGATTGTAAAATCCTTGTGCCTCACACTCCCTTTATCCAGTGTGTGGACAGATGAGTAGAAAAATGGGGACGAAAATTAAATGAAAAATAGGGTGGGATGGGGGGATGGAATGTTTTGGGTGTTCTTTTATGCTTTTATTTTCATTCTTCTTTTTATCTTTTTTTGGAGCAATGAAAATATTTAGAAATTGATTGTGGTGATGAATGCACAACTGTATGATGGTACTGTGAACAACTGATTGTACACTGTGGATGACTGTATGGTATGTGAATAAATCTCAATAAAACTGAATTAAAAAAGAACACCCTCTGTTGAAGCACCTGGCATTAACTGTTTTCTTGACTGGCCCTGACTGAGTCAGTCCTACCACACAACCTAATCAGAGTTTCAGAAGGAGATTATAACAAGATTGGAAGAAAGGTAATAGATAATGGCTGAGAGTTTTTCTAAATAGATGACAGATGGGAACACTCAAATTTAGGAAGCTCAAGAAGCATAAACAAAAATAAATCCACATTTAGATACACCATAGTGAAACTAAAAAATGGCAAAAATGATGAGAAGCTCTTAAAACCAACCAGGTATAAAAGATACATTCCTTCAGAGGCAAACAATTAGAATAACTGCTGATTTTTCAATAAATGGCAGAACACAGTAGTATAATATATCAAAATACTCAAAGAAAATAACTGTTAATCTAGAAATGGGTACCCACAAAACTATATTTCAAGATCAAAGGAAAAATAAAGATATTTTTCACCAAAAAAATTTCAGTTTAACAACTACCAAGTATGAGCACTTCTAAAGGATATACTTCAAGAACAACAATAATTCCACAAGAAAGATTAAGGAATTGTTAATCATGTGTAAAACTAACACTGTAAGAAATGCAAATAGACAATATTGGGCAACAATGAACAAAAAAATCAAAAGTGGAAGAATAATAGGATTTTAAATATTCTAAATTCCTCATATAGTTCAGGAGGTGGTTAGAAATAATAACCTTAGACTTTAAGACAAAATGCGCATCAAATGCTTACATTGAACACTAAAATCTCAAAATGCCATGTAAAACTTCCAAAATATTAGAGGAAAAATATTGAATTTTAAGAAACTCATTTAATTGGAAAATCCAGGAAAAGGAATTAAAGCATAGAAAAAGCAGAAGAAATAGAAAGCATAAAATAGCCTTGTTGAAGTAATTATAGATATAGCAGTAATCACAACTGTAAAAGAACCAAACTCACCAGTGGAAAGACAGACATTGGTAGTTACAGAATGTTCACGAAAGACCCAAATAAAACCAATGAATAGAGACTAAGTAAAATCATGGTACCATCCAAATAATACCAAAAGAAAATGGTGTGGCTAGATTAATAGCAGACTAAACATACTTAACAGCAAAATCTTTAATAGAGGTCATGTGGGCTACTGAATAATAATCAAAAATGTAATTTACAAAGAAAATATAAAAACTCAAAACAGAGTCCCAAAGTACATAAAATCAAAACTGGAAGAAATACGAAGAAAAAAATTTCAAAATTCACAGTTTTAGTGGGAGATTAATTTTCCCAGTAATTTTTTGGCTCATGCAGACACACCAAAGTTTACAGCTAAATAAAATTTAAACAACATAATTAACAGGATTAGTCTAATGGATATATTGGGTTATACATGAAATCTCCTATCCACACACAAAAAAATTTCTGCCTAAACACATATGACTGCAATGCAATTAAGAAAGAAATCAACAACAAAAGATACATTTTTAAAAACCTATACACCTGGATACTTAAAAAGGTACTACTAAACAATTCAAGGGTCAAAGAGGAAACATAATGAAAATTTTAAAAAAGAACTGAACAATAATGAAAATACTACCCATCAAAATTTATGAGATGAAGTCTAAGCAGTACACAGAGGAAAAATTTTATATTAGAAAGAAAGGTTGAAAACTAATTCAATTTAAGAAGTTAGAATAACATTAAAAGAGCAAAAAGTAAAAGAAAGGAAGATAGGAGTAGAAAGTAAAGAAAGACATGATAGAGAAAGAGTAAGATTAGATGATTGATAAATACAATAGTTCTTCAAAGAGAATTTTTTAAAATTAGATAAACCTCAATCACTACTGATCAAGGAAAAAAGAAAAAGAGAAAAGAAAAGGTAAGAATAAGCAATAAGGATGAAAAGCAAACAAATTAAAAACAGCAGAGACTAACCAAATAATAAAAGGATGTAATTTTATATCAATAAATTTAAAAACTTAGGTTAAGTGGACAATGTCCTAGAAAAAATTTTAAAGAAGGAAAAAAAATAGGGGAAAAAAGCTATTTATTTTTCTTGAAATTTTTGCATTAATGAACTTTCACACTCTTATTTGGAACACTTAATTTGTCAATGCTAAGGAGAATACATAAGTTAAAAAAAGAAAATCATTCTCTCTGAGCATCATAACACTATACTTTATATGAAATGACTAAATTTATGAATGGAAGGGGCCAGAACCCCAATTTAGCAACAGCTGCTTTGTAAATGACCATGAGCATATTTCCCTTTCAAATATAACACCATTTCTCAATGAAAATCCCAATGGTAACAAAACACTCTAAGAAAATAGCAGATGGCTTTACTCCAAACCAAGCAATATTTGAACATCATGATTCTTATTTTCAAAAACAGTCACCATATATTTTCTTTAAGATATTATTGTGACGATCTTTCCCTTCTGCCAACCTGCCTAAGCTGCCTCATGTAAGATTTACGCAGGATTCAAAAGAAACTGCTGCCTGTGACAGAAGAGACTCACTAGAATTTCAGCAGGTCAGCTCCAGAAACTTCTCTGTCTCCGCACACACACAGCAGCCGGAATGGTCTCAACCCACAAAACAGATCATGTCATTTTCCTGCTAAAAATAAAAATATTCCAAGATCCACACTCATACCATTTCTTTCATAACCTGGAGGATCTGGCTATTTCCAAACTCCCTAAATTCATAATTCATCCTATGCTCTTTTTATTTTTTATTTTTTATTTTTTTTACCACTCACAGTGACTTCAGCCTCAACTGCCTTCTGACAGGTCTGGGAACACTTTTCTGCATTGGGACAGGCTGTTATTTTTGCAGCTCCCTCCCTTTGATGCATAGCTTTCAACCTAGTCAAGTTATCATCTGGGTCACTCATTGACTACACCAGCAAAAGAGTATTCATGATTATAATTTCCTGCATACATTTCCTCCTGGTAATACTGTCAGTGTAATAAAATAAAATTTCTTGGTAAGTGAAAGCCTACAAAAAATTGACTGCCTTATAAAACAACCTTCCAGAGACACCAGGCTGAATCACCGAAGTTTAGGGAACCTCCTCTCTCACAGACCTGGAAAACACAGACTCACAGAAATCTCTGATCTGGCTTAACTACAGACCAGAAGAACTGGACACAATGTCCCATCCAGCTTTCCAACAACATAAACAATAAAGGACAATTTTAAACAGTCCTTGTCCAGTAATATGTATTGTCTGTTTTGAAAGAGTCACAGCCAATGTTTTGTTCCCTTCAATTTGTTTAAAACTGTTTGTGCAGACAAAATGAAAAGTCTACTAATGGTAGGCTATACATGTTTTTGGTTCTCTACCAATCATTTGCTCCTTTTGTAATTATGGGGATAAAAGTACTTGCCTAAAATAAATGCGGAAACCAAAGAAAGACTATCATTTCCTAGAAAATTCTCCATCTTTAAGAAGTGACACTAGTCTGAACCCCCAAAAAACTTTAAATTATCAGATGGCTATTTTAAGCTCCAGTACAAACCTATCAGCTTCAATGTCCACAGCAGTGAAATGTGGATAATAACGCACGTATGTCTTCAATAATTCTGAGTTGATTTAAGTATCAAGTGAGTTTTATGAGAAAATGCTTTGTAACTTGAAATGCAGGGTTACTCTCTGCCTTTTATAAGGATGAAAGTTTGTTATGGTCTTGGTCACACAAGTAGCTGCTCAAAGTAGTATGGGATATGTCCTGAATCAGAAATCACAACCTGAGTATCTTCAGGGGTCAGGGGTGAAATATCTGAGTGACGCAGTGCTGGACAGAAGGACAGCAGGGCTGGCGTCCGGCAGCATGGAGCACGGAAGTTCCCTCCAAAGCGGGCAGCCACACCCCAGCTTTAGCTACCTGCAGCGATGCTCTAGTTTTCCAGGAGAAGCTAGGACTCTGAGAATTTATGTAAATGTACTCATTTTAAAATGTTGGCAAATAACTCAATTATTTTGTAGTATTGAACGGGACCAAATAAACATATCTGAAGGCCAAATTCAGACTTTCAGGGACCAGTGTGGCTTCGCCATGAAGTTTTATGTTCTTTATCAAGAAAATGGCCCACAGATATCTATGTCTGTGGTCAATATGGTGGATACTATTCAAGGAAAGACAGTTCATGTGTTAGAAACAATCTTTCAAGTTAACGATAGAAAAAAAGAAATGAAGGCCGCTTTTCTATGATGTCGACACCGCTTTTCAACATGAACAGGTTAGGGTGGCCACTGCCTAGACATCCCTGAAGATCAGGAAAGTGATTAAACTAGAGGAAGGGTTAGCAACAGACAAGATGGAATTTAACAAAGGATTATGAATACTGAATCTCTATATAATTTTCTTTTCCTTAGTTGCTAGGGTATTAGAATAGCTAGAAGGAAGGAACAACAGTGGAACTGTAACCCACAACATTCTTTGAAATTTGCTCTATAGCTACTTGTTAAATTGTACTTGGAAAGTTATCACTTCTATGTAAATATGTTATATTCCACAATTTGAAATTAAAAAAATGAAGGGAGCCTGGTTTGTAAAAAGTCAGACATTCATGATTTAGGGCACTGACTTGCATAAATTATAAAGTGATAAACATTTCTACATCAAAACTTTGTATAATTTACATATAAGAACTCTATATTCTAAAGTATAATTGAGCTTTCAAACATTTGTTAATTAAAATTATTCATAGCAACTAATGACCCTTCAAATATTTTGAATTGGACAGAAATTATTTTTCAAAGAATATTTGCAACAACAGTTAGGCTGTAAAGATACAGTTAAAAAGACGAAGTGCTGGCCTATTCTCTTTTAGGATGTGACCAAAATTTCTGGTAGTAAATATAGTAAGCTGGTATTAAAGACCACCAAATTGAATTATTTTCTTTGCATTTTTTATTCCTAATAATAATAATAATAATAATAATAATAAATGACTAAGATAAATAAGAGTAATTTTTCATAGGCTCAACACTGCATCAATATATTCATAAAGAAGTTATCTTGAAAGCTTATACATCTCCAGATTTTCCCATTTTAAAACAACCATCTTTTATAATGTAATAAAAATCAATATGTCATGAATATGACTTCATTTATCTGCCCAAACTTGGCACTTAGGTGCAGGCACACCCAGAAAACTTGTCAGCTTTATCACTTAACTTTAGCAAAGCTTGAAATGAATGCACAATCATTCTGGATACCTAGACATAGAAATATGTACAGAGTAACAGCTGGGGTCCCGGGTCCATAGGACACACACAAAAAATCAGAGTGTTAGAGGGATAAACATCCAGGACCTGGGTAAAGAAATGAGAAGCTACATTTAGAAACATTAAGCTGGTGGCGCGGCTAGATTATCATTTATTCGTCAGTTTTAGCACTTATATACAATTAACACAGAACACAAATCTCCTATTTCCTTCTGCCAGCATTAAACAACTCTAAACCTGCTGGATTAATGTGAAGCATAATTTTTTAAGAGGCTTTCAGAGCACCCATAAAATCAGCCAATTCTCCAAGAAGATTGGAAAAACAACGCTAACCACCAGCACTGGGATTCCTTGGGTATCCAAAAGTTTTCGGAAAAAACTTTTTTAAAAAAATGTAAATGCCATCACAATGGCTATTTGTAGGCTTACGACTAGCCCCACCGTAATGATGTTTTTTTTTTTTTTTCTTATAAAAACAACCAACCAACCAACAGAAAAATCCTTTCTCTTAGGGGAATCAACTTTAGCAAGTTGCCACTAAAGCCTACTGGTGAGCAGGGACGGGGGTGGGTGGCACGAGCAAGTCTAAGTGTCTAGCAGGATTTCTCTCTTTTCTTAACAACCAAGAACGATCACAATTTCCATGTCTGGCCGTCTCTCTCCTTAAAAAGAAAACTCCTTTACCGGTGCTTTTGGAGTCGCAGGAGCACCCAGCTGCACCGCCCTGCCCCTGGATAGAGCACCCCTGCACACGGGAGCTGGGTGTCAAGGTCTTTGGGTTGGCTGAGCGTGGGCTTCGGGCCGCAGGTGACACCCGGCGCGCGGCCCGGACTAGGCAGATTCTCAGGCTCGAGTTCACAGCCGTGGGGGGCTGCGGGGTGGCGGAGCTGCGGGAGGAGGGAGCCGGACCCTACCTGGGCAGGAAGCGGGACGCCTTGGTGCTCTCCTCCCCGGGCGCTGGAGGCGGGCGCGCCCCAGAGTCGCGGGGCTGGGGGCCCCGGTATTGGCGCGATGGCACAGCTCGGGATGGGCCCGGGACGCTGTCGGGGGCGGGTCGAGGGTGCCCCCAGGGTCCCCGCGCCTCCGCGCCCTCTGTCCCGGGGCGGGGGATCTCCCTGCCGCTCCCGCGTGGCCGCGCCCGGGCGACAGCCGGACAGGGGCGCGCGGGGTCCTTGGCTGGCGCCCAGAGGGAGGGGAGGTGCGGCGCCGCCCTGCGCGCCCCCGGGACCCTCCCCGACGGGCGCAGTTTCCCCGAGCAGAGTCTCTCTGTTGATGCGCGGAGATTCCCCCCAGGAACTCCCCCAAACGACGCGGGACTTGTGCCACGAGAAGATCATCTTGCGGCCCGTGGGCGCCGATGCTGACACTAAGTGTCCCTTTCAGACTGGAGAAGGAGAGTGATTGGTGATCGCGATCACCCCGGGGACCAATTCACTCGGACCACCTGCTAAGGAAGTTGGGGCTCAGGCCCGAGTACCCCGCTGATTACCACCATCTTCCGGGGCCCGTCTTTCCCTGGGTCCCCTGACAAGCAGGGCGCACTGGGTGGGTCAGGCCTGTCGCCCATTCTGGCCAGATGCCCTCTCAACAGCCTTAAGGACATTTTGGCCTTCATTCCCTTCAAAAGATGAGAGCCACAATCAAAATGTCCCTTGATTCTGTTAGTACTCCAAATGGGTCTGTCATTCCTGATGTTCTCTAAATGAGAAGAAGCATAGAAGAGACCAAACAGGGGTCCTCTACTCCTAATCAGTCATTTAGCTTATGGAAACACATGGGGTCCTCTGAACACATGCCCAAAAGACCTTCAACATATTCAAGATCCTTTACTCATAAAATATCTTTAAAACATGGAAATTGAACAGTGAATTTTTACATGGAGAATATCAAGTCAATAGCCTAACATTATAGAGATGGATTGAAAATTTCAAGTTGTTCCTTAAAAACCAGATCATAACAAATATATTATGGAATACAATTCTGGCCATTTTGGACATACTTGGGAAATTTTCAAAATTAAGAAGAGAACAACGTAGTGGCTGCATTCAAAATAAAGCAGCAGTTTTAATATAGAACAATGATAACTAACTAAAATGCAGTAGAAAAATGGATCCCATTCACAATAGTAATAAAGAACATGAAATAACTGGGAATGATAAAAATAAGAAATGTGAGGGAGACCTCTAAAAAGGAAAATATGGAAATATTGAGAAATCACTTATAAAATGTTTCATCAATTAGAGAGCTATATGATATCCCTAACTGAGAAGGCCAGATTTTAAATGTGTAATTACTGCTTCCTAAATTAAAAGACAAAAATAGTCTGGAATTCATCAGAAAAATGGCACACGCTGGAATAGCTAAGACCAAGGATTTGCATAGTGTGATCTGGGACATCTGAGTGGTCACTGAAAAGCATCTGGGGTCAAATTACTTTCATAGTAATATTAAGACAGTATTTGCATTTCCACTCCCATGTTTTCCACAAGTAATTCAGTGGAGTTTTCCAACAGCTACATACTGAGTGATATTGCAACAGATTAAATGCGGAATGAGAATCCAGCTGTCTTCTATTACACAGCTATGGAAGAGATCTGCAAAAATGTAAAACAGTGCTACCCCTCCCACTAAATTTCTTTTCTTTTGGAAAATGTAGTTATTTTTCATAAAAATGAGTTATTTATATTAGCAGGTATTGAGTTCACTAGTGTTCTTTTAAAGTTAATTGTAAAATAAATATATTTTTAAAATTTCTCATTTTGATTTCTAATGTGGTCAATATCAATAGATATAACACATAAACAGGAGGTCTTTGGGATCCTCAATAATTTTGGGGAGTGTAAATGGGGTTTTGTAAACCAAAAAGTTTGAGAATCTTTTGCTAAAATAATGGAAAAAATATTATACAACTACAGCAAGAGGATGGCACTAACACAAAAATGGGCCATGTGCCCACTCCAATCAAACCATGACCATCCAGGCAAACGTGCAGTCCTGCAAAGTCCAGTTGAGTGAATCGTTGCAATGTGGAGGCTGTACACCAGAGGATCCCTGAGGCTGAAAGCAAAGCAGGGATGTGGGTAAAGGTGTCAACATCAAGTCTGGGCTTCAAAATGAACCCAGGGTCCTTTTTCTTAGAAACTACAAAGATAAGATAAACATGAATGCTGTCCTTAGGAACGCCTCATCTAAACTCTGCACCTGGCTTGTAAACCAAGGCCACTTCCTGAGTCTGAGTTAGATCCTCCAAGCCAGAAGGGGTCTTTCATTCTTACTGCTATAGTTTCCCAAAGCGAATTTCTGATTGTCTACAATTTTAGAGAACAAGATATTGCAGTGGGTAAGAAAAGAGCAGTTACTCAAAGAAGGGGGCTGTTGTCACACTTTGCAGCTCCAGTGTGCCCTTGGGAGATATATGGTTTCCCGTATATCTTGCAGCTGGTTATTCCAGCCTGTGGAATAGCCAGGCAGGTTGTTACTTTTTCAGTCTGAGTTAAGTTTCTGACTCAAAAGAAAGCAGTTGCTCCTTGTATCTGGTAGATGTAAGAATTTGCCGAATGATAAACAAGTCATAAAAACAATACAGAAAAGAAAGGTTATTCAGTGGATGACTGCAGGACTATTTCTTATCTATTAGGTAAATATATAATTTGATTTTTGTGTCACATCATGTACAAATTAAATACCAAAAGAGTAAAGTGTAAATTTAGAAGATCAAACCAAAAGTATAGATAAAGATAAAAATGGATATCAAAACTCTGGACAGGAGAACATTTTGTGTTCAAAAGCAATCACCCAAAGCAGAAATACAGAATGGACAGGTGGGTTTTTGGGGGAAGCAATGAATTCAGAATTTTTACATATTGAGTCTGAGGTGTAAATGATTATTACACATAAGATGCAGCATTTTTAGAATGTTTAATTTTTCTCTTTTGGAAAAGAATTGAAGAACTGAACTCAAAACTTTGGTCTGCCCCTTAAAATATCAACCAAACAATAAAACAAAAAGCAGCAAAGATGAAAAGGGAAACTCTGCACTGGAGGGAAGAGGTGCAGCAGATCAAGTAGGGTTCATATCTTTAATTGATTTTTAAAAATGCCTTGAGATTGATAAGAGAGATACGAGGACTTTAGTGAATAAAATACTGATTCAGTATGAAAAGTGCTGCAGTGGGGTGAGTGGTTTGGGGATTATGGGAGCACAAAGAAGCATGTGGGTCTGGGTCAAGGAGCTGTAAGGGTAGAGAGAAGAGGGTGGAAGTCAGGGAGGGCTTCCCGGAGGAAACGCTTGGGCTGAGGCATGGGATGAGTAGGAGCTCACAGAGATGCAAAGACCCGGGGGAAATGCCTTGTTCGAATGTGGCCAGAGGGTGTGAGTTAGTACTGGAAGAGGAAGCTGCAAAATGAGTGAGCTTGAATGAAAA
The DNA here is from genome assembly GCF_015220235.1 of Choloepus didactylus. Classification (NCBI taxonomy): domain Eukaryota; kingdom Metazoa; phylum Chordata; class Mammalia; order Pilosa; family Megalonychidae; genus Choloepus; species Choloepus didactylus. The sequence goes on along the minus strand of NC_051311.1, from coordinate 9,484,202 downwards.
GCCCCATAGCCGGGCCAGTGAGTCTGGATTTTATTTGATCACAGAAAGCAGTGAACGCCACAATCTTGTTCCTTGTTCTTAGAAAGGCAATTCTCAGAGCAACACAGGAGATTCTAAAGGGGATCAATTATGAAGGATTGCAATATTCAACAAGAGGCAAGAGTCTGGATTAAGACAGTAGTAGTAGAAACGAGGAGAAGGGCTGACTCTGAGGGCTATTGAGGATTTTTGATGGCCACCATTGGTAACTGAATGGAGGAGAGAGAAAGAAGTTGAGAATTGCTGAGTACGCTGAAAGAGACCTTATTTTTGTTAGCAGTATAATTCCCCCCTTCCTCCTGCCCCGTCAAGAGGTCCTTTTTCCATATAGGAATACTTTGATAAGCAAATATTGACCGCCCCTCCCCCAACGAGCTTCCTTGAGGAAAAACAAATGGCTGCAGAGGGGTTTTTAGGGAAGCTGGGTTCAGCCAATTGTGGACTTGGTTTTGCCAGCGCAGAGCTGAGAGTTTGGGAAAAGGCTTTGAGGGAGGAGCTGAGAGGTCTAGGAGACATTTTGCTGGAGGGTGAGGCGATGGGGTCTGTCTCTCCCCGGGACCTCCAGTAAAATTGACAGGAGGGATGGGATGGGATGGAGATATGACAGAGTACTTGCTCAGTTTGTCCTTCAGGTGACTCATGGACCCAACCCTGATCTGTTTACATGAACCAGTTAGAGAACTGTAGTCCCAGAATCCAAAGCAGAAATATTTGGGGGGAAGCAATGAATTCTGAATTTTTACATGTTGAGTCTGAGGTGTAGATGATTATTATGCATAAGATGCAGAATTTTTAGAATGTTTAAATTCTCTTTTGGAGACGCTTCATATCAGTTTTATAACTACAGAAAGAGAAGACTTTGCATTTCCTTTGTTGTTTGTGTCACTTTGTTCTGCTCACAAGGTCTTTACATTGGTTTAGGTCTCTGCCTCCTCCAAATACTTTTTTCAATGGAATTTTTTCCTGTATTCTTTCCCCATTCTTTTCCTCCTCTCTGCCATTCTATTCTCTCCCATTCTTTTCCTCCTCTCTGCCAGAGGTTAGGGTAGTGTTCTAGTTTGCTAGTACTGCCAGAATGCAAAACACCAGAAATGGATTGGCTTTTATTAAAGGGTGTTTATTTGTTTACACAGTTACAGTCTTAAGGCCATAAAGTGTCCAAGGTAACACATCAGCAATCGGGTACCTTCACTGGAGGATGGCCAATGGTGTCTGGAAAACCTCTGTTAGCTGGGAAGGCATGTGGCCAGTGTCTGCTCCAAGTTCTGGTTTCAAAATGGCTTTCTCCCAGGATGTTCCTCTCTAGGCTGCAGTTCCTCAAAAATGCCACTCTTGGTTGCACTTGAATATTTGTCCTCTCTTAGCTTCTCCGGAGCAAGAGTCTGCTTTCAATGGTTGTCTCCAAAATGTCTCTCATCTGCCGCTCCTGTGATTTCTTCAAAGTGTCCCTCTTGGCTGTAGCAAGCTCGCTCCTTCTGTCTGATCTTATATAATTTAATTTAATTAAACATATTCAAGCAAAAGAAGGCAAGCAAACATTCCAGAAGGTACAAGGAATAAGTATGGCAGGGAGAAAGGATGAGAAAGAGAAGGAAAATACCTGAGAGTTGTAAAAGTGCTGCAAATTGATGCCTGCCTCAGAGCTACTCTCCACAGGAGGGAGACTCAACACACTCAAGCAATTGAATCCCTTGTCAGACCATTATGTTTCAGGAGACTTTCTTTAGCTTACTTTGGTTTGCTTTTCTCTTATGAAACTCACTACTTAATTTAGACTGACAGGAAAGAGAAAAATCGGAGTCACTACACACACAGTTTAATTTATTGTCAATGGACTCTCAGTTTCGCTACTTCCTTGCAAAACATGAGCACATTATTTAAGGTTTCTGTTCCTCAACTTACCAATCTAGAAAACAGTGAACCATAAGAATATTATCTACCCCTCAGGGTTATTATGAAAATAAAATAATAATGATAAAGTCTTAGCACATTGCATGACCTGAAATGCATAATTAATGTAAATTAGCCATCATTTTTACTGTTGGTGTTGTCATTATCTTCATTTTCATCTTCCTCCCACAGAACGATTTCATGGCTCTTATTGCAAACTTTTTCCCTTGTGTTCCAGTATAACAACAATTTCAGTCAAGAAAATTGGAGCAGCCTTTGTCACCACAGAGATTCATTACATTGCTAGCTGTCTGCGCTCTGCACAATTCTCTTAAATTCTCTTAATTTGATTTTTCTCAATCATACTAAAGGTTGATGTTATTAACCACTTTCTAGAGATGAGGATACTCAAGTTCAGTGATGTTAAGAGCTAAACAAGTTCATATGCAAGTTCATATGGGACTTTGTTGACTCAATGAATGGTAACTTTTTTAGCTATAATTTCCCTTTCCTGAAAAATCTAATGCTAAAACTTATGTGATTCTTTTCAACAGAGGCAGCCCAAACTGAGCCTGATAGAGAATTTCCACTAGCAGTTCCACTTAAAAATAGAATATTTACTGTTTTTGTTACACAGCAGTAAATTTTCTGCAGAAATCTCCATAAAGACGTCTATGGCTTCTAGGAACCGACTGGCTTATGCCAATTGTATTCTTTCCTTTAATGATGATCCTGAATTGTGTAAATGAATCCTTTCTTCCTGGGGTAGATGATTACATCTACCAAAATAAAAAGACTTCCACAAGCAACTGGCTGGCTCCTTCTCAGCGCTAGCGCACCTGGGATCTGTCAACAAAGAGAGCGGCTCACTCAGCCCCAGAGCAGGGAGACCAGCCCAGACAGTGGCTTCACATTTCCTATGACTGATCTCAGCAGAAGGCAGACTGGCGCCCTAGAAGAACAGCCCCAGGTGCCAAGAGAGATCCAACTGTTTCCTCAGGAGGAATCAAATGGGCAATTACAGATGGAGCATAGAACAAATGAAAGCAAACCATTCTCATGGAGCCACCACATTTTCCCCTGGCCTACTTGTTGGTTCATTATTGTTACAATGTCCTTTGTTGACAGGGACTTTCGTAAATACATCCTGCACTTTTGGAGCGGTGGGAAGAGTGAGAAGAGAAGGAAAGAAGAAAAGAGGGAAAAATCAACAGGGAAAATAATTTTTGCATATCCCACTCCAAGGCAAGTCAACTTCAAGACCATGGGGATAATGCAGAGGTGCTACATAAGCGCCATTTAATGAGCGTGAAATACAGATTTTAGGCAAACATGGTTCGGGGTAAAGTTCTCCTGATTAGCAATATAATTAGCCTTTGCTATGATTATAATAGTTAATTAATAGACCAAGAGTCTGGGACGTGTACAACAGTGAAGAATCGTCTTCCCTTTGATTGAAGCAACAACACAAATCCCAATGTACATTCTCATAGAGAGTTCACCGGGCTGAAAGGAAAGCAGTCTTGCCTTCTGCATCAAGAACTAATTTCTAATTTTAAAACTTTGCAGAATTCTTTCCCATGTAATTAATTCAAGTCTGAGAAGAATCAAGTGATGGAGTGATGCAAGTTATCGTGGCAGTGTTAAATTATACATTTACCTAAAGCTGAGGTAAAGTAATCCCACAGAGTTTGTTAAAATATTTACATTGCAATTAGTGTAATGGGGGTAGTCGATTCCACACAAGATAACTTGGAAAACCAGCAAAGTAAAGGTTAAAAAAAAGAGAGAAAACAATAAAATATGCCTTTGTAAGTAAGTTCAAAAATGTTTTCAGATCCACCAGCTTACCTTTTTCCCCAAGTCTGCTGAGTATGTGGTTTTTACACCATCGTGCACTGGGTCTGTGATCCTTAAAGATACATGCAGGGACATCTTCCAGGCAGAGCAATTCAGCAAATACTTTGAGCCTTTTGCTGTGGGTGGCTCTCCCCACTGGTGGTGCCAGACGGACTGGATGGGAGAACAATGTTTTCTTTCTTTAATTTTTAAAAATTTTTATTGGAGTAACATATATACAACGTTAAATATTCCATTCTAACCACCCTGATGTACATCACTCAGTGGTATTAATTACATTTGCAATGTTCTGCTATCATCACCACCATCCATTACCAAAACGTTTCCATTGTCCCAAGTAGAAGTTCTGCACCACTGAAGCATTAACCCCCATTCCTAGAAACTACTTTCTGTCTCTAGAAATTTGCACATTCTAGTTCTTTCCTGTAAATGAAATCATACAGTATTTGTTCCTTTTGGGTCTGGCTTATTTCACTCAACGTAACGTCTTTGAGATTGATCCATGTTGTAGCATGCATCAGAACTTCATTACTTCATATGATGGAATAATGTTCTGTTGTATGTATATATCCAATTTTGTTTATTCACTTTTTGATGGACACTTGTGTTGCTTCCACCTTTTGGCTATTGTGAACATCCTGCTCTGAACATTGGTGTGCAAATATTTGTCCAAGTCCCTGCTTTCAACTCTCTGGGGTATATACCTAGAGGTGGGATTGCTGGGTCTCAGGATAATTGTATACTTAAATTTCTGAGAAACTGCCAGTTGTCTTCCATGGCAGCTGTACAATATTGTATTCCCACCAGCAATGTATGAGAGCTCCTATTTCTCTGCATCATCCCCAGCATTTGTTATTTTTGGTTTTTAAAGCAATAGCCATTCTAGTGAGTGTGAAGTGGGCTATTGTTTTCTCATAGTGCCAAAAAGAAGCTGATGCCTAAATGTACATTTGTATGCTGCAAATCTACAAAGTCCCCATCCTCAAGAGAAAGTATGGGATCCCTTTTACACACACACACACACACACACACACACACACACACACACACACGAGTCCTGATCTTATTTGATTGTGACCTGCAGGACACAATTAATTCTCATTTCAGTGATTGTATCTGTAAAAGGTAACAAACAAACTGATTACTGCATGGCATGCCATATACTTACTAGGCACACATCATTTAATTTAATCTTTTTGAGAATGAGTACCTTATTAGGAAGAAATTAGCATCTCCATTTTACAGATAGGTAAACTAAGGCTCCAAGAGGTTAAATAACTAACCCAAGATAGTTCTGTCCATAAGTGGACACAGACAGTGAGAAGCAATCTCTATGCAGTTATGCTTTATAGAATGTGATATGTGTAGCAGACTTGCCTCATAATAAAAGTTGCTTAGAATAATAAATTCCAATGTCATTTCTTTGCTTTTCAGATATTTTGTCATGGACACTTATTCAGAAAACTCATTAAGAAGTCGAGGACATTGACCTGCCAGATTGGATGATGGCCTTTCACTGACAGGTGACTTTTGCACACAAAGGTAGGAAACTTCACAGATATCCAAAAATATCTTCCCTATTTTGTCGTCACTGAATCTGAAGTTCTCTGAAAAGCATGTTATTCAAGGTCTGTGATAGAATGTATATTGGTTATTAATAATAAATAGCTGTTGTGTAATTCTTGTCTTGTGTATTTAATGCTTACATCTCTGTGAGGTAAATACCATTACCCCCGTGTAACACATGAGGAAATTGGGATCTGGGTTATTCAAGAGCTAGGATACCCAAACCGAGATCTGCTGGCTCCAAATTCTAGATTGTCCCACATGGCTGGGGCCTGGAGGCAGCTGGGAAGAGCATGGAAAGATCCTGCTATTAACAATAATTAAAATTATTGGATCAATTAGCAGCGAGCTGGATTCTGAGGAAGTTTGGAGCATGGCACCGTTCAGTTTTGATGGTGGGGTTGGGGGTGACACAGGACTGGGATGATTCCCATTTTGTTTAAGGCCACAAATATTTCTGGAATCGATGGGTGGTAGAGAAGGAAAACCAGTGGAGGGGGACTCTTTAGCAAAGGCTGACAATAAAGGAAAGAAGAGAAATGTAGCAATATAGGTGTAATTTTATAGGCTAGTGGAGATCAGAGATTAGGGCAAGGGGAAGGATGCTGTTTCGGTTTGCTACAGCTGCCAGAATGCAGTATACCAGCAACAAGGTTGGCTTTTACAATGGGGATTTATTAGTTTACAAATTTGCAGTTCTAAGGCCATGAAAATGTCCAAGTGAGTGTGGTGGACATCGCCTTTCTCACAAGTCATGCAACTCAAGAATGGGAATAGACGTGCTCCAAGGCGAAGGATCACACATGGCTGGGAATCGGCAAGGTGAAAGGAAGGAGCCGTTCCAGGGTCCGGACTGGTGTGAAGGTTAGGCAGCCAGGAAATCAATCAGCGGGGACCTGGATTCCCTTCCACGCTTTCTGATGGGTCGTTTCTTCCTGACTGGCCACTGCTGGAGATTCCGGTTCTGTGCCCTTTTCTAGAAGCAGCCAGAGCCTCCTCGCAGACCATTCATCTCATGTGATTAATTTTTAGACAGTTTTGTATCCTAAGGAGTCAGCTTTGACTGTAGAAACTGTTATCCTTAACCCCAACCACAGGCTACCTGGAGGCAGAAAAACATCCAGGAGCTGGAGAGCAACCGATTCACAGAATGAGTGTGGCCATAATGCTACCCCATCCCCAATTACTGCGGCCCGGCGTTCCTGACTCATCTGCCGTCCCCAGGTTTCCTTTGTGTGAAGTAGGAAAAACCAGGAGTGAAGAAATTTCTTGCCTCCCCTATGGGGTTAGCTACAAAGAAAAATATAAGAAATACAAAGTTTGATTAAGACTGCTCAACTAGGTCAATTTTTGTTCTCACTACAGAGTGTGGACTACATTTATTGCATCAGTCTACGGGAGGGGAGCAGCTGCAGATCATGAAGCCCCACGTGTGGGAACATTACTATGCCACGTATGTTGGTCCTGGGTGACAAATGACATCTTCCACCTCTATGTTTGCGAACTATCTTCCTCACACACGCTGCACGTTTAGCGTCAGCTCATCCCTGGCTTTCTGAAAGGGGATATAAAGGAGAGCTCTACTTGATGTTTTCATGTAGGGTAGGTACCGCAGCCTACTTCTTTCCAAATCATGTTTTTGCCAGCAGTGGCCTGACTCCAAGATGTCTGCTGCCAACACTAGCAGTCAATGGGCATCTGGGATCAGCAAAGTGGATCTCACCAGAGGCATTAGGGACCCACATTGCACAACCTTTAGGGTCTTTTCTTTTTTCCTCTTTAATTATAGTCATACTTTTCTTTAAAATTTTTGTCATCTTATCGATACCTTGACTGCTCCTAATAAGCAAGTTTTTATTTATCCACTATTACTATGACCCATATGTGTTTCAGCTTTATGTCAGGTGATGAGCAGAAAAGAAGTAGATGAAATTGGCCCCTCATCAGGTAGCTCGTGTTCATCAGCCAGGTTGAGCAGCAGGGCAGAAAGCTTCCTAAAGCCACTGCTGGTGCTTTCTCACAGTCCCGCATTTCTTTCCTTCTTAAAATCCTTGATGGAACCAGAGCTCACATGTAATTGTTTGGGGTCTAAATCCTTTATTCTTTTCAGTCCATCATATATACTTTTCAGGTATATTTCAAAAAACAATCAAATGATAACAAAAACAAGGAAGTAGATGCAATTTTGAAACACAGGATCTGCTCTGGATTTATCAGTTACTGGCCGACAGCCAACATGGGTGGCCAATCTGCTTTATCTGTAAAATAAGAACAGCAAACCCAGCCCTAACATTTTTTTTTTTTTTTTTTGCTGAAAATTTGTAAGGACCCAATAAAATAGCATATATATAACCAAGCTCAAAGTTGCAATAAAAATGTGAAACATTATCAGACATTGTGTTTTTCTGGTTTTATAAAGAGGAGAACCCGATAATTTCTTTAGAACCAGGAAATAAAATGAAAACTTGACAAATACTCCCTGCCAGGAGACTTCCACACCATTTTCTTGGTCTTTGATCTTGGAAAAGGAGGGAACCAATTTTTCTTCTCCATGACCTCACACTTATACCAGAAATAGTTGGCTTGGTGGGTGGCAGGTTTGTTGCTTCCTGCTGAAATGCCACTGGCACAAAATATATTGCATAATACACATCAAAACATCCCTGACATATTCAGGATGAAAGGTATGTTTAAGTGCTGCAAGCTAACTGTTACGTTAAGAATAGACTTTTAGCTCAATTCTAAATTTCCTTGAGTGGTCGATTTTTAAGTCACATTCCCTAAAATAGAGACAAAGAGATTTTAAAACTAGAGCAATAGGATGTTCTGAGGTGGCTGAAGGGCTCGATCATTCTTGCAAGATATTTTATTTTCAATTATCTTTCCAGTAGGCCATGTATTCTTAAAACCTACAAGTTTTCTTGACCTCTCAAGTAATTTCTGTGAAGAGCCTAGTTTCTAAATGAATATTTGGTCTCTATATTACTTGGTCGAGCAGGTAACAAACGAGGTGGCTGCACATCCACATCCTGCTCTGCTGGTCAGCGTGGCTGCTAGAAGGAACCCCAGACAGGGGCTGGGACAAGGTGGAGAATGCCCAGTTCCCGCTGCCCTGAGCAGGTTCACCTTTGATGCCAGCCCAGGTGGGTGCTGCTGATGTCTGCTTCCTGCACTCAAGTTCAGGCCAGCTCCAGAGGGAATGGAACAGGGACTCACTAGCAGTTATTATCTAAATCTGGTTATCTATAAGATACACTTATTTCTGTAATTTTATTTTTTATATTTCAAGATGAAATCTCAATTTGAGTTTTGTCTATTAGTTGATAGCTGTTTTTTTTTTCCTTATCATTTCCCATGAAGGTTTGTTCCTAATTTTGAATGAATTAAACGTGAATGTCTTTTGAGCGCCAATTATCCTCAAGTTATTAGGACCTGCCATACTCACCTTGTGCTAAGCACTATCCCAATATTTCACAGGAATTATCCCCCTTTCCATCTCAAAACCGTATTTAAAATTCAGAGAGATTATGCAATGTGCAAACAGCATTATTTGTTTAACACCGTGCCATGCCTTCTCCCCTCGTCATAGGCAATAGATCACTGTTCTGTTTTACTTCACGTGTCCTCTACGATCACTGGTCTTTAAACTCATTTACGTCTTGTTATAACTTTAGTTTTTATCATAAAGAGAATGGTGCAACCTGTTTTGGGAAATATTCTGTCATATTTGCCAAACTGCCAGAACTAAATTCCTTTTGTACACAGGAGGAATTTACTTTTGCCAGCACCCCAATGCCAATCCCTGTCCTGTATCAAAGGGCCATCATGACATTTGGGTCTAGCTCAGGGCCTGGGCCTCTAGCTCCTGACCTGCTGGATGTCTAGCTCAGAACCCGGCTGGGTGGCCTTCCCGAGAACAGGGAGCCACCTCTCACACTGGGCAGCCCCTCTGCAGGGAAAATCTCCTGGGCAGGGTCACGGCAGCCTCCCACCTTTGGAACTGCAGCAGCAGCCTCAGCACAGCAGCCTGGGATGGAAAGACGTGGAGGTGGGGAATAACTTGATCCTTGCCCCGGAGAAGATGGGAGGGAGAGGATGTGGAGGATAGAGATTAAATTACATCTGAAAGGAAGAATAATTGATGCAGGCTGCTGAGCATCCAATCTAGTCAGACAATTTCTTTTTCAAAGAACCTGTGGAAATTGCAGGCACACCCACCCACAGGCACTGATTTCTCTTTTAACCAGCTCTTGCAATAAGAATTTGACTGTAAAAAGGAGACTAAAAGCAAGGGATATGAGTTTAGAAGAGTGACAGAGGCGTTTGGATGTAGGGGATTCCATTGAATTGTTTAGGATTTTTTCTTGTTAATTGTATTCTGTTCAGCTATTCCTTCATTATTTACACCCACTTGTGAAGTCCCACTTAAGGAATTTCTTGGCCGCAGATTTTAAAGCCAGGCAGGCAGTGTCTGTGGGACACGTGGAAAGTGGGGCTGCTTCTCCCGTATGTTCTCAGTTTTGCCTTCCCCATGACCTCTAGCTCTACCTTTGGTCTGGTGTTTAATGTTGATCCAGGAAGAGCTTCATACCCATGGTTACTAATACACAGCAGAGATCAGAGATCAGAGCCCCCACAAGAAACCTGAGATCTTAACCCAGAGCAGGTCTTGGGAGCCGGCTCCTTCACCGCGTGTCATGCATGTCACAAGGTGAGGAAGGCACAAAGTGGTGTCAAGGTCTGCTGCTTCTACAGCAAAAGACAAATTAATTCTTCCCAACCTATCCTTTCACATTCCACTTTCCCTAAATTCTTTATGAAAGCTAAATTTACATATCATTTTCTAACTGAAAAAAAAAATCCAACTACCTCTTAGCTTTAAACTCTTGTTTAAATAACAGCAGCACTGTAGATTTACATACACAGGAAAATAGAAAATAGAGAGGAAACCATTTCTTCCAAGGAAGATTTTATTTCGTAAAATTATTTCTGGGTGGCAGAGTAATAAATTTGAGGGATTTTGTGATGACAGATGAACATTTGTGATGAAATCCTTCTCTCTCCGGTCCAAACTTCATGTCTTCGTATGTGCACATAATTTTACTCAGTCGATTTCCACATCAAATCAGACATGAGATGTTTAAACTAAAACAACAGGGGAGTTTATTTTTCACATGGGCTCTGTACCAGTTTGGATATATTATGTCCCCCCAAAAGCCATGATCCTTAATGTAATCATGTGGGGGCAGATTTGTTAGTCTTTTGATTACGGTGGAACCTTGTCAATTGAGTATTTCCATGGAGATGCGACTTACCCAATTGTTGGTGATACTTTTGATTAGATTATTTCCATGGAGGTGTGGCCCCGCCCATTTGGGGTGGGCCTTGATTAGTTCACTGGAGTATTTAAGAGAGAAGTTAAGAGATGACACATACCCAGATGCTGACTCTTGGAGATGCAGACAGAAGGATGTTTGGAGATGCTAAGCTGAGAGATGAAACCCAGAGGTTGCCCCCACATGCTTAGAGAGAAACTCCCTGGGAGAAAGAAGCAAGGACACCCAGGAACTAAGAGAGAGGAATGAAAACGGAAGCCCAGAGACATTTTGGAGAAAACCATTTTGAAACACAACCCAGGAGCAAAGGACCAGCAGACAGCAGCCATGTGCCTTCCCAGCTGACAGAGGTGTTCCAGATGTCATCAGCCTTTCTTCAGAGAAGGTATGCTCTTGTTGAAACCTTAGTCTGGAAACTTCTATGGCCTTAGAACTGTAACTCTGTGACCTAATAAATCCCCTTTATAAAAGCCAATCCATTTCTAGTATTTTGTGCAATGGCAGCATTAGCAAATCAGAACAGTCTCTGAGCAGGAAGAGCCTCTGGTTACCACCTATGCCCAGGGGCACGGAGGGAATTCAGAAGCCGCCAGAACAGAACAGCTCCGCTTTTCCAAGGAAGACTCAGGTGACAGGAAACCTACAGGCAGAGCACTTCCGCGGCAGACTGGGACACATTGCAGCCATTCTCTGGTAAGCAAGAAAGGCAGTGGAATCCTCTGTGGTCAATAATAATGCAAAAGTGCCATGTCCTGACTCAGAGCAGAGGATAGGGACAAGAGTAAGGTCAAATTCCCAAAGAAGGAGACAGCATTTTCAGCCCCTCCCCAAAGGAGAAGCTGGGTCTTCCTTCTGCTTGGGGGCAGCTGGCTCTGTAAACTTGGAGGCAGGAAGTCCCAGCTCTCCTGGGCCTGTCTGAAGAGCAAGCGGGCAGTTGCTCTTTGCCTGAGGGGCTGAGGAGTCACAGAGCTCACCCCATGGGAATAGTCCTGGTGAGCTTGACCCAAAAACGATGCCCTTGTTAGTGCAGTGGCAGCGGAATCTGCCACTTGCAGGGTGCCCGGGCCTTGTGCAGCTCCCAGGCTCCCAGGCCTCCAGGGGTCCAGAGCAGTACTGGGAGACCCTGAGTGATGGGGTAATGCGAGGGTCTGAAGCAGGCCACATGGGCCTCCAAGGGACACCAGGAAGGGCTCCCTGGGACACGCCACGCCACAATGATGCCCTCTTCTGCAATCTAAAGATTAAACATCTCCTTCCTTTGTTAAATATTTTTGGTACATAATGGGCCAAATAGATATCTCGGAAGCACCATCCAATAAGATCTACTTCCCCAATCTCTAGGAGAGCATCAGGACAAGAGCAAGGTGACTTATCCTGCGTAACTCCAGCTGGGCCTGTGCTGTCCCACCCACCAAAAGGCTGGATTAGTGAAGGCCTGGCCCGCAGCGCTCCCCGGGGCCTTTGGCGAGGGGTAAAGGGTAAGGAACCAGCCAAACATCAGGACGAAACAAAGGAAGGTTTCTGCCTGAGTGCAAGGTTGGGGCCTGAGAAAACACTGGACACCCAAGGGGTCAATTGAAGTTTCCCACATGGAGCAGAAACATGAGTGTGGAAACAAACAGGATGGGGATGGAGAATTCACACCACTTGTAGGTGTCCCCCTCTGACCTTCCTAAGTGTGCCCCGTGCCTTTAAAGGGCAGGAAACAAATGCACAGGTTTTAGGATTCAGTGATGTCAAAGCATGTATTTATGCTTGGTTCTCAGTAATTAATCAACAAGGAAGGGGTCCTCCTTACATTTTTCTCTGCATTGAGAAAACATCATGGAGTGGACATGCAGTGGCCAGAGGGGTGGCTGGCAAGTGAATGCTCAGGGCCATCACCATTTCCACGCGTGCCAGCAGAGACTTCCCGTTACTAAGAGAGAGCTGGTCCTACCCAGCCACCTTTTCTTCTCAAGTCAAGGAAAAGGGGAAGCATCAAATCAGCTAGGTGCTGGAGAGCCCCTCAGACTTGTCCCTCCATTAGTCAGGAAGACAGGCTCTCCTTCTGCCCCTACCCCACCGAGAACAGTTGCTAGATGAGGACCATCCCCTGGGATGGGTGTGAGCTGGGTGAGGCAACTGTTCCCGTAGGGGGGTCAAAGTGACATAGCCCAGCATCCACTGCTGTCAGCTTTAGATGGTGACCAAATGTGCAGCATCAGCTGGGGACCTTTGAGAAGATGGCAAGCCCTCCACTACAAATACCCGCTTGAAAAGAAATTAACCTGGTCAAAAAGGAGCAAGTCCTAAAAAACATGTGGTGGTTATGTTGGTTTCAAACCGCTATATCCTCTAAAATTGGAACGAGGTTTTCAAAAAATGCCTCATGTGCTCCATTAGCCCTGAAAAATTGTCAATTAAGTAACTGAAATGAGCAAAATTTATGAATTCACATTTGCCCTTTTAACACACCCTCTTTCTAGGCCACAGGATGTCCTTAAACCATCAATCTATAAAGAGTCAGATATTTCTAACCTTTGTAGGACACAGGAAAGTATATAAAAACATGATGTCTCACCTTTTTCTTCTCTGACCTTTCAACAAAGACTGAAAATAAATTATTATACATCTAAGATATGTTAAACATGGCAATGTATAAAATTTAGTTGTTCAATTTCCCATGCTTTTCAACAAATATTTATCAAACAGCTTCTCTGTGCAATGATGAAAAAAAACAGACATGGCACCAGTGTTTGAATTATTTACAGTCTATAGAAAAGACAGACAAGAAAATTACAAAAATAAATTAAATAATTACAAATTGCTTCATGAGCTATTTCAATCTGCGTACCTACACATACTTTCATAGGAGGGAGATATTTAAAAAAAAAAAAAAAAAAAAAAATATATATATATATATATATATATATATATATATATATAATGCAACAAGTATATTAATAATATAAAAACCATAATGGTGATGATGATGACTTTTGTCAAGTATTCACAGGCCTGCTCTGCCTGGTCCTTCATATGCACCATCTCGTGTAATCATCACTATAATCCTAAGAGATTGTCTCCAATCATCCCATGAGGAAACTGAAGCCCAGAGACTGTAAATCACTTGCTCTAAGTCACATTATCTATCTGTCTGTTGGGATGTGAATCCAAGCAGCCTGACTCAAAAATCAACACAGCTTTTCTGCTTACTGAATTTAAGCCATTTGAGGTGTTGTATTAGTCAGGGTTCTCCAGAGGAGAAAAACCAACAGGAGAGAGAAGGAGGGGGAGAGAGAGACAGAGAAAGAGAGAAGTTAATTTATTATAGGAATTGGCTCACAAACTCAGGGACAATCTAAATTCTGTAGGGCAGTTCACGAGCTGGAAACTCCCAGAAAGATACAGTTGAATCGCAGAGGGAAGCTGGCTGGCTGAAGTAGAGGCAGAGACGCTTTTTCGCGACTTCTGAAATCCTCAATTCTGGCATTTAAGACCTCCAACTGATTGGGTGAGGAGACACCACACACCTCTGAGGGCAATCCCTTATCCACTGAGGGCAATCTTTTATGATGATCATAGATGCAATCAACTGGCTATAGATGCAATCAGCTAATTGATGATGTAAATCCACCTACAAAATATCCCCAGAATAACAACTGGGCTGGCACTTACTTGACCAACCCACTGGACACCATAAGCCAGTCAGGTTGATGGATAAAATTGACCTTCACAGATGTTACATTTCTTTTTTGACTGTTTTTTTTTTTTTTTTTATAACACATTCAAATATTTCTCTGAAGGAAATGTGTTTCCTTCCTATTGTCATGTGGTCGTTTTGCTTCATTTTTCTTCACCATCTGTCGTGTGACTAGCTGATTGATCATCAGTAGATCTGAGTTTCCAAATATTTCGTACCAACAGAAGCCCCCAAGCTGATTTCAAACCAGCTGCCACGGAGCCAAGAAAACAGAGCACACTGAGTTGCCAAATCCATAATATTTGATGGTTTTCGAGGAGGCTTCTGCGTGCAGTTTCTACTAATGTTAAGAGCAGTTAAATGTGTCAATTTCCTCTGAAAATGAACAGGACCCCTTTGATTTGAGAGTAAGAATGATTATATGAATGCCAAGAAACTTAATATTTGGATTTTGTAGATTACAGATATTGCCTATTGCCCCTTCTTTATTGCAGCTAAGTCCTGCCACCCGCCCCTGGACACCTGGGGCTGGGAGGTCTTATGGGTTGGATTGTGCCCCCAGCAGACAAGTTCAAGTCTAACCCCCAGAACTTAATGTGGCCTGAATTGGAAATAGGGTCTTTGAAGATGTGACTGAGAAAATGAAGACAAACTAGATTAGGGTGGACCCTCATCCAATATGACTGATGTCCTTATGAGAAAGGGGGCATTTTGCAGATGGTCACAGAGAGACATCGGGGAGAAAGCCATGTGAAGAGGAGGGAGTCAGAGCTGGAGTGATGCATCCACAAGCCAAGGAGACCACGGATGGCTGGGAGCTGGCAGAGGCAGCGTGACCCTCCCACAGCTTGATTTGGGTCTCCCAGCCTCCAGAACTGTAAGAAGTAAATTTCTATTGTTTAAAGCCCACCCATTTGTGGTACTTGTCACAACAGCCCTAGGAAACTAAGGTAGTGAGGAGGGGCTCTTGAGGGTGTGGGTTCAGGTGGTGGTTGAACTTCTGGCAGAACAGTGAGCCTGGGTGCCCTGCTCTGTGCTGGGGACTTCACACTCAGCGTCACTCCCCTCACAGCTGGCTCTGCTGAGGCCAGACCATCACTGCCCACCCCGACCACTGCTGCCTCCTTCTGGGGCTCTTCTCTGGGGCACGCAATGACTCTACTGGTCTTTCAGCAAAGCCACAGAGGGTCTCTTCTTTGGGCACATGATTGGTTTCTGGTCTTCCCCTCACTTCTTCACCCCTACAACTTCCTTAATATATCCAGCAGAGCCTCCCCCCTTCATCAACTACTTATTTGTTCCTCTCCTTATCACTTTATACTGTTTAAAATTGGAATTTCTATTTTGTTATTAAAAATGAATGGTCATTGTAGAAAATTGAGATACTATACCAAAATAAAAATAAAAATAAATAACCCATAGTCCCCCAGTCAGATATAACTATGGTTGAAATGTTGTATTTCCTTCGAGTTGTAAATGTATGCTCATTTTGTATGTACTATTTTTACCCTATTTTAAAACTTAATACAACACCATGACAATTTTTCCATGTTGTTGCCTATTTGTCAAAAAAAACATTAAAAATTATTTGTAATGTTCTAGGCTATAGTTATATCATAATATCTTCCTATTCCTTGACATTTAGATTTGTACAAAGGAAGAATTAAACTGCCCAAAAATATATAATGATACAAGGACAATATTAATTTTTTATTCTTGTAAAGACCAAGGCAGGCAGCTCTCCTCCACGTGGTGGTTTAGAGACCCAGGCACCTCCTATAACTGTGGTTCCGCCATCTTGCAGAAACTTTTCCTCAGCTGTGTTCAGAGTCAGAAGGCAAAGAGAATTTGCAGAATGTATATTTGCATTTGTGTTTGTTAATCTTGTTGTTTTTATGTTTGAACAATCTCAAAATTGTAAAGAAGGTTGCAAGAATTTTTAAAATTCATGAACCATTTGAGACTAAGTTGCTTTAAGTGTGTATTTCCTACAAGCACAGATATTTGGCTACATAATTAAAATAATACCATCAAGTTCAGGAAATTAACATGGATATAGTAATACCACCTCATCTTCAGATCCCATTCCAGTTTCACCAAATGCCCTAATAATGTCCTTTATATAAAAGGATCTAATCCAGAATGACATTGCATTTCGTTGTCATGTCACTTTAGTCTTCTGGAATCTTGAACAGTTCCTCAGAAATTCCTTGGCTTTCCTGACCATGCCACTTTTGAAGACTACAGTTATTTTGTAGAATGTCCTTCATGACTTTGGGTGATGTTTCCTCGTGAGTAGATTCGGGTTGTGCATCTTTGTCAGGATTTCCACAGAGGCGATGCTGTCTTCTATCCTACCCAGTGGGATGCTACTTGGATTTGCCCTGTCACTTGTCATGTTCTCTCTGCTCACTTGATTAAGGCGGCATCTGCCAAGATTCTCCACTGTAAACTTACAGTTTTCCCTTTGCCATTAATCAGCACTTTGTGGGGAAGGACTTTGAAACTGTGTTATCCCACTTCACATCAAAATTTTAGTTTATTCTTTATTTATTTAACTCAATGTGGACTCATGGATTCCCACTTCATTCAATGGATTGCAATCTATTACTGTCTTCTGTTCTGATGCTCAGATCAACCCAGATTTGGCCAATGAGAGTCTGTTCAAGCCTGTACCCTTTGGACTTACCCCAGTATTCTTTGAGAACTTTCTTACTTTCTGTCACAACAAGATGTTCTAGGCCCATCTTGAGCTTGTCTACCCCAGCTCTGGAATCAGCATTTCTCCAGAGAGCCCTGGTTTTTTTTAGAGGACATTGGTATTTAGAAACAAAGGTTGGCCTTCTGGGTGTGCTCGTTGCTTTGGTTGTATAGCTGTTTCCAGGCCCTCTTGGTAGACAGAGCTAAGTTAAATATATGTATATATATATATATTCACATCAATATTTATTTCTAAAACTATTTATATTTATGCAATCCACCACTGTTTTAAAGTCTATAGTGTCTTCCATTATTTTTATGTCAGAAACTCTTTGCCCCTCAAGATTATTTATTTACATTTTCTTCTAGTTTTCTAATGGTTTTCTTCATTATGTTTAGCAACTCATCTGGAATTTATCTGGAGTATGTTATAAGATGAAACTCTAGTTTATTTATTATGTTTCTACAATTCTCCAATCTCCATTATAATTTTTGGACCAACTCAGTCCTTCCTTATTTATAATATTCTATTTTTTATATATTCTCACTTTTTATATACTAGGATTTCAGAGCTTTCCACTCTGTTGATTCTTTTGCATTACCATCATTGTAGTATTATATTATATATATTTTTATTATTGTTATTTTTCTATTAGAGAAGTTGTGAATTTACAGAACATTCATGCATAAAATATAAGATTTCCATATACCACCCTACTATTAAATCCTCGAATTGGTGTGGTATATACATTATGTTACATTTCAATGTCTGCTGGGGTAATTTCCCTCACCAGACATCTTGCATGTTAATGCAATAATATTTTGCTGCTCCCCAAACATTTGGAAGGTCAGTCAAATGACTGAGGAAACAGTTTGGAGTCTGAGGACTTTGTGTCATTCCCCAAATTCCTTACACATTAAACAGTCATGTTTCCTTGTCCTGGATTCTCCAGAGGGGAGACTGGACGCTCTCCCCAGCGTCCTGGTGGAGTTCAGGCATGTTGGTGGCGCCTTGCTAATTGGGCAGCTCACCAGGGCACCTGCAGGGAAGCGTATCACTAACGGGCAGGCAGGTTTTGGTCCTTCCATCCAAACAGGAAAACTAAGCTCACTCCACTCTAGTATCATTCAACAGCTTTCTACCCGCTCTTGGGTTTCCCAATTATTAGATATTCATTTGGGCAGAACAATTTGCACCTCCAAGCAAGCCTAGGGAATGAACACAGACCACACAGGAGTTAAAATCTAAATTGACCAAAGAATGAAAACCTAAAAATGTGAAAACAAAGCATGAAAAACAGGTCTTCCATTTTGTCTTGTAAAACCCAGGAATTCTATTTCCTCTCGTTTTATTCTGGTCATTACTGCTCGTCATTTCTTCCTGGTGGCGAGGAGGATAATGACGCCTGTTTGGAGGGGTAGAGTCTTGCTTGGATGGTTTCTAGCTGGTGGCAACACACAGCCCAGCAATCCTACACTGCCGTTCTGTGGCTCTCCCACACGCAGGCTGCTAGTATGTCCTTAATTTCTCGCTCCACTGATTTACACATTTGTAAATGTGTAACTGTATATCTGGGACTTGACACAGTGGCAGAGTAAGGAAAAAAAAAAACCCATAATCTCTTAAATGGTGAGTGGGCAAGTGTCCAGAAAGCACTGTTACCTGAAACAGCAGAGCGACAACAGACACGCTGATGTTGGAAGACAGCGCAAAGCTAGATGAGAATGCCAGGTCATCAGCACTTAAATATTTCATATTGTTTTCAAAGGTGCAAGTTTTATTACTCAGTTCTGCAATGGTATATTTGCACAGAAAATGCTAAGTGGCTATTAAAGACAATTTCATTAAACAAGATCCAATAGAAAGGACCTTAAAAAGAAACAGTAATATCAGTAATTCAGTTGGAAAGGGGTCTTTGTGGGTGCCTACACAGCCACAATATACAACTGAGCCTATTTACTCTTTTCTGCCTCTAAAAATGGGTCAATTTACATAGCACTTTGGGCTTGTAAAATACTTTCGTATATATTCCATTTATTGAGGCCAGTTCAGTATCATACACTGCAATGAGACAGTAGGTCTTACTCATTGAATCCTTGCAAGGGTATCATAGCATGACTTTCTGGTTTGCCCTTTTAAAACAGATGAAGGATCCAGAAGTTAGAGGCTAGGCCATTTCCCCTGGTGTTAGGAAAACAGATTTTCCTTCTGAGTTTGGTTACCCCAGCACTGTACTACCTGTAGACTTCAGAGACTATTCTGGAAGTGTTTCTTGACAAGCCTATTTTTCCAATGTTAGCTCTCCTCTGAGATCTCCTTTGTATCCTCACCTGTCCCCTCCCTATCTTCAAATCTTTCATGGAGGCAGCCACAAAGAGGGGCTCAGTATGGACCCAGAGGTGGAGCCCAGTTATCTTCACCAGCAGGAAAGATCAGGTATGAGGAGCTGAGACAAAATTCAGGATGTCAGGGGCTGATGAAATGTATTTCAAATACTTGGACTCTGAGAGATCCATCCCGTTTTGGCATTGGGGTAGAAGCTATGCATTTCGTCTTTGCAACATAAAATGAGGAACTGGATTCTTCCCTTTGCACCAAGACTTGAAGGAAATAAAAAGCTTTCACATACTTTCCTTCGTTCTTTCCTGGATCTGAAGTGGTGGCTAACGTGCAGGCCTGGTTTTTAAGTCAGATTGTAGGATGTTCACAAAATCTTTTATATTTAGCAACATGAAATTAAATTAATACCTGTTTTTAAGAGTATTAAATCAAATATTTGGAAAACAACTTGGGTCATACTTGATACACAGCAGGCACATGGGGAAGGACCACTGGTTGCCAGTTTCTTACATTCTTCATCTTTTCTCAATTTGAGTCTCAGTAGCTCCTTTCAAATAATCCAAATGAAAGTAAATTCCTTCATTCTACTATTTCAACACCAATACAAAGTGATTCCAATGAAAATATTTTATTTTTCTTAATAAAACCAGTAAAACTAAATTAATGCTATTTTCACCTTTCAACTGAGCTTTGCAGGAAAATAGTTTATATGAATATATACAAAATGTTCTCACACATTTTTAATGAACTATGGTCATAAAATTTTATATTTTTCAAATGTTTCTGAATACTGCTCATTTTAGAGAGTTTACAGATTTTAAAGTAATATTTCTCTATAGTTATTTAAGCCAATATAATTGGTTAAAATTATTAAACCAATAAAATAATTTTAGTTTAAAGTACCAGCCCGAGCAGGAATCTTGGTTATAGCCTCAGTAGCCATGGGAATTGGGGAAGTGACTTAACTGCCCCAGACCTCAATTTTCTGGTGCTTAAAATGGAAATAATAATAATAATAATAGCAATAATAATTTTTTCCACCCTGGGATGTCCCTAGGCCTAGATAAGAACTAAAGGCCATGCCCTGGAGGGTCCGTGGTCCCACCCCACCGGGTGCAGCTCGGCTGTGTGTAGAGGGGTCCTCTGGGGTTCACCACAAGCTCTACTTTCCTGGCTTCTGGCTCCTGCCCTGTATCTCCCAGCTGTTTATCAGGCAGTTCTGCTTCCGTGTCTCACATCCAACCTGTCCTAAATCCATGTCCTCCCAGAACGCTCTTCTCCCTGATTTTCCCATCGCCGTTCTCTCTCCTCTTCAGAATCACTCTCGAGTCCCTCCTTTTGCTTAAATATGACAGTGAAGGAGACAGAAGTGCCCGTTCTGTTGGGGGCAGCCCTGTCAGGTGCCTCTAGACTTACTTGCCTGGTTATTGTTCGACTGTCTGATGGTTCCTGCAAGGCTGAAAGCCCCATGGATTCTGAGACGTGTCTGCTTGTCCATGGCAGTATCTCTAGCACCTGCACAGACTCTGGTAATTGTTGGCACCCAACAAATACTGGTTGACTATTGATCTGCTCTCCATGATATTTATATTTTTTGTCCCACGCTGTTATCACCATTCCCAACAACACCTTCTTTTGAAAAACCCTGCTGTAAGAAGGCTTGGAATCATCAGACATATGAGTTTGAATCCTGGTTCTGCCACTTCCTAGCTGTGTGGCCTCAGGGATTCTTCGACCCTTGGTTTGCCTATTTCTCGAATGGAAATGATAAAACACACCCCATAGGGTTGAACAGAGGATTAAAGGAAATATTATACTTAAAGGGCTTGGGCAGTGCCCAACGCACAATGAATTTTCCGTGTGTATTGGCTAGAGGGGAATAGGAAATAAGGGGCACAAAAGACAAATTTCCTCCTAAATTGCAATATATATGCTTGGGAACTCTAGTTCTTTCAACTCTCCTTTAAATCTAACTGCCTAAATTTCATTCCTTCAGGACTTTACTCTCTGTTTAAAATTGACTGCTACTCTGATAAAGAATAGTACCTGCTAATAGCTGGTCTCTTTTGAGCCTAATGTGTTACCTCTTTGGTAATGTTTTTCATTTTAACAGATCCCCCAAATGAAACAAAAGAGCAGCTGTGAAGATGAGACGCTGGAGCACCACGGCTGGCAGGCAGGTGGGTTTTCTCCCGAGGCTCTGTCCCTTGACCTCCTCCATCAGGCTCAGGTTTGTAAAAGCCTCCAAGGTCAGCCTGCAGGTGAGACAGAATGTTCTGGAGGAGCTCCCCATGGCATTCTGAGACCCTGAATGGGTCCTTGGGCTGCTGGTTGAACTCTGATCTTAGGAATTCAGACTTGTCCCATCCTGGTACCACTGTCCCTCTAGAAGTAAGTCCAGCTCTCCTCTTTCTAGTCTTCCTCCGAGAGGCTGGCACCCTTGCCCCGAACCCAGAGGGCTTGCTCGTTTGCCTTTATGCTCTGACAGATTTCCCTCAATGCCACCTCTCTCTGCTCACCTGCTTCCGAAACCCACCTGTGTTGGATCTACCTGGCCTTGCATTCTAGTTGCCTGTACCGGCTCCTCCTCCCTGGCCACGAGGTCAGCTGCTCACAGAGGCCCCCATGTGTGTCCACATGCTCTGGATGCTGAGCTCTTCCTGCCCAACTGACCTGTCTCCAAGAACCCGCTTCTGTGGTGCTTGAGGAAGCCAAGAAATCATCTTCCAGCCTGTCTTCACCCAGTGGAGTTGCCTGGATCATTAGCTGTGATCCCAAGATGAGAGGGAGGAGGTACATAGTGCAATATGCCAATCAAATCATTCTGTGCAGGAAGCTATTTATCCCACCTCCCTGAAAGCTAACATCTTCAATTCATTGAGTTAGTCATACCTGGAGAGTCAATTTTAAAACACTGAATAGTTAACAAAACAAAACAAAAACCAAAAACAAAGTAACAACCAAATCTCCTTGAATTATAATTTATCTCAAGTTCCTGTGATTATATTTATTATTAAGCTAGCTTTAATATAATTATAAAAGCGATTACAGTTTATCTGGCATGAAGTAGTCTTAATCATGACAGGATTTGGGAATCTTCGTCAGATGATCTCCATCTTAAGGTATATTGTAAAATTACCTGTAAAGCTCTCAAAAATCATAACCCAAACTTTCTTTAATGTTGACAATAAATATGCAGTAGCACATTTATCATGAGATATCACAGATTTCTGTAATCAAAACTTTAAAGTGATAAGTAATCATAACTTCCAAAATATTGGGAATGACTGGCATCTGGTTTTGGAAGCATGGCTTCTGTTACACCAGAGAATCAATAATATATAGCCCATCTGTCATATCTGAGAGTAATTTGGAATTCTCCAGGTTTTCCTACCAACCCACTATTATAAATTATTATTAAAGCCTTGTGCCCATGGAGCAGTGAAAATCTTTGGTAGATTTGATAATGCTTCATAAACTTTCTATGATAAAATGTATTTCATTTTCCGAATAAAGAATTTGTAAAGGAGCTCTTATATACAAATCACAAGTGGAAAACTTATTTTTTATTGTCTTATATAATGATCCGAGCAACGTAAAGTTCAGTTAGAAAAGACTTAGACCTCTGTTTCCGCATGATGGAATAACTGACACTAGACTTGTTCTCCCACTGGAAAAAATTGGAAAACTGTACAAAATATATGAAACAAACTGTTTTTAGACAGTGGTTAACAGGAAGCACAGGGCTTTGATCTCTGACACAAATGATACAAATAATATGAGCCTTCAACTGCCCCAGGTTTCTACTAGGAAGTACTTTGGGATGCTAGCCTAAGAAGAAGGGATCAAAGCAGAAGACAGCCATCTCCATGAGTTGATTGGAGGGAGACAAGAGTTCCTGGACAGTGAGGGAGCTGAGATTTTCTAAAAGGGCACTGGAGAGGAGGAAGCTGCTTTAGAATGACTCTCCATGAAACTGAACTATAAACTGAACCTTTGCAAATACTTGAATTCTTACTAACCTAAATAAGAAAACCAAGATATACAAAGAGCCCTGCCTTAGTAGTAGGGCTAAACTAGCCCTAGCAGGAAGTCTATTCTACATCTGTGCTAACAGAGCTTAAAACAAGTCTTGGGAGAGTGAGTAGCTTTGTAGCCTCTCAAAATAAATATTCAGAACTGCTGAAAGGAATATAACAAAATCTAGACACTCGACAATGTATCTACAATGTTCAGCATTTGATAAAGAATTACTAGACATGCAAAAAAATTAGAAAATATGTCTCATAATCAGGAGCAAAATCAATAAATTAAAACAAACCTGGAGATGATCTGGAATTAGTAGATTTTAAACATTTATATAAATATACTAAGGATCAAAAATAAAACATGAACATCATTAGTCATCAGGAAAATACAAACTAAAACCACAATGAGATCCCATACATAGTCACTAGAATTGATATGACTGGTAATACCAAGTGTTGATACCAAATTGATATGACTGGCAATACCAAAACGACTGGAATTTTAATGCCTTCCTGGTGTAAAATGGGAAAATAACTTTGGAAAATTGTGTGGCAGATTCTTATAAAGTTAAATATAAACTTACTATATGACCCAATCATTTCCCTCCTAAATATTTACTTATGAGAAATGGAAACCTATGTCCACTCAAAGATAGTACATGAATGTTCACAGTAGTTTTATTCATAACAGCTTTAATCTGGAAACACCCTAAATTCCATCAACAGGTGAAAGGAAAATCAAACTGCGGTATATTCATACAATGGAATACTACTCAGTAATAAAAAGGAATGAATTTCTAATACATACAATGACATGGATGAATCAGAAAAACACATTATGCTGAGTGAAAGAATTCAGAAACAAAAGAGAACATAGCATATCAGCCTTTTTATATGAAATTCTAGAGCAGACAAAACTAATCTATAATGATATAACACAGATCAATTGTTCCTGTGGTGGGGGGGGGATTGATTGTGAAATAGCACAAGTGAACTTTTGGGAGTAATGCTGTAAATTTTGATTCTAATATGGTTACATGCTTAAATACATTTATCAAAATTCATCAAACTGTTCACTTAAAATGGATTCATTTAAAAATACATAACTTATGTAATTTAAAAGATGATTTTAAAAATGACAGCTTTTCTTACTTGCTTCATACTGTTAAAAAATATTTCATCATGCTTGTGACATAGTTCACATAGTCATTTTACCGTGGGGAAGGTATGACTCACGTCTTATGACTTAATGAACATAGAAATGTGTTCTTCCACATCCACAAAATCCAAAATGTTTCTATCATTTAGAAATTTACAAAAATAAATTATTGGTTGTGAGCCTCTGTCCCTCATTTTAATACAGATATCTTGATGAAGGTATTATCAGTCACTTCTATCTTAGAGTGAATGAGATTATTGAATCCTTGGGTAATTTTAGGATGAGGAGAGAGCGGCAAACACAAAAACTATAAGACCTGTGAGTCATTGAAAAATGTTGTAGTAGAAGGAGAGAGAGAGAGACAGAGAGACAGAGAGAGAGAGAGAGAGAGAGGTTCAGCAGACAGGGAAAGTATGAGAAATTGATAGCAAATTTCATCCACACTTTATTTATGGCCTGGCCAAAATTAGGCTACCATATGCTGATTGTATAATAGCTACAATTTTTCAATTCCACCAGAAATTAGGACTCAAGCGATCTTTGTTCATCAGAATATTCTTAAACATGGTGTATGGAAAAGTCTTCCATAAATGCTAGCTCAAAATTTATAGTTTAAGGAGAAACATTTCTCCTTGAACTCTATCAATGTGGGGAATTTTTAAATAGAATTAATTTTCAAAATTCTCTATAAGGTTAGAATTGCAGGCTTTATTCTTCCCAGAGAAGACAAATGGCTTCTAATACCCTAAAGTTAGTGTAAAAACCATGACTGGAATTTCCAATTAAGAACTCTTCACTAGATGACATGGAATGAAAACTTAATGTTGTCACCATTTCAAACTCATATGCCATGTTTCAGAAACAGAAGCAATTCTGTAAGTGGTGATGCTGTCGGACAATGTTGAGATGTGCTATCTGGCAATTGGCTTCTCTCGTGTGATTGTGAGTTCCCTGTGAGCCTGGCTTTGCAGAGGAACAGAGAGCCAGAAAGGAAAAAAAAAAAAAAAAGATAAAAAAATTGTAGCTATTGTGCTGGTTTGGAGCTGTTATGTGCCCCAGAAAAAGCCATGTTCTTTTAATCCATTTCTGTGGGAGTAGACCTATTGTGGGTCTAGAATGGGTGATTGTTAGGTTATTTCAATTGAAGTTAATAGTTTTCAATTATTTTGATTAGGTTTTTTCAATTGAGATGTGACCCAACCCATTCAAAGTGGGTCTTAATCCCTTTACTGGAGTCGTTTATGAGAGGGTAAAAGACAGAAAAGGTTGAGAGAGCTTGGAGAGAAGAAGCCCAGAGAAGCTAAGGGAGACCCACAGAAAGTCACAGAGGAAGCCACTGCTACCAGAAGGTGAGAGCAACGTAACGTGGGAGGGAAGGGTTTCCCAGCAGACACCGGCCATGTGCCTTCCCATGTGACAGAGATGTCCCAGCCTTTCTTCAGAATCCAGGTATCATCCTGTTGATGCCTTAATTGGGACATTTTCATGGCCTAAGAACTGTAAATTATAAGTTAATAAATCTCCACTGTAAAAGCCAATCCATTTCTGATATATTGCATTCTGGCAGCTTTAGCAAACCAACACAGTTAATAAAGGAGACCTTGAGTTGGTTTATGTATATTTTTCTCTTTTTCTCCCCTCTCAGAGCAAGCCCAACATAGGAAGCCTCCAAAAGCAAGTGCCCAGATTGCTTTGAACCTTCAGAGTGCATGGACCATGCACGTTTTTCCAGCTCAGGATTCCTTGTCCAGGGGTTTCCCTCCAAGTAGAGAAGCTGGTATCAGCCAGGCAATACAACATGGTTCTCTAAATCTATGATTTATTATTTCACACTGACTTAACTAAAGCACCAGGCTTGTAGCATCTGGAATCTCTCTCAAGATGTATTTGGCATTAAAATTTCTAAACACTGTGCCAAATTAGGCTCTCAAGAGACTGTGCCAATTTATATTCCTACTAGCGGCATTACCAAAATCATCTTGAATCCTAGATATTGCCAACCTTTTAAAGCATGTGCAATCTGACAGTTGATAAACATCATATTATTTAAAAATGCACATTTCTTTGGGCCCTAAAAATGTGAATCTCTTTATATATTTATGATTCATATGTATTTTTTCTTATAGCAATTGTCTAGTCATATTTATTTTTCTATTATAGTACTATTTTTATTAATGATTTGTAAAAGCTTTTTATACATTAAGGATTTTACCTGACAATGCACAATTTTCCACACATTTCAGGAGGTTCCATTAAATTTCTGAAATCTATCCATATATCCCCAGGGTCTAGATGTCCAGATATTAAAGGTTAAGAACCTCTGCTATGAATTCTGTCTTTCTTGTCATGCTGCAAAAGGCATATCCCATGCAATATTGTATTTGTTTACCTTTTTCAGGTTTTCTTTCAGTATTTTTTCAGATTCAGGATACACATTTCTATATTTTAAAAATCCATTTGGTAAAGTCGAGAGGTCACTCTAGAGGGCATTCTTGTGCGCTATATAGATATCCCTTTTTAGTTTTTAGTGTATTGGAATAGCTAGAAGGAAATACCTGAAACTGTTGAACTGCAACCCAGTAGCCTTGATTCTTGAAGATGATTATATAACTATGTAGTTTACATGATATGACAGTGTGATGGTGAAAACCAAGTGGCTCGTACTCCCTTTATCTAGTGCATGGACAGATGTGTAGAAAAATGGGGACAAAAACTAAATGAAAAATAGGGTGGGATGGGGGGATGGAATGCTTTGGGTGTTCTTTTTTACTTTTATTTTTCTTCTTTTTTTTTGAGTAAGGAAAATGTTCCAAAATTGATTGTTGTGATGAATGCACAACTATATGATGGTACTGTGAACAATTGATTGTATACTGTGGATGATTGTATGGTATATGAATGTATCTCAATAAAACAGAATTTTTTGAAAAAACCGATTTGCAACTTATTTTGTTTGTTGGAAATGAGGTAGAGATCCATCTTTATTTTTACAAAATGGCCAATTTTCTAGCACCATTTATTGGATAATCTATGTTTACCCAACTGATAAGAAGGTTTATCTTTATCATAGACCACATTTCCCCATATTCTTGTCCTAATTCTAAATCTCAGTTGAATTCTCTATTTTCTTCCATTGAGCTATCTATTATCTGGACTTGTACCATACAACCAGCAGACACTGTTGGTTGCTTACCCACTATTCATTCTCATTCTCATCCTTTTTTCACATTCTTCCTTACTATTAGAAGACCAGTTTTGATCAGAGTGTCAATGTGCTGAGTCAAAGCATATTTTTTTTTTAAATCAGCTTTCCTTGCAGCTGGGTTGGTCATGCAACAGTTCTAGGTGATTGCAACATAAATGAAAATCACTGTGGGGGTTTCTGGAAAGGCTCTTTAAAAGGGGCCAACTCACCTGACTCACGTCCTTTATTTCTTGTCCATGCATTTCTTGTTCACTGGATCCCAAAAGTGATGTTGGATGTGGAGCCACCATCTTGTGCCAACGAGATAACAAGCTTGAGAATAAAAGCACTCGCTGAGGATGGCTAAGAAGAAATGATTGGGGAAGCCGTTTCCTCCCGAAGGGATTGTGGAACTTCTGTGCTGGTCCCCAGCTGCCTGCCCCTAGATTTCCTGGTATGTGAGAGGAATAAAACTGATCATTCTTAAAGCTACTGCTTAAACTAGTTTTCTGCTTCTTATTGGTTAATTTGGTAAGCTATTCTTTTTTTTTTAAATACTTTTTATAGCTACTCACATACTTATTCCTTCAGAAGAAAACTAAATTTTTCTCCGATTCTTAAGAAACAATCTTATTGGATTTTTATTGGAATCTCCTTAATTCATATTCTAACCCTGTCTCCAAAACCAGACTGCTTGAGTTTGAAACCTGATTATGCCACTTAGTAGCTGTACAACTTCAGTTCTCATTTGTAAAATGGGGATATAGTAGCATTGAATTCCCAGTGTTGCTGTGATGTTTAAATGAGTGAATATTTGTAAAACATTTAAAACAGAACCAGGCACACAGAAATTGCTTAATAAACATCAGCTGTTATTTTAAATAGATCTATTTAGAAAGTGTTAATTCAGTGATATTTTCTTATTACTCATAAACAACTATGCTCTTTATTATATCCAATTCCCTTTCATAAGACTGCAGAGTGTTTTTTTAGATTATTAAAAACATTTTATTTTGAAATACTTTCAAACTTACAAGACAGTTACAAAAATAGTACAAATACCATACAGAGAACTCCAACATACTCTTGTCCCCCAGATACCCAGATCCACCAATTTTAACATTTTGTCACATTTTCCATATCATTCTATCATCTATCTATCCATCCATTTAACAATCCACTTCTTGAATACTTCCTGTATACATCATGCTCCTTGAACAAGGCTACTCACTTATGTAACCATCTTAAGTATATTTATCGAATCAAGAAATTTAACATTGACATAAAGCATACAGTCTATAT
The DNA here is from genome assembly GCF_015220235.1 of Choloepus didactylus. NCBI lineage: Eukaryota > Metazoa > Chordata > Mammalia > Pilosa > Megalonychidae > Choloepus > Choloepus didactylus. Next base: position 9,455,112 of record NC_051311.1, on the reverse strand, counting down.
TCCACTTTTTTCATGTCCCAATAGTGTCCTTTTGACCCTTTATCTCCTCCTTTATTAGATCCTGTCCAGGATCACATATTGCATTTCATTGTCATCGTCTCTTTAGTTGTTCTTTCTTTTTTTTTTTTTAATTGTAGGAACATACATACAACATAAATCTTCCCGTATCAGCCACTCCTGAGTATACAATTGAGTGGGATTAATCACATTCACACTGCTGTGGTATCCTCACAACCTCCCATTACTAAAACTTTCCCATCTCTCCAAACAGAAACCCTGTACCTATTATGCATTGACTCCCCCATTCACACTGTCCGCTACCCCCACAGAAACCGGTACTCTACTTTCTGCCTTTGTAAGCATGTATATTCCCCAGTATTTTCTTTATAGTGACCATGGGGCTTAAATTTAACATCCTAAATCTGTAACAGTTTCAATTGCTTTGATACCAAATTAACTTTACTAGCATACACAAACTATGTTCCTATATCCCTCCACACCCCTACACTTTTATGTAGTTTTTCTCACAAATTACATGTTTATATATTATGAGTCCAAACCACTGATTTATCATTACATTTGATGCATTTACCTTTTATATACTGCAGGAAAGAAAAGTGGAGCTATAAATAAAAACTGCAACAGTACTAGCATTTATATTTACCCATGTCGTTACCCTTACAGGAGATCTTTATTTCTTCATGCAGCTTCATTCTATTGTCTATTGTCCTTTCTTTTCAACCCGCAGAACTCCCTTTAGCATTCTTTGTATGGCCATTCTAGTGGTGACAAATGTCACAGTTTTTGTTTATCTGGAAATGTCTTAATGTCTCCCTAATTTTTGAAAGAATTTTTGTCAGATATAGAATTCTTGAGTGGTAATTTTTTGTTTTCAGCACTTTATTATTATTTTTTTAATGATGCTCACATGTGAAAGATTGTCCTTGCATGACCCCCAGCATTTGGGTATAACTCTATCACTTTTTCTCCCACTCAAGAAAGTATACTGGAATTCAAGTGTGCAAGAATGACAATTTTATAGTGATTTCCTGGAATCTGGTGTGATTTCTTTAGGTAAATTATAAATCTCAGTACTGTAATTATTATTAATTATAAATTGCTTTTGACTATTGTGGCTTTATAATAAACTCCAAAGTCAGGAAGTGTAAGTCCTCCCACTTCATTTTTACTTTTTAGGGTGTTTTTAGCAATTCAAGGCATCTTGCCTTTCCAAATAAATTTGATAACTAGCTTTCCCAAGTCTGCAAAGTAGGTTGATGGAATTTTGCTTGGGATTGCATTGAATCTGTAGATGAGCTTGGGTAGAATTGGCATCTTAATGACATTTAGCCTTCCTATCCATGAACATGGAATATTTTTCCATCATTTAAGGTCCCTTTCTATTTCCTTTAGTAGAGTTTTCTTTGTATAGGCCTTTTACATCTTTGGCTAGGTTTATTCCTAGGTGCTTGATTTTTTTAGTTGCTATTGAAAATGGTATCTTTTTCTTGAGTGTCTCTTCAGTTTGTTCATTTCTATCATATAGAAACATTACTGACTTCTGTGCATTAATCTTGTATCCCGCTACTTTGCTAAATTTGTTTATTAGCTCTAGTAGCTGTATCGTCGATTTCTCAGGGTTTTCTAGATATAAGATCATATCATCTGCAAACAATGACAGTTTTACTTCTTCTTTTCCAATTTGGATGCCTTTTATTTCTTTGTCTTGCCGGATTGCCCTGGCTAGCACTTCCAGCACAATGTTGAATAACAGTGGTGACAGCGGGCATCCTTGTCTTGTTCCTGATCTTAGAGGGAAGGCTTTCAGTCTCTCACCATTGAGTACTATGCTGGCTGTGGGTTTTTCCCATATGCTCATATTGAGGAAGTTTCCTTCAATTCCTACCTTTTGAAGTGTTTTTATCAAAAAGGGATGTTGGATTTTGTCAAATGCTTTTTCAGCATCTATTGAGATGATCATTTGATTTTTCTCTTTTGATTTGTTAATGTATTCTAATACACTGATTGATTTTCTTATGTTGAACCATCCTTCCATGCCTGGAATGAACCCCACTTGGTCATGGGGTTTGATTTTTTTAATGTGTCTTTGGATTCGATTTGCAAGTATTTTGTGGAGAATTTTTACATCTATATTCATTAGGGAGATTGGCCAATAATTTTCCTTTTTTGTGGCATCTTTGCCTGGCTTTGGTATTAGATTGATGTTAGCTTCAGAAAATATGTTAGGTAGTATTCCATTTTCTTCAATGTTTTGAAAGAGTTTAAGTAAGATTGGTGTCAGTTCTTTTTGGAAAGTTTGGTGGAATTCCCCTGTGAAGCCATCTGGCCCTGGGCATTTATTTGTGGGAAGTTTTTTTGATGACTGATTGGATCTCTTTACTTGTGATTGGTTGGTTGAGGTCTTCTATTTCTTCTCTGGTCAGTCTAGGCTGTTCATATGTTTCCAGGAAATTGTCCATTTCCTCTACATTATCCAGTTTTTTGGCATACAGTTGTTCATAGTAACCTCTTATAATTTTTAAAATTTCTTCTGGATCCACAGTAATATCACCTTTCTCATTCATTAATTTGTTTATATGGGTCTTCTCTCTTTCTGATTTTGTCAGTCTAGCGAGGGGCTTGTCAATCTTGTTGATCTTCTCAAAGAACCAACTTTTGGTGTTATTTATCCTCTATTATTTTTTTGTTCTCTATGTCATTTATTTCTGCTTTAATCCTTGTTATTTCTTTTCTTCTACTTGGTTTAGGATTAGTTTGCTGTTCATTTTCTAGCTTCTTCAGTTGCTCCATTAATTCTTTGATTTTAGCTCTTTCTTCCTTTTTGATGTATGCATTTAGTGCTATAAACTTCCCCCTCAGTATCACTTTGCTGCGTCCCATAGATTTTGATATATTACGTTCTCATTTTCATTCTTTTCTATATATTTAGCAATTTCTCTTGCTATTTCTTCTTTAACCCACTGATTGTTTAGGAGTGTGTTGTTTAACCTCCAGGTGTTTGTGAATTTTCTAAGTCTCTGATGGTTATTGACTTCTAATTGTATTCCATTGTGATCAGAGAATGTGCTTTGAAAAATTTCAATTTTTTTAAATTTATTGAGGCTTATTTTATGTCCCAGCATATGATCTATTCTGGACAAATTTCTATGAGCACTAGAGAAGAATGTGTATCCTGGTGATTTAGGATGTAATGTTCTATATATTTCTGTTAAATCAAATTCATTTATCAGATTGCTTAGATTTTCAATTTCCTTATTGGTCTTCTGTCTGGTTGATCTATCTATAGGAGAGAGTGATGTGTTGAAGTCTCCCACAATTATTGTGGAAACATCAATTGCTTCCTTTAGTTTTGCCAGTGTTTGTCTCATGTATTTTGTGGCACTTTGATTGGGTGCATAAACATTTATGATTGTTATTTCTTCTTGTTGAATTGTCCTGTTTATTAGTATGTAGCAGCCTTCTTTGTTTCTCATAACATCCTTGCATATAAAGTCTATTTTATCTGAGATTAATATTGCTACTCCTGCTTTCTTTTGGCTGTAACTTGCATGGAATATTTTTTCCCATCCTTTCACTTTCAATTTCTTTGTGTCCCTGTGTCTAAATAAGTCTCTTGTATGCAACATATTGATGGTTCATATTTTTTTATCCATTCTGCCAATCTGTATCTTTTAATTGGGAGTTTAATCCACTTATATTCAACGTAATTACTGTGAAGGCATTTCTTGAATCAGCCATCCTATCCCTTAGTTTATGTTTGTCAGACATATTTTTCCCTCTCTCTCTTATTGTCCTTTAATGAACCAATACTGAATCTCTTTAGTACTGAACCTTTCTCCATCTCTCTCTCCTTTCTTTTTTTCTCTGTTGGTAGGGCTTCTTTTAGTATCTCAAGTATGGTAAGTCTCCTATTAGCAAAATCTCTCAGCATTTATTTGTCTGTGAAAAATTTAAGCTCTCCCTGAAATTTGAAGGAGAGCTTTGCTGGATAAAGAATTCTTGGTTGTAAATTTTTCTCTCTCAGAATTTTAAATATGTCATGTCACTGCCTTCTCACCTCCATGGTGGCCGCTGAGTAGTCACTACTTAGTCTTATATTTTTTCCTTTGTATGTGGTGAATTGCTTATCTCTTTCTGCTTTCAGAACTTGCTCCTTTTCTTCAGTATTTGACCCTCTGATCAGAATATATCTCAGAGTGGGTTTATTTGGATTTATTCTATTTTGAGTTTGCTGGGCATTTATGCTTTGTGCATCTATGTTGTGTAGAAGGTTTGGGAAGTTTTCCCCAACAATTTCTTTGAATAGTCTTTCTAGACCTTTACCCTTCTCTTCCCCTTCTGGGACACCAATGAGTCTTATATTTGGATGTTTTATATTATCTGTCATATCCCTGAGGTCTATTTTGATTTTTTTTCTATATTTTTCCCCATTCTTTCTTTTGTTCATTCGTTTTCCATTCTGCTGTCCTCAAGGTTGTGAATTCTTTTTCAGCTTCCTCTAGTCTAGTACTATGAGTATCAAGTATCTTTTTAATTTGGTCAAGAGTTTCTTTTATTTCCATAAGATTATCTATTTTTTTTATTTACTCTTGCAATTTCTTCTTTATGCTCTTCTAGGGTCTTCTTCATGTCTTTTATATCCTGTGCCATGGTCTCCTTGTTTGTCTTTAGTTCTTTGATTAATTGCTCCAAGTACTGCTTCTCCTCTGATCTTTTGATTTGGGTGTTTGGGTTTGGGTTATCCATATCATCTGTTTTCTTCATATGCTTTAAAATTTGCTGTTGTTTTTGGCCTCTTGGCATTTGCTTTACTTGATAGGGTTCTTTTAGGATATATATGCTAATTCAAAGACTTATCTCTACTTTGTCAGAGCTACAGCTTGGTGGCATACACTTTCTCTAACTAACCAGCAGGTGGCATCCTCAAGCCACCTATTCCCCTCAAGCCAGTTCTCCCCAACTTTGTCTTTGTGGTGTGTGGGGGTCTGATTCTTGTGGGGGTCCAACTGGTGCACTAGGTTTGCATGCGTAGTAGGTGCTGTCCTCCCTGCATGTGGGGCATGTTTCTGAGCAGTTAGGGAGGGAGGGCAGCTTTAATAATCAAACCTCCCAGGTGTTCCTGGAGATTTAAGGGTGTTGCAAGAGTCTAAACCTTCAGTTTGGTCTTGCCATGAATTGTCTCTGTTGCTGACCCACAAGTCCTTGGTATTGGTGTATGGTCCCTGGGATTTCCAGGTGGGTCCCTCTTCCAAGCAGTGCCCTCCTAAGGCCTCTGCTGAGGGAAGGCTGTGCTGCATCACAAGTGCATGCTGTCCCTCAAGGGAAGTTCAGGGCTGCCGGGCCATGTAGGGGCATTCCCAGCCTGCTGAAAGGATGGCTGAGTGGGGTGTGTTAATTTTCCTCTTTTCACACAGCTCTGCCTTCCTAGCTCTGGGACAATTAGCTGTGGGTACGTGAAAGGCTATTGTCCACATCCGATATTGTGGCATATGCGCATGTTGCTGGAAATACTTCCCGTCGCACTGGGTTTTTTGGCATGGCTCTGGGCTGTGGCGCCGGTGCCAGGCAAGAGCATTCCCAGCCCGCCAGTAAGATGGCTGCAAGGGGCATGTTTTTTCCCCTTTTGGCTAACCTCTGCCTTCCTCGCTCTGAGACAATTGCCAGCAGGTGCACGAAAGGCTATCTTCCATGCCAGATATTGAGGTGAACCCACAGGTTGTGGAGACGCCATTCTTGCCACGCTTCACTGTGTGGTTTTCACTGCCATAATTGCAGCTGCTTTTGGGTTTAAAAAAAAAAAACTAGTCCATCTCCAAACACCAACCCACAGTTTCCCCACACCACAGTGTGGCTGCCGGATATTCAGCAGGCTTACTCAGTCATTTCAGAATGCAGACTCTCACTTTCACCAAGTGCACAGTCCCTGTGGATTTAGCAGACCTTGTCCAGCTGGTGCATCACTGGAACTGGTGTTCTGGGTCACTTTCTGGCTTTTATCTAGTATTTTTCATGGAGGTGTTTTTTTGCCCTGTCTCTCCTAATTGCCATCTACCGAAAGTCCCCCTCTGCATCTGCTCTTGAATAGGACTCCACAAAAACAGAATCCACTTGCTGTTTTTAATTTTTTTTTCATGTTATCCAGGCCCATAATGATTTTCTTTATGTCACTACATTTGCTGATGAGTTCATAGATTTGTTCTTCAGTTGTGTAAAAGGAAAGATTTCTGACATCCAACGTACAGCTTGTCTTCAGTAATTTTCCTTGTTCTTCATTGTCACCCTGGAAGCACTGGTCCTGGTACTGGCTCAGCTCCATGTAGGAGTCTCTGTGCAGGGTCTTCAGAAGTCCTCTGGACAGAGTGCAAAGGGGTGAATGAGGACGGCACTGTGATTGAGGTAGCTGAGGCAGAGGCAGAGCCAGAACCAAAAATGCCCACTTCATCTTCCTGAGGCTCTTTCGTACGTGACATATTGCTTCTCTCTTGTGGCTTTCAGAATTCTCTATTTTTGGCACTAGACAGTTTGATTACAATATGTCATGGTATGCATCTATTTGGGTTTATCTTGTTTGGAGTTCATTGAGTGTGTTGGATGTGTATATTCATGTCTTTTGTTAAATTTGGGAAGTTTTCAGCCATTATTTCTTTAAATATCCTCTCTGCCCCTTCCTCTCTTTCTTTTCCTTCTAGGACCCCCACACTGCATATATTGGTGCACTTGATCATGTCCCACAGGCTCCTCAGTCTCTGTTCATTTTTCTTCATTCTTTCTTCTTTCTGCTCCTCAGACTGGATGATTGCAATTGTCTTATCTTGATGTTCACTGATTCTTTCTTCTGTTAGCTCCAATCTGCTGTTGGAACCCCTCTAGGAAATTATAAATTTCTGTTACTGTGGTCTTCAGCTCTGATTTCTTTTCATGATTTCTGTCTATTGATATTCTCTTTGTGTTCATCTATAATTTTCCTGATTTCCTTTAGTTCTTTGCCATGTTTTCTTTTATCTCTTTGAGCATATTTGGGTCCATTTTTTTAAAAGGCTATGTCTGCTATGTCTCAGGTCTGGTCCACCTAACTGATGGTTTCTAATGTTTTTATCTTCTCCTTTGACTGGGCATTGCTTCCCGTTTGTCTGTTTGCTGTGTAATCTTTTCCTGAAACCTGTACATTTTGATATTTTAATGTGTGATCACTGGAATTTAGACTCTGATGCATTTGTTCCTTAAGCTCGTATCTAGCTCTTAGTATCACAGAGTTTTCCTTGAATGCCAGGAGCAAAGGAAGAAAGGAAGGAAAGAAGGAAGGAAAGAAGGGTAAAGGAAGCAAGGAAAAGGAAAGGAAGGAAAGAAAAGAAAGGGAGGAAAGAAGGAAGTGCCTTTTCTAGTCTTTGAAGATTAACTTCTGTGAGTACTCTCTTTCAGAGTTTACCCATACAATGAGTTTAGAGAATTGCTCAAAATCAAGTGTACAGACCTCCTTCATCTTTTCTGCAGATGTGTCTTGTCTTGAGCATGTATGTAGCCCTAAGAATTCCCCGGTTTACACAGATACGATTGTCCCCTCTTACCTAGGAAAATTTCCTCCTGGTCCTGGACAGAGCATGTATGTCCCACATCCAGCAATTCCTTGCCCCAGGCAGCCATGGCTTGACAGTTCTCCCAAAGCATTCTGTGGGAGAGCTCTGTGAGCCACCTTCTACACACAGGGCAAGTTCTGGGGTGGTGAGCCTGCAATGAGTATACTGGGTAAGTCCCTCAGGCTGCCACCAGACTGATTGGGCTGACATACATGCTCCCCATACGTGCATGAGGTTTATTCTACTCCTTCTGGGTCTGGGACCAGGGATCTGCGCTGAGCCATTGAAGGGGTGGGGCACATTCAGGTGCCAACGAGCTTACCATTTTTAAGGAGACTTTTTCTTATTCAGTACACACCCTGTTACCAAAGTCCTTTAATGCTTTCTGATGCTTCAAGAGAGGTGTTTCTGCCAGTCTTTGTTGGTTGTTCAAAGCCTCTGTCGGGGCATGGAGCCCTGAAGCATCTCACTCTGCCATCTTCAAGGCTGTAGAGTTTTAAACATTTTCTGAAAGCTTTTCTTTATTAGGCAATCTCCAAATTAGAGGTACATGATTATATTTTAATGCCAACATATTTGTACATGCTGTCCACAAATCAAGTACCTCCTTGATATAAACGTTAGCAATCTTTGCTGACAAAGTATATAATTCTGTTATCCCATTTCAATTATAATTAAAAATATAATTATATTTCAAGGTGAGACAGAAAATTATAAAATAATCAAAGATCAATTTTTTCAACTTTGTTAGTCCGAATTATTTTTAATAATCTCAGTGATAAAATCATTTTACAATGATTTTTCTTTCATAGCACTCTTCTAAGCAGACAGTAGTCTTTTTGAAAAAAAACGTAAAGAAGATAAAACAATGAATAGTATTAAAAATGGTTACATTGGCTGTTTTCGTTTCCAATGTACAATTATAATTCCAGATTGAAACATCTTTGTACATCAGGGGAAAAGTGCTATTAATAGTGTATCCAAATGTCAAAATCGTGCAGAATTTGTTATTTGGAAATATGCTGCAAAATCCAAATCCAAATGTCATAAACATTCAAGTGACCTTTGTGTTCCAGTCACCAAATGGCCAAATCTGGCTTCTGTTACCATGGAGATACACTTTGATGGGAGGACCACTGACGAGGTTGACAGAGTGAATGATCAGGGTGCAGTGCCGTGATAAATGAGGATTTGTGTCCATGTACCACTCTCTGCAAGAGATTAAGGGGATGTGTGCTGTGTAGATAGCATTATTTAAGGAAATATCTAATATCAGCTATGGAGCAAATCAGAAATAGTTAAAATATCCCCCATAGGGTTCTGAATATAAAATGTGGTATGTGAGAAAAACATCATTTCAATTCAAAGACAAAAGTTAATCACAAACAAGATTTATTTGATTGTGTTTATAAATAAATATCATTTTATGTCCTAAGAAACACCATTTAATTAAGTAAGCACACAAGCGGCATGCAACTATCAACCCAGGTACAATATGCAGAAGGATTTTTTCTTATTGATGAGAACTATTGATGTCTACAAATTCAAATGAATTCAATTTCAGTCACCCATGTTTGTGTCTATTATGTGGAAGGCATTGCCATGTGCAGAGGGAACACACAGATAAGAAAGTTACCATAACCTGTTTTCAAGGAGTAATGAGTTCACAGACTTTAAATTATTCTTTATGCTATACCTTAGTCAAAACCGAGATTTAAGTAGTAAGGACCATATTTTCTCAAGGGAGGAATTTTTACATTTGGACGTATCAAGTAAGCTTCAAGAAACAGAAAGCCTCCAAGATGGGCAAAGAAATGATAAAATAAATGTGTGGTGAGTGTCTCACTAGAGTAGGCAAGGCTTGAAGGTAGAAAATCAAAAGCTATGTGCATGTAGTTATTAGATGAATGTCTCAGTGTGCAAGGCATGAAAATGGGCATGACAGAAATGAGACTGGGTCAAAATGGCAGATCAGCACTTGGAACTTCCCTCCCTCCCAACAAATTAAACTACGAAAAAATTGTATTTAAAAAATCCACAATAGCCTGGGAAAACAAGGAGTGTTTAATCAAAGCTCCAGAAACTCTGAAGAATCCTTGATATAAATCAGTCAGGATCAGGGCTATGGAGGAATGAAACTGGAGGAAATGTCAGCTCATCAAACCTGCTGTAGAGTGTAGGGTTGCTCCAAGCCCGGAAGCCAAGAACCCAAGGGACACCGAGAGCCTTGAGTTGGTCATCTGGGTGATCGCTCAAGAACTGACCTTGAGCTGCAAGATGCACTGGACTTCCCTTCTCCTGCTACACAGTGGGCAACAGGGCCATTTGCCCACAGCCTAAAGCAGCTGTATGAGGGCTGAGCTTGAGGTAAAGGTGGAGACCTCAGAGTGATACCAACACTTGGGCATGAAAGAGAGCCTTCACTCTCAGAAAACAAGCTACTCGTGTGGGACGGAGGTGAAAGTGCACACGTGTTCTCATCTCATACATGGAGAGGACATGAATAATCTAAATTTAGAAAATAAGGTAAATTATGTTTAAAGATGTATGTTTAAAATGTAAGGAATTAGGATGAGCAACTTTCCCAACAAAAAGGGAAAATAATGATCCATCAATCTAGCAAAAGACATAAAAGGAAAGAAAAGGAAACAACCAAAAAAGTATAGAAAAAGAAAACATGCAACAAAATGACATTAACAATTCCAAGCCCAATATTGATCAAATTTTCTGAATAAAAGACAGAGACATTCAGGTATATAATCAGAGTCTGGCTATAAACTGTTTTCAAGAGACACATGAAAATATGACCAAAAATTAAAAGTACAAAATAAAAAGGTGGATAAAATATACCCGATAAAAGTTAACAAGGAGAAAAGGCAGGAGTAGTAATAACAACACAAAACATAGAATTCAATATAAAATGTATTATATGGAACAGAAATTAATTCCTTTAGTGGGAGAAAAACCAATCAAGAATATATGCATTATAGAGTGGAGGGGCAAGATGGCTGCATAGAGAAGAGTGGAAGCTAAGTAGTCCCCCTGGAACAACTAAAAAAAACCAGAAACAACTAGTAAATAATCCAGAATAACTGCAGGTGGACAAACGAGACCATCCACTCATCATATACCAACCTGAATTGGGAGGAATGCCCAAGAACACAGCATAAAATCTGTAAGTAAAACCTGCGGAACCAAGTCGTGGGACCCCCTCCCCCATAGCCTGAGCTGCAAAGCCTCGTGGTGCCAGAGAGAAGCTCTCTCCCAGCAAGCGAATATAGCTCAGCTGAGCTCCAACTGAGGTTTTAAGTAGCAAGTATGAACTGCTCACTACAGGTACGCATCCCCAAAAAACAGACAGAGGCTTTGGGTGACAACTGACCTGGGAGAGCCGGAGGGTCGCCTTGGACTGGGTCTGAAGGGGACTATCTGTTTCTTTTTTGGCTCAGTGGAGAAAGCCCCAGTCATTTTCAGTTTCCAGGGCTGTGAAGCGGAGAAGGGTGGAGACACCACAAGCAGAGAGCGAGACCATTGAAATGCTAATGACCTCCACCTGGGGGGTCTGTCTTCTCTAGGAGGAAAGGGGTGGGGCCCTTTCCATTCAGAACCAGACCCCAGAGCCTGGGGGAACACGGCCACACCTCCTCACACCAGTCAAGAATTATAGGCTAACAGGCGTCACCTGCTGGGCAGAAAAGCACAGTGACCCGAGGCATCAAAGGGTGGAGCAATTTTCTAAGACACCCGCAGGGAAACCAGATACTGAATATTTCTTCCCTCTGGGACCTGAGCCTGTTCTGGTCTGGGAAAACCTGATTTGGATAACCAAGGAAACCATGCCTAGACAACAGAAAATTACAACCTACACTAAGAAAAACAAAGTTATGGCCCAGTCAAAGGAACAAACGTACACTTCAACTGAGATACAGGAATTTAAACAACTAATGCTAAATCAAATAAAAAAGTTTAGAGAAGATATTGCAAAAGAGATAGAGGCTGTAAAGGAAGCACTGGGCATGTATACGGCAGAAATCAAAAGTTCAAAAAAACAACTAGTAGAATCTATGGAAATGAAAGGCACAACACAAGAGATGAAAGACACAATGGAAACATACAACAGCAGATCTCAAGAGGCAGAAGAAGACACTCAGGAACTGGAGAACAAAACACCTGAAAGCCTACACGCAAAGGAGCAGATGGAGAAAAGAATGAAAAAATATGAGCAACGTCTCCAGAAACTCAAGGATGAAACAAAGTACAATAATGTACGTATCATTGGTGTCCCAGAAGGAGAAGAGAAGGGAAAGGGGGCAGAAGCAATAATAGAGGAAATAATTAATGAAAATTTCCCATCTCTTATGAAAGACATAAAATTACAGATCCAAGAAGCGCAGCGTACTCCAAACAGAAGAGATATGAATAGGCCTACGCCAAGACACTTAATAATCAGATTATCAAATGTCAAAGACAAAGAGAGAATCCTGAAAGCAGCAAGAGAAAAGTGATCCATTACATACAAAGGAAGCTGAATAAGACTATGTGCGGATCTCTCAGCAGAAACAATGGAGGCAAGAAGGAAGTGGTGTGATATATTTAAGATACTGAAAGAGAAAAACCACCAACCAAGAATCCCGTATCCAGCAAACCTGTCCTTCAAATATGAGGGAGAGCTCAAAATATTTTCTGACAAACTGACAATGAGAGACTTTGTGAACAAGACACCTGTCCTACAGGAAATACTAAAGGGAGCACTACACGGTGATAGAAGACAGGAGTGCGTGGTTTGGAACACAATTTTGGGAGATGGTAGCACAACAATGTAAGTACACTGAATAAAAGTAACTATGAATACGGTTGAGAGAGGAAGATGGGGAGCATGTGAGACACCACAAGAAAGGAGGAAAGATAAAGACTGGGACTGTGTAACTTGGTGAAATCTAGAGTATTCAACAATTGTGATAAAATGTACAAATATGTTCTTTTACGAGGGAGAACAAGCAAATGTCTACCTTGCAAGGTGTTAAAAATGGGGAGGCACTGGGGGAGGGATGCAATCAGCATAAACTAGAGACTGTAACTAATAGAATCATTGTATTATGCTTCCTTTAATGTAACAAAGGTGATATACCAAGGTGAATGCAGATAAGAGGGGGGGATAGGGGAGGCATGTTAGACACTTGACATTGGTGGTATTGTCTGATTCTTTATTCTACTTTGATTTAAGGTTATTTTTCCTTTTGCTGCTTCCTAGCTGTCTTTTTTTTTCCTCTTTCTTTTGCCTCTCTACCTTCTTTGACTCTCTCTCCTGCCTTGTGGAAGAAATGTAGATGCCCTTATATAGATAGTGGTGAAGGTGGTAAACACATAAATGTATGACCATGCAGAAAACCATCGATTATTTACTTGGGATGGAATGTATGGTGAGTGAACAAAACCATATTAAAAAAAAATGGGTTGACGACAAAACCTCGAGGGCAATATACTGAGTGAAATGAGCCAGACACATTAGGACAATTATTGCAGGGTCTCACTGATAGGAACTAATTATAATATGTAAACTCATAGACATGAAATATAAGGTACCAAGATATAGGATGAGGCTTAAGAATGGGGAGTGGTTGCTTAGTATGAGCAGAATGTTCAATTAGGATGAACTTAAATGTTTGGAAATGAACAGGGGTGTTGGTAGCAAGATGTGAGAATAACTAACAGTGCCGAAAGGTGTGTGAATGAGGTGGAAAGGGGAAGCTCAGAGTCATAATGTGTTACCAGAAGGAAAGTTGGAGGTCAAAAGATGGGAATGTATAAAATTGAATCCTATGGTGGGCAATGTCCATGATCAACTGTACAAATACTAGAAATCACTTCCATGAACCAGAACAAATGTATGACAATACAATTAGAAGTTAATAATAGAGGGGCATATAGGGAAGAACTATATACCTATTACAAACTATATACTACAGTTAGTAGTATTTCAACATTTTTTCATAAACAGTAACAAATGTACTATATCAATACTACGAGTCAACAATTGAGGGGGGTTGGTTAGGGATAGGGGAGGATTAGAGTTTCCTTTTCTTTTCTTTTTTTTTTTCTTTTTTTCATCTTTCACTTTATTTCTTGTCTGGAGTAATGAAAAGTTTCTAAAAATTGAACAAAAATTAAGTGTGACGGATGCACAGCTGTATGAGGGTACCCAGGGGCAAGTGATTGTACACTTTGGATCTTTGGATAATTGTATGGTATCTGGACAATCTCAATAAAAATGAAAAAAAAAAAAGAATATATGCATTATAAATATGTAACTAACAATACATCCTAAGATAAATAAAGTAAAAATAGTAGAGATTAAAAACTTGACACAACCACAATTATGATGGGAAACTTATCATACATCTCAGGAAACTATATATCAAAGAGAAGAAAAACTAAGCAAAGATGTAAATAATTTGAATAACCCAACAAGCTTGATCTTTTAGTTATAAATAGAATTTTGACACAATACATGAAAAATATTCTTTTCAAACACACATAGAATATTTAAAAATAGACTGTGGATTAGGTCCAAATAAAAGTCAATAAATTCTAAGAAACAGAGATCCTACAGGTCATTTATTGACTAGAATCCAATGTTATTTATTAACGACAAAAAAGATAATCATTGGGCTAAAGAAGAAAACAAAATGAGAATTATAAGCTATTGAGAAATGAATAAGGTAAGAGCACTTATATATCAACCCTTGAGATAAAAATTAAGGTATAATTTAATTTCTTAATTATAATTTTTATCATAGAAATAATGAAATAGTATATGCAATAGAGAGCAAACTAAAAGTCAGTATACTTAATAAAAAAGAAAATATCAAATAAAAAAATAAAAAATAAAATAAAATATCATTTCTGGCAATTCCAATCAAGGAATAAAAGGTAATAAACAATATAGTTTATTGTAGTTTTGGTATAACTACTTATTATAGTAAATAGTTCTTATCATATTAAAAATATAGAAATGTCCTAACTTATACTAGATGTTAGCATAAACCAGATACTAAAACTGATCAATAACTGATCAAAAATTAATTTGAGAGAAGGAAGGAATAAAATTACAGGCTATCCAAACTATGAAACTTGTAATGTCAAGTAAAATTTTAGCAAAAACCCCATCAGTGTATTAAGAGTCATACTAAGTAGCGGTTATATCAGAAATGCAAGGATGCTACATCCTCAATCTTTATCAAGATCCTAACAAAAATTTGTTTGCAGATATTAAAAATTATATGGAAATTCAAAACACCTAGAAGAGCCAAAACAACTTTGGAAAAGAAAAAAATTGAAGGACTTTCATTTCCCTATTTCAAAACTTACTGTAAAGGTTTACTCATCAAGACAGCATGGTACTGGCATAAGGATAAACATACAGAACAATGGAACAAAACTGAGTCCAGAAATAAATCCTTATATCTTAGGTAATTTATTTTTTACAAAGATAAAAAGGTAATTCATGGTAAAAGAATGGTTTGTTCAACAAATGATGCTGGGACAATTGGATACCCACATGGAAAAAAGAGGAAATTAGAAGCGCATCTCACACCATTCACAAAAGTTAGCTCAAAATGCATCATGGACTTAAAAGTAGGAATGAAAACAATAAAATTTTATAAATGCAAGGATGGTTTGATGTAAAAAAAACCTACCTCAACATATTAAAATAGAAGAAAATGATCATTTCAAAAGATGCACAAAATTTTCAACAACTATTTGTAATGATACGTCTCAGTAAGCTAAGAATAGAAGGGAGATTTCAAACCTTGCAGAAAGGAATCTGAAATCCACAACCAACATCGCTGGTAAGGTGAAACATTAAAAGCATTCACTGAAAAGGCAGGATTAACTCAAGGATGGCCTTTCATCACCTCTACTAATCAGTGTTTTATTAGAGCTTCTAGTCCCACTACAAGAAGGCAAGAAAAAGAAATGTGGAAGAAGCATTTCAGAAAGAAAAAAAATTCTCATTCCTTACAGTTTGTTTGGTACCCTATCTAGAAAATAAAAGTGAATATAAATTATTATATCTCAAAAAACAGCTCAGTCTTATAGCCAGATAAGATATCAATATAAAATCTATCATTTTTTATACACCAACAGTAACAAATTGAAAATGCAATGGAAAAGTTTCATTTATACCATTGAGAATTAACATATACTACCTAGTAAACTGAAGAAGTGTGCAAGTCCTGTTCATTCATTCTTTCACTCATTCATTCAAGGAACTGAGGGCTTACTATGTGCCAGACATCATCCTTCCACTCCCAGGTATATATGTAACAGAAATGAATACATATGTGCACCAAAAACCAGCTTCAAAAATTTTTATAGTAGTCTTTGCAATAATCCAAAAATGAAACAAACAATAATTGTAGAAAAGACAAATAAATCATGATACACCCAAACAATGGAATCATACGCAGCAATGAGAATGAATTAACTAGTGGTATATGCAAGAACACAAGTGAATCAATCTTTCAAGCACAATGTTTTTCAAAAGAGCTAAGTGCAAAAGAATATATGAACTTTATGACTTTATTTTATAAACTTCAAAAGCAGACAAAACTAATTGATAGTGACAGAATTCAGTGGCGTGGACAGAAGAAATCTTCTGGGGGATATGAGGGTATTCCAGTACTCAACATGGGTGGCTGTTACATGGTTATGTCCACTTTGAGGACATCATGGACATTGCCCTTACATTTGTGCCTTTTTCTGCATGAACGTTAGTTATACTTCAACAGAACATTAGTTTTTAAAAGTGAGTGGGTGTTGAGTAAGTGAAGCCTAGGGAAGATCAGAGCTAATTTGTAGTAAAGAGGGAAAGAGAAGGTTTAAGGCTGTCTGGAGCCAGCTAGAGGGACTCAGAACACAGATAAGGAGCTACCCTTGGGAAAGGTGAAGGTTCAGGGAAACTTTGAGAAGGAGATTGTGCATTAGAAAAGCTTCATCTTAGCCAAGCCAGAGGCCAAGGGTGTCGTAAGCCCGTGTCTACCTTATCCTTGAAGAATAGCAAGCTCTTTGATGAGATGCAGGTTGACACAGGATGGCTGAGGATGTGGAAACTGCTCCTAAAACAACCACACACCTGTTTAAAATAAAAACATGTTTTAAAATGACAACCCTCATATTTTAAATGAAAACCAAGGGAACATGGAATGATATCTGTGACAACTAACGGTGTAAGAAAGGCTTGCACTAGTGTCTTTCTGATGTGTTGTATCAGTAAAAATAATGAGTTGACTTTATACCCAAAGTTACCCAACAGATGAATTTTGAAAAGTAAATGAATGCTTGCAGTTTCAAGCTCCTGGAAGCCTAGTTCCCCAGGGAGCTGTAATGCCTGGTAAGAGCCGGAGCATGCTGCCAGCTGGGTGCCTCAGAGGAGAACCACCCCTAACCCGGCACCAGAATCTTGAACCCAGCAGGGGCCCAAGCCCTGCAGTGGAGTCACCTGTTGAGGTGTCTAGCAGCCAGGTGAGATAGCCCTGATATAGTC
Source organism: Choloepus didactylus (assembly GCF_015220235.1). Lineage (NCBI taxonomy): Eukaryota > Metazoa > Chordata > Mammalia > Pilosa > Megalonychidae > Choloepus > Choloepus didactylus. The sequence goes on along the minus strand of NC_051311.1, from coordinate 9,437,970 downwards.
ACTGAGCCAGTGTGGCTATGGGCTGGGCTCTCAAGCCATTTTGTATGGTTCGTGCCATTTCTGGGGGCTTCAACACTGAGCCTCCGATGCCTGATATTCTCACCCAGGAACCTCAGGCAGCCTGGTGCAACAATCGTGGCGTGCCGGGAACAGGATGACCCTAGGCCTCCTGGGGTTTCCAGGTGAGGTGTTGAAGCAGTGCAGGTTTGCGAATGGATTAGCTAATCAAGGAGGTCCAGTGGAAGAATGGAAACCAGCTCCCATGACTGACTTAATTTAGCATAAAACTATAATTGGTAGTGCAATGATAAAGTGTAAAACCACCAGTGAAACTGCTCCTCCATCGTTAATAGCTTCCTTGCTTCAGAATCCCAATGGAGAATGGGGTTCCTAATACACAGAAGGCAGTTGAGTTGGGCCTGAACAAACGTTTGTATGGCCTCCTTCAGTGAGCTGCTGGGATGTTCATTGTTTGTGAGTTATTGAGAATAAAGTGATTTTTGTTCCAAAAAAAATATGAGTAAACAGAATACATACTCTAAATATGAAATAAAGATTATTTTTAAAAATAAGCATATTCAATCAACTAGAGTGGACCCTTTTATGCCTGGTGAGTGGCCAGATATTTTGTGATTTGAAGTAAAAAGCAGAAACTCATATGAGATAACTAGACCATGTCAGTAACTATATTTTTGCTGATGTCACTTGTCCCTACAATGTTTTGTCTTTTCTTCTAGAGTCTTCTTAATATTATTCTTGGTTTGCAGTGTGTGGCCATCAACTGGTGTGGTTTAATGTGCACTTATGATAAAGTGACTCAGACATCAGTGTTTCTGATGTGATCACACTAGAACTTTCAGCCAGAGGATTGTAATTACTCATTGAGCATCATTTCCTGAGCTCTCCACCTGATGCTATGGGTCAAAAGAGTTGCTCTCCACACTCTGCAGGAGCGTACATACTGGCAAGGAAGATGAGATATACCCCTGCACATTTATCCATCCATTCATTCATTTCCTGTTCATACACACCCTGAGTCATTCAGCAAACACTTCACTGGAAACAATCTCCTTGGCTTTGGAGAGCTCCTGAGAAGAGGGCACAGCTCTTGCCCTTGAGAAGAGAGCAGTTAGGGGGCAGGAAGGAAGCAAAAATATGACGAATCATGGACCCAAGTGACAGAAAGTTGTGCTCCTATGTTAATGGAAAGCCAAAGCCATAGAAAGTGTAATATCTCTATTTTGACAATATGTTGCCTCAATACTTCTGGACAGGAAGGGCTTTTGTGAAGCCACGTGTTCCTGTAGCCAGAGAATGTACTTGGAAATTGCTGGTTAGAATCTCAGCTCTGTAATTTCTACTGGGTGATCTTGAATAAGACTGAACTCACCACAGCTCGGCATTCTCATCTGTAATCTGAGGATAATAATTCCTCTCTCATGAGATTGCTATGGAGATTAAACGAGATAAGGTCTGTGAGGCCCAGTGCCCTAGAAAAAGAGGCAGGGCTGGTGCTTTCTCCCGTTTTTGTAAATAGGAAAACTGAGGTCCAAGGACGTTGAGTCACTTGCTCATGACCAAATACGTGGATTTCGGTTCAGTGGGGCCTCGAATCCCACATCCAGGGGGCTTTCCCTCATATCAAAATAAGGCTATTCATAACAGAAGAGGAGGAACTGTTTCAAGGGTTTGGGGTAGGGTGATGGCAGCGAGTATTTTTTTGTGTTTGTTTTCCTCCATCAATATGCTTCAGATAAATGTAATAACTGTCCTGTAATCCTGGAATACAAAATAAAAATAGAATATGAATTGGTTAAGATTGTATACGCAGCCTCCCTCACTCAAAGCTCCTTTTGCTTATGGAAAATAAAAATAGAAAGTGGCAAAGATACTTTTTTTCAGAAGTTTATATCATTATCTCAATATTACGCTTCATTTCTTCTTGGTGTAATTTTGGTAAGCATTTATGTAGTGTTTTAGTTAATTCTCTACCAACCAGATTAAATGTTATAGGTATGTATTATGCAAGAGTGAAACAGGAAAAAAAAAATTCGGTCCTAATTTTAACCCCATTTTTCTTTCCTGAAAACGTGTCAGTGCTTTTTCTTTCTTCTCCTCACTTCTAAACCTAGACTGCCAGTGTAGATGCCAGGGTTGCTGGAGAGAGAGAGAATTGTTATTCTATGCTACTGATCCATAGGTCTGGTACCAATTAAAGGGTCGCTATTTAGTTTTCACATACAATGCATTAAGATTCTAATTGGCATGCACTATTAATAATTCTGGGCCATTATCAGTCCCCCATACCCTTCTCTCTCCTTAGGCTCAGTGGTTGAACTTGCCTCCTTCTTTACTGAAAACTCTACTGGTGCCGTCAGTGGCTATTTCCCCTCCAGTGCCCTCTCTATGAATTTCTCCCTGCCTTCATGCTGTAGCACTTTCACTTCTATCTGTTGACCAGATGTCCGTCTCCTGATCAGACTCAGCATCCCAGCCGTCCCTTGGGTCCAGCTGATGAACACACAATGCGCTCCTTCCTCTGCATCTCTCTGTTTCTCACGGATGATATCTTGAAGGAAGAGTAGTGAGTTCCCTGCTTAGGGAGCCCCGACCCCGCCCACAAAAATATATCTGAACAAGCTTTGATTGATAAGACAATGGGCTGTGGTATGTCCCTGTAAACCTAACCATCCCGAGAGGGACCCAGTATTTCAGCATCAGTCTCATTGGCATTACTGGTTTTAGTCTTGTCTTTCGTTACAACAAAACCCACTGACATCCTGATCACCCCAGGCTGGGCAGCCACTCCATGCTCTTGTTCACCCCAAATCTGAACGCCCACACTGGGCCCCTGTCCCCAGCTCCCTGCCCAGGGCCTGAGTAGCCAGCTTGCCTGTCCCTCCGCCGAGTCCTCGCCGAATTGGCTTCTCATCCGTCTTCATGCACACCCCCAGGGTGCATGGGGACCCTCTTCTGACCACTGTTCTTCCTCTGTTCAAGCCACCCCCGAACTGTACCCCTTTCTCCAATCTCCCCTTCTCTTTCCTCGTAGTGTACAGCTCACCTATTTCATTGTTCAAAACAACTGAGGCAATCGTGCAATTTCTGCTAATTTTCCAGGGTTAAAAGGACAAACTGGGGATTCTTTTAATACTAAAGAACAAGATGCTCAGAGGGGGATGTTGGGGAGAGGATTTGGAGGGGGAGAGAGAGTGCGGCGGGAACTCAGAGCTAGGGCCAAGGAACCTGCATCACAGTGGGGTTTACTCAGTCTCCTAGACCCTCGGTGGAACTGAGAACAGCAGATTCGAAAACCCGAATGGATTCCCCTCTGAAACAGCACCTTTTAACCTTATTCAATAATGTACACATGATTCAAAATGAAATAAGTTAACAAACACTCAGAAAATTTAGCTATACAAAATAACTAAATATGAGACGCACAAAATTATGTTTTACAGTTACACCCAAGAGAGGACACATTACTTGTTTTATTTTAATCTGTTTTGACTGCCATCCCTGGCTCAAAGAGGTGTTGTAATAGGATGGTCATGGAAATTAGTCCTCTGACTAGAGCTGCTTGCCTCTTCCGAGAGGTGGGTATGAGACCCAGGACGGAACTACAGAATCTGTGTCACCCGCCCCCAACCCGATTAGTGCAGGCTCCAGGAAATAGATGAAAACATGAAAGATGTGTAACAAAGAGCAACAAGGATTACACCAAGCCGCAATAAAAATTGGGTCTGGGTAATCAGGGTTTGCCCAGAACATCCTATTTCTCTTTGTGTTCCCTTGCAGAGAAGAGTAGCCTAGAATTGTTAAGAATTGCTGATATTTTGGTAATCATTTTCCAAAATTATACTTTTTCTAAAAGGCACATTATCTTCCTCTATATATTGCTTTATATGGGCTCTGCCTATCTATTCTAATTAGTTAGAAAACAACATGCCGAAAGCTAGTTGTTTTGAAAATGACAGGTTAAAATAATTGAATTTAATCAGGTACATAGTTCTTTTGGCAGAAGCAAACATAATATAATGACCTGGAATTGTTCCAAAAATCGAATATTTCTCTAAAACAGTTTGTTGTTCCATTGGGAAGACTAATAATGTATTGTTTTTACAACTTTTATATGCGCCTAAAACAAAGAGTTTTTTAACTAAAAAATAATAATAAATATACCTTAGGTCATGTCTAAGTGACATAAAGTTTAGAACTATAGTGTCCATTTTGATCTAAATTCGTACCTCCTTTTCCTGTGGAATCAGGCGGGTCATAAGACAAAGGTCAGCTGGGAATGAAGGCTTGCAGAGGTGAGGGGCAATATTTGAGGGTGTAGTCAAAGTGTCCCCTGGCTGAGTCCACCGGGGACCCCCACCTGGTGGGCAGACCTGGGAGATTAGCCTGGGACATCCGATTCTTCCCGAAGTTGCCAACACCAAAGCCAGCTCCTTTCTGCCAGCCTTGGGTGCCTCTCGTTTGCTTTCATAAGCTGCTGCTCTTGATCGGTTTTCACTAGAAATGCCATTCTAATTCTATAAATTGGAAATGCAATTTAAATATATTGTCAAAAGAAATAAAACACAATAGAGCTTCTATGGCTAAGAGATCTCAAATGGAGTCCGGAGGTCATTCTGGAGGTGACTTACAGAGATGTCAGCCAGATATCAAAAACGGCCACAGGATGCAAAGCCTCAAGCAACAGTGATCCTGAAAACCCTAAGGACACCCCACATCATAAACAAACCACAAGATACAGAGCTCAGTTAACTATCTAGCCTGAGGGACAATGTGAGCGCCCCACAAATCCACCAATCACAAACAACTTGTCTAATCTTTTCCTTTAAAAACCCTTGCCTGAAAGTGCCAAGACAGGACAGGATTTGGGTTCCTACCTGAATCTGTGTTCCCCAAATTGCAATTCTAAGACCCCAATACATGCCTTTGTTGCCTTGCAGCTTAATTTGTTATTTCTAGGTTGACAACATTAATTTTGTTCTTGATTCTCACATCTGATGAAAGATTTGATGGAAAAGATAAAATTGACATTTTGATGAGATGTTCCAGGTATTTGTCACAAGGCATTGAGGAGCCCCCAAAACCTGTGAGATTTTGTATTATTATCCCATTTTACATTGGGGTCATATGAAACTCAGGGTAAGATGGTAGCCTGGGTTTCAGTCCAGACTTATTTGACTCCAAAGTCTGTGTTCTCTCCTTTATCCCTTCCCAAAAGGGAGAAGGTTAAAGCCATCGATTGAAAGAATGTTTGGAGGTTATCAATGAGGGTTGAACCCTGTATCCAATTTCTGTCACTGTTACTAAAGGTTTTAATACAGCCGCAACAGTAGCCTGTGACATGCTAAGAATCCAGAGGTGTAGTACTCAAATTGCGGATCTGAATAACAAGATTTAGCTATAACAAAATCTTTTATAAAATATTTAACAGTATTTAGCTTACAGGTGCTGTATGAGCAGCTGTTCTAATAACTGTAGGACTATTTAGCTGGGTGACAGGTAAATTGCTACAAACTTAGGTACATTTGGGCAGCTGCTTTGGGGGCTGGAATCTCCTGTCTCCCCTAAAAGGATTCTCACCCTTATCCAGTGGTCCCTTTTGAGGGTGAAGCTAGAGCCGGTTAAAAACATAACTAGCCCCACAGGTAGGGTACTGGATAAACACACCGTTGACACATCATCTCAAGTTCCAGCATTAGATGAACCAACTGGCCATTTGGCAGCCTCCTCCCAGGAAGTGGGGGCAAGGGCTTGTCAGTCCTGAGGGAAGAGGTCAGAAAAATTGAAGAATATTGGTCAATTTGGGGAAGAAACCTGCACTGAAAAAAAATTCTCTGTAGGATCCCCAAGTCAGATGCCTTTCAATCCTGGGATTTTATGATAAAATGACCTACAGACAGATAAACTTCAATTTATTCATGATTTTGCTTAGGGCTGACTTGACTCAAAGGAAAGTCAATCACTATGGGTTTCTGAAATGTCAAATATGGAAAAGCAGGCAATCAGCATCTCCAGAGAGCCCCTGGGGCAGCGTCCCCTCGCGCCCACGCCGTCCCCCGCATCCCACGCGCCCTCTAGTGCACGCCTCTGGAAACGCACGTTATTCCCAGGCTTATGTAAGTGCTTTCTCTCACAAGGGTCCCAATTTCCAGAGCGCCCTGTCCTTAAACACCCAGTTTATACTGCACAGTCAGCTCACCCTGACGGGTTTCCCCAGGGTTCATACAGAGCCACCATTTTATATTATTTATGAATCATCCATCTTACTCTCAAAAATGTCTTATGAGACACATAACATGACAGGATTGCATGCGTGCAACTGTGTTGAATGACAAAAGAAAAATAACGGTGAGGCAGAGCAATCAAGAAATTAGGTCAAAATACCCAAAACAATGACCGGCCATCATTCCACGGGCTGGTGTGTCGTTAGCTGTACATTTTATATTAATCAGGATAGTGTGGGATCCGGCATGGATAAAAACAACGCCATAATCTCAGCAGCACCGTGTTCGTTTCTCTTCTGGGTTTCCCGCCCACTGCAGGTGAGCTGAGGGTCTGTCCACTGTCCTCTCTGGGTCCAGGCGAATGGAGCAGCCACCGGCCCTCGCACTGACCGCAGGAGGCAGAGGGAGAGGGGGCTGGGAAGGGTCTGCACCTGCACTTACCTGCATGGAGGCAGTGCTTCTACTCAGGCCACCTGGACCAGAACTTGTCTCTTGAGCCCACCACAAGGGAGCTGGGGGGTCTCGTCTTCCAGGCTGAAGGAGAGGAGGCGGATCTTAGGCAGCCAAATGCTTCCAACAGCGTTCCAGCGTCCAGTGTGGGACAGAAATCATAGCACACCCATCCCTTAGTATTAAGGAGATAAAAAACAAATACAGCAGTTTAGGGAAATTACAACTGTTTATCCCTCTAGGATCATCCAGGAATTTCTCCAGGATTCCCTCTTCCTCAACTAGCCACACACTCACAAAATCAAATGTTCTCCACACTGATGTTATTCCTCTGCAATCAGGGAAATCCTAATTATAAAGACAGAAAAATTACAAAACAAAACATAGAGCTCACTTTTCCCATAATCCTCATGCCCGCAGATGGTTGCCCATCTTTAGTTGATGCTTGTTTTACAAAAATCCCGGGCATATCTTTCCATCAGTAGAGTGGCTAGGAACATGGGAGCTGTGATCTTTTACATAAAAGGTTTTCTGGTATGTAAGAAAAGAGTGATTCAAGGTTGGTTGAACTCTGTACTAAAACACGTCGAGAAGGTTCTTATCTTTGTTTATCAGACATCTGTATTTTAGCTCAGTATTCAGCCCTTCATAAAAACAATTTGTCACCTTATATACTGTTTGCTTAAGAAGGTTAGCACTTAGCTAATTTCATAGCGATATGCTGATGACCGGATAAATGACTTTATTTTCCAAGATGTCAGGAATTTGCAGAGCAGTTATTTCCTGGTGCATGGGAACAACCAATTGATTTGATATATTTGATGAAATGATTTATCAATGATGATTTAGAAACTAAATGACACATATTTCAAATGAAAAGATTAAAACTTCACATTTATAAAACCAAGTTGTCTTCAAAATGCTGAAAACGACATTTCTATATTTAGGGCCTAAATCAACTCAAAGATTATTGAAGCACCAGCATGAGAAACTTAGTTGGAAATGTCAGCTTTTTGGAATTAAAGTCATAATGGCTGGTGGCATGGAAGGGTGATCCAGGGACTATGCTAACTGGTAGCTTGTTTATTCCTCCAATAACCCTCTGCAGCAGGTATTTTTATTCTACCTGTTTTAGATGAGGAACACAGAGCTCACTTTTCCCATAATCCTCACAGTTGCAGATTGTTGTCCATCTTTAGTTGATGTTTGTTTACTGAAACCCTCAGAGACTCGGAGAGATTAAGCCCTTGCCCAAGACTATACAGCCTGAGCAGGGATTTGAACTCAGGCCGTGACTCAGAGCCCATCCTCAACCGCTGTCTTACAACAGACACACACCTCAACTTCCCATATTGTTCTGAGCAGTAATTTATAGCAAGTTAATAATAACAATAATGATAATAACAACAGCCAACATTATTTACCACATGTCAGATTCTATGCTGAACTCCGTATGCATCACCTCATTTCATCCCCACAGCAGCCCAATGAAATCAGTATTATGATTATGCCCATTTGACAATGAGGAAGCCGAGGATTTAAAAAGCTCTTCAGTGCCACAAGCTTTAGATAAGTCTTTTGCATTTTCTTCATTTAAGAATCACATTACCTGCATTTAAAATGATATCAAATATTTACCAATTAAAAGGTCATTGCGGTAGCAGTTGACTCGTCTGGGGGGGGGAGGTGGCGGCCGGTTGTCAAATCCTAGGCTCTCAGGATTGCTTGGAGAGTACCGGCGGCGGGGGCTCTTTCCCGGAGGCGAGGGCGAGGCGGGGGACTGGGCCTGGTCTCCGGCATAGGCGTGCAAAGTATGGAGGGCGGCGAGAAAGGAACAAGCGGGACACGGTTTTTTTAGGGTGAAGAAGCCAAGAGAGTTTATTAGGGGAGAGTACAAGCTTATATTGGGCGTTTAGAGGGCGGGGTAGCTGTAGAGGTTAAAGGCTTGGATTGGTTCTGAGAGGGCGCGGAGGTTGATTGAAAAGGGGCGAGAGTTGCTCCGGTAACGGTGTTTGGCAACAATGTATGCGCACTGGTGGTAATGGGAGTTGCACTGGCAACGGGGAGTGTCCCGGCAAGATAAGGGGGTGGGGAAAAGGCGGTTCTCTCCGGCAAGCCTCCCCTAACAGTGGTATTTTGGGTGAGGAAATGGGGCCTGCCTCCGGCCTCACTTTCCCAGGCCCGGGGAGCTGCGGAGGGCGCTGTCGCCCGTGCTCACCACCCTCCCCAGGGGCTGATCAGGTCCCCCAGCCCAGGCCCGCCAAGTTGAAGCACGTAATCAGTGTCCCGCAGGTCATCAGATCCAAAGGATTGTATGGAAGAGTTTTAGAGTCAAATTATTCTAAAGAATATAAACTATGAAAAGACTGCCAATTTATCTTGCAAATACTTCAACTTGATAGATGCAGTACCGAAAAAAAAAATTATAGACTAAGCTCACTCTTGAATGTAGATGAAAACATTCCAAATAAAATATAAGGAAATGAAAAACAGTTGTGTATTGAAACAATAAAACAGGAATTTTTAGGAATTCAGAATGGTTCAGTATTAGAAAATCTATCAAAGTGTTTCATTATGTTAATTAAGAAACCATAGATTTTATCAAATATGCCAAAAGTCGTTATGTGATATTTAGGAGCCAATCGTAATGAAATATTTCAAGAAAAAAGAAATAGAGCAGAAGTTGTTCCTTAACTTTACAATAGGTATTTATTAAAAGCCAACTGCAAGCATTCTATTAAAATTATAAAACATTAAAAATATTAAAAGCAAATTAAATGACTACTAAAAGTCCATTATGCTTCTGATTTCCAGTTCTTCCTGTGTGATATTTTTTTCTGCCTCTCTGAAAATAGACTCTTCTTTTTGTCCCTAGTAATCAGAAATTTCATGACAATATTCTCTGGTGAGTCTTTTTTTTTAACTCCCTTACATTGGACCCTCAATGTTTCACTTGGGAAACTTATGTCTTATCAGTTCTGGGAAATTTTCTTGAACTTATTATTTGAAAATTTCCTTTCTTCTGTTTTCTCTGTTCTTTCTTCTAGTACTTTTAGTATTTGGATGAGGACTTGTGTAGGGCTCCTCTATTTTTCTTGTTTCCTCCCTTATTTTCCATCCTTTGCTTTTTACTTTACTTTCTGGAAATTTCATCTGCTTCCTCTTCCATCTTTATAGAAATTTCAATTTCAGGTATCAGTTTTTTAAAAAACTTTCCAATAGTTCATTTTTGTTTACAGAATGTTCCTTCTCTATAGCATCTTGTTTTTGTTTCATTAATGCATTAATGTCTCTTATTTCTCTGAAAATAATAATAATACTTTGTTTGACATTTCTCCTCCCTGCAGTGTCTCTGTTTTCTCCAACTTCCCTTTTTTCTCCTGTTAGTTTCAGAGACTTTTCTAAATATCTGGTGAACATTGGCATTTGATTGGGCATCTTGTTAACAAGAAGTCTTCATTGCAGGGTGACCTGGTTGGGTTCCTTTATCAGGACACTCACAACTTTGTTCTTATCTTTGTTCTTTTCCTTTTTCCCTCTGGCTGGTAAGATTCCTCAGAGAAGGATTTCCAAATCATGTGCCCCTTTCTGTCAGTTCCTGAGCTTTTTGTGGTATCACTGTGTTAAGTAGTTTGCTTCCTTGTTTTCTCAGCTGTATTGACTTAGGTTTCAACTTTTTAGATCTGTTATGTCAATTTATCACTCATCCACCTGTGGCCTTCAAAATTTTGGTTACTGTGTTAGCTCTTATTTCCTTTGTTGTAGTGAGTTTATGCCATATAAACTATTTTTGCTGACATTTAAATGGGGTTTATAGGGAGCACATAAGGACACATATCAGCTGAATATACCACATTTAAGGGGAAGTCCTGCAGTTTCCTCACCTGTGGCATTAGGGAGTTGGCTCTGATGGCTTAAAGCAATCCTCTACTTCTCCTTTCCTGAGGCATTTGATCAAATCAAAACCACATGTATCTCCTTTATGTAATTAATTTAAATGCTGTTGCAGGAGAAAACATGAGAAGACAAATGTCTGTTCAGAGACTTTGAGTAAAACCAACAATAAACCCCAGTGCCCTAAATGTCTTTAACAGGGAATGTGCTTTTCCATTCGTAGTTAGAGATGAGATTCAAGGTGAAGTTCCTAGAAGAGGGAGCACATCCTTCCAGGGATGAGACCTTCCCTAAGTGGCTGAGAGGGACAGAGAGAAAAGTTGTATGAAACAATCCAGGGAGAAGGGGGCACTGATGAAGATAATGATCGCCTATTCATGGATTTGCTTAGGGTCAGCCTTGCCTATGAGGTCTAAAAACTAAAAATTAAAATAAAAAACAAAAACAAAAAAAACTGAGAGGTGGGGCAAGATGGTGGCATAGAGAGGTATGGAATTTAGTTAGTCCCTAGAGCAACTAGTAAATAGCCAGGAACAACTAGTAAATAGTCTGGAACAACTGTTGGGGGACATCTGTGACTGAACACACATCATACATCAGCCTGGAATGGGTGGAACAGCTGAGATTGCAGCATAGAACTCTAAGTAAAGCTCCCCAAATTGTGGAGAGGCACCTGCCCCCCACTGGCATGGCAGGCTGAGCTGAAACATTCCCTGTGAAAAAAAGAAGCAGGTTACCTGGAGCGAGAGAAAATAACTCAACCAAGCTCCAATTGTGGTTTTAATTAACAAATTTGGACTACTGAATACAAGCTACAAGCACAGATAAACCCAGAGCAAGCAGGAGGAGGTGGGGCTGATGGAAAAAATGATAACTAAATAAAAACAGAGGCTTTTGGAGATGGCTGAGCTCAGAATGCTGGAAAATGGCTGTGTCCCAGGAAAATGAGCACAGAGAACCAGGCACCAATACTGGTTGTCTAGCAAAACAGGAGGGTCGGGACTGGCCCTAAAAATGGGCTTTCTATAAAATGCATTTTAAAAAAAGAGATCAGGCCTCAATTAGAGATATGAATGAAATGGACTTGGTTAGGACTAAGGTAAATCAAACTAAAAGGTAAAGGATGATAGTGACAGTGTTTTTAAAACTTCAACTTCTGTGTGAGGCCAAAGGAAACAATGTTTATTAGGTGCAAAATCTATATTGTTTATAACACACTATATAATTTAACTTTTATGGTCAATTTATTCAAACAACATAATTACATGGAATATTTAATAGATAGTGGAATCCAGTTGGTTTTTACAGTTTAGTGTGAAGCCCAAATACCTTCTGGAGTAATTTAGGCAGAGAAGAAAAATATATTTGCAAAGGCCCCTTGAGGGACTGGGGAAAATGTGGAAATAGTAAATTTCCCCACCTGGAGAATTAATAATATTCTCACAAGCATTGGGGGCTACCAATTTAGAAGGCTGAGCCCTGCATCTTGGGGCTTGCCCTTATGAGGCTTGTTACTGTAAAGGAGCGGCTAAGCCTACTTATAATTGTGCCTAAGAGTCACCCCCAGAGAATCGCTTTTGTTGCTCAGATGTGGCCTCTCTCGCTAAGCCAACGCTGCAGTTAAACTCACTGCCAACTCTAAGGTAAACTCTGCAGGTAAACTCATTGCAGGTAAACTCATTGCCAACTCATGGCCTCTCTTTCTAAGCCAACTCTGCAGGTTAACTCCCCGCTACGTGGGACATGACTCCCAGGGTGTAAATCTCCCTGCCATTGTGGGACATGACTTGTGGGATGAGCTTGGCCCTGGCATCATGAGATTAAGAAAGCCTCCTTGGACTAAAAGGCGGAAGAGAAATGAAACAAAACAAAGTTTCAGTGGCTGACAGTTCTCAAATGAAGTCAAGAGGTCATTCTGGAGGTTATTCTTATGCATTATATAGATATCCCTTTTTAGTTTTTAGTGTATTGGAATAGCTAGAAATACCTGAAATGGTTGAACTGTAACTCTGTAGTCTTTATTCTTGAAGACAATAATTTAACTATATAGCTTATGCTGTGTGACTGTATGATTCTGAAAACTTTGTGGCTTTTACTCCTTTTATACAGTGTATGGACAGATGAATAGAAAAATGGGGAAGAAAAGTAAATAAATAATAGCAAGGAGTGGGGGTATGGGATGTTTTGGGTGTTCCTTTTTACTTTAGCTTTTATGTGTGATGAAAATGTTCAAAAATTGATTGTGGTGATTAACGCACAACTATATAATGGTATGGTGAACAATTGTACACCAGGGATGACTGTATGGTATGTGAATAAAACTCAATAAAATTGAATTAAAAAGAAATAAAACAAACTTAAGTTTCTGGAAAATTACAGGAATCTTAAATGCAAAAGAGTTTGTTTTAATGATCACGTTGATGTTGTCTCACTTCTCTGTGAGGGACATTGTTTATAACTGAGCACATCAGAGTAACCGTAATACTCGGTGCTTCTCTCTGCTTCTTCCATGCCTTTGTGAGTAGGAAGCTATTCAGGGAGCAGTTTTGTAAATTCCGAGGGAGAAGGGAGCACTAGGGTAGGGGAAATGCCATTTTTACTAAAACCCATGGAAGATACACATGGCTTGGAGAAGCAGAAATTGTCAGGGCAGACATACAGGATTCAGCCATCTGGGATTCCTCTTTGAGGCAGCCGCCTCATCTTTCCGACAACCTAGTCTAACACAGACTCAGTGTATCTGAGAACAGCAGCTGAAAAGTTCAGGTTTGCTTGGCCTTTCATGTTCACTGAATAAGAAAACCAAGACAAGCAGGAGAGAGAACTCACGTCAAATACATGTCCACTGGGGATACAAGAAACAGGCAACTTGAACAGCTAAAACCTATAGAAAGATCCATTTTCTATGGGGGTCCTAAGACAGACATCTAACACAGAAGCCCACCAGGAATGAGGTAATCCAGGTTTGCCCTTAACAGCCCACTGGCTCAAATAACAATGATATTGGCGATTTCCTTCTGTGTGCCTAGCTCTCCCTTACGCCTGGGCCTGTCAGCCCTCTTTTATCTCTGAAACAGGAGTCCCTGAAGAAAAAGTCTAGGCCCTAAGACTGGTTCCCAGCCAGGAAATAAATATTGGCAGGAAACTCAAGCTGAGGAGAGTTTCTGGCTCTTACTGCCATCCATCAACATCCCTAATACAGCCTCAAAAGGAAACCCCACTTGCCTACACTGTCAGAAGGCAAGTGTGTCGTTTTACAAAGTGCAGGTGGAGGCTGTGGGATCTCACAGCTCTCCTCACAGCTGGAATGTGCTCCTTCTATCTCTGCTTCCCCTGATTTTTCCTGCACATCAACCCTAATGCTTCCCCTGCCTGCAGACTCCAGAACAAATGGCTTAGTTTTACACTCAAGCCCCTTGATTTTGCCCCAACTGGCCATTATCTTCCCCTGATGTGTTACACAAACTTTGTTCCAATGAGCTGGCTAATTTAGTGGCCGTCTCCCTTGGAGACCACTGCCTAAAACAACACCTCTAGTAGTCCTCCCTCCACACCTTGTGGTTTGCCTTTTGGGGATGCTTCCCGTGACCCACAGTGGTGGGTTGAAGTGTCTCCCCAAAATTCGTGTTCACCAAGAGTCTCAGAATATGATCCTATTTGGACATACGGTCTCTGCAGATGTAAGTAGCTAAGGATCTCTGGATTAGGGTGGATCCTAAATCCAATGACTGGTGTCCTTGTAGGAAGAGGAGAGAAGACGGAGAGACAGAGGCAAGCCAGCCACATGAAGACAGAGGTGGGGACTGAAATGATGCTGCCACGAGCCAAGGGCACCAGGAGCCACCAGAGACTGAAAAGGGCAGGGAGAACTCTCCCCAAAGCCTTTGGAGGGAGCACAGCCCTGCCAACATTCTGATTTTGGACTTCTGGCTTTAGAACCATGAGACAGTAAATTCCTATTATTGTAAGCCACCGAGTTCGTGGTCGCTTGTTATAGTGGAAATCGGAAACTCATACACCCACCTTTCTCTCCATCTGTTTAAATCCTCTTCATTCTTCACAGTCCATCTCAAAACCAGTGGACCACCCCAGTCAGAAGTGACCATTTTTTCCTCTGAATTCCTACAGTATTTATTATCTGTGTGACCTGTGTTATTAGCTGCATATTAAATGCTAACATTTGAGCCCTGTTTCTTCAACCAGAATTTAACTCTTTTAGTGCAGGAGACTTGCCTTTATAACTTTGAATTCTTGTCTTAATAACTCTGTCTTTATAAATATGTATTATCTTGCTAACTATAGGTGTTCAGGATGCATTTATTGATTAATTATTTTCAAAAGGATATCAAAAAAGATAAATTGAGCTTGCAGCTTGCTTTAGTTAATTTCTTTTGGACAATCCCAAAGACAGTCTTCTTTATTAAGATAAGTCTAAGTATTTAGAGAGAAAAGAGGGTTTTTCATTTGTTTGTTCATTTTATTTGTTTGTTTTCGGTGGGGAGATGGTCAGAGTTCAAACT
Organism: Choloepus didactylus; assembly: GCF_015220235.1. Lineage (NCBI taxonomy): Eukaryota > Metazoa > Chordata > Mammalia > Pilosa > Megalonychidae > Choloepus > Choloepus didactylus. The sequence continues at coordinate 9,422,864 of NC_051311.1, read as the reverse complement.
ATAAATTTGGAATTGCCGGGTTTGTCTTGTTGGATGCTAATCAGGAGTACAATTATTTGTAAATCACATAAGAAAAAGCAATGGTAATTTTTTTAATTAAGTTATTAAATGTTGGCCTTGTTTTTAAATTTTCAACAGAGACGTTTACAAAGATCATCCTACTTATAAGCTGTTTCTAGAGTATCATGATAAAATAAAGTTAATTTTCTGAGTAATTTCCAATTTTTCTCCTATAATATTTTACTAATTATAAAACTAACAGATGAACATTACAGAAAATTTGGAAAACATGGGAAAATATTAATAAAGAGATGGAAAACACAGTCAAATCCTACTATTCAAATGTTACTGTTGCTAATGTGCTGACATATTGGTGGTTTTCCTTCTAGTTTTTCTTGCGTGTGTGTGTGTGTGTGTGTGTGTGTGTGTATGTATTTAAAGAAAACATGCAAGTATACATATCATATGCTATAGCATTATGACTTTTCATAAACGTAACGCACTCACTTAGCGAACTGTTACAAATTGAATCATGTTCCCCACAAAGACATTTTCAAGTCCCAACCCAGGTCCTGTGGGTGTGGACCCATTTGTAAACAGGACCTTTGAAGATGTTGTTAGTTAAGATGAGGCTGAACTGAGTCGGGGGATCTCCATCTGGTGTGACTGGAATCCTTATAAGGAGAAGAAATGTGGACCCAGGAGGAGGACGCGGATGGCCCCATGATGACAGCCGAGACTGAGTGATGGTTCCTGACAGTCACCACCGGACTCCACTGACCAGAGAGGGCAGTGTTACGGTGCCCGCGAGTTAAGGTACGAGAGAGCCAAACAGAATTTAAAGAGCCTTTATTAGTCAGCTAGCTGGCGGCTACTGCCTGTCACTCGCGCAGGGAGTTCAGTAAGCAGCAGCAGGGACCGGAGATTGCTTGAGACTTATATAGGCAGAAATCACATCCTGAAAATGCAAGCAAGCTACTTTGACAAAAGCAGAGTTGGCGGCTAATTAATGGGTGCTTAAGATCTTTAGCAACCTTGAGAAATTTTCTCAAGGCTGGTGCAATGGTTAATTATTGGAACGGTTACGCTTGCCTAATGCATACATCCGCAAGTCTCACTCCCTAAAACGGCACAGTTTCACTCCCTTCCTCTCAGGGCTTTAATGTTTACTTCGCAGTCATTACCGGTTGAGGGGGAAGGGGACTCTCTTGTTACAGATTAAGGGGAGGGAACCCACTTTAGGCAGGTCCTGTCAACACTGTGACTTTGGGCTTTCAGTCCCCAAACTGTGAGCCAGTGCATTCTGCATTCCTGCTGTTTAAACCAGCGAGTCTCTGCTACTTTGTTACAGCAGTTCAGGTCAAGTAAGAACCAACTCCCAGATCTAGAAACGGACTCTACCAGCCCCCAGGACACTTCCCATGCTCCCCGCCAGTCACCACCCTCCCCCAAGGATAACCACTGTCCTCGTTTCAACCATATCAATTACTTTTACCACATTTGGGAAGTTACATACATAGAATTATGCAGCTGGTTTTAAGTGTCTTCACCTGGACTTCTTTTACTCAAAACTATGCATATGTGTTTTATTCATATTACTGCATGTAGTTACACAATATTCCACTGTGAATACACCATAATTAATTTATCTTTAGTTTTATTTCTTCTAATGCAGATCTTCTCTTCATCTGAAACTCTTTTTTTTACCTTCAGGTTTTTTGTTTTTTATTTTGAAAAGTTGTAGGTTTACAGAAAAACCGTGCATAAAAAGCAGAGTTCTCATATACCACCATTTCATAACACCTTGCATTAGCATTCACCTTCAGTTTTGCAAGGTAGTTTTCTAGGTATAGAATTATGGGTTGCAAGTAGTTTTCTTTCAGCAATTTAAAGATATAATTCCATTGGCTCTGGTTTCTACAATTTATTTTTGAGAAGTCAGCTGTCAGTATTATTGTTGCCACTTAGAAAGTAACACTTTTTTTTTTTTAAGCCGGCTTTGTTGAAGTAAAATGTATATACCATAAAATCAACCACTTCAGGTCTACTGTTCATTGGTATTTTCAGAGGTATAGAGTCATGTAACTGCACCATGATCAAGATATAGAATATGTTCATCACCTCACAAAGTATTTCATGCTCATTTGTATTCCATCTCCTCTCTCTAATCCCGATCCCTGTCACTATTGATCTGCTTTGTCACTACAGTTTTGCCTTTTCTAGTGTTTCAAATGAGTGGAATCATAAAAATGTGTGGGTTTTGGTGACTTGCTTCTTTCACTTAGCATAACACTTAGACTCACTCACATTGGCACATGTCCCAGTAGTGCATTTCTTTTTATTGCCGAGTAGTATTCCATTGTGCAGGTTTATGACAGTTTAGTTATCCATTCACTAGTTGATGGACACCTAACTTGTTTCCAGTATTTTGCTATTATGAATAAAGCTTCTCCAAACATCACCTACAAGTCTTCATGTGGCTATATATTTCCATTTCCTACTGATCGTGTGGCAAATATCTGTTTATCTTTATAAGAATTTAACAAACTGTCCCCCAAAATGGCTGCACCACTTCGCGTTCCTGCCAGCAATGTATGAGTGTTTCAGCTGTCACACATCCTCACCAGCATGTATCATATAGCATTTCATTCTTTTTCATTTTACCCATTCTAATGTGTGTGGAGTGCTATTTGCTTGTGGTTTTATTTCCTTTTCCATAATGACTAATGGTGTTGAATACTTTTTTTAATGTTCCCAATTGCCATTTGTATATTTTCTTTTGTGAAATTCCTTTTCATATATTTGGCCTCCCACCTCTGGCAAATTAGATAGTCTATTTTCTTAATATTCAAATTCTAGGAGTTCTTTATATATTCTAGTAATATGCCTTTTTTTTCTGGATTCTTTTAAGATATTCTCTTTTCTTTGGTTTTTGCCAGTTTGACCATGATACTATTTAGGTGTGATTTTCTTTTGCTTGAGTCTACCCTGTTTCAGATTTTCTGTGCCTCTTGAATGTGTGGTTTGAAAAATGGGCTTCCTTAGGGTAAAGGGGTAGCCAGTGGCAGTAAATGGAGAAAACCTGACAAGTTCATACTACCAGTTCAATATTCATTCCATTAAATAACAAAATAAAGACTCCCAGTTCAACATAAACTTCTGCCAAAAAATAAAATAAAATAAAATCAGAAAGAACTCAAAAGTCCTGCTTAATGCCACTCACTAATTCTTCTTAATGGACACATCTGTTATAGTAATTATTGCTATTTAAGTCTAAGTCACATCTGTGTACTTGGTTTCTTAGATCCAGGAGGAGGAAGACTACATTTCAAAACTTTCAAATAAAAATCTGCAAAAATTATTCCTCATAGTAAGAATAGAATAAAGGAATAGAGGAAGAGCAAGCATATTAAATACATAGTAGGAAAAAAAATACATGTATGCACATACCATTTCAATCACGAATTTCAAATACCGTTAGCATGATCTTTACCGCTCAGACTTCCACTATTTCATAAAATATAAAAACAAAGCAAAATAGAACAAGACAAACCAGCACACATAAAATAGACCAAACTAGTAGTGCTGCCATGTAATTCAGAGGACTACAAAAATCTTGGTTAAAAATAATATCACATGATCAATAACATTTGGATCTAGGATAGGGGATTAAGAAAAATGACATTTTTTTTGGGGGGGGGAGAAAAGTGCAATTAAAAAGAAAAGAATTTAATTATAGATAAGTTTGATATACCAAAAGATAATCTTTTGTTCATTTTAGCATAAAACACCTCAAACCCTCTGCAGGATGAAGCAGGGTATAAATCATTTAATCAATCTATCACACACTAAAGATCAAACAGAGGGTACAATTTTAACTCTGGCATCTCTGTTGCTATTTCTGAAATCTAGTTTTCCATTTTTTCTTCTCTTCTCAATAGTTTGGCAGTATTTTAAAATTCTTATTGAAACTTTCTCCTTGGATTGTTGCTAAAAACACCATCACCTTCCACCACCAATCCACCCACTTGTTCAATTTCCCATGCTGTCAATAGCACCATCATTTTCCACATTACTAAAAGCTTGAATTTTTGAGTCATCGTTGACTCATTCTTCTCATCTTCTGATTTTTATTTAGTCATCATGAAGTCCTATATAGTTGTTTTGCAAAATATCTCTGTATTACATCCAGTTTCCTCTCTTTTCATAACCTCACCATCTTGTCCCTGTTTAGCTCAAACACTCCTTATGAACCTGAATATCTGTGCTTTGTCAATTCAGAGAAAGGAAAATAAAATATTATAAAAATATGAAATTGTTGGCAATTCAAGTCTTTACTTAGTCTCTCAAGAAACATACAGTGTAGTCATTAAAAACAAGGGTCTGAAGCCACCCACAAGATTGGATTAAAATAACATGGTTTTTCTGGAGGACACAACAGATTCAAACCAGCATACTGCCCAAATTATCTCTCAACTCTGCTCTCAGCTCCCCACCCGAATCTTCTTCCAGAAGACAGGCCACATCGCTCTTAAAACCACTGGCCATTTTTTCAACTTGCTCAACACTTTTCTTGACTATTTCCAAGGTAAAATCCCTTAACCCATCTCTGATTTTTCAGACTTTCTACCCAGGAGAGGACAATAGAATCAGTCCAACAGCTACAGGTGAAAAGGGGTACCTGGGCTGTAGATATTTAAAAACCATAATGCAACTCATAGAAAGTCAACTTGGTTTTTATTTCCACCATGTGCTGGAAATTCTTTAAAATATCAGTGATAAACTACTCCCCCTCCCAAAATCTTGTTGTTCTAATTTTTGGGTTACTGTGGAGTTTTAATAACATGTACATACATACATACATATATACATAAACATACATCACACGTGTGTGTGTGTGTGTGTGTGTGTGTGTGTGTGTGTGTATGCTGTGGATTGAATGAAATCCTCCACAAAGATACATTCAAGTCCTAACCCCTGGCCCTGTGGGTGTGAACTCATTTGTAAATAGGATCTTTGCAAATTCTATTAGAATGAGGCCAAATTGAATCAAGGTGGGCCTTAATCCAACATAACTAGAGTCCTCCTAAGCAGAAGTTTGGGCACAGCAGTAAAAGACAAACAGACAGAGCCATGCAATGGAGGCAGCGACTGAATTACGGTTTGCTAGCAAGCCACCCCAAACGCTACAGCCTTAGGAGAAAGCCTTATCCTGCCGACACCTTGATTTTGTACTTCCAGCCACCAAAACTGTGGGCAAATAAATTCCTGTTGTTTAAGCCAATCAGTGTGTTGTACTATTTCAGCAGCCACAGCAGACTAAGATGACATAGATGTGTAAGACCGTCAGTGCCTGCTCGCCGTGCCAAACTGAGGGTCAGAAGGAGAAACACCTTTTACCGCCTCCAGGGGAGGGGTCTCACCGCATGGAGGGAAAGCAGAGCCTCCCAACGGCTGCCACTGGACAGAGCAGTCCTGGGGACCCCACCCCCTCCATGCTTTGCATAAGCACGGCTCACACATGCACCACGTGGAAACACATTTACTCACCTAAAGATGAGACTAAGCAGGGCAGCTTCACTAGCAGACATTCGTCCCCAATGGCCACTGGCACCCTATCTGCTGGGTGACTCCAGGAGCAGTTCAGGCGCAGCATGTGCTTTAGTGGAGGGACAATCCCTGCCAGGGACAGACAGACCACTGGGCAGGTGAGTCAGGAACGGATGGAGCACTGGCTAGGTGAGTCAGGAATGGCAGGAACTGATGAAGCACTGGGCAGGTGAGTCAGGAATGGATGGAGCACTGAGGAGGTGAGCCAGCAGCTGTAGAAAGTTTGGCTGCCATAGAAGGGACACACTTTAGCCGTACCGTCCCCAGTGAATGTTCACATACGGGAAGATGGGGAGGCACGTCCCCCTGTGCTAGGGCATGTGTTGAATCTCCAGGTGTACCTGAGATGGGTCAATCCACACTCATCACCCTGCCCTAGAAGCAGGCTAACATGGTCCAAACACAGGGTTTATTTGTGGGTCCCAGGGCAAGGCGGCAGGCTGTGCTTGCATTGTTCCCTAGCACGGGATGTATGGGTAAGCTTGGCATTACTGCATTTTTATTATTTCTCCTTTAGACAACATTGGATTCTGCACATGTTAACTCATCTACACGTGTTCTTTTCCAGAGTAAGTTCACAGCAGCTGGGAATCGTTCCAAACTGCTTCCGGCACAATTCCTGTCTTCAAACCCCGTGGTACTGCACGACCCTGCATTGAAACAGCAGACTCAAAATATACAACGATAGCACAGTGATGCAAAGGCAGAGAATCTGAACTTGAGTTACTTGAATTCTGGCATTCTGTATGACCCCTTGGGGTTTTAACTGTGTTTAAAATTTAAAGCAATGAGACAGAGTGAAGTGCAAGGTGCATTTTATTGAATTTGCATATCCCCTTTAGAGTGGAAACTAATTGTTTTTAAATTAATTGTTTCAAACCTAAAAGAGGTATTAAGAAAATAATGATTAATACTGATTTTTACTGAAAATGATTTTCACATAGAACAGGCAGAGTTAAAATGATTTGCCTCTGCACGTCAGGTATGCTCGTGGTGCTTTCCCCGGGATCCGGATATGTGTGGTACTCTTTGCCAACTTGTCCTCTTTCCTCCTTAGAAAGGGGCTGTGAAGGCTGAGAAGATCCTTGCACACTGATAGCTCTTGCCCCGTTCCACGGGTAGCTTCACCGGCCTCCTGGAAAACCTGCTGCACTGGGCTCTGCCCCGCGATTTAAGCCTCACGTGCAGCCTCCTGCCGCCTTGCTCAGCCCCGTGTTGGTGCCTGAACTCTAAGTCCCTGTGCCTGGCTCTCCACGGCTCCCACAGCTAGTCTGTCCCCACCCCGTGATTCTTTCTATTTCCCTCCACTCCTTATCCTCCTTCAAGCCAGTCCCCTCTCTGCTTAGGGGGTCACTGCCACAGTTTCCATCTGCGATCCCTCTCCTGGAATGCATTCCTGCTTAATTTTATTAGATTAAATTTCTTAATTTTCTAAGCTACCCATTTTCCCAATTCTTGTTTGGCAGCCTACATGTACCCGAGTGCCCAAATCTCAGTCAAGCTCAAGGTCCAGTCGAGACACAACCTCCATTCGAGATCTTGGGACCCCAGCCAGCCTGCCCCATCTGGATCCCCGCTCAGGCCCCACGGCTCGCGGAACCCACACCAGACAACTCAGCCAATCTCCATCATGAATCCAGTATCAGCAACCACAATGATAGTAATTGAATTGAAACACTGTTGAACATCATTGTCATCAGCTACTAGTAATTGTTGATATGGGCTTGCAAATGGAGTGGACATTTCTACTGGATGTAATTTCATTTCCAGAACTTGTAATGGACACTCTCTGGATTCTCTGAATCTGGAAGCTTATGTCCTTAATTTGGGGAAATTTTCTTTTATTATTTCTTTGATGACTTCCTCTCAATTTTTTGTCTTGTCTCTTTTTGGAATACCTATTAGAGAGATGCTAGACTTCCTGGATTGAAACTCTTTGCCTCTTTCCCCTTATATTATCCATCTCTGTCTTTTGAGGATATTTCCTTGACTCTATCTTCCTTTCATTGGAAAACTATGGAAGCATTCTGATCATATTAATAGACACCAAGTCTTCTAAAAAATTTCTATGGGTAACAAATAGATATTTTTGAAATTCTAATCCTGTTTCCTCACTGGTTGTTTCTTCTCTCTTTTTCTTACTTCTTTTAATTTTGGTGTTATAGTTTGCTAATGCTGCCAGAATGCAAAGCACCAGAAATGGATTGGCTTTTATAAAGGGGGTTTATTTGGTTACACAGTTACAGTCTTAAGGCTATAAAGTGTCTAAGGTAGCACATCAACAACTGGGTACCTTCACTGGAGGATGGCCAGTGGCATCCAGAAAACCTCTGTTAGCTGGGAAGGCATGTGGCTAGCATCTGCTCCAAAGTTCTGGTTTCAAAATGGCTTTCTCCAAGGACGTTCCTCTCTAGGCTTCAGCTTCTCTCCAAAATGTCACTCTCAGTTACTCTTGGGGTGTTCGTCCTCTCTTAGCTTCTCCAGAGCCAAAGTCTGCTTTCAGTGGCCATCTTCAAACTGTCTCTCATCTGCAGCTCCTTTCTCAGCTCCTGTACGTTCTTCAAAGTGTCCCTCTTGGCTGTAGCAAGCTCTCTCCTTCTGTCTGAGCTTATATAGTGCCCTAGTAAACTAATCAAGGTCCATGCTGAATGGGTGGGGCCACACCTCCATGGAAACTATCCAATCAGCATCATCACCCACCCCACAGTTGGGTGGGTACATCTCCATGGAAACACTCAAAGAATTACAGTCTAATGAACACTAATACATCGTCTGCCCACACAAGATTGCATCAAAGAAAATGGCGTTTTGGGGGATATAATACATTCAAACTGGCACAATTAGTCTCTTTCTTTTATGTTGAAAGGTCTCCATGCATGTCTGGTGTTGCTAAAGAATGAGGCACTGAAAAGCTGAACTAGAATTCTGGGTTAGTGAGGGGGGTGCATTTTGTTGACCGATGAGTAAGGTGGATAGTCACCTGAGCTGGAGACCCCAGGAGCTGCTGATTTCCTGCAGGGAGACAGACAGTTGGTTGCCAACGTTCTGGTCTCAGGAGTAGAGGTGAGGGTGGCGGGGATAATGTCTTCTACCCACAGGTGTTCTATTGCCCCACCCCCACCCCATTCCCACCTCCAGGCTGAACTCTCCTCCTCCACCACAATGGAAGGCAGAGTGTACAATGCTGAGGAATGCACTTCTCTTTTCTCTCCCACAATTTGAATTTAGTGGGAATTTCTTATTTGTAGTTGCAAATGGTATAACTGGACTTTGTGGTTATTTTCCTACCTACACAATGCTTTTAATGGGAAATTGGGAGAAAGTTCTGATATCCTGGGCTCATGACCTGGAATTCTATCTTTGCATATTTCTAGTATTAGCTGCCTCCATCATTTTAAGAACTTTCGTATCATTTATGTAACTTAGGCTACATATCTTTGATATTGCCAATTTTCTTTATTTCATAAAATTGATCTATTCAGAGAAGAAAAATGTTTTACTGATTTGCACTTCTATTCTCCCCTAGAAGAATGAAATGAAATGAAACTTCATTTCATGAAATTGAATCAGCTAGATGCTAGGAGAGCCATCTAAGTGGTTGACTAGCAGTAAGAGAAATAGCTTGCTTACATCTCTTTTTTGTGGAATTAGAGAACTCAATGTTTTGAGTCTAGAGAGGCTAAATTACTCACCTTTGTGATTTTCTCACTAATCTCAGCCATTTTTCTTCTGGATTTCTGACTTCATATAAATAGTAAACTGCCTATTTCCCAACTTTTATTTTGAAAATTTAAGAACTTACAGGAAACCTGAAAAAAATTATATACTTCCTTAACCCAGATTCACCAATAAATACATTTTGCCACATTTGTCCCCTCTCCTTATGTGTGTAATTGTTGCTATTTTGTTTTTGCTGGACCATTTGAAAGAAGGTATATAAGCTGTAGACTTTGTGACACTTTATTTCTAGCTACTTCAGCACATGTCTCCTAAGAGCAAGCTCATTGTCTTATATAACCGCAAGACTGTTCTTATACTAAAAACTTTAGTCACATCAATATAATAATATTATCTGGCAATATTGTCTGATATACAGTCTCTGGGAAAATTTATCAGATTGTGCCAATGACTATATCCTTTTTGGAAATTTTTCTTTCAATCCAGGATCTTATCAAGAATCAGGTATTGCATTTAGTAGTTATTCCTCTTTTGTCTCCTTTGATCTAGAACAGTTATCCTGCTTTTATATTTCAAATCCTGATACCAGAGTAGCTGTAGATGGGATTATGTTTTAGGTTTATCTAAAACTTAAATTTCTCTGTTTTGTAAAATCAATAAAATGGTTTATATTTGAACCTATTATGTCCCAATAAAAATTAATTATCCTTTTGTAAAATCTGCACAGTATGTTTTAATCACTACCACTATATCTTTATTCTATTAATATGAGTTGAACAAATTACACTCATTATAAACATTTATGGCTTATACACTGTTGTTTAAAATATGGCTTATACATTGTTGTTTAAAATAGCAACACTGTAATGCACAGACTCACTTCACCCATCACTAAGATACATAAATATGATGTCTTTTACTCACCAACCATCTCCTTTCATATCTGACCCTCATTTTGTTACTTCTCATCATTTCCCTTCTAATAGTTTCCCCTCCCTGCTCATCCTTTTCTGGATGCTACTTTCTTCCCTTTTCCCTACCTTTTTCTTCTCCTCCTCCCCCAATACCATTTTCCTAGCAGCAGTGGCCCATCTACTCCAGATGAGAACATTTCTGTGCTATGGAATAAACACCCAAACATTGAGTTAGAGGAACTGGGACTAGTTCTTGGTTCTGTTAAGCATAGGGTGTCTGACTTTTTAGGGTGAATTTCAGTGAGGCTCAGTACACAAAAGGAACCCAATAATGGGATGGAAGAGTCCTGAGGAGGCACAGAGAAGCAGTGGAGACCTGGGGTTTCCCCACGCAGCCAGATTCTGAGGCTGTGGCCCTCTCCACCCTGGGCAAAGTCTTTTGGGTACCAAGCTAGGGTGTTTTGATCTCAGGATGCCCCTGCACCTGCTTCTCTCCCAGCTGGAAGAGAAACAGGGCTTCTGATGCCATCTGGCCCTTCGTGGTCCTTGGCTGCCCCCTGAGCCCATCTCGCCGGGCCCTCCATGGCCGGGTCATGGTTATTTCATTCCCCTCAGTTCAGCTTCTGGGGGCAGCAGAAGGGGGGGTGTCTGGCCCTGCAGGCTGAGGCTGGAGGGGAAAAACCAGCCCTGCCGGAGGAGACGTTTCCAGCTGCCCATTTAAGACGACCCTGTTTGTCCTCCTCAGGTTCCACTTCCAGAGGGCCCCTCAGTCACCCCAGAGTTAATGTGTCAGACCCCAAATCAGGGGACAAGGGTGGGGGTGGAAAACATCCCCGTCCCCCGGGCAACCACCTGGCCTGGGTGGGTTCCTTTCCCTCTTTAGTCCTGAGACAACACACCCCATCTGGGGGGGCACCTTGCAGGGCCTGTGGGGTGACGGGGACAGGAGAGAAGCTGCTGAGAGCCAAGCCCTTAAAGAGCGGCGGCACCTCCTGCTCTTCTTGATGCGACTCATAATAGGAGCAATTTTCCCCGAGACTCTGACCACATTTCTGTGAAGTTATTTGCATTCCTGGGTCGTGGAACACATCCATCCATCTCACGGAGACCTGCTGTGGGTCCAAGACGATGAGAAATCACCCTGAAGACACGGAGATTATCCTGTAGATGGGTGTTGCTGGTTTATTCTTTTAAGTTTCTTTTGCAGGGGGTGGGGGTAGGGTGGTTTGCAAGCTCTATGATACATGGCTGTGATTTTGTTTCAATGTAAATCCATAGTTTCTCAGCAAATTGCATGAGGCAGATAGCGACAACAGTGTTACCGACTCCTGGTTTAGGGGAGTGAATACTTTCCCATGAATTTGCAAGAAGCAGCCGTCCTGCGGGGGTCGGGGGAGGTGTCACGGAACCACGTGGCGAGGCTGGGGGCTTGGTCTTGAGAGTCATCGCAAATGTGGCTCACCAGAAAATTTAAAACAAAGACAAAAACAGAACTTACCTTAAATTAGGATTTCTCGAGCTCAGCACCATTGACATGTGGGCCTGATAAATCTTACGTGGGGGGGCAGACCCAGGCCTTGCACGGCTTTTAGCATCATCTTGGCCTCTAGATGCCAGGAGCACCTTCCCTCTTGTGACCAAAATATATCTCCAGACATTGGCTAATGCCCCCGGGGGGTGGGGGTGGGGGGCTGCAAAACCACCCCTGGCTGTGAACCACTGCCTTATACTCACACCATGTTTACTTTACCTGAAGCAGGTGATCACAGAATTGAGAAAACAGTTCCCAACGGGAAAAAATACAAAAAGAAGAAAGAGGGTTGTAACGATCTGTTCCTACTGATTCTGCTTTCGGGACATTCTTATAATCAAGATATTTTCCTAAAAGTGGAAAGGAGCCTCCGGCACTCTGCCAAATGCACCTTACAGCACCTGCCTGCCTGACACATGGTTCTCTCAGGCAGGCAGAGAGCTCCTGACTGCTGTGATTCATTTCAGAATCAAACACATCAATTTCCTCCTCACTTCTGGAGCTGTTGTGTGCATCTCAGTGTCACATGACTGCATTTACCGCTAGACAGAAACCGTCTTCCTCCGACACCATAAAGTTAAAGACTAAGTACTGGGCAATTAAACGGTCCTTTCCAAGCCTTTGCAAAGCACCACGATCCATTTAAAGAATGACCCATCACATTATCCATCTCAGCAGCAAAACCCACTTTCCATTCCCCCAGTCATGGTTTTTCTATATCAGGGCCTGAGGCTGAAAGTCTTAGGAGCCTGGTAAAATGCAAACACAACCTATCTTTAAACTAGGATAGTGTGAAATCCGAGGGGTCTGGGTATGCCAGGGCCTTCCAACAGGAAGATGGAGCCACCTGGGATAGCGTATTTTATTTTACAAAGTGATTTCTTGCATTTCCTCTTTTCTTTATCCCAACAACCCCGAGACCTATGCATTAAATTGCCACCCTTATTGAAGAAAGTCTCTGTCAATCAAGTGAGTGACTAAAACACAGGATGTTTCAGATCATAAGGGAACAATGGATGTGATCGCACAAGATACTGGCTGATTTGTCATCTAATATATATAGCTCTTTACTGAGGTTACGTAATCTCTTTCTTCATGAAAAAAATGCCTTGAATAGCTAGCTCTATCCAACATGGAAACAAAGCCTGTAAAACCCTGCAGGTTGAGTGACATGGGTTTTATTTTTTTTAAGTTTTTCGTAATGTGAATTTCTAGTCTATCAATAGAAATGTAAATGATTGCACATGTAATGTCTTGTATTGGGACTTTCAAGCAAGGGTAAAATTATTTCTATTTTTGTGAGCAGAAGAAATAATAGACATTTTAAAACTGGCATCTTGGAAACCTGCAGGAGAGAAACTTGGCAAAATAAAGGCAGAATCTTATGTCATGAGAGGGAAAGAAAAATGAGTTCCTGCAAACAGACATTGGATTTTTTGTTTATGAAATAAATTCTCCCAAATAAGTGGGTGTATTTTGAGACATTCAGAAGTATATTTCAATGGGAAATATTTTCCCTTCTTAGGGACAGTGTGTGACAAGGCTCTGGTGAAGGAATTGGCATTTTGTGCCCCCCTTGAGCTGAATTTATCACCCTTATTAAAGCACTGACATTGTCACATCAAGGCACTGAACACAACCACACCAGTCGCCATGTTTTCTTAATGTTTTTCCAAGCTGTTGTCACTACTTCCTTTCTGGGGAAAGGACTTCGTTTCTGCTTGTTTCTTAAGCTTGTTTTTGTTGTAGGATCCAGGAGGGCATTTCTAAAGTTCACCAAATCAGAGAAACCAGTGAATCAAATGAAGTCACCGCTCAATCTGCTGTGTTTGTGCTCTCAAAATAGATCGGTTTACCCAGTGGTTTCCATCAGCCCCATCAGCCACTTGGAGAAGCTTGGTCACCAAGCATCCTTTTCCCCCATCAGTTTGGTACAGGACAAGGGGAAACATCTCACCATGTCCGCAATTGGTGGGACAAAATTCAAGGTTTCATAAAGTCGGACTCCACATTGAGTCCACATGACAATAATTTATCCTTCGTTCAAATTATGCTAAAGCTTTGACCTGGTGGGCTTTCCCTCCAGTGCCATGTAAACAAAGTCCTTAATAACTTCTCATACTGGAGTATTTTCAAGTGAGGGATAATAGCCCCTCCAGATAAAGACAGAACGATCATTCCAGCTGGCTCAACTGCATCCTCAAAGGACTTTTCTAGTTCTCCTTCCCTCTTACGCCAGAAGTCCTTCTGGAGCCATTGGCCTCACCGTCCTCACACTAGCCAAGCTCCTGGTGCTCACAGACGGCTCTATGTGCACATTTCTTTGTGTTCTGGGAGTTTCAGTCTTGCATGAAATCAAGGAGCATGTTCCTTGAAGAGAGCCAGCCACGACCGTCTAGTTTTGTCTACGATAACCAGAAAGCCCCACGTGTGTACGACTTGCCATCTTCTGCGACTCTGAGCATGGCGGTTGGGCAGCATGGCACAGGGCACCCGCACAGCACTGGAGCCCGGCAGTGCCGGCCCAGCTCTCAGAGCCATCACTTAGCAGCTCCAGGGCCTCGGGCAAAACATTCAACTCCTTAGACTCATTGTCTTCATCTCTCAAAGGAAGGTGTAACAGCTTTTTGGTGGTTATGAAAACTAGAGAAATTACCTGCAAAACTTTTACTTTTCCATCCTCATCTCATGCCCCTGCTCCTTGCCCTCTAGCAACACAGCCTCCTTTCAGCTTGAACACATAGCAACTTCCCCTCTCAGAGAGTTTGCACCTACGTTCCCTCTTCTAGAACATCCTACCTCTCAGTCTTTAGAGAATTGGTGGCTTCTTATTCTTCTGATCTTAGCTTCAATGCACTTCTGCAGTGAGGTCTTCCTGGCCAATCTACCTTGGGGGTCTATGTCCCTTTCCGCTCTTCTTGTTCCCCCTTCCCCGGGTTATTATTCTCTCTCCAAGCAGCCTGCTCATTTCCTTCATTGCATTTTTCATAGAACATAATCCTATTGCTGTTGGTTTACTTGTTCACTTTTGTTATTTTCACACTAGACTGTAAGCTGTAAACCATGACCATTTTGTTCACTGATGGCTACACCTTATGATGCCACAGGGTTTGGCACACATAGATGCTAATATGTATTGTTGAATGAGTGAAGAAATAAAATTTCCTACAAGCTCTCCATAAGTTAAAATAAGCAGGCATATTTATCCCCAATTTAAGGTGAAGAAACTAAGGTTTCGAGAGTTTAAGTGACTGGACGAATGTTACTCACATGAAATGGATCTAGGGTTTGTGCCCAGCTCTGCCTGCTTCCATTTTCATGTACTTTCCACGTGTGATTCTCAGCAGGGTAGAGAGATCACACCAGAATCCAAGAGAAACCATGACTGTATATGGTGTCAAAAAGCATGATGAGCTTTATAATGTAATTTCATATTTCGAATATGGAAAAATACTGTTTTCATGATACATACTGCAGAATATCAAGGTCTACATGGCCCTGGCTTCCTGGGCATGGGTTAAAGAAATGGTTTGCAAACACCACTCTGTACTACTTGCATTCATCCAAGAACCCTGGAAGCCCCCGTGGTTCCTTCCTTTCCCTGACCCCCATCCCTTTTGGTCACCAGGTCTGTTACTTACCATCCAAATTGCTACTGTTACCCCAGTTCAGATACCACACATTCTCTATCCACTGTCTCCCTTCCAATCCACTCAGACCCTGCCCTGAACTTCAGTGCTAGACAGATAGAACCATCTTCAGGTCCCCCAACAAGCACTTTCTCTGTTGACTCCAAACTTCTATGTATATTTGCCAACATGGGGTATTATTACTTTGTATCAAATTTGTCAATTTGATGGACAAAACTTGGACACTACCTATGGCCTGTTAGAATTGTGTTTCTCACACCACACTTTTAAAAAGTTCCCATCCATCATGGGTCAATACTTTTATAAAGTACAATAAAAAATAAATTACTAGAAAATTAATTTAAAAATCAAAGGTACACTCAGTACATTAATACTAACATTTTTATTAGTAGATGCAACAGGCATAAAATTGCTTTAAGGCATCTACTGCTTACTTTCAATTTCTGACTTTTCCTCTGCAGGGGCCACTCACAGGAGTAGCCCTGTGTTAGAAAGAAGCTCTGGAAACATTAGCCAAGCCTAAATGCCACTAGCATCCCTGACATATACCTTAGTTGCATGCTGCAAATAGCAACGATTTTTAGACCAAAGCAAAACTTTTATTATGTGCTGCATTTGCTCCAGAATCATTCCCACGGAAGTCAAGGTGAGCAACAATTGCTAAGCTAGGATTTTGCCAGTAAAAACAAAGCCAGGGTGGGGGTGGAGAGCATTTGTTAGAAAGAGTGCATTAAGCACATTTAGGTGTAAATAAAAAGGCAGCTGGAGAGATGGAGAAGATTTATAGATGGCCAAGAGATGAATGGCCAATAATTTTTCCTTTGATAAGGCTTTATTACTCAAGGCTATGTACATTATAAAATACGAGGGACCACAAAATAAGTCACAGGCAAGTTCATGTGGATCATTAATCACTGATAAAGAAAAGAGATGAGATCTATCTGAAGGCACAGATTAATAACATTGAGGATCCTTTATTGAAAAAGCCTGGTAGATTCAAATATGAGGCAGAATAAGAGCATGCGGGTCTCCGGAATCTGTCGGAGAGAATCTGAGCACGGTGCCCATGAGCTGCTCCCCAGAAAACATGATTTGGGGTCTCAGGAAGAGAAATGTGACACTGGCACAGTTTGTTTCTACACCAATTTTAGGACAAAGTTGATTAATTCAGAGGATTGGGGTGTGATGG
This sequence comes from Choloepus didactylus, assembly GCF_015220235.1. Lineage (NCBI taxonomy): Eukaryota > Metazoa > Chordata > Mammalia > Pilosa > Megalonychidae > Choloepus > Choloepus didactylus. Next base: position 9,406,292 of record NC_051311.1, on the reverse strand, counting down.
TTCAACAAACCATAACTATGAGCATGTAGACTTTTCCAGTAAATTGCGCATATATCAGAATATGGCCTTAAAATTGTATAACTTACAGATAAAAATACTGAATGAGTCTGGTGAGTGGAAAAGGACACTGGCCTTGCTTTTGAAGATCTCAGTCCAAGCTCAAGTCCTTCACCGTTTGCCACCCAACCTCAATTGCGCAGGTCACCAAACTTCCTTCAGTCTCAGTATTTGAAATACAGGGACAAAAACAACCTCTGCAGTGTCTGTTCCAGCAAAGTAGGGGTTGCTGAAGGATGAAGTCAGATCATATATAAAGAGAGAGAAAGAGTAAGATGACTGAGAGATGTGTAACATCTGAGAAGCATAACCATTCTCACATTTATTTACAATTGTGTGTCTATCTATCTATCTACAGTTGGTATAGCTTGACTTGATCTTAATTCATTATAGATGAAGGAGCTCCCTTTATATTATTTTAAAAAATTAAAGCATTTATTTATTTGTAACTTTACTTCATTCCAGGTAGTTTAAGGTAAATATAGGGGCTCTATTAATTAAGTTCATGATATTGTCATTTTTTTTAAGGTTTCAAGGTTTATTAAAATAAAGTATTAGTAAGCAATATGCAAAAACAAAGAGTTAAGAGTTAAGGCTTTGAAAAGCACAGTATAGCAAAAGCTAATATATTTTTATAAGTATCAACAAGACAACAGAATTGAAGCATGTTGCTAAATTTCATTTTCTACAACATAAATGGGCAGAACAAGTACAAATAAGTAGATCTACAATGCAGCCATTGGTTTGGTCTTTATCATCTGCATATGAAATGTCATTTCAAAAGAACATGGGCAGGCACATACAAACATTCAGTATTTGTGATTATACCCCTACCCAATTTTAAAATAAGAGAATTTTGAAATGCAACCATAACCAACCAAGTTAAAAGGAAAATCACTTGCCCAACCATTTTCTTCAAAAGTCTCTAATTGAATTGAGCCATTTAATCAGAGACTTTATGAATAAATCAAAGCAACATCATCCCCAATGGTATTAGAAGGGGAAATCTGACCCTAAAAGATTTCTTCCTTTACAATGAACTTCAGATTCTTTGGCCTCACCAGTTCCGTCATAGCTAGTACCAGCTATTATTAAGAAGGCACTACCTGTCAATGGGGGAAAAAACTTCCTGTACACAAAATTCTGTTGCTACAGACCGCTAGTAACTCGAACTTTTTTTTAAAATAACATCTTAAATAAATCATTGAAAGATAATGGTTTATGATGATCTTAAGAATTTTAAAGACTGAATTATTTGAGCAAGAATCACAGAAACCTTTTTCACATGCATAACAGAAGAATTCTGCTCTAGTACTGGATCTCTTCAACAAAACAATTCCCCACTTGTTTTACATCAATTCTTATAGCAAATATTACAGTATGTGCTTTTACTAAAAAAAAAAATTGATGTGTGAAAATCTTTCAGTGGTGTTAGGAAACCATCATCCAATTTTACAGTGTTACTTCAATTATAAAAGAGCTACATTTTAGAAGCTAAGTCTCAAATCTCTGTTATAAACAATCCAATATGACAAAGGCTTGATAAATACTGTTATGTCTTGTAATTAGAACATGCTCAACTGCGATCCAGTAAATTCCAAGGAACTGTCCGAAGTTTCATTCCAAGACATAGGATTCTTTGTTTATGCAGAAGAAATACCTTGAATCTTCAATTGCCATATGTGCATCCTTTGTGAGAAGAAAAACTCCAAAAATCCCACCTGTGTCAGTGAGGAAATTGCTGCTGATTTGGGGGAAACAGGCATCAAACCTGAGATTACTCCCAAAGAAGTTGCCCCAGGTAATGTCTGAGGCCACCATCTATAAACCACCACATGGGTCAACTCCCTCCCGTAAAAATCACTAAACACTCCTGAAACCACCAGGCTGTCTACTACCTTAACAGAGCCTTGCTTGTTTAGCTGATGGGTATAATGAAGACAGACATTTACATTTTTATCCAAGAGATTAAACAAATAAGACAAAGAAGGGCCTAAACCCTTGTAAAAGTTAACAGATCAAAAATGTAAGTCATCACGGGAGGATGAATATAATAATTACTAAACAATTCTTCCTTCCTTAGGAAGTACAAAAAGATACTTAAATATTTTAAGTGGAAAAGGTAATGATGATTCAAAGTACAACAAATAGGCATAAAGAAATGTCTGTAAACTGGTGTATTAGTTAGATGCTCACCTTAATACATACTATCAAACTTTATAGAGTTTCTCCATTGGTAGGATTTCATTTTTTATGTAAATTTTCTCCATAGGTACATCAGGTAACACATAAGGTTTTATGTGAGCTCCAATTCTTACCTTGACAATAAATTTCAGATCTGAATTCATATTTATCATTTTACACCCTAAAAGGATGTCTTACTCTCAAATGTTACAAAAATGTTAAATAGTTAAAAGCTCTGTCTATATCAATCAGTGTGGCTTGTAGAACCAACTATCTATTGCTTCCTCTGGATTTCACCTCAGAAACCCAGCCAACTGTATTACCAGTGTTCTTATATAGCAACAATGAAATGTGAAAAATGATTTATGTTCTGATGCATATATTTGGCATTTCTGATTGATGTCTTTTAAATTTTCTCTAAAGAACAAGTGTTCTTAGTTTCAGTAGATCAATAACAAGCCTACTATTTCACATTCCAGAACTTTAGCCAGGCAAAACCAACCATACCATAATACTTTCATCATACAGACATTTTAGTCAAACCCACCTCTCAAATCCTGCTTTTTTCCAGTCAACATCTTTTTGTTGCTTAAATTTATTAATGAAATTCACTTTGAGCCCTTTCTTTTATTTGTGTTTACCAAACTGGTTGCAATTTTATTATTCCCAGACTCTTGTCTTGCTGGCATATGGAGTATATTCTATACAATGTGATTATTCTAGTGATGTTGATATTTTCTTAAATTTGATTATAAATCTTTCTGGAGATGAAAAAAAAAAACTTTAATTTTCTGAAATAGTTTCAGAGGTTCTTTCCTTTGGTTGGCCAGCATCTTACTTAGTTTTTTATCCTACTGGAAATTTTTATTTCCCATCCGTGGGTGTATATGGGCATCTTCAGGGATTGGATTAAATGAACAGCCAAAATGAACAAAGCTTTCATTTAAAATCCGTGGGCATGGAATTGACAACTTTTAGGAAATAAAACTTATACTTCTCCGTGAATCACTTAAGGGTTAATAGTTTCAGGACTATCATTCATGAGACACAATTCCTTAAAGAAAACAAAGACGAGGCCAATCACATAAAATCCTGCTAATTCTAAAGGCTGTGACATGAATATTGATCCCAAAATAGAGACAAGTTTTAATTAACTCAATTGAAAACATCAGTAAAAGCAATAGTCTCTGCCAGTATGAGTTCCCTGAGGTTGATTACATGTTTCTGTCCTTCAACTTTTTCTACCAACTTGTCCCGAATATTTTGCTATGAGGCTGTTAGATAAAAAGAATGATGAAAATAGCTATGTTCTATTGCTAAGGAAATAATCCTCTTTCCATAAGGCAAACTCAAATCTGGAAGTGCATACCAGGATACACATACGTTTAAGTCTCAGATGACTGTCAGAAAGTATTCCTTTTTACCCAATGAAGAAGTGAGCTGGAATACATAAGGCATTTCATCTGAAAGAACTAAACCATCTATTGGCTACACTTTGTAAAAGCAATAAATAATGTCATAGAAAACAAAAGGAATCGTATTCTCCTTTCCTCAAAAGATGTAATTCTTTTCTCATAAAGACAGAAAGGGCAAAGTATAAAGTCAAACTAAACTAACGTTTTAAACAGAAGAATGACATGTCCGTATACTTTCAAAAAGCACCAGAAAATAAAGCTGCTTCTGATAAATAAATAAGATCATTTTTTCAAAATAATTCTTGGTTTTCATGCCATAATTAAGTGTCCATCTGACTGCTCCCTAAAAAAGGTAGTTAAGAGTCCTTTACATTTTAAGCCCTTTAACCTTTAAGCATGATTGATCAAATCAGTATTTTAGAGTTTTCATGTCTTTCCTGTCTCGGAATTGTGTTCTGGGAGACTAGCATCAATGCAGATACTAAAAAATGGAAAATGTCAGAGTGTGCATGGTACCTGGGAGAAACTGCATTCTGTAATACGTGAATATTTTAAAAACAACAACATCCACTGCTGAGTCGTTTAAGTATCAAACCAGTAGTCTCATCCTTGGAACCCGACTGCAGAGCCTCCTATGGCTACAGTTCACGGGTCCTGACATGGGGAGATGGATGCAAGTAAAAGCAATAGGTTGAACTACATGTTTCTCAACACTAGCAACATCCATAAAATTGTGGGGAATTAAAATGTTGGAGCTATAGAATAATATCCTATAATCTAGGCTGAAAAGAAAATAAAAGGTAGAAAAGGCATAACTTCCTACAACTGTTATCTCTGAACTGTGGTGTTTGTTAATATAAAAGGGGTACTAAGGAAATAAGGACACGCGTCTAAATCCAAGTCACTTGAGTGTGTTTCACCAAAGGTTACGCTAAAAACTGTCACCCACAAAAGTGCAAAATAAAAGATTAATGCATGTCAAAATTAAGAGTTCTTGCAACGTTGACCAAAAGTAGCAAACAGCTGAACGAGGCCACACATGCACTATCACTAGCTATAAAGTAGTATTTATGACAGAATTTGAGTAAATGACATATAATGGAGAACAGACACTTGCAATACTTTTTTTTTTAAAAGGAAATGTTTTACAAAAGATATACTGAATGACATTACATTACACTGACGAACATTTAGCTGTATTAAATGTAGATTTTACAATGTCGCCTAGAAAAGGATTATTTTTCTTTTACTGAACACTACTTGTTAGGGCAGGGCATAGTGTTCCTTCAAATAAAATATTTTTTATAGTTTCTTTAAGCCCCTATCATATGTTTTTGTGAAACAATGAATGATATTTTTTAAAGTTGGTGGGATAAAGAAACTGATACAAGTATATGGTGTATGGAGGATCAAGAGCAAGAGGGAAGACTTACTTTTTACTGTATATCCTTTTACAATTATTAAAAGTTTTCTTCATGTGATGTAATACTTTTTCAAAAAGAATTACCAAATAAAAAAAGTATTGGGACAAAAAGACAAAAACATATTCTAATTTAAGTTCAAATGCCAAATTTCTGAACTGGGGCATGCTCATTACACTTAACTCTGCCATCTTTCAGGACACTTTTTTTCATGACACTTTTGAGCGTTAATTGCATGAACGTGAACAAAAGCAAATGTAGATTCATCACAAAATGCAAATGTATTGGTCATAATTACATAGGAAAAAAAGCTGTAATATCAGTTTTCCATGTAAGCTCACAGTATCTGTACTGAAAGTTTCTCTAAAATTAAAACAAGTCCACTAATATTATAAATGTAAAGAATACTTCTGCACTATGAAACAGAAGATATGGGGTTCAAAGGTGAACCCATCTGGGTGAGGACTTCATCCAGCAACTGAAGATGCCCATGAAGATGAATCCAACATGGGGTGCTGGTAACATCCTGTTGGTTGGTGACATTCTGCTCCCCAGTACTTGACAAAACTCATTCGAATGGTACACATTTTGGTGAGCTCATATATAGCCTCAAACCCATGGTTGACAGACTGAGCCAGAAGCTGAGCAAACTCCTGATTGTTAAAAATTTTGAGGCTATAGCTGCTGGGAATCTTACATACGGTAGTAGGACGAAAGTCATGATGAAAGTTGCAGTTCCTACTCTGTACAAATATGCTGCTGTCACTGAGGCACTCTGCATACACCTCCCCACCAACATAGCACAGACGGACACCTTTTCCAATATGCCACCTAGTATTTTCAATTGTCGAATTACGATTAACATTTGACAACAATCCCAAGCAGAATCTACTTTTGTTATTTGAAGGATCTGCGAATCCATCTACTAATACACTAGTAGAAGACGCATGAAAAGCTCCACCAACACGATTGTTTAATTCATAGTAGACAATCGAACACCAATGCTTGGGCTCTTCATAAGCAACAGGCTGAACATCTCTGCTGGATACACTGGGCGTAATCTGAGGAATCATGTTATTGCTTGTATCCATAGGCTGGGAATTATCTTGACCCATCTGATCATCAGGTGCCATATAGGCAGGAGGAGGAGTATCAGCTGGGAGCTGAAAAGGACTTCCTGGTCCAGAACTTGATGGGGAGTTGGGATATGTACTGCTAGCAGGGGGAGGGGTGTAAGGGCTATTTGGCAACAAGGGAAAAGGAGTGTTGTTGGGCTGGTGGAAAGAATCTGGAAACGTGACATTTTGTGGCATGCGTGGTTCATTGTGGCTCAGGTTCCTAAACTGAACCAGAAGGCTGTGTTGTGTATGAAATTCATTACGACGAGGCACTAATACTGGAGGTAAAACTGGACTCTCCACTCTCTTACAGTGGTATGGGTTGATACAAACTTCTTTTTGCTTAGATCCAAAAGGAAATTCATAAATATTGAATGGCTTTAGCTCATGATGACTCTGCAAGTCAGGCCAGGGCCAAACATGGCAATATATAATGTGGGATAGGCCTTTTCTGTGAGAAACTTGCAGGTGTCCATCAAAGGCCTGGGAATAGTGACCCATTTGCTCGGCTGTCCTGGACTGCTCAAGGCTTTCTCCAGTTCCTCCATGGCACCATTTTTCTTTTTTAGCTTATTCACCAAAGCATCTACTGCCTTTTCTGCCCAGTTCTCCTCCCCATCACCTTGTTTCCAGCCCAACAATCGCTTTACTGCTGGACTAGTAAAAGAAAACAAGCTGGCCACTGACATCATTTGGTATAAACCTTCAGAAACTTTCTTGTAACCCAAAGTCAGTATCTAATGAAAGAATAGACCACAAATGAAAAGTCATATACAGCTCCTAAGCAGAAGTTCCAATTTAAGAAGGAGGAGTGACGTTTCTCTTCATAAGTGCCATATATTTCTTTCATTCTTTCAAGTTGTGTCGTCTGGGCACACTTCTGGAGCCACTGCTGTGCTTCCCCTCAGTGCAACTTTTCCGTGATATTGTCTTAAAGGAGAGAATTTTCCTTCCCAGAGGGTAACACTGAAGATCTAAAACCCAAAATATAGCTGATTTTTGGTATTTTTTCCCCCTGATGTTGCTGTTTATCATTCTTAACCTTCTCTCCATCACCATCAAATATGTCTTAATGGAAGTAGACTAGAAGCAAACAACCAAACTGGGTGTTGGCACTTTCTCCATCACTTCTGGTGTCCTGTGTTCCAATCAGTCCCTTGTGTGACTTATGATCCCAGGGGACTCTGTGGCTTTGGGTGTACCGGGAGGTTTTCCAGCAAGAGGGTGGTCAGGAGGGCATCCAGTTTTGTTCCTTGTAGCACTTCTCCAACTCAGGCTGACTCCTAGAGAGCCGCGAGGACAGGCCCAGGCACTGCGGGCCCCTGCGTCCGGTCCAGCCACTGGCCAGCAGCCAGCTGCGGTCTTCCGAGGCCCGAGTGTATGTAAATTCCCACAGCCAGCCACGCTGCAGCAGCTGGGAATGCAAAGTGCTTTGATTGCTGGAGCCTGTTCCATTAATGTGCTTCCCTTGTCCTTCACTGGCCACAAAAGGCATCCAAATGAGCCCAATTCATTACACAGGAAACCCTACCACGGTGTCCGCTGCACATCAGCACCAAGGATCTCCCAGGACGCCATTGTCCATGTTCTAGAAGGAACGAAGTGCCCCCGGGGAGCAATTTGCACTTCCTGAAGGAGCATTTGTTCTGGTTTAAATGGATTGACATTGATTTGCAATATTTCATGTGGTAGTTGGGGAGTAAAATATAAGCGTCTGAGCCCCAAGCAGTTTCTGGTAAAAAAGCTTGGTTCTATGCTTTGCTACTTAATCTCTCCACTATTATCGTAGGAGCTCCACGGACTCCGAGGTGTTAACGGACATTCATCTCTGGATTCAAAATACAAAGCCATGGAGGGCTGCAGACTTCTGTCTTGGACCTTACCAGCTTGATGTGCAGGAGGAGAGACACGGCGGGTCCTCCAGACATCCAAAGAAAATGCAAACCAAATGCGTTCTGCAAACAGCCTTTGTATTCACGCAGTGGTTCCTGTGATCATAAAGGCACAACTATCTGGTCATAAGTTTAAAATTTTGAAAAAAAGCAGAGGTAATATTTACCCACCTTAGTTCTTCTATAACACCAGAGTTCTATCATCTGATTTCTTTTCCTGTTAAATGTAAGACTCAATACCTGACCCAATAAATGTTTAGCCAGATAGTATAAAATAGACAATTTCAGAGTTTTGGCTATTGGAAGATATTTGCATACATTACTCTGAAGATTAAGCAATAGTAAATAAAGTATAGTAATTCAATGGAAAGTGTAGAAGAAATGCAGGGTTTTATGATTAAAAATAAATTGAATAACATTTAAAATAAATAGAACAAACAGAAACAAAAAAAACCACCAAAAACCTTAGAGAACAACTCTGTCACAAAGTAGCACTGTAGAGAGACATCGTTACGTGAGAAGTAGAGAGTGTGTGTCTGGGCTCGTATCCATTTCTACTGCTTGCAAACTGTGTGACCTTAAGTAAGTTACTGAAGCTCTCTGCGCCTCAGCCGAATGGTGATAGGAACAGTAGATGCTTCACAGTGTCACGGGGAGGGTCACAGGAGGTAATATAGAAAGTGTCTGCAACAGTGTCTGCCCAAAGTAAGTGCTCAAGGGAGGTTTAACATTACAAATGTTATATTACAAATACTCCTTTGACTAATTTTCACACATTTCTCAAAGAGAAGTATATATACATTCCAAACTCCTAGGTCTTCATCTGAGAAACTTCTTTGAGGGATCTCTGAAGATGGAGTTCCCAGTTATAGAACCACAGATTCAGCTGTGAAACCTGGAAAAAGTTGGTGGCACTGCTGAAATTCTTTTAGAGCACTTTCCCCGGGCAATAGTATTTGGGTGGGGGGTGGGGTGGCATCTGGAGCCATGGCCAAGAAGTGGCAGGCTACACCAGATGATTGGGAAAGGATTGCAAATGGGAGCTAATCTTCACCCAGTTTCTTGCAAGATTCTATTCCCTCAGCTTCCTTCATATTCTTTCCCCATATATTGGATTTCAGAGACTTAAAACTGTTAGGAATGTGATTAGCTCAAAAATTGTAACATAATGTGTGGCCAACGTTTAAGCGTTTTTGCTGAGTCAAGCACACTGCTGATATTTAGTTTGGGAGACACACTGCTGATATTTAGTTTGGGTGACTTAGATTGATTTAGGACAAATAGAAAGTAACTATTGTCCAGTATTTTAAGAATTTATATCTTATGCTACTTTTATCATTTCTGATAAAAGTACGAAGAAAACTGTAGATAATCAGAAAAATCATAGTATATATTTTATGGCTGTTTGAAAGGATTCATAAACTGAAAGTGGTATAACTGTGGATGAATAAATTTGCCTGCCATTCCAGATCACAATTTGCCCAAATTAAGCTAAGGATAGCCTAACATGTTTGATTTTTGACTCCAGAACATGTACATACACAAATAGTCCTTAAAATAGGGAGTTAATTTAGCATCCCTGGTTATGGCAGAAATGCACCATACCACTTTAAAAGTGCTCCTCACACTTACCAGTGGAAATCCTGGGCCAACCCCACCTCCTTACCTGAGGGGGCGGGTAATGGCCATCAGAGCAATTTAGCATTAGCCTCCAGCTTGAGAGACCTCACATTTTGACCAGGTGGTGGCAAGGAGAGCAAGACAAACCTCATCATGAATTTTGATCCAAATTGAAAGCCATCAATCCCCGATCCCTCTCCCTACACTTGGAAATTCAGTGCCCATATAAAAGAATGAAATAGTTGTGTTCAGAAGCTAAAATTATGAATGTGACTAGTGATTAAAAGCCCAGCTTTTCCCTCTCCCCAATTTATGCTGCTGCATTTTATACTATCAGCAATTCTACACGAGCAAAGTTCTGAATTAGTAGAACAGCCAAAAAGAAACTAGAGTCCCCATGATTGTGATAGTATTGGTACCACATTTGTTATTTTAATTTAAAATGGAAAGATTTTACGATACTCAATTAGTTATCAATCTATTCTTCATTTATCAAGAACTGTTTATAAGCCTGGATGTCCCTGGATCAGGGCTGGGCTCTGTGGTGATACATTTAATCAGATATAATCCTTGTTTCTTTCTTTCTTTCCTTCTTTCCTTCCTTCCTTCCTCCCTTCCTTCCTTCCTTCCTTCCTTCCTTTTTCTTTCTTTTCTTCTTTCTTTCTCTTTCTTTCTTTCTTTCTTTCTTTTTCTTTCTTTTATTCACTTTTATTCACATGCCATGCAGTCATACAAAACAAAGTAAACATTCAATTGTTTACAGTACCATTACATAGCTGTGCATTCATCACCAAAATTAATTTTTGACATTTTCATTACCACATACACGCAAATAATAAGAATAAAAATTAAAGTGAAAAAGGGCTATTAAAGTAAAAAAGAACACTGGGTGCCTTTTTTTGTTTGTTTTTTGTTTGTTTTTGTTTTTTTTTCCTTTCCCCATTTCTCTATTCATCATCCATAAACTAGACAAAGGGGAGTGTGGTCCATATGGCTTTCGCAATCACATTGTCACCCCTTATAAGCTACATTTTTATACAATCGTCTTCAAGATTCATGGGTTCTGGGTTGTAATTTGATAGTTTCAGGTATTTACTGAAGCTATTCCAATTGTTTAGAACCTAAAAAAGGGTTGTCTATATTGTATGTAAGAGTGCCCACCAGAGTGACCTCTCGGCTCCTTTTGGAATCTCTCTGCCACTGTAGCTTATTTCATTTCCTTTCACATCCCCCTTTTGGTCAAGATGTTCTCCATCCCATGATGCTGGGTCTAGATTCCTCCCCAGGAGTCATATTCCACATTGCCAGGGAGATTCACTCCCCTGGGTGTCAGATCCCACGTAGTGGGGAGGGCAGTGACTTCACCTGCCAAGCTGGCTTAGCTAGAGAGAGAGGGCCACATCTGAGCAACAAAGAGGCATACGGGAGGAGGCTCTTAGGCACAATTATAGGGAGGCCTAGCCTCTCCTTTGCAACAACAGTCTTCCCAAGGGCAAGTCCTGTGGTAGAGGACCCAGCCCATCAAACCACCAGTCCCCTATGTCTGTGAGCACATCAGCAACCGTTGAGGTGGGGAAGCCCAATACCCCTGCATTCTCCACCAGCTCCTCTGCATATTTTTTCACTGCTTTTTTTTTTTTTATTTAATTAACTTTTTTTTTTGAATGAACTATATCAAGGGAGTAAGAAAAAGACAACTAACCTAAGGTAGCTACTTTGATTCCAACATGTTCGTACTCTACCCCAAGAAAATAACCTAATATAGCAACATTTCTGTGAACTTGTTCCTACTATACCCATCAGAAAATTAGCAGACCATATCATTCCTGACCATTACCAGAACATTAAATTTACCTATGATAGCTTATCTGTTCTTATTGGGTTACCACTCCTTCCTTAATTGTTCTCTATCACTAGGTCCCCTATATTCTACATTATAAACCATTTGTTTTGCATTTTTCAATGTTTACATTAGTGGTAGCATATAATATTTGTCTTTTTGTGCCTGGCTTATTTCACTCAGCATTATGTCTTCAAGGTTCATCCATGTTGTCATATATTTCACGACATTGTTCCTTCTCACTGCCATGTAGTATTCCATCGTGTGTATACCACATTTTATTTATCCACTCATCTGTTGAAGGATATTTGGGTTGCTTCCATCTCTTGGCAACTGTGAATAATGCTGCTATAAATGTTGGCGTGCAGATATCTGTTCGTGTCACTGCTTTCCAATCTTCCGGGTATATACCGAGAAGTGCAATCGCTGGATTGAAGGGTATCTCTATATCTAGTTTTCTAAGGAAGTGCCAGACTGACTTCCAGAGTGGCTGAACCATTATACAGTCCCACCAACAATGAATAAGAGTACCAATTTCTCCACATCCTCTCCAGCATTTGTAGTTTCCTGTTTGCTTGATGGCAGCCATTCTAATTGGTGTGAGATGGTATCTCATTATGGTCTTAATTTGCATCTCTCTAAGAGCTAGTGAAGCTGAACATTTTTTCATGTGTTTCTTGGCCATTTGTATTTCCTCTTCAGGGAAATATCTTTTCATATCTTTTGCCCATTCTATAATTGGGCTGTCTGTACTATTGTCATTGAGTTGTAGGATTTCTTTATATATGCAAGATATCAGTCTTTTGTCAGATACATGGTTTCCCAAAATTTTTTCCCATTGAGTTAGCTGCCTCTTCACCTTTTAGAGAAATTCCTTTGAGGTACAGAAACTTCTAAGCTTGAGGAGTTCCCATTTATCTATTTTTTCTTTTGTTGCTTGTGCTTTGGGTGTAAAGTCTAGGAAGTGGCCGCCTAATACAAGGTCTTGAAGATGTTTCCCTATATTATCTTCTAGGAATATTATAGTACTGTCTTTTATATTGAGATCTTTGACCCACTCTGAGTTAATTTTTGTGTAGGGTGTGAGGTAGGGGTCCTCTTTCATTCTTTTGGATATGGATAGCCAACTCTTCCAGCCCCATTTGTTGAAAAGACTGTTACGTCCCAGTTCAGTGGCTTTCAGGGCCTTATCAAAGATCAGTCAGCCGTAGATCTGGGGGGTCTATCTCTGAATTCTCAATTTGATTCCATTGATCAATATGTCTATCTTTGTGCCAGTACCATGCTGTTTTGATGACTGTGACTTTATAATAAGCTTCAAAGTCAGGGACTGTAAGCCCTCCCACTTTGTTTTTCTTTTTTAGAGTGTCTTTAGCAATTTGAGGCATCTTCCCTTTCCAAATAAATTTGATTACTAGCTTTTCCAAGTCTGCAAAGTAGATTGTTGTTGGAATTTTGATTGGGATTGCATTCAATCTGTAGATGAGTTTGGGTAGAATTGACATCTTAATGACATTAGGTCTTGACATCTTCAAGACCTTGTATTAGGCGGCCACTTCCTATCCATGAACATGGAATATTTTTCCATCTTTTAAGGTCCCCTTCTATTTCTTTTAGTAGAGTTATGTAGTTTTCTTTGTATAGGTCTTTTACATCTTTGGTTAAGTTTATTCCTAGGTACTTGATTTTTTTAGTTGCTATTGAAAATGGTATCTTTTTCTTGAGTGTCTCTTCACTTTGTTCATTTCTAGTGTATAGAAAAATTACTGACTTATGTGCATTAATATTTTATCCCACTACTTTGCTAAATTTGTTAGCTCCAGTAGCTGTATTGTCGATTTCTCGGGGTTTTCCAGATATAAGATCATATCATCTGCAAATAATGACAGTTTTACTTCTTCCTTAGCAATTTGGATGCCTTTTATTTCTTTGTCTTGCCTGATTGCCCTGGCTAGCACTTCCAGCACAATGTTGAATAACAGTGGTGACAGCGGGCATCCTTGTCTTGTTCCTGATCTTAGAGGGAAGGCTTTCAGTCTCTCACCATTGAGTACTATGCTGGCTGTGGGTTTTTCATATATGCTCTTTATCATATTGAGAAAGTTTCCTTCAATTCCTACCTTTTGAAGGGTTTTTATCAAAAAGGGAGGTTAGATTTTGTTGAATGCTTTTTCAGCATCTACTGAGATGATCATTTGATTTTTCTCTTTTGATTTGTTAATGTTTTGTAATACATTGATTGATTTTCTTATGTTGACCATCCTTGCATGCCTGGAATGAACCCCACTTGATCATGGGGTATGATTTTTTTAATGTGTCTTTGGATTCGATTTGTAAGTATTTTGTGGAGAATTTTTGCATCTATATTCATTAGGGAGATAGGCCTGTGGTTTTCATTTTCTGTAGCATCTTTGCCTGGTTTTCGTATTAGATTGATATTAGCTTCAGAAAATGAGTTAGGTAGTGTTCCATTTTCTTCGATGTTGTGAAAGAGTTTAAGTAAGATTGGTGTCAGTTCTTTTTGGAACGTTTGGTAGAATTCCCCTGTGAAGCCATCTGGCCCTGGGCATTTATTTATGGGAAGCTTTTTGATGTCTGATTGGATCTCTTTGCTTGTGATTGGATGGTTGAGGTCTTCTGTTTCTTCTCTGGTCAGTCTAGGTTGTTCATATGTTTCCAGGAAATTGTCCATTTCCTCTACATTATCCAGTTTTTTGGCGTACAGTTGTTCATAGTAACCTCTTATAATTTTTTAAATTTCATCTGGATCCACAGTAATATCACCTTTCTCATTCATTAATTTGTTTATATGGGTCTTCTCTCTTTCTGATTTTGTCAGTCTAGCGAGGGGCTTGTCAATCTTGTTGATCTTCTCAAAGAACCAACTTTTGGTGTTATTTATCCTCTATTATTTTTTTGTTCTCTATGTCATTTATTTCTACTTTAATCCTTGTTATTTCTTTCTTTCTACTTGGTTTAGGATTGGTTTGCTGTTCATTTTCTAGCTTCTTCAGTTGATCCATTAGTTCTTTGATTTTGGCTCTTTCTTCCTTTTTAATATATGCATTTAGTGCTATAAATTTCCCCCTCAGTACCACTTTTGCTGCATCCCATAGGTTTTGGTATGCTGTGCTCTCATTTTCATTCATCTCTATATATTTAGCAATTTCTCTTGCTATTTCTTCTTTAACCCACTGATTGTTTAGGAGCATGTTGTTTAGCCTCCAGGTATTTGTGAATTTTCTAAGTCTCTGATGGTTATTGACTTCTAATTATATTTCACTGTGGTCAGAGAATGTGCTTTGAATAATTTCAGTTTCTTAAATTTATTGAGGCTTGTTTTATGTCCCAGCCTATGATCTATTCTGGAGAAAGTTCCATGAGCACTAGAGAAGAATGTGTATCTTGGTGATTTAGGATGTAATGTTCTATATATGTCTGTTAAATCAAATTCATTTATCAGATTGTTTAGGTTTTCAATTTCCTTATTGGTCTTCTGTCTGGTTGATCTATCTATAGGAGAGAGTGATGTGTTGAAGTCTCCCACAATTATTGTGGAAAAATTCATTGCTTCCTTTAGTTTTGCCAGTGTTTGTCTCATGTATTTTGTGGCACCTTGATTGGGTGCATAAACATTTATGATTGTTATTTCTTCTTGTTGAATTGCCCCTTTTATTAGTATGTAGAAGCCTTCTTTGTCTCTCATAACATCCTTTCATTTAAAGTCTATTTTATCTGAGATTAATATTGCTATTCCTGGTTTTTTTGGCTGTAGCTTGCATGAAATATATCCATCCTTTCACTTTCAATTTCTTTGTGTCCCTGTGTCTAAATGAGTCTCTTGTATGCAACATATTGATGTTCATATTTTTTTATCCATTCTGTCAATCTATATCTTTTGATTGGGGAGCTTAATTCATTTACAGTCAATGTTATTACTGTGGAGGCATTTCTTGACCCAGCCATCTTATCCTTTGGTTTATGTTTGTCATATATATTTTTTCCCCTCTCTCTCTTAATGTCCTTTAATGTACCCATACTGAATCTTTTTCGTACTGAACCTTTCTCCATCTCTCTCTCTCATTTCTTTGTTTTTCTGTTTGTAGGGCTCCCTTTAGTATCTCAAGTAGGGCAGGTCTCTTGTTAGCAAATTCTCTCAGCATTTGTTTGTCTGTGAAAAATTTTACCTCTTCCTCAAATTTGAAGGAGATCTTTGCTGGATAAAGAATTCTTGGCTGGAAATTTTTCTCTCTCGGATTTTTAAATATGTTATGCCACTGCCTTCTCGCCTCCATGGTGGCTATTGAGTAGTCACTACATAGTCTTATGCTGTTTCCTTTGTATGTGGTGAATTGCTTTTCTCTTGCTGCTTTCAGAACTTGCTCCTTCTCTTCAGTATTTGGCAGTCTGATCAGAATATGTCTCTCATTGGGTTTATCTGGATTTATTCTATTTGGAGTTCGCTGGGCATTTATGATTTGTGTATTTATGGTCTTTGGAAGATTTGGGAAGTTTTCCCCAACAATTTCTTTGAATACTCTTCCTAGACCTTTACCCTTCTCTTCCCCTTCTGGGACCCCAAGGAGTCTTAAATTTGGACGTTTTAATTTAGCTATCATACCCTGAGATTCATTTCAATTTTTTTGATTTTTTTCCCCATTCTTTCTTCTGTTCTTTCATTTTCTGTTCTGTCATCCTCCAGGTCATTGATTTGCTGTTCAGCTTCCTCTAGTCTTGTGCTATGAGTATCCAGAATCTTTTTAATTTCATCAACAGTTTCTTTTATTTCCATAGGATCATCTATTTTTTTATTTACTCTTGCAATTTCTTCTTTATGCTCTTCTAGGGTCTTCTTCATGTCCTTTATATCCTGTGCCATGCTCTTCTTCATGTCCTTTATATTCTGTGCCATGCCCTCATTGTTCATCTTTAGTTCTTTGATTAATTGCTCCAAGTAATGTGTCTCCTCTGATCTTTTCATTTGGGTGTTTGGGCTTGGGTTATCCATATTGTCTGTTTTTTTCATATGCTTTAAAATTTTCTGTTGTTTTTGGCCTCTCGGCATTTGCTTAACTTGATAGGGTTCTTTTAGGATATGTAGACCAATTCACACCCTTATCTCTAATTTGACAGATCCACAGCTTTGTGGAGTATACTTTCTCTATCCGGCAGGTGGTACCTGCGAGCCACCTATTCACCCCAAGCCAGTTCTCCCCTACTTTTTCTTTGTGGTGTGTGGGGGTGTGAGTCTTGTGGGGTCCAATTGGTTCTCCAAACTTGAATGTGTAGTTGGTGTTGCCTGCCCTGCATATGGGGCATGTGTCTGAGCCATTGGGGGGGTGGCTTTAAGAATCAAATCTCCCAGGTGTTCCTGGGGATTTAAAGCTGTTGAAATAGTCTAATCCTTCAGTTCAGTCTTGCCACAGTTTGTCTCTGCCGCTGACCCACAAGTCCTTGGTATTGGCGTATGGTCCCTGGGACTTGCGAGTGGGTCCTTCTTCCAACCCGTGCACTCCTAGGTCTTCTGCTGAGGGACGACTGTGCTATGTCACAGGTGAGCACCATCCCCCAAGGGAGGTTCTGGGCTGCAGGGCTGTGTAGGGGCGTTCCCAATCTTCTGAAAAGATGGCTGAATGGGGCATGTTAATTTCCCCCTTTTCATGCAGCTCTGCCTTCTCAGCTCTGGGACAATTAGCTGAGGGTGTGGGAAAGGCTATTGTCCATGCCCTATATTGTGGTGTGTGCGTGTGTTGTTGGAAACACTTTCCGTCATACTGGGTCATTTGGGGCGGCTCTGGGCTGTGGCACTGGGGCTGGGCAGGAGCGTTCCCTGCCCACCAGGAAGATGGCTGTAAGGGGACGCCCCCCTTTTCTTGGGAATTTGTGGTGTTTAGTGAATTTTCTCAGCCACTGGACTTACTGCCTTGTGTCTCAGAGCTCTCTTAGCTCTGCTCTTGTCTGGGCCCAAATTGCAAGTCTTTGAGGCTTTCTGTAATGGGCTTCTTAGAGTAATTGTTTTAGAAAAAGAAAAAGATTTAAAAAAAATAAGGGCTCTCCTTGCAGATCTAATGGGCTATTGAAATACTAAGACACAAGGAGATTAGGGCCATTAAGGAACAATCAGGAAAGCAGAGAAACCGGGTCTTCAGACAAGGAAACTGGCCCTCTGGCTTTGCATATGAGCCTGACTCTGCCTGAGCCCTGCCCTTCCCCGTTCTATGTTCACCAGAACTCCAAAAAGTCTCTGCTTTTATTTTTGGGTTTTCCTTGTTGATTTTGCTAGCCCTTTCTCCTCTCCGCCAGGCTGACTGCTCCTGGATTCTCCGGTGTCTGGTCTCAGTCTATCTGTGTTTGGAGTTTGGATCACAGTCTGAGATTTCAATAACAGCCACAACTGCAGTTCTCCCTCCTTGTTCCCAGCACCGACGGCCCCTCCTCCCATGGGACTGAGCCTGGCAGGGAGGGGTGCAGGTCCCCTGGCCACGAGCACTTACAGACTTTGCTGATCTCAGCAGTTACACGTGTTCATGAGTGTTGTATGAAGGACGCCCAAAGTCAAATTGTTCTCCGATGTCCGGTCCACGTAGTTCCTGGCTTCTACCTACTTCTCTGGAGGAGTAACTAAAACCTACACCTCACCACTCCGCCGTCTTGCCCTGCCTCCAATCCTCAT
The DNA here is from genome assembly GCF_015220235.1 of Choloepus didactylus. Lineage (NCBI taxonomy): Eukaryota > Metazoa > Chordata > Mammalia > Pilosa > Megalonychidae > Choloepus > Choloepus didactylus. The sequence continues at coordinate 9,388,072 of NC_051311.1, read as the reverse complement.
TCTTTCATACTTTGTAGCTGCTTGCTGGCATAGCCATTTAGAACAAATCAAAGTAGTACTTTTCATGTGAAGGCAGAATCAAATCTGTCTTTATGAGTATATGATTCCTTGCATATTGTACAGTGTCAGTAGGAGTGGGTTGATCATTTAAACTGCACTTCTTCATTAACTTGAAATCTCACTTAACAATCATTCTCATATTTGTTATATACTCAGTTAAAATATTTTTTTCAAGACAAAGCTCAGATAACTTTTCCCTTCTCTGAAGATGAAGATACACAGAGAGACTTCTTTTGTACAGCCGAGTTCATTACACAAACCCCCCAAATTTGTTTATCAAATATTTGAGGTCATATGCCCCTCCATAATCAAAGGCTATATAAATTAATGTTCCAAATTCAGTCTGAAATGACTCTCTCCTAGGAGGTGCCAGTAGCTCGTGCTTCCCCTGTTCTGTGCCTTCTGCTCTCTGCTGAGGCGGGTTGAGCTACGGGCAGAGCAGCCTCTTAGCTGTCTCATCAGCTGGGCGGACGAGGAGTTACAATACTTCTCCCTGGTCTTTGCTACAATCATCATTATTGAAACATTTTCTACCCTTCCTCCCAATATGTTTCAGATAATTTTGGGGGGAACTGGGGTTTAAACTATTCTAGTGTCAAAGCACAAACTTACCATGCTTTCCACCCAAACTTGATCCTGGATCTTTTAAGGATTCTATCATATACCAATTCACCCATTGCTTAACCTTTGTGTTACACTTAACTTCTCCTTCCTCACCCAGGCTACCTGCAGGAAACTTCTTGCCCATCGTTTCTCTCCATTCCTCTGGTTTAGCCTGAGTGCAGCGCTTCATTGCATGGATCATTTCCTGTCTGCACTGAGGTCTTTGAAGCACAGGCTGTGTTTGGTTCCTCTTTTTATCCCCAGGGCATTGGATGGTGGCCTCTCAAGAAGACCCAGAAAACCTTTGATAGAGAGATTTTATTTTGCATCTGGCAAAACACTTTACAAAAACGGCTTGACTCTTCCTCAAACCCAAATGTCATAACATGACATGTGAAGTCTTTTAAACTATCCATTTAAAATTTGTTTTCAGTCTGCTAGAAAATAGAAACAAACCTGCCACAACTGGCTGATTTATGACTTGCTTGGCTATAAATGCACTGGTAACCAACACTGAAATTCACATGCTCGAATGCTAAGGTGGCCACACTTTAGACAAACAAGAGCTGCTCTTCTAAGCTACAGAAATTGAGTGGCGCATTTGGGTCTTGGTTAATAATGTCCCTAAATTTATTCCTCAGCTGCTCATATGCCACAAGCGAGCACCAGTGGAGCAGAACAGTGCCAGATGTACGTACTTTTCCATTTGAAATGAGGGCATAAGTGATCCGTGCAAGCCCTTTGGCCAGTTGACCTGGCCTGTCCACAGGGAAGCGAGTATCCTGTACCCATGTGTGAGCAGCTCCTTTGGGCATCCGGGGCAGGTCCCAGGGGACCAGTTACCACAGAGGACCGTTCCTTCTCTGGCAATATTCCTTTGGTGTCATATGATCTTTGAAATTTTCAAAATGTTTATTGACATAATCTGTTTTAATCTTTTGCTCATTTACACTGCTCGCCTAAGTCAAATAATAGACCCCACTGGTGCTGATGCACCAATGCTTGTTTGCCAGAAGAGTTTTGAAAGCACCAGGGAAACAGATTTCAGATAATAAAACAATGAAACAAAGCTGAAAATTAGAGGAAATGAAATAAAACAAAATGGCCTTTCATCTCTCTTCTTCTAAGGTAAATCTATGAATCTTAGAATTATTTTACAGCCATATTTTTCCATATATATGTGTGTATGATGAGTATATGTACATATATTTCATTTTTGATAGCCTTTACACACACACACACAAACACACACATGCACACACGCACACACACACACCATTAGCCTCCAGGCCCAGCTTTCAATGAGATAATCAGATTCTATTGAAAGGGGTCCAAAGTTAAATAGCCATATAATGACTTCTGGGACACAGTGAATATTATTATCTGGGAGGCAGGGGTGGGGGTGTTGAGAAATATTCACAAACATGGTAATATCTAAATGTTTTCTAAGGCACTGGCTGATGTGAACTATTCAGCGTAAAGTAAATCAGAAGAAAATTCCTCTCCTTTGTAGTTAATCGTGTCTCTTCCAATCAGAGTAGTTGAGTTTACCAAGTCTCTTATCAAAGATTTCCTTATTAAATTAAAATTGTATTATATTATTCTATGCTTTTATGAAATTTGGTTTCTGTTTAGTCATTGCTTTCATTTTATGTTTTCTATCAATCTGCCTTTTAACTGTGATCATTATCGCTGCTCTCCCTTGGTATTTAAAGCTGGCGAGTCTCACCTCTGAGGGTGATGGCAGCCGTTACCTGATAACCAGCAATTTCATTGGCCCTTTTTCTGTCTATTCACCCCCACTTTGTATATGACCAGTTTTCTTGAGTTCACACAGAGAAACTGCTAAGATACATGTTACAATTAAGTGCACTTGTTAGGAGAGTTCTGTCCAATAAATAAGACTCTGATACTATTAGAATCTGCCACATTTTGAGATGGTCCTGTTAAATCGGAAGGAGCAGTGCTAAGGGCCCTGTGTAAGCAGTGAAATGTGATATTTGTGGTTATTTGAGACTGGGATATTAGTTTGAAGCTTGAAGCCAGGATGATATAAAACAGTCAAGATTACCTGCTTGGTAGGATTTAATATTTTCTTGTTAACGTGATTTTTGTTTGTTTGTTTGTTAAAAAGTGAAACAGCTTTAATCTGATGACTTATAATGACAGATTTTAGTGAATTTCTCATGATAGCCATAATTGCCTGGTCTGCTAAAGGACTTAAATCTCTTGCTGGCACAGAACACTTTTTTATTTTATTTTAAATAAAAAATTAAAGTATGAAAAATTGCATATATGCAAAAGACTATATGGAACTTACATGCAAGTTATAAAGATGAAACAATGACCAACCTTACAGCCTCCACCTACCTAATGAAACAGAACATTCCCATCCAAGCTCCAAGTCCTCCTTCTCTTCCTTTTTCCTTCCCACCCCCAGAACTAAGTACTTTTCGGAATGTGCTCATCACTCCCTTTCAATTCCATATACACATTTGGAATTGCCACATACACATATAATCCTGGGGATATATTGATAGATTGAAATAAGGTCCTTAATTACTAGTTAATAATACTGTATTATACCAATGTTGATGTCTTGGTTTTGATAATTACGTCATGTAAGGGTAAACTGGGTAAGGAGTACATGGGAACTCTGTACTGTTTTCACAACTTTCTGAAAGTCTAAAATTAGTTCAAAATAAACAGTTAAAAAACAAAATAAAAGAGCAAAGGAACTGAATTACACTAAGTATGAAAGACAAATTCCAACTATCATCATCAAGCTCCCCCCCCTACTGCCACCTCTCCCCCCCCCAAATACTGTACATGTTCTTCTGCCACTTGTGATTGTGGCTCAAACATTTTGTTTCTGATGTTCATACGTGTTGTATCATATAACTGCACATCATTCATTTCAACAGCTGTATATACTCGTGTATTGTTCTTTCATTTTCCTATCAAATAGACATTTTAGTTATTTCCAGTTTTCGTTTAGTCCTGTTTTCCTTTGCTATTGCAAACAATATCTTACCTGTGTGTATACATGTATAACAGTTTCTCTGTAGTATATGCCAGATAATGCCAGATGGTTTTGCACAGTGGTTGTACTAATTTACTCTCTCACAAGCTGTATATTAACATTACATATTATTTTATCCTGCCTGTTATTTTTATCATCTGATTTTAAAATTTTATTCTTCTAGATGGATATTTTGTTATGGTTTTACTTTACATTGTCTTTATTGAAAATAAGGATGGAAATATTTTTATTTATTGATTGACCTGTCATAATTCCTCTTTTGGGAATTGTCTTTCGCCCATTTTTTTCTTGTGGGTTGTTTTTTCCTTATTGAGCCATAAGAGTTCTTTAATGTTCTGAACACAAATCCCTTATTGGATATATGCATTTATAACTTCTCACAGTTATATCTCTTCACATTCTTAAGGAGTCATTGATGAGCAAAAGTTTTAAATTTTAAAGTAGTCATATTTATCATCTTTTTTCCTTTATGGTGTATGCTTTTCTGTTTCCTTTAAGAAATCATTCCTTACCCTCAATTTCGTATGTGAGCGTGTGTGTGTTTATATAACTTTTTTGCTTTTAAAGTTTAGAATTTTTATCTCTCACATTTACATCTTAATCCACGTGGAGTTACGTTTAACGCACAGTATGAGGTAAGGATCCAATTTCTTTTTTTTTTTTTTTTTCATGATAAATAACCAACCATCCTAACATATATCACCTAGATTTTTTTCTTTCTTATTGATCAGTGCACCTTAGTCATACTTATAGGCCCACACATGCCTAGCTATGGTTCTGGGGTCCCTGATCAGACTCTTGGTTGATTTGTCTTTTGGTGGAATAATGTCACCAAACCAGTCTTGATCCTTGCTAGAGCAAGTCACTTCAGCTGCTCTTCAGGAATGTCTTAACTATTCTTAGCTTTGCTTTTTTGATATAAAGTTTAGAATTAGCTTCTCAGGTTTCCTGAAAAAAAAAAAAATCCTGTTGGGGTTTGCACCAAACACATAGCATAGTAAAGGAGGAAAGATATCTTTATGATACTGATGAACATAGTTTGTCTTTCTATTTATTTAGGTCTCCTTTATGGACTTTCAGTAAAATTTTCTAAATTTTGTTACAAAAGTCTTTAGTTAACTTAGGTACCCCCACTCCAGGTAGCTTAAACTTTGTTTCTATTGAATATTATTCTTTAAAATGCTCTATGTGTGCTTGCTTTTACAAATGAAATTGATGTTTATGTGTGTGTATGTGTGTATAAATCACACTTCTGATAACCAACTTAAATTCGTAATGGTTCTACCAATTTATGTGTAGATTCTTTGTGGTTTTCTGTGTATATATAATCATATTGTCTTCAAGTAATCAAGTAGGACCAGTTGTGTATGTTTCTTTTCACTTCTAATACTTTTTATTTTTTTTTATTATTTTTTTCACCAACACTTTATATAATAGATGGAGTGACAGCAGGAAGCATTGCCTTTTTCCTGATTTTTAAGACAATAATTTTAATACCTCATTTTTGAATATAAGGTTAGCCAAAGTCTTTGTTTATAGTTCTTTTCTATTCCTGGTGTGCTAAAATGATTTCTTTCCAATCATGAATGGGTGCTGAATTTTAAGGAATCTTTCTTCTGCATCTATTAGGTGATCACATCACTATCTGTATTAATCTGTTAGTGTGGCAAATAAAATATTTTAAAATATTTTTCCATTGTTGAGTCAACTTTGCATTCTTGGTTTCAACCCAGCTTGGTCATGAGGTATCATTTTTAATATATTGCCATGACAGATATTGAATAACCAATACACTAACAAACAACCCCGATTTCTCTGTCTTCCTCTAGTAGGGAGGCTTGAAAGTTAATTAGACTGTGCATCTCCCTTTCAACTGGAGTGTATCAATGAGATGTAAATAGAAGTCTGCTGGGAATTTCTGGTAAATCCTCTGCTTTTTGGACTCAGACACCACACTCTCCCCTTTTATTTTCCTTTCTCCTTGTTCCTTCTTGGCATTAAAACATTATGGCAGGAGCTGAAACAAACAACTTGTGACAAAGTGAAGGAAACACACAGCCCATGGCCCTGACATCTTTAAACTATCAGCTATTACTTTACTCTAGCTTCCTTCTCATTTTAATAAAAAAATAAATAAAATAAACTCTTAGGGTATAATCTCTAATTTGTCAGTTTCCATTTCTCACAGCTGAACTCAAGTCCTAACTGCTCAAGTTGCTAATGTATTCTTCAGAATGTTGGCATCTATATTTGTGGCTGAGAATGGCCATAATTTTCTTTTCTCATGGACTTTTTGGTTTTGCTATTAATGTAATCAGCAACATGCTGGTTTATATCTAACAACCCATTCTTCAGGGATAATAAAAAGCTCTAATTTGTAGCATTTGCTGATTTGTGAGGTGTAAATACTCCCACTGTGGCCAATTTTAAACTGAAAGGTGATGACACGGAATACTCCCAGGTGTACTGAGACTTTGCTCCAGACGGCACGAGCTGGCTCTAACACCACCAAATGGAACATCAGCTTCAGAAAGTGACTTCAAGAGCATTCATTCTTTTCAGCTCTAGGAAAAATTTGTTCCTTAAATATTTGGTAAACATACCTAAAAAAAAAATTCACCTTGGCATCATGTTTTCTTAATGGGAAGATTTTCTATCTTTTCTTAAAATTTATTTCTATTTTAGTTAATGATCCATTTGCTTAGGTTTTTAAGTTAAGTTTGACATGAAGTTGTTGACAATATTCCCTTCTTTTCTTCCCCAAATCTCCGATGCCTCAGTAGCTGTCACTGTTTTCATTCATAATATTGTTTATTAGTGCCTATGTTTTTTATTGTTGATGACGGTCGTTCCTTAGCTTTATCAGTCTTTCCAAAGAAGTAACATTTGACTTTGTTGATTCTCTGTGTTGAACTTTGCCTTCTATATTGATAATTTCTACCCTGTTTCTCTCATTTCCTTCTTTCTACCTTCTTTGAGTTTATTCTGGTGTTGTTTACTTAACTTTTAAATTGGATACCTGGATAAGTAATTTTCAGACATTCTTCTTTCCTACCTATGCATTTTAAGGCCATACATTTCACTGTAATAAACATTTTAGCTGCCTCCCACAAGTTATTTAGCATTTTTATTATCATTAAACTCAAAATATTTTTCTATTTTTATTATGATTTAATTTTTAGATCATAAATTATTGAGAAGTGCATGGATTCTTAAATTCCCAAATGTGTGGATTTTCTTTAGTTATGTGTCTGTTACTGAATTCTAACTTAATTGCTTTGTGTTTAGAAAATAAGGTCTTTATATTATCAACTATTTAAATTTATTGGAAGTTGCTTAATGGCCTAATGCATGAACAATTTTAGCAAGTGGGCATTCTGAATGTGGGCACAAGATTCTGTGTGTCTGTTGGTTCAAGCTTGTTAAACATATGCTCAAGTATTCTAAATGCTTTTAGATGGCATTATCTATCAACTACTAAGAGAGACATGTTAATAAGCTCCTACTATGTGGTTTCTCTGTTTTTTCTGCTGCATACATGTTGAAGTTACATTATTAGGTGCATTCATATCTAGAACTGTTCATTTTAAGGATAATTTAATTTACCATTTGTAGTGAACATCCTTATCTTTGATAATGCATTTCCCTTAAATTTAATTTCGTGTGATAAAAATAAGGCAACCTGAGTTTTTTAATTAGTATTTTATAGTTATATCATTTTTCCAGTTATATCTTTTGTTTCAGAATTGTCTCTTGTAAACATTACCCAGCCTGAAAATCTTTGTTTTAGTCTAATTGCATTAATTGTAGCTTTCACTATATACACTATTGTTTTAAGGGGTTTTGGTTTGGGGTTTTCTTAAAAAAACAAATTAGACATTGTTTCTAGTTAACATTTACCCAATTGTTTACTGTTTTCTTTTCTTCTATCATGTCACACCTTCACCCCAGGATCATTTGTCTTCCTGAAATATATCATGAAGTTCCTAAAGTCTCCTTCTGCTGCTGCTACACTGCTTGAGCCAGGAGCAAATGGCTACTTCTTTTTCTCCTACCTTCCAACCGTCCATCAGCACTTTCCATTGGCAGATCCTCATCAGAAACAAGCTGACAAGAGAATCTGGAAAATGTAGTTTGCTGGATCACAGTTCCTGATGAGAACAGGTGGGAATGAGCTGAGCATCATCTGACAGCATCTGGCTCAGGGAGTGTGAACTTAGTCCATAAACCCATGTGAGAGCTGAATAATGGCAGATTTCTCTCAGTCCCTCCACCACTGTAATTATAATAACTATAAGCCAGTCAAGTTTCCTTGTTGACTTCTTTGAGAAGTGTTTGTTTTTCCTAATTCATGTTCGTCTTGATGGTCCCTCAGTGTCCCAGTTTTATTTTATAAATTGCACTGGCCATGGTCTTTATTCTCATTGCCCTGTGTGGTTGTTGTCTAGTTGTCAAAAGTGAAGTCATAGGTTATTAGGCTTGGATGTAATAGGGCCTATTGTGTTAGTCAGTATAGGTTAGGTTATGCTGCAGTAACAAACAACCCCACTCCCAATGGCTTCAAGCTGAGCTTTATTTCTCCCTCACAGTACATATCCATCTTTAGTAGGCTGGGATACTGTCCTCACTGAGGGAGGCTGGAGAATGAAGATTTCACCCAGGGGTGCATCCCTGGTCTGCTGCAGAGAGAATTAAACATGATAAATCAGCCCTGGTCCTTAAAAGCTTTTGGTCTTGATGACCCACATCATCTTGGCTCAAATTTCTTTAGCCAAAGACAGTCACAAATCTACACCTAACTTCAAGGGGACAGGAACATGCTATCTCACCATGTGCCGGAAAGAGGAGGAATGAAATATCGTCGAACAACACCAACAACTATGACACCTAGATTAATCATTTTTTTAATTCTAAGGGTCTGAAGGCATGTTTGGGAGGCCATTTCTATATGTAGATCTGGGCTTAAGCCATAGGTGTGGGTGTTATGAATAGATATGTCTAAAGGGATGGATGAGATGACCCAGAATGAGGTTATAGACCTGCACTATCCATCATGATGTGGCCATATCGAGCCCTTGAAATATGGGTAGTCTAAACTGAGATGTGCTGTAAGCATAAAATATTCATCAGATTTCAGATACTTAGTATGCAGACAAGAAAGTAAAATAGTTCAGTACTTTTTATATTGATTCCATGTTGAAATGATAACATTTTTGGATATATTTGTTACAAAAATATATTGTCAAAATTACTTTCATTTGTTTCTTTTTATTTCTTTTTAACACGGCTACTAAAAATTTAAAATGTCACACGTGGCTCTCATTATATTTCTGCTGGACAGTGCCGGTAGAAAGTGAGATGAGATGAGGTCTAAGATAAGATATTTAGAAACAGAAGAGCAAGCCCACAGAAGAAGAATTAGAAAGCTTAAAAGAAAATGGGAGACTTACTGTTAAGGTGAGGAAGCCAATGCTTCAAAGAGAAGGAATGAGTATTGCATACTGCTATATAGAACTTCTGACACCATTTCCTCCTGTCGGAGCTGCAGGTATTGCCAAAATTTACTCTTACTGTTTCAGGAGTGTCCCACCTACTCCATAGTGACCAGCTTTTTCACGGACAGGAAGTAGAGAAATGTCATGAATGTTAAGGATTAAAAAACAATTTTTTTTGTTTTCTTTTACTTATCATAGATTGTAATGCAATAACCCCCCTGAGTTAACATGATTCCCACTTAAGACCAGTGTGTTAAATGTGGAAACCAAATCAGACCCACAAATCAACAAATACTTTACATATCATTCATCTTTGTTGTTGTACATCATAGTAATTGGATATAAATAGATAATATAGTTTATATGGATACTTGGGATTAGCAAATTTTCTATGACAAGTAACTATGGGGAAAGTAGCAAAAATTTAAGTATTTTTTCATTCTTCATTAATTAAATCTACATATTTATTGTAAGTATTGTGGATATAAACATGTTTATATGAACTACTTAAGTAATATTTTATTACTCTTGGTCAAAGCATGATAATATAAAAATATTGGGGCACTGTTCAATGGGCTGAAGACCGTTTGTGGTTTTCCAGCCACCTGTCCTCTTGAAGGATTGATTGTCATGGAAGGAAATGATCTAAATGATCCCATATCCTCGTGCTCTTAATAGGGACTTTGGTAGTCCCCAGATCCCTAAGTCTGAGATGAAAGCCCTTACCCTTCTTTTCAGATTTTTCCTACACTGTGCCTCCCAGCCGGAGGGAAGAAAGGAACTGCAGACATTTTGTTCTCTCCTTGGAGAAAGCTGAACATTATCTTCTCCTGTCCATTAGTCGTCACAAGTGATAACAGAAGATGCTTCCTTCTGATGAGAGAGGCAGATCTAAGGAGCTTAAAACACACCCAAAAGGCAGAGGAGCAGACAGCTGAGGGGAGATGGCAAGCCAGATCCACAGATGAGAAGATTACTCATGGTTTCCATCTGGGGGGTGTGAATGCAAATGGTGCCGTGCAGCTCAGAGCAGTGTCCAGGGCACAGAAGCAAACCCATCCTGCTTGCTTGGGCAATGCACCTTGAAGAGTCACAGATCTGAAACCCTGAGCTTAACGAGGTGGCGCTCCTGCGGGCTTCCCCGAGAAGAATGACTGCTTTCTTGTGAGAACTAGGGAGGGCAGCCATGAGCCACCTGCGTGGACACACAAATGCCGACGTGGGGATCTGGCCTCCAGGGGCACCGTGAGCGGGAGACCCCACAAAGGGCAGAGAGAAGTGGAGGGGAGGAGCAGAGGGCCCCACACAAACGGGGAGTCCCCAGATTCCGCTCTGGCCAGCCCAGCCCCTGGGTTCCCTCACCCACTCCTGCTTTGTGGCCTTCTGCCAGGGGTGCCTGGCGCCAGCTCTTTCCACATCACACTATTTAAAATTCAAAACAACCACCCTCACCGCAAACGTCCTACCCCTCTTGATCCTTTTCTTCACAGCACTCGTCACTCTCTAACATAATACATATTTTACTATTCACCTCCTCCCTACCCCTCATCAGGGTGTAAGTCTCAGAAGGGAAGGGTTTTTGTGTGTTTTGTTTACTGTTTTATTCCCATTGCATAAAATAGTAACTAATGCATAGTGGACCCTAAGAAATATTTGTTAAATGAATGAATGAACAGGTAGACAGAGCTATGTAATATAATATTTAATATAGCAAGAAAGTTTACTGTGTAAATAATAGTGTAATAAAGGTGATAGCACTGTCAGTGAATAAAGAAAGGAATAGTCAATAAATGCTGTTGAGACAATTGGTGAACTAATTGGTCAATAAATTAGATACTTTCTTCACATCTTATACAAACACAAATCCAGATGTATTCAAGAGATAAATAGAAAATGAAATGATAGGACTCCAACTCTTTTAGAAATTGGTGTGGGAAGAAACTTGTAAGCTTAAAAGCAATTAGAGGAATCACAAGGGACAATTTATTAAAACTAACAAAAGTAAAATTGTGCCCATCAATTTTCTCAAAAACTAAATTATAATAAGAATAAAATAACTGCAATACTACGACAAACAAAGGATTAATATCCTTACTATAAAGTGCCTTATAGTAAGACAAATAAATGCTAAAAATGAACAGTACTTATAACCAAACAATTCACAAAGGAAAAAAATATATACAAACAATAAAATTGAAAAGTCTGTTCAACTGCGCTAACAATCCAAAAAATGGAAACTTAAATGCCAGTTAGATGCCAATTTCCAAATATCAAACTGGAAAAATGCTTAAATAGTGGTATTCAGTGCTGGTGAAAATGGGGCGAGGTGGGCACGCACAAACTTTTGGAGGGAGAGAAAATTATTACAATTCCCTGGCCATGAATTCAGCAAGATGTCACAAGAATCTTCAAAATATTCTTACTTTTGATCCTTTAATACCACTTCTTGTAATTTTTATTAAGGAATGACATTATGCAGTCATTTAAAATATATCTTAGAAGAATATTTAATAATATGTGTAACTGCTTATTCTACTAAACAAATGAGAAAGGGGATAAACAATCCTATATATTGTAATACTTCATTGTACTTTTCTGTGTGCATGTATAATATTTTAAAGAAAATATACCATATGTTAATAGTAATTATTTTTGAGTTGTAGCATTGTAGATAATTTTTAATGTTTATTATTTTGACTTTTCTATATTTTGCAAACATTCTATGATAACTGGGCAGTATCAGAGAAAATAGTCTGAAAGATATTGCAAAACCATCTCAAGCAGAAGCATGAAACATATTCACCATCTCATATTCTGTTTGGAAAGACTATGTGGGTGAGCAGCATTTTCAGGGTGTATGCACTTGAAAAGAGCACCTACAGCTGACTTTCACCATAGGAAAAGAATCTCAATTGTATAGTTCGTGGGTGAACTTGAAATTGTGGTGCATATTGTGTACCATATATAGGCTTTAATCAAAAGGGCTAAAAAGAGTATAGACCCCAAATTGAACAGGTTGCATATTCTCTTAAAAAACTGTACATTCTCAATGGAAAGCTCACTTGGAAGAATTGGGTAGATTTGGTACTCAAAATCAGCCAGCCACTGTGAACAGAAACTCAATTCTGCAAGGCCTGATGAGTTCTCAGCCTGCATGACAGGACAAGAAGAGGGAAATCCATTTTCTCCTATATAAAGTCAGCAATAAAAATAAAGACATTACAATCCACATGGCCAAATCTAAAAATAACAGTGTTTCAGGCTTTAGATGCAATAGTAACAACTACAGCCAAGGACAGGCTGTATAGGTAACGGATTAATCTACCTGCCGGAAGTAACAGTATCTATCTCTTATTAATCCTTTAATATGTACCAGCTATCAAAATGAGTCTTTCGCCTGTGTTATCTTGCTTAATCGCATAAGGCTTTATGATGTAGGGTCAATTGAAGGTCCAGAAACATTTAATAACTGAAATTGAGACATGCCCTAGATAATAAAAAAATCCAATTTATATAAAGTACAGTATAATGGAGTCCTGCTTTTAGTAATAAAAGTCATAGGAAGGAAGCTAACATTTACAAACACATGCTGTGTGCCCAAGGATCATGCTGGGTGCTTTCACATGTAGATATCGACTTCTTTTAATTTACTTTTTGTAACTAATTTCAGAAGAACTTTCCTTTCCCTTTAGGAACTTTATAGTTCACCTAACAAAAATTTATGCTACTATACACAGGTTGGGAGGGAGTTTGTAAATCATTCCCAAACCGAGACGGCTTAGTACAAGGTACCTAATCATTCTCCATAATATTTAGTTATAGGGAGCACTGTAACCTAAAGGTAGCAAGATCAAAATGCGTGACTGCACATTCCAACCATAATTACTTCCCAGAGAGTAAATGACTGAAAATGACCACTGCAATCAGCACAGATATATAATCCATGCTGGACTTTTCTCCAGCATCTCCAAAATGACATTCCAGTAGTGTAAATCTTTGGGAATTCAAATATCAAAATTATTGTCTGTGTTATTGTACATAAAATTCATCAAGAAGTAAATAGCAAAAGTGCAATCTAATAATACTAGAAATAAACATGGCATTTGTTAGAAATCTCAAATTTGACAATTATCTATTTTATTGTATTTTTATTTAAAATTAAAGGAAATAGTAATATCTGTGCTAAATCCACAACACCTTTTGAAACTTGTCTCTTTTTTCTCTTATGTACATGAAACTATGCTAAGGCTCAGAATTTCGCTTCAGCTGGGAACACAGCCTTTTTGGGGAAAGCCATGTCTAACTGAAAATGGGCCCATTTTCAAGTAGGAGCTAAAATCAAACAGCATGAATTAACACATGCCCTCAAATCAAAACAGTTGGTAGTGATGTGACTTGTCTATACAAAGTCACAGAACCCTGGCCTTGACTTCTTTAAAAATTTAAAAAGGAGATTGACTGAATTTTCTGTTTCTACAATGTTCACAATTAGAAACATTTCCTCAGTCTCTCAAAGGCTCCTATTTTCTTGGCACAAAATGAAGTTCTTCAACACACCAGCTTTGTCTTCCTTCTTTGTATTTCCCACCACTCATCCCTTTTCATGGTGCAGTACAGAAATCCTGAACTTCTTCCAAGAAGAACTTGTTTCATCTGACTTGGCATGTGTGTTCCCACTGTCTGAACCATCAGTGGACAGAATGGGCTCTGCACGGGGATAGCCAAAGTTGGATCTCATTGGTCCTTAATGCCAAGGATTTCTAATGTACTAAACATGCCAGCCATCTAAAGAGAGTGGTGTACCTAACTATGCCACATCGGCTTTGGGGATTGGAAAAGAAAGTTGGTGCCAATTCCTGAATATTCAGCTTTCTCAACAATCTCCTACACTTCTTTTGCGGTTTTATCTGTATTGTGTCTCCACACCTCTGCTTCCCTCAATAGGATTCTTTCCCATATTTTGTTTGAACTAGAAACTCTGTGTAATAGAGGATGCACATCAACTGTAGAAAGCTAAGGAAGCAATTGACTTTAGTAGAACAATAATAAGCCTTCATGATGGCTTCTTGACAATTCTCAGCCTTGGAGAATTTTAAGGTAAGAAGGAATCTTGATGCACCAACACCTTGCAGAAGTAATAAGAAAACCCCAAGATTCTTGTGGGCAGGGGCTATTTCTTTCTCATGCCCTCCTGGATGAACATGCTAATAAAATATATCCTAGGAAGATCATTTAGGTGAACAGCTTCTCTGTGCTTCTCCAAAGGCAGGACATCACATGGCATTTTCCACCTGGATGGGAAAGTGATTGCAATTTTCTTGCAGGCTTCCTTTTCTGCTCTGTATTTAGAATGGGAACATTGTCTTTCTTTGGAGTCGAAAAAACAACTGTCAGCAGTGACATTGTGCAAGAGACTCCAGCTTATCTTGTTCCTTCTGCTCACTGAAGAGAAAATGATTACACTGTAGCTTGCCATTGATTAACTAAAATCATCCAACTATAGAGAGAGGAGAAAGTGCAGCACAGAAACCATAGCAACCTCCTCGAAAATAATTCCTGTAACGACACTCTTTCAGAATGCCCAGGCTTCCAGGTGGGCAATGGCTTATAATTTTTGCCAGCGTGTACTGGGTAGTTTGTAGTGCATTGGCGGGGTCTGCATGCAAAGACCACTCCAATTATGAAATGGGAGCCCATACTGGCTGCTGAGGCCCAGCTACAGAAAAATTAGCTTTTGACATATCACATATACAGGAAGGAATTATTTACACTCACCTTACTGCACTGGAATCTATATGTACCTGCAAGCATTAACTGATTTTTAATTTGCTTGATAAACTAGAATTTGGTCTCATTTCAGACCCTGGAGAGTCACATCCATTTTTTTGTGGGCTACAAATTGTGCTCCCTCATTGGTGACTACTGTTACTGTTCAAAATGAAGGATATTGAATCTTCCAGTGGCAATTCAACAATTTGTTTTATGAGGTCATCTATTTAATTGCCAGCCATAAAATCAGATTTTGAAAGATTGCAACTCTGGGAATGAAAACTACAATAGCAGTAACATCAGTTGAAACCCAGGGGCAGGGGAGGCCAGATGTAAACCTCTCTTCCTTTAAATCAGGATTATTTTTCATCATTTGGAAGAATCTTCCTTATTACATTTGCAAAAAGTTGAACCCCCATATTTACATGCAGAAACCCAAAGAAAACAGCAGTATTCCAATGTCATAGCTCTGGTATTTAACAATTTGTTCATGCAAGGGGTAGCTATCTATCAAAGGCAAACACTGGGACTAACTCATCTTACGGATTTTTTAAAAATGCAGTTTTGTTTATTTAGAAGAATCAATAGACATCTTTCCAAACTCATACTGTGCTACGTATTTTAACACAAATTATAAAGAAGACACTATCACTCATCCATCCATTTTTTTATCAAGCAAGCAAGGAATGTTGACCTCTGCCCAGTGTGTGCTAAGTACTTTGGTTTGGGCTATCAGGATGAAATTATTATAGTCAATGAAGGTACAGTCTAGAAATCGTCACATTCCCAAGGGTTAAGACATCTATGGATATTTAAAGATTTCAGGGAATTTGCAGAAAGGAATTTGCTGCTGGTTGATATGGCTAGAGACACCTCCCTGGTTTTCTCTAAGCTCCTTTTTTACAGACTGCTTAATCTTTTATCCCCAATTGAGGGAAGATGCTAATCTCCCATTTGGTAAAGAAAACTTGCCTCAGTCCCAGGTTTCTGTAAGCCGCAGTTAGGTGGGCAAGAACGAGACTTGGGGCTGTGATTGAACCAGGGAGCAGATTGGAAGGGCATATCATAACTTTCGGAGGCCATACACTTAGAAACCTTTGCATATAATTCTTATTTGTCTATGACTGTTTTCGTGAATCTAAGTCATTCCTCTGTAGTAAGACAGTAAATTCTCTAGGTAGACTGATTGTGTCTGACATTCCTTTTCTAAATTCATAGTAGATGAGAGTACTTAATAAATATTTATTGACTTGACATAATTCCATTCCCATAATTTAAATTATAAAGCAAATTCATAAAACAATCTAAAACATATTGAATGCAACCTATGATTATAGAAAATCGTGGCAGCATGTTCCTTTAAGAGATTTTGTATCAGCATCAAACCAGAATTTGGGTTTTAGTCATCATTTAAATCCACTTTGGTGTTATATAAGGTTATTTTTTGAAGCTAAATATAATGATGAATACATAAGTTTTCATTTCACATTCTCCTTTTAAAGAACTAATTTAGCTTATCTCTCAGAAACAGGTTTGATTAATTCAAAATATGCCCTTGGATGTTGACTTTCTGGAATGAAAATCTGCAAGAGGCTTGGTGCATATATAAGCTTAGCCCTGATCAGGGAAAATATCAACAAATTGTGGCCTCAGCATAATCCACACCACTTTCCAAGGCATGGAGGCTGCATTAACCTCTAATGTTATATAATATCTAATTCTTCATGATCACTAGTTACTATTTTTAAAACAACATAATTGGTAAAATTTGCAGAATGTTCATTGGGAGATGCATTTATAAGTTGTTCTATGAAAGGTTTTTCTGCAAAACAAGTATATCATGAGGCAAGTAATTAAGCCCTGTGGTTAACTGTTTCCTTTGAGATAAGCAGTATTTGTGGGGGAATGGAGGGAGAAACTGTCTATTTAATATTAACTGGTGGGCAGGTTATTACAGTTGAAGTTGTAATAGAAATGATTTTGATTAGATATGTAACATGAATATCTGTATTATTAAGAGCAAAAAAGATATGGAAAATATAAAAATTACAGTCCAGTTATACTGAAATGCAACTAGAGATATAGAAAGTATCTTGAAAGGGGTGATGAATCAGAATTTTTTCAAAGGTTATCTTTTGCATGCATCCATTTTCGTGAAGGTAAAAATACATTTTTTCTACCGTGTTTATGATATGCAAATAACTGATTTGTCAGTTGCTCTTCCCTAAACCCACATGTTGCAGAAGTCTAAATAGCAAGCACAAAATATTCAGTTCAATTGATGTAGCATTTATGTTTACAAGACTAGACATTTCATCAACTAGATGTGGCCCTGCAGACAGCAAGCACTGGCATCTGAATTAAAACTTAAGAGAAGCTTCCAAGTATACTGGTTAAAAGCACTGATAAGAGTCAATTTAATATGGATTATAACCCAACTCTACCATCTTCTAGCTTCGTGTCATTATGTAAGTTACTTAAATTCTGAAAAGTCAAGAGTAAGCACTCAGTAAGTGGTAGTCATAGTCTGGTTTTAATAACATGGTGCGGTGTTTAATTTTTATTATGATGTAAAGGTGTAGATGATGGAGTGGCAGAGAGGTGAGGGGGACAGAGTTTAATCTGTTGGTTTTCTTTAGCTAAGAGGTATTATGGTTTAGTACAATGGTTCTTCTCCAATATCAGTCTGTGGTCTCATTACACTTGTAGGTGTTTTAAAGTATCTATTTCTACGTCCCATTCCTTGAGGCCTTATGCAGAACTGCTTCCTCCACTTATTCACTGACTTACAAATGGACAAAATGACTGCCCCAGCTTCAACTCCATGTCATGTTTCAGCCGTAGTTTTTCAATATGGGTTGACCGCGTAGGACAAAATAAGACAGAACTCTTGCCTGCTTCATCCAAGAGTGGAAAACAAAAACAAAACAAACAAAGACTAAAAATAACAAGTACACTACAAAGCAAACTCCTATCATGGAGCTAAAGCTGTACTCAGTGGCAGATTCTTAGTGCTAAATGTTTTACCTCATTAAATAAGAAAGAATTAAAAACCAAATGAAGCATTTAAAAGAAAAAAATACTAGAAAAATGACACCAAAAAAATAAGGATATTAGAAAAAATTGAGATAAAAGAGGAGGTTAATAAATAGAAAAAAAGAACTTATGATAAAATCAATGAGTTTTTTTGTTGTTTTAGTTGAGTGTGTGTGTGATAGACATGTCTATGCTATTAAAGGAAGAGAGAACCTGAATACAACAAATATGGAGCCAAGATGAAATAATATCATATGGAATGCCTATTGTAATTATAACAAAATATAATTGCAGAAAATTGCCTAAAAATAGAGAGTACCAACATTAACACAAGAAATAGCAAGTTTGAATAGACCAATGGTAAAGGAAGAAATTTAAAATGTTATTAAAAATATCTCCACAAAGCCTTTTGCTCCATTTCCAAGGACAATCAACTAGTTTGCTATACATGATGAACCAAAACATGGAAGGAGAGAGGCACATCTCATTCATGATTCTATCATAACAATGAATTACAAATCTGGTATAGACAGCACAAAAGTAGGAAAGTCCAATCATACATTTTAGTATAAATGCAAACATTTCCAAGTCAAGCTTTGACACATCTTGTCTACCAGTGTATTTCAATAATAGGAGGCCATAACCTATTTCTTCAAAGAATGCCAGGATCACTTAATGTGAAGGAATATCTTAATATACTACATTTCATAAACAAGTAAAAGGGGAAAATTATCAGACAATGAAAAGCACTGGGAAATTTAACCTCTGTATTTGATTTTTAAACTGGATCATTAAGTTAGGTTTTGAACAAACCTCATATAGCATAGTTTACCAGGTATACTTCAACTCAAACATAACATCTTTAATGGGGAAACAACACAGGCACTTAACCAATAAAGTCAGGGAAAAAAGAAATCAGGGAGCAGTACCACTATTTAACATTCCTGTAAGGTATAGCATTGGCTAGTCAAGAGAGAGAATAGCATATAAGTTGGTATTCAGATGCCAAATTTTTATTATTTGTGGATGATATCATTCTATATTTATAAAGTCCAGGAAAATAAATTAAAGGGCAAAAGTAGGCTAAAACTAAGAAAAGGGATAACCATATGTTTTTAAAATACAAAACACTGATTAACCAATTCCCTAACTGTGAACAACAACCAATTAGAACATAGAACAGGGAGAAAGTGCCAATTCACAATAATAACAAAAAAAAAAAAAAGAAAAAAAGAAAAAAAGAAATGAACAAAACCAATAAATCAATTTTACAATAAAAGAAGGAAAAGTCATTAAAGGAAAAATTTAAAACATTACAGAGAGAATTAAAGGCATACTTTGAGCAACTGGGAAACACATCATTTATCTAGAAAAAAGTCAAGATAACAAATACCATTAAATCACGTGTAAGTTTGTAGAAATTCCAATAATACCCAACTAGTATTTGCTATTCTTTCACTTAAACTTTTTGCAGTGACATTCATAAGTGAAATTAGTTTCCCTTTTTGTATTACCATAAACAATAATCAGGACAAGGACTGAAAAAAAAAATTATAGAACAAATAAGGTAGTCATGAGGGAACCAAAACATAAGCAATTAAAATTGTTTTAAAAACATAGTAATTAAAACAGTACACTACTGGTTCAGAAACAGGCTTTCAAGAAAATGTGATAGAACAGAAAGTCCATCAATGGACAGTGATATTTAGAATATGGCAATGGCCATATTTAAAGTCAGTCAGAAAATGAACCCTATTTGGTAAGTTGTGCCAGGACAAATGGTCATTTTATTTGGGGAAAAAATGTTAGAGCCTTCCTTCCTACCTTGTATTCTTGGAAAAATAATAACACCCCTAAATGCTAACTTGTTACATGCTCAGGCCCTAGTCCATGCACTTCGTATATATTAACTAATTTAATCCACACAGAACCTGCAATTGCCCCATCTTACAGATGCAGAAGTGGGAGCACCTGAAAGCTTCAGTGACTTGCCCAGGGTCACACAGCTGTCAGTGACGGGGTGTCCGGGTCCTGCGTGATGGCACCTCATGCTAAGCCCTATTTGTCCTGGGCACAAAATTCTTTGAATCTACTGATAAATTCTATTCAACATTATTTTATTTAAACTTCTCTCCTTGACATTTATTATAAACGAAATTGTTGTTAGTTTTCCTTTTTGTGGCACCTTTGTCTGATTTTGGTATTACTGTACTCTGGCTGCATAAAAGAGAATTTGGGAGCTTTTCATTGCTCTGTGTTCTAGAACGGTTTAAGGGACAGCAAAACGATCTTGAATGTTTGAAAAGGCTTGCACAGTCCCCTTTTCCAATCTTTGTTTTCTAGGGCTGCTGTAACAAAGCACCACAAACTGGGGTCTTAAAATATGTACTCTCTCACAGTTGCAGAGGTGGTGGAGGGCCGCGAGTCCCCTGAAACTTAGGGGAAACCCCTTCCTCACCTCTTCTGCTTCTGGAGTTGGTGACCACTCGGGGAGCCTGGGCTTGTCAGGCATCACCCCATCTCTGCCTCCGAGTCACCTGGCGTCTCCCCATGCAGTTCTGTAGCTCTCTTCTACTTCTTTAGGGCCTCCGTGCATTCAGGGCCACCTGCTGCAGTATGGCCTGCTTTCCCCTTGGCCAGTCCCATCTGAAATGACCTTATTTCACAAAAAACCACTTTCACAGGCCTGGGGAGAAGGACTTGAACATATCCTTTTGGGGTCACAATTCAACACCCTAACCAGTAACATATCCTGAGAGATGTTTCTATGAACGTGATTGACTTTTCCAGAGCGCATGAGCCACTGCACTGAAACGGCCCCATGGGACCCCGTTTCCAGGAACACATGCCTGAGTGCCCTATTGCACCCAGGCTGACATCAGGGTGGAGGGTTTGCTGGGCTGACCGGCTCCTGTGGCCAGCGCACGAGCCTGCGTCCTGACTCTGGGGTGCAGCTCCCTCATGCCCACCACCTGCCTGAGTCACTTCTTTCCAAGTCAGGGGCCATCACACCTGTAATCTGGTTTGCGTGCTAAATGCCATCTGTTCCAGAAGGACTTTTCCTGAGACATGGTCCATGGAGTGTTCAAAGAAGTTCTCCAACAACGCCCAAAGAATTGGTTCCATGGACTCAGACATTCTGCCCCCATAGAATTTATTCCTAATCCATTGATTTCACAGATGAGGAAACTGGTCAGAAAGTTGAAATAACTTGGTTATTAGTGAGAGTCAAGTCTCAAAACCTTGTTCTGAATCCTTCCCTCACCCTCACTCTGTCTCCTAGTCCACCAGTGAGTAGAATCTCATATTCCAGACCACGACCACTGCGTTTGGCTGCACAGGTTGCGCACTGCACAACTGGTGATGGCATTCCTGGAGACTCAGGTGCAGGGAATGGAGAATGCTGCCACCTGCTGGTGGTCTGTGGACTTGCACCATGCCAGTGATATCCAGGGGTTCCCTGCTTTCTGCTCCTACATAAATTCCTGGATGCATACAGCTGCTTCCCTAGGACTCAGGTATGAGCTGAAGGATGTTCACTGACAGCAAATTAATTTTTCCTCTGACAATAAGACACTCTTACTAGCCCTACAATAGGACCTTAATTCAGTCCCCCCTTAGGATGAGCTATTTTGTGAAATTCTCGGTTCTTCCTGCAAAGAAATCCCTGGCTGGCTGAGGCCACAGAGCCTTCACAGATATGTCTGTGCCTCAGCAGCGAGTGCAGCTCAGGCTCAAGCTGAGAGCTCCAGCATGCGTGATAATAAAGCTGACCCTCTAAAAGCCAAGCACACACTAAAAGAGGGCTCCCACAATTCTGCAGAAAGAAGTCAGGACAAAAAGCTCTGGAAAGCTGAGTTGACCCCAACTCACCCTCCCTGGGACAGGTGAGGTTATTTCATCTCTCAGAGCCTCACTTTCCCAACCCTGAGTCAATGCAGTAGCATCAGGCATTCATTAGGGTTTCTTCCTACAGCAAATGTGACACGACTTAAGCATCCTTGTCCTGTGGAATCTCATTCCCCAGACTTCTAGGCTCCCCCACCTGCTGCTCGGGACATTGTCAGCCAGGGTGAGCCCCCCAGGCCACCTAATTTTCCTATCACTTTGAAGTAACAACTGTGCATCGTACCTGCAAATTCATCACTGTGGGGTGCCCATGCTCAGGGTCCATGCGATGGGGTCAGATATTGGGATGGGAAATGGAAGCGGAAAGGCACTGGTTTGGCTTTGGAGAATGAGGCTGTTCTGGTGATGCACACCAGAAGGGGTGTCAGGGCCCCAGGGTAAGACAAATGGGGGGGGGGGTCATGAACACCAGTCTCCATTAGGGTCTGTTATATCCCAGGTTCGGGAACGCAGGTTGGTGCCCTCCAGGAGCAGACAGACTAGAAAGCAAACAAACCCATAAACCAACAACTATACTTCGGTGTGCCGAGTGCTGCATGCAAACAGACTCGGAAAGCACAGAGAACAGTGACCAAACGGCGAGGGTGGTAAGCAGGGCTGGCTTACAGGAGGAGGGGAAGGGAATTTAAATGTGCAGGCCTGGAATGTACGGACACCGTGAGAGACTGGGCTGAGAAAGCTGATTTCAGTCAGCGGGAACCCCCCGAGGAGGGGCGGGGGAGGGCCGGGGAGGGAACCCCCGAGGACCTAATATTTTAAGTAGGGCCCAGTTCCCGCAAAATCGGAGGGTCTCACCCTGGGCATCATTAAAGGGGAGCAGTTGTCAAAGGGTTTTCGGAAGGGGAAAGGGGCACGCACCCCAGGCTAGTCGTACCCACATTTCACAATTCCCCCAGAACGAGGAAAGACATTTGGATGTGGCTCTGGGAACACAAGCCTGGCCCGTTACCTCCTCGCACGGGGAGCTCCGCTGCCCTGGGTGCGTGTGACCTGACACCATCACCCGGCACTCTCGACAGCCGTCGCCTCCCCTCCACCCCTGGCTGCTCACTCCTCCTGGGAGCTGGAGATGGGCGCTAATCCGGAACGCGCATCAGCGGTTCCACGATCAGTTTCCCAGGCCTTAACAAGCGCATCCCCTTTCTTCCCCCTTCCCCGCGGGTTGGCGGCTGGGAGAGCGCAGGGGCCGGTGCACAGATGCTTTGCAGCAGCGTCGCTCTCAGCCCAGAATGCGTATAAAATGTTTTGTTTATTTTGTTACATCTTTTTTCATAAAAAATTAAGTTCTGGCCTTAGAGAAATTGAAAATTGGAATTCATTATAGCCCTGGTTCTCAGCCCTTGTACTGAATTATAATCACCGCAGGGACTTGCACATTTCACAGCCACGCTCATGGACTCTGATGGAAATGGCCTGAGAGGGGCCCCCCCGGGACCACTATTAAAAAGAAAAAACAAAAACAGAACACACAAACAAATATCCCCAGTGATTCCAATGTGCCACTAGGTTTGAACAATTCAGCATTAGACATTTTAAAGGCAAAAATCTGTAGCTCATTGAACTTAAGTTAGCAAAGGGTTTAGGGATATAAAAGAATCAAATTTCAAAAATATGTCTGAAATCCTCAAAACACATTAGAAAACATGCCTACACAGAATGATGTAATTAGAGATTCCATCATACTTTTCCTCTGTGTAGATGAAACCACCACTTACATCAAGCAGGACTACTGGCCGTTCCCTCCATTTTCTTTTGATTATAGTCTCTAAGGGTATTTTTTAAGAGTAGGGATTTGGGAGTGTCGGGACATGTTCTTCTCTTGGACACAACTGAGCCCGCATCTGCGCTGGGCTGGACGCCCCTGAATGCTCAGCTAGGGCAGGGCCCTTCGGCTGGCAGCAACCTCCACGTGCAAGCCCAGCCCCGCTGCCCGGGGCGAGGCAGCCACTCACCCGAGCAAGCCATGCAATTAATTAGCCACATTAGAATAAAACATAAGCACCCATTATGCACACGGAACAAATGCACATGCTGCATGCGCCAGGATAAATTAAAAAGCAGACTATTTGATAAAGCGAAGGGAAGCTAGCAAGTGGACGTCCCTGTGTAGCTCAAGAGCTGCCAGTCATCCCTGAGAAAATGCATCACAATAAGTAAACCCACCTTTATTTTTTTCAAGGCGGGTTTTGCATCTTTTTAATTGTGCGTCTCCTTCTTGTCATCATCAGAGCTTTGTATACATTATCTTAGGTCATTCTTGCAAAAATCCTAACACTTCGATGCTTTTTTTACCCCTTTTTACATATGAAGTAGACGCCTTTTAGAAACTATGGGCAGCTTTCCCATTCATTCAGCTAGTGAGCTGCAGTAGCTGTCTTTGGGCCCCCAAGGTCTGGCTTCAAAGCTGAGACATTCAGTCACCCTGCCCTACCCTGCCCGGTTCAACTACAAATGCTGGGTTCCACTCTGTGGCAATAAAATCTTCTCAGAATTTGCACGTCTCTTGTTTGCTCCAAAGGTAGGCAGAGTAGCTCTTATTTTGCCTCTGGCGCTGGACATCATGAATGGTGACATCAAAGATAAAACACAGCGTTTTACAAATGACCCAAGTTCCATTTCATCTTCTCCCTTGAAACCTGCTACTCGCCTGCTTGTTTTGACTGGATTCGCCTTACCCTCAAAATTCAGCAGCCAAAACCCTACCAAAGGTAGGGTGGGGGCAAGTCCATTCTCGAAAAGCCGGAGTACCCAGATGGAACAGAAAAATCTGTTGCTGGCCTCCAAATATCAACAGTGCATAATTAGCAGCTGCTAAAATAATAGAAGTCAATTGCACAAAAATATGGTGCACTCGGCATTCATTTATTAAATACTTTTTGTTTCCAAACACTGCTTTCCAGAGTCACCAAAAAACCTACAGGCGGGTGTCCCTGGGTGCCAAACACAGGGAATTAGATTTTTTTTTCCACAAACTTCTCTAAAGAGCTATTACAACATCCAACAGGCAGGCATGGACAGGCCTATTCTACATCTGCCTGATGAAAAACTACATCTGTCTAAAGCACCCCTTAAGTGGGCTGCCTTTATCAGAGACACCAGCAGCCGTCTCCCTGGGCGACCGCGAAACCCCACATTTATCTAAATTATCTTGGTAATATGACAGAGTGATTGCTCACTAATGGTCAGTAACAGTTTTCTTTGTCATTTTCCTAGTCATTACCTCCTCAGAATGAACTCCAGCATAAAGCTCTCCCAGTCCTGCCTAGAATACTAATTTTTCTTCTGCACTGGTGGCTGGTTCTCTTAAACATAGGCACTTGCCCATCACAGTTCTGACATTTCCATTTGGCGAAAATGAATCCCCTGCCTCAAGATGCCTGACGAATGCTGAGAAGCTTTACATGGAAACAAAAGAGAAAGGCTGTGGGCGTTTTCCTCGGTTGTGAGTTCTGTCTTTCAGCTGTAAAAGCGCACAGAAGCTGCGTGTTCAGAATGGGCTGGTGGGGTGTGCAGGTGGGCTCGATTCTGGGGCTTTCTCAGGCCTGCCTTCCGGTTTTCAGATCTCGCACCTCCGTCCTTAGAGGGACTCAAGCCAAGGGCAGCTGACAGCAGGTTCCGGGAAGATTTTGCTGCCAATGGGTGAGAACCAACCTGGCCTCCTGGTCCTCCTGAGAAGGGGGACAATCAACTCCACTTGTGGCCCCTAAAAGCTAGACAGGACTTTAAAACCGAACACCCAAGCCAAAGGGAGAATGGTAAGAAAACAGGGCTTTTTTTTCTTTCAGTAAATAGAGTTTTTGTTGGTTTGTTCATTTGTTTTTAATGAAGATTTTTAAATGTGAAAAAATACTGGCTGCACCAGAGAAAGTGGGTCATTGTCATTCAAGGATGTCACTTTACTCAGCCCATCTGAATAATAGGAGCCAAAACCATTAGCTGGGGCCCAGCAGCGTGGCCGCAGGAGCTATGAAGGCAGTAAAATGTGTGTCTGCGCTTCTGCCCTGCACAGAGCTGCCTCCTTCCCAAAGACACGGGAGACGTTTCAGAAGTCAGCGCCTGGGTGCATTTGCGTGCAAAGGGGGGTGATGAGCAAGTCCAGGCTCCTGCACCCCCAGGGCCATCCCAGCCGTGCTGCCCCTCTGGTGTCTTGTTTGTTTTTTCACTTAGCATGCAGCCCTGTGACCAGTACTTTCTGAGGCGGCCCCGGCTTTCAGTGTTTTGCGCCTCTCTCCTTGCAAGTGCACATATGTTGGCAGAATAAGGATCTCGATTTGTGTTTGGGAAAACACAGTAGCTAAACTTGCTCCAGACCTAGGCAGTGTTCAAGCAGGGCTCGCTTCCTGCCACGTCATCCTTATCTTTCCCAGTCCTACCTAGTCCCGGGTCAGTCACTGACCCACGTTTGCACGTGTCCCACGGGCTTCTCAAAGTCCTTGCCCACAACACCCGACTCACCATTTCCCCTTAGTCTCGTGTTTCAGTCCAGCAAGTCTCACGAACAAGAAACAAGGACTTATCCTAAAATCTGTCTTCTCTTTCACTTCTGTGCCAAATCCAGCCAATTCTACCTTTCTTTTTCCTCTCTCAGGAATTCATTCCCACCTCTGCATTCCTGACACCACTGACACATCACGACTTCCAAATCCCTGGCTTGAACTCTTTCAGTGAACTGTCACCGGGTCTCCTCATTTCACGTTTCTCCCACTTCAGGCCCTTTTCCACACTGCTTTCATTTTTTTAATTAAAAGAATAAAAATCACCTTGTCATTCTCCTGATTTAAAATACTTACTGTCCCGCGGAATTCCTTGTCATGGCCGTCAGCTTAGCCCAGCCTCTCCCCTCTGCCAGTCGGTCCCTAAAGCACCCCAACCCTATAGGCACCTGCCCGTTTGAGGTGTGAGGATCCTGCTGTGCTTCGCTCATTTCTCTCTTTTGTCAAGTTGTCCCTCCCTCTCGCTGCCACTTTTTTGCATCCTATAAAACCAAACCTGTATATCATCTTCTTTCTTTAAATTCCATTCCCTTCCTTAAGTAAGTTAGCCTTACTCAGCACTTTCTCCACTGGGTTATTCTGGTCTCTGTGCTTTCCCAGCTCCATTTCCACGCCTCCGAGAGCACTGACCATGCTGAACCGCAGTTGTTGGTTTCTGCGTTTCTCAGCTCCTCAAGGGCAGAAACGATCCATCACTCATCTGAGTCCCCAGTGCCAGGCATGGAACGGAACTTAGTGATTACATGTTGAAATGAATGTCATAGATGGTCACGTTCGATAATTCTAACTGCTATCTTATATTTTTCTTTTAAAACAACAAGGCATGAATTAAAAACAGCACTGCTTTTCCCACATGTTGGAATTTCAACCACTACAACACTTCTCGTTTCGTCGATAATAAAGGATAATAAAGCACCTTTTGTCTGGTTCAAACACTCAGGCAGAACAAACCCAGAGTGCAGAGTCAGTGTCCTCCGAGTAGCAGAATTGCGGGGACGGACAGGGAAATGGCCATGTGGCTGGCGGGCTGCCCTGCAGACGTGTGGCTGTAGCTCGTGTGCAGTCGGGGCTCGGGGTAGAAACAGCAAGCCAGCCCCTTGGTATCACTTGGGCTTCACGCTGCTCTTTCCAAGCATTTTTTCCCCTACGTGATATTTTCTTCTAAATCTAGAGCCCCTTGGTGTCATTTTCAACGTGATGTAACATTTCAGGGTGATTTACTAAGGGCTAAAGTCCAGTTACTCCTCTGTTGACCAAGGACCACTCTTGGCCATGCCAAGTTCCATGAACCTTGCTCTGAGTTGCCACCCAGAGCTATGCATTTCAGAGGAGGGGGCTGAGAATACTGCATGAGATTAAACTGTCCTGAATCAATAAACACGAGGTCAAAACAGAAAGCTAAAAGCTGACTCCCCAGGAGCGACCTGAGCACTCTGCTGTATGATCACCCAGAACAAGGGCTGAGGCTCACAGAGCTGACAAGAGTCATCGATGACCGGCTAAGCTATGCTCAGTCCATCTGTTTAAGGAGCCAGGCAAGTAAGGAGGATGTTTCAGGAGCTAATCTCCCAAATGGTTTGATTTTAAGACTCTTGTGCCTAAAGGGTTAAACTTTCATTGTCTGGAGATTTGCTTTTTGTCAATTACCTCTTTTTCCACCCATGGAAAATCATACCAATAGACTAGCTCCATGCCAGAAATGTTTCTGAAATTCATTCTGAAATTCTGAAAAAATGCAAAACATTTGAGATAATTGAAATAATAAACATTGAGCAGCTTTCAGTTTTGCCTCATGAAAATCATGTTTTGTTTACTTCTTTACCTTCTTCCCAGATTAGGTGGGAAGTCATTTAAAGGCAAAACTATGTCTCAGTCATCTCTGGGTCTATGCAGCACCTAACAGGAATGTCTAACCCTATCGACATTCTCAATATCAGAAATGATGGAAGGAACATTGGCAGGGAGCCTGTCTGGCCCAGCCTGGTCATGTGTTTGCTCATATTCAGATCCTAAGTTCAAGACCAAGAAGGTGTGTCTCTATCTGGAGCAACCAGCACTTCACACAGCTGAGGGCTTAGTGCCTCTTGGGATACAGGAGGAGGAACTGAATTGTTGTTAAGACATGGCCAAATATATGCTGAGTCTACTCTTGTATTTAACAGAATATTCATAATTTTTAGTCACTTTTGGTACCATTGTAATTTTTAACTAAACATTTAAATATCTAGAAGTAATATCAACTGAAGAAAGTTTTCCTTCTCTTGCTAGACTGTATCCAAGTTGGTGAAGACTGACCAAGTTGGTAAAGGTATGGAAACAAGCTATAAAGTAATGTTTATTTAGTGTGAAGAAAGTAAATTCAAATGCCATGATACTTGAAGAACTATCATGAGACAGAAAATGAGGAAGATGAAACTTTCTGTTTATTATTTAAGCTGGTGAAACTAGAGTCAATAAATGAACCAAGTTAGAGAAGCAGAAAAATGTATGTGTGTTTGAGTGTAGGTGAGTGAGTGTGTGTGTGTGTGTGTGTGTGTGAGAGAGAGAGAGAGAGAGAGAGAGAGAGAGATGGGCGGAGAGAGGGAGGGAGGGAAAGAAACAAGGATAGAGAATTAGTAGACAGAAAAAAAAGAGAATCAAGAGAGAAAGAGAGACTGGTTGATGGGAGAATTGGCCTTATTTTCAGACTTTCTTTGGGGGAAGCTATAAAAGCAATTCCTCCAATTAGTGAGAGATCGCACCAGGTGACATTGAAGGTCTTTCCAACTCCGGACCCCATGATTCAGTGTCTGGATGTTTATCTTGCTCAGAAGGGAGTGAATGATTGGCAGAAATAATGACTCAGCTCCAAATGGAATCTTAACTTTTTGTCATTGTATTCAACCTCCAGCTGCCTAAAAAATCCAATTAAAGCACAGACAATATGTCTCCTTGAGTGCCCTTCAATCAAACAGCAGCAGTATTCTATGCCACACCACAGACACAAGTCTGACCTTTTCTTCGGCAGTCACTGCAGAGAGAAAGTGGGCTGACTGCTACACACACGCAAATATTCAAACACAAATGACACAATATGGAGCTTGCATAAAGGCCAGATTCGCATTCCCGTCTGCTGCCGGCACGCACTTCCAGACTCCACTGCACTGTTGGCATCTGTTATTGGGCAAACAGAGTGGTTTAAAAATATGTTTGTGTGTGTGTGAGAGAGACACACATTTGCTAGAATTTGAACTGAAAGTGATTTCACCAGCTTGGAAAAGGGGAGTTTTAATGCAGTAAAGCTATGGATAATCTTGTAAAACAAATTATGGCTTGGAGATCAGAAACTGATTCAGTATCCCTGGTGAGATCCTCCTACCATCCTAGAAGCATCCAAACCTCACAGCCAAAGATATAAATGTTCCATCAGGAGGACTGGGTTTATCATGGTGCAATGTGGTGCTTCATAATCTGCTCATAAACCTCAAGCTCCTAGACCATTTGCTTATATGAGACATTGACTCTATTTTCCTCTTTGTTTTAAAATTTGGAGGTCAGAAACCATTAGATGATACAATAGAAACCATTTATCTAAAAATCCATAACCTATTTATCTACTTACTGTTATTAAGAGTAGAAGGACAGGCAGCTGGTAAGACTTTGCAACACCAATATTATAGAATGGTCAATAGTGAGAGAGTGGATATAAGAAACAACAACATATTAGCACTTGCAGATTTTACAGAGCCAATAGGCTTGTTTGTCACTACCCAACGAAGCAGGTCTCAGCATTTTTAACATGCACCATTGCCAGTACTTTAATCATTCATCAGTCATTTTAGATATTCTTCCTGGGGTCACTTTTTTCCTTTAGGGACATGCATTATAATGGGGAAGGCAAGACCCTTTCCCCAACTGAGGGCTCAGTGGATTATTGTGTGTGTTTGTAATACACACATAACATATATGGACATGGCTAGGTATTAAGTGTTAGGTAGTTTTGTAGCTCAACCATGACTGTTGATGATATGTAATAGCAATATTTTTCCTTCCTCTAATGAAAACATGTAGAAGAGCCATATTGCCGTGAACCTTTAGGCTAACACAGTGCTAATGGACTGGAGACTCAGAACATTAAAACTACCCTAAAAGTTATATGCTTGGATCTCACAGAAAAATTGGACAATAATACTCCTAGACAATGAACTTTTTAGGGAATTAAATCATAGAGGATGCAATTGTAGGGCTGTAAGAGTCTTTCTTTTTTTTTTTTAACTTGCAGCTAGGCGGCAGGCATTGAAAAATGCACACTTTTGTCTACGAGGGTAGACAATCCTATGCTGTTTAAGTGTTTTAGTTAATTTCTATGGGAGGAAATCCTCCAGAACCCCAGATGATTAAATGCCATTTGGTTGATTCAATTGCACCAAAACAGCTCCTTATTATATTTAAGCTTATAGAAAACATTGCAGTAATACTTAAAGAATTAATTTTCTAAATTAAAATTTTAAAAGAATATTGGAATTTTTAATGAATGTGTAATACATATTTTGTTTCTATTTGAAATTATTAAATATTAAAAGCATACAAATGTTACATATAATAGGTATCCATGGACTTCCCTCACCCAGCTTTAACAAATGTAACCATTTTACCATATTATTTATTCACATACCTCACTTAAAGAAGTAACATATTATACTCAACTCCCAATGACCTCAAATCTCTCTTCCTTCCCAGAGGTTATCCTTATCCTCTAAAAGTGAATATCAAACTTGTGTATGTTTTCAGACTTCTTTTGCATATGCATTGTTTTAGTTTCCTCGTTGCTAAAGCAAATGGGTTGGCAAAAACAATGAAATTAATTGGCTCATGGTTTTGAGGCTAGGAGATGTCCAAATCAAGCTGTCATCAATGTGATGCTTTCTTCCTGATGACTGGAGCTGGCTGCCTGTGATCCTTGGTCCTGGGCTCCTCCTTCACATGGCAATGCACATGGCGGCCTCTCCTGGCCCTTCTCTTCTGGATTCCATTGACCTTCAGCTTCTTGCTTCTGGTGGCTTTCTCTGTGTCTGCCTGAATTTCATTCTGCTTGTAAAGAACTCCAGTAACAGGATTAAGACCCATCCTGATTGATGTGGGCCACATCTTAACTGAAGTCACCTCACCAAAAGTCTTACATACAATGAGTTCACACCCACAAGGATGGATTAAGTTTAAGAACATGTTTTTCTGGGGTAGGTAGCTCCAAACCACCACATGCATCTATCCTTTATCAATATAAAGAAAAATACAGAGTTTCTGTTTTTAAACTTTGAATAAATGGTATCCCATTCTAATGCCTTTCTGCAACTTGCCTTTTCTTTTCATTCACTAATGTCTGGATTTATACATTTTGGTACCTGTGGCTCCAGATCATTCATATTAATTGTGCTCCAGTCTCCCCATTTATTTATCCATCCTCTGTCAGAGAGCAGGCTTCCAGGTGGGCTGCAAGTATCCCACAGCATATGGCACTATCAGAGCTCCAGGACACAAATCTGGAGTGGCACTGTCCCTCACAGGTGTGCTCGCTCGCCTTTGCTACTACAGCCAGAAACAACTTACAATCCCACCAGCATGAAAGAAAGAATCGCCCCCTTGTTTTACTTCACATTTATGTGATTACCATGGGGGGTATTCTGTTGGCCATTCTGATTTCCTTTATAGTGAAATGCATTTTCAAATTATTTGCTGATATTTGGGGTTGGGAGAGGGAAGTGGGATGGGTTGTCCTATTCTTGTTGAAGGTAGACATTCTTTACATGGCTGAAAACCTCTCTTTCGTCTTTTAAGTGTGTAACATATAACTTCTCCCAGCCATTACTTGTCTTTTAAGCTTCCTTTAGGTGTCATTTGTCTGATAGAAGTTTTAAATTGTAATGTCTGAATTATTGAGCTTTTACTTTGTGGGTTTTGCCTGGTTTCTTTCTTATTTAAGAAATCTTATTCTACTCTAAAATTAAAATTATATGAGCCTCCATTTCCTCCAACAAGGTTTAAAGCTTTTAACTCCATATTTTGGTCCATCACTTACCAGGTGTGTTCCCATGGACACGTCACTTTGCTCTTTTCACATCACTTTCTCCATCTGTAAAATGGGAGGAAGATAGTATCTACCTCACAGGGTCATTGGGAGAAGTAACCAACTTGGCATTCGCAAAGCACACAACACAGTGCCTGGCACATGTTGGTATAGAAGTGTTGGCTATTGTTATTAATATTAGAGGTGATAGCATTACAACAATAGCAAAAGGCAGTTACAATATGCTAAGGTCTGTGTCATGGTCTAAAAGGGTTACAAAAATACTGAATAATTATAGACTGCATTAGAAATATTTATAGTATGACACACCAAAAACTAAGATGATTATGGTTTTAAGTTTTGTAATTGTACTAAATGTGAATTGAATTAATTAGTCTATGGAAAAAGATTATAAGATTAGATAAAAATAAACAGGTACTAGCTATATGCCATTGACATGTGACACTGAAAGGTTTAAAGCAAATGCATTAGAAAGGTAAAGTATGAAAATGCTAATCTAAAGAAAACTTGCATAGCAATAGTCATATCAGGCGATTACAATTTAAACAAAATGTATTAATAAGGACAAAAAGGGATACTACATAAAAATAAAAGGAGCACCCACCAAGAGGCATAATAATCATGAACTTGATAACCCTAACCACTTAATTTTAAAATATATGAAACCAAACCTGATAATATTATTAGAAGAAAATAATAAAAGTCTAACCAAAGTGTGAGATAATATATGTCTATCAGAAACCGAGAGACAAAGCACAAATTCTTTAATAAGGCTTTTAGAAGCTTTGAACAACAAAGTTAGCAAGCATACCTAATCCTATCTCTCTAGATAAGGTAGATATATCTATCTTTTACACCCTTTAAATAGAGAATATTTATAGGTTTAGAATATGCAAGAATTTTTACAAAAAACTGACCATATATATGTCACTGCTTCAATAAATCTCAGAGAATTGATCTTACTTAAACATATTCTCTGGCCACAATATAGATAACTATTTAAAATGCATGTTAAATCCCAAAATGCACTCCTAAATAACTCACGTCCAAAGAAGAGAACAAAATATTTAGAACTGAACCACCATGGAAGCATTACATAAAAAAAATGTGTGAGGTGCACCCAATGCAGTACTTTATGGTAAATTTATAGACTTTAATGCATTTGTTTTAAAAAAATAGAAGAAAAGTTAGAAAGCTAAATATTCAACTTATAAAGTAGGATAGGGACATAGCAAACCTATATAAATTAGAAGGAATAAGACAATAGAGGAAAAAAAGCAGAAATACATCTGTAAAAACAAAGTAATGAGAAGTTTCAAAAGCAACTTTATATCCCACTACCGGTTCTAAATTAAACCTGAAGTTACCCATGCTGGCAGACGTAAGGAAAGGGGACTTGCTTTCCCTAATTAATTTGGCAAGTGCATTTGAAGATAGTCGGTGGGAGTTAGGTGGGGGGGGGGGGATGGTGGATTAGTGAATTAGCAATTGATTTTTAAAAAGAGCTTTTTAATGGTAAATGATCTTTTGCAATATTGAAAATATGCTCATCAATCTCTTTAACAGAGATAGAGGGCTGCCCAGATACTGGGCTCTGTCTGTCCCTGAATCTGGCTTTCCTGGGTCAGACCCTTTCCCAGCCAAGCACATGGTCACTTATCCTGATTCAGCACGATGGTCCCTGGGAGCAGAGCCAGTGCTGTTTCTGCCAGCTGTAAGCAGGCAGGTGCACACAGCAAGTTCTGTTCCCCAGAAATGACAAAGTCGGTGTGATCTCCAGCAACTGGAATCAGCGGGGCCGGCAGCTGGGAGCTCACTGGCCGGTCCAGGCCCAGCTCGCTCTTTCTTCTGCAGACATTCACTGTAAGCAAATTTCAATGAGCTGGAACCCTCCTGTCATTTGACAGATGTTTTGGCAAATTATTTTTCTGTTGCTAACCTGAGAGAAAATGGCGATAGGGGTTATGACTGTTTGACATGCTGAGTTCTGTGTAGGAGAGGCAAATCCAATAAGTGCAATTGTAGATTTTTGTCTTGTGAGTAGGACTGGTTCCTTCTTTTAGCATTATAGTGCAAGCACATAGCATTGCATCTCCATTTCTAACATCAGCACAGCTATAGCTCACATAGAGCTCTAATAAGTGGCATATTACAGTAAAATGTACAATGCATGTTTTCTTGATGTTATAATTACTTTTAGGTTTTGCATATGCTCTGTACTATGGCACATATATCATGATGAATCTTTACCTTTAGAGGAAAACTTAACATACAGAATAGTCAGGCTTTTGAAAAGCTGCATGTGGATATTTTATTAATGAATTAGTAAGATTAAATACAAAAGGTTATTAAATGTAACATTTAATCAAGACTTGAGAAAACTGAGACTCTTTAATGAATAGTTATATATTTAATAATAATTTTGCATTAAAGAGATCAAAAGTAAGCTAAGTAACAGATATTATTGCCAATATATTGTTACAGTTTCAAACTATGGATTTTAAATATTAGAGCACAGAGTTAACACATTTTGACACTTCCAAACCACTCAGTAGAAATCAAAAGTAACAATAAACAAAATAAATGAGAGTTCTTTTCCATAGGGGTCTAGAAATCCCATGATCATTTCAAAAGTACAGGGTCCATGTTTTCTAATAAATTTATTGCTCTCCTGTTCATTTACCCCATTTTGCTGTGGGTATTTGAGTTTCTTCTGCTGTCTTCTCTAGAGGAATACATTTTCCTGTTTCTTAGATTTTGTAGCAAAACAAATCAAAACAGATTTTCAGAATCACCAAAAGAACTCACAAGGAAACTTCCTGTAACTATACTTGTAGTTGGTGCTCCTGAGATTATCTTTATTTTGAGGTGGCCAAAAATATTTGCTTTACCGAGATTGGTTACAATGAGCTTGTCACTGGGCTTGTTTGCCACCATGATGAGACCATCCAGTGCATAACCAGTAGCAGATACGCATGACAACCGGTGTTTTATTCCACTGGGACAGCAAGCCCAGTGGATTTCCATGCATCCACAGGCGCTCCAACTTTTCCATTTCATTATTTTCTCCAGGGATATAAGGGGTTTTCTCAAGGTATTTGAGCATGAAGCAATGTCGTTTATCTCATGATTTAAACTACTTTTATATTTTTCAGATTATTAAAATGGAAAGTGTTTATTTCAAGTGAATAAGGGAAGATTTACAAAAGAGGTAGGTAGAATGTGACTGTGAGTTGCTAAAAAACAACTTTGGATTGCCAACATAGTTTCACATCCTTACTACAGGGTTTCACACACTTACCAAGAAAATGAACTCATTATTTCCATAAGAAATGGGCAGGCTTACTTACCCCCTCTGTTTCACTTAAATAGGGATTGGCTAACTATAATCTTATTTACTAGACCTTGAGAAACTCTAGTTTATTTTAGTGGGGCATAGGATTAAGTTACCCAATTTAAATATTTCACTTGTAACTCTTAAGTCTGATAACTATCAGCCTGTTTGTGACCACAGTGCATATACTAAATAGACTGATTTGCAAGGAGAAATATAAGGCTATGTTTTCTTTAATACATATTGATAGATAGCTTATTAAAAGTCTATTGATTTTAATATAGATTTTTATTCAGCAGGTGATTATCAAAATGTTTGTATTACTGATCTTTTTCCTCTTCAAATTGAGAGATCCTGAAGATAATAATGAATATACTATCAGTTGTGAATTTTTAAAAAAGGGAGTGTTAGTTATAAAAGCAACTCTACCATGCCTGATATCAAACTTCATAAATGTCAATTCGATCATAATGAGTTTTTTGATATTTTATAGGAACTCAGAAAAGCAATTGATTCCATATATTTCTACTAGAGACTCAGACACTGACTGGGTTCTGGAAATATATTGTTAGGGTTTCTTGTCTACATTTACTAGTGACACTTACATTTTCAAGTTGATGATGGTAAAACTAGTTAAGAAGTCAGATCTGATACTTATTTTATTGCAGTCCTAAGATGCTCAATCACAAGTTGTATCAGTATTTTAGATTAGACCTTCAGCTTGACAAAATATGGTATCTGCCATAACGTAAGTATGGATAATATTTTGCAGGCTCAAAGGAGGAAGCCATGGTTTGTAGATGGGGGATTGAGAAAGATTTCATGAAGAAGGCAGCATCTCAGTTTGGCTTTAAAGAATGGGCAGAATTGCATTCGGTGAAGTGGGAGAACACAATTCTAAAAAATCAATATAATACAAGCAAAGGAAGATTGGGTCCATATTGCATTGAATCCCAGGCTGATTTTTCACTTGACCCATCAAGAAACTGAAAACCGCTTGAAGACTGTTAAGCAGGGGGGGATCATAAATTGAGAGACAACTGTCGTGCTACTGTTGTTAATTTAAAAACTATGTAAAATTATGGTAATTCATAAAATATAATTCTATCAAGGAGTACATGGGCAAACTTTGGGTCGCTATAGCCTTCAAAGGTAATTGCTGAAGTAAGGAGGCTACAGACACATATAAATATAACATAAAGATTAGAAGCACAGGAATTGGAGCCTGATTGCCTGGTTCAAATCTTGTCTTTGCTATTGACTGTGAGACCTTAGTCAAATAATTTAACTCATCTGTCCTCAATTTTATTGTCTATAAACTGAGAATAATATTCGTCCTTAACTCGTAGGATTAAAAAGGTTAGCCACATAACCTTTTATGTGGAATAGTTCTTAGCACATAGTAAGTGTTCAATAAATGGTAGCCATTGTTAGAAAGTACACAGTTCTTTGGACTATATTTGGCATACAGAGATAGATTTTGAGTGTCAAATAATCACTTCACTTAGAACCGTAATTACACTCAAGATCCAGCAATTACATTTTCATTGCAATTATTCTGCAAGAAAAGGACATCATTTCAAAGATGCAGCCATTTTCACAGAGCTCAGCCTCACCTCTGGAGATTATATTTTATCTCAGAGAAAAAAACAATGAGCTGTAGTTATCCACTGATGCCAGAAGTATCCATTCCCTAGCATTCCTAAGTATTCACATGAGAGAAAACCAGAAACAAGACACACAGCCAATGAGTCTCTCCTCTTTAGCAAGCAAATTGCTCTCCCGAGGGTTCCTTCTTTATCCTTCTGGAAATATTGCATGCACACCCAAGTAGCATGTATGTATAAATATTTCTGATATTTTTCATAAAAACACAACAAATAACAACCTCAAACAACTCCACACTGTTCTGAACCTTGCTTTCATTATTTAATAATGTATCTTAGAGTGCTTTCCATATCACTGTTTATAAAGCTGCTTCATTCTCTTTAAGTTTTATTGTTTCCTTGTACAGATATACCATAATTATTGAATATCCTTATTGAAAAATGTTTAAGTCAATCGGTTTCAACCAGGGTCACCACCCCCTGTTGGGGACATTCGGCGATGTCGAGATATTTTTGATTGTCGTGACTGGGGGTGGAGGGCAGGCATCTAGAAACCAAGGATCCTTCTGCACACCCCAAAATGCACAAGGCAGCCCCACCCAACAAAAAAATGATCTATTCTAAGATTCCCATAGTGCTGAGCTTGAGAAAACCTGGTTTGGGTTATTTCTGATATTTTGCGAATATGAACAATTCTGAAAAACTTTTTCTACACTAAGTGAAGTGTATTTAGACCAATTGCAGGCATATCTTGACTAAACTTCTACAAGAGGAATTGGTAAATCAAAGGTAAATGTATTTTATAATTTTGATGTTATTGCCACATTGCCTTTCAGTTTAATGCACTCACCATTAGCCATCTGTCTCCACACCTTCACCAACAATGTGTGTTATCAACGTTTTTTATTTTTGCACATCTTTTAAATGAGGGATGATACGTTGTGGTTGCAATTTGCATTTCTTCTTTTTTAAAGTTTGGAATTTTTTCATATATTTAAAAGCCATGAGAATATGTTTCAATGAATCGCTAACTTCTATTGAATTATGGGCATTCTCTTACTGAATTTAATGTTCTATATAAGAAAATTAACACTTTGTGTTATATATTGCATATATTTTTCCCCGTTTGCTGTTTTTCTTCTTCAGTTTTACTTTAATTCCATGCATAATTTAAAAGTATTATTTATCCAGTTTGTGTTATTTATGCTTGTTACATTTTAAGTCTTTTCATATCTGAGATTAATTTTTAAAATTCTTTATTATTTTTAGTGCACTTGTTTTTATTTAAACTTACAGTGCACCTAAAATTTATTTAGTATAAGAAGTGGAATAGAGCTCTCATTTTACTATTTTCCCAATAGCTCTGTTAATATTTCAGAACCACTTTGGAATAATTCATGTTTCCACCAATTTGAAATGCTGCTTATGTTATATTAAATTCCCATTAATGTTTGGGATTCTTCTGGACTTTCTAGTCTATTCCGTTAATCTGTCAGTCTATTTATGAACTAATTTGCACTATGCTAATTAATGTAGCTTTATAATATGTTGGCTCTGCAGGGTTTCTTTATTCTTCTTTTTCAGAATTTTCCTGAATAATTTTTCTTTCTTTATTTGATTTTTAGAATACCTATTGGTATTTCTATTGGGCCCTGTAAAATTTATGGATTAATTCAGAAAGAATCATCAGGATTGTGATGTTGAATTTCATGTCTATGAAGCGCTAATAGTTTTCCATTTGTTCAAAGTGTCTTGTGGTATTTTAAAGTTTTCTTCTTAACTGTAAAATCTCAACAGCCAGCGCTCCAAAAAAAAAAAAAAATAGGTGGTGGGGAAGCAAGTCTTCCTCATTAATTAATCACTTCTCTGGGGTCCTGAATTAAGAATCCATGGTTCCAGTTTCGTATATTTTACTATACAGGCTACATGCAGCACACAGACAAGGATCAAGACTGAGAAAAACAGTTTCCGTGTTAAAAGGTGGACCTTGCCAAACTGCTGGAATCAAAATTCTGGCACTCCAAGGAAGCACCTGAAAAAAATGACAATTATCTATTACTTGATTTCATCACACCAAGGTAGGTGCATCCCTGAGTGTGCCAGGTTTTACATGCAGACTGCTAGATTATACTCTTACCAGTGCATTTCTTCATCTAGCCACTCATTTATCCATCAGAGTTTTTGGACTAAGCATGGTGGATAAAAAGATGAAGAAATCAGAGGCAAACACTCATCCAAATCAAATTCCCCTAACAGCATATGGACCTCTAGATTTGAAAAGGACCTTAATTCTCCAAACCGGTCTCCTTAGGAACCACACAATATGCCTGGGTTTTAGCTGAACATTTTATTAAATCAATAATCAAACTGTTGTTAGATATAACATTAAGAGTAGGGAAAATCTTTATCCCCAATCAACACCTAATATCATCATGCATACATTAGACCCTCAATGAACATTTGTTAAAAGAAGAACTATAGATATTAGAGGTGAACAGTGGTTTATCATGGCACATATCAACTCTATTAATTTGAATGAAGAATTACCATGTAAGGGGTATCGCTATAATAAATCATAGTTATATTAGCAAAAAAGCAAATTGTATATCTAAAAAGCTAAGGAGGGTAATCATTCATGCAAAAAGATATCAGAGCTAACATTATCCCTTTATTAGCAAATTACTCATTTGTCATGTTCAAGGAAACTAAATATTTTTCTCATCCTCCCAGAGACAATAAACTTCCTTTCATAAATGTTTTGGACCTGTAATAACACTCATTTTGTTCATAGTGCCAGAATTATCTGGAAACCAATCCCAGCAGCCTGTCGGCAAGGTGACAGGACACGTTTACTCGCTCAAATGCCCTAGATACCAATGCCAGCTAGCAATGGCACCGCTAGAGCCTCTGGCCCAGAATTCCTAATTAAAGGAGTCCACCTGAAACAAAATTGGTGAATATATTGCTTTTCATATTCAAAGCTTTATTGAAAAGTTTTGGTTTTTAACTTTGAAATGTGCTGTTCTAGTGAGAATTCTTGGCTGCAAAGGAAAGAGAAAGGGGAAATAAAATGAAATAAGGAGAGGAGTGGTTATTGAAACAATAAGGGGGTCTTGAGGAAATGAACTAAGGTTGGGCTTCTTGATAATAATAATAAAGTCTCATTCTTTGGTTCCCTGTTATTGTATGTGGTGCGTCTTGCTGTGGTGACTTTAATTTTCTGACTACATTTTCTGGCCTCTTTGTTCAAACTGTTGAGAAAAAAGAATCTGAGAGTCTCTGATCATTTCAAACTAATTGGCTTTTCTGAGATCAGGTGTCCATCCCTGGTCTAACTGGTTGTGTCAAAGGAGTGAGACAATATAGTATAAAATATGGGTCCTTTTGCCTGGGCTGGGTGGGGCGTGGTTGGCAGAGAAATGAAACTTCCTTCCACAATATCCCATAGATCTCTGAAATAGAACCTGCATATTTAATTCAGTCTTCCTCCTTTCCTTTGTCCTATTATTTATTTATTCAATTTCAATAAATAGTTATTGAGAATCTACTATGAGCCAGATATTGCAGTGTGAAAAAACGATCATTTTATCTTCTTCATTGCCCAGTGGGAGATAGTGTGTTTTGATTCTGACATTTTAAGTCTCTTTTAATGTCAAATGAAAGAAGCCAAAGGAGTAATCACAATTCTAAAAAATGCCTTCCTTCAACCCAAGTATGATTGCTCCCAGTAGACAGTGATCTAAACTGTAGAAGAAGGAGGCTTGAATCTAATGAAACCAGTCTGGACCCAGGCTACCTCATCAATGAATTAACCAAGTACATTTACCACATATTCAAACATACTTCCTCAGTTTTCTTGCCTGTAAACTGGGGAAAATAATGTC
This sequence comes from Choloepus didactylus, assembly GCF_015220235.1. Lineage (NCBI taxonomy): Eukaryota > Metazoa > Chordata > Mammalia > Pilosa > Megalonychidae > Choloepus > Choloepus didactylus. The sequence goes on along the minus strand of NC_051311.1, from coordinate 9,346,775 downwards.
TATTTTGCACACCTCTTGCATACCCTTTGTATACCTCTTGTACTTTCTTTTGAATATATGTCTTGTATACCTCTTGTATACCCCTGTACTTCTTTTGTACACCTCTCTTGTACCTTCTTGTATGGGTTACAAACTCAGATGTTCTGTATGTGCAATGACATGAGATTTAGTTCTAGTGTAAGATTACATCTCAAAAGGAAAGTAAGCAAAGCAGTTTTGGATGTGAGGGAAAATGACTTAGTTTCACCCCACCCCGCTCCTCATCATACAATTATACTGCTTTTTAAACATAATTGGACATTATGGCTTTCATTTTATTTTCTCAGGCACCTTGCTTTAAGACCACCACTGTTCAATACAGTGAAATCATAAATCCGTAATTAATTGATCTTTTAAAAGCTTAAAGAAAAAAAGGTGCAGAGATAATTTTAAAAGAGGTATAATTAGCTCAGTTTTCCAGGTTTTACAAAAGTGTATAGATTAATATAAGCAGAATTGCCTGGGACAAAACACAATAACAACCTTAAGCGCTATTCTATCTGCCCAGCTCTTCTGTGGAGTTACACAGAAATCCCTTCCAAATCACAGGTGCACACAGGCTCACTGTATGAGGAAACATCATCTTCAAGGCCAAACACGAGAAAGTGGATTTCAACCTAGGCCAAAGATATTTAAATGGGACCAAAGAAGAATCTCTACTTATATCAAAGACTAGAATTCTCTGGAAACCTCATTCTGAGTAACAGAACCATTACCAAGAATTAGTCTAATTATTGCTTTTAATTGGACAAGTCAGCAGGTGCCATCTGTCTGCTCCTGTTCTCTGTCTAGCATGTTCTCTGCTCACCGTCTCGGCCTGTCTCCTTCTGACCCCTCGTTGCCCCACATGACCCAGGCTGGGCTGGCCCCTCCTGAGCCCACTCGCAGCTGCACGCACTAGTCTTCAGCATCATTTATCAAAATCCTAACCTTCTCTGTTGCCTGACTGTGCCCCGTGGAGCTGGCAGCTCCGAGCAGCCAGGGGCTGTCTGCTTCCTCTGAGCCACTGTGTCCCTGCAGCCTGGAATCCGGCCACACACACCCAGGTACCAGCCCGGAAAATGCACCTGAAGACTCCATCCTGGGGACAGACTAAAGGGGCAGAGAAGGCCAGCATAAGGGTGGGGGATTTTGCACAGATTTTATTTTTTTTAATTCTTTCCTCTTTGGAAAAAGGGAATTAAATGCACACCTACCCTGTTTAGGCTCAGATACTGATTGTTTGGGTTTAAAGTACACAATGAGTCAAAGACAATGGTTAGAAAGGTGAATCCTATGGGACACTGGCAGTGATTAAAGCCGAATCCAGACTTCCAATCTCCTTTCCTCCACTTGCCAGCGTTGTGCACTTGGGCAAACCACTTCACCTTCCTGTGCCTCTGAGTCTTCATCCATAAAAGGAGGAACTATTTGTGCCCATCTTCTACACTCTGACCATAGGGAAAGCACAGATCTGATCCTGTCTCTTTCTTTAAAGTAAAAATGTCAGCTCCCCTGCAAGGTGAAGCTGGCTGGGTGAAGCTGTCCCCGGCTCCCTCCCCAGCCACGTTTCCCATCCACTCACCCCACACTCCACACTGGAGTGACACCCAACCGCTTATTGTCATCCAATGAGTCATTCATCCCAGAAACATGCACGCAGGCCCACCGTGAGCCAGGCACGGTCATCGTCTAGTGCATAGCTCTGCCACTCACTGGCTGTCTCAGGATTACAGCAAAGTTTCCCGCCCAAGGGACACAGGCTCTGGTGGTAAAAGAGAGACAGAAAGCACAACAAGAAGTGAACATACAGTACATCACATGGGATAAGTGCCATGGAGAAAAATAAAGCAGGGTAAAGGGACGCAAGTCGCCCATGGGGAGACACCAGTTTGCTTTCCATGGAAGGTGCCAGTGACTCCTCCCTGATTAGGTGAAAGGTGAATGGAAACAGGTGAAGGCAGGTAAGGGAGGGAGCCCTGCAGGTGCAGCAGTTCCCGTTGTTTGCAGAAGTGATGTTCTACAAAGTCCCTGCCAACGCTGAGTTTGCAAATCCTGCACCATCCCCAGGGAAATTACAGGGATGGCTTCCTACCAGCCTCTGGTCATATTTCCTCCACCCACCATGACACGACCTTGTTTCGGGGTGCTTCTGTTGAAAGACACCTTCTCTAATATATACTGATGATTCATTAACATTGAACTCGCAGCCTACAGCACTGTAACTCAGGCCTGAATCCAACACACCTGTTTTTCCCCATAAAGTGCATCCCAACCTCCTTGCACTCAGGGACACTGGACAGCCCTTCAGGGTTATGCTTTGGCGCCATTTTAAACAGCAAAATCATCCACAAACAGCATATAATTGCATAAAACGCAGCATTAAATAGACAGCAAAAAGGACACGTTTACAGTGTGAGAGCAGAAACAGAAGGCAGAGCCCCTTGCTCACCCTCAGCTGGGAACGTGTGTGTGGGAGACTCAAGCTTTCCCCCACTCTGGGCCTGTCCTGGAAACACCGGGAAGGCACCGCGAGGACTGATTTGGGGGTTACCAATCCATTGCAGCACGCAGGGGAGTCACAGGAGCGCCCTGGAGGCGGAGGGCGCAGGGGGCGCCAAGCACCCCAGGCGGAGCGCGTGGGGCGGGGATGAGGGCGGGCAAGGGGAGCAGTGAGGGGGAAGGAAGAGGGGCCCCGACGTCGAAGGGGCTGGTGGACCCCGGTGAGGGCTGAGGGTTCTGTTCCCACGGACGTGGGAAACCACTGGCAGCTTTTGCGGGAGCCGCGGTCTGGGGTCTGGGTCTCATCGGGGTGGGGTTTACCCAGGTCCGTGGCTGCTGAATTGGGACTTGCCCGAGAGGGTCAGGGAGGAGGCGGGGACACCAGCCGGGAGGACACCCACGGCCCCGGGGCCGGGCGCATCTCACTTTCCCTTTTCTTCTGCTCTTAGCCCACGGCCCTGCCGAGTGTGGATAGTCAGTACATCGTTGTTAAATAAAGCAGCGCTTCTCTGCCAGTGCACACGTGTTCCTCCCCGAAGACCCTTGGTGCCCAGTCCCCAGCCTCCTTAGACCTTTAAAGCAGAGCTTGGGATAGGGCCGGGGAAAAGCTCTCCAGCTGATCCTAATGTGTAGCCAGAGTTGAAAACGCAAGGAAGAAATAGGGAGAGCAGTTTTCCGAGCTTTTCTCTCCCGGAGCCTAGAAGAAGGCTGGAGGTGAGCTGAGCGGCACCAGCAGGCTCCTTTCCCAGGCGGGGTCCCGGGGGAACGTGGTCTTGGCCAGGTGACCCCAGTCGGCTTTGCCCATAGCCACTGGTTCCTTCGCCAGAATGAGAACCGGTGAATGCCCGGTGAACAGTGAAAGGCCCCTTTCATTGCCTCCAACCTCCCCGGGATAAGGTGGTCGTTAACCACATTGGAAGTGCGGGCAGGAAAATGTTCTGGGGAGCAATGGAATGGAAGGAGGTGAGTATATTTCTTCCTTATTTCTGTTACTAGGTATCTGTCACAGTTTGCTGATATTGCCATTATGCAAAATACCAGAAATGGATTGGCTTTTATAAAGCGGGTTTATTTGGTTCCAAGTTTACAATCTGAAGGCCATGAAAATGTCCAAATTAAGGCATCAGCAACAGGGTACCTTCACCGAAGGAAGGCCAGTGGCGTCTGGAAAACCTCTGTTAGCTGGGAAGGCACGTGGCTGGCCTCTGCTGATCATGAGTTGTGTTCTAGTTCCTATTTCAGCTCCTGTGCATTCTTCAAAATGTTGCTCTTGGGGTGTTTTGTCCTCTCTTAGCTTCTCCAGGGCAAGCTCTGGGCTAGCATGTCTGAAGCATTAGCAAAACTCTGCTTTCAATAGCTGCCTCCAAAATGACTCTCTCAGCTGCTCTCCAAAATGTCACTCTCAGCTGCTCTGATGTCCTTCTGTTTGTGAGCTCTTTTATAGGGCTCCAGTGATGAAATCAAGACCCACCCTGAATGGGTGGGGGTTCATATCTCCATGGGAATAATCCAATCAAACGTTTCACTCACAGTTGAGTGAGTCACATCTCCATGGAAAAGTATTCCCACCTAATTGACACTAATATGTCTGCTCCCACAAGATTGCATTAAAGAACATGACATTTTGGGGGACATAATACATCCAAACCAGCACGTTCCATCCCCTGGACCCCAAAATGTCATGATCTTTCCATATACAAAACACAGTCATCCCATCACAATATCACAAAAGCTTAAATCCTTTCAGTAACAAAAGGTAAGTACAAGATCCCATCAAAATCAGTTACAGGTGTGGTCTGTTCTAAGGCACACTTCCCCTCTAGCTGTGGATCTATGAAACTTAGAACAAGTTATCTGCTTCCAACATATAAAGGAGGGACAGTCATAGAGTAAACATTCCCATTGCCATAAGAAGAAACTGAAAGAAAAACAGAGTTCACAGGACCAAAACAATTCCTAAAACCTGCAGGGCAAACTTCATCAGATTTTAAAGTCTGAGAGTTACTTACAGAACCACATTTTATCCTTGGGGCTTGAGAGAGCAGGAGTCTAACCCTTCCTAAGGGCCTTTGCAGCAGCCCTTTCCTCTCCAAACGCTGGGGTGAGTGCTCCAACATATCCACACATTGGGGAGACCACCTTCTGGCTCCACACTCCTCAAACATCGGGGCAGCACCCAGATTTCTCTTCCATCTCCAGGGCACATGCTCAACCCCTTCAGAACAGTGGGGTGGCAGCCAAGCTCTCTCCAATCCCCAGAGAATGTGCTCCACATTTCTCTGAGGCCTGGGTGGCAGCACTCTTTCTGAGCAGTGAGGCAGAAAGCCCACCCTTTGCCTCTGGGAGAAACTCACCCTTTCCATGTGTATGGGTTGCTCTGCTCTCCTTGCCTGAGGTTTCTTGACTCCAGACCTCAATTTCCATGATTCTGTCTTTGAAGAAATTTTTCCTTCAATTTGTTCCTTCTCTGTCCCCTCCAGTTCAGACCGGCAGTGGCTCTGTCTATACAGATCTCACACAAATCTTGTTGGCTTGGCATGAAGCACACAGGGGTCAAAACTGTCAGACAATAAGAGTTTCCACAAATCTTTCTGGATAACTCCATCTCCAATCCTGGCTTGTACTGAAATGGCTGGCTGCTTCCAGTTTTCATTAAATCCTCGCATGGGGCACTGTACTCTGGGGTCTCACTTGCTGGAAGTCCAGAATCTTCCAAACCATCAATTTCTGGTTTCTCCCAAGAGTTCAGTTCTCAGCTTATCCCTCTCTGGGATAAGAACTCATCAGAGCGATCTTTAGAGCCCGTATTTCTACCAACAGTCTCTTCAAAGCAGTCTAGGCCTTTTCTATCAAGCACTTCACAATTCTTCCAGAATCTTCCCCTTATCCATTTTAAAAGCCGTTCCAACATGTTTGGTATTTGCAAACTCAGCAGCACCCCCACTTCTCTGGTACCAAAATGTGGCCTCTGCCTTGATGAACTGGAACCAGCTATTTCTCTCCTCTTAAAATGCAGAGTGTGTTTCTGGAATGCCACACATCAAATTTTCGGCTTTATCAGAGTTCCTCAAAGGAAGTTTGAAGTTGGCTTGCTGTAGCTCCCAGAACAATGTAAAACGCAGATTCTTGGTCCTCCTGCCTGTGTCTAAGTAAGAATCTCCTGGAGGTGGACTCTCAGAATCTGCATTTTAATTAGCTTTGACTTAACCATGTAGCCTCAGGGTGTTTTTCAGGGACTTCCCACCACCCTAAAATGCCCTTGCATTTTAGGATGCAAGATGCATCAGGGGATGGTCTGCCTTCTTCAAAGTACAAAGAAAATGAGCTTCCACACCCACTGGGATGGTTCTTATTAAAAAGAAAATGAATGCTGGCAAGGATGTGGACAAATAGGAACCCTCAGGCATTGCTGGAGGTACAGCAGAATTGTGCCATCACTGTGGGTGTCCTGGTTTGCTAATGCTGCTGGAATGCAAAACACCAGAGAAGGATTGGCTTTTATAAAAAGGGGTTTATTTATCTACACGGTTACAGTCTTAAGGCCATAAAGTGTCCAAGGTAACACATCAGTAATCGGGTACCTTCACTGGAGGATGGCCAACGGCATCCGGAAAACCTCTGTTAGCTGGGAAGGCACATGGCTGGTGTCTGCTCCAAAGTTCTGGTTTCAAAATGGCTTTCTCCCAGGATGTTCCTCTCTAGCAAGCTTGCTCTTCTTCAAAACATCACTCACAGCTGCACTCAGTTCCTTCTCTTTGAGTCAGGTCATTTATATGGCTCCACTGATCAAGGACCACCCTGAATGTGTGAGGCTATGCCTCCATGGAAATATCCCATCAGTTATCCTCTACAGTTGGGTGGGGCGCATCTCCATGCAAACAACGTAATCCAAATGTTCCAACTTAATCCCCACTATTATGTCTGCCCCACAAGATTGCATCAAAGAATATGGCTTTTTCTGGGGGACATAATACATTCAAACCGGCACAGTGGGAATCAGCTGGACGGTTCATCACAATGTTGAAAATTAAATTGCTGCGTGACCCTGCAGCCCCAATTCCAGGCATATACCCCAAAGAATTGAAAGCAGGGACTCAAATTGATGTTCATACATTGATACTCACGGCAACATTATTCACAATTGCCAAAAGGTAGAAGCAACCCAAATGCCTATCGACAGACGAATGGATAAACAGAATGTGCTATATACACTCAATGGGATATTATACAGCCGTGAAAAGGAAGGAAGTTCTGAGATATGCTAGGACATGGATGAACCTTGAAGACATCCTGTTGAGGGAAATAAGCCAGACACAAAAAGGTAGCGTAGGGGCGCTGGAAGAAAGAGTGACAGTTTAAAGGGTGGAGACTTTCTGTGTGAGGTGATGAAAAGTAGGGGGTAATGGATATTGGTAATGGTAGAAACTGTATTGTAAATGTGATTAGTACTCCTGAATTGTACACTTGAACATGGTTAAAATGGGAAATCCTGAGTTGTACATTTGTAACCACAATAAAATTTTTTAAAAGAATAATTTTAAAAATGCATGCAAACAGCACACTTTGCTTTCAAGCTCCTGGCTCGGAAGGAGGGTGGTGGTCCAGGTGGTCAGGAGCAAACAAAAAGCACAGAAAGCAGAGGGGGTCCGGGACACTGTCAGTCACTCCCCCACGAGCCTCCAGAGGGAAAGGAAGACGTTGTCTTCAGGGAAATGAAGAGAAGCGCTTCTTGTCTTAAACCCAGGGATTGGGTTATAAGATTTCAGAATGCCACCCGCAGATTAGAAAAGGAGGCCCACTGGGTCAACAGCGTCTTCCTTCTAGTGAGTGGTGAGGACGGGATAGAGAAGACACCCCAGGCCCCGCTGCTCATCTCCCAGGTCACCCCAGAAACTGGAAGGACAAGTGACTCCAGTGGCCCTGAAGATGGCAGAGCCCCCAGGTACATTGCAAGCACAACTGTCACCTTCAACATTGGAATCCAACCTTGAGTAGGCACTTACTGAATACCTGCCAGATCCTGCTTTCACCCCAGTGGTCCATTTCTCACGGTTGTTTGTAGGGTCTTTTGGTGGTGGATAGCCTCAGAAGATCTGGTGCCCAGATGCATGCAAAACCCAACTGAAAAGAACCAAACATGTAGTAAATGTCCAGGTGTTCCCATAGTGACACGAATATCACCCTTGTTATCATCAAAGGGAAGGAAATGTGAGATTCACCAGGAATGTCCTATGTAAAGGACAAATAGATGCTGGGCAGGAAAGCAGGTTCAGCCTGTTAGCATTTACCCTACGTGAGCAATTTAAATAGACATTAAACAATTGCACACTCAGAAGGTCCAAAGAGTGTGTGGGAATATACAAGGGTAACTTTTATTGGTAGTTTAAACTGTTTTATTAGTATAAATCTTCCTTTAAGATGAAATGCATCAAAGAATAAACAGACGGCGGTCAAGAAAGTAGTTGATAAACTGGCGTACTACCGAATGTTAGTCATGCAAGCAGAATGCCTGCTTTGCTTAATTAATCCAACTGCTTTGAACTGTGATATAATAAATGGCAATGATAACTGGTTCAGAGTTGTTTGTGAAACATCCCCTTCGCACACTGCTGGCCTGTTAGGGCACTGCTGTTCGGTGTTAACCCCTGTTCTTTTATAGATGACGCAATCGTCACTTTATTAAGTGTCCAGACCCGTGTAATCAGCAATGGCTTCAATCTAAATACAACAGGAGGAATGCATATGCATAAACTCAAATGGAAAATTAAACACAACCACGGCAGCATGAGCCAAACCACTCATATTAACAGTTAACTGAAATGAAATTGCAAACACATGATCAGCTCTGCCCTCTCTGTGTGCAGAGCCCCAGCTCATTCCTCCTCTTCCTGCCCAGGAGGCACCAGTGGACACAGCAGGGAGCTGGCCTTGGGAACACGAAAGCAGAAAGCCAACTGGAGAGCAAAGCAGAGCAGAGTGTGAGTACACCACCTGCGAAGAGAGCAGGGATGCCGGAAACAGGAAGAACAGTGACTTCCTATCATAGTGCCTACCAACCAAGATGAAGCAGGGAACTTGGAAATGATGTCACGTAGCATGACAAAAATTTAGAGATTGAGAGTAGGAAGATATTTTCTAATGAAGTTACTTTTTCAAGCATGCAGGGTTTGAATTCCTTCTCAAAGGGAGCTTAGGGGAGACTGAGCTGAGACCCCTGCCCAAGGGGTATTTTCTGTTCCCAAAACCATAGGCTAGAGGATAATGAGGCCTTGCCCAGTTGTCATTTCTCTGAATGTAGCGTAACGAAATCAGTAATAATAAAAAAAGAGGTAGAAGATGAAACAAAGTAAAATATGTTGATAAGCATAATAAAACTTTAAAAAGACAGGAAGTAGCTGATGATCTTGGGGAAATGGCAACACAAGTCATGTAAGAATAGGAGAGTTAATTTTAAAGCAAACAGAAGAGTGCTAAGGGAAAACATATGATAGGTAAAATTGAGTAAAAATGAAAGAAAACATCTGCAAATAGATTAAATTAAAAAAACAAACCAAGACTAAAAATGATACTGGACATGGCTCAATAATTTTTTTTTAATTAAATTCAGTTTTATTGAAATACATTCACACACCATACAATCATCCATGGTATACAATCCACTGTCCACAGTATGATAACATAGTTATGCGTTCATCACCACAATCTATCTCTGAACATTTTCCTTACATCAGAAAGAACCAGAACAAGAATAAAAAATAAAAGTGAAAAAAGAACACCCAAATCATCCCCCCATCCCACCCCATTTGTCCTTTAGTTTTTATCCCCATTCCTCCACTCATCCATACACTAGATAAAGGGGGTGTGATCCACAAGATCTTCACAATCACACTGTCACCCCTTGTAATCTACATTATTATAATTGTCTTCAGGAGTCCAGACTGCTGGGTTGGAGTTTGGTAGTTTCGGGTATTTACTTCTAGCTATTCCAATACATTAAACCTAAGAGGTGTTATCTATATAGTGCATAAGAAGTCCACCAGAGTGACCTCTTGACTCCATTTGAAATCTCTCAGCCACTGAAACTATTTCGTCTCATTTTGCATCCCCCTTTTGGTCAAGAAGATACTCTCAGTCCCACGATGCCGGGTCCACATTCATCTCCGGGAGTCATATTCTGCATTGCCAGGGAGATTTACACCCCTGGGAGTCGGGTCCCATGTAGCGGGGAGGGCAGCAAGTTCACCTGTCGAGATGGCTCAGCTAGAGAGAGAGAGGGGGCCACATCTGAGCAACAAAGAGGTACTCAGGGGGAGACTCTTAGGCACCATTACATGCAAGTTTAGACTCTCCTTTGTGGTAATGAGCTTCATAAGGGCAAGTCCCATGCTCGAGGGCTCAGCACATCAAACCGCCAATCCCAATGTTTGTGACAACATCAACACCAGCCCAGGTGAGGATGTCCAACACATCCGCACCTTCCCCCAGATCCTCGGGGCTGGGGAGGGGGAGGCTGTAAATATATTTTTTGTTATCTGCCCAAATTACTCTAGGATGTGTCATTATTTCACTCCAGCCTATACTAACCTACCGTATCTCACTTCCTATTCAAAGTTCCATGCAATTGTGGTGTTTGAACAAATCGGCTGTAGAGTTGTACCGTTTAGAAAATTTAGATCCTGTACCAAATAGATATCTATTCCCTTGGTCTCATATGGAAGTTGAAGTTTTAAAACACAGTCAGTTTCAACCTTTACCCTTTGGCCTGGCTTGCCCTGGTCTTAACCAGACCTGCTTCATTCATATCACTAATTGAAGTCTGGACTCTTTTTCAGCTTTTTTTTTTTTTTTTGACAGTGGCTGTATGCACTAATACTGACATTCATATCTGCCAAGCTCTAGCTCTGAGTTTCAGGTGTCTCAGAGATATGCATTGTTCCAGAGACCAATCAGGTTATACGCTAGGGGATCAGCATCTCAAAGTTTAGAGATAGGCATTACAGTTCAGGGAAAGAGTTAACTGCTGTAAGAGCTTACAATCTAGGGACTATTACAATTATTATGTCCATATTAGGCTATGTTCTAAGATTCAATTCTGAGTTTACACATTGTAGTTAGTCCATATTGGTGAGGCATCATCCCTCTCACCATGTTTTCTCCAACACTTTTACTCCTATATATATATTTTCCTACAATTTTATAGAGTTATATTCACATACCATACATTTATCCACAGTGTACAATCAGTTGTTCATGGTATCATCATAAAGTTGTACATTTATCACCACAATCAGCACTTGAACATCGATAATTTTTTAATGAAAAATAAATCTAGGAGATCATTCTGGTCTGCTTCCCTTCTTGTTGAACAGTTATGCTGTTTTTAAAAATTAGTTCATTATGTTCATGGAATTTTATAATATAAGGAGAATTAAAATTAATAAGTCAAAATTTTGATATTGGCTATAGATCATTTAAACCAGACAGGTTTTTGGAGGATTTTTGTGTTGATGCCTGTGTATATTTTCCTCCAGGAATGCCAGTGAAGACTGCTATGCTGAGAAGCAGTTCTTTGGTTTGCAGATTTGGGAGAACTATGCCAGCAGTTGGTGACCACTAGGAGTCTGGTGATGTTACAAGGAGTGGATCCACCGTCACGTGGAAAGTGCACATTCCTTTCCCCAGGACTCAGTGTCTCTGGAGGTCACCAAGGTCCACTGAAGACAAATTGGACCCAGCCTGGCCTGGGGCACAGCACCATTTCTGTCTTCCTGACGTTTCTGCTGCTGCTTTCACGTTGACGCTTTCTCCCTTTGGCTTTTCCCTGCATCATATTTATGGACAATTCAGGGGCCGCTTCTATGTCTCACCTAGAACCAAGTGCAACAGACCAAGATGCAAACATAATCTGGTTGCAAACATGAACTTTATCCATCTGGGTGATCCTCTTGGTGTCTTGCTTGAGCAATTAAATAAAACAAGAAATCCTCTTACCTGGAAATGCCATATTTCCAGTGGTTTCATAACCTTACGTTGAGGTCTGCATGATGTATATTTGGACAAAATGGGCTTCTGGGAACACACAAATCAAGTTATCTGAGGAAACAAAGTTCCTTGCAGAATTAATTAAAGAAACACAATCGAGGAACGAAAGCACGGCAAAGGATTTAAAGGACATCAAGAAGACCATGGCCCAGGATATAGGCTACATAAAGAAGACCCTAGAAGAGCATAAAGAAGACATTGCAAGGCTAAATAAAAAAATAGAAGATCTTATGGAAATAAAAGAAACTGTTGGCCAAATTAAAAAGACTCTGGATAATCACAATACAAGACTAGAGGATGCTGAACAACATCTCAGTGTCCTAGAAGTCCACAGAACAGAAAATGAAAGGATAAAAGAAAGAATGGAGAAAAAAATAAAAAAAAATTGAAATGGGTCTCAGGGAAACGATAGATAAAATAAAACGTCCAAACTTAAGACTCATTGGTGTCCCAGAAGGGGAAGAGAAGGGTAAAGGTCTAGAAAGAGTATTCAAAGAAATTGTTGGGGAAAACTTCCCCAAACTTCTACAGAATATAAATACACAAAGCATAGATGCCCAGCGAACACCAAATAGAATAAATCCAAATAAACCCACTCCGAGACATATTCTAATCAGACTCTCAAATACTGAAGAGAAGGAGCAAGTTCTGAAAGCAGCAAGAGAAAAGCAATTCACCACATACAAAGGAAACAACATAAGACTAAGTTGTGACTACTCAGTGGCCACTATGGAGATGAGAAGGCAGTGGCATGACATATTTAAAATATTGAGAGAGAAAAATTTCCAACCAAGAATACTTTATCCAGCAAAACTCTCCTTCAGATTCGAGGGAGAGCTTAAATTTTTCACAGACAAACAAATCCTGAGAGACTTTGCCAATAAAAGACCTGCCCTACTTCAGATTCTGAAGGGAACCCTACCAACAGAGAAACAACAGAAAGAAGAAAGAGATACAGAGAATTTTAACAGACATATATAGTACCTTACATCCCAAAGCACCAGGACACTCATTTTTCTCTAGCGATCACAGATCTTTCTCCAGAAGGGATCATAAGCTGGCACATAAAACAACCCTCAACAAAAAAAAAAAAAAAAAAAAAAAATTGAATATACTCAGGGCACGTTCTCTGGCCACAGTGGAATACAAATAGAAGTCAATAATTTTTGAACTGTAACTCCACTATTTACTTCCTAAATGATATAAGTTGCACAAACCCTAATGACAAATCAGTCATTTTACATTTGGTTTGAGTTTTGAACTCAATGTAAAATATGTAATTTTAGACAACTATATAAAGGTAGGGGAATGGAGGAGTATAGGAACATAGTTTATGTGTCCTATTGAAGTGGAGGTGGTATCAAAGAAAAACAAGATTGATATGGATTTAAGAGGTTAATTTTAACCCCCAAAGCAAACACAAAGAAACTATCAGGGAATGTAACCATAGAGATGAATTGTAGAGTTCGGGTTAGGAGAAATGGAGGAAGGGGCAATGGGGAGTTAAGAAATGAGGGTAGAGTTGCTGTTTGAGGTGAAGGGAAATTTCTAGTAATGGATGGTGGGAAAGAGCATTACAACATTCTAAAGGTGATTAATCCCACTAATGGAAGGCTAGGGAGGGGATGGAATGGGAAGATTTAGGCTGTATATATGTTCCCACAACCAAAAAAAAAGAAAAAGACAGTCTAAATAGATGACTGAATGCCAAGGATGAACTTGGATGGAATTAGAGGATAGAGGAGAGGTGGCTCAAAGGGACACAGTTGAGACATAAGGTAAAGGAAATATAGAATATAAGCTTTGTATCATTGTTGAACCTGTCGTACTTCTTAGCTGCACTTAACAGGATGCATAAAAGAATGTTCTTGTTCATGGGAAGTGTATACGTGAATTATAGTGTATGTTCAAGGATGTGTGCAGCTAGCTCTCATATGTTCAGAAGACAGAGTAATAGATGATGGATGATAGATAGGGAGGGAAAGAAATAGCGATATGACAGCATGTTAAAGTTGGTGGATTGAGCTATCGGGGGAGGGGGTCAGGGTATGATGGAATTCTTTGTATGGGGTTAGTATTGTTTTTGCAACTGTTCCTATAACTTTAAATTTATTTCAAAATAAAATTTAAAAAATGGGCTTCTGGGAATCTGAAGAGCAACAGATAAAGGGACATTATAGAAGAATTTGGAGTCAAAAAGTGGTGGATGTCTTATGTAGTTAAATGGAAAAGGCGATGGCCCTTGGGATAGCTGTGAATGAATCTAACAGAAATTGTCTGTCCACCAAGGCAAACAATTGAGTCACTCAACTAAGCCAAAAAGACAAGCTCAACTTTAAAAAATCAAAATAATTTCTAATCTGAATTAACTCCTGGGAAGTCAAGATGCCAATGATATTGTGTCCAACATTGACTGAAATGCCCAAATGCTAGACTCCCCAGATTTCCACAGTGCTGGTGTGCCTGCCTGTGGTCATATTTTCTTGGATTTCCTTGGAGATGGCCCTCTTATTGCCTGCCATGTAGGAATGGCTCTCATTAAAATGTTTGAGCATCTCCCACATTTTTATGCCAAACTAGAAGAGCTCCTAAATCCTCCATAATTTTTGACCCTGATTACAAAAGGATTTTAAGCAGCTTGGCCAAAATAAATGATTGTTGTTGGAGAATTGCCCCCCCCCCCCTTTTTTTCCCTGAAGTTGAATCACTTGAGTTTTGGAGTTAATCGCTACACTAACTGGAATTTCTCAATAGCAAGAATGAGTGTCAGCAGGCAGGAGACATCTTCACTCACTACCTATCTTAGTGTACTACCTGTGCAAGGCTGGTGACATAAGACTTGCCAGGGGACTTTGTCAAAGTTTGGGGCTTCTGCAAGGATCTGGAAGTTACCATTTCTATGGTGGCTATGACAAAGTATCATAGCTTCTTTGAGGTTGTTTTAACAGGTTTGCTGTGAATGCAGAGAAGTCCCACGTAGATAATTCACATACAAAATAAAATTTAAAAGTCTATTTACACATGATAAAAATTACTGCCTTAGTAGCCAGAGATGGCAAATGATCATTTTCCTCTCATTTAATTGACAGATATTTTCAAAATAATCATTTGATGTCTTGGTGAGCATCCAATAAGATAGACCATCTTGATGACTGCTGGAGAGAAGGAAAAATAGCCTTTGACCTGGTAATTCCATGATATTTTTTCAAGGAAATAATCATAGATGACCACAATAATTTATGTATAATGATGGACATTTCAATATCATTTGTGAGTGAAAAGTGGAATAACTTAAATATTTGACACTTAATTAAACAAATTATGGCAAATTTATATAATGGAATATTATGCCATCATTAAAAACCATGCCTTTCTTAATACTTAAGAATGTTGGGAAATGGCAATATATTTTTAAGTGAAAAGAGCAGGTTACATAACTGTATGTCCAGCATAATCCTTAATTTTTTTAAATACACACACATGCATAGGGAAAAAATATCTGGCAAACCAGGAGGAAATATACTAAAGTATTTAGAGTGGTTATCTCTGAGTAAGGTGATAACAGGTAATTTTGGCACTTCCAATTACTTATAAATACTTTTTCAAAGTTCCTACAATAATACAGTATTATTTTCATAATAATAAAAACTAAGTATCATTTAAAATATTTTTTCTAACCAGAAAGAAAGTAAATATTACTTTTTGAAGGAGCTCACACAAGGTGCTCTCTCTCTCCACAGTCCAAGTTTATGGTCCCAGAGAAAGGTGGCAAGACTCTTCTCTTCCCTGGGGCTCACAGAATGTACCGGTGTCCACATTGGATGAGGACATAATGCAAGCAAGAAGAGGCCATACTTTGCAGCATACATTGAGTTGAGTGAGAAGCTTGCTTTTCAATCTTTGCAACTTTATCAAATGTCCCTGTTGTCTGGAGACGTCAGTAAATAATGAATGAATGTATTAATGAATGAATGGCCACCTCAGGATAAAGGTGCTACATTACATCTGAAAAACCGAAGCCTTGGAAGCAGGAAACTAAATCGAGTCTTCTCCTTTGAATGATTTCGTAGGAGGCAGAAGCAAGGGTTGGGCTTTATCAGATAGAATGAAGTTCTGAAAAAAATGTTTATTCAACCTACACTTGTTTCTTCTAATATATCTGATCCTGGATTCATGAAATTGGCCATGGAAGGCACCACAGAAAGCTGTTGCTTACACCAGATGCCAGCCAAAGAGAGAAAAGTAAGCCCCAAGGACATCATCAACTGATAAGACAAAGGATCAAGTGGTCCCGCCTTCCCAGTTTCATTCAACTCAGGTATCTCTGAGGCTGAGGATGCTGAACAGGTATAAACTCCAGCATTGCAGGACTAGAAAGACATCACAGACAGTTGTATCCAGTCATTGTCTTTCACAGATGTGGAGACAGACCCCCTCAGAGGTGATCAGCCCTGGACACAGTCATACAACAACGTACAACTGCGAGATGAGAACTCTGCTCCTCTACTCTATGGCCACTCTCATTTCACTACAAAACACTGTTTCTCAGTGTGCAATGTCTTATCTGATCTGTTTCATTTATGTGTCTAGTCACGGACTTTCTCCACTGACCACAGCAAATGTGCCTGTTATAGTAAATAACGCATTCTCTAGAAATGCCATTTTTCTGTGCAATATATTTTTACCTAGTGACAAATCATTTTCATGTCAAGCACTATGAAACACCTGTTAGAGTTGATTCTAAAGGACTTAAAGATCATTTTCCAGTATGACCCATGCTACCTAAATCAAGATATATTTTAAGCAACATTTTATACAGAAGTATAGTGACTTTCTTTCCAGCTAAAAGCCACAATCTTTTCAGATATATAGAATAATCCTCAAGTGTTGTTTAAATGGGATCATTGTAGTCTGGTGTGAGAGATCATAAATGCACATAAAAGCTCAGACACATCCGAATGATAACTCAACCATGTGTCAAAAAAATCTAGAAATATTTTTAAGGTAGGAGGGCAGTATAAGAAGAATACAAATAGCTAACATTTATTGAGCACGTTCGCTGTGTGAGCACTTTATACACCGCACAATATTTAATCTTCACAGTAGCCCAATGGCATGGGCACAATTCTTACCATACCTTACAGATAAGGTACAGAGAGGTTAAGAAAATTGACAAAGTCGGAGCCAGGATTTTAACCCAGTGTTCTTAACAACATTGAGGGGAAATACAATTTGTGAAATGAGAGAGAAAAGGAGTAGAGAATTTTAACAGCAACGTGCCAAATAAGGTGCTTTGCAGGATCTCCTCTTTTACCTACAAACCAGGAGGATGCTTAAGTCACAGTTAAATGTACTTGTAATGCACAGACTCCTAAATTCTGCTTTTGTTAGCTCTTTCCTGAACAATTTGGCACCTTCTGCCTTTATGGGATTGTTGGTATAGTCAACTCCCTGTGTGAAGGTATATTTAATTTGGGAATTTACTGAGTGACCCACGTTGGAAAGACATAGGGCAACTTGCAGAACATTCCCAGGTTTCCCGCCTTGGCTGCATCAGTCAGTGAGGAAATGCACAAATGTAGGTATATGCTTCAAACAATAAAAACAATCCTAATGGCCGTTAGCCAAGTGTCCTGCAATGCCCTGGGATCTGTCTTGGGTGTTTTCTATCATTATTTCTAATCCTCTACATTTTAAAGATGAGGAGAAGGTGGCAAAGTCCCCCAACCAAGATACCTGCTCAGTTCTTGGGAGCCGTGCTGGCTGTGCTACCTACCAGACAGAAAATTTAAGAGTTGTAAAATCTAAATAATTCAATTTTCAATGGCTATAGCTAAGTTTTAATAGATACAGCACATTTTACTTTCACTGAAGAATGTAAATAATGGCTGTGTTTTTCTCGTCCCCTCTTGTCCATATTTCCCGAGATGGCGAATCACACCATGACTATTTCAGAAGAGTTGTATGAAAGTGGTTGTGATGACGAGATCCCAGAGAGAGCTTGTAGCTCATGGAGTTTCTTCACAGCTTCCCCTAGGTCCAGGCTGTTAGCAACAAGCAGGCATGGATCTCCTGACATAGTCTTCTAGAAATTTCTAGAAACTTCCACTGGGAAGGAATTGTTATTCATTCACCAAGTGCTGAGTGTCTACCCGGTGTCAGTTCCTGTCTGAGGTCTGCATCAGCTGGGCACGGCTGGCTCACAAGAGCTAACTGTTAAATTTTCAGGAACCTTATAAGCCAGCTGATGTCACGTTGGCAATTTGGGAGTATTTAACCACAGAGATGGGCAAATTAGAGGCTCCTTCTCTCAGAGGACTTACCCTCCAGTGGGGGAAGGAATGTAGGACATGATTAAAAGTGGGATGAGCAGTCAGAAAGGGGCTACAGGGTGCCGTGGGGTCTGACTTAGCTGAGGGGTGCTGAGAAGTCAAACATGGGCTTACTACCCTACTTCCTTGCTCAACTGTGCTCAGCACTGACCTTTACCCCAGCTCTGAACCCCTGTTAAGGCTCTCGTGTGAAAGTAGTAACGCCCTGTGGGGTGTCACAGGCAGACGGTGCTACAAAGACAGCCCTGAACTCGCAACGCAGCTCCGACTCCTACCGGACTCGTGGTCTCAGGCCAGCCACCTGACCTCATGTCACCTGTAACAGCAGGGTAATAGAGACACTTTTCAGTATTGCTTTGAGGATTGGATATATTGGATGTACATCAAGTGATTAGCACAGTTCCTGGCACATAATAAATGTTCAGTAAGTAGTAGTTAATATTATTTTTATCATTTTTTACTTATGCAATTGTTTTTATCCAGGCAAGCAGATTGAAAATTCCTTGAGGAATTAAAAATTCTAGGGTATGCTGGGAGTTGAAATTTGATAAAATTTTGTTGAATTATTTCATTCTTCATTGAACTAAATTTTCCCTAAATAGGTAACTAGAAAGAAAAAACTGGTTATTTCAATTCAGATGTAGAATATGCACTACTTTTGCCAGCATCAAACATATTTTGTTTTAAAGCAAAAATAAAGCAAAACGTTGGCAAATGAAAAATGTATTTAATTTTAATCAATTACATAAGTATTTATAGACCACCAATGGTGTCCTAATTTGTGGGGAACTGAGTCTTCCATGTTGTCTGAGGCATATCTGGGGTGGTGGCTTAGAACGCTGAGCCGCAGGCCTGCATAGATGCCATGCACAAGATGCGTGTCTTGTGACTATGATGACGGTGCTTACCATTATCTTAAACCTAGATCGTATGCACCTGATGTAAACATAGGTGTCAGGTGGGTTCTCCCACCTGAGGACCTTTAGGATGTACACCTGGTCTTCTCTAATAACTAGCTGGAGCAACGGTGCGTTGTCGTCCACTTAGCACGAGATGCAGTGGGCCCCCTGCTCCCTTAACTCTTAGCTTTGTGTCTGTGTCTCATTCCTGCACCGCCCTGTCAGCAATACCAATTGTTGAACTCTTACCTCTGCACTTTGACGTTGGTGAACCTTTGTTTTCTCTTGGTGAAATGTCCAAAGTGAGAGCCCTGTGTTGGACAATGTAGCATATCATCTTTTTGGTTTCCTTTTTCTGCACCCTGATTTCCAAAGTCCATGTTTTGTCTAAGTCTTTTCTAAATACTGCTGTATATTGATTTATTGATCCATACATTGCAAGAACTATAAGGACTCTTAGGAACCATGCTTCATTTTGGCAGTAACAGAAGCCAAAAGAGATGAATTACTGGAGGTCTCATGGCGAGGAATAATTTTTGCAATGGAATCACAACCTTTTTTTTTCTGTTGAAAAGAGATTAAAAAATTAAAAAGATAAAACAAGTTTAAGGGAAAAAAGAAAATAGGAGTTATAAAAACAATCCCATGAAACCATCATGGAAAGCAAAACAAAAACCAAAACCTCTCCCTGTTGGTTCTGAAATTTTGGAAGCAAAGAAAAAGCTTGAAAAAGATGGAAATAAATGTGGAGAATGAGTAAACCAACAAATTGAATGCGAGAATTCCCTACATTTCACTAGCAAAATATAAAAACAAGGCAAAAATGTAAAAATAGAAGTGAACACCCATTTGAAGCAATGTGTATGATGCTTTTTTGAAAAGTTGCCTTCTTCTCTTCCCTGCTGTCTTTCTTAGATTTTTACACCAAAGCAAATGCTGAACACGTCACCTGCTCAGATAAGCCAACGTTGATAAGCTTCTCTGGCACAGCCGGGCTTCCTCTTCTCCTTGCTTAACCTCTTTTTCTCTTAATCATTTCCCATCTCAGTCTGCCCATTTTGTACTTCTAAGCAATTAATTTTTTGGCTCTGCTGTGCAATCCACAGGTGTGGATGATTGACAGGGCGCCGAGAGGGTCCATCTGTTGGCGGCTGATAAAGGAATCCCGGGGGCTTCTGCATAATGTGTGTGCGCTCCTAAAAGGAAAAGCCACGCAGCTCACATCGCCATGCAGCAGGAACAAAGGGTCCCAGACAGTGTTACTGGGCGCGGTGGGGAGGTTCTGGGGAGGGGGCAGGGCTCCCACCAGGAGTGATGGCTCCTCTCAGCCCACAGTGTTTTCACCCCTTTGAGAAAAAAGGGATGCAGAGAGGGGAATTGTATTACTAGAATTGTCACAGGGAAAAACTGTGACCCCTAAATTCCTGGGAATGGTAGTTGACCTTTCTGCTTATACTTTGCTTCGTACTTCATGAAAGAAAAATGAGGAAAAGGGGAGAGTAACAATAAATATGATTTAGCTGTGATGTAAATAAATTAATTCAGAAATGGCAGGACTGGAGTCAGAGCCTCTGGAAAGTTTTGGTTAAACTCCTGGGTTCTTGGAAGGTGAATAACAACATCGGTGCTATATTAAGGACATCAACGTGAATGTGACACTCCGCTTTAACAGAAAGGTGAGTTAGGAACTCATTTCGGTTTGCAGGGTGGAGCTAAAACTAAAATTACTTTAAACGTAAAAGATCTTCAATAGGCTATGGAGACGCAGGACAAAGATTTTTCAAATCAATGATTTTTAGCATTTTCTTAAATTATAATTAGCAATTGTGTAGATCTAGGCAAATGGTTGAAGTGGCAATATTTGAGGAGAATATTTGAAGCCTTAAAAATCGAGAGCCTTTCCTGTGTCATTATTTTGTTCCCTGAGATACCGTTTAGGGACAATTTGTTTCATGTGAATGTACCAATCTGCCTTTGCCAAAAGAAGCAATGATAATGAAGCTGTCTTCTCTTCTTTGATGTATTAAGTTGGATTTCCCCCATCCCTTCTATTTCTCCCCTCCCCCCTCCTTTCTCTCTCTCTCTTCCTAACCATCCTCCTCTCTGCAACTCAATAAAAGTCCTCTTACATGAGATGAGCACATTCAGTTCCACTTTGAAACTTTGCTTGTGGCAAGAGTTGGTCCTCAGGGACACCCCGGACCCTGATGGGACACCCCCTGGGTCTCTCAGATCCACTGAAAAGCATCCCACCTCCTTCTCCACTGGTGTTTTATGAACCTCCGAAGACAATCTATGTGGAGATTTGAGAATCCCTAATGGGTAAGGAATTTAAATGTGTAGTTGCTAATAATCATATACAATGACTTGTTAGCTCCTTTCACAGCGAATGTTTGGAATATATTTCAATAAGAATTTCTTCCACTTTTAGACTCAGAATTAACACCATCTGCTGGAAAGACTCAGAAGCAATATAAACAGAATAGACGATTAACAGTCTATCTAAACAGCACTGTCACCTCTGGCCCTTAAGTGAAAGAAACAGATTTAGAATTCAGTCATCCACCTCCATCCTGGGGGATAGAAGGGTGGGAGGCAGGTATTTTGGGTGATAAGGCACTGAATTGCTAATTTAAATTTATGACAGATTATTTTGCGATAGCCCTATATTTTCACAGTCGTGATAATTGACAAGACTCAGGTGTCCATAAATGCAGCTTTCTTATCTCTATGACTCTACTTAATTTTTGACTGTCAGTGTTCAATTGCACTCTTGGCTGAAAACACAATTTAATCATTTCTGTGAGTTTTCCCTTGATCCAATCCAGCAATTTCCCTATCATCCAGTTCTATATCTCGTTTTGTTCTCTTTCCTACATCCAGTGCAAGGTCTAATTCCACAATTCTCAAACTCACTGAGGTGAAGGATGTGCCCCTTCCCAACCTTTCCCCAAAGCTGTGGAGGCAGGGATGGTGGGGTGGGGGCACTGGGGTTCAAGGAACATGTATGCATCAGGCACGGGGGAGTCCATAGCTACCTTCCCTTTCACCATGGCTGGTGACTGTTCTGGCTGACTCCGCCCTCATTTCAGCTCCGAACTGTGGGAAAGCCCTCCACCACGTCTGTGAAATGCACACAGAGAAGGTGCTGGGCAGGCCCTCACTTCTCTCACAGTTCCTCCAACTTCCAGAGCCGTTTCCCTCCTGACCCCTGCTGCCACAATAATTTCGGGGTATTAGGTAGAAGAGAGAAATTTTTTCTCCCATAATATCTCCCTCCCTTGTTTCAGGTTTCGTTGTTTCACACCCAAAGCATCTTCTGTGAGCTAAGGAGTATGGGACCATCTCTGCTATGATGGATATTCTTCGGTTTAGCTGCCAGCTGGGCTGGGTCAACAGATAAACCTGGCAGGCAGGAAATAGCACGGCACCCTGGGTTACATCAGAGTATGTAGGGTTGTTAATATTTGCTGTCAAGGATTAAAAGTACCAGGACCCACATTATAATGTAGATTAACATCTATTAATATGTATTTAAAGAGTATTTTAGATACATAGGCTTTATCATCTAAATTCAATAAATAATCAACAATATAAAGACAATGAAAACTCAGACAGGTCTGTTTAGAAATGTAACTTAAGGACAGATTTTTATAAAGTCTTAATGGAAAGTTAACTTGCATGTCATTACATGGCTTTGACCACAGTGCCGGAAGGTTTGCTCCTGTTTGGAAGAAAATCAGCCTGTTTAGGATGATCCCCAGAGAAGGGCTGTTCAGGCCCACACAGCTCAGCGGGAGGCCAAAGAAACACCCCCAAATCAAAGCACCGCTGTAAGGAAGGGCGATGAAAGTAGGAGCTGGCGTTGTAAAACGGACAACCTAGAACAGGTGGGAACCTGCTTGGGGGATGGGGGGTGGGGTGGAGTGGGGCTGGGGGACCAGGAAAGGAAATAGAGGAACGTATTTTTTTTTCTGGTTTGAATAACATCATTCCAAGAGTAAAGTTTGAGAACTTGCAATAAATGTTCATGGACGGATTGACTGAGCAAACGCATGAGTGAAGTTGCTACTCAAGCTTTGCATCTCCGCTTATTTTTTTCTCACTACCTTCCCTGGACCCTCTCTTTGCCTCCTGAATTCCAACCTTCCAGGCTGGTCTGATGGTTCAAACCCCTCTGGGGCTGGTTGCTTTTCACAGGAGAGATTCTACTGGAAACGTTAGCCAGGAGCCTCTCCACTGTGGTCGCAAAGAGAGGCACAGGTAGGACAGGCATGTCAGGGCAATGATGATTACCAGGGGAGTTTAATTAGGTGCCTCTTTTCTCATATCTTAATGTAATAATTTAATTTTATAATTGATATTTTCTGTATCACCACCACGTTCAATCTCTGTCTTAAAATTAAGCCCATTCACTGGTTCTGTTGGCCAATCCCATAAGTCAAAGTCAGCGTGTCCTTGCACAGCTGACCCACCATAAGAGCACTAAGGCGTAGGGTGAGGACAGGCCATTGCTGATACTTTACTTTTTTGAGAAGCTTGCTGGAAACTGAGCACATTCCTTCCCTACTCTGGATCCAGTATGTGCTGACACACTGGAAGCTCGCAATCCACTACAGTGGAAGTATTTACACTACAGGAATTGGCAAAAGCTACATAGCAGGACTCTTCTTTTTCTCCTCTTCTAGCTGATTGTTAAACATTTCCCAGCACACAACTGGATGTGCAGAGACACAAATTACCCAACAGACCTCTGAGACAAGGCTGCAAATGTTAAATGCACGGCAAGCAGAGAGGGAGATGGTTTAGGGGGAAGTATGAAAGGTAAGGTAGGTCAAATTCACATGCACTAGTACCAAGTGCCCACAGGCCTCTCCTCAACCACAAGGCTTGGGAAATGAAGCATTAGTGAAAAGAAAAGGTCTCCTTTGGTCAACAGAGAATAATTTCAGAGACCAAACAATTTAGCTGGTTTATGGAAGTTGGCTGGCATGCTATGATGCTGAGAGGTATATCTGGGCATGAGAGATAAAGTAAGATCAATAAACAGATATCTATTGAAGATTTCTACTAGGAACCTAGAATAAACAAAGAAATACAAGCTATAGCACCTCATCTCACCCATTCTGCACTTAGAAATCATCATATGTGTGATGGAAATGCATCCGTTGGAAGCCAACTGGTTTCTTTGATGGCTTTGCATGGTCTCCCTGACTTTGTTCATGTCTTTTAACATTGTTGGACCTCACTTTTCTGATCTGTAAGAGGAGATCTATGCTCTCTGAGATCTTTAGAGCTTGTAAATTCCACTATTTTAGCTGCAAAAAAGAAAATAATCAACACAAAGGAGCATATCATATCATAAGGTGGTACGTGCTTACTTACCAAATATGTATTATGAAAATACATGTTATTTTTCCAAAAAAAGTAATTTGACAGCATCTTTTAAAATAGTGATGCTCATATATAGGATGGTTTAGGATTATTTCTCTTTGGAGACAGTGGTATAATTTTGTTTGGCTATGAAAAGTCATAGAGTCCAAGCTCCAAAGAAATCAAGATGATTACAATTATTTGCAGTTGTGTGGTGTGCATGTGTGTTTTCATTCCTCCTAAACTTCTTCAAAATGTAGCTAATATGTCTTTCATCCATCCTTATATCTCCATGACTGGACACATATTGGATATTCAGTGAATGTTTGCTGAACGAATGGAAGAAAAATTAATGCCTCTATAGCGAATCAGGGAGTAAGTCTGTCTTAGCTTCCTAGTTGCTAAAACAAATACCGTACAATGAGTAGACTTAACAACAGGAATTTATTGGCTCACCATTTCAGAGGCTCTTAGAAGGTTTGCTTCCTCCTGGGGTGTCTTCTGGCTGGCCGGCAGTCTTTGGGGTTTTCTGTGTTTTCCATCACATGGCAGTGCCCATGGCAGCTGCTTTTCCTTTCTCTTCTGGGATCTGTTGACTTCCAGCTTCTGGCTGCTCCCGCGGCTTCTCTTTCTGCATTCAGTTTCGTCTGCTTATAGGGACTCCAGCCCACCCTCAATTAGCTTGGGCACTTTAACTAATCTCATCTTCAAAGGTCCTGTTTACAAATGGGTGCACACCCACAGGGCCAGGGGTTGGGACCTGAACATGCCTTTTTGGGGGACGTGATTCAATCCCCCTACCAGCTGTGGGCCCACGGAGAAACTGCGTGTATCCTATCACACTTATCAGTTTGCTTTTCATGGAAACCTCTGTTGGCAGAAAAATCTGTGCTATTTCCTCAGATTATGGTGAAGGGTAGAGAGAGGATCGGGTTTCTGAGCCAAGGAGATCTGTGAGCTTTCGCTGAACCTTTTCTCGAGTCTTAGAAAATTTTCTGAAATGCCTGAGTCCATTTTGTTTTATCGGATAATTTAAAAGAGTTTGGTGGTGAGGATCCTGCAGTACCCAGAGGCAAGCATTTGGAGCCTCATTCAATCATCTGAGCAAATATTTGCAGTGATGAAAATGCAGCTGTGGGATATTGGGTGAAACATTTCCTGGACATAGAAGGTTTTTGGAAGTTGCTTGACTAAATAAACCTCTGCTATCGACTTATGCTGCCACTTATTCCTTTCTTCTCTTTAGGTGTTGCCCGGCAAAACTCTGGCTAATGGAGCATTTTAATTTAATATTTCATTTGACTGATTTAATTGATCCAATTACTAAGGAAGTATTGAATCCCCGACACAGTAGATATACCTTTTCACATCATCAATGCATGCTGAATTTACCTTCCTTTGTACTGTAGCTTGCACATTTTCTCCATTTTGCTGTGTGAACAAATGGTTAAATGCCTTGCCGTTTGCTCTACCACCCAGGGTTAGGGAGAAAACAAATCATGTATCCTCAGAACCTCCTGTGAGGCAGGCAGAAGGATGTGCTCCTCTGAAATAGATTTCAGTAGCTAAGTGCACAGTCATTTTAAAGCTAGCAATGTATTTTTTGAGAATTATTCATTTCCTCTCTGTCAGCCTTTGGATTTTCTATTTATTTCTGGGCCACAGCAGTGAAGTTGCAAGCTGACTCAACGATGCCCTCAAGTGTTGTTTCAAAACAAGGGCTCAGTGGGAAAAAAGCGAAACAAAGAGACAGCATCAGAAATTATCAAAATCAACAATCTTCCTTGTATTAGTTTTTAATTTTTAATAGAGAGCTTGTAGCTGTACAGAAGAATCTTACATAATATACAGACTTCCCTTATACTTCCTTATTATTAACACCTTGCATTGGTGTGGTGCATTTGTTCCAATTTACGAAAGAACATTTTAATAATTGTACTATTAACTATAGTCCATTGTTTACAACAGGTTTCACTGTTTACGTTGTACAATCCTATGCTTGTTTGTTTTTAAATTTGTATTCTAGTAACATATATATATAACAGTCTCTTGAATTTTTCTTCCCTTTGCTATTTAAGGAGATTACATTATGAAATCAAATCAGCTCACCAGTATTTTTAAAGAACCTTCTGCATTGGGGGCGCTGGGCCATGGTTAGGAGATGGGTGCATTTAAAGGCTTTTAAATAAGTTAGAGACGAGAGCAGATTAAAGGTAAAATAAAATACAGTCCATGGATGTCACCAGAATGGATTCGATTAACTGTTAAAAGAGTGGAAAAGGCAATTTGGCATTTTAATATTTATTGTCCGGCGCTTTCTCCGCCCCGCCTCGAGTCCTCGGTCGGCCGGCGATGGGGACCAGAGAGATAAGGGGAGAGAGGGTGCGGACAACGTCTTACCCGGAGCACTTGTGATCACTCAGGACTCGCGGTGGTAAAGCAGATAAACTTTTAATGGGACTAGGCAATCATCATCTTTACAGGTTCCACCCGGGGCGAGACACCTCGGGGGAGAACAACCTCGATGCGGCCGTCAGGTACGGCTCCTTGTGGGCTGTCTCCCCGAGCTTTGCCCGGGAACTTTCTTATAAACCTTGCGTGTATCCAATGGGCTAACGCCACGCACACAAGCATGATTGGTGAATACAGCGGGTGGTTACATACATCAGAAGCCGGAAGCAGGATGTGGGCGCCATCTTGGCACCACTCGATGGGCGGGGGGACTTTGGAGCAGGTTTACAGCGCATGCGCTATGCCCGTCCCGGGAGACGGCTCTCCACATCTCCCCCTTTATTATTTATATCGACCCAGTGTCCCCAGTGATGAGTGTGCTCCCGTGAACCCAGATGGCTCACAATTTGTTCCGGTGCTTTGGGGAGTCTGGACTAGGTCTCAGCCATTTAGCGGCGGAGCCTCTAGCACCGACCAGAATGCTCACCTCATATGGAGACAGGAGAGTCCGTGAGCTGGAAACAACATGACTCTCCCTGCAGTGCTTTGCCTTGCAACTGGGGGACAAAGGCGGGGGCAGGGATAGCATTAACCAGAGTCGGAGGCGTCACTAGGCGTCCCTATGCATTGGCTAGAGTCAAGTCTGGCCACAACTATGACTCTGCCTTAGGGACCTACCTGAGACAAAAATTATGACTGCTGGCGTCGCCCGTTATACCCGGGACACAGCTGCGCGCTTAGCTACAAACCTCGCTCCCGAGTGCCCCGCCCGAGGCGGCCAGGATGGGGTATGGCCATCAGAATGGTCGCTGTTGGGGGTATCAAAGGTGGAGGACATAGCCATCATAGTGGTAACACGGTACTGCCGCGCTTGAAACAGGCGTTCTAGCAAAGATTTAACAATGACTAATCCCACCAATGGTCCCACCATCAAGAGAATCCAATTAGTCATATTGGGCCAAGAGAACCAAGAGGTGACTTGGTCCCACAGATTTTTTACAGTCTCGCCCAGTGTGGAAAGGTCGAAACTAACAGGCTTCAATTTCCTAATGTTCTCAAGTCCCTGAAGGCCGGAGGCTTGGTCCAATGGCCCAGGCCGTATATTCGTTGGCGTTTCTGACAGCTGCTCCCCGGCCTCCCCAGGTGATGCCACGGTTCCCACCAGTCTTTCCGGAACCCACACTGGTTGACGTCCTGGTTCCTGGGGAAAAACACAAACAGAGCCTCCGGCCCAGCCGAGCACCGGGTCAGGGCCTTTCCACTGTGACGTGGAGGGAGCGATATGGCCCTTAACAGTCTCCCATATAAGGACTAGAATCGGGTCCAAACAGACACCCGTTTGGCGCGCTCGGTCTATATCACGACCAAGTTTCATCCAAGAGGGCAGATTAAGGCTGCCAGAACAAGGAAACCAGGGGGCAAAAGTGGCCACATCATCAAGAAATCGCTGGAGAGAACTTCTCTTAATTGAGATACCCCGCTGTTTCAAAAGGGTCTTTAAGGGGGTTAATAGGGGTGAACTCCCAGACTGCCCCATGCTTGCAGTCGGCACTATCTCTTAATCACTCGGAGAGCTCTTCCGAGTCCCCGGGGCTACCTGAACGCCCACGGGCCCTAGTCCTCGTATGGAAAGGGGGTGCTTACCTTCTCGCGGTGATCAGTCGTGGAGGTCAAACCACGGATCCCGGGAGCACGTCTCCGTCGGGGCGAGGGGAACGCAAATGAGGTTGCGGGTTCGAAGTTCCCCGTACGGGCCACCACTTGTCCGGCGCCTCTCCGCCCCGCCTCGAGTCCTCGGTCGGCCGGCGATGGGGACCAGAGAGATAAGGGGAGAGAGGGTGCGGACAACGTCTTACCCGGAGCACTTGTGATCACTCAGGACTCGCGGTGGTAAAGCAGATAAACTTTTAATGGGACTAGGCAATCATCATCTTTACAGGTTCCACCCGGGGCGAGACACCTCGGGGGAGAACAACCTCGATGCGGCCGTCAGGTACGGCTCCTTGTGGGCTGTCTCCCCGAGCTTTGCCCGGGAACTTTCTTATAAACCTTGCGTGTATCCAATGGGCTAACGCCACGCACACAAGCATGATTGGTGAATACAGCGGGTGGTTACATACATCAGAAGCCGGAAGCAGGATGTGGGCGCCATCTTGGCACCACTCGATGGGCGGGGGGACTTTGGAGCAGGTTTACAGCGCATGCGCTATGCCCGTCCCGGGAGACGGCTCTCCACAATTTATGTTCATTCAATCCTCACGGTAACCCTATGAAGACAGTCATGGTGCATCTGGTGTAATTTTGCCCTGGGTGAAACGGAGGCTTGTCCCTGTGAGCTGGGGTCACAGGGGTTTGGTACGGCAGAGATGGGATCCTCCGGTCTCCCTGGCCCCAGGGCCTTTGCTCTTAGCTGAGAAGGTTCACGGCCCACCCGGTGCCAACAAAAGGGGCTCCCACTCAAGTAGAGGTGTCACCATAGGGTTTTCCAACAATGTGAGATTGGAGTGGCTCTTCAGGTTCCCATACAATAAGGAAGAAAGTTTCCAAAGAAGGAAATGAGGAGTCAAAGAGGCACTAGCTCTCAAAGTGAAGCAAACCACCTTGTCTGATTCAGTCAAAGGAGCAGGGCATTTTTCATCAGTCAGGATTATGAACCTGGGTTGAAATCCCAGCTCAGCTGCTTCCTTAATTTGTGACTTGGACAAACGCCTGAAACCCTGTTTCCTCCTCGGTACCACTTAGCCCTCCTGCATATCCGACACGTGTGGAAAGTGTCTGGGACACAGTGGGCAGCTCACATCTCAGTCCCCTTCCTCCATGGAAAGACAGGTGGTCTCCACTCACCGGCTGTGGAGAGTCCAAGATGTGATTCCAGGATGTGGGGGCCCTTTTTAGGGGAGGGTTCTTTTGGCACATGCAGGCCACTGGGGATGCCGCAGATTTATAGATTATGCAATTTACACCTTCAAACTGCAGCCTAGAGTGTATTTGCTTTCCTTCCATACATGTTTCTGATCTAATCCCAGCACTCCAGGAAATGTCGATGAGAAAAGCCTAAAAGATAACTGTAAGAGGTAAAAGGAAGAATGGCCAAGGTCTTTCTGGATCAGATTTATAACTTATATTTTGAGCATCTCTGGCTATTCTTCATCATGGATAAAATTGGGTCATACTTGGGGAAACTCAAATGATTGCTTTGCTCTGCTTTGCTCAAACATTTTCTAAGACGTCACTGACTTTGGGCACATGGCCACTGGGCTGTGTTGTGCCTTGTGGCAAATTCCTTCTGGCTTAGAAAGTGTGTTGTCAGGTTTAGCACTTCTAAACTTCCTGCCACTAGATGTGCAGAGGTGCACTGCTGCCCCAAAAGAGTCAATTTGTTTTGCTGAGTGCCCAGTTTAGGGCTCAGCTGGGACGTGGGCTGTTCTGCCTGGGGAGCTGGAGATGAATCCTAGCAGGTTGATCATCTGCTCTTGACTTCTCTGGGCCCTTCCTGCTGGAGTAAAACTTCCATTTTACTGAAATTGGCAGAAACCAATAGGGGCCCAAATAATTCCGGTGTGATGTTCCTGAATTCACACAATTTATAACTTCCCCTTTTAAAATAATTTCCTCTTTTGAAAAATCACCCAATTAACAGTTTTTTCACACTCCAGCTACCATAGTAGGTATTTAGATATGTTTCCCAGAGGCATTCAATTCATAGGATTCATGTTTTTTTCATCAGTGAATTCAAAGTCTATTCATCAGTCTATTCAAAGAGGATTTTTAGCTTATATGAAATTTCTAAACAAAAGAAGAAAAATTTCTCCAACATTATACTCTCCATCTATCTTACTCTCATCCCAAAGGTAAATCCAGTTTTAGTACTCACTGATGCACTTAGAATTCCCTGTGTGATTTGGGAAATTCCAGTATGAGAAGATTTATAACCCCCTCGCCTTACCCTTCCACTGCCTTCTTTTGCTCAGATCAGTTTCCACGGTCCATCGTTATAACTTCTTTGCCCACATAATTTCTCTTTTGGTCCCATCTCCCTCCACCATCTTCACTTGGCAAAGCCTCTATCTGGACTCAACACACTTGTGTATCTCCTCCACTCTTGTATCCAAGGAGCTGAATATGTTTGGAGGAAAAACAACAATACTGGCTTTACCACTTATCATTGTGATTTATGAACCTGAACTTCAAATGGGCCTCAGTATTGTCCACAATCCTGGTCAATTCACTCACCTACAATCCCAAATAACTAGTCACTTCTCCTCTCTTCTCAGACTCTCCTTTCTCCCTCCTGTCTCTCAGCTGATACTATTAACTTCCCTGAGATGTTGGAAGCGACGTGAAAAGAACTTTCACTTCTCCCATCTCTACTTTCACTAACTTATCTGGATCTCTGCCATAACCTTGCCTTCCTCCTGTTACAGTGGATAGACTGTCCTAAACTGATCTCTGGCCAGCCACTCCACTTGTCATTGAGTCCCTCTCCTTCCACCTCCTCAAGGATATTGCTCCTCCAAAGAAAATAAAATGATGGCTCCTTTGTTCTCACCTCCCTCTTCAAGCTACTGTTCCACGTCTTTGTTTCCTTTCATTGCAAAATTCCTTAAAAGGTTTGTCTCTGCCTACTCTTAACACTTCCTGGCTTCGCAGGCTTTCCTGAATACATGCCAACCAGCTTTCAAACCCACCACACCAAGAAATCACCCTTACCGAGGTCACAAGCCTTGCGCGGTACAGAGCCAGCCCTGACTTCTCTGCCCTCCCCTTACTTGGCATCTCGGGACCATTTGGCACAATTATGCCCTCTCCTCCTTGAGTGCCTTTCTCCTTTTGGCTTGTTCACCTACCACCTCCGTGGTTGCTTATTCTCAGTCTTTTTGGCTGCATCCTCCTTCTTCCCCCAAACTGTAAATATTGGTGTACTCTGGGCTCAGGCTTCAGATTTCTTTCCTTCTCTATCTACATTCATCCCATTGATATCCCAGCCCCATTGCTGCAAATAGCATCTGTGTGTGGGTGAGTCCCAAACTGAAATGGCCAGACCTCTGTCCTCACTCCAGTGTCTGCTCACCATCTCCTCTTAGATGGCTGTGCTAGTCTGGATATATTATGTCCCCCAGAAAAGCCATGTTCTTTAATGCAGTCTTGTGGGGGCAGACTGATTAGTCTGTTGATTAGGGTGGAACTTCTGATTAAATTATGTCCATGGAGGTGCGGCCCCGCCCATTCAGGGTGGGTCTTGATTAGTTCACTGGAGTATTTAAGAGAACCAGGAACCAAAACAGATGCTGATGCTTGGAGTCACTTGGAGATACAGACAGAAAGACCTTCAGAGACGCTAAGCTAAGAGATGAAGTCCGGAGTTTGCACCAGAGAAGCTAAGAGAGGACCCCCAGACACTTAGAGAGGAATGCCCTGGGAGAAAGAAGCAAGGACACACAGGAGCTGAGAGAGACATTTTGGAGAAAGCCATTTTGAAATACAACCTGGGAGCAAAGGACCAGCAGATGCCAGCCACATGCTTCCCAGCTGACAGAGGTATTCCAGATGCCATCAGCCTTTCTTCAGTGAAGGTATCCTCTATTGATGCCTTAGTTTGGACACTTTTATGGCCTTAGAACTGTAAATTTGTACCTGAATAAATCCCCTTTGTAAAAGCCAATCCATTTCTGGTACTTGGCATAACAGCAGGTCTAGCAAAGTGGAACAATGGCTAATAGGCAGTTTGGACCAAACCTGTCCAAAACCAAAATCACAATCCTCCAGTCCCAGTTTGCTAATGCTGCCATTATGCAAAACACCAGAAATGGATTGGCTTTTACAAAGGGGATTTATTTGGTTACAAATTTACAGTCTGAAGGCCATGAAAATGTTCAGGTTAAGGCATCAACTCAAGTATACCTTCACCAAAGGAAGGCCAATGGCATCCAGAAAACCTCTGTTAGCTGGGAAGGCATGTGGCTGGCATCTGCTGGTCCCAGGGTGCATTTCAAAATGGCATTCTCCAAAATGTCAGCATCAGCTTTCAATGGCTGTATTCAAAATGTGTCTCTAGCTGCAGCTGCTCTGAGTTCCTCCTTTTTGTCAGCTCTTTTATATGGCTCCAGTGACTTAATTAAGACCCACCCTAAATGGGTGGGGTAACACCTCTATGGAAATTATCCAATCAAATGTTTCACTCACAATTGATTTAGTCACATCTCCATGGAATCATTCAGTCAAAGGATTCCAACCTAATCAACACTAGTACCTCTGGCCCCACAATACTGCATTAAAGAACATGGCATTTTGGGGGACATGGTACATCCAAACCAACATACCTCCCCACCCAAAATCTGCTCCATTCCCTGCAGAGTCACCTTTTCAGTAAATGTCATCACCAATCACCAGTTAATCAGACTCATCTAGAAGTCATCTTTGAAATTGCTTCTTTTCCTCCAACTTCTGCTTTCAACCCATCAACAAAACCAGTTAACTCCACCTTCTACTTCCCATGTAGGAAAAGTCATGACGTTTCAATCCCTCTCCTGAGAATTCACAACAGCCTCCTACCTGGTCCCTCTGCTTCCAAACTTGCCACCCTGCTGTCGATTCTCAAATGGTGCAGACAGACGGACACTTTTAAGAGTCCATCGGACCATGTCATGCCTCTGCACCCAAGTGCCTGATGCTGATGCTTTCTGTCTAATTCAGAACGAAGCCCGAAGTCTTTCCATTACCTGGAGGCCCTGCTCCTCCAGGCTTCTGGCTCTTTCTGCTCCTCAGTCACTTTGCCTCCTTTGCTGCCCCCCAACATGGCGGTCACAGGGCCCTTGCACCTGCTGTTCCTTCTTCCTGGAACAAGCTCCCCCACAGATATTCACAGGCTGCCCCTCACTCTACTTGGATGTCAGTTCCAATGACCCCTCCTCCGGGAGGGCCTCCTGGACCACCCCTCTGAGGTCGCACTTCTCACTCCCTACTCCCTACGCTGCTTTATTTTCACCATGGGATATTGCATTAGATATTATTAACTCATTTGTTCATTGCCTGCCAGAATGTGTCCTTTGCCCTGAGCTCCCAGAACCTTCCCAAACAGGCCTACTTCATCCTCATTTGAAACTGCAGCATCTCCCCCAACACTCCCACCCCCTTTACCTGCCTTCCTTTTTCCTTTCTCCATGGTCTCTCCCCCTTATGACATATTGCATGACGCCCTTACTTATTATATATATATATTTTTGGGTTTATTGTCAGCCTGTCCACATCCCTCCCCACCCCACTCAAATGCACACCCCCTAAGAGTGTGGCTCTTTGCCTGGTTTGTCCCCTGAAGCATCTCAGAGAAGTTTCTGGTACCTAGTGGGCTCCCATGTTGTACTAGTTGAATGAAAGGGACCATGGTGACAATCACAAAACCTTCCTTTGAGTTCAGTGCAAAGGATCCCTGTCAGAGTGAAGAGGAGGTGATATGGAAGGGAGCAGCAGTTACTGTGACTTTACATACGAGCAGTTTATCCCATGCACCGTTCTACACAGGGATTGTGGACGTGAGTGCTGCAGGCCTGGAGGGCTCCGAGGTCCCCCCAGGGACCTGGAGTTAACACTCCTAAATGAGCAGAGTGGACTGTTCCTGGTCCTCCAATGCTGCATAACAAATCACCCCAAACTTAACGACTTAAAACAATATATTCCTTCTCTTTCCTGCTTCTGTGGGTTAACTGAGCTCAGCTCTGTAGTTCTTCTGTTGGTCTGGCTTGGAGTCCCTCATACTGCTGCAATTAGAGGCAACTTAGGGCTAGAACATCCCCAGGGATTCATCACATATCTGGTGCCTGGGCAGGAATGGCTGGAAAGTGGGGCTCAGCTGGAACCCTAAACTACTGGGTCCCTCTCTTCATGCAACATCAGTGCCTCTTCTCCACGCGGCCTTGCCACTCAGTCTACCCAGCAGGGTAGGCTGACCTCTTACCTGGTGGATCTAGGCTGCCCAAAACACAAAATAAAAACTATCAGACCTGAAATATTAGACCTGGGACTGGTAGAGCATCCCGGGGCCAACCCAGATTCAATGTGGCTCAATGGGGCCATCTTTGGAGTTCCCCAGCACATAGACACTCATTAATAGTCATTGTTCTATCTCCATGGATGGCCTCGCATATGCTCTTCATCTGTTGACCCCAAACATCCAGCTGCTAGAATGGATGACTCACTGGTGGTAAACTTGGGTTTAAGAGAATTCCAGATAATGGCATTCTTTCCTAGAATAATTAGCCATATTTTATGCAACTGCCCATCTGGTTTTAGAAGACACCTTCTATTTTGTTCACTCTACAGAACCCACCTATTCTCTAACATTTGTCATGTTTTTAACCTTAAGAAACACCATTGACTGTTTTATGGATTATTCTCCCCATTGTGATGAACTTTGATTCTATTTAGTTAACAAAAATAATTTTAAGTAAAGAAATCTAAATAGAGGTTTAGTGAGAGGAAAAAAAAAAGATATCAAGATCTCTAATGATTTCCCTAGACTAAAAGCTGAAATGAAAATTCAGCAAAACACAGATCATTTGAGAAAGGTTCTCACTTATAGAAACACCCAGTTTTGTGGGGGAAGAGGCAATCTCCCCCTTGGTTTGCTAACACTTCCCTTAGCATCTCCCCCTGAAGCCCGAAAGGGCCCCTCGTTTCTCTGGCCCCTCTTTCTCCTTCCTGGGATTCAGGTTTGAAGGAAGAGATCAGCCCTTGTTTATGTAAGTCTTTCCATCATCTCTAATCACAAAGGCTGCTCAGAAAGAGGGAATAATGTGGAATGAGTGCTTCTCTCTGGCAGCATTAGTCACCAGAGGAAAATAACAATGAAAGAGGAGAGGAAGTTATTGGTAGAAGATCTCCCTGTGAGGGATGTGTGCAGGCAAGCCAGCACTTTACTCATGACTTTTGGCCCAAGTTGACATAAATTTGGGTGCTCAGAATTCAAGCACATGTGTCCACCAAAGCATTGTTATTTGTGGCTGCTAGATTCCCAGGTGAGGAAGCAACCATTTATTTCATCCGTAACAGCATCAGTTGAGTTGATGGTCTTTGTGTCAAGGAGAAAGAATGAAATGGAAAAAGGAAAAGAGAGAGACAAGGAGGGGGAGAGTGAAAGGGTAAAGAAAAGAGGAAAGGAAATTTCATCATTCATTCTTAAGTACAAGACCAGACTAAATAATAATAATAATTTTTAAATTGGCACTGTTTTTTCCCCTTCTCTTCTGAACCCTTTTTCATACTTCCTTGAGCCCTTATTATTGCTCCGACTCAGGCTCTTTCTTCCAGAAAGACCCAGACCACAAATTATTTCCCACACTCCACCTTATCAAAATGCTCATGCCCTAAGCCCAGTTGGCTTCCATTCTGCATGAGAGGACATGAACAGTGGCTCAAAATCAACTTTACGGTAGTAGCTCTTCAACATCCCAAAAATACCCTCCCTCCCCGCCTTTTTTAAGGAGGATGCACATTTTCCCAAATGTCTTTCTAAATTGATGAAACCATCATAGTTTCTCAAAGTGAAACGAGAAAGGACATTTTGGAAATCCATTTTGCCTATGCTACTTCTGCCTGCTTCCATTTCACTTCCAAAATATATAAACTTTTCAGTCATCTTCACAAATTGGCACCATTTTCAGGGGATGAGGGTGGGAAAACAGCTGTGGGAGGATGGTACTGGTGGCATCTTCTCTTTGAACGTCTTGAGCTGTTTCTCCACGAGAGCCTGCCAATATCCATAGACACTGACAACCTCCACATTCTGATGTAACTTTCCAACCCGAAATTCTAAATGTTTAGGTTTCTCCTCAAATCCTCTCTACAGCTTCATTAGAAAACTGCTGTCAGAATGAGTGAAGGAGACACAGAGAAGTTAGTTTACTTAGTAATTAATTGGGACTGGTCCGTATTTAATCACAGCTCTCAATTCAGACTTCATAATTTAAACTTTGCTAGTAGTCTTCTTGATTTGACAGCCACTTCTTTGGCTATCTTTGAGTGAAGAGTCTAATTTGTCTTTGGAATTAAGCAGTCACCATTATTCTCAGGTCTTCAATTTGGTTTGAATCATTCAGTGGCTAAAACACACCATATGTCAGGAAGCAAACTGGTTTCCCTGGACCTCTGTCACTGATAATAATGAGCCAGACAATTCCACTTTAACCTCTTTGGGGATAAGTCCCAAGTACTGTGACATGTTAATTTCCATAAATATATTTGGGGCCTAAAAATACACAAATTATTTTGAGTATCACTATAGGAGGATGTGCTTGACATCTGATTTTTTTTGGAAATAACTATATAACCCAAAAGGTTATAATCCAGGTAGCATTCTCCAAATCACATATTTATTGTTGGTGACTGTTCCAACCCTTCACTAGAAAGACACATCATATTTATCCATGAGCTTCGGCAGAGTTGGAGTGGCAATTTTATATTAAATTTCATTTGTATTTTTCTAATTACATTTCATCTTGAAGATGTGCCTTGAACTGTTAGGCTGTGAATAAGATCAGCCAGTTAAAACCAAGTTGCATTTGTTTAAATGTTAATAGGAAAGTAAGTCACCAAATTTCTGATACTGATGGATTTCTTAGAGAAACATAAATAGCATTTATGTATTCAGATGGTTCAAATTAAATTTAGATGGAAAGAATGCACTTGTAGCTCTGAAACAGTGTTATAACACTGTAATATCTGATTGAAAAACCCTAATATTAATGTTCATAAAATATAAATGCAATAAGATTTAAAGAGACAGGAATGATTTGAAATTAAATTACTCCTTATAATTCCATATAATGCTCATCCATCTAAATAAACACATGCTTGGATTTTCATTACTTCTTCGTCAACCTGACTTTAACATATCTCAATTCTGTGTCTGGATCAAATGAGAAATAGAACAATTATGCAGAAGGCTGTTCTAGAAGATACCAAGACATCAATTCATTGTATGTGTGTGTGTGTGTGTGTGTGTGTGTGTGTGTATTGGGGGAGGGGGTAGTGGAGTGGTTTAGACACTCTTGTGCCTAACATGGTGCTTTACATAATGGACAAACATTGAATAATTATTATTCATGATGATGACAAAGTAATTAAAGCAGTTTTCACAACATTTTTAACAGAGTCAAATTTACAAACAGTTTAATAGAGAAGAGAAAGAATTTAAGCTGTTCCTAAAGAGAAATGCAAGGAACAAAAATAGTACCCAGGATTTATTTTAAAGATGAAATGTTGGCAGGCAACTCATGAAGTTCATGAATTACAGAAAACTCAAACTAATCCAACCAGTAATTCTACATAGACACATGTGCATTCAAAATGTGTCACCTTTGAAAAACTTTCCCCTATCTTTGGTGTTCTCCTAACAAAACAAAAGAATTCCTACTGTTTCTACTCTACAGCAAAGCAAAGTCACAAATCTAGAAAAAGAATGAAAATCACCTTGAGGGATAATTTCCCCCATAAAAACTTTGCATGTGACCTCATTTTTGCAGATTTGTTCCTCAAAATGAGAGTTTATGATCCATCACACATTCACCAAGAATTTTTCCAAAGTGAAACTTTTGAGATGATCCCCTCTAACCCTCAGACCTGCCATTTTTAACATGATATTGCATTCATTTTCCTCTCTTGATAACAATTACATCTCAATTGTTGCAAAGAATTGGCCCCATACTATAGATTCACTTTTTATGAACTATAGCAAAGCCATGCAATAGTCAGTGGCATTTTCCCACAATTTCACTTTTCAATCAAGTCACCTGTGTGGATAATCAGCCAGCCTGGCAGCATTGCCAAAAGGTAGGGCCCAAGCTCCAAATGTTTTGTTGTTTAATAAACTTTTTAAATTTTAGAATAGCTTTATATCTACAGAAGAATTGTAAAGATAGTACAGAGACTGCTCATATACCTCACATAGAATTTCCCATAATACTAAAATCTTGTGTTACTACAGTACATTTGCTACAATTAATGAACCAATATTGATACATTATTATTAACCGAAGTCCATACTTTACTCACATTTCCATACTTTTTGCCTAAAGTACTTTACTCTGTCCTAGAACACCATCCAGGATGTCACATTACATTTAGTCATCAGGTCTCCCTAATCTCCTCTGGACTTTGACAATTTCTCGTCTTTCCTTTGATGATCTTGATGATTGTCATGAGCATGGTAAGTGATCAATTGATTATATTTGTGTGGGATCTCTATTCTGCTCCATTGATCTATGTGTCTATTCTTTTTCTAATACCCATACTGTTTTGCTTGCAAAAACTTTGTAGTAGGTCTTGATATCAAGTAGTGTTTGTCCTTCCACTTTGGTCTTTTTCAGTGTTGGGCTCCATATGTCTTTTGGTCATTGTGCTGGTTTGGATGTATTATGTCACCCAAAACGCCATTATCTTTGATACTGCCTTGTGTGGACAGGAAACGTATTGGTGTTGATTGGGTTGGAGACTTTTGATTGGATGTTTCTGTGGAGATGTGATCACTCAAATGTGGGCAAGATCTTCCACTGGATAATTTCCATGGAGGTGTGGCCCCACCCATTCAGTGTGGGCCTTGATTAGTTCCCTGGAATGCTATAAAAGCTCAGACAGAAAGAGCAAGCTTGCTACAGCCAAGAGGGACACTTTGAAGAATGCACAGAAGCTGAGACAGCAGCTGCAGATGAGAGACAGTTTGGAGATGGCCGTTGAAAGCAGAGTCTTGCTCTGGAGAAGCTAAGAGAGGACAAATACCCCAAGAGTGACATGTTTGAGGAGCTGCAGCCTAGAGAGGAGTGTCCTGGGAGAAAGCCATTTTGAAACCAGAACTTTGGAGCAGACACCAGCCACGTGCCTTCCCAACTAATAGAGGTTTTCCAGACACCATTGGCCATCCTCCAGTGAAGGTACCCGATTGTTGATGCGTTACCTTGGACACTTTATGGCCTTAAGACTGTAATTGTGTAACCAAATAAACCCCCTTTTATAAAAGCCAATCCATCTCTGGTGTTTTGCATTCTGGCAGCATTGGCAAACTAGAACAGTCATTAATTTCATTTTGCTCTGATAAAATGAGAGGAATAAGACATTTTGCTCCCTGTGGGCCACTTACCAACCTGCAAATGAAAGAATATGTACTGTATGATTGTATTGACATGAAGTCCTAGAATAGGCAGAATGAATTTATTGTAGAAAAATATCTGAACACTGTTTGCCTTTGGCAGTAGGGGCAGGTATTGCTGGGTGATTACTGGGTGAGTGTGTAATAAAAGTTAAGAGGCTATGGAAGGATCCTCTATAATCTTGAGGACCTGACTGAGAAGGAAATTTCCATCAAGTAAACTGAGAAGCTGTAAGAAAACTAGAGGGCATGTGGCTTCAGAAAAGCCAGAACAAGAACATTTTAAAGAGGAGATGGCTGATAGAGTCAAAAGTCTCAGACATGTGCTGTAATTCAGGACTGAGCGTTATCCCCCAGATTTAACAACCAGGGAGCTGTTGCAAACCTTGTAGGAACAGTTATATGAAGTCCTTGGGGACTGGGGACAAATCAAGTTGTTTTCTAGAAACTTAAATCTATTGTTTCTGAAAATCTGATTTTACCTGGTAAGAAAGCCTTAAGCAACAAAAGCAATTTTCAGAAATAATATAGTATGGCTGCATAGAATATTATTTATGATTTATGAGCATGGTTTCTTTATATGATGGAAATAACTCAAGCCTGTTCCACTTTCTATTCATCTATTTCCACATCTTACAAGAACTCTCTCATAATAATAAGGAATGATATTTAAGAAACTGAATGCGTAACTGCAGTGTGATGTTATATCCCCGAAACTTTTTAAACTTATCTTTCTTCTTATTCTGGAAATGTAAGTAGAAGACCAATTTCAGGACAGGAACATGGTTTCTTCATTTTCTATAATCCTCTGTCTTCTGCAGGAAGAATAGCTATTTCCTCCACAAGTGTAGAATGAAAAGCTCTTCAAATTTCAAGACAATTGCACACCATCTGTAAGCAGGACAGCAGGGTTCTTATTGCATTATATTGTGACTTCATGAAACAAAGTGAAGGAGGACATTTTCCCCACAGCAGGGGTTGAAGTTTGGTCAGTCTCTGCCTCTTATTTTTATGAGAGTAAAGCCCCCAACTCCAAATGCATGTCTTTCTATGTGAGAATCCTGAATATATGTAACAGTATCCAAGAACATTGCAAATATTTAGCATACATCTCCACCTCCCCTCCCTCAATACACACACACAGCCCAAGGAAGCTTGGTATGTGTCTTTTTAAATGTCTGGCAATGTGTTTTAATCCTACCCTTTGCCCTGCTAAACAGCCTTTGGTAACCTATCAAATGATCCTACTACCCAGTCCGAAGAGATTTTAAGACAAAGCCTCCATTTAAAAACATCTTTAATGATGACATCGCAGAAAAAGGTGGTATGACATCGCAGAAAAAGGCATTCAAAGTATTTGTCTTTCACCAAAACAACCATTAGTTTGGAAAAAAACTGAAAGAATCAACTGTTTTAGAATTCTAGGCACCAACCAAAAACTTAAAGCAACAATGCAAGTGCCTAATGAGAAAAAAAAAAGGCTGCTGAATTTTGGTTAAAAGAAAAAAGTGTTATGGCATTTTTGCTTATTGTTCTGTCGTCCCCAATTCCCCAGCACAGCAGGGGCCAAGGGGATGTAGCCCACATTCCTGAGGCAGCTCGCTGGTGCCAGGGGCTAACAAGAGCCTTGCTCTCAAAATACTGTGGTTGCAAGTTCTGACCTACTCGTTGGTTCCCTGAGGGATCAGCACAGAGGTAGACTGCGTTTCAAGCCCCTCAGGCTGAAGCATGTTCTTGGGCAGCAGTGGCATCTGTTGAAAGATTTAAGTACATACACTACCTATAGCTGCACAGGTCAAGGGGCAGCAAAAGGGGCAGGCAGCAGACACGCCCACTCAAAAGCCTGGGATGCAGGAAGCTGAGGAGGATGTTTCTCAGGGTAATAAGGACTTGGAAGGGCAACCGTTTTTCCAGAGATACATGCTCAGGACCAGATATGAGCTCAGAACAGACCCAAGATGATAGTAGGCTTGCATCTGTGCTGGATCTGTGGGCTCTGTGCAAGCAGGAAGTAAAGGCTAGAGTCAAGTTGTAAGCAAACTGGCTTAGCATCAAAGGAGTGCACCAGATTAGAGCCAAGAAGCAAAGATGGGAAAGTAGTGTGTATGTATGTATGTATGTGTGTGTGTGTATATATGTGTGTGTGTGTGTGTATATATGTGTGTGTGTGTGTGTATATATACATATATACATATATATGTATATATATATGAACCCCAGGCATTTAAATACATCTCTGTCAGGTCACTGGCTGATTGTTAAAATAACAAACAGAGACTTCAGTGACCATACAGGACAAAAAAAATATACAGATTTAGAGAAATAATTTGGAAAATCACTAAGTAAATGTAATGGGCACTGAATCCCTCAACAATCAAAAACGTCAAAACCCTGGGGAGGAAGGAGAATCTGATGTCCAGAGTTATGACATTATGACCTTCAAAATGTCCTGTTTTCAACAAAAAATTACAAGACACACCAAAAAAGCCCAGAAATGTATGACCCTGCACATAGGGAAAAAATACATCTATAGAAACTGTCCCTAAGGAAGTCCAGATGTCAGGCTATTAGACAAGGACTTCATTAAATCAACTGTCTTAAATATGCTCAAAGAGCTAAAGGAAACCATGAAAAAAGAACTAAATAAAACAGGGGAACAATGTATGAACAAATAGAGAATATCAGTGAAAAGACTGGAATTATTAAGAGTAACCAAAACAGAATTTCTGGCACTGAAATGTACAATAGCCAAAGTGGAAAGTTCACTAGAGGCAGGCAACAGCAGACTTGAGCAGGCAGAAGAAAGAATCAGTGAATTTGAAAATAGGTCAATTGAAATTATCTGGTTGGGGTATCAAAAAGAAAAAAAAAATGAAGAAAAATGAACATAGCCTAAGAGACCTGTGGGACACCATCAAGTATACCATTTTGAAACCAGAACTTTGGAGCAGACACCAGCCACGTGCCTTCCCAGCTAACAGAGGTTTTCTGGACACCATTGGCCATCCTCCAGTGAAGGTACCAGATTGTTGATGCCTTACCTTGGACAGTTTATGGCCTTAAGACTGTAACTTTGTAACCAAATAAACTCCCTTTATAAAAGCCTATCCA
The DNA here is from genome assembly GCF_015220235.1 of Choloepus didactylus. Lineage (NCBI taxonomy): Eukaryota > Metazoa > Chordata > Mammalia > Pilosa > Megalonychidae > Choloepus > Choloepus didactylus. The sequence continues at coordinate 9,303,912 of NC_051311.1, read as the reverse complement.
TTTCTGGTGTTTTGCATTCCAGTAGCATTAGCAAATAGAACAAATAGAATAATATGAACAAAGTAGATAACCTGGATGAAATGGACAAATTCCTAGAAAGACACAAATTACCAACATTGAACCAAGAAGAAACACAAAATCTGAACAGATCTGTAATGAATAAGTAGAGTGAATCAGTAGTTGAAAACTTACCAACAAAGACAAGTCCAGGACCAGATGGTTTCACTGGTAATTTCTACCAAACACCTAAAGAAGAATTAACCCCAATCAATCTCAAATTCTTCCAAAAGAAGAGGAGGGGACACTTCTTAATTCATTCTATGAAGCCAGTATACCCTGTTAAAAAAACTAAAGACACTACAAGAAATGAAAACAACAGACCAATATCCCTTATGAATATAGGTGTAGAAATACTCAACTAAGGATTAGCAAACCTAATTTAGCAACATATTGAAAGGATTACACACCATGACCAAGTGGAATTTATCCCAGAAATGCAAGGGTGGTTCAATGTAACAAAATTAATCAATGTAAACAAAAGTAATCGATGCAATACATCCACATCAGTGGGGCTAAAACAAGTGAACATCCATGTGCAAAAGAATGGAAAAGGGCCCCTACCTCCCACTATATAAAAAAATGAATTCAAAATGGATCTGTGGCCTAAATATAAGAGCCAAGACTATAGATTTCTTAGAAAAAGCATAGGAGTAAATCTTCATTATTTGGGATTTGACAATGGATTCTTAGAAAAACAAAAGCACAGGAGATAAAAGAAAAAATATACACATTGGACTTCTTCTTCAAAAAAAAGCCTGCATGCATCAAAGGACATTGTGAAGAAAGTGCAAGGATGACATACAGAATTGGAGAAAATATTTGCAAATCATATATCTGATAAGAGACTTGTATACAGAATATAAAAAGAACTCTTACAACTCAACAATAAAAAGACAAATAACTAAATTAAAAATGTGAAAAGGATTTGCATAGACATTTCTCTAAAGAGGACATGCAAATAGTCCACAAACACATGAAAAAATGCTCAACATCATTAGTCCTTAGGGAAATGCAAATAAAAAACACAATGAGATATCATTCACACCCACCAGGATGTCTGTAATAAAGAAAAAACAGAAAATAATATGTGTTGACAAGTATGTGGAAAAACTGGGACTCTGGTACATTGCTGGTTGTAATGTAAAATGGTTCAGACACTGTGGAAAGCATTCTGGCAGTTCCTCAAAAGTTTAACATGGAATTACCATATGGTCTAGCAATTCTACTCCCAGGTATATACCCCAATGAATTGAAAACCTATGTTCAAACAAAAGCTTTTATGTGGATATTCATGCAGCACTGTTCACAATAGCCCAAAGAGGGAAAAACCCAAATATCCATTCATTCACTGATATATTGTCTATACCTACACTGGAATATTACTCATCCATAAAAATGAATGAAGAACTGACACATGCTACAAAACGGATGAACCCATAAAACAGTGTTCTAAGTGTATGAAAGCCAGACACAAAGACCACCAATTATATGATCCCATTGACATGGAATATCCAGAATTGGTAAATCCGTACAGACAGGAGACAGGTTGTGGGTTTCCGGGGGCTAGGAGGAAGAGAGGAACAGGGAGTAATGGCTTAATGGGTACAGGGATTTATTTTGGGGTGAGGAAAAATGTTTTAGAATTAGAGGTGATGGTTGTGCAACATTTTCAATGCACTAAAAGCCACTGATTTGTTCTCTTTAAGATGGTTACTTTATGTTATGTGAATTTCACCTCAATTTAAAAAAAAAATTATGTTGTCCCCTAAGTTATCCCATCTATTTTTTCTAATCATTAACTCCCTTTTAACTTTTTTGTCTTCCTATGTTAATAATAGCAGTAATCATTGCCATTATTAGTTCTAACATTTATTGACTACCTACTATGGCTCGCTCAGGAGAAGCTTTACTCATTTAATACTAAAAATACTACAAGATGTAGGTAAAGTTATTAATCCCTGTTTCATAGATAAAGAAACTGAGGCAAGTGTGTTTGCATAACTTGCTTGTAGGCAGGAAGCTGGCGGGTGTACCAACAATGAATTGATTAGAGAAGCAATCCCAGATTGCCTTTACCTTATCTGTGGCCAGCCCTGGCTTCGCTGAACCTTCCTTGTATGTAAATGACCAGAAGATCAATCGTTTTGCCTACTGGGAACTATGGATATCAGAGGACAAGATGTCAGAAATCACAAGAGCGGCAGCCTTCCAGTCCAGCGGGCGCTGCAAAACTAAGCCAGATAAAGACTGCCAGTCAGGAAACCAGCTTCACCCCCACAGGGCCAGCTCCTAATTTCTTCGGTCAATACTCTGGAGGCTGAGCCAGACAGTGCCCAGTACCCAGGGGATAAAGAAACAAAAGGGAACAAAATGCTGAAAGAAACAAAGAAAGAAAAAAGGGAGTGTATTTTACCAGACTCATGGCTTTCTCTGCAGGACTCAGTAGAATATTCTGCTGAAATAAATTCTCCCTGTTTTTAAAATAGTAAATATTTTTAAGTCATGTGTACTCAGGATTACTACCTTTGCTCTTAGCAAACCCATCATGGGGAAAACTCACATGTTTTGGAGGAGAAAGAACAGGTCAAATACTAAAACAATTACTTAGCATTGTGGAGCTAAAAGGGAGCAGAGCCAAGGTTTTTGAGTAGAGACCCGTGAATGAGCAGACTTGTATTTAAAAGAATTCACACAGGAATTAAAAGTGGAAACCAATGAGACAAGAAGCAATGAGTAGAGAGGCCTTGGCAATTTACATCTCAGTTCACCCGCTCCATTTTCTAAGACATATTCTTACAACTGTAGTTACAATAATTTATCACTTGAAATGCAAAATATTTTTTAAATGTCATACTTAGAAATTATTAAAGGTAATACAATGACACTATCTTCTATCTCAGTTCAAAAATATGATAGTAAGGGAATTAAATACTTGTTTTAAAAAATATAGACTCTTACGGTGATGAAACTAGGAAAGGGGCCATCAGAGGCCCAGAGATTTCAAACACATCTCTGCAAGACAGAAAACACACACGGGGATGTGTGACAGAGGTAGTGCACTGATTTGTCACGTCCATGGCACGTTGGTATCCTGCCCACGTAAAGGCCCCCACCTGTTCTACTTGTTTCCTTTCACCCCCGTTCCCAAGCCCTTTTCTCTTTCTCCCAAAGAGGCTTACCGACCTCACTCTCAAAAATGAACACATAACCAAATGTCACATTTGGGGTTCAGCATTGTAATGAAGGCTGTGCTTACATCTCAGAATTAAGTCTCCCCCATTTTTATGTATATGTTTTGTTGTTTTGAGCACATGCATTTTTGTTCTATATTTTTTACGCTATTTTAAATTGAAGTAAATATTCTGTATAGTGGAATGCACAGTTCTTAAGTGTACAGTTCAATGAGTTTTGACAAGGCGTACACCTGCATATCAGACACCTCAATCAAAACAAAACACAACTCTGAAACCCCAGGGAATTCTTTCCTCCCTTTTGCAGTCAATACTCTTTCCCTAGTAGGCAACCGCTGTCCGGAATTCCAACACCAGAGCTGGTTTTGCCTGTTCATGAGATTCATATAAATGGACTCATATCGCATGGACTCTTTCATATCTGACTTCCTTCACTCAACTTAATGTTGTCTCATTTTGTCCACGTTGTTGGACTTATCAGTAATTATTTTTTTTAATTGCAGAATTGTATTCTATTGCGTGAATATGAAACAATCTGTTTATCCGTTCATCGCTTGAGGGCCCCTTGGGTTGTTCCTTGGCTATGATAAAAAAAGCTGCTATAGACATCCACATACAAGTCTTTTTGTGGCATATGTTGGCATTTCTATTGCATTGCCATTTCTCTAGTAGAAGAATGTTGGGCGAGAGGGTAGGTGCATGTTTACCAGCTATCCACAGTGGTAGGATGATAGTGCATTTCCACCAAAAAGGTAGGAGAGTTCTGGTGACCCCACATGCTCAACAGTTAGTGTTGTCTGTCTTTTTAATTTTAGTGGATGTGAAGCAGCATCTCATTGTGGGAGTAATTTTATTTTCCTTATGGTTAATAATGTTGAGAACATTTTTATGTACTTATTGGCTATTTACATACCTTCTTTTATAAAGTGTCTGTTAAACCTTTTGACCATTTTTACTGGGTGGATTCTTTTGATTATCGATTTAGAGTCATCCATAATATATTCTGGCCATGAGTCCTTTTTCAGATTTATATATCGAGAATATTTTTCACTCAATCTGTGATTAACAAGTTCTTGACTATATTGCACTCCAACTTCTCACTATCTCTATGTTTGGAATTTTTTTTTGAGTAATCTAAGAAATCTGTGCCTACCCAAAGTTCATAGAGACGTTCTCCTACCTTTTCTCCTAAAAAAAATTAACTTTATATTTAGGTTTATGATCTATCCTGAATTAATATTGTGTATGGTGTAAATTGTGGGTTGAGGTTCATTTTTCCCATATGTTCACTTATTTAATCAGTAAGTATTTTGCCCTTGGCAAAAATCAGTTGATCGTTGTATTACATGACTGTTCACGTCACTAAATTCTATACCATTCAGTGTTGGCTTTGGATTGCATCAGTCGATCTTTACCTGTGTGGATGAGTTGGCTTGATTTAAACAATCAGTTTAAGGACTTTTTCTGTATATTTAAAGTAAAAATTCTATTTGCAAACAAACTGAGTAGATTGGTTTTGGATTTGGCTTCTTTCATTCAGATTTCAAGAAATTTGAAATGTTAAAGTGGTAAGTAAATCATGAAATGAATTTCTTCAATTCTAAAATGTTTATGAAAGACCTTTCCCCCTTGAATCCAAACCAAAGTATTTTCACTTCTTCTTTTCTGAAAACCTTCAGGAAAAATTATTAATAGTTCAGATATTAGTAATGTAGGAGAAGCATTTTACATACTTTCTAATAACTTGTATTTATTTTGAAAAGTTAGATAGTATAAATAACAATAAGGAATGCATAACTTTAAAAGCCTCTTTAGAGTTTTAAAATAAAACTTAAAATTCGGTATTTCTGCCTCTTTGACAAAACCTGCATCTACCTGTCACCATGTACACAGAGTTCACAGCGAGTTGGATATACTATCCTTGTTGGGCTAGACTTTGAGATGCATTATAAGGGTCCCAGCTATTATTTTATTCTTCTTGAGTTATACTTGAAATGGAATATTGTACACTTTGGTTACAGGATTGACTGTAGAATATAGTATACTGTTTATATATTCTCTACTTCTGCATCTACTTGTGTTGGACTTCTTGCTGTGCTAGTTCACAGTCTTCCCCATTCAGCCTTTTGCTTTTCCTGAAGGATGGAGTTAGGCACTTCTTAATAAAGCATTAAAAATGCAAATCTGTATCGTATTTTTATACTATTCAGACACATAAATTCAAAAAGAGTATTGAATAAACTTTTTCATTAATAATTAAGAGAACATACATGTCATTTTCTGGACTCTATTCTGTTTGACGCATCTATTTCTGCCTATGAAAAAACTAACTTGTCATAATTACTTTGGCTTTATTGTGAGTCTTAAAATTAGGTAATATGAGCTTTCCAACTTCTACTTATTTTTCATGATTTCTTTAGTTATTCTAGCTTTGTACTTTTATATACATTTTAGAAACAGCTTTTTGATTTCTGTATAAATAAAAGTCTTGTTGGAATTTGAATATACATGAAGCCATAGATCAGTTTGGGGAGAATTCAGATTTTTGGAATATTTAGTGTTCTAATCCATGCACATGGCTCTCCATTTATTTAGGTATTCTTTGACTTCTCTAAGGAATTTTTGTTGTGTTGGTGTTCAGATCTTACAAGACTTTTGAAATTTTATTACTAAGTATTTTGAATATTTGTCTCGATTACAAATGGAATAATTTTTAGATTTTATTTTTGAATTGTCTGCTGCTAGTATATGGAAAAACAATTGATTTTTGTATACTGACCAGGCAGTCTGTGACCTTGTTAAATTCACTTATTAATTCTGGTGTGTTGTTTGTAGATTCCTTAGGATTTTCTAAATAAAAACAAATGTCACTTTCAAATAAAATCAGTTTTGCTTCTTCCTGTCTGCCAGTTTGAATGTATTGTGTCCCCCCAAATGCCATTATCTTTGATGCAATCTTGTGTGGGCAGACACATTAGTGTTGATTAGATTGTAAGTCTTTGAGTGTTTCCATGGAGATGTGACCCACCCAGCTGTAGGTGATAACTCTGATTGGATGATTTCCATGGAGGTGTGGCCCCACCCATTCAAGGTGGGCCTTGATTAGTTTACTGGAGCACTATATAAGCTCAGACAGAAGGATCAAGCTTGCTATAGCCAAGAGGGACGCTTTGAACAATCCACAGAAGCTGAGACAGACATTTTGAAGACAGCCTTTGGAAGCTGATACAGACATTTTGGAGAATGCCATTTTGAAACACAACCTGGGAGCAAGCAGACGCCAGCCATGTACCTTCCCAGCTAACAGAGGTTTGCCAGACGCCATTGGCCATCCTCTAGTGAAGGTACCTGATTGCTAATGTGTTACCTTGGACACTTTATGGCCTTAAGACTATAACTGTGTAACCAAATAAACACCCTTTATAAAAGCCAATCCATTTCTGGTGTTTTGCAAAAGGGCAGCATTAGTAAACTGGAACACTATCCAAAGGTGCTTAGGGGAAGAGTGTTCAATATTTCACTGTTGGGTAGTGTCTTAGTTTCCCAGGTCTGAAGAAAAATACCACACAATGGTTTGGCTTAAACAATGGGAATTTCTTGGCTCATGGTTTTGAGGCTAGGAGAAGTCCCAAATCAAGGCATCATCAGCAAGGCGAAGCTTTCTCCTGAAAGTCTGTACGATTCTGGTGCTGGCTGCCAGCCATCCTTGGCTTCCCCGGCTTGTTTTCTCACCTCAAGTCACATGGAAATGCCCTCTCCTTTCTCTTCCTGGTTCTCCTGACTGCTGGTTCCTGCTTCTGGCTCCTTCCCTTGGTTTTCTCTCTATAAGGCCTCCGGTAATATGGTGAATTCCCAACCTGATTCAGTTGGGCCACATCTTAGCTAAAAGTAGCATCTTTAAGAGGTCCTACTTACAACACATTCACACCCACAGACATGGGGTTAAGAGCAAGAACACAATTGAATATCAACACAAATGGTATGCCAGCCGCAGGTTGTTTCTGTGGCTTCACTTTATCAGGTTGGGGAAGTCACCTCTATCCTAGTTTTCTGTGAGTTTTTATCATGAATGATGTTGAATTTAGTCAAATGTTTTTAATGCCCGTGTTGAAATAATCATTTGTTTTTTCTCCTCATTCTGTCAATGTGGTGAATTATCTGATGATTTTCTATTATTAAATCAAGTTTTGCCTTCCTTGGATAAACTCAACTTGGTCATGATGCAGCCCACGTTTATATCCTCTGCTGGATTGGCTTTGCTTGTATTGTTAAGGGCTGGGGTATCTATGTTCATGAGAGACGTTGATCTCAAATTTTCTTTTCTGGTTTGTAATCTCAGGTTTTTTAAAAAGGGTAATGCTGTCCTCATAAAATAAATTGGGAAATGCTCCCCCCACCTCTATTTTGTGAGAGAGTTTGTGTAATATTGGCATTTTTTCTCACTTAAGTGTTTGATAACACTCACCATCTGAAGCCGTCTAGAACTGTAGTGAGTTACTCTAAGGTGAATTATAATAAATGTAACTTCTTTAATAGATACAGGGTTATTCTGGTTTATTATTTCTTCTGTCAGTTTTAGAATTTTGCCATTGCATTTATGTTGATGTATTTGTTGTCATACAGTTTTCCACAATAATTCATTATTATCCTCATAATGTCTGTAGACTCTGTACTGATATTGCCTCTTTTTCATTCCTCACTATGGATTTTGTGTGTGTGTGTGTGTGTGTGTGTGTGTGTGTGTGATTGGTTTTGCTAGAGGCTTATCAATTTTATTACTCTTTCCCAAGAATCAATTTTTGGCTTTACTAATTTCCTCTTTTGTTTCCTATTTCATTGATTTCTGCCACATCTTTATTATTTTCTTCCTGCAACTTAATTTGGTTTATTTTGATTTTTTTTTTAGCTACTTAAGAACTCTTGGTAGCACAACATTGTGAATGTAATTAACTGCACTGAATTATATATTTGAATGTGGTTAAAGGGAGAAATTTTAGGTTGTAGGTATATTACTAGAATAAAAAACTTTAAAAAAGAAAATATAGGATTGTACAACACAAACGATGAACCCTATCATAAACCTTGGACTAGAGTTAATAGTACAATTATAAACACATTCTTTCAGGAACTGTAACAAATATACCACACTAAACACAGGGTTTTAATAATACGGTGATATATGGGAACTCTCTATTTTAGGCACAATTTTTCCATGAACCTACAAATCCTAGTTGCAGAACTACATATAAATTTGTTGTTATTATATATTTGTGTATATGTAATGTATTTGTGTGTGTGTGTGTGTGTGTGTGTCCATCTGGAAGTTGTTAACAGTTTTCCACGGTTGCTCTTTAGTTCATTGTTCTTGCTTTTTGCTCATCTGTCGTGTTCCTCAGTCTCTTTCCTTGTGGGATTAACGCGTCTCCCTGAACAGGCTGTGATGTGTGGTTTGACTGGGTCCTGGTGTTCTTGTGCTCTCGTGTCCTGGCTCTGCTTTCCCGGGACAGCTTCGTGCCCAGGTGTGCTTTCCCTGCGTCTCGCGGCAGGTTACCTGCTCTGGGCTCACAACCCACCTGCAGAAAAAGAGCGTTTCTCGTCAAGAGCAAACAACAGCCCTGGAAGTCAACTCCCTGACCCTGGATTGGATCATATGCCCTTGAGGAAATAGATGCCTGGTTGAGCAGGAACTCAACCCGAACGCATGGATGCTGAGCGAGGGTGGGACACTCTCCGAAGAAAGACAGCGGGCGGTGGACTGGGTGGAGCACAGGCAAAACTGCACAGGGTCTTGCCCTCTGTACCGTTAATTGGTTTTGTAAGACCAATTATACTGAATTTCTTCTGTATAATTAAGTAAAATGAGGCATAGATATATTAAATAGCTCAGCATACTTCTGTTATGATAGATTCTTGAAAACACAGCTTATGTTTTATTTATTTGTATGCTACTTGCATATAGCATACTTATCAACACATTGTAACCATTCACTGTGTCTGAGTCAAAGTATCTCCAAAAAAAAAAAAAACTTTAATAAAGTTGGCCACAAGATGGCCCCACAGCTCTAAAAGATGCTTTATTTTTAACATGCCTGGAGAAAGTCTTTTTTTTTTTTTTTTCATTTCAATTGATTTACTTTGGGAATGTTAGTGAAATGATATTTAATGAGATCTTTGCTCTAAATCTGGTTTAAAAATTTTGTGCCCCAAGAAATCAGATATTGAATGTACAGAGTAGCAGCCATCTTCAAACCAGAGTTAGGGTAATATTCCCAAATGCTAAATGTATGTTTATCTTTCAAAGGCTCAATTTCAATTGTGAAATTCCCTTGCAGCTATCCTGAATTCTTAGGTTATCAGAAGATGTTATTACTTCCTCTTACTAACTGGTATTTAGAGGCAAAAGCTAATTAAAATTGAAGGCAAATTAAAGAAAAGCCTATGCTACCGATGTTTTACCACAAGATAAAAGAGTAACAACAGTTTTCTATTTTCTTTTGTTTTAAACATGGGCTCTGGGGAATGTTGAGTGAGTCTAGACAGGAATTAGGGAGAATCCCCCTTAGATTTATGAAATATTTCTAAACTGTGGTTTGCTGTCATCTACCAGCAAGAAAGATTTCTCTTCATTAAAAATATCTCATAATTGGAATTCTGACAGGTGGTCTGCAATAAACACTTTTGTTGTTTCAAGGCACTCACTCTTAAATGGAAGGTATACTCTCCTAACCTAACACAGACATGTGCTGGCTGGAGAAACAAAAACAGATTTGCAAAGGGACCGGAGAAAGTCTAGAGGCAGACAGCTTTTATGAAGGCATGAAGCAAGAACCATTTTACCATCAGGATTCTGTTTTTAGTTGACTTTTAAAAATCTTTTTTAAATTTAATTGTTGATGACAAGTGTTATTACAGGAAAAATGGGAACATATCGATTGAGCCTGAGTTTTCGTTATGAAACGGAAGGGTTGTCGCTATTTTTAAACCCACTGATGGGCTGTAATAGCCATAAGGAAGTGATGAATTTTAATAATAGAGTACAAACAGGATTATTTTGCTCATTGTTTTCTTTTCATTGATGTTAATCCACATTTCATATTTAGTCACTATATAGCCACGATTTTAATATTTCCCTGGGAAACACAAATAATTTTCTCTAGAGTCATTAGTAGATTTGAGTAACTCACCCCACCAAGAATAGAATTTTAAAATCATCCGGATAGCCTCCCATTTTGTAAATGAGGAAATTGAGGAACAGAGGTTTCGGAACAAGGTAAATGTATGTCAGAGTTTTCTGTCCCCAGGGTGGTCCATGAGAAACACACACATCTCTTCTGTTTTGACTGATCGCCTCACAACAGAAGGGTGAAGAGAGAGATTTTTATTCACAGAGGAAGGTGGAGTCTTCTGTGCACTCTTGGTTGTGGGTGTGCGGGACCTGCTGCCTCGAGCAGAGTGTAGATGAGAGAAGACCTAAAAACCTGCAAACCAAACCTTCCTGGGTGCAGCACGCAGAGGTATGGGCTCTCCTCACAATTGCATCTCCTTACCATCCCCTCTAGCTAAGGACAAATGAGTCTGCGTAAAATTTTCTTTTGCTGGAGTTATAGCTGGTTGTTCCTTGGCCACCTTTTGGACTTGCCCTTCCACAGGTACAGTTGATCCTCATTATTCATGGGTCCTTTATTGCGGGACACTGTTATCGAGTTCCGACTTGGCGGGCCTGGGCCAGGGGAACTGATCAGCCCCTAGGAAAGGTAGTGGGGCACGGGTGGTAGCGCCCTCCACGGCCCCCCGGGCCTGAGAAAGTGGAGACGAATGCAGGCCCCATTTCCTCACCCCAAAGTACAACCGTTGGGGAGGGCTTGCTGGAGAAAACCCCCCCCCCGTGCCTTACCCGCACCCTCCACCCTCTTCGTTACTGGAGCAACTCCCGCCCCTTTTCAAACAACCTCCGCGCCCTCTCAGAACCAATCCAAGCCTTTAACCCCTACAGCTACCCCGCCCTCTAAACCGCCCGATATAAGCTTGTACTCTCCCCTAATAAACTCTCTTGGCTTCTTCACCCTCAAAGAAACGTGTCCCGCCTGTTCCTTCTCGCTGCCCTCCACACCTTGCACGCCACCGCCGGGGACCGGGCCCAGTCCCCCGCCTCGCCCTCGCCTCCGGGAAAGAGCCCCCGCCGCCGGTACCCTCCGAGCAATCCCGAGAGCATAGGATTTAGCAACCGGCCGCCACCCCCTCCCAGACGAGTCAACTGCGACCGCAACTGGCGCCCAACGTGGGGCTGGTCCTCTCCACGCAGCGGTCCAGTGAAACCACCCGCTCACCCGGACGCCTCTCCAACTCCCCTTCTCCTCGCCTGCAAGGTAAGGGCCGCCTCTCCCTCGCCGCCCCGCGGAGCCGCCTCTCCCTCGCCGCTCCACGTCCGGAGCCACCTCTCCCTCGCCGCTCCGCGCCCGGGCCGCTCTTCCTTTCCCGCATTAACCTGGCTTTTGCCCCCGACTACCTTTCGTCTTCTCTTCCTATGTCCCCCCATTCCTCCTAACACTCTTCCTCCAGTAGCTTTCCCTCTTCCCCTCCATTACTTTGCTGTGGTCCTTTTTGTCTTTGTTTCTTTGTTTGGCGCCGTGTGCCTCTTTGCAACCGCCCCCCCCCAAACTGCTCTCGCTACCAGAGGGTCCTGCTTTCTATTCTCGCCGTCTCCTTCGGCCTCGCGGCCACGGTTTACCTCATTCTCTTTGCTCGGTAATCAACACCCCCCTCCTTTTCTTTTAATGCCTCTGAACTGTTTCTTCCCGAAACCTTTCCCCCGCCAATAGCAATTCTGGTAGTTCTAGAAGGGGAGGCCGAGTTGGAGTACGCAGTAACAAAAATCTAAACCAGTATTACATGTGCCCATCCTCAAATCCTGGAAAATCGTACTGCAATTCCCCCAACGAGTACTACTGTGCATACTGGGGGTGTGAAACATTAGCCACTAATTGGAAGCCTCCTGTTCCTGATCAATACCTTACCTTAAAGTGGGCCCCTACAGGGTGCAAACTCCCTACAGTTAACTGGCTCGGCCAAGAAAGCGAGGGATCCTGCACACATCTTAATCTTACAGTGCAGCTCCCCACTGATCCCTCCTGGTTACTCGGTCGAACTTGGGGCTTCAGAATCTATGAGAAAGGAGCCGACCAAGGATCACTTATTCTGATAAAAAAGGAGGCTGTACTAAAAAGCCCCTCTGCCATTGGTCCCAATAAAGTCATTAACCCCCTTTTTCCACAGCCCTCCAGCCGCACCTCAGCTCCAACCAGCCGCACCTCAGCTGCAAACAACGCATCACCAACCCCACCACCCCGACCTCCTCTACCCCCCTCTCGCTACTCCTCTCGCTACTCCTCTCCCCTCCTCGGCCTTATCCAAGCGGCCTTCACTTCAGTGAATTCCTCCAACCCCAATCTTACCTCCTCTTGTTGGCTTTGCCTCTCCACCTCCTTCCCCCTGTATGAGCCAGTTGCCTCCAACCTCTCCTTTTCAGAAAACACAGAGGACAGCCCCTCGGAATGCAATTGGAATACCTCTGCCGTCCCCCTAACCTTTCATTCAGTCTCCTTTACAGGACAGTGCATCCGCCCTCGCTCAAGTAACTCTCCCAACCTCACAGCTTGTGCCAACTATTCATCTCCCAGCAGCTCTGCCAAGTTTCTTATTCCCCACAACTCCTCCCAATGGCTCTGCTCCTCTACAGAACTTACCCCTTGCCTTAATGTGCAAACCCTCAATATAACTAATGAAACCTGCCTCCTAATTGTCCTTATCCCTAGGGTCCTATACCACAGCGAGGAAGACTTCTTCCTCCGCCTGGAAAGAACTGCAGCTCCTGCCCCTCTGCAAAAGCGAGAGCCCATCACCGCCCTCACGATTGCCTCCCTCCTAGGTCTTGCAGGCGCTGGCACCGGAATCGCTGCGTTAGCCAGTCAAGGTTCCGCCCTAACTCACCTCCGGGCGGCCGTTGACGAGGACATTCGTCACCTACAAAACGCTATTTCCCATCTTAAAAATTCTGTTAACTCCCTCTCTGAGGTCGTGCTCCAAAACCGCCGAGGTCTCGACCTTCTCCTCCTCAAAGAAGGAGGCCTTTGCGCCGCCCTAGGAGAAGAGTGCTGTGTATATGCCAATTCCACAGGTCTCGCCGAGGACAGCCTAAAGAAGGTCCGAGAGGGACTAGAACAACGCAAAAGAAACCGTGAAACCACCAACTATTGGTCCCACATCTTTACCCCCCTCCTCCCATACCTCCTCCCTCTCATCGGCCCCCTACTAATGATTATTCTAGCTCTCACCCTAGGGCCCTGCGTTATCCGCAGAATTGTCCAGCTTGCTAAGAACCAAGCCAATGCTGTCTTTTCATCATTTGTGCAAGTCCAGTATCAACAACTTGCCTCCACTGAAGAAGCTGACCCTCCGCAGCGTCGCCACCCTCGTCCATCCCGCAAGCAGCGAGGCCCCTCTCGAACGCCCGGGCGCCACACCAATGTCGAGCTCCAGCCTCTCTGACTACCATCTACCCCTATCCCTTCCCCCACCTCCCCTTTCCCTCATCCCTTGGCGGATCTCTCCGGTAAGCTTCTTCCTCTAATTAGAAAAGAAGGGGGAAATGCGGGACACTGTTATCGAGTTCCGACTTGGCGGGCCTGGGCCAGGGGAACTGATCAGCCCCTAGGAAAGGTAGTGGGGCACGGGTGGTAGCGCCCTCCACTGCCCCCCGGGCCTGAGAAAGTGGAGCCGAATGCAGGCCCCATTTCCTCACCCCAAAGTACAACCGTTGGGGAGGGCTTGCCGGAGAAAACCCCCCCCCATGCCTTACCCGCACCCTCCACCCTCTTCGTTACTGGAGCAACTCCCGCCCCTTTTCAAACAACCTCCGCGCCCTCTCAGAACCAATCCAAGCCTTTAACCTCTACAGCTACCCCGCCCTCTAAACCGCCCGATATAAGCTTGTACTCTCCCCTAATAAACTCTCTTGGCTTCTTCACCCTCAAAGAAACGTGTCCCGCCTGTTCCTTCTCGCCGCCCTCCACACCTTGCACGCCACCGCCGGGGACCGGGCCCAGTCCCCCGCCTCGCCCTCGCCTCCGGGAAAGAGCCCCCGCCGCCGGTACCCTCCGAGCAATCCCGAGAGCATAGGATTTAGCAACCGGCTGCCACCCCCCCCCAGAAGAGTCAACTGCGACCGCACTTTATCTGTGAATTCACCTACTTGATAAAATTTATCTGCAACCCCAAACTCAGTAGTACTCATGGTGCTTTCGTGGTCATTCATGACATGGACCGAGTGATGAAAAATTTTGAGTCTCTAGTGCACACGTTCCCAGCTGAGGTCAAACAGGGTGACACTTGGCCTTTTTGCTTCTATTCTCACGGTGTAAATGCATTTCTTTTGCAGCCTGTCTGGTGCCAGGTTTGTCACATTTTTGTGCTTTTTGTGGATTTCGCTGTCTAAAATGGCCCCCAGCTGTAGTGAGGCAGTGCCACGTAGTGTTCTTATGCCCAGGAAGGCTGGGGTGAGCCTGATGGAGAAAGTGCCTTTGTTAGATAAGCTTTGTTTAAGCGTGAGTTACAGTGCTGTTGGCCGGGAGTCTGATGTTAGTGAATCAATACATATCAAATCAGGTGTCTTTAAACAGAAACACATAAAGAAGATGATGTATTCATCAGGTGATGAAATGTTGCAGAGTCCAGCCAGATCCTCGCCCCATGTTCCCCCTGAAGTAATGGTGCGATATTTGCTAAGTCAGCATTCACAGTGACCTCATAGAACATAACTACTGTGAATAATGAGAATCCACTGGATATGGGCTCCCTCTCCCCACCAAGAATTCTTCTCCCTCGCCACCTCCTCTTTGCTTCACAAAGTCCTACACTTCCTTCGAGACCCAGCCAACGTTTGACTCCCGTGTCATTCCCTACTTGTTTGGGACATGGGACATATTAACCTGTTTTGATTCTTACCCTCATAGACTTTACCCCCATTCCAAGCATTGGGCCAACTAAGTGCCTAAGAATCTCTGCTGTTGGGAGAGGCATATCATGAGAAAAATATAAGACTGTGTCTAGGTTCATTAGTATAACTCAGTCCATTGGACACTGTCTCCAGTTAACATATTTTATGGCAGAAGAAATTGTAAGTTCAATGTGTTTTGTCTTTTCTGAGCATTATCACCTGATGTCCCAGCATGTAATTAGAGTGCCTCCTAATCATCGGGTGTTTGATAACCCCTCTCCCCCATCATCTTCTCATCCTAGGTGTGCGGGGAGCATGCTCTTTATCCCCCCAGCTTGTATCTTCTATGGCGACAGGTGCTCTCTGGAAGCCACGCCCAAATCCAAAGGAATTAGGTTAATTGTAAGAGCTTTAGGCAGACTTGCTATCACGGCTTCTGACAATCTGGCAGTGGCTTATGTTGTGGTTGTGGGCAGAGTAATGCACCCACCACCACTGGTGCCCACATCTTAATTTCAAGGACCTGTGAGTATCTTACCTTACATGGTAAAAGGGACCTCGCAGATGTGATGAAATTAAGGAGTTTGTGATGGGGAGATTATCCTGGATTATCAGGTCAGCCCAAGACAATTGCAGGGGCCCTTTTAATTGAAAGAGGCGAGTCAGAGCCAGAGAAGACACAATGGTGGGAGCAGGGGTCTGAGCAGAGAGGCCACAAGCCAATGCATGCAGGCAGCCTCTAGAAGCTGCAAGAGGCAAGGAACAGCTGGTCTCCTAGGGCCTCCAGAAGGAACCAGCCTTGCTCTCCCCTTCATTCTAGCCCACTGAGATCCATGTCAGATGTCTGCCCTGCAGAACTGTAAGAGAATAAATTTGCATTTGGTTTTAAGCCCCTACATTTGTGATAATTTGTTATAGCAGCAATAGGAACTTGGTATGCTTGTCCAGTTGCTGTGCATGATATCTGGACTTGCAGGGCTGCTAAACCCTGAGCTGAGGACAGCAGCCCAGGATCCCTGGCACCTGCTGGCTACCAGCTCAGCCCCCCACTCATGCTCGGGGTGCAGGTGAGGGGGGGTTGAGTAAGGGAAAGCCTCCATTTTCTGTTCTGTGAGCTGCCGTCCTACAGAACCCAGATAAAAGCAATTTGATCCATCGGATGTACTCACTTGAACTTTTAACTCATCTAATCGAATCAGACCAGCTCAAGCAGGCCTGTTATCTGCTTGATCTGATTATTCCACTAAATTGATTGACTCATTTGGTAAAGTCATTCACAATGCCGCATTAATGGCTGTCAATGCCTGAATGAATGACTTCATTTGGAAAACATTTTATCAGTTTTACCCCAAAACTTTGAAATAAAGGGCCAAGCATGAGACTGTCAGGGGAACTTTGTGGCTGCTTTGTTTTGGGGGTGGGACAGGTTTGGGGCGAGCCATCCACAAATCACACGGGCTCTGGTGGGGAGAGCCGTGCGGGGAGGGGTGAGGGCTGAGCGCAGTCCCGCCCCAGGAGGCGAGAGGAGGGAAGGACAGACGCCCAGGGCCGGCGCTGGTCCTGGCTCGGAGATCACAGTCGGAGATGCAGCTGGTGGGGAGGGAAAGTCCCGAGGGACCCCGCTGACCCGGCCACCAAGGTCCTGGATTTCACCTGCTTCCATGAGTTTCTTAAACTCCTGTTTGGAGTCTCCTCGTGGGGCAGAGACGCATCTGGACGATGTCAACGTGACAGATGGACCGTGGACAACTACGTGAGGCCCCCACCTCGGCCTGCCCCAGCCAGGGAGCAGAAGTGTGTGTGTCTGTGTGTGTCTGCGTGTGGTGCATGTATATGTGTGCATGTGGTTTACGTGTATGGTGTGTGATGTTTCATGTACACGCGTGTATGTGGTATGTATGTGTGGTCTGTGTTTGTGCGTGGTGCTTGCTGTGTATATTTGTATGGGGGTGTGTAAGTGTGTGGTGTGCATGTTTGTGTTTGGTGCACTTGCATGTGTGTGTGGTGTGTGTATGAGTGTGTATGGCGTGGTGTGCATTTGCATGGTGGATGTGTGTCTGTATATGAATACATGTGTGGTGTGCGTATGTGTGTGGGGTGTGTGTATATGTGTATGCACGTGGCTTATCTGCGTGGTGCACATGTGTGTGGTGTGTTGTATACATGTATGGCATTTGTGTGTGCATGTGTGGTATATATGTTGGTATGTATGACGTGTGCATGTGTGGTCTGTGTTTGTCTGTGGTATATGGTGTGTTTGTGTGTGTGGGATGTATGCATCTGTGGTGTGCATATATTTGTGTGTGGTGGGTATGTCTGTGTGTGTGATGTGTGTATGTGTGTATGAGTGGACATGTGTGGTGTGTGCAGTGTGTGTATATGTGTGGTGCATGTGGATGTGCATGTACGTGGCTTGTGTACCTGTGTGTACATGTATGGCATATGTGTGGTCTGTGTTTGTGGTGTATGGTGTGTGTGTATGTGTGTAAGTGGTGTGTGTGGTGTGTATGTGTGTTTGTGTGGTGTGCATATGTTTGTGTGTGTGTGCGTGTGTATGTGATGGGTGCAGAGGAAGGCTGGTTTCATCCACCAGTGCTCCTGACCCAAGCAAGGACTCACGGTGAGGACCGGGGTCTGCACATTTCCACACCCACCTGGCTTGGCAGGTGCCAGGTGAATGACGTGAGCCGGGGGGGCTATCGTGGCTGGTGGGCCTGCCCTGGGACGTGCACCCCACCCTCGGGCCTCGGGTTTCTGACCTCTGAGGGTGTGGCTAGTCACGACATACACCGGTCACAGGTGACATAACCCAGAGCCTGGCACCAAGTGACACTTCAGTAAACGTCAGTGACGCAGGTGATGATGATGCTGATAGTGATGTCGTTAACGAGGTGGCCAAATCCCCAAAGTCAGGAATTTTAACACGAAAGCCATGTTAAGTGGTTACCCTTGCTTTTTTTCCTTTTCTCCCAATTCTTTTGCCCATATTTCCATCACTTTCTTGTCTCTCTTGAAGCAAATCCATTGTCTTTCAAAGTATGTCAGCTTTAAATTCTCCACAGTACCTTAAGGAAAAAATCCCAACTGCAAAGTTTTTCAGCAAAACAGTCCTTGAATCAGTCAGGGGCCTGGATCGCCTGAAGTAAAACCTGGGTGCGGGGTCTCTCGCCTCTACTTGATGCATGAAAGCCCAGGAACTTCCTTGGCATATTTGGGACCACACCAAGGTGGGCGGCGAGATGAAACCATGCAGGGTCTGTCATCCTGGTTATAGCATCTGTGCCCTCCTCATCTCACCCCCCACTTCGAGCCCCTCAGGCTAGGATGGGAGACAGTGTCCTCCGTGCCCTGTCCCCCTCCCCACTTCCTGTGGAGAACCGAGCGTGTGAATGGACACTCAGGATGGACGCTGTGCAGAGTCTCCCACAGGCCAGCCCCCGAGGGGAGCCTGGGCAGAGGGAGAAGGAGTTGGACCTGAGGCACCGCTAGGAAAAGAGCAGCAGCAACTTTGTGGTTTTATGGCCAAGGACCAGATTCCCCACAGCCACTCTAGACACCAAAGCACTATTTAAGTTCCTCAAAACCGGAGACACACCCTAGGGAAAAAGGGGGATACCCTGTGTGGTGAGTTGAAGCCGTATGCACCCCAGAAAAGCATGTTCTTAGCTGTAATCCATTCCTGCAGGTGTGAACCCATTGTAAGAAGGACCTTTTGCTGAGGCTAATTCAGTCAGGATGGGTCTTAATCCTATGACTGGAAGCCTTTATAAGAGAATGAAATTCAGATAAAGAAAGAGAAAGCCATGGAAGAAAGAAGTTAAAACCAGTGAAACCCGGCCAAGAAGGTGAGACCGACAGATGCTGCTGTGTGTCCTGCCATGCGGCGGAGGAGCCCGGGATCACTGGCAGCTGGTTTTCAGGAACAAAGCATCACCCTGATGGTGCCTTAATTTGGACATTTTCCCCACCTCAAAACTGTAGACTAATAAATTCCCATTGTTTATGCCAACCCATTGCTTGGTATTTGCTTGGGACAGCCTAGGGAACTAAAATACCCTGTTGTTGCAGTTTGCTAATGCTGCTGTCATGCAAAATGCCAGAAATGGATTGGCTTTTATAAAGGGGGCTTATTAGGTTAAAACTGTACAGTTCTAAGGCCATAAAAGTGTCCAAACTAAGGCATCAACAAGAGGATAACTTCACTGAAGAATGGCTGATGGTGTCCGGAACATCTCTGTCAGTTGGGAAGGCACGTGGCTGGTGTCTGCTTGTCCTTTGCTCCTGGGTTGTGTTTTGAAATGGCTTTCTCCAAAATGTTTCTAGGTTTCTCTTAGCTTCTGTCTCAGCTCCTGTGTGTTCTTGGTTCTTTCTCCCAGGACGTTTCTCTCTAAGCATCTGGAGGTCCTGTTTTAGCATATCCCAGGGGAAACTCTGGGTTTCATCTCTTAGCTTAACATCTCCAAACATCCTTCTGTCTGCATCTCCAAGCGTCTCCAAGTGTCAGCATCAGCAAGCATGTGGGCTCTTTTTAAAGGACTCCAGTAAACTAATCAAGTCCCACCCTGAGTGTGTGGAGCCAAATCTCCTTGGAAATACTCAATCGAGAGGTCATGCCCTAATCAAAAAGATAAATCAATCTATCCCCACAAAATTGCATTAAAGAACATGGCTTTTTCTGGGGAACATAGTATATGCAAACTGGCACACCCTTGTTTGACAGGGATTAAGTTTCTTCCGTTTAGCAGAATATGGGCTTGAAATTAAAAGGAGGTTGAATCTAGGAAAATAGCACCTAGTGGGTAAGGATGCAGGTTCTGTTGACCAACTGCCCAATTTTGCACCCCAGCTCTGCTGCTTACTACCTGTGTCGCTGGGGATGGAATCAAGTCCCCTCAAAATGCACATTCAAGTCCCAACCCCTGGTCCTGTGTTGTGGCCCCACCATCAACAGGACCTCTTGAAGATGTGCCCTCAGTTAAGGTGGACCCCACGGAAACGGGTTGGGTAATCCAGATGACTGGGCTCCTTTACAGGCAGAGTGAGAGCCAGACAGAGGGAAGGAGAAGGCAGGGGCTGGAAGTCAAGGGATCCCAGAAGAGGAAAGAGAAGATGCCGCCATGTACATTGCCACGTGATGGAAAAACCAAGGATCCCCCAAGATTGCCAGCCAGCCAGAAGACACGGACCCCAGGAGGGAGCCAGCTCTGCACCCTCTGATACTGTGAGCCAATGAATTCCTGTTGCCAATCTAACGTACTTTGTGGTATTTGTTTTAGCAGCTGGAAAAGTAAACCAAGGTCCTCGTTTCAATTTTTTCACCTGGAAAATGAGTCTCCTAGCACCCACCTTCCAGGGCTGTTCACGCTAAGTGTTCAGCGGATTATAGCAACGAACCAACAACAGCAAGCACCTGAATTTGATGCCTGCAGGTGACACAGGCTAGATTAGAATTTACTAGTTTGGGAGGAAAGAAACTTCCTTAAGACCAAGAATCTTCTCTGCCATGGATGTGCTTTGTAGGTGACGCCGAGGGGGAGCAGACACAGCCGCCCTTTATTTCTTATGTTCTCTCTGATAGAGCAGAGACCTGTTCTCAGAGCAAGAGCTCCTTCCCTGACCTCACCTTGCACACACCCTGCTCCTCTTTCAGTTTTCTGCTCTGGTTCCAGGAGATTCCCCTGAAATCGCCCCGATCGACCACAGGCACAGTTGTCCACGGACCGCAACTTCCACGGCCTTTGGATCAGCTCAGTCCCCACCATCAGCTGCTGCTGTGTGAACTGCACAGATTCACATCCCAAGTAATGCCAACGTTGTCAGGGTTGTGCACACACACTCTCACACCCAGTGCATCCAACACACTTCACTTGCCTAGTCTTAAAAATGATGGACTGTCCACGATGTCCCTACCTGAGATTTGCATGTTCTTCTGGCCAGTCGGGTGCTGTCCCCCTCTGGGCCAGCTGTGATGCTCAGGTCATCTAAGCGAGCGTTTGCGATGGGATTCACGGAGTAGGGGATCACAAAGCCTCTGCACCCTATTTGGGTTTTCTCTGCATAGTTCAGTTCAGAATGGACAAACAAAACTCTGAAATGGCTACATTTTTTATTTCATTGGGGGGAAATGAAAAACAAATTACTTACATAGAGGAAAGCAGTTGGATAGAAATATGAACGCTATGAATTCAGTGGTAATATTAAAAGCTAATTTATTAAGCATTCCCTATGAATTAGGATATTCTAAGTCCTTTCATCCATAAAACAATCCATTTTACAGCTGAGGAAACTGAGGCTCACAGAGGCCAGGTAGCCTTCCTGAAGTTGCACATGTGGTAAGGGATGAAACCAGGGATCAGAGATGACAGGCCGTTTTCAGAGCATAAACCCATAACCACAACCCAGACATGGATGCAAAAGAAAGATTTGCAGCTGTATTAGTCATCGCCCGCCATGTAACAAATTACCTGTAATTATCCCAAAATTTAGTGGATTAGAACAATGAACTTTGATTCCCTCACAGTTTCGGTGGGCCAGGACTCCAGGCGAAGCTTTGCTGGGTGCCCCTGGCTCAGGGTCCCCAAGAGGGTGCAGCCGAGCTGTTGGCTGGGGTGCAGGCATTGAGGTGCAGACGGAGCAGGGCCCGCTGCCAACACACTCTCCTGGCCACTCATCTGGCTGCTCACCTGTGCACCTCTCCACAGGCCATCCGAGGACCTTCAACGTCACACTGGAGGCCCCGGACTCAGCCCGAGAGTGCCCCAGACAGAGCCGGCAGAGAAGGGACCAAAAAAACTTGCATGCAGAAGAAGCAAATCACTCCTTCCAGGCCCTACCCCAAGGGAGAGGCTTACACAAGAGCAGGCAGACTGGGAGGTGATGCTCACGGGGGGCGTCTCAGGTGCTGCCAGCCTCGATTGCCTCTTGACTGTGACAAATAAATGTGAGCAGCACAAGTGCACTTGAGTTTTAAATGGTTGGGGATCTGTTCTCCACCTTTTCAAAGAGGAAATGCATTTTTGTGTTTTATTTCCCTTTCTGAAAGAAGTAAAATAATCTTGGATTTATATTTTTACTAAAACATAGGAAAAGAATTCTGTGTTTCTGCATTTTCAGAAATTTCCCCATTATTCCAGAGAATTGTCCCACTAATGCCAGCGTTGAATTTGTCTTCTCAGAAGATGAGGTAATAACAAAGGCTGAAGTCATTTCTCCACCTCCATTCAGCTTCCTCATCCTTCTGGTGGCAATCACCCCTCCCTGTTCACTGACACCTCACATCTCCACCATTTCATTGTGTTGCATTAAAACTAGGTCAAGCTGCTGTTTCGTTAAAATTTCCCCCGAATGTAGCCCTGTCAATTCTAAAACAGGTTTCAAGGCCTGGTCAGTCTGTGAGAAAGCCTGAGGAGCTTTGGGGGTTGCCATAGTAACTGCCAGATAAGCACCTGAACACGGTCAAAGGAGCTGTCTGGGCCCCTCGGGGCTGCCTGAGGCAATGCTTGGCTCTGAGCAGCAAGGGGGGCCGAGAAGCGGCTGCAGCTGAGAGCACGTGGGAGGGGGACAGTCAGACCCAGCACCAGCCCAGCCAGCCATGCCCTCCCCAGGGTGTGGGAAACAGGGGTGACCTCTGGGCTCCAAGCCACCCTAACTTTATCTCCCCCTCTCAGAGATCCCCAATCTGCAAGCGTCTTTGGTTTATGGATCATGCAGAGAATGGAATAGAAATGGGTGCAAGAAGCAAGGGGTGTCTGGGGACTGAGCGGGCACAGGTCCTGTAAGAAGTGAGCTCCCTGCCCCAGCCCCATCCCACAGTCCTACAGGAAAGACTGTTTTGCAGCAGTTTTGCATTCCCATGTCTTGTGAATAGTCTCTCGCTCTCTCTTCTCTTAATTTTTTAACCTAACCTACATATTTGTGTCTTTCTTCCAAAATGTTTATTGCCATCTGCTGACCAGTCTCAGTCACTGCAAATAAAACTTCAAACCTGATAGCTAGGCTAAGAAGGGATGACTGCAGTTTGCCCGTGCCTGGATGCCTCTGAGTTAACAAACGTCTCTATTTAAAAATGACCATTGTGGTATTAGGATAAAAACAAAAGCAATGTCTCAATGTGGCTGGACAGGATAGTGGGCAAGCAGAAAAGGAGAGTACAAATGTCAAATCATCGAGTTAAAAGGAAATGTACAGCTATCATTTTGCCTCTTCCGCTATGTAAGCAAAGGGCAAATGCCACAGATCCCGGTATTTATGCATAAACATTTAGTTGAGCGGAGCACCACTTGATGCTTTAATGAGGAAATGGCAGAATTTGGACATTCCGGTAATCCAAAGTCAAGGGAAAATCAATCAACATGAGGGTCACTGGGATTGATCCTAAAAGGGCCTGGGGAGCCAGTAGCTCCGGCAAAGGGTAAGCCGCCCCAGCATTTGAACTAACAGAAGCCCTCATGTGGAATGTCCAATATTTAGAGTTATTAATCAAGCTACACACTGTTACAAAAAATACATTCTGCCCTCTCACCTCGACAAATGCGTCTTTGCAGTGGCATGGAACGCCTGGCTTGAATTCGGAGCTCGGATTCCTGGGGATCACTGCCAGAGGATCAGCCTGCAAGAAGAGCCTGCCCCTGGGGCCCTGATGGTGGGGTAGCCCCTTATTTCCTCGCCCCTGGGCTCCTTCCTGCATTGCAATGTGGCTCCTGCATGTGAATATCCCTGCTCCATCTGCAGCAGCCCCTCAGGCCCCTGGAAGCCTGGGTGGCCCTCCAGACCTGGCATGGTGCTGGCTTGGGACTGTGGTAGTAGATGGTTCCAAGTTTCCACACACCCTGAAAGTGGTCTAGAGGGGGTGCAGGGCCCCCTGGCTCCCTGGGCCAGAGCAGGTCTTCTGACATGGAGCCAGGGGCAGTAGCTCCTCTTGCCATATCTAAGGGGTGCTGGCATGCCAGGAGGTGGCACGAGGGAGACAAGGCATGGGGCTTGGACTGGGGATGCCCCCCCTTTCTGCCCTCCACCTCTCTCTCTTAAGGAACCCTCCTGAAACTATGCACACCACTCAAAGTTACTCAGGCAGAGACACCTTTGCAGCCTCCCTGTGTGATAGCAAAAGTCCCCTCCTGGCATTTCAGATTTGCATCATTTGCCCCTTGTTCACCTTTCTGAAGAGGCAAGGGGATGGATGTCATTAAGGCAGTTAATTTGGATGCCCTGTTTCCTATTTTTTCAGTGGCCTATCAAGCCAAGGCATCCTAATTTTAAAAAAATCAACAGAGATGTCCTTAAAGTGACCTCCACAATCTGACCCCTTTGCTATTGTTCTGACCTCATCTTTCACTCTCCTCCCCTTTGGCTTTAGAGAGTGCAACCTGAGCTCCCAGCTCATGGTGTGCAAACACACCCTTCTCTAGCACACACACACATGCACAACAGACACAGCCAGGAATACAGGACTGCTTGGTGGAAGGCTTCCATCCTTTCCTGCCCAAAGAAGGTTTTCAAAATTATGTCAGCCATTTGCACACCAATGTTGATGGTGGCATTATTCATGCTCGCCATTGGATGGAGCTGGCCAAGTCTCCATAGACTGATGAGTAGAAGGGTGAACGGTGTTGCATACAGGTGATGGAATACGGTGCAGCTACGGAAAGGAATGAAGTTGTGAGGTATTCAACGAGATGAATGAACTTAGAAGACATTATGTTGAGCGAAATAAGCCAGAAACAAAAGGACAAATATTCTATGGTCTAATGTAGAAAATGCCCATAAGAAAATTAGGGCCTAGGTTATAAGTTCTTATAACAGTCACATTTTTCCTGAGTTTTAATTGTTATTTCTAAACTCTGAGATGTTGTGATCCATGTGTATTACCTGATCATTCCCTGGAACTTTAGGTATCTGTGTGACACCTGAGACTCAGAGTTAGACTCTTGCAGCTCTGAAAGTCAGCATTACTCCATATAGCAACTGTTAAAGAAGTTGGAAAAGAGATCAGACTTCAATTAGAGATATGAGCAAAGCTGATCTGGTTAGGACTAATATAAAGCAGAATACAGGGTAAAGGATGATATTGTCTATACTTCAAATCTTCAACTTCTGTGAGAGACCAAATAGATGTTCATTTTGCACAAAATTTAAATTTTCTGCAGCGCGCTATCTAACAACCTGTATGGCCAGGCTATTTAAACATCCTAAATACATGGAGTCTAGAGTAGGGAGTGAGATCTTGTTATTATGGCAAGGCTAAGCCTTCCTATAATTATGCCTAAGAGTCACCTCCAGAGAACCTCTCTTGTTGCTCAGATGTGTCCTCTCTCTCTAAGCCTAATTCTGCAAATAAATTCACTTCCTTCCCCACTACATGGGACCTGACTCCCAGGGATGAGCCTGGCTCTGGCACTGTGGGATTGACAATGATTTCTTAGACCAAAAGGGGGAAGAGAAATGAAGCAAAATAAGGCTTCAGTGGTTAAGAGGCTGCAAATATGGAAGTTTCTCTTGTGCAAGCTTCAGCCAGATATTACAAATTTTCATGGTGTGCCAAGCCCCAAACAACAATATTCCTGAAAACCCTTAAGAATACCATGGACTCTATTTAAGACTATTCAAAAGTTTTACTTATTTAGTTTGGTTTTTTAGAAGCTTAAAATCTCCAGATTGTTCCTATCTCAGATAAGCCTTTAAACCTGCAGGTACCGATCTCTCCAGGAATATTAACTGGTTGCATTCCCCTACCCCATAATGTCGACACCCCTTTTCAGCATAAAGAAGTTAGAATGGTCATTGCTCCCTGATCCCTGAAGATTGACAGAATGATCAAATGAGAGGGAGGAGATCTAACTGAGAAGTTAGGATTTAACAAATGATCATCATCACTGAATGCGGTCGCAGTTGATTCGTCTGGGGGGGGGGGTGGCGGCCGGTTGCTAAATCCTAGGCTCTCGGGATTGCTCGGAGGGTACCGGCGGCGGGGGCTCTTTCCCGGAGGCGAGGGCAAGGCGGGGGACTTGGCCAGGTCCCCGGCGGGGGGGCGTGCAAGGTGTGGAGGGCGGCGAGAAGGAACAGGCAGGACACGGTTCTTTTAGGGTCATAGAAGAAAACTAAGAGAGAGCTTTATTAGGCGAGAGCACAAGCTTATATTGGGCGATTAGAGGGCGGGGTAGCTGTAGAGGTCGAAGGCTTGGATTGGTTCGGAGAGGGCGCGGAGGTTGATAGACAAGGGGCGGGAGTTGTTCTGGTAACTGCGCATGCGCACTGACGGTGGGGGAGTTGCTCTGGCAATGGGGAGTGTCAGGGGCAAGATAAGGGGGTGGGGAAAAGGCGGTTCCCTCCGGCAAGCCTCCCCTAACGGTGGTATTTTGGGTGAGGAAATGGGGCCTGCCTCCGGCTCCACTTTCCCAGGCCTGGGGGGCTGTGGAGGGCGCTGTCGCCCGTGCCCACCACCCTCCCCAAGGGCTGATCAGGTCCCCCAGCCCAGGCCCGCCAAGTCGAAGCACGTAATCAGTATCCCGCATTTCCCCCTTTTTTCTAATTAAAGGAAGAAGCTTACCGGAGACGTCCGCTAAAGGATGAGGGAAGGGGAAGGTTGGGGAGGGGAAAAAGGGTTGACAGTAGCTCAGCAAGGCTGGAGCTCAGCGTTGGTGTGGCGCCCAGGCGCTCGACAGGGGCCTTGCTGCTTGCGGGATGGACGAGGATGGGAGGTTTAAAGTTGGAGGTTCAGATAAGCTGGAGCTCGAGGTTGGTGTGATGTCCAGGCGATCGAGAAGGGCCTCGCGGTCGGCGGGTTGACCGGTGGCGGTGAGGTTGCGGAGGGTTGGTTGTCATCTCGGAGTAGGGAGCGTCAGAGGTGGCGAGTCGCTGGTACTGGATTTGCACGAACGAGGAAAAAATAGCATCTGTTTGTTTCCTTACAAGTTGGACAATTCTACGGATAATACAGGGTCCTAAAGTGAGAGCTAGAATGATCATTAGTAGGGGGCCGAGGAGAGGGAGGAGGTAAGGGAGGAGGGGGGTAAAGATGTGGGACCAATAACTGGTGGCTTCACGGTCTCTTCTACGTTGTTCCAGTCCCTCTCGGACCTTCTTTAGGCTGTCCTCGGCGAGACCTGTGGAATTGGCATATACACAGCACTCTTCTCCTAGGGCGGCGCAGAGGCCTCCTTCTTTGAGGAGGAGAAGGTCGAGACCTCGGCGGTTTTGGAGCACTACCTCAGAGAGGGAATTGACAGAATTTTTAAGATGGGAAATAGCGTCTTGTAGGTGACGAATGTCCTCGTCAACAGCCGCCCGGAGGTGAGTTAGGGCGGAGCCTTGACTGGCTAATGCAGCGATTCCGGTGCCAGCGCCTGCAAGACCTAGGAGGGAGGCAATCGTGAGGACGGTGATGGGCTCTCGCTTTTGCAGTGGGGCAGGAGCTGCAGTTGTTTCCAGGCGGAGGAAGAAGTCTTCCTCGCTGTGGTATAGGACCCTAGGGATGAGGACAATCAAGAGGCAAGTTTCATGAGTTGTATTGAGGGTCAGTACGTTAAGGCAGGGGGTAAGTCCTGTAGAGGAGCAGAGCCATTGGGAGGAGTTGTGGGGAATAAGAAATTTGGCAGAGCTGCTGGGAGAGGAGTAGCTGGCACAAGCTGTGAGGCTGGGAGAGTTACTTGAGCGAGGACGGATGCACTTTCCTGTAAAGGAGACTGAATGAAAAGTTAGAGGGACGGCAGAGGTATTCCAATTGCATTCCGAAGGGCTGTCCTCTGTGTTTTCCGAAAAGGAGAGGTTGGAGGCAACTGGCTCATATAGGGGGAAGGAGATGGAGAGGCAAAGCCAACAAGAAGAGGTAAGATTAGGGCTGGAGGAATTCACTGAGATGAAGGCCGCTTGGATAAGGCCGAGGAGGGGAGAGGAGTAGCGAGAGGGGGGTAGGAAAGGTTGGGGTGATGGGGTTGGCGATGCGTTGTTTGTAGCTGAGGTGCGACTGGTTGGAGCTGAGGTGCGGCTGGAGGGCTGTGGAAAAAGGGGGTTCACTCGGACTGGGGTCCAGGCCCAGGTGTACTGTTGTCATCTGGTGCACCAGGTTGCGGAGACGACGGCGTTCTCGTCTCGTTAGACGCGTGGTTGCTGGTGGCGGGCCGGATTGCCCTTCCTGGGATCCAGATTGGTTGTGCTGCATCATCTGGGAAAACACAAGCAAACCCGCGCCCCTGGGCGAGGAGTGGGGAGGGACCCTTCCAGGCATTATTCTCTGGGTCTTTCCAGTAAACCATCGGGGCCTGGGTGGGCCTATACGAGGCCCCCCAATGTTTATGTAGGGGCGAAAGCCCTTCTTTATTGAATGTGAGTAGATTAAGGTGAATAAGGGCTGCTATGATAAGGTCCCCTGGAGTTGCCTGGGGGAGCATTGCCCTTTCTTTTTCAATTTGTGTTTTTAAGCGGCGATGGACGGCTTCCACAATGGCTTGACCCTGAGGATTATAGGGGATGCCGAAATGATGGGTGATGTTATATAACTGAAGGAAGGCCGCAAAGGAGGCACTGCGATAGGCAGGCCCATTGTCTGTTTTTAGGTCCCAGGGAACTCCCATGAAGAGAATTCCTTGTCTTAGGGCCTTGATACAGTGTTTGGCCGTTTCCCCGGCAAGGGGGACTGCATAACACATGGCCGAGAAGGTGTCAATTATTACATGCACATATTTGAGGCGTCCAAAGGACAGAACGTGAGTTACATTTAGGCCTCGTGGGTTGACTCCCTGAGGTTGCAGGGGGCCAAGCGGCGCAAAGGGCGCACAAGTTGCACATTTGCGGACAAGATGTTTACAGGTGTCTAGGGGGAGGCCACATAAATGATGTAACGACGTAGCCGAAAAGTGAAACCTGGAATGCAATAACTTGGCCTGGTTAACAGCATCCCCCGGAGGGGCTGCCGTGTGGGTTAGCATAGCTTGGGTATTCTGAGCTGAGACCGCTTGGTCTACTATACTATTGCCATTAGCCAGGGGCCCCGGAAGGCCTGAGTGACTACGAATGTGGCTAATGAACCAAGGATTCTGTCGATGCTCCAGGATGTTTCTGAGGTCAGAAAGTGCTTTATCAATGGCCGAGTCTCCCGGGAAAAAGGTGGAAAACGCGGGGACTCGGCAGACCTGATACGTGTAGAGGCTGTCTGTGAAAATGTTTACTGGGTGGTTGCAGTGGGTGTTTAGCGCGTATGACACCGCCAGAATTTCCCCCACTTGGACTGAATGAAGGTTGACATAGCTGAATAGGCGGGGTTTTGGGTAGTCCTGAGAATAAGAGAGGAAGGCGAAACGGGTTTTGGAGGCGTCAGTGAAGACGGTAGTGGCACCCGGGATGGGTGCAGAGGAGGGGAAAGGATGGAAGGGGCTGCGGAAGGGAAGCTTGGCGAGCCCCTGTAACAGTCGATGGCTAGGATAGTGGCAGCTGAATTCCCTCTGAAATCCTTCTAAGAGGATTTGCATGTCCGGGTTATCATGTATAAGCAGGCGGGTTTGGCCTGCGTCCAGGGGCCAAACAATTTTTTCTGGCGGCTCTCCGAATACATGAACAGCCAGGGTGACTAGATCTGAAGCTAGGCTGATTCAGAGCCGCACTGCGGGGCAAATTTTCCTAAGCCGGCTTTTAGCAGGGTGCACCCAAAGTAGAGGGCCTGGCACGGGAGTGGGGGTAGGGGCAGCGCTGTCCTAAGGGTTGCCTTGAGGTGTAGAAGGCAGCCAGGGGTTGTTAGTCGGCAGGGTGGGAGGAGTAGCGGCAACTGCCGGTAGCGGCTCCGAGGGGGAGCTTGTCGAAGGGGGAGGTGGAAGTGGGAGGCCCCAAGCGTCGCAAGATGGCGGCGCGGTGGGCGTGGCTAAGACACAAGATGGCGGACTAGCTCCGCCCTGTGAAAGGGCGGGGCTTAAGGCATAAGATGGTGGACTAGCTCCGCCCTGTGAAAGGGCGGGGCCTAAGGCATAAGATGGCGGACTAGCTCCTCCCTGTGAAAGGGCGGGGTCTAAGGCATAAGATGGCGGACTAACTCCGCCCTGTGAAAGGGCGGGGCTTAAGGCATAAGATGGTGGACTAGCTCTGCCCTGTGAAAGGGCGGGGTCTAAGGCACAAGATGGCGGACTAACTCCACCCTGTGAAAGGGCGGGGCTTAAGGCATAAGATGGTGGACTAGCTCCGCCCTGTGAAAGGGCGGGGTCTAAGGCATAAGATGGCGGACTAACTCCGCCCTGTGAAAGGGCGGGGTCTAAGGCATAAGATGGCGGACTAGCTCCTCCCTGTGAAAGGGCGGGGTCTAAGGCATAAGATGGCGGACTAGCTCCGCCCTGCGGAAGGGCGGGGTAAAGCGCATGCGGCTTCTGACCCAGCTTAAGGCTGACGTCATCGCCGGAGCATTTCCTCCCCTCGATAGAAGAAGAAGGAGGAAGTGCGCCATCTTGGCATGGGGCAGTGTTATTTTGTTTTTTGGGAGTCACGTCGAGCGCGTTGTTAAGCTGCTCGACCAAGGACTCCGTGTCCGAGTCATGAGTGGAATTATTATCGCTGTCTGAATCTGTAGACTGGGTTGATAGGGCCTCCTTGGATTTAATGGGGCCTCGATCAGGGGGGAAGGAGCCTTGAAGGCAGGAGCGGATGGTTATTAAGGTGGGGAGCAAACCGGGAGGGAAGCGCTTGCTCTCATGTTCCATGGCGTTGGTGACCCGATCAATAAGGTGATCATAAGTAACAGGGTCCCAAAGATGGCAAGTGGTGAGCCATGGGTTAAAGGGCAGCAGGAGATCCCAGTATACCTGCAGCTGCCGGACAGACACTTTACAGCGGTGTGTGTCTAGGAGACCCGCCAAAGCACGAACTTGGGGTGTTTGTTGTGCTGATAGACGATTACCCATAGCGAAGGAAGAAAAGAGGAAAAAAGAAAAAAAAGAGAGGGGTTAATTAGTGAGTGAAGAAAATGAGATAAATCGCGGCCGCAAGGCCGAAGGAGACGGCGAGAGCAGAAAGCAGGACCCTGTGGCAGCGTGAGCAATCTGGGGGGGCGGTTGCAAAGAGGCAGAGGGCGCCAAACAAAGAGACAAAGGCACAAAGGACTACAGGAAAGTAATGGAGGGGAAGAGGGAGAGCGTTAGGAGGAATGGGGGTCATAGAAGAAAAGGACGAGAGGCAGACAGAAGAATGGGTAGTGGGGAAGGGAGGAGCGGCTCCGGAGCGGTGAGGGAGAGGCGGCCCCTGACGCGGAGCGGCGAGGGAGAAGTGGCTCCGGGAGCGGCGAGGGAGAGGCGGCCCTTACCTTGCAGGCGAGGAAAAGGAGAGCTGGAGAGGCGTCCGGGCGAGCGAGTGGCTTCACGGGACCGCTGCGTGGAGAGGACGTCTAATTGCAGGGGCCCCACGTTGGGCGCCAGTTGCGGTCGCAGTTGATTCGTCTGGGGGGGGGTGGCGGCCGGTTGCTAAATCCTAGGCTCTCGGGATTGCTCGGAGGGTACCGGCGGCGGGGGCTCTTTCCCGGAGGCGAGGGCGAGGCGGGGGACTTGGCCAGGTCCCCGGCGGGGGGGCGTGCAAGGTGTGGAGGGCGGCGAGAAGGAACAGGCAGGACACGGTTCTTTTAGGGTCATAGAAGAAAACTAAGAGAGAGCTTTATTAGGCGAGAGCACAAGCTTATATTGGGCGATTAGAGGGCGGGGTAGCTGTAGAGGTCGAAGGCTTGGATTGGTTCGGAGAGGGCGCGGAGGTTGATAGACAAGGGGCGGGAGTTGTTCTGGTAACTGCGCATGCGCACTGACGGTGGGGGAGTTGCTCTGGCAATGGGGAGTGTCAGGGGCAAGATAAGGGGGTGGGGAAAAGGCGGTTCCCTCCGGCAAGCCTCCCCTAACGGTGGTATTTTGGGTGAGGAAATGGGGCCTGCCTCCGGCTCCACTTTCCCAGGCCTGGGGGGCTGTGGAGGGCGCTGTCGCCCGTGCCCACCACCCTCCCCAGGGGCTGATCAGGTCCCCCAGCCCAGGCCCGCCAAGTCGAAGCACGTAATCAGTATCCCGCAACTGAATCATTATAAAGATATTTCTTTTTAGTCTCTAGTGTATTAGAATAGCCAGAAGGAAATATCTGAGATTGTTGAACTGCAACCAAGTAGCCATGAATTTTGATAATGATTGTATAACTATATAGCTTTTATCTTGTGACTGTGTGATTATAAAAACTGTGATCGATAGTCCCCTTATCCAGTCTATGGCTGGAAGAGTAATATAATAAAGACATGCATGGGAAAAAAATGTAGAATATAGGGTACCTAGAGATAAACAGAAGCTAGAGAAGGGGGAGCAGTTACCTAATATGTACAGAATTGTTAATGAGGTTGAACTTGAATGTTTGGGAATGGATAGAGTGATGGTAGCTCATTCTTGGGATTATAAGAAATAGTAACATATTATAGGTGAAATTGATTGAAAGTGGTTCTTTAAAGTCATGTATGTACATAAGTTCTTGCATGAACCACTACAAATTTAAAAAAAATAATAGAGGGGTATATGGGGGAAAATATAGCTATTGCAAACTATGGACTGTAGTTTAAAGTAATATTTTAATATTCTTTCATCAATAGTAACAAATTTACTACACCAATACTGTGGGTCAACAACAGTGGGTGATACGGGATATGGGAGGATTTGAGTTTTATTATTTTATTCTTATGCCTGTTCTGGAGTAACGAAAATATTCTAAAATTGATAATGGGGATATGTGCACAATTATATGATGATACTGTGAGCCGGTGATTTTATACTTTGGCTAGTTTGTGAATATATCTCAATAAAATTGAAAAAAAAAATAAATTAAAACGTAAAAACAAAAAAACAAAAAAACCAAATTCACTATGGTGATGTATTAGAAAATTCTAGTGTAGTATATAAAAGCTATTTTCCACATCTACAGATGTCAACACAAAATGAAAACCTTTGTTTAGCAGTCTTAAAAATTTATCCCATCACTTCAGTGGAAAACACAGAGAAGGATATTATATGCTGTAAACATTATTTTCTAGGATCCCAGGTTTGGAAAATTGATTGAAGGATTTGTGGGGAAAAATGGATTTGAAACCACACAGAAATAAGATTAAATTTTAACCATATAATTCCAGCAATCATGTTGAAGGGCTGTCATGAGAAATGTCCAGAACTGAAGACCTTTCCACTCCTACACCCTTGGACCATGCACTTTACAGAGCCAGACAAAGAAGGGACGGCACTTAGGGACCACGGGCAAAGACTGACCAAAGGCGATTCTGCGGCTCCTCCTTGGCACCATCTGGAGACATCCATGTTGATGTGCTGTGGTGTCCAAACTGAATAAACTCTAATTCATGTTTCTCTCTTAACTTTTGACGTTTCTGAGGACTCCCTTCCTAAGGCACTCGCCTTCCTCAGCCTCTGTAAATCATTCTCTCATGGTGCTTTGAACTATTTTTTATCATACACCCACAAACTCCTTTTCTGATCATGCCAAGTCCATTTTTGGCAAAGGTTCCATCCTTTGGCATCTATTCTCATTTCATATGCTTTCCAGGGTGACTCCATGACATGTGGCTTCAACTACATCTCTAATCTATGTCCCTCATCTACATATGCCTCCTGCATGTTGTCCACTTGGGTGAAACATAGGAACCTTCAAACTCAGCATGTCCAAGACCAGATTGAACTAACAACTAAATGCAATACACGATCCTGCACTGGATCTAATAAAGGAGGAGAAAATCCCCCAAGGACATTATTGGGACATAGGAAAAAATTGGAATATAGATTGCAAGCTTTATATCAGTATTAAATTCCCTGTACTCGTTAACTGGACTTAAGATGGTTAAAAAAGTGAATATCCTTGTTCTTAGGAAATGTACATGGAAGTATTAAGGCTTCAAGGAGCATGATGTATATAAATTACTCTCAAATGTTTAGAAAATAGAGATGCAGATAGATGATAGATATAGATAGATGATGGATATAGACAGGTAGATGATAGATATAGAAAGATGGATGGATTGATGGATGAACAGACGAATGGATGGACAGATGAATAAGTTGATGGATGGAAAGATATGGCAAATGTGGCAAATGTCAAAAGTTAGTGGATCCATGTATCCAGATGTAGGGTATGTCGCAGTTCTGTGTATGAGTTTTGCATTATTTTTGCAACTGTCATATAATTTTGAAATTGTTTAAAATAAAATTTTATTTATAAAAAGACTGGATAATCATCTCTCCATGTATTATATTCCCTATATTAACATCCGTTTAAACCCCAAGTCAGAAACTTCAGATCCCAGTTACACTGCCCCCACTTACTCTGTCCCACAAGGAAACAATCACAAATCTGGGTGCTTCTCTCTTTCTGACACCATTTATAGTAATCTCTTCCTTGAGGTTCTTCACTGACCTTCCTCTCTAGGCCATGCTCCTGGTCATCTTGCAGGTGACTGCTCGTACATCTTCTCCCTCCTTTCTGCTCACCTTCAGTCTGGTCATTTCTTATATTTAAAGCCTTAGCAAAACAAGAATTAACAATTTTGACTGTTGGCCACATTTTATTTAATTCTTATTAAATCACAAATTAATTAAACATTATACAGCTGACAAATACTTTGTTTCCCAAAATGATCCTGTTAATCTTTTGAGACAACTGCTTTATTGAATTTGGATTAGAACCTTCAAAGTAGATTTTATTCCATTTACATGTACATACATGTATCCAGAAAAAGAAACATGTGCTATAGTTGTTTTAAATATTTATGAATGGTATTATGTGTACCTTAAATGGAATTTCAAATTTATCATTGTAGCCTAAGATGTATGCCTGTCGATATTTGTGCATGTATGATGTATATGATTGATATCTATATTTGTGTATACATATATATTTAAATCTAGATAAATATACTCAATACATGGACACACACACACACACACACACACACAGAGAGAGAGAGAGAAAGAGAAAGAAATTTATTCATTCCCTTTTATTTCTGAGTTCTAGACCAGCACCTAAATGTATCACAATTTATCATTCATTCCTCTATTGATGGTTATTTATGTTTTTCCAGTAAATATCCTTATATGCTTCCTTGAACACACAAGCAAAATTTTTCCTTGGCTATATACTTGGAAATATATTTTCTGGTTGTTTTTTGTAAGGTTGCAGGGGGCCTGAAGCTGGAGCAGAAACGGTGTGGGGTGCTCCCATGTCCCCTCCCCTCTCAACCTCTCTGAGGCTCTGGGACTCTCATACTCCCCCTCCTGCTGACCGGCTCACTCGGTGTCCAGACATCTGTTTCCTCATGACAGGGGCTCTCATGTACCAAAGACTCCTCATGGCTGTTCCATCTCATGGCTCCTTTAATGCTCCTGTCCTCCCTCCCTGGCTGACTCAGTCTCCCTGGCTTATCAGTGCAAACTCTCTAGAGCCAACATGTGGTAGGCTTGGCCTGGGTTTTGAACCAGGCTTTCTTGAAGGACGCTGGTGTCCAGTGGCTCCTGTGGATTGGGGTGGGCTGGTGGTTGGGTCTTGTGGTTCACACCGTGGCTTCAGCAGGAGGTGTGGCTGAGGCAGCTCCCCTTGGGCTGAGCATGGTTCTTGGTCTGTCCATACATTCGTCCTACCCCTCAACACTCTGCAGAACCATCTCCTCCTCCAGGAGGACTCCCCCTGCCCTCCCCATCCGATTCTGATGACCTTCTCTCTTCCATGGCCCAACACACACCTCTAAGATAATATTGATGACCTTGGTCTGTAATTTCTTATAGACATTAGGTGCCTGCAGGGCGGGAACCACATCTCATTTGGCTTTGTTCACATTATTAATAGATGCATGAGGTTAAATGGATGGAGAAATTCCCAGGAGAATGGAATAATCAGAGAATGCTTCACTGATGAACTGGAACTTGCATTGTACCCTACATTTAATCCTACTGCATCTAAAATTTCCAAGGTTATCACTGATTTACCTTCATAATTTCAAGCAGGCTGGTCTCAACCTAATCTCAAATGAAGCAAACCAATACTCTGACCTTTTTCTCAAGCTCTTTGTTCAACTTCCACCATCTCTGACGCCCCCACAAATTCCACACACACAACTTCCAAACTTTCCCCAGGTTTATTGACCTATCCAAATTCTATCCAAGAGCATGGGGCCCTCTAAGCCAAGAGAAAGCCAAAATGTCAAAAGAGAGTCAAAGAATTGTTAACACCAGGATAGTAAGCTGAGCGGGGAAGGAGAAGGTGGTCAGAGAGACTGTGATGGCTCCTGGGGTGTGATGGTGGGAGGATGGCAGACGTGGAGGGAAGGCCACTGGAGGAGAGGAGGTTAAGGAGTTAGACATCAGGATATTGAAAGAGTGTTCGCAGACATTGACTCATCAAGGGTTCTGACAAGCATGAAGAGGGTACCACTGAGTCAGGACCTGGACCCACAGAGACACAAGGGGTGGGTAACTCAGTGAGCCGTGAGGGAGTGATAGCCTTGGGGCATGAGAATTAGAGGGACGAGAAAGGAGCCCAGTGAGGGGTGTGAAGAGAGTGGCGATCAGGGACCGTGGGAGCAGCGGCCCCAGGAGGCCAAACAATCAAAGGGAATTTCAAGATGCCATGGAGGATACAGGGATTTTGATTCCAAAGGGTGCAGTGGAAGGCATCAAAGTTGAGGAGTGACTCAAACAGATACTTGTACACCAATGTTCAAAGCAGCATTATTAACAGCAGCCAAAAGGTAGAAACAACCAAAGTGTCTGCTGACAAATGAATGGATAAACAACAGGTGGTGTAGCCATAGAGTGGAATCTTATTCAGCTGTGAAAAAAGAAGCTGACACATGCTACAACGTGGATGAACTTTGAAGATACCATGTCGAGAAAAAATAAGCCAGATACAAAAGGACAAATATTGTATGATTCCATTTATGTGAAATACCTAGAATGAGAAAATTCACAGAGACAAGAAGTAGATTAGAGGTTACCAGGGGCTGGGGAAAGGGGAGTTAATGCTTAATGGGTGCAGGGCTTCTGTTTTGGGCAATGAAAACGTTTTGGTGACAGAAGGTGGTGATGGTAGGACAACATTGTGAATGGGATTAAGGTTAGTCAACTGTACATTTAGTAATGGTTAAAATGGCAAATGTTATGCTATATATATGTTACCACAATAAATTTATTTTTTTTTAAGTTGAGGAGTGATGGACAATGAGGTCTGGACAGCCCAGCAGGGCAGAGGGATGGCCTGGAGTCCAGGAAGGGGTGAGATAGCGTGGAGTCCCGGCCTCTCAACAGGGAAAAGGGCATCATGAGATGGTACAAGATGGCCTCAGACCGACAGTGGTTGTGAAGCTTGAGAGGAGGGCAGAGGGCACATGTCCCTTTGCAGGTGCATGCAGAGCTTGGGGGACCTCTGATCATCCTGCCAATGGTTGATGGAGGCCAGGAGAGTCCAGAGGCCCATTGCCCAGGTGATGGACCTGAAAACCAGGGTCTTGCTGGAGACACTTGCACTGTGTCATCACCACACCTGGCCTTCCTCTTCCTTTCTCTTTTAACCAACCCTGGGGTGACTCCGTCCTTTGTTTCAGGCTGGAAGCTCCCAGAAACCTTCTGGGGAGTGAGGCTCGGTGGGCAAGAGGGCAGCTTCTCTCTCCTCCAGCTTTTTGGGACCAGCATGTGGACGTTGGCTGGGCCCCACCTCCCCTCTCCTCGTGGACTTCCATGGCTACTCCTCTAGCTCATTCCTTCACTTGATTTTCTTTTGCTTTTGTAGGCATCAATACAATGAACATTTATTTTACAATTTCAGAAAGAATTGTCCACCACCTTGGCCTCCTTCCAGAAGAAAAAGTCTCTTTTTATCACCATGTAAAAATTAAAAACAAAATTATAGTAGACAAGTTAATTTTTTATATAATCATTTCACAACTTAATTATCATCATTAGAATTTACTTTTCCCACAAGTGACTAAAATTCAAACATAAAGGGAAAAATTCCAGTTTGCAAATTAGAAAACCCTATTACAAAAACAATCAGTGTCAGAATAGCTATTCTTCGTTACACAGGCTGCAGGTCAGATTTCTGGCTGCTCAACCCTTAACAGTTTCACATGGTCTCCTCTGTATGTGGCTCCCTCATCTTAGACGACACAGCCAAGACTTGTTCAGTGGCAAGGCCACATCTCCACCCAAGCGCCATGAGCAACAGCTCAGGGATTCAGTCGTACCCATCCCACAAGCCCACGGTCCCTGAAAATTATCCAGAAGCTTGTGAGATCCAGCACAGAGCCACAGCATCCTGGAGATGTTCCAGGGATAAAGTGGGAATAGTCCAATAGCTCTTCTGGGTGGTTAGGTTCTGCAGGTTGGTATATGACAAATGTCATAGCTTTCTCCCCTGGAAATAACACTGGGTCATTGGGGAACCCAGACCTTTGAGCTCTTTCCTTAGGAGTTGGATCTACATCAAGGAAGGGGTGAGGCTGCTCATCCTCGGGGGGAAAGCAGGAGCTGCTCTGACACTTGGGAAAGAGTCTTCCGTGTCAATGGTTCTGTCACCCTGCTCATTCCTGAAAGCTGTGCTGGTTGGAAGGGTAAGGGGGGCTGAGGCATAGAGACATGGAGCTGTATGGGAAGGCTGTGGTCCGGAAGGCTGCACCCCACTCCTGGGGAGGAGGCTCTGTACCCACAAGCTGAACACCAGAGAGCCACTCCTCCAGGCTCTTGTCTCCTGTCCTGCAGGAGAAATCTGCTCAACTTTATGCCAGCAGTGGCTGCCACGTGACTCTCTGCTTCAATGCACCTGGCAGGGCCAGAGCCTACCTCCAAGTGGAGTTTCTCTGGGGTCTGGGTTTGTATCTGTAGGAAGCAGCGTTTCTAAATAAGAGGACCAGGAACATCAGCTTTAGAACAATTTAAGGGTTTTATTAAGTGCCTATTTCTGAAAGAGTCACTGAACCTGGACACCTGGGGATGGCCTGAAACCTTGTGAAGTTCCCACCAAATCTTGAGACCCATTGGTCTGTCAAGTCCTGGGAGAGAATGGCCATGAGGGAAGGCAGAATACTGAGCTCTTCTCAAGGCTAACTGGCTTCCTGAGGGAGGGAGAGCATGGACACCTAGAGTAAGGTAGGAAAATCCAGCAGAACCAAGCAGTATCTACAAATTGAACTCATCAGTGGTGACTGATATCATCAGACTTTCTTTGAAAAATTTTTCTTTGAAAAATTTCAAGAGGTTCAAAGTCTTCTGGGTTCAAAGTCTTCAGGTAATTACAGAACAAGGCTCTTTATCATTTTCTAGACTCTCAAATCTTGACAATTTAAAAATTATTCACATCTGTAGAAATTACTATTATTCTGAAAGAACTATGATAAAGCTCATGATGACTTCCTTTCCTTCTGAGAATTTGCTGTTCATATCTAGCCTATTTAACTTTATCTGGGGTTTTATTTAACAAGTATGTAAGATCTGGAAGCCACCACATGGCCTAGAACAAAAGATAACTCCCTGGCTCTCCAGATGAGCCCGGTGATATCAGAACACTCCTTCAGAGATTCTAGGAAATAGGACTAGTTTCCAAGTCACCCATGCCCCTGGGTAATTAATACTTTTTAAATCTATTCATTCATTCCAAAATATTGACTGAAACTGTATCAGATTATTATAACAATAACAGATGTAATCATAATAGCTAATATTATTGAGCATTACTATATATCAATAATGTTAGCTATTATGATTACATCTGTTATTGTTATAATAATCTGATACAGTTTCAGTCAATATTTTGGAATGAATTTAATCATCATAGCAATCCACTGAGATAACTACTGCTGTTATTATCCCGAGTTTATAGATGAGGAAAATGAAGCACAGAAGGCACAACCTGGGCGCTGAATAATGAATGATGATAAGTCAAGGCACTTACATAACAGAAAAAAATACCCACAGGTTTCATATGAGACGAACATTGACCAAGTCTTCATGGATATGAGGATGGAAAGTCTTCTGTCAGGGATCACAGAGAAGTTAAGCATCTGAATTGGATCTTAAATATCATGTAGGAATTACAGACTCTGAGACAGTGTGTGGAGAAGGATGGGGGAGGAGGAGCAGGGTGAGGGCTTTCCAAACAAAAAAGTCTCCTCATTTTAGCCATGCAGAAATGGGCCTTGGGGCCTTGGGTCAGAAGCGCCTCTGCCCACCAAGGTGTAGAGCTTCTGGGGTCTCGCTTTGCTGGACTGGAGACCTCACCTTGAACTCCAAGTTGATCTCCTCACTGGCCGGTCAATCGGAGAGCACCCATCCCCAAACTGCCAGGGCGCTGGCCACAAAGCACAGAAAAGAGATTTTAGCCAAAGGTCTTATAAAACATCAGCTATTTGACAAGTTATGGGAACCACATCCTGGGATGAGCCCTGCTGTGGCACATCCGCCTGGAGGAAGGAGCACTGTCCTCGCCTGCTCTTTGGGCTGCCCCTGCTGGGAACGGCCCTCCTCACCCTGGACATCACAGGGAGGAGCGAACGTGTCTCCCACTTGCTGCCCCTGGAACCAAAGCTAGAGAAATAAGAGGTGCAAGTAGCAAAGCCCAGCCCCACTTCCGTGCAATTTATCCTCACAGGAGGCTGCCCTCCCTCTGCACACGTAGCACCCAGGGCTGGGGTTGGTGCATCCTCGCGAGTCCTGGAGCAGAATTCCAAACCGCACCCTCTAGGAGACACTTCCAAGTCGCCATCTCATCAGGCAAAGGGGAAGGGCCGAGCTCGGTGTCCTCGCCACAGCGCGGCCGCACTGAGACACCTTCCTCTCCCGACAGCATTTTCTCCTACCCTCAACATTAGGAAAGCTTTTCTCGCCATCCACATTGCTTTCATACTCAAAAATTCATCTTTGGTCTGAAATTAGGTGATGTCAGGCTCAAGTCCTGTCACAGAGGAAGCTGGGGAGAAATTCACTGGTGGCCAATTTAAATACTTTTCACTTTAGAGTAGTGATGGAAATGTCTGGGCTGAGAAAGATCTTTGTTCTTTAATCATTAAGAGCGATGCTTTCATTTTAACCTTGTTAGGAAAGCGTTTGCCCTGGAACTAAAGTGAAAGAATTCTAGACAGAAATAGGAGTAAGGGTGAGCCAGAGACAGAGTTGGGGGGAGGGCTGGGAAATGTGGCAGGGGGTGGTGGGGGGTGGGAGGGGGAGGGAAAGGGCTGTGTAACATCCTATAGATGCAGTGGAGCTCCCTACCTGAAGCTGATGGAGGAGGAATTTTTGACAATTCTGGGTCTATTTTTGTAGGATTCTGAGACTTTGTATGTACCTGCAAAAGGTCTCGGTGGGGTATTTTCCACATGGTTAACCCTTTCTCCTGGGGGTAATTTCACCTCTAGTCTCGCAGAGTCAACAGGGGAAGTAGTTAGAGTCCGTAGTTGTCTTTTAGAGTCTTCACTGAAATGACACCCCCCCCATTCAGTCCCCACAGTGGGGGAGGTTGACTTGACCCATGACACCATCTTTGTTAAACGTGTCATTCCCAAGACTTTCTTCCCCACTTTATGCAACGTAGGACGTGGGGTGTAGTACCTGGGGTGATGTGATGGTTTTTTTCTGAGCACAGAATAAGACTATGTGAACACATAACAATCAAGTTCAACTGTATGCAGAAGTCACCCTAAATTACATTCGCCAACAGGTGGATTCGGGTCGTGAAGCTGAGGAAGGAGCTGGCCCCCAGGGGGCACTCAGGACAGAAGGGCAGTTCTTGCAGGACTAGAGCCACTCCAGCTCCTTGCTCCTAATTGGGACAGTTTGAGGTGGGAACTGCTCTGTCTCCAGAGCTTTTCTGTGGGATTGAAGCAATGTTAGCCGCTTGGGAACTTTGCTTCTCCATTCGCCCTGGCTTAGCTGACTTTTCCTTTCTGCGCTGCTTCTCCACTCACCTACCGGTTTCTCCTGGGAACACGTCCTAATAAATCACTTCCACGTGGATCCTTGTCTCGGAGTCTGCTTCTGGGGAACCCACCTAGGACAACAGGTCCCCCATTTGTTTGTCAGGCGT
Organism: Choloepus didactylus; assembly: GCF_015220235.1. Taxonomy (NCBI): domain Eukaryota; kingdom Metazoa; phylum Chordata; class Mammalia; order Pilosa; family Megalonychidae; genus Choloepus; species Choloepus didactylus. The sequence goes on along the minus strand of NC_051311.1, from coordinate 9,261,621 downwards.
ATCTCAGGCAAGATGGCTGAGCCAACTTATTACCGTTCAGCAAGATTAGCTATTCAGATAATTCCACTTCCTGCCCCCCCTCCACACACTTTGATTCTACGATCACCAAACTATCCTACAACTATGATTCCTCTTCCCATATAATTTTGTAAAAGGTGAGAAGGTGGTTAGCAGCTAGGACATGTCAAGTTCACTATGGTGTCTATTTCCAACTGTGCATTTGGAGTTCTGGATTATAGATCAGTCTCTCAAATCCCTGAGGGACAGATCACCCCTAGGGAACTGACAGATCATATTTCTGAACCTGCAAGGCTAAAACCCCTTAGACCACATCGGGAGACCACGGCAAGGCGATGCCAACCTGAGAGTCCTCTTCCAGTGGGTTCTCCATTGGGCTTCTCCAGAAGCTTCACCACGGTGACCTCCTGACTGGAAAGAATGGAGAAAATGGATTTAAAATGTTTTCCTCTTCTTCCGGAGATGTATCCCTTCACTTGTTTCTCTGAGAGGCAGACAAATTCTTTGGTTATAGTCTTTAGAGCCAGAACCAGATTTGGGATGCAGATTCACTTTTCTAGCTGTGCAACACATAAAATCCCTGACCTATTTTCTGTGAGGTAGATTGTTTGGATATCAAGAGAAATAAACTTTATTCTTGTGGATGCATTGTAGTTATGGTGTGAAAATATGGACATAAGTGATCACTTTCATTCTCCATCTCTGCCCCAATAAGCAGAATCACAATCTAACCTTTTGCTTTTGTGAACTCAGAGACGCGCAAAGGAAGATGTTTTTTTGGTTTGATTTTTTTTAAGGAGAAAGACAACTTGAATTTTAATTAATGCAGTTATTCTAGGTTCTTTAGAGTGATTTATCATAATAATAAGTGTTTCAAAGCAGTCATATACTATGAACAGAAAATAAATATATTAACATGATTTCCCAAATAAACTTTGCTACACAGGAATCTTATCTGAGTACCAGCCAATACAAATTCCAGCTAATTTTTTTTTCTCAATTCCTGTGCAACATTCCTGTGAAAATTCCTGTGCACATAATTTTCATCCTCTGGTTCCTACTGCTGCTGCACTACAAGGTAGAACACACGGGGTGACTTCAAAAAGCAGAAATTTATTGTTTTCCAGTTCTAGACGTCTGAAAGACCAGAAGCCCCAAATCAGGGTGTGGGCAGGGGGACCCCCTCTGACGGCTCTAGGGGAGAACTTCCTGCCTGTTCCCGGCTTCCAGTAGCGCCCCACTCCTGGGCATCCCAGGCTTCCAGATGCAGCTTCTCCTTCGTCCCTGTCGGTCTCCCCTGGGTCTGTCTCTGTCTGTGTCAGAATTTCCCCTTCATATAAACAAGACATCAGTTCCACTGGACACGGGCCCACCCTAACCCAGGCTGACCTCCTCTCAGCCAACCACATCTCCAAAGTCCCAATTTCCAACTGAGGCCACACTCGTGGGACCGGGGTTAGCACTTGGCCACGTCTTTTGGGGGTACACAGTGCAACCCCTAGTCTCTGTTAGCACCCCAAAAGCTCAGGCATCTAATTCCAGAACCCTGAATTAGAACCAAAAGCACAGCCCAGACAGAAGCCGGGAAGGAAGAAGCGATTGTCAGCCAGCAGCCGCGGTGGGAGCCAGGACAGACCCCCGACCCGCCGCCTCCCTGCCCCCCCCCACCCCGCGGCCCCCGCCGAGCTCCGGGCCCGGCCGCCGGTTCCCTGCAGTTCCAGGCGCAGCCACTGGGCGCCGCTGCTGCCCCGAGCGCCGGCCCCAGAACCAGCAGCCAAAGTTGGGGACTCGGTGAGGGTGAGGTCACTTCCTCCGTGTGTCTTTCCATTTCGGGGAGTATTTTCCAATTAAAACTCCAGACCCGCGCCCTCGTCGCTCCCAGCCTCCCTCTGGAGCGCGGTCGGAGGCCGGGGCTGGCAGGAGCAAGGCTCTCTATTTTGAGGCGCTGCCTGGGGCTGCGGAGAGAGAAGCCAGAAACAGAACCCGGGAAAAATAAGAGAATAGGGACTTAGCAGATGCTCAGAGCCGTTTTCCTTCATAAATGTATCTGTCCACTTCCCGCTCCCTTCCAGGGCACTGCAGGCCATTAGTGATCTATTTCGGTCTCCGTGGAGCCTTCCAGCCCCACTTCCCTCCTCTCAAATTATCTCATGAGGGCAGCTCTGCTGGGGCCCAGGCTTGACATCATGAGTTATTTTTATCACAGCAGATTGCAGTATCACAACAGCATGAATCTTGTGCCAAAGAATGGCCCCAAAGCTGACAAAGAGGACAACTTATCTCAAAGGTAAGCCTCTTGATTTCAATAAGTCTCTCAGGGTACACTATTTGTTAAACCCTCGCAAATGAGTTTACAAACACACACACACACATCCTGAGTGTGGCCTGGAAAACAATTTAATATGTTCTCCAGCTTCATGATCACCAAAAAGGCTGTCTTTTATGCAGATGAGGCAGACAGCCACTTGTCTGTGCTTGGAATTGGGGCACAAGGTTCCCCTGCCCCACATTCCAGATCTATCCAAAGCTGACCTCTCTGTGTCCTCCAATTACAATTCTCCCTTTGTGAATTCCTGTGGATGAAATTGTGATCAGGGGGTGGAAGCTGAGTAATGCATTAAGCTGTAGCAAAACCTAAGTGTGGTCCCTAAATGGAGAAGGACAAATTTTGATGCAGGAAAACGAAAGAGAGTTCCAAGGTCAATGGAAAATATAAGACCCAGCAAGAGGCCACTCAGCAATTGGCAGCACCTGGGGAGTGTGGGTGAGAGATGGGGAAGTGCAAGGAGATCTGAGGGAGCCTGAAGTTAAGCCTCATTCTACAGAACTGCACATTAAGTTGAACCATGTGAAATAGCCATTTTTGTCATCCAGTATGTGTCAGAAATTGGCTCTGGAGCCAAGCAATCCTGAATACAAGTTGGCCTGCCGGTGCTTGCAAGTGCCCTGCTCCAAAGCTCCAAAACCAGCTCCTAGATTCTAGAATGTTATCCCTGCATTTATCACTCCTCTAAGTACTCCTGGTGTTGTTTCACTCCCTCTAAACTCCCGTGGCCTTTGGTGTCAATCAGTCTTAACCTTGTCTTCTCTAACATGCCATGGAAGACACCCCATCAGTGGGGGTAGCCATGCTGTAGACTGAGGCACAATTAAAAGAGGTGAGAGTCTAGGGACATTTCCTGCCCCACCAGCTCTTACTCCACCTTTCTTGCTTCCAGTGATCAGATCATCCTGTGGTGTGGAGGGAGAGAGGCCGTGAAGAACTGGGCATCTGAAGATCAGTAACGTGAGAGAATTGAGAACATTCAAAGAAACCTTCACTCTAGACTTAAGAAAATTTCCATAAAGCGCCATTGCAGAATTCAGTGATTTCTTAGAAAAAAGGATGGGATGGACACACTTTCCTAACTACTAAAATCCAACCACATTCATAATGGTTTTTTCATGCTTCTTTCACTCCCCTTTCCACTTACTAGTGAGTATTTGAAACCATAATTGTCTTACCAAACAAATCTGTAAACATTCCTGGGATTCAGCCCAGAGTGGCTAGTTCCAGAAGCCTTCGTTTAAACTATGACAAAGTGGTGTCTTCATCGCTATTAAAATATATCAATTTTAATAGCAGTTTTGTGGGCATGACTGCAAGAGAACTAGGATGCCTTCTATAAACTCTTTCTCATGTAATGCCAGCAGTGGTACCAGCTGAGTTCTAAATGATGACATCATCTTGGGAATGAGGGTGCAGACTCCCAGAGAGGCTATCTTGAAGGAAACTTCTCATTGGTTTGGTTAATATCTGTTATGTACATTCATTCATTTATCAGTTTCATTTGAGTTTGCAAATTTCTGGTCCTTGATAGGCATAGATCACTCTTGCAAAGTAACTGCCTTCCATTTGAAAGACATGAAGAAGTTAGCATTCACCTTCTCTTTCCAGATGATTCTCATGGACCTAAGTCTAGCACGTGAGATTTTTAGCCCAGGGTTTGAGAAAGATTACACTGATGAGGGCATGGATGCAGGTATGATTTTCAAAGTGCTTAGGAGCTGGCTTTGGAGCCCAGCAGCACTGAACTGTTGGCACAGCACCCACTGGGATTGGCAAGCCCAACCTGAATTCATGGGTGCTTGCCCTCAGAGCACCGTTTTCACCATTTCTTGGCTACAAAAAAGGCAATTTCATTTAGTTCGACTTAATTTTATGCCCTGCTGCTTTTGGTTTGCGCTTGCATGTCGTAATATTAACCATGAACTGATATTTGATTTTCATGGGCAGATTATTGTGGATAGTGTAGTCTATAGAACAGAAGCTACATAAATCAGTGCATGTGTCTCGTAAAATACAAATACTTAGGTCTGAAGTCGCTGACAGTGCTTTGGGGATGACTGAGCAATCTAGGGTACCTGATATTTTCTCTACTCCAAAAAGCCTAAGGGACTTATTCATTCTATCCACCTCCCTCTACACAATGTTAAGCAGAAGGCTGATGTCTGTTTGACGATGAGCATCTCTTAGGTATAAAGCAAAAGGGTTACTCTCTGATGTGGTCAGAGAGAGAGACACACACACAATGCAGCAAAGGCTTTTCAAAACCATTTGGTCTACACAAATTCCGTTTGCCCTGCAGTGAAGCATTGATCACACCCATTTTGTCTGTTGTCTAGTCATCTCTTTTTACCCCACATATTTTCTTTTCTTAATTTTTCCCGTAAGGCTAAGAGGAAAGCAACTTCTGCCCACAGAAAATATATTCATACAGCTCATAAAACAGCTTTAATTCTAAAAGCTATCTTAAAGACAGACAGGAGAAACCCATTGTAATTGGGCCCATGCTGAGTAATAGGTTTTAATTTTGTTTATGCTCCAAGGAAACAACTTCATCTAAAAAGCATGGGATCTTTTAGATTGCACTCTACACTTCCATACTTTAGCAAATGTGATGGTTATTTTCTTCTCCAATTTAGAAGGAAAACTTCTTACTTTTGTTATTTATCCCTATTCATGTGAAATTACTTGTTGACAAAGATAATCTTGAAGCTTCAAACTTATTCTAATCCTCTCCAAAATTTTTAATGGAGTAGTAACATTCCTTAATATATCAAGGCATAATATATTCTTGGGATGAAATTAATGAGAGCAGAAGCAAATCCATAATTCAAATAGTCTTTTTGATAAATGCCCTGTTCTGGGCCTCTCTTTTGTTAGGTTGATGAGGGGATTTTTGTTTTTCCTTGAGATGTGGTTGGTGGAGACTTTGCAAATGGCGACTCTGAAGAGAAAGGCAAACGGTGCTCTGTCTTGTTGCTGTTCTCTGCTTTTGTTGAGATTGCTGATATTACCATTGACCTATAATTCCTCAGCAAAAATGTTTATGCCAGTTGTTCATTTTGTAAGGGTACATGTGACTTACAACTAGAACATGTGATCTATAAATTCATTTCACCAGTTTGAACATAAATTGCAATGTGTGACAAGACATTGGAAGCACATCATTAAGTATGGGGCTCCCACTGTCCCCTGATGGGGGACCCCGAGTACACTCTCTGCATCTAAACCATGTAAGACCCCAGGAGCAACTAGGATTTTAAATACTATTAAAATTTTTAAAAAATAGAAAAACATGCATTTCCTCCTGAAACCCAGTGGATTATCTTGCACACTTGCTAATTCATTGCTCTGAAGAGCACTGGTTTAGGTCACTGTTTCCCAAACTATGATCCCTGAACCACTGGCTTTGGGATTGCTAGAAATACTTTTTAAAATTTGATTCCCAGGCTCTATACTGGATTAATAGTCTAAGGTCTTTGAAAGTACAGTCTAATAATCTTCATTGAACAATATTTAATACATATTGCGTGTGTGTTGTTTGGCAGACACATTTCCAAAGCTCTCTATGCATGTTAACTAATTTAAGGCCTATTTTACAGATGGAGAAACTGAGGCACAGAGAGGCCCAAGGAAACATGCTAATAACTGGTAGAATTGGAGTTCAATGCACTCTTAACTGGTATGATTGTTCTTATGCACACAATGGGTTTAGAAACATTTATTTGCATGGTTTTCCAAACACTTTGAAATTGCATATATATGAAAGTCACCCTCTGTTGGCTGTTTCTGGGACAGGTTGTTCATAAGACTGACAAGGAATTAATTTTCATTAATAACTATTAACTCTGAACATAGATTAGTAAACTATATAACCCCAAAAAATAGAAAACCAAATATGCCCCAAAAACATGCAGTGGCTGGTAATCCCTTAGTTAATTTACATATCACTGTTAACAGGTATGTGCGGATGCAATTACAGTTTTGCTTCTTTCTCCATACATGATCTTTTTTTTTTATCTTCATTTTATTGAGATATATTCACATACCACGCAGTCATACTAAACAAATCGTACATTCGATTGTTCACAGTACCATTACATAGTTGTACATTCATCACCTAAATCAATCCCTGACACCTTCATTAGCACACACCCAAAAATAACAAGAATAATAATTAAAGTGAAAAAGAGCAATTGAAGTAATAAAGAACACTGGGTACCTTTGTCTGTTTGTTTCCTTCCCCTATTTTTCTACTCATCCAACCATAAACTAGACAAAGTGCAGTGTGGTCCTTATGGCTTTCCCAATCCCATCATACGTGATCTTTTAACAAAAAGAGATTGCCTGTGGTCTGAACACATATGTGCATGTGTGGAGAGAGTAATGAGAACAGGTGTATCTAGAGAACGGTCCCTGGATACAGCCTCGGAAGGAGGAAAGCTGATCCTTTTGGCGACGCCCTGTGCTGGTGAGGTCTACTTTTAGTCTCTCCAGCTGTAGGTATCAGATGGGCGAGGACCGGACAATAGAATCCCTTCCCGGTACACAAAGAAAAGAGCCCCACTCAAACAGGGCAGCAATGAAAGCACCCAGCTGCGGTCTTAGGCTCCCGCCCCAGCTAGTGCTCACCTTGGGAGCTACGGGTGCCTGTGAATGGGCAATACAGAGTCAGTGATGTAGCGGCTTTTGGGAACCAGATGTCCAAGTCAGTGGCCTGAAGGAACCTCAGCTTCACCAAGGAGTGTGCTGAGCACAAACTGAAATTCAGTTTGCTATTTGTAAAACAAGTGGATTTTGAGCTTAGTCACCACTGAGGAGTCCTACTGCAAATTTATATAGTGAAATATTTACTAAATTGAGCATTAAAATAAAACCAAGGGGTAGAATTTGGAAACCAGTGACTGTGCCAAGATAGTCGGTGGGCAGCAAGGATCTCTGAAGTGAACTGCAGTGTAGGAAGATGTGGTGCCTTCCAGGCAACTGTCCTCTGTTTTGATCTTTCCTTGGCCCAAGTTCATAGGATCATTGAATTGTAGAATTCGATCCAACCTCAAAGATAAGCTAGGCTGACCCCCTGCTGTTTGATTAAGAGAAAAGATTTGGGTAAAGTAGATTTGGATTGAAACCACTGCTCCATTGCTCAGAAAGCTTAGACAAGTTTTTAAAGTTATTTCAATTCATTTAGCCTTGATTGTAAAAGTAAATATAAAAATGGGTGGATAGTGTGCTATACAGTAATTTCTCTTAAATGACAGTTATAATCATCATTATTGTTAGGCCCAGGCAAACTGAGTGACTTGCTCAAGGTCCCACAGCTAGCTGTGGAAGAATCCACACCAGTATGAAGATTACCAGACAGGTGATCTTAATGCCACTTCATATTGTTTTGAGTCCTCAAAAAGAATTTTTCACATGTCTCTTTCATTTCTCCAAAAAAAATTAAAAAAAAAAAGATCTTTCTTCTGTTGGTCATGCTGACTGCTGCTTGAAATGTTCTTTCTAAGTTCAGTTGATAATTGCTACTTATGGAGTGCTGGGCCTGCACTTCAAGGGTATGAGCTGGTTTTCCAGAAAGGAAATCTTTACTTTTTATTGATTATGTAATATAGCTAGACATCAAACATACTGGGTTGTCAAATGATGGATCAGAATAAAATATGGACCAATACTTCTTAGGTATACATTGTTAACTGCTGGACATTCCTTGGAAAGGGAAAGAGGGTGAGGTGAGAGAGAGAAGGGGGACAGAGGGAGAGAGAGAGAGAGAGAGAGAGAGAGAGAGAGAGACAGAGCCCTAACTTACTGATCTCCACCTTGTGCTCAGGGACTCATTTGGGTGTTTACTTACATTACCTCTTTTAATCTTTACCATAACTTGAAAGATAAATTTTGGTACACTTACAAAAATCTGAGGCTCAGAGATGTTAAGTAACTTACCCAAAGTCACAAAATTTAGAAATAAGAAAATCCAAGCTCTGAACCTGGTCTGTCTGACCCCGAAACCAGTAGAAGTGAAGACTGTATTTCAACTGAGTTACATTGCAAACCTCTCTTGCCTGTCTCAAATGAACACTAAACAGGAAGTGGACTGAAGACTGTCTAACTAGTAGACTCAAGAAACATGCAGCCTGACGTGAAGAAATAACAAAAACCATCAAACAAGATCAGATTTACCAACCATTATTTGGACAAAAAGTTTTCTAACTGGAACGTCCGAATTGGAGGATCCCCTCCTACTTGTCCGATTAGCAGAGCTGACTGTTACACTAGATCTGAACATGACGCTGAGTTCAGAGAAGGGAGAACTTAAAGAGGGATTGTGGCAGGGACTGCAAGCTGTCCACCCAAACCTCGCCCCCTTCTTTTATCTTTACGTGGCTCTGCAGTGGCGGCCTAGCTGAACTGCATGCTCCAGCTTCTCTTGCAATTAGGTAGGGCCCCCTGACCAAGTTCTCATCAACAGAGGGAGAGTTTGGGACCTGACACGTGGGTGTGCTCACCTCCACCGTGTGTCCTCCCTCACCATTGGCCTCACCATTGGAACAGCACGTGGTGGAAAACCGGCTTTGACCACATAGGGGACCACAGTTATCTAAGGGATGTCAGCACAATGACTAGGGAAGAATCTCAGAAGCAACTGCATTGCTTGCCGTGGACTGCCTATTTTGAAATAGCTGAGAGAGAAATAAATTTCTATATTTTTTAACGGTACTGTATTTTATGGTATTTTTTGGCAATAGTTTAGCTTTATCATAACTAAAATAAGGATGAAGTAGTTGGATAAGACTCTCTGGAGAAATGGACTTGAGTAGTTTCTTGAAGTATTCATTGAAGATTAATCAGATGGAAAGGAAAAATGCAAAAACAGAAGAAAAATTGCCCTTTGTCATTGTCTAATACTGATTAAACACTCCTCTGTCCATTGTAAAAGCGGACAATAAAATTTATTCTTAGTAGGTGTCAAACTCTCTGACAAATAGAATTGCTTAAAAAAGTTAAAAAAAAACTCTGAATGCCAATTACCAGTAGAAGTATTTTTACTTTAACTTTCATTAAAGAGTCTAGACCTGATTTTTCTAGCCACATTTAGGAGAATTTAATGGAAAAAAAAGAGGAACTACCATGTTTCTATGTGTAATTACATCAAACTGTAGAATAAAACAATCTTAGTTCTCTGGTGCAAATGATAAAACCACAAGCGATTACAATTTGGCTATGTCTGCTGTATCCTAAATTATGTAACTCTTTACATTTTATTGTTTTAAAAAGGATATTTCATTGAAGCCATGTTGGAGTCTCTGGCACCAGAATTTCTGTCCTGCCATAAACAACCATAAAACTGTTTTCAGACATGGAACAAAAAGTAGTGCAGAACTGATATCCTTGAGAGAGAGGAAACAAAGAAAGTGAGCCCTCTCATCACTTGGCTCTCTGCCTGGAGGCATTTTCTTGGCATCCATCCAGGCAGGAGAAACTTGAGCAGAGAACAGTCTCACTGAGTGAAGGGGACAGAGCTCATCGTCTGTAGAGGCTGACATGATTGGAATTTGCAGTGCAAAGTATCATAGAGGAGGGGGCTGCACAGTGACAGACTTCCTGAAATATGCATGGCAGTCACCTTAGTATCACGGAATACTGAAAGGCACTAAAATCCCATGAGTCTGAGAATAGAACAACATGATGAAATTAAGAAGCTAAATAATTCCCACAGCTCACACAGGTTGGGGAGATGCTCAGCTTCCAATCATCCAGAGTGGAAGGAACAACTGGAGCAGTAAGTAGAGGCTCCTAAAAGGTCCCACTTTACTGCTAGGGATAGACCATTCCTAGAGTAGAGGTAACACTGGATCTGCCCTGGTATAGCTTTAAATAAGCTTCAGAAGAGCCTCAAGTAATTTCAGTGCAGTCTGGAATAAGGTTCAACACTCTTTAAAAGAATATAACAAAATCTAGCACTAAACATCATAATAATCACAAAGTATAGCTTCCAATAAAAAATTACTAGATGTGAAGAAGAAGGAAAAATGTTATCTATAATTAGGAGAAAAGTCTCTCAAAGATCCACAAAAGACAGAGATAAAAAATTAGCAGACAGGGCTTTAAAATGTTTATTATAAATATGCTAAAGGATTTAAAGGAAAATATAAACATCATAAGGTGAGATATGGAAAATATTTTTTTAAAATAACTTAATGGAACTTACAGAACTGGAAAATACAATATTTAAATTGAAAATTCTATTGGATGGGTTAACAGAGATTAAACACTACCAAAGAAAATAGCATTGAAGTTTATGACACAGCTTTAGAAATTATCCAAACACAGTTATAGAGTGAATAAAATGAAAAAAATGAACAGAGTCTTAGGGACCAGTGGGATAATTTCAAGCAAACAAAATGTAAGTCCCATGAAATAGAAGACGCTAGAAAAAAATATTTCAAAAATTATGGTTGAGAAATATCCAAATTTGATAAACCCTATGAAGCTTCAGATCCAAGAAGCGCAACAAATTCAGGCAAAATAAACCCCATAGAAAACTACACCAAGGCATACCATAATCAAATTGCTGAAAAACAGTGAGTAAGAGAAAATTCAGAGCAGTCAGTGGCTGGATAAGGGGTGGGGGACATTGTGTACAGAAAAACAAAAATAAGAAAGCTATTAAAGTCACCTTAGAAATAATACAAGTCAGAGGAGAGTGGAATGATATCTTTAAAGTATTGAAAGGAAAAATATAAAGTGTCAATCAAGAATTTCATATCCAGAAAAAATCCCTCAAAAGTGAAAGCAAAATTATGAAAGTTTCAGGCAAATCAAAAGCTCAGATAATTCATTGCCAGCAATTGTGCCCTCCAAGAAGTTTTTCAGGCAGAGTAAAATAATACCAGCTGGAGATGCTGATCTAAAGAAAGGAATGAAGAGTGTCAGAAATAATAAATACAAGTCAAACTTATTTTACTCTATTTTACATTCTTTAAAATATAATTAACTGTTTAAAGCAAAAATATGAATACTATATATTAGGTTTACAACATGTAGAAATACATTTTATGACAATGGCACTAATGTCAGAGAGAATTGAGTCTTATGGTTTAAGGTTCTCATACATTAAACACTATAATATTATTTGAAAGTACACTGTAAAAAGTTAAAAAGGCGTATTGAAACCCTAGAGCAACCATTAAAAAAGTAAATCAAATAAGTAGAGCAAAAAAGCTACATACATAAGATATAATGGAATGCAAAAAAAAAATTTAACTAAAAGAAGGAAGGACATGAAGGAAAGAACCTAAAAAGAGTTTAAGATTTGGAGCAGCTGGAAATCTCACACATTGCTTACAGGAATGTGGAGTGTACAATCAATGTGGAACACAGTTTGGCAGTTTCTTATGATGTTCAAAACACAAATGACACAGCAATTCTACCCCTAGGTAGAGAAATGAGAATATATGTCCACAGAAACATTAGGGTACTAATATTTATATCAACTTTATTCATATTAGGCTAAAACTGAAAACAACCCAAATGTCCAGGCATAAATGAGTTGTGGAACACTCGTACAATGGAATACTACCCAGCAATGAGAAGGAATGAACTACCGATACGCCTACAACAATGTAGATTGGATCTCAAAAAACACTATGCTGAGTTTTATAAAAAGGCATCACTTTGCTTTAGTTTCCTGGCTGGTAAAACAAATACCATGCAATAGGTTGGCTTAAACAACAGGAATTTATTGGCTTATGGTTTTGAGGCTAGGAGAAGTCCAAAAGCAAGGCATCAATCATCAAGGCGATGCTTTCTCCCAGAAGACTGGGGCGTTTTGGGGCTGGCTGCCAGTGATCCTTGGTTCTTGGCATTTCTGTCACATGGCAATGCATATGGCGGCCTCTCCTGGCTTTTCTGGGTTCCCTTGACTTACAGCTGCTCCTGGTGGCTTTCTATGTGCCTGAATTTCATTCTGCTTATAAAGGACTCCGGTAATAGGATTAAGACCCATCTTGATTCAGTTGGGCCACACCTTAATCACCTCACCAAAAGGTCCTATTTACAATGGGTTCCCACCCACAGGAATGGATTAAGTTTAAGAACATGTCTTTCTGGGGTACACACAGCTCCAAACCACACATGCTTCACTTATATGAAACTCTAGAAAAGTCAGCGCTAATCTCTAGTGACAGAAAGCAGATCAGCAGTTGTCTATGATGCTTGGGGGGAGGTGTTACTGCAAAGGGCAACAAGCATCTCTTTGGGGAGATGCAAATGCTCCATATCTCACTATGGTTGTGGTGGCATGGGAGTGCACAGTTGTCAAATTCATTAAAACACAAATGTAGTATGCCTCAATAAAGTTTTTTCTTAAAAACTGGAAACGCTTCCCCTCCCTGCCTCCCTCTGTCGCCTGTTTTGCTTTCCAGAATAAGACGCACCTAGCGGAGTCGTTGGGTAACTCTGAATCAGACTCTCCTTGAGAATCTGTTGATGGACAGAGAATCACAATTAGGCAATTAGAGCAGCTGGATATGACATTTAAATGTAGAAATTCTCAGGAGAAAAATAACCCAATTGCTTGAATTGTGCCGTGTAAAGCATGGCAGAGAGAAGATACTGCAGTGCATTGTCCCTGCGGAGTTCCTGTTCTAGGGAGGTGCAGGCGCAGGGGAGCGCGAGCTCATCATTAACAAGGATCCTGAGACGACATTTCATTTTTGTTAACAATTTGCTATTCCTGTGGCAAATGGAGTGCTAGTCAGATTGGAGACTCTTTCCGACACTGAAGAAACTGCACCAACTGACAATATTCATCTGGCAATCCAGCTCTGTAGGTTCAGTCTCATTTAAATTGAAAACGAAAATAGCTCCGTTTTTTTGAGTAGGAAAGTTTTCTTCTGCCTCCAGGGCTGGTTATGGGCAGTGATGGGGGCTCTCACCACGGCCGAGCCACCTCTCGTCTCTGGTGCTCTTTATCCAGCTGCAGCACCACAGGCTGCCTGTTCAGCCAGAGCTTACTGCAGTGATTTCTTTTTTCTCTTTCTCTGAATATTAATATTTTCTTTCTCTCCACCATCCATCTCTCATTCCTTCTCTTCCTTCATCCTTCTTTCCTTTCCTCGCATTCTTCCTTCCTTTTTTCCTTTTCTTTAGGACTCTGCCAGCCTCTAGCATATTTAAATGATTTTGCCTGTTTGCTTAATCATGGACTGTCTACTGACCTAGTCTCCAGGCGTTCGTCCCCCCTGCAGGTCCTCATGAGCAGGTCTCCAGGTGTCCATCCCCCCTGCAGGTCCTCATGAGCAGGTCTCCAGGTGTCCAACCCCCTGCAGGTCCTCACGAGCAGGTCTCCAGGTGTCCATCCCCCCTGCAGGTCCTCATGAGCAGGTCTCCAGGTGTCCATCCCCCCTGCAGGTCCTCATGAGCAGGTCTCCAGGTGTTCATCCCCCTGCAGGTCCTCACTGAGCAGGTCTCCAGGTGTCCATCCCCCCTGCAGGTCCTCATGAGCAGGTCTCCAGGTGTTCATCCCCCTGCAGGTCCTCATGAGCAGGTCTCCAGGTGTCCATCCCCCCTGCAGGTCCTCACTGAGCAGGTCTCCAGGTGTCCATCTCCCCTGCAGGTCCTCACTGAGCAGGTCTCCAGGTGTCCATCCCCCCTGCAGGTCCTCATGAGCAGGTCTCCAGGTGTCCATCCCCCCTGCAGGTCCTCACTGAGCAGGTCTCCAGGTGTCCATCCCCCCTGCAGGTCCTCATGAGCAGGTCTCCAGGTGTCCATCCCCCCTGCAGGTCCTCACTGAGCAGGTCTCCAGGTGTCCATCCCCCCTGCAGGTCCTCATGAGCAGGTCTCCAGGTGTTCATCCCCCCTGCAGGTCCTCATGAGCAGGTCTCCAGGTGTTCATCCCCCTGCAGGTCCTCATGAGCAGGTCTCCAGGTGTTCACCCTCCTGCAGGTCCTCATGAACAGGTCTCCAGGTGTTCGTCCCCCCTGCAGGTCCTCACTGAGCAGGTCTCCAGGTGTTCATCCCCCCTGCAGGTCCTCATGAGCAGGTCTCCAGGTGTCCATCCCCCCTGCAGGTCCTCACTGAGCAGGTCTCCAGGTGTCCATCCCCCCTGCAGGTCCTCACTGAGCAGGTCTCCAGGTGTCCATCCCCCCTGCAGGTCCTCATGAGCAGGTCTCCAGGTGTTCACCCCCCTGCAGGTCCTCACTGAGCAGGTCTCCAGGTGTTCATCTCCCCTGAAGGTCCTCATGAGCAGGTCTCCAGGTGTTCACCCCCCTGCAGGTCCTCACTGAGCAGGTCTCCAGGTGTTCACCCCCCTGCAGGTCCTCACTGAGCATGTCTCCAGGTGTTCATCCCCCCTGCAGGTCCCCACTGAGCATGTCTCCAGGTGTTCGTCCCCCCTGCAGGTCCTCATGAGCAGGTCTCCAGGTGTTCATCCCCCCTGCAGGTCCTCATGAGCAGGTCTCCAGGTGTCCATCCCCCCTGCAGGTCCTCACTGAGCAGGTCTCCAGGTGTCCATCCCCCCTGCAGGTCCTCACTGAGCAGGTCTCCAGGTGTTCGTCCCCCCTGCAGGTCCTCACTGAGCAGGTCTCCAGGTGTCCATCCCCCCTGCAGGTCCTCACTGAGCAGGTCTCCAGGTGTCCATCCCCCCTGCAGGTCCTCACTGAGCAGGTCTCCAGGTGTCCGTCCCCCCCTGCAGGTCCTCACTGAGCAGGTCTCCAGGTGTCCGTCCCCCCTGCAGGTCCTCACTGAGCAGGTCTCCAGGTGTTCGTCCCCCCTGCAGGTCCTCATGAGCAGGTCTCCAGGTGTTCATCCCCCACTGCAGGTCCTCATTGAGCAGGTCTCCAGGTGTCCATCCCCCCTGCAGGTCCTCATGAGCAGGTCTCCAGGTGTTCACCCTCCTGCAGGTCCTCATGAGCAGGTCTCCAGGTGTCCATCCCCCCTGTAGGTCCTCATGAGCAGGTCTCCAGGTGTCCATCCCCCCTGCAGGTCCTCATGAGCAGGTCTCCAGGTGTCCATCCCCCCTGCAGGTCCTCATGAGCAGGTCTCCAGGTGTTCACCCCCCTGCAGGTCCTCATGAGCAGGTCTCCAGGTGTTCACCCTCCTGCAGGTCCTCATGAGCAGGTCTCCAGGTGTCCATCTCCCTTGCAGGTCCTCATGAGCAGGTCTCCAGGTGTTCACCCCCCTGCAGGTCCTCATGAGCAGGTCTCCAGGTGTTCACCCCCCTGCAGGTCCTCATGAGCAGGTCTCCAGGTGTCCATCCCCCCTGCAGGTCCTCATGAGCAGGTCTCCAGGTGTTCACCCCCCTGCAGGTCCTCATGAGCAGGTCTCCAGGTGTCCATCCCCCCTGCAGGTCCTCATGAGCAGGTCTCCAGGTGTCCATCCCCCCTGCAGGTCCTCATGAGCAGGTCTCCAGGTGTCCATCCCCCCTGCAGGTCCTCACTGAGCAGGTCTCCAGGTGTTCATCCCCCACTGCAGGTCCTCATGAGCAGGTCTCCAGGTGTTCACCCTCCTGCAGGTCCTCACTGAGCAGGTCTCCAGGTGTCCATCCCCCCTGCAGGTCCTCATGAGCAGGTCTCCAGGTGTTCATCCCCCTCTACAGGTGGTCGCTGAGAGGCACTGCCCCACCCCCACCCTCTTCTGCATTTTGAATGCCCTTCCCCCATCTCGAGAGAGTGCCTGGCCAGTACACCACCATCCGTGCTCTCCCCAAATGCACTCGCTGAGTCTGAGTCCTCTCCATAAGGAGATATTCCTTTTGTGATTCCTATAAAAGTGATGGGATCATCATTCACAGTTTAAAAGAGCAGGTGATACAAACAAACCATCGTATCATGATGAACTCCATTCTGAAAAGTCAGTCCTTCCTTCTATAATGGGGACAGGCAGATGAAAGCAGTAATAATAATGACAGAGCCTGAGAGGTGGCCACAGATGCTTTCTGGGTATAAGAACATTTATTATGTTGATGGTTGCAAAGGTTTTGTTGAAGTATATGATCTCAAATCTCATCAGATAGGTTTATGTATGAGCAGCTTACTGTACTTCAGTTATACCTCAATAAAGTCATAATGTAAAACAAGCCAACAGTGAGAACACTGGTGCCTTGGGGACTAACCCACCAGGCTCTTTCCATGCAGAGAATGGGGTACGTGTAATCCCAGCCTTGCCATTAACCAGCTGTATCTGTTCCAACCCAGATTAGCCCCAAGAGCAAAAAACATGCTTCGCAAGCAGTTGCCCATGAGTTTAATTAGGGACTTACAAACAGGAGATGCTTTTTCCCAATGGCAGCAGGCAGGGAGAGTAAAGTCAGCGTTCTGCCATTCTGCAGAGAGATGTGCCAAGGTGGGGGGGGGGGGTGGTTATAAAGGTTTGTGACAACAGAGTTTCTCACGAGATTTGGTTACTGACAGTGATTCGGGGAGGGAAGTTTTAATGCTCCCCCCCAGGAGAGTTGGGGCCAGTTGCTTGGTCACGTGGGCAGCTGCATGTATGTCAGTAATAGAGGAGGGGGTAGGTTCCTGGGCCCTGGACCCTCATGGTATGCTTATTATACAAAAATCTCCTTTGAACTCAGGAATGTAGGAGTGAGAAGGCACCTAACAAATGTTGAGTGGAGCCTGGGTGTTCTCGTGCAAGTGCTGAATCAGCACAGAAGCTGCTACCCTATCCTGATTGCATGGAGTTCTGTGATACATTTGTTTATTTTAACTCACTGTTAAAATTTTTTGAAGGGCACCAACTTCTGTGGAAATATATGAAGCAAAGATGTTATTGACCCTGAACCCCTATATCTTTATTTTTATTCCTGTAAGGTCACATGTCCTACCACCCATCCGATGAGTGAAACCTTCAGAACGAGGGCAATTTCTGCTGGAGCCAAGGCCCCGAAGTCACTTCCGGAAGCTGAATCAGGGTGCGGGTTGATCCATACTTTTATGCAGATTAATTCGCAAGGAAAATTTCTGTTAACCATCTTTAAATAAAAAAATCTATGCATAATCAGATATGTGTGTTGGGAAGATAACCTCATCCCACCAAAGTCTCTTTTTAGAAACTTCCCCTGAGCAACTACAAAGTGTAAATGTTGGTGATAATAATCAGTTCTCCATTTTTACTTTGGAAGCTGGGGCAGCTGAATCATACAGCTCAGTTTGTCAGGACATGGAAACAAGCGTGGTGAATGCTGTCCTTTCCTAGCCACAGCTTAGTTTTCTACCTTTGTTTTCTTTTTCTCCTGATTCACTCTTTTCTTTCTTTCTTTAACCCTGTTGTATTGTAACAAGCTTCTGCTGATCTGATCCATTTTCTAACAAAGTAGCATTCAAAAAAAGAGAGAACTTCCTTTATATGTAAGAAATGCAAATCTTTTTATAGTGTTATTTTTAAGAGCCTCAAGGCAGCATCATGATAACAAGATAATGTGAAAACCGTAGAGATAAATTGTGAATCCTTGTGAGCCCCAGGGTGGCTTTCACATATGAATCATACTTACTTCTCTGAGAGCTAGACAGACAGATAAGCCAGTGATTCAGAGTCAAGGAGCCCTGAGACTAAAGCTCTCCTCTACCCAACTGTTTTGGTTTGCTAAAGCTGCTGGACGTGCCAGAATGCAATACACCAGTAATGGGTTGGCTTTTACAACGGGGATTTATTTTTTTACAATTTACAGTTCTTAGTCTATGAAAATGTCCAACTCAACACATCAACAGGACAATACCTGAGCTCTGAATTCAGGCTCACAGAATCTGGGACGCCTCTGTGACATGGGAAGGCGCATGGCCAGCGTCTGCTGGTCCTTCTCTCCTGGGTTTTGCTGCTTTCAGCTTCTGGCTTTGGTGGCGTCCTCTGTTTTCTGTGGGTCCTCTCTAACCTTTCCAGGGCTTTTCTCTGTGAGCTTCTCTTAATTTCATCTCTTGGCTTCCGTATGTTTTACCCTCTTATAAAGAACTCCAGTACGAGGATTAAAACCCACCTTGAATGAGGTGGAGCACATCTCAGTTGAAATAACCTGATCAAGAGGTCTGCACCCACAGGAATGGGTTAAAAGAACATGACCTTCCCTGGGGCACATACAACTTCAAACTGTCACACCAACCCTGGCATGTTTTCAGTAGAACATGGATTTTTGAGAGTTGGGGAACACAGATTCACTGGAGAGGACAGCGGAAAGGGAAGAAGTACATTTCAGAGGGAAATGATCACCAGGCCACTTTCAAGGTATAACAATAGCTCATTACTGTTAACTGGTGAACTGGGCAGAGAAAAAAAATGGTCAGTTATATGGCATAATGTGTGATGTTCCTAAAGGACTGATTATTAACATTTTGAACTAGATATGCAGGCATCTTGGATTTACCAAGAGTTGCCCTTTGTTTTCTTCGTTGCTAGGGATTTTCATATGAATGTAAAGTAGAGGTATGAACACGTATCAGTCAGCACGTATCTTTAGCTGTCTTCACAGTGTGAAACCCCAGTGCCATGTCTCTCCTAGTGGCTCAAAAACACAGAGTCCAGAAGAACATACAGTGTAGCCTTTTGTGAAGGGTAACATTTCCATTCTACTTTATAACCCACAATGAATGCACAGAGGAGGGATTGCACAGTGGCTTCTGTACTCCATTCAGCTAATTCCCAGGCTCCTCAATGGACAGGAAGAGTCTTTCTTTAGACCCTTGAGGTCACTGAACTTTCACTTGGGATGTGCCTTTTCTTTGCTTTTCTCCTGTGACCCCTCACTCTCTTTACCTCATTTAGTTCTTTGAGTTGTACCCCAGATCCTGCCCTATCTTTTCTTTGACCTCTGGAGTTGGTAGCCAGTCCAGTATTAGAGTGAGTGGATGTGCATAATTTAGTTCATCTCCCTATTTTTGTTTATGTAGGTTTCTTCCAATTTTTGCTGTTATGAATAATGATCTGAGATACTTGTTTGTGCATCCAGTTTTTTTTCCATATTTTGGAATATGTTATTAAGCTATAATTTCATAAGTAGAATCCAAAAGTATGTAACATGAACCTTTTATTACTTTTGATTTGTATTGCTAAATTGCTTTTAAGAAAGTACAGGAAGAATTACAACACTGTTGGTAATTGATAATACCCGTGCTAACTTTGAGTTGTATGACTTTAGATGGCCTTTCTTAATTTAACAGAAAATGAATTACTAGTGCAGTTTGAAAGGGATTCCACCCATTACCTGCCTTCTTCCAGTGTCTATTTTCTGCCTTGCAATATCTAGAAAGTAAATACTGATTTCAAGGGGACCTGAGCATCCCAAAGACACTTTCCCTGACTAAAGCTGTTAATTTCTCACTTGTGCTGAGACTTAACCACAATCTAAGAATTCAACCACATA
This sequence comes from Choloepus didactylus, assembly GCF_015220235.1. Classification (NCBI taxonomy): domain Eukaryota; kingdom Metazoa; phylum Chordata; class Mammalia; order Pilosa; family Megalonychidae; genus Choloepus; species Choloepus didactylus. The sequence continues at coordinate 9,241,927 of NC_051311.1, read as the reverse complement.
TTTTCTAATTAAACTTAGGTGCTTGCTTTGATCACTTTGTGATTGGAAAGGTCAAAAATCATCAGTGGAAATAATTTGGAGGTGATGGAATCACTGTGCAATTAATATTCTTATCTTTTTTATTTTAGGTAATAGCACTTCTGTTCTTCAGAACTGCATCTTCAGGGAAAGCATATTGAATTCAATCTGTTGTGCGAATTATTTCAGCTAGAGAAGATACAGTATGTATGTAAAAGTGCATGTACAGACTGCAGATGATTTATTTTGGTCCTATAGCAGTCTTGGAAATAGAACTGAGTTTTATCTATAGCATTCTTCAGAACCAGGGCAGCTCTCAGTTCTTTATGGGGCAGTGATCCTTGGCTATGTCTAAATAAGGCCCATGCCTATAGCCAAAAGATGAAAAATTCCATTAATACACCACTTAATTTTTCCATAAATGGTTTGATCTGGAGTTTCTGGAAACGTGTGGATATTTTGGCTTAAAGATGCACCTGCTACAAGTCACAATGCCCTGTACAAGTGAAAAGGCTCTCAGGGACATCCCAGGTGGCCTCCCTCCGTGGGGGTGCAAATTTGTTCTGGGAAAACAATCACGATACTGCCAGGTGAGTCACTCTCCGAAGGGTGGGTGGATGTGGCTTCCACGTGCTGTCACCTTGTATATGTGACTCTGCTCCTTTTGTCCAGGAATCAGTTGAGCCAGCATTCTACCCAGAGTGGCCTTTATGGCCTGAACCACCCATTTTGGTGTGTGGCATTGTTGACAGCAATACCTTGTGTATGTGTGGACGCTCAGACTTGCTCCAGCTCATTTACCTTTCATTGGCTCATCCATACAATATCATCACAGCCCTCAGTTGGAAACCTGATCAGCTCCACTTCTAAGATATCTCAGTCTCCAACTTCTCCCCTCCACCCTTCTAGCTCAAATCTTTTTCATTCTTGCCTGGATGACTTTAAATGCCACCGAACTGGTGTTCCTTTGTACACTCCTGGTGGTACTACCACCCATTCTCCATGTCACAGCTGGGGTGAGATTTAAAAACCATAACTCACAACTCATCTCAGCCCTGCTTAAAATCCTCATTGTTTGCTGAAGTTCCTGGGAAAAACTTAAATGCCTTACTGTGACTCAAAGGCCAGGCGTGATCTACTCTTCCTGACGTCTCCATCCATGCTCTCCGTTGCACTCGGCCCTCCAGCCACGCCAGCCCCCCTCAGGTTCCTCCACACCCCAAACTCATCCTTCCCTGAGGACCCTAGCACTTGCTGATGCTTCCTTTTGAAAAGCTCTTTGTGTGGCTGAGTTCTTCTCATCCTTCAGGTTGTCGTTCAAATATCCCCAACCCGCAAGGACACTTGCCCCATCTCCAGTCCAAGAAGCCTGTCTGCAGCTCTGTTAAATCACACTGCCCTTTTAGAGCTGCTGTCACAGGCTGTACTTGTCTCACTGATCTATGTGTTTACTTTGATTATCTGACCACCCAGCAGAAGGAAACCACATGAGGGGAAAGACTTCATCTTTTTCACAACTGAATTCCCAACCCCTGCCAATGTCTGATACAGAATAGATCCTCAATAAATGTTTGCTAAATGAATATCTATTAGAACAGTACAACTATCCACATTCTTGGCATATTACAAAACTGGAATTCCTTTAGAAGATAAGGACTCATAACCGTGAAAGCGCAGAACTGGATAGAACCTCCTTCTGACTCCTTGTGCATCACACCTGCAGTAGCTCAGGACAGCCTGTGTTTTATATGCATTTCTTGCATTTCTTCTGCCACTAACTAGGGAGATCCTAAATTGTAGGGGCAATGTCTTCCATTTTTCTTTGATTCCAGTGTTCTAATTAAGATGTTTAGGAAAATGGGGAGGATGTTGCAGATGTTAAATAAATAATTTCTGCGTCATTGAGATTGATTCTGGCAGGAGGGATTTTGGCTGTCTAAGTACCCAGATACATGAATGCTTACCAGCATCCTGGGTGCCATGCACACTTGGGTTCCTTATCAGAATCCATAGGGAGAGGGATTCTCTTGCTACATGTTTGTTTGAAAACACCCTGAAGACGTCTGTAAAAAAAAGAAAAATGATCTGGGGAAACATCTCATCACCAGTGCTCTGATCTAACATGGAAGTATAATTTAGGCCCAGTTTCTACCTTTAAGTAATATTTTCTCTAAACAAGGTTATCAAAGAATAAACAGATCATTTTTCTTCTGGAATCTTTTTTCTCATCCAAACATTGCCATGCAAATTAAGTTTTACATCCATTTGTGAGTCATTTTCCCCTCTTTGACCTAGAGACTCCCCATCGTCTCCTGGTCTCCTCAGAGTTACTCACCCAGGTCTTGAGCATATTGAACACATATGCTATGGGTCACCTTGGACAGGCAAAACCAAGAGAGGATAATGGCAAAAGAAGCCTGTGTTAATTTTCCTAACCATTAGTAAGTGGTATGCATTAGCATTTCAGATATTTTCATGGACCTTTATGTTAGACTAATCAAATTTAAAATAGAAAGAATTCTTGAAATGATTCAGCCCAGTGGCCTCATAGATATATTAAATCCCCTTGGCTATGTCTCCACCATTGTTCATCCAGACTCTAGTTCACCACCTCTAGCCATGGGAACTGACTCTTGCCTGGGCTGCTCCATCTTTTGCACAGCATTAATTGTTAGAAAGTTAAGTCAAGTCTAAATTTTTGTTTGCTGGTTTGATTAGCACCTAACATGTTTTCATCCAGGTCCTCAATTGAATACTAAAGATCCAAGAAGGAACCACAGTGGTTAACATCTAGAGAACTCCAGAACCACTGGTGGAGACATGCCATGCTGTGCCCCACAGTCTTGTCGTAATGCTTGATGAGGAGACCATAGGAGCTTTGGCAATGTCTTATGGAAGTCAAGGAGTGCTGTGCACTGTCAAGACTCCTGGGTCACCTTCCCCAGTCTAGGAAGCATCAGTGACATCACGCTGCCCTCTGGCATCCTGGAAGAAAGCAATGCAACTGAGGACGCTCAGCCCAAGATAGGGCTTTGACAAAGAATTACATAGATTCGCTCTCCTTCTCCAACTGCAAAATTTTCAAAATTCCCTCAAGGTTCATCCACCTTTCATCTCCATAACCATGCAGAGTGTGATTGATAATCAGTGGAAGGCCTGATAATTCGACTTGCATCACAATTTGAGAGCTGTTCATTTTTGTTCATGCCATGCAGTGAGGCATCTTCTTTACCGGGGCTCTTGGCATTTGAGGCTGCAGAGTAGCTGTTCAATAGCACCAGGGAAAACACCAGCTGAATCTAAATCTCCCACTGTCTTCCCACTAAGGATATCAATTATGCCTGTATGCCTTCTCCCCAATATTCAGTATCCACAGACAAAATAAGTCCTACAATTAGGCAAATCCTGTATCTGCAATTTGGAGAGGTTACAGGATCCTAGTTGCTCAAAGGTTATAAAAAGAGCAATGTAAGGTCTCACTGGGTGGCCCCAGCCTTTAGTAGAGAACTGGAGGATTGCAGGGTTCCAAAAAGAACAAAAAGGAAAAAAAACACAGGCCAGGGAAACAAGGAGAGAAAGAACTTAGACCAAGATAGGCTGGCTGGGACCTTAAGCTGGGTGAGAACAGCTCACCTCAACTCTGTTGGAAGACCTCCTGTTTTAGCATACCACAACACTGTGCCATTTGTTTGTAACCATATTAAAAAGGAAATGAGGTTAGCCTCGCATGACTTACTTGTTCTAACTGAACCCATGCTGGCTGCTAATGATTGCTTTCTTTTTTAAATGCTCCCAAGCCATCTGTTTAATCATCTATTCTAGAATTTTGCCTGAGAAGAATCTCAATGCTTGTGAAGCAGAAAGATCCTTAGGCCCACGATCAGGAAATGTGGGTTCTTGCCCTAAGGAGCTGAATGCTGCCAGGCAAGCCCCTCACTCTGTCTCGTTCCATTTCTTCATCTCCAAAATGAGTGGGTCATACTAGAGCCCTCACACACTCTCTCAGCCAGGAATCCATGATTTCTCCATTATATTAGTCTGTAGTTCTGGAAATCTACTCTTTTTTTCTGTTGAAAATCAAGACCTTAACCATCATTTACAGTCTTAGAATATCTCTGTTTTCTGCATTCGGGATTCTGCGCTGTCTCTAACTTGTTATTTGACTGGGGCAGTTTATTACAATTCTATGGGTCTCGGTTACCTCACTTAAAAAATGAAGGGGTTTAATTGAGGACTGAAGGTTTGGTATGCTGAGCCCTCTCTCTCTCGGGGCTTGCCCTTATGAAGCTTGGAAGGAGAGGCTAAACCTGCTTATAATTATGCCTGAAAGTCTCCCCCTGAGTACCTCTTTGTTGCTCAGATGTGGCCCTCTCTCTAGCTAAGTCAACTTGGCGGGTGAACTCACTGCCCTCCCCCCTACGTGGGACCTGACTCCCAGGGGTGTAAATCTCCCTGGCAATGCAGGATATGAGTCCCGGGGATGAATCTGAACCTGACATCATGGAATTGAGAACATCTTCTTGATCAAAAGGGGGATACGAAATGAAAAGATACAAAGTTTCATGGGCTGAGAGATTTCAAGTGGAGTCGAGAGGTCACTCTGGTAGACATTCTTATGCACTATATATATAATCCTTTTTAGGTTTTAATGTATTGGAATAGCTAGAAGTAAATACCTGAAACTATCAAAATCCAAACCAGTAGCCTTGACTTTTGAAGATGATTGTGTAACTATGTACCTTATAAGGGGTGACAGTGTGATTGTGAAAACCTTGTGGATCACACTCCCTTTATCCAGTGTATGGATGGATGAGTAGAAGGAAAATGTTCAAAAATAGATTGGGGTGATGAATGCATAACTGAATGCTGGTACTGTGAACAGTTGATTGTACACCATGGATGATTATATGGGATGTGAATATATCTCAATAAAACTGAATTTAATTGGAAAAAAACTGAAGGGTTTTAAATCAGATGATTTCTAAATTTCTGAGTAAGAGCCCCTGATGCCCAGACAATATCTAATATCTAATATGGTTTCTGTGATCACATTCTTGGAGCAATCGTGTGTCTGATCCTAGAATATAGAAGCACAGACTTAGACGCTCAGGTTTGGGCAGAAAGCTTAGACATCACCAGCGAAACAATTTATTGGATATTCTTTAGAGTGGCCAGTTGCTATTTTTTTTTTTTTAACTTGCCTTGGATTGAAATTGATTTCTCATATCTAATTCACACTGAATTGTTTAAGGCTCTTTTCCCATTGAAAGGGAAGGTCTGATGCTTGGCCACTGCTAAGACAACATTTTCTTCTCACAGAATACCGCTGAGCTCTCAGGTTACTGGGGAAGCAATCTTTAAAGCTGCTTCTGCTTCTTTATTTCACAGGTAATGAATGCTTTGGGTCAAAGAGCTATTTTATCCTGACCTGATGGTGCCGTCTGACTCAGAGTAGATGATTCCCTCAGGAAGGTGTGCTTTTTGTCCTTTGACTAAAAACTAAAAATAGAGCCTTCAACACATCCTGGATTCCCAGCTCTCACATGCTGAAGAAACCTGGACACTTAGCATGGTTCCTGACAGCTTTAAAAGAGTCTCTGCATTCTTTTGGTTAAAATAAAGAATAAACAAATGTAAGTGCATCAGCCTGGAATATTGTTTCATTTGCTATATACCCTCTTATACCCAGTGAATTATATAACAAGAGCAGATTTTCTTTTCAAATTCATTTAAATGAAATTCTTTTCAAAGGTGACTCTAACCAGGTGTGGCCAGGGGAAGAGAGACTCCTGGTGAGCACATATATCCCCGTGAAGCACGCCTTTCTAATCATATCAGTGGGATGGAACTTCACTACTTACCTAGTCTGATTTTGTGTGGACAAATCGTTTGTCATCAGTCTCATTTCAGAAATAAGCCAATTGAGGCTTCCTGATTTTAGATGCTTTGCATAAAGTCATGGTTCTAAGGAATGGATGGGCCAGAACTGCCTCCAGCCTTCGTATCATCTGCTTTATGTTCCTTCCACGGCTGGGACGCTCCACTCCCCTCCGGCCACACGCACAAAATTACAGCACGTGTTAGGCGGAGGCCACGCAACCGCCTCGGTCTGTCCAGTTCCCAGTCGTCACCCCTTTCTGAATATCTCCTGTAGTTAATGTTTGTGACGCGTAATTCAGCCCCTTCCATCGCACTTAGGACTGCATATCCTGGTGAGGCTGCCTGTTTCCACAGACGCCTCCCTGGGCCCTCAGCGTAGGGTTGGGCCCGCTGCCGGGTAACTTGCTTAGTTCAGGAATGATAAGCTCCTGGGCCAGAAGAGACTTTCCCAGGCTGGAGTCGACAGCTGGGCCCCTCCAGCGCCTCTCACCAGCCGCCGTCAGCCCCGTGTGGTGCTCACGCGGGTGGATCACCACGTACCACTCGCATTCGTCAGGGATGCACCAAATCTCAGCAGTTGAAAGAGAAAAAGGAGTTATTATACCTAAATTAAGTCCCTTGAGACCCTTGAGTCTTGAGATGCTGGGTGATAAAATTCTATTTTTAAACTTTTCGCTGGAAAGGATTTCTCAGAGCCTCTCAAGGAATCATTGCATGATGGCGCGGTTGGGAAGTCAGACCACATTGCATTAAAAACCGTCTGACTGTTTTTGCTAATTAGCTGATGAATTCAGTCAAATAAGTCACAGTAATGGCTCATTAAATTTTAAAATATTCGGAGTGGGTTGACACACTCCGATAGCCAGTGTCTACTCCAAGTCGTCCTCAGTTCAGCTCCCGGGGATGCTCTGGGGCTGACTAGTGACGGTCCTGTGTTCTGACACGGGCAGGCTGCAGACACCTCGTTGCGTCTTGGACCCACCTGCCGGGGCAGATCAGGAGCCGGTGGGTGTGCTGCATTTCTTTGAAGAACTGGGGCATCAACATGTGGGGGTGGCAGCCATCAGGAACTTGCTTAGAAACGGCAGCCGCCCCTGTGCGCGCAGTATTCCACGGTCAGTCCTGACACCCCTGCATAAGGAAGAGGCCACGAGCGTGGTCTGGAGAATCATCTCGGCGGGCTCCGAGCAGGTCTCCAAACTTGTGCCCTTGTCTGATCTACTTGGAAACTGCTCCAGTGATCAAGTTATTGCCCCTCAGCTCCAAATTCATCCTTCTTCGCCCAGCTTGTGATGCCGGAGCTGGGCCCTGAAAACTTTCTCCTTGGTCAGCTAGAGCCATGTCGGTCACAGTCAGTGGAGGGTGGGGGGCACTGCACGAGGAAGGGGCTCCTCTGTCTCTTGCTCTCTCTCTGTCCCTGTCCTCCCCGCCTCCTTCCTCTGTCCCACTCTCCCTCCCTCCCAAGATTGCAGAATGGTATCCGCTGCAGCCATCATTTATTGAAAGCTTGCCGTGTGCTAGCACATATTAACTTCTTCACATATATTTCATTTGTCTTATAGCTAGCCTATAATGTTAGTTTTAGTATTCCCACTTAATAGATGAAATATCTGAGACTCATAGAGATGATGCCATATGCTCAAACTCATCCAATTAGTAACAGATTTTCTCAGGTCCATCTATTTCTCAAAGCTCAAGCTTTAATACCTTCATGCAAATATTTTTCTTGTCCTCCAGGCAACAGTGCTATTTATCCACAAAGAGATCAGAGAGGTCAGGTCTGTTTCCCACTTGTCCATACAATAAGATTGGGAATCCGCAGGTAATCAACCCTATACCAAAGTAAATGTAGCCACAGCTACAAAACCCAAAACAAGCTTCTCACCATGATCCATCAACCTTTAACTCAGACAAGGGCAGGTTCACCCTCAGTTACCTGGGCCTGGGCATTCCTCGTGCTCTGGAGGGTTCCATCACAGGAAGGTCATTGTGTCAGGTTCTCAACATCTTTTAGGGCAGTGGAACAAAATTTAACTTCCATGAGTTACACATTGATACAATCTAGAGAGATTCAAGGTAATAGAGAATTTGCTAAAGGTAAGTTGCAAATCTAGGAATAAATAATTCAAATAAGGGCCCTCAGGGAAGAATGGTTGCCACAGATGTGCTTCTGGGAAAATCAAGTATTAATTGCATTTTTTTAATAAAGCCTTTTTTTAATGCATTAGGGGTGCTGCCTATTTTCAAGAATTCCTGTCTTAATCCTTTTGCAAAACAAGTAAGCAATTCCTGAATTATATTGTATAAATCTAGATTTTCCTACATCAAACTTTAGTTTGCCTAAAGTGAGGTCCCCTGTGGCATTATAATTTTTCCTACCTAGATTCTAAAGACAAACTCCTCTTTCCAATCTCTACTATCAGCTACTTCCGTGACTTCTTTTGAATTTGGAAGCTCTAAAATTCTTGCCTTTTCAGTTTATGATCTGGTTGGTATTCACATAAAATGTCAAGCTGGTATTTCAGATAAAAGAAAGTAACATTTTATTTTCAACTTTCTCCCATACACAAGTTGATTCCTGCAGTAGCTGGAAATTCATTATCAAGAAAAGTAATTTTCACCTATTTAATAAACAACCATTCACTTTAGGGCTAAGAGTTGGGTTGGAGACAAAGGAGAGAAATGGGACATACGAGGCCACAGAAGACACAGTGAATCATGACCTACTCATCATTACTTAACATGGACAACACACTTATTTGCTTTGATGTTCAGTTTTACCCGCCACCACTCTTCAGGTGACTCCAAATTACCCCAGTAAATATTTTGCTTTTTTCCTTGCCTCTCTTTTTCTGCAGAAAATCATGAAAGGTCCTGTGGGCAAATTGACATACTAAATTGCACAAGGTAAAGCTTGTAACAGGCAAACTCACCCCATGGAAGTGGGAGTCATCTCTTTGAACTGTTCATGCTTTCATTCAAGTTATCTTGCTTTTGTACCTCAAATCCTTAAAATAACTCCATAACTCAGGTTAGTCCTTTTGCCCTTGCAGGATGTGTATGATTTGGAAGCAGTCAGGTTCCAGACACACCTGGGCTTCTGGAGGCAGAGGGAGTGGGAGGGAGACAAAGTTTCTTGAGGGCCAACTCTGTGCTAGGCCATCTACCTGCATGAGCTCGTTGAATCTTACAACAGAACCATACTAAGCACACTGGGAAGCAAAGAAATTGCTGTCAGTTGTTTGTGGGGGAGTTTAGAATTAGGGGTGTTTGTGGGGTCATTTGGGGTTGGGAGTTATTTCTATTTTGCAGAAGAGTGAGGAGTAGAGAGGTAACTTTGCCAAGAACTGAGGCCAAGTTATTCACTATTTCTGGGCTTTGTTCCTCTGCTGAGAAATGGAGATATAATTTTACCCACCCTGCAGAGTTATGGTGAGTTTAAATGGATTAATACACATAAGGTTCTTAGTGTAGCACTGACACGCTGGTGAGTACCATGTATGTGTTTGCCAGTTCCATTTTAATGCTGAGGAATGAAGAAGTCAAGTGTGATACAGCACTTTGTAGAGCTGTGATGTGATTTTATCTCAGGTGTAGACTCCAATACTGAAGTCCACATGTGCTCTACTGCACTCTGTGGATTCCTGATCAGCACCTTCTGACATCTGTCCCTGACCAAAGCTGTTGGTTTACATAATTATGACACATTTATTCATATTTCCTAATGAAAACACTTAAAATTTCAGGGGAACTAGAAGAAAATGACTAAGTACTCAACCCAGCCTCAGGAGAGAAAAGAAAAATCCTTGAAAAAAAGAATTATTACATAAATCATGGTTGGTGAACTACAGTGGAATTCATAGATCTTTTTGGGGGACTGACAAAAGTGTGTGTGTGTGTGTGTGTGTGTGTGTGTGTGTGTGTGTGTGTAAGCTAAGAGACTGAAGTATGGCAAGAATTTACTTTCAGGGACTCGAATGCCAAGATACCAGGAGAAATTACAAGTGCTTAATAAAAAAACCACACATTAGTGTAGTATTGCAGAGACAGTGATGCCATATCAAGGAAAAATATGGAAAACTTAGCAAAAGGCTTAAATGTGTCAGAAAAAGTGTCATCTCTCCAAAAAATAGCATGGAGATATGGAATCCAGGGAGGTAGAGGTAGAAACCCCTGGAGAACATAGTAGTGGGTAAAGCCTGAAATAAGTGAGGCCAACGGGTCCCCCAGAGAATTTTCAAGCACTCCCATTCAAGAACCCCTTCCCGTTCAGTGTTACCCAAAAAGTATTGCTAATTCCTAGCTTTCAACACTGAACTCAAAACTCATGGAAATCTCTTTAACATTCATTTCTGTAGTATATTTCAGTATTTGTGTAAGGAGTTTTTAAAATTAACATATTTTTTCTTTCGTATTTCTTTGCAAATTCCCATCTCCTTTGTGAGTCTGATACCTCCATTTGCCTAAAATGAGGGTAAGGATCAGGACTGTACAGCAGGAGTCTTAAAAGAAAGGGTTAATATTAAACTTCTGCTAGGATTTTGTAGCAAGACAATAGGGTTGCCTGCCTGGCTTTACATAGGGAAAGAGACTTTTCTAAATTATTTTGGCCTCAAGGATTTGGATCATAGAGTTTATTCCTTATAGGTTGAGAAGGTTCCCCTTTCACATATAAGTCAGTAGAAGAAAACATGACCTAGGGGAGGGGAAAACTTGAAGCCTACCGTCACAGTGTGGTGAGGATGTGGGAGAGAGAAAGGAGAGAGAGGGAGAATGAGGAGGTCAGATCCCAGGGTTCTGGGCTCAATCACCTGTTGTAGGAGAGGCTTTGGAAAACCCAGAGAGGTGTGGGGGTGTGTGTAAGAGAATATTTGGGTTAATGGCACACTTTCCCCGGCATTGGAGAAAATCTGCTTATGGGCAATTCCAGCACACCCAGGGTGATGGCAGGCAGGTGGTAGCAGAAGACAGAGGGTTGAGAGGAGTGGCTTTCCCGATCCCCAGGCCTCCACGTGCTGTGTCAGAGCCAGACTCCCTGTGTCTCGGTTAGGACACGGGCAGGTGCAGAGCCCTGGGGTCAGGAACACAAGGCTACAGGGCCAGGGATGTTAAATCTGGGGCAAATTTCTGGGAGTACAGGCTCTGGGACAGCAGTTGTACAGGTCTCAAAAGCCCATAAAGAGTTGCTCCTCTGCAATCACTGGACCAAGGAGCAAAGCAATAGGGCCATTTGGTAACAGTGATTAGAAAGCTCCAGAGAATACCAAATAGATGCAAGGACCCTGCTTCCCTCCACCACCGTGAGAACCTGACAAGGCCCTTCCAATACCCAGATGCTCAGGGTGGGGAGGAAAAAGAGGGGAGGGCCAAAATGGAACATCATTTACATAAAAGTTCATCATACCAAAGACAATCCCAAAAGAGAGCGAAAAGAGTGAATGTTTAAACAGAAAGAAAACTGCTTAAATTAGAAGAGACTAAAATCAATTAATTGGCAAATCTAAATTGTTTCTACTTCCTAGAGGGTGGAGGCCTGGGAAGACGATCAGCGCAATGCTAGAGAACAGAAACTTACATCTTCTTTGTGCATCTAAGCATAGAGTGAATTCTGCTTCAGTTTGTGCAAGTGTAGTTAATTCTTTATTATTATACATTGCCCTAGAACCCCCGTAAGCAAACCAAACGTTCTAAATGAACATGTAAATTTGAAAGTTGATGTTAAGGATAGTAACTTTATTTTCCATCTTTCAAAAGTGATTTTCTAGAGAGTTGCTTTAATTAGTCCTTTAGAATCACTTACAATGGAATTTGATTTACAAAACATTAGAATGTCTTACACACATCTTTTTATGAACTACGTCTCTGTTGAATTTGTTTCATGTTTGTTGGGTTGTAAACTTCTCGAGGGAAGAGAATAAATTTTCTTTCAGGGAGCACCATAAACCTCATAGTGATTTCCATGTAAATTTGGTGCTAGGAGTCCCCTTTTATCCACAGGGATATTACGGCTGTACATTGTAAAGAAGAGCTAGATGATTCTGTGCGCATTTGATAATAACACATGTAATTGTGCTATGGTGTCGTGATTCTTACAGACTTTGTTAAAGTTTCTGATTTGTGTTTTAGACTCTGTACTAAGGACTGCCGACCACCCCGTTTGTCGAGGTTACTTGTTGCTGCTAGCACTTGGTATGATTTTGCTCACCCCATTGCTACTAATCTCTGCACAATCCACAGTTACTCTTAATAATTTTTTTTGTTTTCCCTTTTGCTTCCTTTTTGTCTTTTTATTGCTCCTTTTCTGATACTTCTCAATTTGATGCTGCTAGACCCAGGCTGTACAGGCCTCATCAAGCTACCTCAGGTCTCTTCTTCACCCTGTGCCTTCTGTATTTTTAGCTTTTCCAGCATTTTTTGACTATTTGGCCACCAGTCATTATCAAGTGCTCATTTACTTCCAGGTTTGTAGCTGTTCTTGAACCCTGGGACTGTTGGAGCTCCCAGACATGGAAGACGTAAGTATTATTAAAAGAAAAAAAAAAAAAATCAAGAAGATTTAACCCAACAACTGTCAGACGAAGCTTAAAAAACAGTAAAGAAATCATGGAAATGAGAATAGATACTGAATATTTACTTCTATTTATGTTTGGAATGAAAATTAAGCATCTGGATTACTAGAATTGTGTTATTTTAAATGAATCCAAAAAAGTAAGCATACTAGTACTCCCTTGATAAAACTAAGGGAATGGGAATACGTAAGATTAGATCTTAGAATGTGGGGTTCTTTTAGGGAGACACACTGATTACTAAAATGCCTGTAAGAATTCCTATAACAATGAGCTCTGAGCTGAGTGGAAGAGAGATGCTATGTAAATGCCAGGTTATTTTTGTATCCTTGACACTTAAGATGCTCCAGAAAGGTCAAGCATCAGCCAAAGAGAAACGATTCTTGGGAATGCAAATGCATCCACCTGTAATGAACTAAACCGATTCATTTTGGAGGGAACTTACCAGGAATCTTGCAGGCAAGGTGGATGAGCAACAGTTGCAAATTTTTACTAAAATATTAATATCTTGACTATGTTTTAACACTCACAAATTAGCCTCAAGAGGATTCAAATCCTAATCCATAAAAAAACTTTCCATTCATTTGGCAGATCCGGGGATTGAATGCATTCAGAAAGAATAATAAGCTTGATTTGTCAAAGCTCAGTCCTCAGTTCGTAGAAGGCACTCAATAAAAACTCACTGAACCGACTTGGTTTGAAGGGAATGTTAGCTCATGGTGGAGAGCTGAGCTATGCATTACAAAGAAATCTTTCAAGCCAGGAGACAGACTGTCAGTTCACTATCTTCTTTCCTGAATTTAATATTGGAGAGAGTCTATCCTGGATCTACTGGAATTGTTTTGTTTGAATATTAATGTTGAATGACCATTTCTAGGAAAAAGTAGCATTATATCTTCACCATGAGGCCATGCTCAGTTCTCTTTCGGGATTTTTTGTTAGATTCTTGATTATAAACCTATGAAAGGATCATTCCTGAGAAGCTTTATGAGTTTTGACAAATTGCTCTGTTGGAAATTTTGTCTACAACCAACCAAAAGCACATGGCACCTGCTCCCAGCGAGGTGGCAGGATTGGTGCCTTATCTATTTCCAACTGCTCAGGGACAGGAGGAGATTATATCAGTGCAGTGTCATGAGAACATCTTGGACCAAGGAGACAGAACATACAGAAGCACAGAAACTTGGGCTTCAAAATGACTCAGATGCTGTTATTTTCAGTGCATGGCCTTCTGTGAAGCCAGTTCTAAGAGGGGACAGCCAGTCAAGTAAATTGGTTGCAGGTAGTCAGAAAAGTCACCTGTGACCTGCAATGTCTTAGTGGTGTCATAGCACTCGAAACTTCTTCATGAGAGGCAGATCCTTCAGTTTGGAACGCCTCTGTTGTTGCTGAGTGCCCTTGTACATTCAAAATTTTCTGCACACCCAAAACCCATCATTAGGAAGTTTACTCAGCGATTCAGATGCAAAATATCACTGAGTCCATAGGACCTGAGACAGCTGGTACATCCCAAGAGGAGACTCAAATCTAAATTTAATTGGACCTTCCTCTCATGTATTACCTCCAAGCAGCAGGTAGAGTGGATATGGGATATGGATATGGGGTATGGGATAACTCCTCATTAACGGAACGGTTTTCAGTCTATCCGATGCCATTTATAATTATTCTATTTATGGTACTGCCCCTTCCCTCCACACCTCCATAGTTAAAAGGACCAAAAAGAGGGTTAAAATTATGGCTTTTAAGCTACAGTTTGGTAAATAAACTGAACAGACTTTCTGTATTGGTCAGCTTTCCCTGGGTTATGTTGTGGTAACGAACGGCCCTAAAACCGGAGTGCCTCAAACAACAAAGCTTTAGATTTGGCTCATGTTACGTGTTGGCCGTGGAACAGCTGTGGTTTTTCCGGGCTCTGCTCAGCCCTGCTCCACACGTCTCTTTCATTCTGGGGTCTGGGCCGAAGGAGAAGTCTCAATATAGGACAAGCTCTTTTCAGGGCAGGGAGAAAACAACTAAGCCAGAGCCCCTCGAAGACTCGCAGAGCTTTTGCTTCAATGCGGCCCAGCATGAAGTCAACGGAAGGAAGTCCAGTCCCCCAGGAGGGCCCCGCACGCCACAGGGCGATGGGCTTTCTCAGAGAAAGTTGCAGATAAGTGGAAACCGTAATGGAGTCTACAACAGTCCACCTTTTGGGTCAGGGATATTAGCTTCTCTCCCTTCTGCAAGCAAAAAACACTCACTCACCCCTTCTCTGAGGAACTTGTAAAATCCTACTTAGTCACTGTCTCGAGTTAAAAGTCTGTGATCTCATGGCAGTTGCTATATTGGGTTCAGATAAGTTTTTCCTTGATCTAATGTTCTATGCACTAAAAATAAAAGTTATCTGCCCCCCTCCCACCCCTTCACAAAGGAAAACAGCCATAATCACGCACACTTGGAAAGGGGGGATTCGGGGGGAATCATAGAGCAGAGCACACAGCAGCCACTCACGTGGCGCAGGAAATATAAAATCCACGGGCAGATGTGAGGTGGCCTCTACCCTGCGGTGTGGACGCTCCCGGAACGAGAACTGGGTCTACTCTCTGCACGTGGCTTCCGTGTCCCACGAACTGAATGACCTTTGGCCCCACCCCTGGGCAGTCTTTCCTTTTCCACGATTCTCTTGGCTGCATCTGATTATGGCTTTGGACAATGTAGATTTCATAGAGGTGGAGAAGGTTTATTTCTGTCCATCGAAGGCTGCGGGCCCAAAGCTCATTTTACGCCTCAAACTGTCACAGTCTCTTTTCTTAAAGTAAACATACATCCATTTCCCTAGAAGCCTTGGTTGATGGCTGTTGGCCATAAATGTATAATTAATGCCCCTTTGTCTCTCAAAAATGCCCAGTTGAGGATGATAAACTATATTGTTACTCTGCTTTTATCTTATAAATATTTCTCAAAAACCCACCTGGCTTTTCACTCACTTCATGTCTTGTTCCAATAACCACATTCTTTTCAGGACAGGCTTTGCTCTCTGGATTAATTTGCTGGTGTGTTGCTGTTATCAGGCTTCCACGAGAGACCATGCCCTTATTTGCTTTTCCATGAGCCATTTATTTATTTGAAAGGATTCGCTGGGGGCCAGTGCAATTCAGTCTTAGAGCTTCGCACCCAGGCTGAAACTTAATTGACCCTTTGGCTCAAAACTTTTTAGTTTTAACTTTTAACAGTTGGAGTTGAGAAATAGTTCCACTTCCAACCCTGCAAGTCCCAGGATTTCTAGATTCACTACATCCCTTTCAATTCTCCTTGCAAACCAACAAATTCTTTTCTGAACTCATTTCTTTCTTGCAATATCTTGTCAAATGCAGCCGATGGCTACCAACTCACATTTTCAACATTCTGTTTTCTCAGTTTTTGTCTAAAGTTACAAGTTCATTAGAGACATCATCTGCATTTCAAATTATTACAGACAACGGTTTTACCAAAATTTTACCACTAAAAATGCCAACCTCTAATTATGGTTTCCTTGACTCATACCGTCTGGCCTTAAAGTCAAGGTCACATATTTTATGGGTTTGTTGATGCACAGCACATCGCCTCTTTGGTACCAATCTCTGTATCAGTCAGGTTTCTTTTAGGTTAGGATGTATTACAAACAACACCTACATTTCAGTGGCTTGCAATAAGAAAGGTTTCTCTCTCACTCTTGTTATGCATTGTCTGCAGCATGCCTGCAACACTACGCAGCTCTGCTCCACGTGTCTTCTTGACTGGAATCCAGGCTGAAGACGCAGCCACAATAAAAGACAGAAATATGAATGAACCTAGTTTGAACCTTTGGGCTCTGTGTCCTGGCCTAGGATGGCAGTAAGTATCCAGTCTATCCCAGATTTGCATTCTTGTGACAGAGAGAATAGAACTATTAAAGCTTCTGCTAAAACGTGGTGTGTGCCACGTCTGATCACCTTTCACGGGTCAGAGCAAGGCACACGGCCAATGTGTGTGGGGTGGGAAGTGCATCCTCCCCACTTGCCAGAGAGGCACTGTAAGCTGCATGGCAATGGGAAGCCATGGGACCTCCAAGGAGGGCAGCAGGTAACAGGACCATGATACAATCTCCCACATCTCCACATTTATATGGTCATACCCATCACGAAAAACTTGATAAAATATAAATTAGGAATCCTAACACTTTCTCTGTTAAAGCACAAAGGGATGAGGTAGAAAGTGGGGTTATTTTGGATTGGGGCAAATGATGTATGGTTCCTTGGGAAAAGAACCATCAATTCTAACACATAGTTCTAAAGAAAAAAAGTCCCCATAGATTTTAAAAATAAAACAAGTACAGAAACGTATGGCTTTACATGCACTATAAAATTAAGATATAATGAGAAATCTCTTTGATCATATGGGGGGTAAAGTATGAAGTGCCAGGGTCCAAAAGGGAAATTTGCAGCTGAAGGTCCAGTAGATACTGCACGTGAAGATGCATTAGTTAAGACTGGGTTCAGCTTCAGGTGAGAAAAGCAAAGTAAGTGGCTTAGAAAGATAGTTCATTTCTCCTTCACGTATTCAAAAACTCCAGGAAAGTAGTTCAGGGACGGTCTGGTGATGAGGTACACAGGATCCTTCTATTCAGTGCATTGTCATCCTCAACATGCAGATTTCACTTCGAGACCAAGATGACTGCTTGAGTTCCAATTGTCAGGAGCAAAAAAGGGCAGGATAAAAGGCATGCCTTCCCTTTATGGACACTTCCTGGAAGTTATACAAGCATTTTTGCTTAATCTTTTTGACTAGAACCTTGTCTATTTGATTACATCTAGCAGAAAGAGAGGCTGTGAACTGTAGTTTATTCTAAGGGCACTATGTGTGCAGCTAAAAACCCAGGATTAAATGGGGACATAGGAAATGTAATTAAAAACCTCAACTCATTTAAAATTAAGAGGGCTTTGGCTGACTTTTTTTTGCTTTGTTTTGTCTTACAAGATGGTTCTTCTATATTAATGGCAGCTATCAACACAGAGCTTCACTTCAGAGATTTTTCCCAGCTGCCTGTGGTACAGGCTCAAGCTGGCTCTGCTCAGAATTTTGTCACATCATATTTCTGCCTAGTATCTGGCCTGCCCTCCTTCTGGTCTTGCTGTTAGCTATGCTCCCACTAGCTGCTCTACTATTTTTATACACCCATCTCTTGTAAGAAAAAGGGTCAGCTATGGGCACATAAGTCCTGCCCCTTCACAATTGCGTACTGGAAGACTCCAACACTTGAAGGTCTGTGCTGATGATGTGGGTGCTATTGTGTGTTCTGGTTCTGGGCTAAATGGTCCAAAAAGTTGAGTGGCATTCATTTCAGCTGGAAACTAGGAAGGAATTCCAAGAAAAAATAAAATTTCCATTCTACATTTAACTTCCTTCTATCTGCTGCCCACTACACAGGTTTTCTTATTCTTCCTTAGGAAACACGATCAATGACTAATCTAGCCCAGGCTCTCCATGGGCCATCTTTGCTCTGTTCCCAATATTTTACTTACTCCTTAGGATCAAAGAATAACAAAATCTCTTCAATTAAACATTTGTTTATAAAACAACAACCACAACAAAAATATACTGCAAAGTGACCATGATGCATTTTTGTGACACTTGAGGGAAGATTTGCTTTTTTACTGTATAAAGAAGCAATGGGGGGTAATGAATATCTGTAGAGGTGTATGTGTCAAGTCTCAGGAAAATTAAAACAATTTTAAATTGATGCCATCCCTTCTTTTTAAATAAAGTGGAAAAATTGCAAGCAATAATGTGGAAAGGCAAAAAGTAGTATATGATTTATATTACGGATGCTATTTCTGATAAGTAACAACAGTCTACTCTTCAAACTGGCATTAAGCTGTGCACCAGAGGAGAATATGGTCTGTATTCTTGGGATCATTTTGGAAGAACTGGCATTTTCTTTTTTCCTATTTCTCATAAAACATAGACTATCTTTGGATTAATCATCCATACTAAATAGTTACGTTGTATACCTATCATGTTTGATTCTATTAACCTTCAGTATTGTAAAGAACTTTATTCATTTGATTCTGCACAAGTATCTTGGCCCCACTTCCAGTGCTATATGAAGGACACTAAGAACTACCTCTGCTTGGAAAAGGTGGACTCAATTCTCAGCAAGGACTGAGTCACAGTGAGAAACTGAGCAAGGAATAGGAGGCTGCAAGCAAACTGCTCACAAGCTTCTTCTAATTCAGGTCTTGACTCGAGCTCCATTTTGCTTCTGGAAGTAAATTTCCTATGACCGTTTTTGAGGATGTCAGAAAACTCTGTAATCATATTTTAGTACAAAATAGGTAAAAATTCAAGGCAGGGTTGGGGATTACTCACCACACTTCTGCTCTTCTTTCTTGTGTGTATTTTCTTTCTCTAACTGATTTTAAATTTGCCCAGTGTTTGGCGAGATGCTAACAAGTTGCTTAGCTCTAACCATCCTGGCAAAGCAATTTAGCGCATCCTAACCAAAAGTGAAACTTCACACACACACATGCACAAAAACACTAACAATCTTATAGTCATAGAACTAGAAAGGTCCTGAGATGTCATCTCATCCAAGCCCCTAGTTGTCCAGGTCAAGAAATGTAAATACAGAAAGTTGAAGAGACTTTCCCAAACCAAGTGTGGGAAAACCCAGTTTCAGAATCAAGTGGTAGCAGAACCCATGTTCAGAAACATGTGTTGGACTCCCTGTCAGCAATATTTACATTACTTGTATATGTTACAAAATATCTACATGAATTCTTCAAAAAGTCTTTTAAAATGTTCATGTCAATCTGGATCACCATGGATGAATTACGGATTGGTGGGAAGATCCTCCTCTCCCCAACTTACGTGTACAGGGAATATAGTTTTTAAATATGATCAGTAAAAGATAGAAACTGAATGAAAGCAAGGCTGCGCACAGAGCTAGAGGAGAGCCATGGCTCACTGTGGCTGCTCCACGGCTCCCTGGTTCCCTGACTACTGCGGTATGTTGCACAGTTGCTGGTGACTCTGCAAATGTAGTATGCTGTCAGAACCGAGAAAATAAGGGTTCTTTTGCATCGTTTCCAGGGGACATAGAAAGGAACAGTGTCTATTTGAGTAACAGCCTTTAGAGCTTTCTGGTATTCCAGCAAGTGGTTCCGTGACTTCAGCCTCCTGGCTCTTCATTGAGTGGTTCTGGAACTGAGCTTGTACCTAGGTGTTCTTGAATGACCCTACTTCCACAGGCCTCTCCTGCACTAGAAAGTTCTTCCCCTACAGGCCACTCCTTGCTGGGTCAATGCTTATTGATTTACATGTGTCTGATACTGAATTTGGTCCAGGGACCACAGGAATATACTCAAGTTTCTCAAGTTGCTATATGTGGGAATAGTCTAAAAATCAGGAGGCAAATCCGTTAAGTTACATTATTCACCATATGTGTTTATAGCTACTAGGCTTTAAGATGTAAACAAAGGAAATATACATTTTTCATGATCTTTTAATAGCAGCATTAAGAGGCAAAGTTATTTTTATATTTTCCCAATTATAAGCAAGTTATATGCATATATATATGCATACATATAACCTATATGTTTATATTCACATATGGAACATTTATAGGGTTATATGCACACTTCTGTTGATTTCTATATAACATGAGACATATGGGTGAGAAATTCTAAAGTCAGTCAAATTCCAGATAGGTTGTTCAAACTAATTATCCCATTTCCCAGAAACATCTGAAACATATCATCAGAATTTGTGTTTATGTGGATATTTTCCATAGAGTTCAAATAACTAAAAGCAAGTATCTAGAGCCTAATTAAATATTTATTCCTTTCGACATACAGAAAAATCCTTTATAGCTATAATAAACTCGGCCATGGTCCAAATTTTAATCTTCTTCTTCTTTATGGTGGCAATAAACACTTACCTCATAATGCCAGAGTGTTACAGCCAACATAGCTCAGTCGTCATCTGTGAATTTTCCAGAAACTGCCAAAATTTATATTGAAGACCAGTAGGTATTCAACATTTCAGAAACTGTGAAGCACACTTTCATTCAGCTTGTGTCAGAATTTCTCCTTCTTTTTAAGTGTATTTTAGACAACGATTAGTAATCAAAATTTTCAATTTGGCAAATATCTATTGAGCTCAGGGCAAAGTCCTCCGCTTGAGACTGGAGTCGATGAAGGAGTAAGGCAAATCCTTGGCTGCAAAGAACTCTTAATTCAACAGATAATTCAGAGGCAGAGGCAACTAAATTGCAGTTCAATGCACTAGCAGACATAAGCTAAGCCCTAAGGCAAGCACAGAGATGTTCCTTCCAACCCGGGGGCGTTAGGAAAGGTTTCCCAGAGGGAAAGGGCTTAGTGGGGCCTCGAAAAGGGTGAAGGAGTGAACATCCCAGCTTAATCCTGGCATCCGAGCATAACTGTTAATATTGCACTTTAACTCTAAAATGTTTTCTGCTTTGGACAATAAATTATATGATCTTCCTATTATTGAAGCTTAAATAAGATGTTGACAGGTGGAAGGAGGGGAAAGAACTTCAGGTGGACCAAACAGCAAGACAAAAGGCATGGGAATAAAATCCCATGGTATGTTTGGGGAAAGACTGTATAAAACCTGTCTCTTGTATGCACAAAAGAAATTTTTTTTTTCTTTTCTTTTCTATTGCTATTTGAACTGAAATTGGAGGATGTTCTAGAAGAACTGCCATGAACCTTCTATTTGCATATTTAGCTCTCATTTTTCATTCTAGGAATCTGACTACTGTGCAGCATAGACTTTTTCTTATATTTATCCCTACTTTCCATTTTAATTGGATGAGACAGTTTTATTTCTGACAAGTTCTATTTTCACATCACAGGAAGAGGGAAATTAAAAACAAATTCACGCATTTCATTATCTGCTTCTAACACTGAGTTACAACATACAATGTGCTCGAATTTGCCCTTGTATGCTCCAAGAAGCAAAACATCAAAAAAGAAAATAACCAAAATTGGAAAGATATTATTTCTGTCCTTCATAATTATTCAGAAGGAAAAGATGTAATGTGCTGAAATAATAAAGACAATTTTAGCTAACTTGTATTATTTTGGAACGATAGATTTATATATGACTTTTTGTTTGACAAAGTCTATTTCTGATAGAATCATTTCCACGAGGTATTTCTTAAGCAGTAAGTTTCTACATTTAGAATCAAGAAACAATGACCAGAATTGTGGGGGGATGGCAGAGTAGGGAGCTCCAGGAATCAGTCCCTCCACCAGAACAACCATTAAACAGGCAGGAATTGACTGAATCAACTACTTCAAAACTCAGGAGTCCAGTAGAACACTGTACAGCACCCAAGGAAAGAGCGGGAGGAGGTGGTAGATTATGGGAAATACTAGTAAACTGCTCTCTCTTCATGGTGGTTACCATCACCAGCTCCCATCCTCACGGCAGGCAGCAGGGGGGTCGGCCCTTGGAGTAGCTTGCTGGTGCTAGAAAGGGACATAAAAAACCAGTTCCTCAAGATCCAGCGGGAGGGGTGTGTGGTAATGTCAGTGATGAGAGCTGTCGATTATCTACTACGGATCCCTGGGAGCCCAGCTCTGAGTGAGGGCAACCATCATTCCAAACAACTCAGGACAAAGGGAGGGGAGGACCCTTGGAGATGGTAGGTTTCCTCAGAGCTGCGGAGGACAGTTGAAGGGCTGCATTTGCTGGGTAGGTCGAGAAAGTGCAACTCTGGGTAGCCATAGAAGAAGCTCCTGGTGCCTTCCTGGCCACTCCCTCATCCCCTTCCCAGGGCAATGTGGAGCCGGCTGGCACTCCCTTTGTGGGCGCCTTGCTTTGTTCCGGCTGGGAAAGACTGACTGGGAAAAACTCTCTGGCACGTCTCCCACCCCCAAGGCAAAAGCAGCTTGAAACAACATAAGCAGTGTAAGAAACTCAGGCAGATGGCCTGGGGCAAAGGCTTACTTGCTTTAAGTTCTGCAGTAGCACACAGGGAGAGGGAGATCATCTGTTTCCTGGGAAGTAGAGGAGGCATTCAAACTCTTGTAAACAGGGGAACTCCTAAGGATTCTAGCAAACACAAGCCCAGTACATGACACAGGCCCAGAAAAGATATGGAGGCCCTGCACTTTGCATTTACCTTGTACAGACTTTCCTGACAGAGAAGGCTGAACCCTGACAGAGAGCACCAGCCAATGCAAAGTCAATTTGCAAAGATGGAGAAAGGTGTTCTTTGCTTAAGTTTGCTTGCAAAGTAAACTATATTTTTAATACCCCTGACAATCAAGAGAATCCCTGTCATATTACCTGCTGGTTACAAACTCAAGAAACAGATATCTCAGGGA
Organism: Choloepus didactylus; assembly: GCF_015220235.1. Taxonomy (NCBI): domain Eukaryota; kingdom Metazoa; phylum Chordata; class Mammalia; order Pilosa; family Megalonychidae; genus Choloepus; species Choloepus didactylus. The sequence goes on along the minus strand of NC_051311.1, from coordinate 9,219,108 downwards.
ATAAATTCTAGAGTTAACATTTTTAAAATCTTTTGTGCAACAAAAGATTATGTGACAAACAACGAAACAGGAAAAGATAATGTAGCAGCCCCTGGCCTGATTAAAACAGGCCTATGGAACTTGCCATCGCATAGCAGTCTGTGTGACCTGGGCAGCTGACGTTTAACCTATCATCTTTCTAAACCAGTAGAGAGAAAATGGTAAATTAACCTTAAAATGTAACTTTAAAACGTGAAACAGGAAGTAAGCAGGGGGTGAGAACTCTTGATCTCACAAAGGAATGAGATGTAAATGTAAAGTCTGCATTCAGATTTGAATAAGCATTCGTCTATGGTCCCCAGAACTCCCACCATCAAGTGCTAATAGTTTACTTCCTTTTTGATCACCCCCCACCCCCATGTCACAAGACTCCATCCCCATGTTTGTACCCTTAGGAATGTCTTTGTCTCAAACCTTTATAACTGGCTTGCCATCCTCTTTAATCATGCAGTCAACTGCCCTGAGAATGTGGTACCTGCCTGGCGTGAGAGAACCATTATGATCTCTATACTGACTTCCCCACCCTGTAGGTAAGCCCTGAATAAAAGCTCACATCTCAGAATTGTCTGGTGTCTTCTTTGACCTCTGGACTGGTAAAGCCCTCATGGGCTATGACAGATGGCCCATCGAAAGGAAGAGGATAAAAATCCAGAACATATTGATGAAAAAGACCAGACTATGGACATACCAGACAACAACTGTTAGAAAATACAGAGAAAGAATTAAAGGAAAACAATGAATGAACAATATGAGAATCTCAATAAAGAGAAATAAATGTTTTAAAGGGACCAAACGGAACTGCTAGAGTTAAAGAGAAAGAAATTTTTTAAAGGAACCAAACAGAACTACTAGAGTTGAAGACCACAATAACTGAAAAGAAAAATTCCCAGGAGGATTTCAACAGAAGACTGGAACTGTCAAAAGAAGGAATCAGTGGATTCGAAGACAAGACAATTGAAATGAGTCAGGCTGAGGAGTAGAAAGAGAAAAGAAGTATAAAAAGAGAAAATTACCTAAGAGACCTCAGAGACACCATCAACTGCACCAATACAGACATTATGGGAGTCTGAGAAGGAGAAGAAAGAGAGAAAGGGGCAGAGGAATATTTGAAGAAATTATGACAGAAAACTTTCCAAACTTAGTAAAAGATGTGAATATGCCCATCCAAGAAGTCAAAAGAACTCCAAACAGGATGAACTTTAAGAAAAATACAACCTATCACATACTGATCAAACTTTAGATTGCAAAGGACAAAGAGGGAATTCTGAAAGCTGCAAGAGAGAAGCAATGTGCTATGTACAAGGGAGTCCCAATTAGACTGAGTACCAATTTCTCATCAGCAACTGTGGAGGCAAGAAGGCAGTGGGTTGAAATACTTAAAGTGTTGAAAGAAAACACTTACCAACCAAGAATTCTGTATCTGGTGAGATTTTCTTTCAAAAATGAGGTGAGTTTAAGATATTCCCACATAAACAAAAGCTGAGGGAGCTCATCATCATTAGACCTGCCCTATAAGCAATGCTGAAAGGACTTCTCCAGATTGAAAGGAAAGGAAGCTAGACAGTGGTTCAGGGTAGCATAAAGAAATAAAGACCTCTGGTAAAGGTAACCATTTGTGTAATTATAAATACCAGTAGTATTGTATTGTATTTTTGTGTGAGTCTCCACTTCTTATTTCCTACAGGTGCCAAAATGTAAATGCATAAAAAGTACTAATAAATCCATGGTTTTATACATTCAATGAACAAAGCTATAATTTGTAATGGGCAAAAAAGGTGGGGGGAGGGAGGGGACTAGGAAAGTGTATGTGTATGCTATTGAAGTTAAGTTGGTGTCAAATCAGTATAATTGTTTTATATTTAGAATGTTAAATTTTAACCCACAAGTAAAATATATGAAAAATATATCTATATAAAAATGAGAAGAGACTTCATATGGTACAAGGCTAAAAATCAAATAAATATGTAAACAGGCATTAATGAAAGAACTGAGGGACAAAAGGGGATGGGACTTACAAAGACTAAATAGCAAAGTGGCAGAAGAAAGTCCTGCATTATTGGTAGTGACTTTAAATATAAGTGGATTAAACCATCCAGTCAAAAGGAAGGACCTGGCAGAAAGGATAAAAAAGTATGATGCAACAATAAGCTGTTTACAAGAGACTCATCCTATATTTAAAGACATAAGTAGGTTGAAAGTAAAGGGCTTGAAAAAATATACCAGGCAAGTAGTAACTGAAAGTGAACTGGAGTAGCTATACTACTACCAGATAAAACAGACTAAGTAAAAAACTGTTATGAGGGACAAAGATAGTCATTATCTACAGATAAAGGGGTCAATTCAAAAGAAGATGCAACAATTATAAATATATATGCACCTAACAGCAGAGCCCCCAAAATATATGAAGCAAATATTGACAGATTTGAAAGGAGAAATAGATGGTTCTACATTAATAGTAGGAAACTTTAATAAACCACTTTCAATAATGGATAGAACATCTTGTCAGAAGATCAGTAAGGAAATACAAGACTTGAATGATACTCTAAGCCAACTAGACCTAACAGACATATGTAGAACACTCCACCCCAAAACAACAGAATACACATTCTTGAGTGTACATGAATCACTCTCCAGAATAGACTGTATCTTAGGGCACCAAAAAAGTCCCAATAAATCAAAAAATATTTAAATCCTACAATGTATCTTCCCCAACTACAATGGAATGAAGTTAGAAATAAATATCAGAGAGAGAAATTGAAACTGTGAAAATTAAAGAATGCACTCTTAAACAACCAATGGGTTAAAGAGGAAATCACATGGAAATTAGGAAACATCTTGAGAATGGAAATGAAAATACAACATCCCAAAACTTATGGGATGCAACAAAGGCAGTTCTGGGAGGGACATTTATAGTATTAAATACTTACATTAAAAAAGACCAAAGATTTCAAATCAGAGACCTAACCTCAAAACTGGAAGAACTAGAAAAAGAAGAGCAAACTAAATCCAACATAAGAAGAAGGAAGGGAATAACAAAGATTAGAGCAGATAAAATAAATAGAGAATAAACAAATAATATAGAGAATCAACAAAACCAAGAGTTGGTTCTTTGAAAAGATAATAAAATTGACAAGCCTTTAGCTAGACTGATGAAGAAAAAAAGGGAAGGTAAAAATAACTAAAACGAGGAACGAAAAGGGGGACATTACAACCAACCTTGCTGAAATAAAAGGGACTATAAGAGGAGTCTATGAAAAACTCTATGCCAACAAATTAGATAATCTAGATGAAATGGGCAAATTCCTGGACACAAACTACCTACACTGACTCAAGAAGAAATAGAAGATTTCAACAAACCAAAAATTAGTAGAGATTGAAGTAGTCATCATAAATCTCCTAACAAAGAACAGCCCAAGACCAGATAGCTTCACTGGGCAATCTTAATGAACATTCCAAGAAGAATTAACACAAATCTGCTCAAACTCTTCCAAAAAACTGAAGAGAAGGGAACACTTCCTCACTCATTCTATGAAGCCCAAATTACCCTCATATCAAAGCCAGATAAAGAGTCTAGAAATAAAGAGAATTACAGACCAGTGCCTCTTAGGAAGATAGAAGCAAAATCCTCAGCAAAAGACTAGCAAACAGAATCTAACAGTACAATAAAAGAATTATATAAAAATCCCATGATGAAGTAGGATTTATCCCAGGTATGCAAGTGTCATTCAACATAAAAAAATTAATTAATGCAATACACCACATTAACAGAATAAAGGTAACAAACACCACATGATCATCGATTGATGCAGAAGAGGCATTTGACAAAAGCCAGCACCACTTACTGATAAAAACACTTAGAAAACCAGAAATAGAAGGACACTTCTTCAACATGAAAAAGGCCTTATATGAAAAACCCATAGCTAGTCATACCTAATGGTGAAAGACGGAAAACTTTCCCTCTAAGATCTGGAACAATACAAGGATGCACACTGTCACCACTGTTATCAACATTATACTGGAAGTTCTAGTCTAGCAATCAGGCAAGAAAGAGAAGTCAGAGGCATCCAAATTGGAAAGGAAGAAGTAAAACTTTCCCTATTTGCTAATAACGTGATCCTATATCCAGAAAATCCTGAAAAATCCACAAGAAAGCTCCTAAAGCTAATATATGAGTTCATCAAAGTGGTGGGGTTCAAGATCAGCATCCAAAAATCAGTAGTGCTTCTATTCACTAGTACTGAACAAACAGGAGAAGAAATAAAGAGAAAAATTCCATTTAAAATAGCAACTAGAAGAATTAAATATTTAGGAATAAATCTAAGTATGTAAAGGACTTGTGCACAGAAAAAGCAAAACATTGCTAATATAAATTTTTAAAAAAACCTAAATGAATGGAAGGATATTCTGTGTTCATGGATTGGAAAACAACAATTGTTAAAATGTCAATTCTATCCAAAGCAACTTATAGATTCAACACAATCGCAATCAAAATTCCAACAACCTTCTTTGCAGGATTGGAAAAACCAATTATCAAATTTATATGGAAGGGTAAGGGGCCCCAAATACTGAAAGCCATCTTGGAAAAGAAGAATGAAATTGGAGAATTTACACTTCCCATTCTTAAAATTTATTACAAAGCCACAGGAATCAAAACAGTGTGGTACTGGAACAAGGACAGCTGTATAGAACAATGGAATGAACTGAGAGCTCAGAAATAAATCTTCACATTTATGGCTGACATATTTTTGACAAGGGGACAAAGACCACTGAATCGGGAAAGAATCATCTCTTCAACAGGTGGTGCCAGGGAAACAGGATCTCCATTTGCAATAGAATGAAGGAGGATTCCTACCCCACACCATATACAAAAACCAACTCAAAATGAATCAAAGACCTAAATATAAGAGCCAGAACTATAAAACTCCTAGAAGAAAATGTGGGGAAGCATCTTTGGGCCTTGTGTTAGTCAACAGTTTCTTAGACTTTCCACCCAAAACACAAGCAACAACAGAAAAAATAGACAAATAGGACATAATCAAGATAGAAACTTTTGTGCCTCACAGGGATTTATTATGAAAATAAGATTATAAGCTACACAATGGTAGGAAATATTTAGAAATCACATATCCAGTAAGGGTTTAATGTCCAGAATATAAAAAGCAACACTTCAACTGAACCACAAAAAGACAAACAACCCAATTTAAAAATGGGCAAAAGATTTGAATAGACATTTCTCCAAAGGATATATACAAATGGCCAAAAAGCACATGAAAAGATATTCAACATCATTATATCTTGCAGGGAAATGTAAATAAAACCACAGTGAGATACCATCTCAAACCCATTAGAACTGCTACTATGAAAAAAATAGAAAAATACAAGTGTTGGAAAGGATGTGGGGAAACAGTAACACTCATTCATTGCTGGTGGGAATGTAAAATGGTGCAGTGGCTGTAGAAGACAGTTTGGCAGTTCCTCAGAAAGTTAAGTATAGAATTACCGTATGACCTGGCAATCCCACTTCTAGGTATATACTCAAAGAAATGGAAAGCAGGGTCTCAAACAGATATTTGCACATTGATATTCATGGAAGCATTATTCATAATTGTCAAAGTATGGTAGTAACCCAAGTGTACATAAACTGAAGACTTGATAAACAAAAGACGGTATAAACACTCAAACTAAAATTATTCAGGTATAAAAAGAAATGAAGTTCTGATATATGTGACAAGAAGGATGAACCTTGAAGACATCATATTTGGTGAAATAAGCCAGAAAGAACAGAACAAATACTGTATGATCTCATTGATTTGAAATAATTACAATAAGCAAACTCATAATCAGATACCAGAACATAGATTACCAGGGGATGGGGTGGGGTGGGGAACAGGGAGTTAAGGCTTAAAACGTACACAGCTTCTGTTTAGGATGATGGAAAAGTTTTGTTAATGGATGGTGGTGGTGGTAGCACAACATGTAATTAATAGCACTGAATTATATATTTGGATGTGGTTAAAAGGGGAAACTTTAAGTTGTATAATTTAAAAGAATAAAAATAAAAATTTAAAAGAAAATCCATGGAACTGTACAACACAAACAGGGAACCTTAACTTAAACCATAGACTATAGTTAATAGTACAATTATAAAAATGTGCTTTCCACAATTGTAACAAAGGAGCCACACCAATGCAAGTTGTTATTAATTGAGTGGTATATGGGAACTCTGTATTTTATGAATGATTTTTCTGCAAACCCACAACTTCTCTAATAAAAAAGAAACAATTAATAGTATTATGCATATATATAGAAAAATAATATAGTCAACAACTAAGCATTCTAACAATAACTGAAAAGACTATCTTCCTTACCGCACAGAAAGCACGAGCTGTTAATTCCCAAACATTTTCATCTGTCTTTTAGGGTTTTTCAAAGAGCTGAAACCATTAATTCTATGTGTACGTTCCAAGAGTATATAGAAATTGGAATATCCACTGTATAAAGAGATGGGAAGGGAAATCACTGTAAGGCATTTAATGGAAAGATAAGTGCAGGTATAGGGTGGGGCAACCAGCTACGCCTGCCTTCCTCTAAGAACACCTTCAGGGAGTTACCACTTCCGGATATGAGTATTTGTCTACACCGCAGCAGCTTCCTCTCTCCCAGCCCAGCTTAGTATCAAGGTTCCCACAGCATGACCCTGGGATGCTATTCCATAGCTCTTCTCCTAAGCAGATGACAGGAGGTCTACACATCTTCGAATATGGCTTTTACAACTTTTGAAATTAACTGAAATGTTAACAAATTTAGAAGGAACATTCATATTTGATGAAATTATCTAATTATTCTGATTTCAAATGATCCTAACAAAACAATAAAACCACTTGAAGATACCATGCTGATGAAACCACCAATACTCTTTTCTCTCCTTAGGCCCTTGCCTCCTCTCATCTGGACTCTTGCACTAGTCTCCCAACTAGTCTAGCTGCCTCTCATCTCCAGTCCCCTTCTGGGCTACTCCCAAAATGATCCTTCCAATGTATTACTTGGTTACTCCCCTGTCTGAAAGCTATTGGGAGCCCCCATACCACAGGATAGGGCTGCAGCTCCCCTACAGCACGGCGGGCGAAGCTGAACACAATGACCTCCCCAGCCTTGCACACTGTCCCTTTCACACCTGACCCCTGTGCAGAGTTTCAGCCTGGTGGACTCTGACTCTCTGAATCCTTCCATGACACCTGACTTGGTCACGTCTTCCCGGGTGCTGCCATAGCAGTGGCTGCACACTTTGATGGCCCTGAGTGGTTTTGGTCTTGCTAATCTTGTTCAACTTTGTATCATCGATTAGCAGATTGCCTGGTACGTGTACTGAATAACTAAATAAATCAAGGTAGTTGAATTAGCTCCCATTTGGGGGGAGGTTTCTTAAATCAACATCAATAGTTCTGATAGATTTTGTTGACTCCAAAAGGATTATCTGCATGTTTGAATTCTTGTCTGCTAATCACATATTCCTGTAAACAGGCAGGATATGAGGACGCCTGTGTACAGGCATACCAAAATCAAGGATCCATATGGAAGTCTTCCAAAGTTGGTTAGATGAAATAAATTCAGTTTTTGGTAGTTGAACACACACATCACCACACATTGCTTTCATATAAATATGCTTTATTGCAGAGAAGTTATAATTATTTACATGCTGCAACACATCACAACATAAAGTTACCAAATATTTCATGGTGGGATGCTGTAGGTTTCAGATAATAGTTTCAGAGGAACCACGGGTTAAGTGAAGAGACTTACAGCTTTATTGACTCTACAACTCTCAGTTGCTAAATGCTAGAAGTCAAAGGCAGTGTTTTTTCAATCCTACCTGTCATCACTTGCATGCAGTAACCTAGGAAGCAAATACAAGAGAACTGTCGAGTTTCAAATCCATATTGCCACCAAAGTTTACAATGGGTTGAATTATAATTCATGTCTTAAAGCATTTAATTCTTGCATAAAATATACAGACCTATTAAGATTGGTATAAATCTACTTATTTATAAACCCTGGCTTAAAAACAAGGACAGGATGCAGCCTGCACATGCATTGAGAAGGACAACCTAGCACGTGTTTGTGAGGTTAATAGTGTTTATTCACTTTCTTGTGGTTGTGAAGCTGGTAAAAGAGACTCAAAAATTGCAGATTTAAACTTGTCTTGGTGGTAAGCAATGGCAATGAAACTCTAGGAAAGGCCCTAGGCACGCTCACTGATTTATGCTGGTGCAGGATTCTCTGTGGACTGTAAGTAGACTGTCACTAAGGTACAATTAGGCAGGTCTTCTTTAAGTCACATCTCTGGCAAGATCATCCTGAGGTGCAATGAAAGTCATTGAAGCTTGACTGCTTATTTCTCAAAAAGTGAACAGAGTGCTAATGACACAATTAGATGGGTCTAGAAACTCCAAGCCAAATTAACAAATATGCCTTAGAATAATATCCAAGGTCATCAAATAGATAAGCTTTACCTGATAAGGAAAGGAAGAAACAGAAGTGAATGAAACACACAAAGCCGCAGTTCTGTCTCTTCAAACCTATCTCATCAACCTGAGTAACGCATAAAGCAAGCACGTGGGTGAGGAAGAATTACGCACAGCCTTGCAAAATAGCGAACTGCTCACTTACCTGAACAAAAATCACTGAGAAGATTGTGATGATGGATAAGGAGAATTTCTAGTTTTACCTTCCACTGAGTATAATCTTCTCCAAGAACAGCCCTGTGTCTACCTTCTGATTCCCTCTTTGCATCTTTTATCCTAGCAAGTTCTCCTTTGCCCCTCATGAAGTGAAGGCTGGTCTTTTGGGTTGTAAATGCCCTGGCCAAAAAAGCTGATGATACTTCAGTGATGAGTGAGAGAGAAAGGAAAGTCTGGATTCTGTTTTGAAGCAACTCATTTTTAAATAAAATGAGACTGAGCTTTGGCATGAAATTTCATTGTATGATCACATCAGTGGGGCTAAGTCAGCAGCTTAGGATTTTCATGCCAAGTGATCAGTGTGGAAGGCAATAAGTTTTATAAAATATGCTTTGGGGGCTGTTTTGCCTTGCAAATGAAACTTAGGTTTTAATTTTGAGCCAGGTGGCAATTTGAAGGATTCGTAAGTTTCACAGGGCTTGGGAGAATGAAGAGCTCAAAACACTGAGGTTTTGAATAATTCAAGCTATAAGCCTCTTTGGTATTTGAGCCCAGAAAATTCTAACCCTAGCTGAAGCAATGAATAGGAGCTTATGAGAATAAATAGTTTAAGGTAATTTAAAATATATATTTAGTGTGCATAATAAAAATATATCCATACAGTGATCTTGATGCTACCAAAACTTTTCTCTTTAGAAAAATAATCCCTTGAAAGTGCTGCCAAGAGCTACCTTTCTGTCTTTGTTTTCAAAGGCAAAATTCCCTGGCTCTGTAGTACTGCTGTTAATTCTCATGTCATTCCTAGGGACTTCCCTTTACAATTGAAATAATAATCCACAGCATATTTTTCTCATTCTTAGCTTCTTCCTTAGGAAATGCTGCTAAGTATGAAATACTGAAAGAGTTAAAAGGGATAATAAATTGGAATGAAGGTGTTGTCTCTGATCTTTAACAAACAGTGGATAAGTTGTCCTTAGCTTATTGAGACTTATGACTAAGTAGGACCACTTGATCTCCAATATTAATGAAGCATCTGAGTCCTAACAAGAAGTGCAAAACGAGTAACTTAGCCGGCATAAAACCCTGCTGAAGACAGTATAACAAATCGTGATGTGAAATAATAGAGTCAAATCCAAATTTACAATACATTAAACCACAGCCAAAACTAAAAGTTTTTTTTTTTTTTTTTAAATCATAAGAGTTATGGCCTCCCAAGAGAAAGCTTGCTGTACTTCAAGAACCAACTAAAGTTGATAGAGAGCAGATATTCTGTAAGTTGCAATAACAATTGAGTAGCTGCAGATTGCATAAATGTATTGGGTCACATAATATCAAAGTTATTTGCAAAAATTACACAATCTGGAATGCTTTATATGAGATACAACAATGTACTGAAACACACATTTATAAGAAAATGAGAGCAATCATTAATAAAAAAGGGATTTGGGATGCATTAGGTTAGCAGTGCTATCAAGATTAAATAGATAAAGTGAGAGTTCTTTTCAGAATTCCAGTCCTATTCGTCTGCAACTTTTCCTTCTGGTTTGCTTGCTTAGGATCCTCAAAGCCCTGTGGGTAATTATCGATCAGGGGCAGACTCGAAGCTCTTTCTCTTGCACCTGCTGCCAAGCAATCATTTCCTGCACCACCAGGGGAATGACTTTTCTCGCCCGAGTCTGACCTCTCCAGGGAACCCCAGGTGCCCCCTCCGCTCCTAGCCCTCTTCCACCCCTTGCCTTTGACCTCACCTCATTATCTGTCACATCTCCCTTGACTGAAAACTACTCCTTGGGAATTTTTGATCCTTGCATCTTCTTTTATAAAGAATCTGGGCTTTCTTCCTTCTCCTTGGCTTTCTGGGGACACTACACTTTCAAAGTTTCCCAGACCTCTTATTTCTGAGGCTCTGCTAACTTATTTGCATTTAATGCAGAAGAAGCAGATAAAGCTACACTTCTTTCAGAAATTGGTTGATCTGGGGACTCAAACTCCCAAGGGCACACCTCAACCCGTGAGGTCAGAGGTCGCTGAAAGCTATTACTCGAGTTACAGGGGCCAGGCACATTTTCCTCAGGGGAAGATGTCTTTTTCTCCCGGTTTCCTTTTTGTTTGAGGTTTCCATTCTCTACTTTCGGTGCTGCAGCATTGGGGGGCCGCTCTGCCTCTTGCTCAGCACACACACTGGCTGCATAATGCTGGCCGGTGTTCTCGTCTTTAGCTCTCCCTGGGAGAACCTGAGATTTGGAGACCAAATGCTTCTCGTCTTCAAAAAGCGACGGCCCCCGGCTCTCCCAAGGGCCTGCCTCAGCCTTCCCCGTGCTCAGCTGACTGGACTGCTGGCATCCTTCAGAGGCCTTGGCCTTGTGATGAGATTTTTCCTTTAAGGAAAAAGTTGGGTTTTTATCCATTTTGGAAGCTGCAATAGACACATGTTTTTGAGTTTTCGATTCTAAAGGCACCAGGCCAGGGGTCATGTCATAAATCTCCCAAGGACACACTTCCCCTATGTCAAAGTTGTCCATCTGCGTGGCGCCCGAGATCATGTCAGAATTGGCAGTGGAGGGGTTGGCCCTCTGTTGTTTCATAATTCCAGATTTCTGAGGTTTTCTTGGCTCCTCCCAATTATTGGAGCTTAGGGGGACAGATTCTTTCATCTCTGCATTCTCTGCATTTGAGTAGTTTCTGAATGTCTCTTTATCCTTTGGCAGGGGTTTCTGGGATTTAGCATGTTCTTCCATGCCCGACACATGGGATTTCCCAGCCAATCCAAGAGTCTTCTCCTTGGCACTTGCTATGACGCTGAGAGACTTCTGCAACATGGACGTTCTCGGGTGCCCAGGCTTCTTCTCGGAGCTGAGGTTGTGAGCACTTGCTGACTTGCACACCAGAGGCACTGACTCTGCAGACTCGGCCTCACAGTTTTCTTTCAGGTTTTGTGTTGGTGTTTTGCCCGGCAGAGACTCCAGTGTGGAGTTCTCTGTGGCCTCTTCCTGGCTCTCTGTTGCTAAGCTATTGGAGTCTTCCGTCTGGTCTCTTACGTGGTCATAAGTGCTGTGGGATTTCTTCAGTGAGAAGACACGGTTTTTCAGAGACTCCTCCCTGGGTTTCCCGGCGTTACCTGAAGACTCCTGTGGGTTCTTCCTAATGAGGGCTGGGCCTCTGGCTGGGCCATGGTCTGCAGCCTCCTTGTCGTCTTTGGAACACTGCCTGCTGACCGTCTCCGGGATCTCGGTGATGCGTCTCATGATGGAACGGCCCAAGCCCTTCTTAGAGCACCGTTTTTTCTGGAGGTGGGGATTATTCGTGATCATCTTCTTCCTTTTGTATATTTCCAGTTGGGCGTACAGTTTCTTCAGCTCATCCTGCCAGAACAAAAGCACATTCAAAGGGATGTAGAATTTGGAGTTTTAGCTAGATAATATTGCTAAAAGTTATTTGAATTCAGTGAGCCTGAGCTTTTTTAGGGCAACTTCTCTACAGTTTTCTAACATCTGTACTCATCCACTTTCTCCTCATTCCTGCTTTCTGATTATTTTGGGTTTTGTTTCACATAGCGTTTGGACTTGAAGACATGAACTCATGCATTCTACCCTTGCTTCATGGGGCAAGCACTTTGAACTTGCATGTTGTGTGGACCAGACTGAGCCTGGACCTTAACAAAGCACAGCTCATCCCCTACTGATGAACCACATCCCTGCATGATGTTGGAAGCACTGTAGCACTGATAAAGCTACTGATGTTAGGTAAGGGTTAGGGGACAATAGACCACAAAATCCTAAAAGCATCTTCTTCCTCCAAATGCTGATTCATCACCAAAGATTATTTTAAATATCCTGGGCTCTTTGCTCACAGATCTTATCATGCCTTTCCATCAGCAAGTGGTCACAAGCAAGTATTATGGAGCGTGAATAATCAGCCAACACTATCAAAGTTGGCCAGGCCACTTTAAGAGCTGAAATAACCTGTGCATTCTAATTTATACCAGGATTATACATTTTAGAACTGGATTAACTCTGCAGTTGATGTCATCAGTCCACAAACAAACACACATTCTCTCTTTAACATACACATGCGCACATGTGAACACACATAAAATCCAACCCACACATTCTTGCCTGCCCAAATGGGCCTAATCTGCAACAGGAAAGAAGAAACACTGGCATTACCCGAATGTCCTCTGGATCCAAGCTGTGCTCACTCCAGGCTGAATTGATGCTGCTGTTGAGGTAGGATCCAGAGCGGCCCATGTCCAGCTCATCCTCATAGGCTTCTGTAGCGATGTCATCTCGCGGGTTATTGCTTGAATGTGAAAACTGCAATAAACACTCAGTATGAACTATAGGCATTAACCCACTGTGAGACATAGAACAATAATTTTCTAAAAGTGTATAATGTTAATATCAATTCTTCAGCTTACATGAATCCACTTGAAACTCTGTACACAAGGCCTGCTACTATATTTGTGTTTTATTTTCCATGTTTTGTGCTGCAGCTATTAGTAAGGCAGTATTAGCACTTGGTCTCCTTTTTCACTCTAATTTCCCCCAGTTTTTTCTGCAAGCTCCCGGTGTTAAGTTACATTTACTCCTCTTCCATGGCGTATTTTCATTTTGAAAATGAAAATAAGTAGAAGAACTCAAAGATATGTTTTCTAAGAGTAGCAACTTAGATTCACAGGCAGCTGGGCGGGAACATTTTTTTGAGCAGTGGGATCTATCTGGTGTTAGTCATTTCACTTCAGGTGAGGATGTTATTTCCTCTTGGGCACAAGTGGTCCCAATCATGGGAATGTGACTTTCGGTCTGCTACCCATAGCTTCAAAAACGCCATTCTCCTAACTAAGTGGACAGGGGGTCTGAATTCCACACTCAACTCTGACAACAGTGGGATCTTTAACTAGTCATGGGATCTCTCGGGAGCATACGCCCGACAGCCTAAAGAGCTCTGAGGTAGACGGCATCCAGTTTGAAATTCAAACATTCATTGAAAATACAGATTTTATGCCCAAGCTTATCATTCTCAAGTTCATCCTTCATCACATTTGACATCATTTGACTATTTTCATTTTTCAAAAATATTTTTAAGTTTTATATTCTCTTGCTATTTCTACTCTTCTTTAAGTGGAGAAATCAGGGAGAGTAAATTGGGTAAATAATGGAAAGCAGGAAGGACAGTTAACACAATCCAGCCATTCGGATAATCTGGAAACCAAGTGACTGCCTGATGAAAATTGAAAGAAAAGCTTAGAGAACACAGGCTCTCTAATCCCAGTTTATCATCAGATCAAATATTCCCTTAAAAAATTAACAGACCACACTCTCTTTTAGTACAGAGATATCTTACGATCACTGTTTGCTAAAATACTCGGCTGGCCAGTTGAACGTGAATATGAGATAACACATGAAGTGGAAGACTGGTGTTCCAGCAATAATAACTGTTCTGTAATCAGGACTGGCTTCAGAAAAACCACTGAAACTGTAAGTCTTTCCTTCCATCATCTACTTACATTTGTGGCCTCCACATGTGCAATGCACTGAGGGCCCTGGAGGGGAATACAGTAGCATCTCTGCCCTCCAGAATCTCACATGCTACTAGTTAAACCACCCTGGAGGGTATTTCTATTTCTAAGAATGGAAGTGTTGTTCTTTAGCAAGTCTTGGAGACAGTCATGAGTTTAAGAAGCAGAGTCATGTGTCAGATGTTGTAGCTATTAATGAAATACAGAGCTTGTGAAAGCAGTTGAAAAGATCCTTCTCTTGTCAATATATCACATCCCCATTTCCTGCTTCATTATTTTTCCTCAGCACTTCTATGTAAAAATACTATTTTAAATCTGTATCTTGTTTACTTATCTTGTCTCACCCACCAAAATATAAGCACCATGAGAGCACAGACTTTTATCTGTCCACTCCTCTTATTCTAATGTGTAGAACAGCGCCTGGTATAGCCTCTTGATATTTTAAAAGTGTATTTTTAACTGATATCATTCTCATACCATAAAATTCACCATTTTAAAGTGTATAAACTGAAACCATCACCACCATTTAATTCCAGAACATTTACATCATCTCCCACCCCCACCAAAAGCCCCACAAATGTTAGCAGTTACTCCCATCCCTCTCTCCCTCCACCCCCCAGCAACCACTAATCTACCTTCTGTCTCTATAGATTTGCCTATTCTGGACATTCCATATAAATGCAGTCATGCAATGTGTGGTCTTCTATGCCTGGCTTCTTTCATTCGGCAGAAGATTTTCAAGGTGCATCCATGTAGTAGCATGTGTCAGTACTTCATTCATTCTTATGACTAAATTATATTCCACTGTTTATACCAGGTTTTATTTATCCATTCATCAGTTGAGGGACATTTGAGTTGTTCCACTTGGGGGCTATTAAGAATAACACTGATAAGAGCATTTATGTGTAATTTTTGTATGAATATATGTTTTCACTTCTCTTGGGAACATAATAATATTTGTTGAATGAATAAATAAATAGAGTATAAAGCAATCTAATAAACGGGTAATTACATTATGAAGAGCACTAAAATGATTAAGATAGATTGAAATAACAGACTAATTCATGGAAACTGCAGTCAGTAAATAGAAACTGTGCGTAGAACCTAAGTAATTTTTTCTGTTTATAACCATTTGGCCTTTTCAATCAGGCTGAATCTCAATATTTTGGCTAATTGGGAGCATTGAGGTGAAGCCTGGAGTGAAAGACAAGAAATCACATTTCTGATTCTAGATGTGCTACTGTTGTACTGTGTGGCACTAACAAAGATATAAAAGGTTCTAACATGTTGATCCTCTATCTGTAAAAAAGGAAAATGATGATAACGCTGTTATTTGTTCAGTAAGTTTTTATTTTCAAAACTCCTATTTCATTTTTTTTCTTTCCAAGCAGTCTTATGGGATAAGCAGGCATACACAATGCCATTATGTCATGGATGTGGAAGTTGAAACTCTGAGAGGTTAAAAGTCTTAGCTAAAGTCAGATCACACAGCTAGTTTGCGGTGGGCAAGTTCTGACTGCCAGCCCCCTTTCCCTACTGCTTTATCCTGCATTGGTCAGTCTTTGTCAGAATACAGCATTATTAAGTGAGATTCTTCTATAAACAATATTGTTATTATTTATTTGTATAAGAATACTGTATTCTTATACAATATTATACTTATACAATATTATACTTATTGTATAAGAATATATATTTGTATAAGAATAAAATTCTTTGATTGTTTAAAACATAAGACTTCTCTGAATATGAATTCAAACCAGAGGATTCATAGAACAGGATTGCTCTTTTTAAAACAGTCTTGATGTTACAGTTACTAAACAACTTAACTCATCTTGAACCTGTAACAATTAAAGCATAACTACACATCAAAATATTTGGAAATGGAATGAAACAAGCAGAGGACAGATTTTGTACAAGTTAAGGCATTTAAAAATCGTGTAAGATGTTTAACAAATCCAAAAAGAAACAAAAACAAAAAACCCAGACACCCAGTTTCCTGAGGAGCTTTAAAAATACTTTAGAGTGTTATGCAACTTTCCACACCTCCCCTTGTCTGTATAACCAGATACTGTTTAAAGGAGAAATAACTCCATGCACATTTAAAATAATTGCTTTGCAAGAGAAAAGGGGCGATAGAAGAATACCTTTGGAATCAGAAGCAGCCCAATGGTGACAGTCACTGTCAAATGGGTGTGCGCAAAATACAGCATCAACATCCAATCAGGCTGCAGGCGGGCAGCAAGGACAAATCTGAAATGAGAATGTGCTGAGTTAGAGACCCAACAAGGTCTCTACTTAAAACATGAGGACACCTGGCAACTCTTTTCCTCGTGTGTTAACAAAAAAGAAGAAACTGCATTGCTGTTTCGATGACATATGTTTTCATCATGGAAGAAGAAGGATCAAAGTAAACCTAATTGGATGCACAATTTGTTAACAATTTATTATTTACTTTTTAGATTATCAATAGTAGAAAAACAGCATATGTATATGTGTATATATATATAAAATATATAGAGAGATAATGTGCTAATCATTTCCTAAGATTATTATTGTTTTGTATGTAAGTTGAATCTGCAAAGCAAAAGCAGTGAACAAATATGAATTCAAGGGAAGAGGTTAAAAATTGGCAGTTTTAGATAAATTTGGGTTATATCTCCAAATAACTCTCAATTCTAATATTCTTTATTTAAAGTCATTAAAATATTAATTAGAATTTTTACAAAGAGTGGGCCATTATCTGCCTTTGTGAATAATCCCAGGGGATAGACAGTAAACCATGTAACAGATAAAATGAACATGCCAATGGCTTGTCAAGTGCAACTTTCTGATTATAATAAAACTTAGTTGTTTTAAAGCATCAAATATGTTTTAAAATAATTTATAAGCTAATATTTAAAATCTGATTTTACTGAGGAATTTGTAAAGTTGTGTTCTGGGATGGCCCTGCAGGAATCATGGGTATGGCAGAGTTTCAGGACTGATGCCTATTATGGTAATTTTGGAATATTTTGTAAATCAATAGGTGCATGTGCAGACTAAGTCATGTTTAAAGGACTTATCCTTAAGCAGAAATCAGGTGCAGCTTTTATACAGGTAATTTTCCAATTACATCTGTCTTTTAATCCACCCCTCCTCCAGTGTTTATCCATGAGAGCTAAATATGAAATGTCTCTGGTTTTGGAATTAGAGAACCAGAATTTTGTTTCAATAATATACCTCATCAAATGTTAGAGTTAACATCCTATGAAAATACTCAAGATACCAAAATCATAAACAAACATATATGAATAATTAAAAAAGAGAAGAAACTAATTTTTGTATCTGTTTACCATATTCATAACAAATTTACTAAGTAATAAGAAATTTTTTCAAGAATTATATTTAAAACAAAATTTTCATCAAAGTGTCGCCTTGAATACGTGAATATTCGCTTTGTTTAGGGTTGAACTATGTTTGACATCATCTGTTTGTAGAGTCAGGTGAGTTTTTTAAAGTATTGTAATGTGATTACCACACACAATAACAGGTCCCATTTTCTAGGGCATAGTATTGGAGCATATAAACAATACACAATGTACCCTGGAAAAATGATACAATCCCAATATGTTGGTGCTCACTGCCAGCACCAGACAGGCACTGCCAAGTGCGTTTATGCATTTGGTGCTGGCAATGAACCAGAGATGACACCATTTTTTGCATTTGGTGCCAGCAATGCACTGGAAATAACATCAAAGTGGATGGACTTACATTCTAAAAGTGCCCTCAGTCACTGGGAATTCCTATCTCAAATGCCAACACACATGACCTTTAACCTCATATGTCAATATCCGGATGAAGGATCATTACAGATATTTTAAATTTAAAATGTGAATCTTCTAAAAACCAACGCTGAAGTATACTGACATCAATTTCTCTCAAATTAATCAGTTTTAACTATTGCCAGGCTTTTTAAGTCGCAGTTCTGACTAGGAACATCTTAAGAAAAAAAGGGTTTATATTACTTTTTAAGCTTCATTTTTAGAAGAGTATTTTAACTTTAAAAAATAGGTCTAAAAACCAGGATCACAGAAATATTTGAAAATTGAGGTTAAAAACAAAAACTTTTTAAAGTTTTGCACTTTCCTAAAGGTTTGCTTTATGCTTACAACTAAAATAAGTAAAGGTTTAAAACATATTGGAAAAAATGCCTTCTACATTATTTATCTTTCTAGACTTAAAACCTGATATTAGTTTTTTTCTCCAATCTGAAAATTTAGTCAGGATGAAGGTAAATAATTTGTACATAACATGTAGTCATAGTTTATCTATGTATACACACAGATAAAGCAAGCAAGAATATATACACACATGTGAATTTATTTACATATATATGTGTGTGTTTACACATACATATATATGCCATATTATGGGAGGATATCTTTGCTGATATTGGAAGCCTTATTTAAAGTTATTTCAAGGGAAAAAACTACCAAGATGGATCCAGCCAATTTAAATTATTATATTATTGCTTCTTATTCTTGGACTTTACAAATATTGGAACCATAGCATGTATGAATGAAGTCTATGTGGTAAATAAGAAATCATGTGTACTTGATTTATTTAATTATTATTGTCTGTTACTCACTCCCTACTCATCCCCCAAAAGTTAGTGCTCTGCAGATTTACTGAGTTAGAATAAAACATAATTCTGGGGATGAGGGGGTGGAGAGAGAGAGAGAAAGAGAGAGAGAGAGAGGGAGAGACTGAGAGAGAGAGAGAGAATGTGCATGCATGCACCACAGAAGCAAGACACTGAAAGCAACAAAATCCACATGAGAAGAAAGAGAACAGCAGACACCGTTAAGTGGCAGAGGAGCCAAGGACCACGAGCAGCCAGTCTTCAGGAAGAAAGCATCACCTTGATTTGGACATTTTTTAGCCTCAAACTATGCAAGGGGAGTCAAACCCTAGTGCTTTCCTTATTGACAGAACCATCAAGATGAGAAAAGAAACTGAAGCCAGGGAAGTGGTCTTAGCCTAGAGACTCCTAAATGTATCTATGGCTGGAATGATATATTCTGAAATGACTGGAAAATTGATTAATTCATATTATAATATGACATTTGGACCCCTCAATATACTATGACATATATTGATCTTGCCCTTGCATCTCTCTTCAGCCTGAATACCTTATTTGATTTTTGGAGATATTTCAAATATGCTGTGGCACCAACAAGTCTCACTGTTAGCCCTGGACAGCAAATGCTTTTAAGGTTGAAAACAGCTGTTGTACAGACTATTCCTCCACATGATCTGACAGTAACCCACATCCCTCCTCTCCATCTTCTCGTTCAATTCAAGATCAGAGTGTGTTGAGTTATAGTCCATCTTGTTCAACTAGTACCAGCCCCAAGTTCACCATCAGCTGTATGACAGGATATAGTCCTCAACTGCAAGGTCTGTCATCAGGTGGCAATGGTTCTTATATCCCTGGAGTGACCTATTTCACCTGTCAGTACTTATAACAAGTTGGCACACTATAGTTCCTCTCCTTCTTTTCCATACCCTACCACTGTTGGGACCAATGGAGAGCAGTGGATTGAGAACTCACTACCATTCTTCACCCACTGACTATAACTCACTGTGATGATTAGGTTTATGTGTCATCTTTGCCAGGTGATAGTGCCCAGGTGTCTGATCAAACAAGCACTGGCCTAACCATTACTGCAAGGACATTTGTGGCTGGTTAATAAACCAGAAGGCTGGTTTAGTAAATCATCAGTCAATTGACTGCATCTGTGGCTGATTACATCAATGAAGGGCGTGTCTTCTGCAATGAGAGAATTCAATCAGCTAATTTAATCCAATCTGTTGAAGTCTTTTAAGGGAGAAGAGCGAGAACCTTCACTTCTTCTTTGGCTGCCTGCCCTATGGAAAATGAACTTGTGCATCCTGCCCTATGGGATTTGCACTCGTACATCCCCACAGTTGTGTGAGACACTTTTATAAAATCGTATATTTACAGGTATCTCTTATTGGTTCTGTTTCCCTAGAGAACCCTAACTAACACACTCACCTACTGACAAAGATGACTACATGACAGATCTACAAACTTTGGACACTTATCTTAGAGATGAAGAAGAGAAGAGCAGAGTCAAGCTGGGGAGCCTAGATTCTGCCTCTCTTTCCACCAGTCCTATTTTCTGGAACTATAGTCATTTCATGGGAGATTATGCACAAACATTAAAGAAGTTTCAATATCAACTTGCCTGTAGGTCTCAGACACCATGTGCTAACACATGAAGCCGATCTCAGTTCTAAACAAGCTGCACAAGAGGTTTGGGCAAGAGTGACCATGACTAGACAACTTCTTGATCATATGGATTCATGGACAGCTAAATTCAGAAACTGGATTAAGGAGACAATATTAGTGCGCTTGTACAAGAGATTCAATCTGTCAGCACACAGATGAGATAAATGGGTTGTCCAGAACTACAAACAGGAGAAGCTAGTCTTACTAGCTTGAAACAAGCTGCTCTGGTCAAAGCTCCTCTCATTCCAACTCTGAACACAACTGTGCAGCATCTAGACCTTATATCAAATCAGGAATACTTGTCTGAAAGGATCAAAGAACTCTCTCAGGGTGGCTGTATGAGCTCTTTTCAATAGAATAGAGGTGGAGGCTTCAAGAACGGAAGTGGGATACAGGCCTGCCCATGGATTCTATCATCACGCATGTATTTTGCACCTACCTTGATTCCAGATTGCCTCCACATCCTAAGTACCCTGGTAGAGAAACATTTACTTCTCAGCACTTTGTTCAGACACCAAATAAACCAGATGCTACAAATGAGAATGTCTTCTGCATTTATTAGATTGCTTTCAACCCTCCCCATTATGAGCTCATCTACGAGTGCCATGTCTACAATCTTCCAAAGGACAGAAATAATATGCTTCATATACTGTTAATGTTCCTCTATATCATAAAGACCAAAGAGTCTGGAATCATCTTGGTCTGTGTTGCGTGAATATTTTGTGGATTTTCGGAGAGTAATGGTCTTTTAATTCCAAACATTTGGACTTCAATTTGAACCAGAAGAAGCTGAATCTAAGAATCTTAGTCACTGCCTCTTCTGAATAAGATACATGTGTCTGTTTACAAACTCTTTAGATTTAATGAAAAATTAGCTATTTGCAACTTCCTTGTGAAAACACTTCTGATATCTTCTACACCAAGAGGCATTACCTTCGATTTTCTATTGCATTTCAGATTTTTTAGTTGTCAGAAAAACTGCAACCCTTCAGATTTTTGTTAACCAAAAAACAGTGCCTTTCTCCCTGCTTTTTCATTGTAATCCCCAAATTAGCGTCATCCACCATATTCTTCCACCACAAGATTTTTTTCAGTCATGTTATTTAGTACAGGGATAAATACTTAAAAAGAAAAAAAGCAAATTACTAATTCAGTATTTTTATCTCTATATTTTTCTAGTATTCTGCAAGTTAGCCCAAGGCCCATATTCAAAGAAATGAGGTTAACTTCTAAGTAATATATTAGCCCATGTGTATTTTCAAATATTATTAAAAGAAGTCTGACAATATTGGTACTTAAAAGTCAATTCCTGGGTTAAATTTGGCTGGTAGAAGTAAACAGGGTCTTAGTTAGAGTCTGAGGACATCAACAGAAACTTCCCTGCTTTTGGTGTTTAACAATTCAATTTCACTATTCCATAATATTGTGTTATTTTAATAGTTCCTTTCTTTAAGATCATAGTGATATCTTATTTGTTTAACATTTTAAAACATGTTTAAAATATCCAGAGACTGAGAAGTTATCAAGCTTGTAAATTTTACTTGGCTCCCCAACTTTAACTTCTTATGTATATGTAGTATCTATAAGGCTAGCGCGCAATCGCGTATGTATTTTTTGATTGACATATTAGAGACTGCTTCCATCACTTTATATAAATTTAGAAACAGCAAAAGGCAATATCTTCTGAATAATTTTTTGTCAGTCTTACATATACATCTCATTTTGTATTATTTATAAATTATGTTTTTGAAAAAGTTGTTCCTGTTTTTTAAAAGTTGGATGTCCAAACGAAAAGAGAGATGTCTTAACTCCCTATCTTTTAACTTCCTTTGATGTATGTTAAATACATTTATTATGTTATTTTAGAAGAAAATATCAATTGACCATATTAAATACATGTTAAAAATTAAAAAAAATAAAAAAGAATTCCATTCCTTGGTCCTTTATGGCCGCACAAATAAAATTTTCAAGAGAGAGTAGGTCATATATACTATGATAATTTGAAGCCAGTATGTCACCATCTGATCCAATCTGGTCTGTGCAGATAGATCAAATTTGGAACTTAACCATCAGGCTTCTCCTTAAGGCTTATTCATGCTTGCCTAAGAAAACACCAAGGCCTTCCAAATCTGGCTCCTCTTTGTGTTGTCACACTTGCACCAACGGAAATCCTCCCTATCCAAACCTGATAGGGTTCTGGACAGTTGCTGCAAGAAAACCGACCTTGTGAGTAGGTTATGCCACATGGCACCAATCTGCCAGGGACCACATGAGTGATTCCATCAGAGCCTGTGTCTTCATGAGCACAGCTCATCATTTATATGATTCTTTTGGCTGGGCTGATGGGTTGTTTCAGGTTCTGTTAGAAAGACTCAGAGCAAAGAAAGAAAGCTGTTTTCAATCAATATTTCACATATATCTCCTATTAGCTTGGCCCAGTACTAAAACAGTATTTTCTGAAGTGTGGCTGCTGTTATCAGATGCCAGGTAATGGCTGGGGAGATTCTAAGGTCAGTTAAACTTGAAAAATGCTGTTTACACAAAGGTAAATAGGTTTCATTAGAGCAGGACTTATTATGCTAAATTGCACTGTGAGGCTCCAAAATGGGAGCTATAAAAAGTAATACACACACACACATAGACAGTTACATATAAAAACACTTACATATATAAAATACCTACTTGCACATAAAAGCACTTTTATCTGAAAGTGATGCAGTGCTTATTTGGGTGGTTGATTAGGGAATTTAGTTACTTTTTTCTTTATCATTTTATGATTTGTCCATAATCGCTATCTGTGCTGGTTTGGATGTGTTATGTCCCCCAGAAAGCCATAATCTTTTAATCCAATCTTTTTGGGTGGAACATGTTGATTGAGTGTTCCCATGGAGATGTGACACACCCAACTGTAGATGACACCTTTGATTAAATTATTTTCATTGAGGTACTACCCCACCCATTCAGGGTGGGTCTATATTAAATCACTGGAATGCTATAAGAGAGCTCACTGACAGAAGGAGCTCAGAGCAGCTAAGGGAGACTTTTGGAGAGCTGCTTGAGAGTTGACAGAGATGCTCAGAGATGCTTGGAGTTGCAGACAGAAGGACGTTTGGAGATGCTAAGCTAAGCTAAGAGAAACCCAGAGACATTTTGGAAAAAGCCATTTTGAAATGCAACCTGGAAGCAGAGGACCAGCAGATGCCAGCCACGTGCCTTCCCAGCTGACAGAGGTTTCCCAGATGCCATCGGCTGTTCTTCAGTGAATGTGTCCTCTTGTTGATGCCTTAATCTGGACATTTTCATGGCCTCGAACTGTAAATTTGTAACCATATTAACCCCCTTTATAAAAGCCAATCCATTTCTGGTAGTTTGCATAGCAGCAGCATTAGCAAACCAGAACACTATCCAATGCTCTGTTATTAAGAGTTTTATTTTCAAAGTTCATTAAAATAATAATTCACCTTTCTTACTTCTGAAAGGACTTGAGCCAGTTTAGAGTTTAAAATTTGTTGAAAAAAACATATTTAATGATGAAAACTGAACGGAGTAAATCTGAAGGTAGAAGAAGATATAGATAATTCAGGCAACTGCTTTCAAGTGATATAATTTCTTGGGTAATTAATTTGGTTCTAAAAACTGTAGCAGCTAACTGTAGGGCAAAAGCAGAAAGCACATGGACTACAGAGCTTATTCTGACAAGAGAAGACATTTAAACTCATCTGTAATAAGGCTTCTTCCATGCTTATAACTCTTCTGTTGATTTGTTCATATGATATTTAACTTATAACTGGTTCTAGGAAAGCATGTTTGTTAGATCTTGTAACATATGTGTTTGGCTGTTTTGGAAACAACAACAAAAAAGAATATTTTTTGGGGGGGGGGAAGATTTGGGAGATGGTAAAGGCCATGGAGCTCTGTTACCATGACAACATCCTCTCTGGTCCTCACTACATTTTGGACAGAGGGCATCCCCCCTCAGACCCTTGAACTCCCATCTGAATACAGCTGAGGAAACATCCTTCCCTGTGCTTCTTTATAATCTCATATCTTCCTTCTCACTTTTCCTCCCACTTGTAATCTCTTCTATCTCTTTTTCTCTCTCTCACGAGAGAAGTCAGGACAGCAACCCAAAGCGAGGAGGCAAATCCCCTGGACTGCTGACTCCTTGGTGGAGTGCCCATGCTGTCAGGCCACAGACATCCCCTTTCCTCACTTAAGAGTTTAAAAAGTGAAGGCCACGCCAAAGGCACAGCTGCTCTCCAGCATCATCTATTCCTCTAGGCACAAGAGACCATTTATGATTTTTGGCCAAAGTGAGAGATAAGTATCTTGAAAACTTTACACAAGATCAAAACCCTCCCCCCAGCTCCTATTGACTTCCCGTGGAGTCTGAATACCAACAAGGAACTGAAAGCCAAGGACAGGGCTCCCCTCCACACCTCCTATTCAAAAACTAATCACATACTTGAGTGTGTCTTAACTTCTGAATTATGTCAAGCAATTGAATGGCATCTTGTTGTTTTTCAAACAAGATGTCTTTTTTTTAATTCTACCCTGAACTTTTCATTTCATTTTAAAATATGACCAGGTGAAAATTTTCAGAAGATAAGCCATTAATATTTCATGTGTTCACTTCATCATAAGCTACTTTCTTCTTCCTTTATACTTAGCTGCTATAGAGATACATGGGACCATCCAAACAGAAGACCAGGACACACGTTCCTACCACAGAAATTCATCGCTGAAATGTGTTGTTGATAAACCTATTGCACCCGATATCCAGTCGTCAGGTTTGAGAGTCACCTGGACACCATCACCTGGCCAAGTTGGCACATGAACATAACCATCACATGCTTCATTTTGAATTCAGCAGAATTCACATAGGTAAACTATCTGAGTACTAAGATTTTGAAGATTTAAACCAGCATTTAAACATGACTGAAAGCATGGGCAATTTATCTATATCTGCTTTACAACGTATGTATGGATTCTTTGTGCCTTGCAAACAAAAAGTATTACATGTCCAAATAACAATAGCCAATGACATCTCCATAAGTAGTTTAACATAATACAATATCATTGAATTAATCTTAACAAAATGAAGGAAATAACCAATGCATCAGGAGGAATTAAGAATAACAGAATTTTAAAGAAATTGTGTACATTTGCCATTTCGGTGATGAAGAAATTAGTCAACTTATAAGACACTTGTCCTTCCTAAATCTTTCCATTATGCATCCTATCCAATTTTGCTATTTAAATAAAACTGCAACACATCAGGAAAATAAAGCAGCTAATGGCTGGCCCCACAGGTCACTTGCCTGATTGTATGGAATATGGCAGAGATAATGAGCTCATTGTGAACTGCGACAGCCATGTAGCGTGGTTCATGGAATGCTGATGGCACCGTCCGCACTGCATAGCAGAGATAAACACCCCACAAGAGGAATAAAAATTCAGCTGTGAGAAGAACCAAAAAACAAGCTGCCATTAGTCTTACAGGTGAAGATAAAAGTCATTTTAATTTCTTCAGCATGCATTTGTATAAGTTACTTAGAAACAGATGCATACATAATGTCATCCACATATGATACATACAATAGATATTTATTTTTAAATTCTAGACAGTGTCTAGGAGATTTTTTTAAAGGATACGTTTTTAAAACAGTGTTTGGAATCCTAGAGATTTTTGTTAAATCTGGCTTTTTCCTAAAACTATGTGAAATAATTTTTCACATTCCCAACAGAGGCTTAGGATCTTCAAAGAGCATCTGGGTCACAATAAAGTCATCTGAGAAAGAAAAACAAAGGCTTGCAACATAGTTCTTTTCAGCTTCTAGAAATTTCAATTCTTCCTGCCTTGAGCCAAGTGCAATATGTAAAGGTATCCATGACCAGAAATGTGGGCCAATATGTTGCTAAATGCTCAGTGACACCTTTAATAAATGAAACTTTATATCCTTACACTTGACAGAAATCATGTCTTTTGGGAGTGGAGTGCTGAAAAGCCCAGAAAATTCACAATCACTCTGTTTGATCACTCAAGCCAAAAGAGACAAGCACAGTGTAGCAATTAAGATTGTGGGTGCCAGCATCCCAGGAGACCTGATCTTGGATCCTAGCTCTGTCCCTAACTAATTCTGTTACAATCCCAGGGATCTTAACCTCTCTGATCGCAGTTTCTTTATCTGTGAAATAAAGATAAAAATGTACATAATTCATAAGATAATTTGCTAATAAAATCACATAATGCATATAAAGCACTTAACAGTTTTTTCTGATATATAGTAGATGTTAAATAAATGGTTCTCATTATTAACTATCTTATCGACTTTTTTCAAACTGAACATGACTATTTGTTAACTCATTTTGAGCAATAATCTTTACAACCCATTCTATCTGCCTTAGTGACACAACCTCATTGGCAGACAACATCTAACCAAAAAGAAACCTCTAAATTGGACAAAAAAACATTTCATTGAACGAATTATCTAGGGTAACTTACTTGTATACTGAAACACTCACCTCCATTCTCAGACTCCAAAGTGTTTTACCTGCCAAAGTTTCAGTGTAATTTTACCATCACTTAAGAACCAGTAAGTGCCCCAATTATTGAAAACCCCTTAAATAAACACAACTGCCGGGAGTTACTCCCAAACCCTAATGGCGCCAGAAGCCAAAAGAGGAAAATAAACTTCACTCAAATTTCTCCATGAAATTCAGTGTAGGTCTGAATTATTCAGTATGTTGACCTCTGACCATCGGCTGTGAATGTTTTTTCCAGCCAAGCTCTACTGGGTGGGGAAGGAGAAATCAGGAAACGCTGATGTTTTCACGTGCAATTTCCTTTCCCAACTCTTCTATGTACCACTATTGCCTTCTTCACCCAGAACTGGAATCAGATTCCCTTGCTGCCCAGGCTCTGTGTCAGCTGCCCACATGGTTGTGTTTGCATTTCCCAGACCCTGCCTTCCTGCCTGGCCTCTGACCCTCCGGTCAACACCACTGGCCTCTGACCTTCCGGTCAGCACCGCTGCCCTCTGTTCCCCAGCTTTGCCCCCGGCTGCCTTGAATCTCCCAGTCACAGCTTTTTGCCTTGTCCCCATGGTTCCTCAGCATTTCCACACTCAGCGGGAGGCACTGTGTGCATCTATATTCAGAAACCACCAGCAGCTCACAATTACTTCACAAACACTCCGTCCTATCCTGACATTCCTAGCCTTCTAGAGTAGGCTTTTGTTTTATCTATCTAATGTGATCTCCCACTCCCAATATCAACTCTTAGAGCTGACCTAGGATGTCTCATTGTCCCCTGAAAACACCAAAGATTAGTCTTGCTTCTGACTCTTTCCTCAGGCTATTGCTTCTGGTAGCAATCTCCTCTCCCCCACATTTCCAAATCTCAGTCTATTTTTCAATGTCCAATTCAGGTCCTACTTCCATCAAAAGCCACTCTATATGATTCTAACCTATGTTGAATTTCCCTTCTTCTACTCTCTATAGTTTTTAACTATCTGCAAGATGCACTGCAGAGAATAATGCCACACGATACACAACTGGGAGAAAATGTTTCATGGAGTCTTGTTAGTCACCCTGCACCCCAGCCCCGACTAGCTTCTGACCTCCTTCAGGGCAAAGGTTGAGGCTTTCAGTGATTTTTCTCCCCTTGCCCACACAAAAGAACGCACGGTACTGAGCACACCTAGATAAGATTTCAAAAATATCTGTTGGATTGAATGACTATAAGTGATACCAGTCTTCTGCGTTTCCTGTTTAAATCATTAGCGCTGTAGACTTCTGTTCCCCTGCAGCTCCATCTAATATTGCAGGGCTTGGATGTGATCTACAGATCCTGCCGGCCCTAGTATCAACTGTGGCATGTTCCTAACAGACGGGGCCACGAGCAGAGTGGCACTCGGGAAGGGAGATGGTGAAAACATCACTGAGCAACACGAACACAACACGCTGCAGTTGAAGGACTCATATGCAGCTGCATCGGAAACTGTAGCTCCTGCCACTTATCGCAGTGTTTTTATATAATTTTATCATACTGAAGATTTATATAAAAGGAAAATAATTATCAGGTTAATTAGTATGCTACAATGGAGAATTACTTTAAAAATAGAAGACAAAATAAGATTCTTCATAATAGCTAAGCTGAACGTTAAAATCCTTTCATTAGCAATATCAAACAACATGCTTTAGCCACAAAACAATTTATTACCCAAAGTACCAATTAAACTAGATGTGATATATAAAAGTTGTGCTTGGGAAAAAAATCAGTTTCACATAATTAACTTCAGTCTAACACTGCAATTAGTAAAGAAAATATGCAGATGTTACCAAATTTTGCAGTGTTATTACGTGGGAGATGAAATATGTATTGGGCTTCTGCTTTAGAAAATCATTTCTTGTGTTAAATGATTTTGATGGGAGGCAGGAGTGTAGTGAAAAAGAGAACACATTTCTATTTAAAGGGCCAAATTGGGCTTTCAGAACACTAAAGCATTTTATTTTTAATCTATGAAAGACAACACTCGGTTTAAAAAGTTAATGACCACAGACTTTTAAAAATTAATGCATCATACTAAACATAATTTCATGTTATCTGTTGGCAGGGCCAACCAAAGAAGTGAGAATTAATATTAGTCCTCTGACCCTGAAAATACCCTGGCTCTGTGACCTTAGACCAGCCAGAGGGGCTGAGAGAAAGACCACTGCCAAAGGCCAAAGGCACTCAAGCTACCACTTGCGGCTTTGCAATGCTGCAGAAGTGGACATTAATATCATTTCACCCTTCTTAGACCCTGTAAAAATTAATTTACATGGTACAGATGCATACATAAACCATAGATTAAAAGAAATGCCCTCTTCCACTTTTCTGTAAATAATAGCCACTTAGAGAATTCATGGTCAAGGTAAAGAATGAAGATTCTACAAGGATAACTTACATTTTTTTATCCCAATAATATGGTGGGCAGTACAGAGGTTATTGTTGTGTTAAATCAAACAGCTTCAATCATTTCTGAGACCATCTCAAATGCCTCCTCCAGGGTTCAATGGGCACACGGAAGCCTTGATATTCTGCTTTCTCTTTGGTGAAATGAAGCACCATTATGGGAATTACATTGGGGGAAACAATGAGAGTGACTTTCTGATGGAATTTAAAGGGAGGAGTAACTTTCTAGGACCATGTGGCCTAGGGGTACATTCTAGAGTGTGCGTGTGGCTGGGCAGGGGATGGTTGTTGAGCTGCTGTTACTCCACTGGCCTTGAGGTGAGTTTTTTCAGCTTTGGGATGGAGAAGCAGGAGAAGTGGGTGCTGCCATACATCTCACACCCAGAACCACAGAGCAGAGAACGTGTGGTCCCTCCCAGCCCACCGAAGGAAGGGCACTGCTGGGCCGCGGGCACTGCTAGCTGAGAACCATCTTCTACTCCAGTTGTACCTGTTCCGGTAGCAGCACAGCAGAGCCTGGAGCAGGGCCTCCTTGGTGTCTGCCCAGCGGTCCCCGGAATCTGTCCAGGACGGAGGTTTTCCTTTGCTCTATTACAAATGGCAGCATAGAGAAAACCCTTGGACATATTCTTATCCTACTGAAGAAAACACATACTTTTCAAAGTACCAGTTTGTTTATATTATAAACAACTAGTACGTTATTTAGAATTGAATAGCAAGTGGTAACTGAGTTCTGCTTGAAAGTCCTTTTTGCCCCCTAAGCAAGTCTGATTTCATAGTTGATATCTTCTGAACGTGCTGGGAACTGTGCTAAATGCACTTTGTATGTTATCTACATTGATGAAAGATGAAAGTTTAAATGTAGAATATGAAACTCATTTAAAAAGATTATGGACAAAATTCTGAATCCAGAAGTTTCAAGCTTGGGTCAGATATATCATACGGAAAGACTAAGGAATAATATTATTCATCCTAGGAATTAAACCAGTCCTGTGATTTGATGATTCTATTCTCTCACCCACTGGCTGGCAGGGAAGCTCTCTAAGGCAGGAAATGCTGTGAAAGGTTACACATTTGCACACTGGCTTTTCTTTACTGCTTCCTTCCACAGCTAGTCTAGGTTAGGATACTTCTGTTAAATAAACATACCTCTAGAACTGAACCAAGGTAGAGAAAATATACTTTTTTCTCCCTCTCTGGTGTATACATTTAAGATTTTGAAATTTGTTTGGTATGGAGAGAACTTTAGCAAAACCCAGGTACTTCCAAGCTTATGGATAATGTTAACAATCATAAATATGAAGAACTCACAAAGACAGAGTACGACTGGACAACTCTAGGGGCACAGGGTCAAGATCAGAGCAGCAAGCTCTGTCTTTCAATAATGTTCCTTCCATTTCCCTCTCCATGTTGTTTGCATGTGTATCGTTTGGAGAGGAAGTTGGAATTGGTAGGAGAGTCCTTGGGAAGTTAGTCAGCTTATTGCTTATAAAATCTTGGAGGTGATCTTGTGGAGTTAGGCTCCAGACATTGTTTGGCCACTGAGGGAGGGAGGGCTCAGCAGGTCAATTACAAATCTACTGTTGTAATGGCCAGAGAGTCTTTCTTGTTTGAGTCAGGCCAGGGTCTCCACTACTGAGGGGAATGGATCCCGGTGAGCTGAAGCGGGAAAACCTGAAACTTTTACTCCGCATATTCTAGTAAGTAACTTGAACTCAGAGAAAAGGATGGTGCCAGGCTCTTCTCTTTAAAGTTACTGCAGAAATCAGAACTAGTGGATCTGTAGAACACATTGGAACCTTCAGCCCACCTGGATCAGCAGCAGCTTGTTATGTAAACTATGATGTCATTCCTCTCAATTCAAGGAATAGTTCTGCCGAAATGTTCTTGACAACTGCATTAATCTATGGGATATCTCTGTTCAAGCAAAAAGACAGATTTTTCTTTTCAATTTTTTTCTCTTAAAATTGTAGGGTTCCACAGGGGAACTGAAACTTCTTAGAATTAGGATCACCATAGACATCTTAGTTGTTTTGGCTCCCTGTCCCTTAAGCTCACCAAAGGACAATCCCCACCCCAGTGACAAAATGACACTGTAAGCATAAAATTAAAGGGTTAAAATAAATTAATGTATACTTTCTTTTTTGCCCTGTAGCATCATATAAATAACTAAGCCTCAAAGAAGTAAATTTTTTTCAGAAGTGGTACATAAATATATTGAAAACTAACCCCCATTTCTCTTAAAAACTTTAAGCATGCTTGTGCCAGTTTGAATGTATTATGTCCCACAGAAAAAGCCATATTCTTTGATGCAATCTTGTGGGGCAGACATAATAGTGGGGATTAAGTTGGAACGTTTGGATTAGGTTGTTTGCATGGAGATGCGCCCCACCCAACTGTAGATGATAACTGATGGGATATTTCCATGGAGGCGTGGCCCCACCCATTCAGGGTGGGCCTTGATCAGTGGAGCCATATAAATGAGCTGACTCAAAGAGAAGGAACTCAGTGCAGCTGTGAGTGACATTTTGAAGAGGAGCAAGCTTGCTAGAGAGGAACGTCCTGGGAGAAAGCCATTTTGAAACCAGAACTTTGGAGCAGATGCCAGCCATGTGCCTTCCCAGCTAGCAGAGGTTTTCCGGACGCCATTGGCATCCAGTGAATCCAGTGAAGGTACCCGATTGCTGATGTGTTACCTTGGACACTTTATGGCCTTAAGACTGTAACTGTATAGCCAAATAAACCCCCTTTTAATAAAAGCCAATCCGTCTCTGGTGTTTTGCATTCTGCAGCATTAGCAAACTAGAACAATGCTCTTCAAAAAGTGTATGTGAGTTTCTAGTGAAGGAGTCCAAGCCAAGGCAGAAAACTGCCATTACTGTCAGGCTTTTATAAAAGAATGAAGCGTCAAGATACATTTTTATAATGGCAACAAGTAATGCAGCATGGATTAAAGAATACGGTATATTAGAATAAAAGAAAATGTATGTAAACGGATCTAAATAAAGAACAGTCATCTAAGTCAGATGAAGAGGAGT
This sequence comes from Choloepus didactylus, assembly GCF_015220235.1. Classification (NCBI taxonomy): domain Eukaryota; kingdom Metazoa; phylum Chordata; class Mammalia; order Pilosa; family Megalonychidae; genus Choloepus; species Choloepus didactylus. The sequence continues at coordinate 9,186,578 of NC_051311.1, read as the reverse complement.
CTATCTACTTTCCCTAATACTCATTAAATGGCATTTAGATCACACTTCACCTGTCATAATATAGCCTAATCTTGTAGGGCAATTAAGTATTTAAATCCTTAGAAACAACTGCTATTTTAGAATTTCTCTATTCAACTCAGAAAGAGAGTTGTATTTTTCTCAGTTCCTTACAAACATTGGCATACCACTAAATTAATGAACACACTGTCTTTTGTGTGTTTAAAATATTATACCAGGAAGGAGAACAAAGAAGAAGAGCATGTCAATGGAGAAGAGTAAAGATTATATTTTCTGTAGTGAAAAGATTCCATGTGAAATCCATGGAAGCTACTCAGTACTTCTGAACATGGGGTAATCAATGCTGGAAGTTATTCTTGTGCTAGGATAGAGAAGGCGGTAAAATAGCTTTATTCTCAATTATCTCCCTTTTCGGTTATCCCACATTAGATTATCACCACCTAGCTTCTGGAAGAAACAGAAGCACCATTTCAGTGTTTGCCTATATTTGTGCTGATGTTTGAGAGCAGATTTAGTCATGGAATGGAAGGCCTCAATGTCCTTGACTTGACCATCTATTAGCTACTTTTTGCAGACTTGTTCTTTCCTGTAGGTAAAGTAAATAAGTATCTGTATATCCTAACTTATCTTGGTGACTGGTACTGCTTCAGATATGTTCTAAATGTGTAATCAGAAGTTGAGTGCTTACTAACTAAATATACTTAAAGGATGAATCTCCATTATATTACCACCTCTACTGTTAATTTGTCCCAAATTGGGAAACACTATTTTGGAGGACTCTGCCTGGGACCTCTAAATCTAGGTGTCAAGAGGTGGTCTACCTGACTCTAGGGGAGAAATCATAAAGGTTAATTCAGGCATGAAAAGTCCATTCTACTCATTGGCCAATCAGCTTGTACCAACCAATTTGACAACTGGTAAGAGAATAAAGTTTTGACTTTTTAATATGACTGATTTTAACACTACTGGTAAAAAGCAATGCTGACCATGGACAACCGAGTATCAACAAAGGGAACTAGATTTAAAAAAAAAAATCTGGCAGTCCTACTACCAATATTTTTCTCTTTCAAAATAAGTAACACAGGATATTTATTTGATTTCTTCATTAATTTAGGAGAGTATTTCCCAACCTCAAATCCTTTATTCTTTACATAGTTCTGGGGGTGGGGTGGGGGTGGGGTAACAGTGAAATAATAAAAATTTAATCAAAAGCAAATCAATTTTAGTCTATCTCAATATTTGTAAATGCCCTATGCACTATTTTTAAATTGTAAGTTTATTTGCATGACAAATTTTTACCAATCTATATTCTTGACTATTGGAGAATTCAGGAGTAGAATTTCAAAAAAGCGTTGGAAACCATCAATTTAGTTTATATAACTTCCTCAAAAACATCTCAGAAAATTTGAACATACACTTTTACCACTGAAATGAAACTGAGGACAATTGTGTAATTTCTGGATTTTAGCTTTAGCATGCTTCTTCATGCTGGTTTTACCATGGTCATAGAAATAATCAGAAGATAAAGGGAGCCGAGTCTGTTCTTTGTTCTTTGGGCAAATATTTGTCAAAAGCCAAGAATTGACAATTGGACTTTGCTTGTTGTCAGGGGAGGTTGTCAAACCTGTAGTTGACCTGCTGCAGAGCATCAGGCTACCAGCCTGGGGGAAGAGAGCAGTGAGGACATGGAAGGAGCCTTTGTTCTGTCATCAGTAAGCTATAGGTAATATATTGAAACATCCTTAGCAAAATTAAAGCTGCTGAGTCTGATCATGATGAATAGAGTAAGTACTATGATATTATTTTATTATAGATATAAATAGTTCTCAAAAAGGGACAGTAGATTAAGCCTTTATAGGATTTTTAATCTATCTAGAAATGTTCTGAGACATCCAAATTCTGAAATTCTCCTTCTACTAGATAAAATAAAACCTTAAAAACAACAACAATAACAACAGACTACTGGGCCTGTCAAAAACCCCTCACACTATCCAATGTCCATCTGTCTCCTGCAGGATATACAATGATTACTGAAAATTATAAATAGACATAAATGGCGATAGGATTCTGAGAGTCAGTTTTCTTCCCTGTTTTCAAATCACTTCAGGCTCATGGAGTCTCAGAGACTTTTCCCAGCTGTTTTCTCTACCTGTTTCTGCTTTTTGAAAAAGAAAAAAAAAAAAAAAAAAAAACTTGTGGTAGAAAAATCATCTATCTGCGCAGTTTGAAACAGCCTTGTGCAGTAAGCAAAATTAGAATGGACCCATTCTTTAAATTCTTGACTCATATTTCTAACTATATCTATGCTTCAATGGAAAAACTAATGTTTCAAAATTTCAAATGGTTTTTTATTTCGTATTAAAATAGATTGTTTTTGACAGGAAAAGCTGATCTAGAATATTAGTTATCAATATATTAACCATTGCTTGTTCTTTATTTCTAAGTTGACCCTGGCACTAACGGAAATACACACAGCTTGAGAAACATTTCCCACAACCTCAGGGAGAAAACCCACCTCCTGCCTCTGCACAGCCCCTCTGCAAGAAATACAGGAAACAGGAGATGACTGAGCTTTGAGTGTAGGTTTTCCACCTGACTAGAGATACATGCATTTACTCTTGAGCCAAAGCCTGAATATAAAAAAAATCTAATAGTAAGCATGCTACTTAGAAAAATCTATAAAGAGAACTTAAAAGAGGCATATGCTGCACATTAGAAAATATTAAATTAAGAGAAGCTAAATGCAGGATATTTTAATGGTATGTTGCTGAAAGAGAAACAAATGAAAATTGCTGTAGGGTAGTGTGAAAAAAAATCACAGCAACCTTGTCTCAGATATTTCAAGAAAACCTTAATTTCAAATATTTGCTCCTGCTGTTAAATCAGGTATCCTGACTTTTCTGTAAGAATGGTGCCCCTGCAGGAAAAGCACATTACCAAAACTAAGGAGTTCTAGTCGTTTAAGGGAGAAAAACTATGAATGAGAATGAGAAAATTATCTTAACATCAACAGCAGCAACAACAAGTTAACTTCCTTTTACCTCTTAGCAACTGCACCCTTGTAACCAGTCTTTTGATTTTCTAAGAGACACTAACCTTACCATCTAATACTTTGGAAGGTATTAATTTAACCAATGCCTGTCTCTTAAACCTTACTACTTCTTTCTTACTCCTAAAGCTAACACCTAGGTTCATACCACCATAACCATCTCCTCTCTCAGCTTCTCTCCACCTCCTTGCCTTAGCTGAGACCTGGCTATAGCCTAAGGAGCTGCAACCCTGCAGCCCCCTCACACTGTGCATCTTTATTCTCTTTGCACTGCCTACGTCACGCCCTGTCACAGCTGTAGGTGAGTTCAGAGCCTTCCTTGCTCTCCTGTCCTCTTCCTCGCATTATTCAGAATTAATGTATAAAACTGCCAGTTTTTTCTCTTATTCCCTCCTTGCTGGCTGGTAAGCTTCCTCTCTGGAGGGAAGCAGATTTTAGTAGCAGTAAAGTGCAATGAAAACAGCCCGAGATGCTGAGAGCTATGGCAGAGGCCAAGGTAACCAATGAGCCAGGAAAGAAAGCTGTGGTCAGATGGAATTCTAAAGGGAGCGGTTTTGGAGGTGGGGGAGTTTGGGATGAGAGTCAGCTCATGGTAAGTGAGAGAACTCATTGGAGATGAGGGGTCAAGATGTCGGATGGGGAGAGCACAGGTTGAGGGGTTTAGAGCCAATGAAGGAGAAAAGATGAGAATGGGTGGAGACAGAGGAGGACATGGATCTGTAGGCAGGAATGTGAAGAGGCTCTGATCTAATGGCTTCTATTTACCTTTTCAAGTAGGAGTCATCTATTAAGAGAAAAGGGGAACATGGATAGATTGGCGATATGAAGAAAATTTATAAGACCTGTAATAATCGCTGTGTAGAATAGTCTAGGAATAGGGTTAAGCAACGCCCAGAGCACAACTGAGATTACCCATCATTATGTTCCAGGAAGTTCATCTTGATTACTGGATTATCCAAGGACCGACCTATTTAGAAATACCAGCAGGCTTGCTTCCCAACTAAAGAAATCAATCAAGAGAACGGCTACTGTTTATCACACACAGGGACCAATTCATTATATGGAAAGCAAAAGTCTCTCTGAACAAAAGATTTGAAGATCACTAAATAGTTGCCTTTATTTGCCATGTTTTCTCTTCCTGGTTTACTTGATTATATTTTCTCAACAATGCTACATACTTCTGAAAATGAATGGAAACTCCCCATAAAAGTTTGCATTCCATACGTCATTATTGGCATTTTCAAAACGTTGCTTTACCCAAACCATAGTAGGTAAAATTCCTTTAGGCTTTGTGAAAAGGTTTGACAAGTCTTCTAAAGGAGTCGTTGACAGTCCCACTGGAAAAAGGACAATACAACCACACAAGGCAAATGACCACATACCTATTGCTGTCATGTAATCCCAGCGGTCTATGAGGCACATATTGAAGATGAGGTGATCAGATGTTTGCCCCTGGCCAATAAGTACAATCTCCCTCTCCAAATTCTGGCACACAGACGAAGTCCAGCCAACAAGAAACCAAAATACCACCAGGAGAATCACTGCAAGCATCCTCATGACCCGCCCTCCTGTCATATATGGAATCCGCTGGGCTGTCCGCGAGAGAAACACCTTCAAAACCCTGGAAAAGCCAGAGAGCAAAATGTGAAAAGGCAAACAACACTCAGAAAGTAAAATTCAAAAACTATCATATATTTTTAGATTAAATGTAAACCCACCATAATCCACTTATGCAGAGTTTTGACAAAAAAATCCAGAAACAGTTTATCATATATTTATTTAATTTCTTTCTAGCTTATCTTCCAATAGCAAAACAAACAGCCTGCATTAGAGACAAGTGAGTCAACAGACTCACATATTCTTTTGAATATGTCTTAATATTTCAGGGGAAATTCTCAGGAATTTGAAAAGGTTCACGGAAAAATTTTGCTCAGCTAAATACAGTTTCTGAGGGATTGAAAATAGTCTTGAAAATAAGTAGCTGGATTTTTCTATATTATACTAAGTCAAAAACTTCCTTAAATCCTTCTTTAAACCATAAATTTTTTACAGTAGAAATTACAGATATTTTATGAAAATCATGCCATCTGACCTTCCTTCACAGTCATTTGATCACATTATCAAAAAATTATGAGATAAATATTAAAATGATGAGAGGTGTATTTAAACACTTGGTTAACTGGATAACATCATTATATTAAGGAAGAAGATTGGGATAAATCACTGTAAGAAATGTAGTGATTTTTTTAATGTGTTTTTTTGTTTCTGTATATATGACTCAAATGAATATCCAAGGTTGAGAACTACTGGATTAGATGATATTTAAGGGCTGTTCTAGCTCTAAAGGCGATGTGAAGACAAAAATCTAACCTTACCATAGGAATCCATACAACCACCCACTCTTCAATTCCACCTCTAATATCTTCAAGTTATTTTAGTTCTTCACCACCCCCTCTCCAAATTCTGAAATTTTTATGTCCCTAAAATTGTGATCTGACATACACCACCACCACAGAGAATCAGTTTCCAAAAAAACAAAAATGCATTTTCCAAACTGTCTATACCTTCCCCATCTTTTACTTTCAAAATTTTTAAAGCCATATGATTCCTCATAAAAATCACTATAAATCCATAAATGAAGCGACACACCTGAAATAGCCTGGATGTATTCTGATATTTTTCTACATACAGACCTTTGGAATCTTTCCTGAATTAACACAACACATCTAGTAAAGAAATTTTCCAGCAGGTTCTTCTGTATCCTTTTATTCCAGTATCTTTCACCACAATGTCCTTCAGCTAACACACAGGATGAAGTTATTTAATTATGCATAAAATACTTATCCTTTTCAGTGAGATGATATTAGAAAGTATCAAATGGGAGAACACTAGAAGCCCTCAACAGATCTCCATTCACCCAGTTGGCCAGATTCTCAGCTGTTCTCCATTCCCATGCCCAGCACACTGAGAACCGTGTACCTGTTCTGAGTGCTACCACGCGCAGTTAGCACGCTCCCCTCTAGGACGCTGCAAGCATTTCTGCTCCAACTCGCTGAACTGCTATTTGTTAAGAATCAGTTATATTTGTTAATGCCGGTTTTACTTGTTGTCGTATTATGTAATTTAACTAAATACTAAATAAAGTGATTATACATGATTGTGAAATGTAGAGAGTCTTTGTATAAAATCCATGTTGAATACTTTAGAAAGACTTCATAAAGGTGAGTCACTAAAATAAGCTATTGTTAACTTAGGGAAAGATGAGGAAATTGCAAAATATGGGGATGAGTAGTAAACACAGAAACTTAGAAAGATTCTACACTCAGAATGCTTCAAAAGAGTCTTTAGATTCTCACTCCTACCTAAAGAACCACCAGGTGAATTGCAGATGAAGCACTGTAGAAATTTTTGCTAGAAAGAGAAGAATGAGCTCCAAACATCAGACCCATGGTCAAAGAGGAGGATTTATTTCAAAAGATTGCTGAGTGATTATTTGTAAGTTTTACATTATAGCATCTATATGCTTCTTTAATGCCTTTCTGCTTTAAGCAACTTTATCAGTTAACTGACCAATTACTAGTTCCAATTATACTGGATAAGAAGGATTTTATTGTAATCATTAGTTTAGATATAAATATCAAATGATTCAAACAAATCTTAGAAGTGACAGAAATTTTTTGGGAAATTAATATTTTTTCTGGTTTCAGTCTTATTTTCTGTAAGAGAAACTTGGAGTCACTGTGTAAACAATTATTTCCATTTGTATCTGAGTGAATTCTAAAATTTTGAATGACTAGGCTTTCAAAAGAGGAACCCAGACCCACTTTTCAAGTCTTATATAATTTGGTTACGGCAGAAAAAGAGAGAATGGTTCTAAATTCTAGCTTGACTCTTAAAGTAAATATTTGAAACACAATGAACAAACATCCATATAACGACAACCACATGCCAGGCATCATGTTAGGCAAGATGGGAGGTATAAGACATGGTTCTTGCCTTCTAGAAGTTTACAATCAAATTAGAAGTAAATTTACAAATAGCTACCATGTGAAACAACATAGATTATGTGTTTGTAATTGCTAGTAACCTCATAGATCAAGCAATATTTGATCTGGGCCTTGATGGAACTCACTAGGTAGAAGTGGCGGAAAGTGGAGAAGCCACAAGGCTTTATTTCAGTTGAAGGGAATCACATACACAAAATACAAAGGCAGGAAAATGTAAGTCATCTTTGGGGGACAGTGGGTGGGACTTTTTAGCTGAAGTGGAAATTTGGTCGTCAGTACACAGGAACTCCCGGACAGCTTTCAAGTTATTGTAAGAAGTTTCCAATCCCTACATTTACTAAGCATTGTTTTCATTAGGTTGAGAATCACTAATGTGGAGAAAAATAGTTATGTTTTATATTTTATTTCCATGGCCAAGATTTGGGAAATAATTTGTTTTCTGATACTTGAAGATTTTCACAATCCCCACTGCAACGCTAAACCTCAAAGAGAGCTAATAGTGGTTTTGTTAAATAATCGTCTCCTTTAAAAAACTTCTTAATCAAATGAGTTTGTCTTTTGTAGAGGAAAGCTATATGATACCAGTTTGGTGATGTTTTAATCAAGAAATTCCACCTCCTAAATTCTCAGAAATTTTCACGTTTTCCAGGTGACCTTTCAGGTATTTATTGTATACCCTGAGAATTCAAGATTACCAGGGGTCCTCTAACAGCATCTCCAGAGAGGAAAAACCAAAGCAAAAAGCCTCGGGAATCTCCCATTAATGATTTTGTTGGCTTTCAAATACTAGGAACCTTAAGGACATAACTCTGCACCTCAGTCTAAACATTTCAGAATACCAAGTTTTAGGAAATGGAATAAAATGCATTTTTCTAGCATTGCCTTAAAACAAAATAAGGAAATGCTGCTATATCTTTAAAAAAGGAACTCTAGTTAGTTCATTCCCCAGAACCCAAATTCTAATAAAGAATCTCAAGACATGTGTTTGTCCAAAATACAGCTATAGGAAAAAAAATACAATCATTAAAATTCTTGCATAGATGATTTTTCCATGATATTTTCAAAGATAAATCTTTAGGCTACCATCTGTTCAGAGGGCTCATTATTTCCAATGAAAGCAGCAACATATATGAAAAGAATTTCCAGAATTTAATATTAAAAGGCATGTTTAATTTACACATTTAGTTCTCATTATTAAGAGTATATAAATTTGTGGAAATCATGCTGAAGTGATGAAGAGAAAGGGCAACCCAGGAGTGGGCTGTCACTATATTATGTGCCTTGACTTTCATACTTCCCACACATATCTGATTTGAGCTTGTACAACTCCACTGCAAGGATTTTTACGTAGGCCATCAATTATCTTCTTCTAATATCTAATCAAAATTGTTCATGCCTTAATTTGCTTGATTTCTCTCCAGCATTTGGCATGGCTAAAACACTTGGTTTCCATTATGTCACATTCTCTTGATTTTCTTCCTACTTCTCTGTTGGTCTCCATCGCAGATTCCTCTTCAGTCTTCCCTTAAATGGTGGCATTCCTCAAGGATCCACTAAACTTAGCCCTTTCCCAATTCTCACTCACCATACCCAGGTAATTCCAGCTATTCCCTGGGGTCAGTTATCATCTTTAGGCAGTGGATCACAAATCCATATCTCCATCTCATATCAATCTCATGCACTCAACATCTGATACTCAGTGACCTACTGGACACCAACAGGTCCCCAAATCAAATCATCCCTCCCTCATCTCCTCCCTCCTGTAAACTACTTTGGACTCAGTGAACAACACCACCTAATTGCTCAAAGCAGAAACACAGGAATGAACTTGGAGTCCTTTTCTCTCTCACTCATATTCCATTCATCAAATGAATCACCAAGGTTTAATTTCTACCTCATAAATATCGTTTGAAGCCATCTACTTTTCTCCATCATCACTGCTACTACACAGCTACTAACCACCAACTTGCTTGAACGTTATCCTCCTAATTAGTCTCCTGACTATCTTGCCCACCTTCGATCCACAATCTACGTTAGCCATGATGATTTTTCTAAATGGCACTTCTGATCATGTTGCTCCCGCATTTACAATCCACCTGAATCCCAGCTCCTTAGCATGGTATAAGGCCTTCAAAAACTGGGGTCTCTTGGGCAGGCTCATCTGCACCACTCTCCCTGTTTCAGGGTCCTACAAGTTCTTTTGGACCATGTGCTGGCTCCCATCTGAGGCTTTCCCCTTCCTCCACCAACACGAATACCTACTTATTCCTGCCTATTCCTTCATGTCAGTGGTTCTCAAAAGGTGGGCCCCAAACCAGAAGCAATAGCATCACCTGGAAACTCATTAGAAATGCAAATTTTGGGAACCCATCCCAGACTTACTGAATCAGAAACTGGGGGTGGGGTCCAGAAATTTGTATTTAAAAAAAAAAAAATTCAGTTAATTCTGATGAGGCTAAAGTTTCAGAACTTTTGCTCTAAGCAATTTTTCCTGAAGATGTAAGACTGGTGCGGGTGCCTTTCCAATAGCCCAAATGCTCTAGCCTGCCAGATAGACTTTTGAGCATTTATTATGCTGATAACAGAATTTAAATCCTCTCATAAGAAAAAAATAAATGTTCCAGTTTCATAACATTTGCGCTTGGTTGTGATTTTCCAGCATCTCTTTTGTTTACTAAAATGAATGAAAATATACATCTTCCTGTCCTCCAATTTTCTGTTCTATCAATTTAATCAGAATAATCCTAAAATCCTGAAGTTTTCCATTTGGATCTAATTCCTATTAATCCTACTGCCTTCACAGAAATACCAGGATGCAAACGTGTGTGATAAATGCTATGAGGCGATGATTACCTCTTGTAAATGGAGAAATTCAGTTCTTGGCCAAAGCATCCTGAGAGTGAACAACACAAAAAGAGCTGGAGGTCGCTTCCTGTCAGACCACCTTCAATGCCCATAAGTTACCGAGTTCGATAAGCTTTCCAGCAATTCCCTGAAATTTCATCTTCAGAAGTAAACTCCTTGGACATTAGATGGATTTTAGATATGTATTATAAAGGATTGGCCTCCCCTGGTCAGAAGTAGGTTTGGGACATTCATCTAACATGAAGTATGGCAAAATTATTGTGAGGATATTAAGGTACTATGAACATAAGAAATAAAATTCATAACTGGGTCTCCCAAATATAGGTATTTTTAAAATTTTCAGTTAACTGCTGGAGTGCTGATATCTCACTCTGATCTTTTATTACTCACCTGATTGTAGGTCGATAGATAAGGGGGCATAATGGAAAAAAAAAAGAAGGAAAGAAGGGAGGGTTGCAAAAATATTGCAACTCAAATCTCAGACGGTTAGAGCTGGTTAGAACTTTGAGGATTGTCATTTTTTATCCCATTAATGTATAGAGAAGAAAACTGAGGCCCAGTTAGGGGAGTGATTTGTCCAAAGTCACATGATCCAGGAGTAGCAGAATCAGTGCAAAACTCTTGTTTTCTTTTTCTCACTTGACTCCTTTTTTTTTGCAGTTGTCACAGCTTACAAAAATTAAACTATTAGCTAGTTCAGGGCAATGCCATTTTTTAAAAGCAAACCACGACTCTGCCTCTCAAATGCTGCATCTCCTCTCCTTTTCCCACATATCTTTCTCTCTAATCCAGATGACCACAGCTTGAATACCTTCCCTTCCATCTCAATGGATTCAAATCTAAAGGCAAGAAGAATTAGTTGGCTAACTGGGTAAACACACCTTGCTAATTGTCATGAAAAGCAAGAAAGAGTTTTGTTGTTGTTGTTCATTGTGTTTGTGTGCGTGTGTGCATGTTTTAATGAAAATAAGATAGAGGAGGAAAAAGTAAAAGTGAGGATCCCAGAAACTAGAAGAAGCAGGGTGAAACAGGGAATTTGGAAGACTTTTGATAAAAAGACAGGATACGAGAGTAAATATTAGCTCCTGTTAAATGCCACCACTTTGTTAAATCCTAGAAATTCAATTATGAAAGTGGCAGATATATACCTGCTCTCAAAGTAATTATGAAATGATTTTTAAATCATTTAAAAGGTAAAATGACTTATCTATTAAATATAAATGTGTAGGCAATTAAAACATAGTGATTCCTGGAGACTGAGGTCAGCAAAAGTAGTGGAGTAGGAAATTCCAAAAGCCTTTCCCTCCATGAAGGAAATGAAGAACCTGGCTAAAAATTTTATAATAAACTTTTCCAGAATGATGGAAACCAATTAAAAGTTTACAGCAACCAGGGTAACACTTGAGGAAAAAAAAAATAGCTGAATCTCAGTAAGAAAGCTTTGTGGCATTTTAACTTGCCCTGGACCCATCCACTGCTCCCCAGTTCGGTGGTGAAATTGAAGACAAGAGATTTACGGTACAGGTACCTAATACCAGAGGGAGCACAATGGACCTTATGCTCAAAGAATTGTGGCTGTTGGTGTTGATCTGTCTGGTGGCTCCCTGAAGGACTGGTGGAAAAAGCTTGCCTTTATTTGACCTAACTAGGAACTCTTTCAGGGCTGAAGTGTTTATCCAGGGGCAACTGCTGAAAACATTTACAAGCAAATATATTAATCAGTGCTGCCTGGTTCAAGATATAATGGCTGGGACAAAAAAAACAGACTTAGCAAAATGCTTGAGAGGAAGGGTTGGGGAATGAAATGCTTAGGGAATAAATAATTTTAAAATCTCCATATATTCCTGGGAATTTAGAATGCTAGCACATACTCAGAAAAGACTGGCGAAGGCCCTAATCTCTCACCTACTGCTGAACTGAGGAACTGCTCAAGCAGGAAGTGAAGACTAAGGCAGTGTTGTAAATGGCCAGGCTGAGTGTTGAAGGCACACACTAACATACACAGTGTCCATCTTCAAAGACTATGAGATTTAAAAAGAACACACTTTGGTTCCAGGTATATAAGTAAATCTCTGTGGAACCATTAACTGACCATAAGCTGATAGAGCAGAGGCATAAGAGACCATGCACAGGAAAGAATAGAGAATTTACAAAATTAGTTCTGAAAAGTCACTGAACAAGCAAACAACAGCAACTACAAAGAACATCAACAAAAACCTTTTGGAGAGGAGTGTAAATCTCCCTGGCAATGCAGGACATGACTCCTGGGGATGAGCCTGGACCCAGCATCGTGGGATTGAGAAAAGCTTCTTGACCAAGAGGGGAAAGAGAGATGAAACAAAATAAAGTTTCAGTGGCAGAGATTTCAAATGGGATTGATAGGTCAATCTGGAGGGTATTCTTACATGTGATATTGATATGCCTTTTTAGTTTTTAGTGTATTGGAATAGCTAGAAGGAAATAAATACCTGAAACTGTCTAACTGCAACCCAGTAGCCTTGATTCTTGGAGATGATTGTATAACTATGTAGCTTACAAAGTGTGACCATGTGTTTGTGAAAACCTTGTGGCTCACAGTCTGTTTACCCAGTGTATGGATATATGAGTAGAAAAATGGGGACAAAAATTAAATGAAAAATAGGGTGAGATAGGGGAGGATGGAATGTTTTAGGTGTTCTTTTCTATTTTTATTTTTATTCTTATTCTTTTTTTTTTTTTGGAAGGAAAATGATCAAATATTGACTGTGGTGATGAATGCACTATATGATGGTACTATGAACAACTGATTTTACACTGTGGATGATTGTATGTTATGTGAGTATATCTAAAAAAAACTGAATTAAAAAAAAAACCCCTTGGGAGAGTGGAGGATCAGATTTCCAGATTGGTCACATTGCAATATTAAAGAGTCCAGTTTTCAAAAAAATTTTTGAGGTATGCCAAGTATAGTCCATAAACAGGGAAAAAGAAGTTAATGAAAACGGTGCCTTGCAAAGCTCAGGAATTGAATTTCCTAGATAAAAAATTTAAATCATTTGTCTTAAATATTCACAGAGAACTAAAGGAAACCATGGGCAAACAATTAAAGAAATCAAGAGAATAATGTCTCATCAAATAGAGAATATCAATTGACAGAAGTTCTGAAAAGGAACCAAACAGAAATTCTCGAGTTCAAAAACATACTACCTGAAATGAGAAACTCACTAGTTTCAATAGCATATTTGAGAATACAGATGGAAGAGTCAATGAATTTGAAGACAAGTCAACTGAGATCATCCATTCTAATAAGCAGAAAGAAAAATTAAGATAAATTAACAGAACCTAAGAGACTTGCAGAACATCACCTTGCCTACCAATATATACATAATGGGACTATCAGAAGAAGAGAGAGAGTAAGGAAAAGAAAGAGTATTTGAAGAAATAATGGTGAAAAACTTCCAGAATTTGAGGAAAGATGTGAATTTACACATCCAAGAAGCTCAATGAACTCCTAATAGGACAACCTCAAAGACAGCCACTCCAAAACACATTATAAACTGTCAAAAACTTAAGGCAAAGAAAGAATCCTGTAAGCATCAAGAGAGAAGTGAGTTATGACACACAAGGGAGGCTTAACAAGATTAACAGGTGATTTCACATCATAAACCACTGAGGCCAGAAGGCAGTGAGATGACATACTCAAAGGGTTGAAAAAAAATTGTCAACCAAGAATTTTGTATCCAGCAAAACCATCCTTCAAAAGCGAAGAAGAAATTAAGATATTCCCAGATAAATAAAATATGAGAGAGTTTGTTGCTAGTGTATCTGCCCTACAAGAAATGTTAAGAAGTCTTTCAGGCTGAAATGAAAGCACATAAGACAATAACCCAAATCCACATGAAGAAATAAAAAACATTGGCAAATCTAACTACATAGGTAAATATAAAAGTCATTCCTAATGTAATTTTGGTTTGTAACTCCTCTTTTTTTCATATATGATTTAAAGGAAAATGCATAAAATATTAATTATGTTCAGTAACACACAATGTTCAAAGATGTAATTTATTACAATATTAATGTGAAAGGGGGTGGGGAAGAAGCATGTAGGACAAAAGTTTTTGTATACCATGGAAACTCAGTTGGTATTAATTCAACTTGAATTGTTAAAAATTAAAACTTTAATTGTAATCCCCAGGACAACCACTAAGAAAATAACTCAAAAATATATAATAAAAGAAATGAAAAGAAGATCAAAATGTTATACCAGAAAGTATCTATTTATCACCAAGTATGTTATAGAGGAATTGAGGAACAAAAAAGATACAAGACACATAAAAACAAATAGCAAAATGGAAGTTCTTTCTTATCAGTAATTACTTTAAATGTAACTCTCAAATTAAAAGGCAGATACTGGCAAAATGGATTTAGAAGTAACATGATCAAGCTATATACTATTGAAAAGAGAGTCTGCTTACATCTAACGGCATAAATAGGTTGAAAGAAAAATAATGGAAAAAGGTATTCCATGCAAACAGTAACCAAAAAAGAGCTGGAATGGCTATATTAACAATAGAAAAAAATACATCTTCTGAAAAAAAAATCATTAGAAGAGACAAAGAATGACATATGTAATGATAAAAATATCATTCAATCAAAAATATATAACAATTATAAACATATATGCACTTAACGATAAAGTGCCAAAATATATCAACCACAAACTAAAGGAAATGAGGGGATAAATAGACAGTTCAAAAACAAAAGTTGGAGATGTCAACAAATCTTTTTCAATAATAGAATGAATAACTACACTGAAGATCAACAAGGAAACAGAGAAGTTGAACAAACTATAAATCAACTAGTCATAACAGCCATACATAGAACACTCCACCCAACAATAGCATAATACATATTCTTCTCAAGTGCACAAAGAACATTTCTCCAGGATAGATCATATGCTAGTCCACAAAAGAAGTGTCACTAAATTTAAATATAATGAAATCATACAAAGTATCTAAAGTATCTTCTCTGATGACAATGGAACGAAATTAGAAATCAGTACAGAAGGAAATCTAGAAAATTCACAAATATGTGGAAATTAAACAATACACACAAACAACCAATGGGTAAAGGAGAAATCACAAGGAAACTTAGAAAATACTTAGAAATGAATGAAAAGGAAAATACAACATACCAAAACTTATGGGATGCAGTAAAAGCAGTGCTCAGGGGGAAGAGATGCGTAAATGAGCCAGCGAAGATCAGCAAAAGGACAGCTGAGTCCAGTCCATGTTGCCAACTCACAGAATCCTGAGCTACATAAATGGTTGTTGCTAACCATTTAACAAATTTTGGGGTTGTCTGTTAACAGTAAAAGCTAACTAATGCAAGTGGTATAATGGAGATTACAGCAGGGTAAGAGTACACAGAATGAATGGCGGATGGAAGACCACATCATGAAGGGCTTGGTAGAATAATATAGGACTGGAATGTTATTCCGAGTGAGATGGGAAACCATTCAAGGGTATAGAACAGAAGAACAGCATCACCTAACTTAGATTTCAGAAGAATCCCTCGTAATGCTCTTGAACAGATTGTAACGAGGCTAATGTAAGAGTCGAGGTAAGAGATGATGGTAGCCTGGTAGGGTAGTAACAGTAGAGGTAGTAAAAGTAATTGGATTTTTAAGATATTTTGAAGTTAATGATAACACACTGGATTTGAAGTGTGTTGTGGGTTGAACTGTGTTCCCCAAAAAGATATGCTTAAGTCTTAACCCCCAATACCTGTGAGCATGACCTTATTTGGAAATAGTGATTTTGCATGTGTAATCAAGTTAAAAGAGGTCACACTGAATAAGGGTGAAGAGAAAAGAGACAGAGACACAGAGACACAGGGAAGATAGCCATGTGAAGCCAGAGGCCGAGACTGGAGTTATGCTGCCACAAGCCAAGAAACACCAAGGATTGCCAGTAGCTGCCAGAAGCAAGGAAGAGGAATGGAAGAATCCTCTCCCAGAGCCTTCAGGGAGAGCATGGCCCTGCTGACTCCTTGACGTTGGACTTCCAGTCTAAATAATTGGAGAGAATTTGTTTCCATTTTTTTAAGCCACCCAGTTTGTAGGAATTTGTTATGATAGCCCTAGAGAACTAATACAGGAAGTGAAATATAAAAAGGAACAAAAGATGGCTCCAAAGTTTTAAGAACTGAGCAACTGGATAGAGGTTGGCATTTATTGAAATGAGGAAGAATGTGAGAGGAGAAGTTTCCAGGAAGGAAAAATCAATTGGTTTTGAACATGCTAAGTTTGAGATACCTATTAGAAATCCAAGGTGGTGTCGAGTAGGCACTTGAATGTAAGTTCTGGAAAGTAACTGATTATTCCTGAATAGTGAGTACAAAATGCATCACTGAGAACCTTCTGGAAGCTTTAAGAAGGAGCCTCATCCCAGCCCCATGGGCCTCAACGGCTGAGGCAGCAGCAGGAAGCACAGCAGGAGAGGCAGCTGGGCCACCCTCCAGCACCGTCTCAGCTAGATTGGAGCCTGAGGCAAATGGAAAAGTGTGCACCTCTGCAACATGGCTTAATGCATTCTTTAAATGGTCATGGATTTTCATGAAAACATCCTTGAGGAGTTTGCTTCCATTAAAGGCAGGAAAGTAAAATTATAATAAATTCTGTCATCAATACAAAATAAAATACATACACTTAAAATGCTTCATGCTTATGTCATGTGCTTGTTTCTTCTCTTTAATCATTCAGCACATGCTATTAAGCACCTTCTCTGTGTCTGGCACTTTCAGGGTGTTGGAAATAAGACAAGGTCCCTGCAGCTGTGGCATCACATAATAGTCAGGGAGCCAGACACTTAACAAGAAGGATCTTGATGTCTGATGGTGGTACGTGCCATGAAGAAGAATACAGGAGATGAGGAGAGAGACAGGCAGAGGAGTGGAGTGTGAATTTACATGGCCGCTGAGAGAAGGCCTCTCTCAGGGGAGCATCTGAGCAGAGCTTTGAAGGATGGGAATGGGTATTTGGGAAATATTTAGCTGAAGGGCATCCTGGAGAGAGGGAACAGGACAAACAAAAACTTCTACAACTTCCACAACAGCTTCAGCTTCTGACTCCAAGTGCAAATACTGCAGTAACTCAAGTCAATCCAACTCAGACTCTCCCCGGGGTTAGGCCAGAGCCCACAAGTTAAGGGCCATCCTCTGTGAGATGGCGCTCACTCAGACACTAGTGCCAGTTTCGGGATCCAGGCCACCTGCACTTCTGACCAAATGGCTACAGATTCGGGTGCTTCTAGTATTAAATTCTTTGTTCAGTGTTCAACTGCAGTCTGTTGGAGTGGTCGTGTGGATACTGGGGGCGGGGCAGCAGAGGAACCAGAGCACCCATGGGCAGGTGGTACATTGGAAGGAATATGGGTGCATCCACATAGCACCAGCCTGGACCATGCCTCTGGGCCCAGGTGACAGCAGCAGGCAAGTGACAACAGCAGGCAGGTGATGCCAGCAGGCAGCGTGCAGAAACAGCTGTCTCACCTGGCCTTTAAAGACTAGCTACCCTTTCTTTTTGCTACATGAATGAATTAATCTTGTTCCCTATTTATTCTCTCTTGTCTGCTTATATAAGGAAGAGAAATATTTCTACTATTCTTAATTACCAGATGCTTTTTTATTAGTACTTTTAAAGTTGATTAACTCATACGTATGCACATGCATACATACATGCACTCATGTAACAATTTGAAACCATAATGCAAGCAATAAGAAACCTCATGTTTCACATGCAGCACACAGTCCCTAAACTGTATATTTTAATGTGAGCCTTTTCCCAGAAATCTATAAATAAAACACTGATGCTGTAATTATAAATTAGAGCATGCATATTTAAAAAAAAAAAAAACTAAGAAAGAGAAGCTAAGTATTGAAAAATTTTGAGTGTAGATTTATAAAATAAAATGTATTTATTTTACAAAACAAATCAAGTAGGACTTCTGAAGTCAGACAAAATAGGTAAAGCTTTGTCTCCTTAGTTTTCTGAGTTAAATTCCTGTTTTATTCATGGCTAATATTAAATATATTCTGAAAGAAAGAACAGTGAAATAAGTGAATTTTGCTTTTGATTTTTTTCTAAAGGAAATCACAGACTTCTAGTTAATAAAAGGCATCTTTTATCACTACGCATGTTTCTCAAATCTTTTCTTTCACATTAGTAGACTAAACTGATCATTTTACTTTACAATTATGTAAGACATCCTTATTTAGCTTCTGGAAGCCACATGTATGCACCAACACAACTCCTAGCTGGGTCCTTCCTGTGCTAGACAGAGCAGAGTGATAATCATTGAAGAAGTGAGGGTGGGGAGAAATGAGCAGAGGGGTTTCTCTTACCCTCTAGCTAGTCAGAGAACGTACAAAGAGTAACTCGTTGGAGCTTAGAGGGTTTCGTGTTTATGGTTTCGGGGGAGCCATTCATAATAGCCAGCTGGTGCAGGCTCCCAAGAAGTCGACTCAGGGAGCTCCCAGGCAGCAAGAAGGGAGAGGAAGCTACTTCCTGGTTTCTCAGGTTTTCAAGGGCTGCCCTCCTTTCAGGCACTTCCAGGCATATGAATGAGGAGAATTACAAAAATGTAATCTGCAAAGCTAAGGTTTACAATTGTCCAAAGAGCCCGAGCAAGCTTTAGGGAAACACGGCTTACCTAGGGGTCTGAGCATGCGCCGGAGTCCGGGCAGCGCACAATGTGCACTGGGTGGGTCAGACCCGCGCATCGCACAGCCGTGTTTCCTTTAATTCATGATTTATGAAATAAATTTATATTTGATAAGAGCCAAATGACTCTGATCTTTCTCTTTCATTAAGCACAATTTGTAAGTGATAAAATGTCTTAAAGAAATTGTTTAAACCTTGATCTCAGAAAGCCCAGTGGTGGTGGTACTTACTGAATTAAGAAATAGGAAAAGAGATCACTTGCAAATCTTTTTTTTTTTTTTTTTTTAATTTTTAAAAATACCAGTACTAGATATAGTTCTGCAACATCAATTTGAAGCCTTCGCTCCCCTAGAGTTCATCTTGATACGTCATTTTTCTGTAGGGAATCCAGCTATTCTAGTATAGGTGAACCCTCCGTGTCTGTGGTAAGGCTTGGATACTACCCAGTTTACCTTCGAGACACAGTAACTTTCCTTGGCTTTGGAGCATGCTTTTAGCTGCCTGTCCAAAAAGCACACCCTGCCAGGGAAAAAGAAACCTCTACACAACTAAGAATGGGCCCCTTTTCTGTGGTGACAAAGTGGTTCTTAAGAAATGTCACTGTCAGTAATTCTTCCCCACTTGAAGGACTCTCTGTTCCAGAATGGGCAGGCAGCAGCAATGAGAAACCACAGGGAGCACAAAGGAGGGCCTGAAATCCCTGTTGTCACCAGCACCCAAGTGGTAAGCTTTTCTCATTTCCTAGTCAAAATGCAATGTCCGCAGATATGTGGTCTGAGGGTGCTTTATTAAAACTAGGTCATTTTGGCTGAAGTGGGCAACTGGTTATAACTTATGAAATTTCTTCATATTAAAACACTTGGGTCAGGGCTTGGAAATTATACCAATTCATCTGTGTGCTGGGGCAAATGCAAGCAGGGTTTTATAAGAATCTTGTGCATGTGCATACATTTATTTAGCCAGCTAAATAAATGCAGGGCTAGCCAACACTATGCCTCAAGGCTGCACTTTGGGCACTAAATTCCCTACCACCCAGTAGTAGCTAAAGGAGACAATCTTATTATCTTACACATTCTTAGCTTCTCTATATTACTGCATACTCTTATTTTTCCTTTAGCTCTTTTAAAATTTAAGGTATCAATATATTTTATGTATCCTTATAAGAACATATAATATGAATAAATGTAAATATCTCCCAGTCACTTTTCAAAATTTACTAGGACACAAAGTGAAAAATATAAAAATAAACCTCACAAACTAAATATTTGGTGCTAATGAGCATGGTAAAAATAACTGCTCTGTGTTACATCCAGAGCAAGCAATGCTGAATAATGCATGAAATGAAAAACCCTTAATCCAGAGTCAGAGGGAGGCTTTTCACAGCTCCTTAAACATACATTTTAAGCACAGTACAGTAAAGTCTTTTGTTTCTTCTTGATTAGCCTTAGAAAAAGGAAAAGACCAGTGTTTTCAGAATCTGTGTTACAGGGAATAGAAAGTGTTATTTTGGCATTCATTTTTTAATTTCTCTCTACCCCCTTTCATTTAAAAACATTTCCTCATTTTGCCTCCTGAAAATATACTCGGTTTTCTGAACATAGAAATATTGCCTTCCTGAATTTCTTCCATAAAACTAGCTTCATAAGTATTCTGTGAACCCACACATTAATGGAGGTGCTGGGTTTTCTTTTAGATGCTCCAGCAGCATACATGTACTAGGCAAACAAATGCGTGGCTAGTAAAGGAATCTGCTTTTTCATAAATGAACGTTCTTCATTTTTGCTTCCTTAGGCCCCATTTCTTCTTATGATCCATATTGTGCTAGCTAAAGCCTGTAACATTCTATTTCCCTTCTTTATCCAGAAATGAACAAGCAATCAGAGGTTCAAATCTTCTGTACTGCACTCCAAAAAGGTGGGGCAGTGGGGGCAGGCTCTGGGACAGGCAAACATAGAGGGGACAAAGTCTGGGAGAATTTAAGGCCATAATAAACAAACTAAAAGCTGGTCTGCTTTTATTATCCCCATGAGTGGGTGATTTCAAACCCTGTTAGTGTTGACAATATTTCTCCGGGAAGAGGCAGCTCACCCCCATCCCCAACTTGATAAGCTCATGTGTTGCATTATTGATAAAAAGCTATTTTGTGATTTACCTTTGGATTGGTTTGGTGGTCTTTGGCTGTATGACTCTCAAAAATGGACAGAGACCATTAAAGGAAAAAAAGTGGAAGATCTGGTAAAAGTAAATGAAGGCCTCTCAGGTTAATAGCACTGTTTCTGGTGACAGAATGAGAGCATGCTCCTTTCTCACAACTGCTTCAGGTTTTCAGTGCTACAGAAATTCTGTAAATGCTACAGTCTTCCAGTCAGAGACCAGGAGATGGAAGATGAAATGTTCAATAATTCTACTCAGCCTTGAAGGAAACAGCTGAAATAAAACAAAATCTCAGGTCTTCTCTCTTACGTATCCTACTCTCAAGGGACTAAAATAGTCATTTTATATATCAATACTCATAATATCCTTAGAATTTTCTGCCGAAAGAGATGTGATTTCCTTTTACATTTTAATCTTTAAATGAAAAATTAAATTCCTCTGAAAATGGGGCAATAGCATTCAACAGACCTTATCCCTCAGCTCCTGCCACCTCTCCCCCTAAAGCTGCCCTGGGTCGGGTCCTGCCCAGGCTGGTTCTCTGGCTCCCC
Organism: Choloepus didactylus; assembly: GCF_015220235.1. NCBI lineage: Eukaryota > Metazoa > Chordata > Mammalia > Pilosa > Megalonychidae > Choloepus > Choloepus didactylus. Next base: position 9,165,236 of record NC_051311.1, on the reverse strand, counting down.
CTTCCATTTGGTGAGCTTCCCCATGTCCTACCAATGAATTCCTTTCCTGTTTGCTTTAGCCATGGTCAGTTTCTGTGGCTCACAACCAAAAAAATTATACTTGATATATTTACATTTATTGAACTCATGTTTCATCCTTTCAACAACTTTACTCCATTGACTATAACTATCCATACATCCATCCCACAAATATCTGAAGGTCCAATGCTGGCAAGGCACAGCACTGAGCATGGGGAACGCACAGCTGGCCCAGTCGGTTCCTTCCTGCAAGTTGCTCTCATTCTTCTGGCATGAGTGTTCAATTTATACACTTAAGTAGGATTAGAATTTAAGCAATAATGAAGAAACCAGCATATAATAGTAAAGTCATATGGTACAGGTAGAATAGGAATAATTTAGCTCATTAAATTGGAAATAGTTTCTACTCGATTTAAATTAAGTGGGGGTGATTCTTCACTGCATTGGCTTCTAAAGAAATATAGCCAGAGAGAAAATAGTTTAATTCCAGTCTTTAAAATAAAAATAAAAAAATGATGAAGGAATCTAGTTTCCCAGTTTTCAACCATTTGCATACTACTTGGGAGATTTCTGCTGTATTGGTGCACCAGCTAATATTTTCTTTAAATAAATTTCTATTTATTGCCTACCATATATTTAAGAAAACTTTATACTTCTCTTTTAAATGAAAAAATAAATCAGGTTCCATAAATAGAAAGTATCTATAAAAACAAATTCAGCAAAACAAAGTTAATGAATTTTATTTAGACAGTGGAAAGCTCTGAGCCTGAAGCTTGGTCTCTCTGTTACAAAAGAGGACGAGCACCTCTTCCACAGGTGTCAAAGACCTACCTACTCCAAACTAATATTTCTCTTGGAAATATGCAGAAGGGTTGAAAGAGAACATAAATGGAAATGACTTTCCCATGATATGAATCATTTAATATTTTATTTGTGCCCCAGCAAACATTCTTTTGAGGGCCACGGTGTGATGTGTTCCACATACTTCAGGAAACCCCGATGTATTATTCAGTGAGTCAGGGGCATGTAAATGTGTGGAGCAAGAGATGAAAGTGGCTTATATGTGTGCATCTGATATTTTTATTCATTCATTCGTCAACTCATAGGCTTCCAACACCTCCATGTGTCAGTCATTGTGCTAAGTGCCAGGGCTTCAATGCAAGACCCTCACTTCAAGGAGAAGAGGCCACCCATGCCTTCAGAGTTTCCAGAAGGCTTGTTGTCCATTATAGGCTGTCACTAATTCCTCATTTCTGTTGGTGAGCACTAGTGGAGAGAGAGCTATTATGGAAGGCATGGGAACCTGGGGAAAAGAAAAAGTGTGTTGTGATGTGGACAGCATAAGAGAGAGGCAGAAAGTACTTTATAGATTTATCAAATCCCTTCCTTTTATAGGAATAGAGGTCTATGACATCTTGGAGAACAAGCTGAGATTTACACTGGACCTCCTGAAATTGAGTACACTATTCTTGGTCCTATATCACATATATAATAAAGGAATCTTGTGAGTCAAGGATTTTCACATTTGTTCTTATAAGATCTGATGCATTCCCAGTAATTAACGTACCAAAAACAAAATAGAAGAAAAGTAATGGAGATAATTGTATAGTAGATAGTACAATTATCACATTTTTTGTTAAAGTTTGACAAAAGGGGGTCATTTAAGGATAACTATGTTAAATATTTTGGCATTTCTGATAAACTGTATAGGAGCCATGTTAACAGCCTTTTAAAATGCATTTTTAAATTGCGAGCTTTAACATAGATACAAAATAGTGATAACTTTCAAAGTACAACTTAACAAGTAGTTAGAGAGCAAATTTCAAAGAATGGTGTGGGTCACAGTTCCACAACTTCAGCTATTTCCATTATTGTAAAATATAACATACATACAGAAAGTTGTTAACTTTTGATGTACAGCTCAATAAGCAGTTATGCAGGTAATTTCAAAAATCGTTATGGGTTACAGTTCCACAGTTTCAGTTCTTTCTTTATTATGCAATATAGGGGATATACAGAAAGGTGAAGACTTTCAAAGCACAATTCAATGAGTAGCTATAGAGCAAATTTCAAAGGATGTTATAGGTTACAGTTCCACTGTCATTTACCTCCTTCCAGCTATTCCAACACCCCAGCATCTAAATATATATATATATATATTTATATGAAGTTTCAGTTTTCATAGTCCTTTCTTAAATCATATCTTGTTTGTTGCTACCCCTTCCCCTCACTTAATCCCTTTCTTCATCTTCAGGGATATCTAGGCAGTGAGCACCCCAACTTGTTCATATTGAAAAGGGCCGTCAACAACATGGGGAAGGGGGCTGCAACTGATTGTTGTTCTTAAAGAGGCTCTTGCCTCTGGGTTTTAGGATTTGTTTGGAATAGGAACATTGTGGTGGATTTAAGTTTCTGAAAGATAAAACTTAAGTGAGTGAATCTTTTATGGAATCTCAGGTAGGGACCTAGGTATTTGGGGACTACTTTTGATAAGGGCATGGCATACTGTGGCCATTTGGGATGTCTAGCTGGAGCCTGCATAAGAGAAACCTCCAGGATAGCCTCTTGACTGCATTTGGGATCTCTCAGCCACTGTGACTTCAGCTTATTACCTTTCTTTTTTTCCCCTTCTGGTCAAGTAGGCATTTTCAATCCCTCGCTGCCTGGGCCAGGCTCATTCCTGGGAGTCAAGTCCCACATCGCTAGGGAGATTCATTCCCCTGGGAGGCTTGTCGCTCGTGGTGGGGAGGTTAATGAATTCATTTGTCGAGTTGGGCTTAGAGAGAGAAAGGCCACATCTGAGCGACAAAGGAGGTTCCCTGGAGTTGACTCTTAGGCATATACATAGGAGGGCTCACCCTCCCATTTACAACCCTAAGTTTCACAAGAGCAAGCCTCAAGTCAAAGGCTTGATTTAAGTAGTGGGTTCCTAATTTCATTTAATATATATTCTATCCTAAGATAAATGGTCAGTTTCTTACATTATCTTCACTTATTTGTACAATCATCATCACTCTCAACTTTAAACAATTATCATAACATAACACATCACAGAGCTCTTACCAGCTGCTAATTATTTATCCCATTAGCGTAGTGTTGGTAAGATATTCCTACTAAATATAGTCTTTAATATGTAATGGGTAGTTTTTCCAGATATTACTCTGTTGTTAACCCTCCGCTCCAGTGTCATACCTTGTAAGTATATCATACTAACACTTATTTAGATTTGTGGTGCTACTCTGTGGGTTACATGCCTTTAAACAACCATTTATGAACATGTTCGCCTTCAATGTGTCACTGATACTTATGATCCTATTAACGAACCGTAGTTACACCTGACCATTCCCATACCATTAATTCACCCTCATTATCATATCTGTACATATTAGATTATCATTCCCCCTTCACTAGCTTCTGTCTATCTCCAGGTCCCCTATATTCTACATTATAAGGCACTTATTTTACATTTTTCACGGAGTTCACATTAGTGGTAATATACATATCTCTCATTTTGTGTCTGGCTTATTTCACTAAACATTATGTCTTCAAGGTTCATCTATGTTGTCATATGTTTCATGACCTCATTCCTTCTAATTGCTGCATAGTATTCCATCGTGTGTATATACCACATTTTGTTTATCCACTCATCTGTTGAAAGACATTTGGATTGTTTCTATCTCTTGGCAATTGTGAACAGTGCCGCTATGAACATCGGTGTGTAAATATTTGCTCATGTCACTGCTTTCAGATCTTCTGGGTATATACTGAGAAGTGAAATTGCCAAATCGTAGGGCAACTAGATATCTAGTTTTCTGACGAACCACCAAACTGTCTTCCAGAGTGGCTGTACCATTACACAGTCCCACCAGCAATGAATAAGAGTTCCAATTTCTCCACATCCTCTCCAACATTTGTAGTTTCCTGTTTGTTTAATGGCAGCCATTCTTATTGGTGTGAGATGATATCTCATTGTGGTCTTGATTTGCATCTCCCTAATAGCTAGTGAAGATGAACATTTTTTCATGTATGTTTTAGCCATTTGTATTTCCTCGCCGGAGAAATGTCTTTTCATATCTTTTGCGCATTTTATAATTGGGCTGTTTGTACTATTGTCATTGAGTTGTAGGATTTCTTTATATATGCAAGATATCAGTCTTTTATCAGATACATGGTTTCCAAATATTTTTTTCCCATTGAGTTTGGCTGCCTTTTCACCTTTTTATCAAATTCCTTTGAAGCACAGATTTTGACTTACAGCAGTTCCCATTTATTTTTCTTTCATTGCTTTTGCTTTGGATGTAAGGTGTAACAAGTGACCTCTTAATACTAGGTCTTGAAGATGTTTCTCTAAATAATCTTATAGGAGTTTTATGGTACTGTCTCTTATACTGAGGTCTTTGATCCACTTTGAGTTAATTTTTCTATGGGGTGTGAGGTAGGGGTCCTCCTTCATTCTTTTGGATATGGATATCCTGTTTTCCCCTCCCCATTTGTTGAAGAGACTGTTCTGTCCCAGTTCAGTGGATTTGGGGGCCCTAACAAAGATCAGTCGACCATAGATCTCTAGGGGTCTATATCCAAATTATCAATTCAATTTCATTGATCAATATGTCTATCTTTATGCAAATACCATGCTGTTTTGACTACTGTGGCTCTATAGTAGGCTTCAAAGTCAGGCAGTGTAAGTCCTCCCACTTTGTTTTTCATTTTTAGAATGTTTTTAGCAATTCAAGGCCAAAAAAAATTTGATAACTAGCTTTTCCAAGTCTGAAAAGAAGGTTGCTGGAATTTTGATTGGAATTGCCTTGAATCTGTAGATCAGTTTGGGTAGGATTGACATCTTAACAATGTTTAGCCTTCCTATCCATGAACACGGAATATCTTTCCATCTCTTTAGATCCCCTTTGATTTCTTTTAGTAAAGTTATGTAATTTTCTGGGTAGAGATCTTTTACATCCTTGGTTAAGTTTATTCCTAAGTACTTGAGTTTCTTAGTTGCTATTGTGAATAGAATCTTTTCCTTGAGTGTCTCTTCAGTTATGTCATTTCTACTGTATAGGAACACTGCTGACTTATGTGCATTAATCTTGTATCTCACCATTTTGTTGAATTTGTTTATTGGCTCAAGTATTGTGTTGCTGATTTCTCAGGGTTTTCCAAATATAAGATCATATCATCTGCAAACAATGACAGTTTTCCTTTTCCCTTTCCAATTTGGATGCCTTTTATTTCTTTGTCTTGCCAAATTGCTCTAGGTAGAACTTCTAGGGCAATGTTGAATAACAGTGGTGACAGTGGGCATCCTTGTCTCATTCCTGATCTTGATGGAAGACTTCAATCTCTCACCACTGAGTACTATGCTGGCTGTGGGCTTCTCATGTATGTCCTTTATCACACTGAGGAAGATTCCTTCAATTCTACCTACTGAAGTGGTTTCATCAGAAAAGGATGTGTACTGAATTTTGTCAAATGCTTTTTCAGCACCTATTGAGATGATCATTTGATTTTTCCCTTTTGATTTATTAATGTGTTGTATTACATTGATTTGTTTCTCTTATGGTGAACCACCCTTGCATGCCTGGGATGAACGCCAAGTGGTGATGGTATCTGATTTTTTAAATGTGTCTTTGGATTCAATTTGCAAGTATTTTGTTGAGAATTTTTGCATCTATATCCATTAGGTAGATTGGCCTGTAGTTGTTCTTTCTTGTAGCATCTTTATCTAGTTTTAGTATTAGAGTGATGTTGACTTCATAAAATGAGTTAGGTAGTGTTCCATTTTCTTCAAATTTTTGAAAGAGTTTGAATAGGAATGGTATCAGTTCTTTTTGGAAAGTTTGGTAAGAAACTGTCCATTTTCTCTAAATTGTTTGGTTTGTTGGCATACAGTTGTTCACAGCATCCTTTTATGATTTTTTAAATTTCTTTGGTATCCACAGTAGTGTCGTCCCCCCCCCCCCCATTTATTATTTTGTTCATTTGGGTCTTCTCTCTTTTTTGACTTTGTTAGTTTAGCTAAGGGTTTGTCAATCTTGTTGATCTTCTCAAAGAACCAACTTGTGGTTTTACTTATTCTTTCTATTTTTTTTTTGTTCTCCGTATCATTTATTTCTGCATTAATCCTTGTTATTTTTTTCTTCTACTTGCTTTAGGATTAGTTTATTGATCATTTTTGAGCTTCTTCAGTTGTTCCATTAGTTCTCTGAGTTTAACTCTTTCTTCCTTTTTAATGTACGCATTTAGAGCTATACACTTCCCCCTCAATACTGCCTTCACTTCATTCCATAAGTTTTGATATGTTGTGTTCTCATTTCCATTCATCTCTTGATACTCAGCAATTTCTCTTGCTATATCTTCTTTCACCCACTGATTGTTTAGGAGTGTGTTGTTTAACCTCCAGATGCTTGTGAATGTTCTAGATCTTTGATGGCTATTATCTTCTAGTTGCATTCCATTGTGGTCAGAGAATGTGCTTTGAATAATTTCAAACTTTTTAAATTTATTGAGGCTTGTTTTATGCCCCAGCGTATGATTTATCCTGGAGAAAGCTCCATGAGCACTAGAGAAGAATGAATATCTGGTAATTTGGGATGTAATGCTCTATATATGTCTGTTAAGTCAAATTTATTTATCATATGAATTTGTTTTCAATTTCCTTAGTGCTCCTCTGTCTGGTTGATCTATCTATAGGAGAGACAGGACTGGTGTATTGAAGTCTCCCACAATTATTGTGGATACAGTTATTGTTTCCTTCAGTTTTGCCAATGTTTGTCTCATGTACTTTGGGGCACCTTTATTAGGTGCATAAACATTTATGATTGCTATTTCTTCTTGGCAAATTGTCCCTTTTATTAGCATATAGTGTCCTTCTTTGTCTCTTATGAAATCCTAACATTCAAAGTCTATTTTTCTGAAATTAGTGCTGTCCCTGCTTTCTTTTGGCTGTAGCTTGCATGGAATATTTTTTTCCACCCTTTCACTTTCAATATCTTTGTGGTGCTGGGTCTAAGATAAGTCTCTTGTAAACAGCATACTGGTAGTTCATGTTTTTTAATCCATTCTGCAAATCTATATCTTTTAATTGGGGGGTTTAATCCATTCACATTCAATGTTATTACTGTGAAGGCAGTTCTTGAATCAGCCATCTTATCCTGTGGTTTTTATTTGTCTTATCTATTTTTTCCTCTCTCTATTTCCTTTAAGTTACCCTTACTAATACTCTTCAGTTCTGTGCTCTTCTCTGGGCCACTCTGTACTGTCTTTTTTTCTCAGCATGTAGGGCTCCCTTTCATATTTCCTATAGGGCAGGTCTCTTTTTAACAAATTCTCTCAGCATTTGTTTATCTGTGAAAATTTTAAGATCTCCCTCAATTTTGAAGGAGAGCTTAGCTGGATAAAGAATTCTTGCCTGGTAATTTTTCACTTTCAGAATTTTAAATATGTCATACCAGTGCCTTCTCACCTCCATGGTGGCCGCTGAGTAGGCACTACTTAATCTTATGTTGCTTCTCTTGTATGTGGTGAATTGCTCCTCTTTCTCTTCAGTATTTAACAATCTGATCAGAATATGTCTTGGAGTGGGTTTATTTGGATTTATTCTATTTGGAGTTGATTGGGCACCTTTGAATTGCATATTTATGTCATTTAGAAGGGTTGGGAAGTTTTTCCCAACAACGTCTTTGAAAATTCTTCCTAGTTCTTTTCTCTTCACCTTCTGGTACACCAGTGATTCTTATATTTGTGTGCTTCATGTTGTCCATCATTTTTCTGAGATCCATTTCAATTTTTTTAATTTTTTTCACCATTCATTCTTTTGCTCTTTCTCAATCCATTGTCAATCCTTGAGTATGCTAATTTGTTCCTCTACCTCTTCAAATGTGCTGTTATGTGCCTCACGAATTTTTTAAATTTGAGCAACAGTATCTTTTATTTCCATAAGATCCATTATTTTAAAATTTACTCTTGTAAATTCTTCTTTATGCTCTTCTAGGTTCTTCTTCATGTCCTTTATATCCTAAGCCATGACAATGATGTTTGTGTGTACTTCTTTAATTGCTCCAAGTTCTGTAACTCCTCTGGCTTTTTTTTTTTTTTTTTGACATAAGACATTTTTATTGAACAAAGGCTTAACTTTCAAAAGATGTCAGTTCTCCCTAAATTGATTTATAGATTCAATACCATTACAATAAAAACCCCAGAAGTTTTCTTGGTGTGATTAAAAAACTGGCTATAAATTTATAAAGTTATAAGTTAAAATTATAGGGGAGCCCCAAAGACCAACAATAGCCAAGAAACTACTGAAGAACAAGGTGGGGCACACTCTCTAACAGAGGTGAGGACACGCCACGTAAAGCTGTGATGCTCAGGACAGTGTGGTATCGGCAAAGGAAGAGACCAAGAGACCAAGAGAAGAGACTAGAAAGTCTAGGAACTGACCAGGCTTATGTGGACAGTCATTTTATGACAAAGGTGACTGTGTAAAGGATGGGACAAAGATGGCCTTTCCAGTCAATGGTGCTGAACAATCGGTTATCCATTTAGGAAATAATGAAACCTGACCTTTTCTTTATACCATGTGCCAAAATGAATTGAGACTCAAATGTGAAAGGCGAAGCAATATAGCTTTTAAAAGATAATGCTGTTGGAACAGCTAGCTATTATTCAAGTAAATACCTGCAACTATCAAACTGCAACCCAGCAGCCTTGACTCCCGAAGATGACTGTATAACTATGCAGCTTACAAGGGGTGACAGTGTGACCGCGAAAACCCTGCGGACTGCACTCCCCCCATCCAGTGCATGGATGGATGAGTAGAAAAATGGGGACAAAAAACTAAATGAAAAATAGGATGTGGGGGATGATCCGGGCGCTCTCCCTCACTTCTACTTTTTACTCCCATTTTCACCCTCTCTGGTACGAGGAAAATGCTCAAAAAACAGATGGGGTGATGAATGCACAACCACATCATGGTACTGTGAACAGTTGACCGTACACTGTAGGTGACCGCATGATATATGAATATATCCCAACAAAACCGAATTTAAAAAAAGATACTGTTGGAGAGCATCTGTATGTCCTCAAGGAAGGAAAAGATTTCTTAAAATTACAAAAGCAATTACACAAAGAAAAAAATTGATAAATTGACTACATTAAAATTAAAAACTTCTATTCATTGGACCCCCTAAAGAGAATGAAAAGGCAGCCACAGAGTGTGAGAAGATATTCACAACATGCATAAATGACAAAGGACTAGTATGCATAATATATAAAGAACACCTACAAATAATAATAAGAGAAGCCCATAGAAAATTGGGTGATGACTTAAACGTTCACTTCTTTTTTTTTTTTGCCACTTTTTTTTTCTATTAGTTACAGTCTCTAGTTTATGCTGATTGCATCCCTCCCCCAATGCCTCCCCATTTTTAACACCTTGCAAGGTTGACATTTGCTTGTTCTCCCTTGTAAAAGAACATATTTGTACATTTTATCACAATTGTTGAATACTCTAGATTTCACCAAGTTACACAGTCCCAGTCGTTATCTTTCCTCCTTTCTTGTGGTGTCTCACATGCTCCCCACCTTCCTCTCTCAACCGTATTCATAGTTACCTTTGTTCAGTGTACTTACATTGTTGTGCTTCCATCTCCCAAAATTGTGTTCCAAACCACGCACTCCTGTCTTCTATCACCCTGTAGTGCTTCCTTTAGTATTTCCTGTAGGGCAGGTGTCTTGTTCACAAAGTCTCTCATTGTCTGTTTGTCAGAAAATATTTTGAGCTCTCCCTCATATTTGAGGGACAGCTTTGCTGGATACAAGATTCTTGGTTGGCGGTTTTTTTCTTTCAGTATCTTAAATATATCACACCACTTCCTTCTTGCCTCCATGGTTTCTGCTGAGAGATCCACACATAGCCTTATTAAGCTTCCTTTGTATGTAATGGATCGCTTTTCTCTTGCTGCTTTCAGGATTCTCTTTTTGTCTTTGAAATTTGATAATCTGATTATTAAGTGTCTTGGCGTAGGCCTATTCATATCTCTTCTGTTTGGAGTACGCTGCGCTTCTTGGATCTGTAATTTTATGTCTTTCATAAGAGATGGGAAATTTTCATTAATTATTTCCTCTATTATTGCTTCTGCCCCCTTTCCCTTCTCTTCTCCTTCTGGGACACCAATGATAGGTACATTATTGTACTTTGTTTCATCCTTGAGTTCCTGGAGATGTTGCTCATATTTTTCCATTCTTTTCTCCATCTGCTCCTTTGCGTGCAGGCTTTAAGGTGTTTTGTTCTCCAGTTCCTGAGTGTTTTCTTCTGCCTCTTGAGCTCTGCTGTTGTATGTTTCCATTGTGTCTTTCATCTCTTGTGTTGAGCCTTTCATTTCCATAGATTCTACTAGTTGTTTTTTTGAACTTTTGATTTCTGCCGTATACATGCCCAGTGCTTCCTTTATAGCCTCTATCTCTTTTGCAATATCTTCTCTAAACTTTTTGAATTGATTTAGCATTAGTTTAAATTCCTGTATCTCAGTTGAAGTGTACGTTTGTTCCTTTGACTGGGCCATAACTTTGTTTTTCTTAGTGTAGGTTGTAATTTTCTGTTGTCTAGGCATGGTTTCCTTGGTTATCCAAATCAGGTTTTCCTAGACCAGAACAGGCTCAGGTCCCAGAGGGAAGAAATATTCAGTATCTGGTTTCCCTGCGGGTGTGTCTCAGAAAATTGCTCCACCCTTTGATGCCTCAGGTCACTGTGCTTTTCTGCCCAGCAGGTAACGCCTGTTAGCCTATAATTCTTGACTGGTGTGAGGAGGTATGGCCTTGTTCCCCCAGGCTCTGGGGTCTGGTTCTGAATGGAAAGGGCCCCACCCCTTTCCTCCTAGAGAAGACAAACCCCCCAGGTGGAGGTCATTAGCATTTCAATGGTCTCACTCTCTGCTTGTGCTGTCTCCACCCTTCCCAGAGTCACAGCCCTGGAAACTGAAAATGACTGGGGCTTTCTCCACTGAGCCAAAAAAGAAACAGATAGTCCCCTTCAGACCCAGTCCAAGGTGACCCTCCGGCTCTCCCAGGTCAGTCATCACACAAAGCCTCTGTCTGTTTTTTGGGGATGCGTACCTGTAGTGAGCAGTTCACACTCGCTACTTAAAACCCCAGTTGGAGCTCAGCTGAGCTGTATTCGCTTGCTGGGAGAGAGCTTCTCTCTGGCACCACGAGGCTTTGCAGCTCGGGCTATGGGGGAGGGGGTCTCACGACTTGGATCCGCAGGTTTTACTTACAGATTTTATGCTGTGTTCTCGGGAATTCCTCCCAATTCAGGTTGGTGTATGATGAGTGGATGGTCTCGTTTGTCCCCCTGCAGTTATTCTGGATTATTTACTAGTTGTTTCTGTTTTTTTGTAGTTGTTCCAGGGGGACTACTTAGCTTCCACTCCTCTCTATGCCGCCATCTTGCCCGAGACCCTCCTCTGGCTTTTTAATTTGAACCTTTGGTTTATCCATAGCTTCTGGTTTCTTCATATGCTTTATAATTTTCTGTTGTTTTTGGCCTCTTGGCATTTGCTTATCTTGATAGGGTTCTTTTAGGATATATGGGATAACTTGAACATTAGTCTATAATTTGACAGAGCTACAGCTTGGTTGAGTGCACTTTCCTTGACCTACCAGCCTATGGCACTCTTGAGCCACCTCTTGCCCTCAAGCCAGGTCTCCCCCAACTTCGTCTATGCCCTGAGTGGGGGTCCAAGTAGGTCCAATCAGTGCACCAATTTTCCATGTGCATTGGGTATTGCCAGCCCTGTGCGTGGGGAGTATGCCCTGTGCAGTTCGGCAGGGAGTCCACTCCAGGACACAGTGGTCCCAGCCGTTCCCGGGGCCATAGGTGGAGTACTCTGGGGCTGCAGAGTTGTGGGTCTCACCTTCCAGCTCAAATGCCCCACAGTCCCTGTCTGCCATGCCCCAATGAGTGCCTGGGATTAGGGAGGGCTCCTTGCAATTTTGTGCAGTGCTCTTGCCTCTAGGCTGTTTATAGCGCAGCTTCCAAGGAGGAAGAGTGGACACCATGACAAGCATGCTGAGTCCTGAATTCCCTCAAGGAAGATTTTGGCTGTGGGGCTGTGAAAAATCATCTCCCCAGTGAACTGCAAAGATGGCTGCATGAGGAGTGGAAAGCAGCCCCTTCCATGCTCATCTGCCTCTTCCAACTGCCAGTCCCTGGCATGGGGGCTCTTGGCCACAGGTCTGTGAAGGGTTATCACCCAAACCAAGTGCTAAAGAGGGTGCCCGGGGCATGGAAGGCTGCTCCCCTCCACGCTCATCAGCCAGCTCCAACCACCCATTCCCCAGTGGCATTATGGGCCAAACATCCATCCTGAACACAGTCTTTCAGTTTCTCCAAGCACACATTCACCATGGGTGTAGAAGTCCCTACCCAGCCAGTGGAACCCTGGAACTACTGTTCTGGAACACTTGCTGTCCTTTATCTAGTGTTTTTCATAGAGGAGAATTTTGCCCTGTCTCTCCTAATATGCCATCTTCCCAGAAGTCGACATTATTTTTGCTGGTATTTTTGGCAGACAGAGTTTTGCCCAGCTCAATGAGACGAAAAGAGAAGAGAAAAAGATCCCATCATAGCTGGTCTCCTGGGGAGGCCACCTGCATAATTGTGTCACAGTTGGTGGTTGGCAGCTACAGACATCCAAGCTCACATTGGAGAGGAGACACCATGTTAATAGTCTTTCATTGAGAAACACTTATGGAGAAATTATCATGAAAATATGAATGACTGACCTGTGCTTATTAAAACATTTACGCTTCAAAGCAAATCAACCTAAGTGTTTTCTTCATAGGGCTACAGTTTTATCCTGCACAAAAAATTTATTTTTTGTTTCTCATGCTCTTTGGATCCACTACAATGAGATTTTCTTTTAACATATGAGAAGAGTTGGCAAGGGAAGCACTGGAGTCATTTTCAGTCATCCCTAGACTTTGTGCAAAGAGAATCTATTTTATTACTTACCACTTTCTTCCTGATATCTATCATATTCAGTTCTAAAACTAGGAGGTTTTAGACTGAAGTGGCATAAAGAAATAAAGACATTTAGTAAATGTAACTACATGGGTTACTGTAAATACCAGTACTATCAGACTGTATTTTTTTGGTATGCAACACCACTTTTTATTTCATAGAGGCCCTAAAATGCAAATGCATGAAAGTAATGATAAATCTATAGTTCTGAACACACACCGTATAAAGATGTAATCTGTAACAAGTACAACAAAAGGTGGGGGAATGGAGGTTATAGGAACATTTTATATACTATTGGAGTTAAGGTCATATTGAATCAAAAGTGATTTTTACAGATTTCAAAGTTTTCAGCCCCATGATAACCAAAGAGAAACTGTATGAAAAAATATATACAGAAAGAAAAAAGAAGGGACTCAGTATGGTACAATACAAAAATAAAATTAAATAAATATGAAAGTAGGCATTTATGGAAGAAGTATAGGGTAAAAAAAACAGCAAAATAGCAGAAGAAAGCCCTGTGTCATCAGTTGTCACTTTAAATGTAAATGGATTAAATTCTCCTGTCAAAAGGAAGAGACTGGACAAAAAGGCAGGACCCAACTCTATGCTATTTACTAGAGACTCATCTTAACTTCAAATACACAGTTGAAAATGAAAGGATGGAAAAAAATACACCATGTGAATAGCAACCAAAAAAGAGCTGAAGTAGCTATACTAACATCAAGATAAAATAGACTTTTGGCCAAAAACTATTATGAGGGACAAAGAAGTTCACTACATACTGACAAAAGGGTCAATTCAATGAGAAGACATAACAAGTAAAAATATATGCACTGTGCCAGTTTGAATATAGTATGTCCCCCAAAACGCCATTATCTTTGATGTAATCTTGTGTGGGCAGATGTATTAGTATTGATTAGATTGTAATTCTTTGATTGAGTGTTTCCATGGAGATGCAACCCACCCAACTGTGGGTGATGACTCTGGATAATTTCCATGGAGGCATGGCCCTGACCATTCAGCATGAGCCTTGATTAGTTCACTGGAGCCCTATAAAAGCTCAGACAGAAGGAGCAAGCTTGCTACAGCCAAGAGGGACATGTTGAAGAAAGCACAGGGGCTGCAGATGACAGACAGTTTGAAGACGGCCATTTAAAGCAAACTCTTGCTCTGGAGAAGGTAAGAGAGGACAAATGCCCCAAGAGCAACTGAGAGTGACATTTTGAAGAGGAGCTGTGGTCTAAAGAGGAAGTTCTGGGAGAAAGCCATTTTGAAAACAGAACTTGGAGCAGACACCAGCCACGTGCCTTCCCAGCTAACAGAGGTTTTCTGGACGCCATTGGCCATCCTCCAGTGGAGGTACCCAATTATTGATGCATTACCTTGGACATTTTATGGGCTTAAGACTGTAACTGTATAACCAAATCAATCCCCTTTATAAAAGCCAGTCCATTTCTTATGTTTTGCATTCTGGCAGCATTAAAAAACTAGAACATGCACCTAATGGCAGAATCTCAAAATATGTGAAGCAAATATTGAAAGATTTGATGGGAGAAATAGGCGGTTCTATATTAATAGTAGGAGACTTCAATATATCACTTTTAATAATGGATAGAACATTTAGGCAGAAAATCAATGAGGAAACAGAAGACTTGAACAATACTATAAGCCAACTAGAACTAACAGGAACATATAAAACACTGCACCCAACAGCAGCAGATACACATTCTTCTCTAGTACACATGGAACATTCTACAGGCTAGACCATAAGTTAGGTCATAACATAAGTCTCAAAAAATTCAAAATTATTAAAATCATACAACATATCTTCCTCAACCACAATGGAATGAAGGTAGAAATCAATAACAGAGGGAAAACTGGAAAATTCACAAATATGTGGAAAGTAAACACACATTCTTAACAACCAATGGTCAAAGAAGAAACCAAAAGGGAATTTATGAATACCTCGAGGCAAATGGAAACAAAAACACAACATACCTAAAAGTATGAGATACAGCAAAGGCAGTTCTGGGAGGCAAATTTATAGATCTAAATGCTTACATTAAAAAGGAAAAATTAAAAAGGAAGAATGACATCAAATTAGAAGCATAATCTCACACTTTGAGGATCTAGAAAAATCATGTTCAGGTGGGATTTATCATGTTCAAGGTATGCAAGAGTGGATCAACATAAGAAAGTCAATAATGTAATTCACTACATTAATGGAATGAAGGAAAAAAGCCAAAGGATTATCTTAATTGACACAGAAAAGGAATTTGACCAAATCCACCACCTTCTTTAATAAAAACACTTAGAAAATTAAGAAAGAGAAGGAAATGTCCTCAACATGATAAAATAGATATATGAAAAACACACAGCTAATGTCATACTCAATAGTGAAAGACTGAATGCTTCCCCTCTAAGATCTGGAACAAGACAAGAATGCCCACTGTCAGTACTGTTATTCACCAGCATATTGGAAGTTCTCATCTAGAACAATTAGGCAAGAAAAAGAAGTACAAGTCATCCAAACTGGAAAGGAAGAAGTACAACTTTCTCTATTTGTAGATGACATGTTCCTATATGTAGAAAATCCAGAAAAATCCAAAACAAAGCTCCCAGAACTAATAAACCAATTCATCAGAGTGGCTGGGTACACAATTAACATGTGAAAATCAGTAGTATTTCTATATACTAGTAATGAACAATTTGAACAGGAAATGAAGAAAAATTTCATTTACAATAGTAACTGAAAGAATTAAATATGTAGGAATAAATCTAACCAAGGAGGTAAAGGACTTGTACACAAAAAACTGCAAAACATTGTATAAGAAATCAAAGAAGACTAAATACATGGAAGGACATTCTGTGTTCATGGATAGGAAGACTAAATATTTTTAAGATGTCAATTCTACCTCAAGTGATTTGCAGATTCAACTCAATCTCAATCAAAATTCCAACAGCCTTCTTTGCATAAAAGGAAAAGCCAAATGTCAAATTTATATGGAAGGGTAAGGAGCATAAATAGCCAAAACCATCACAAAAAAGAATGAACTTGGAGGACTCCCACTTTCTGATTTTAAACTTAATACAAAGCCACAGTAATCAAAACAACATGATGGGGGAGGCGGGGCAAGATGGCGGACTGGTGAGCTGTATGTTTTAGTTACTCCTCCAGGAAAGTAGGTAGAAAGCCAGGAACTGCGTGGACTGGACACCACAGAGCAATCTGACTTTGGGCATACTTCATACAACACTCATGAAAATGTTGAACTGCTGAGATCAGCGAAATCTGTAAGTTTTTGTGGCCAGGGGACCCGCACCCCTCTCTGCCAGCCTCAGTCCCTTGGGAGGAGGGGCTGTCAGCTCCGGGAAGGAGAAGGGAGAACTGCAGTGGCAGCCCTTATCGGAAACTCATTCTACTGATCCAAACTCCAACCATTGACAGACTGAGACCAGACACCAGAGAATCTGAGAGCAGCCAGCCCAGCAGAGAGGAGACAGGCATAGAAAAAAACAACATGAAAAACTCCAAAGTAAAAGCGGAGGATTTTTGGAGTTCTGGTGAACATAGAAAGGGGAAGGGCAGAGCTCAGGCCCTGAGGCTCATATGCAAATCCCAAAGAAAAGCTGATCTCTCTGCCCTGTGGACCTTTCCGTAATGGCTCTACTTGCTTTGTCTCTTAGCATTTCAATAACCCATTAGATCTCTGAGGAGGGCCCTTTTTTTTTTTTTTTAATCCTTTTTTCTTTTTCTAAAACAATTACTCTAAGAAGCCCAATACAGAAAGCTTCAAAGACTTGCAATTTGGGCAGGTCAAGACAAGAGCAGAACTAAGAGAGCTCTGAGACAAAAGGCAATAACCCAGTGGCTGAGAAAATTCACTAAACACCACAACTTCCCAAGAGAAGGGGGGTGTCCGCTCACAGCCATCATCCTGGTGGACAGGAAACACTCCTGCCCATCGCCAGCCCCATAGCCCAGAGCCACCCCAGACAACCCAGTGTGACGGAAGTGCTTCAAATAACAGGCACACACCACAAAACTGGGCGTGGACATTAGCCTTCCCTGCAACCTCAGCTGATTGTCCCAGAGTTGGGAAGGTGGAGCAGTGTGAATTAACAAAGCCCCATTCAGCCATCATTTCAGCAGATTGGGAGCCTCCCTACACAGCCCAGCAGCCCAGAACTGCCCTGGGGGGACGGCACTCACCTGTGACATAGCACAGTCATCCTTCAACAGAGGACCCGGGGTGCATGGCCTGGAAGAAGGACGCATTTGAAAGTCTCAGGAGCCATACTCCAATACCAAGGACTTGTGGGTCAGTGGCAGAGACAAACCGTGGCAGGACTGAACTGAAGGATTAGACTATTGCAGCAGCTTTAAAACTCCAGGATCAGCAGGGAGATTTTATTGTTAGAGCCACCCCCTCTCCCTGACTGCCCAGACACACGCCCCATATACAGGGCAGGCAACACCAACTACACACGCTAGCTTGGTACACCAGTTGGACCTCACAAGACTCACTCTCCCACTCACCACAAAGGCTAAGCAGGGAAGAACTGGCTTGTGGAGAACAGGTGACTCCTGGACGCCACCTGCTGGTTAGTTAGAGAAAGTGTACTCTACGAAGCTGTAGATCTGAAAAATTAGAGATAAGGACTTCAATTGGTCTACAAATCCTAAAAGAACCCTATCAAGTTCAGCAAATGCCACGAGGCCAAAAACAACATAAAATTATAAAGCATATGAAAAAACCAGACGATATGGATAACCCAAGCCCAAGCACCCAAATCAAAAGATCAGAAGAGACACAGCACCTACAGCAGCTACTCAAAGAACTAAAGATGAACAATGAGACCATAGTATGGGATACAAAGGATATCAAGAAGACCCTAGAAGAGCATAAAGAAGACATTGCAAGACTAAATAAAAAAGTAGATGATCTTATGGAAATTAAAGAAAATGTTGACCAAATTAAAAAGATTCTGGACACTCATAGTACAAGACTAGAGGAAGTTGAACAACGAATCAGTGACCTGGAAGATGACAGAATGGAAAATGAAAGCATAAAAGAAAGAATGGGGAAAAAAATTGAAAAAATCGAAATGGACCTCAGGGATATGATAGATAATATAAAATGTCCGAATATAAAACTCATTGGTGTTCCAGAAGGGGAAGAAAAGGGTAAAGGTCTAGGAAGAGTATTCAAAGAAATTGTTGGGGAAAACTTCCCAAATCTTCTAAACAACATAAATACACAAATCATAAATGCTCAGCGAACTCCAAATAGAATAAATTCAAATAAATCCACTCCGAGACATATTCTGATCACACTGTCAAACACGGAAGAGAAGGAACAAGTTCTGAAAGCAGCAAGAGAAAAGGAATTCAACACATACAAAGGAAACAGCATAAGACTAAGTAGTGACTACTCAGCAGCCACCATGGAGGCGAGAAGGCAGTGGCACGATATATTTAAAATTCTGAGTGAGAAAAATTTCCAACCAAAAATACTCTATCCAGCAAAGCTCTCCTTCAAATTTGAGGGAGAGCTTAAATTTTTCACAGACAAACAAATGCTGAGAGAATTTGCTAACAAGAGACGTGCCCTACTGGAGATACTAAAGGGAGCCCTACAGACAGAGAAACAAAGAAAGGACAGAGAGACTTGGAGAAAGGTTCAGTACTAAAGAGATTCGGTATGGGTACAATAAAGGATATTAATAGAGAGAGGGGAAAAATATATATGACAAACATAAACCAAAGGATACGATGGCTGATTCAAGAAATGCCTTCATGGTTATAACATTGAATGTAAATGGATTAAACTCCCCAATTAAAAGATATAGATTTTCAGAATGGATCAAAAAAAATGAACCATCAATATGTTGCATACAAGAGACTCATCTCAGACACAGAGACACAAAGAAACTGAAAGTGAAAGGATGGAAAAAAGTATTTCATGCAAGCTACAGCCAAAAGAAAGCAGGTGTAGCAATATTAATCTCAGATAAAATAGACTTTAAATGCAGGGATGTTTTGAGAGACAAAGAAGGCCACTACATACTAGTAAAAGGGGCAATTCAACAAGAAGAAATAACAATCGTAAATGTCTATGCACCCAATCAGGGTGCCACAAAATACATGAGAGAAACACTGGCAAAACTAAAGGAAACAATTGATGTTTCCACAATAATTGTGGGAGGCTGCAACACATCACTCTCTCCTATAGATAGATCAACCAGACAGAAGACCAATAAGGAAATTGAAAACCTAAACAATCTGATAAATGAATTAGATTTAACAGACATATATAGGACATTACATCCCAAATCATCAGGTTACACATACTTTTCTAGTTCTCATGGAACTTTTTCCAGAATAGATCATATGCAGGGACATAAAACAAGCCTCAATAAATTTGAAAAGATTGAAATTATTCAAAGCACATTCTCTGACCACAGTGGAATACAATTAGAAGTCAATAAGCATCAGAGACTTAGAAAATTCACAAATACCTGGAGGTTAAACAACACACTCCTAAACAATCAGTGGGTTAAAGAAGAAATAGCAAGAGAAATTGCTAAATATATAGAGACGAATGAAAATGAGAACACAACATACCAAAACCTATGGGATGCAGCAAAAGCAGTGCTAAGGGGGAAATTTATAGCACTAATTGCATATATTAAAAATGAAGAAAAAGCCAAAATCAAAGAACTAATGGATCAACTGAAGAAGCTAGAAAATGAACAGCAAACAAACCCTAAACCAAGTAGAAGAAAAGAAATAACAAGGATTAAAGCAGAAATAAATGACATAGAGAACAAAAAAACAATAGAGAGGATAAATATCACCAAAAGTTGGTTCCTTGAGAAGATCAACAAGATTGACAAGCCCCTAGCTAGACTGACAAAATAAAAAAGAGAGAAGACCCATATAAACAAAATAATGAATGAAAAAGGTGACATAACTGCAGATCCTGAAGAAATTAAAAAAATTATAAGAGGATACTATGAACAACTGTATGCCAACAAACTGGATAATGTAGAGGAAATGGACAATTTCCTGGAAACATATGAACAACCTAGACTGACCAGAGAAGAAACAGAAGACCTCAACCAACCCATCACAAGCAAAGAGATCCAATCAGTCATCAAAAATCTTCCCACAAATAAATGCCCAGGGCCAGATGGCTTCACAGGGGAATTCTACCAAACTTTCCAGAAAGAACTGACACCGATCTTACTCAAACTCTTTCAAAACATTGAAGAAAATGGAACACTACCTAACTCATTTTATGAAGCTAACATCAATCTAATACCAAAACCAGGCAAAGATGCTATAAAAAAGGAAAACTACCGGCCAATCTCCCTAATGAATATAGATGCAAAAATCCTCTACAAAATACTTGCAAATCGAATCCAAAGACACATTAAAAAAATCATACACCATGACTAAGTAGGGTTCATTCCAGGCATGCAAGGATGGTTCAACATAAGAAAATCAATCAATGTATTACAACACATTAACAATTCGAAAGGGAAAAATCAAATGATCATCTCAATAGATGCTGAAAAAGCATTTGACAAAATCCAACATCCCTTTTTGATAAAAACACTTCAAAAGGTAGGAATTGAAGGAAACTTCCTCAATATGATAAAGAGCATATATGAAAAACCTACAGCCAGCATAGTACTCAATGGTGAGAGAGTGAAAGCCTTCCCTCTAAGATCAGGAACAAGACAAGGATGCCCGCTGTCACCACTGTTATTCAACATTGTGCTGGAAGTGCTAGCCAGGGCAATCCAGCAAGACAAAGAAATAAAAGGCATCCAAATTGGAAAAGAAGAAGTAAAACTGTCAGTGTTTGCAGATGATATGATCTCATACCTAGAAAACCCTGAGAAATCGACGATAAAGCTCCTAGAGCTAATAAACAAATTTAGCAAATTAGCGGGATACAAGATTAATGCACATAAGTCAGTAATGTTTCTATATGCTAGAAATGAACAAACTGAAGAGACACTCAGGAAAAAGATACCATTTTCAATAGCAACTAAAAAAATCAAGTACCTAGGAATAAACTTAACCAAAGATGTAAAAGACCTATACAAAGAAAACTACATAACTCTACTAAAAGAAATAGAAGGGGACCTTAAAAGATGGAAAAATATTCCATGTCCATGGATAGGAAGGCTAAATGTCGTTAAGATGTCAATTCTACCCAAACTCATCTACAGATTCAATGCAATCCCAATCAAAATTCCAACAACCTACTTTGCAGACTTGGAAAAGCTAGTTATCAAATTTATTTGGAAAGGGAAGATGCCTCGAATTGCTAAAGACACTCTAAAAAAGAAAAACCAAGTGGGAGGACTTACACTCCTTGACTTTGAAGCTTATTATAAAGCCACAGTTGTCAGAACAACATGGTACTAGCACAAAGATAGACATATAGATCAATGGAATCGAATTGAGAATTCAGAGATAGACCCTCAGATCTATGGCCGACTGATCTTTGATAAGGCCCCCAAAGTCACTGAACTGAGTCATAATGGTCTTTTCAACAAATGGGGCTGGGAGAGTTGGATATCCATATCCAAAAGAATGAAAGAGGACCCCTACCTCACACCCTACACAAAAATTTACTCAAAATGGACCAAAGATCTCAATATAAAAGAAAGTACCATAAAACTCCTAGAAGATAATGTAGGAAAACATCTTCAAGACCTTGTATTAGGCGGCCACTTCCTAGACTTTACACCCAAAGCACAACCAACAAAAGAAAAAATAGATAAATGGGAACTCCTCAAGCTTAGAAGTTTCTGCACCTCAAAGGAATTTCTCAAAAAGGTAAAGAGGCAGCCAACTCAATGGGAAAAAATTTTTGGAAACCATGTATCTGACAAAAGACTGATATCTTGCATATATAAGGAAATCCTACAACTCAATGACCATAGTACAGACGGCCCAATTATAAAATGGGCAAAAGATATGAAAAGACAGTTCTCTGAAGAGGAAATACAAATGGCCAAGAAACACATGAAAAAATGTTCAGCTTCACTAGCTATTAGAGAGATGCAAATTAAGACCACAATGAGATACCATCTCACACCGATTAGAATGGCTGCCATTAAACAAACAGGAAACTACAAATGCTGGAGGGGATGTGGAGAAATTGGAACTCTTATTCATTGTTGGTGGGACTGTATAATGGTTCAGTCACTCTGGAAGTCAGTCTGGCAGTTCCTTAGAAAACTAGATATAGAGTTACCATTCGATCCAGTGATCGCACACTTCTCGGTATATACCCGGAAGATCGGAAAGCAGTGACACGAACAGATATCTGCACGCCAATGTTCATAGCACCATTATTCACAATTGCCTAGAGATGGAAACAACCCAAATGTCCTTCAACAGATGAGTGTATAAAGAAAATGTGGTATATACACACGATGGAATACTACGCGGCACTAAGAAGGAACGATCTCGTGAAACATATGACAACATGGATGAACCTTGAAGACATAATGCTGAGCGAAATAAGCCAGGCACAAAAAGAGAAATATTATATGCTACCACTAATGTGAACTTTGAAAAATGTAAAACAAATGGTTTATAATGTAGAATGTTGGGGAACTAGCAATAGAGAGTAATTAAGGAAGGGGGAATAATAATCCAAGAAGAACAGATAAGCTATTTAATGTTCTGGGGATGCCCAGGAATGACTATGGTCTGTTAATTTCTGATGGATATAGTAGGAACAAGTTCACAGAAATGTTGCTATATTAGGTAACTTTCATGGGGTAAAGTAGGAACATGTTGGAAGTTAAGCAGTTATCTTAGGTTAGTTGTCTTTTTCTTATTCCCTTGTTATGGTCTCTTTGAAATTTTCTTTTATTGTATGGTTTTTTTTTTTTTTAAATTTTTTTTCATACAGTTGATTTAAAAAAGAAAGGAAAGTTAAAAAAAAAAAAAAAAAACAAGGAAAAAATATGTAGTGCCCCCTTGAGGAGCCTGTGAGAATGCAGGGGTATTGGCCTACCCCACCTCGATGGTTGCTAACATGACCACAGACATAGGGGACTGGTGGTTTGATGGGTTCAGCCCTCTACCATAGGTTTCACCCTTGGGAAAACGGTTGCTGTAAAGGAGAGGCTAGGCCTCCCTATGGTTGTGCCTAAGAGCCTCCTCCCGAATGCCTCTTTGTTGCTCAGATGTGGCCCTCTCTCTCTGGCTAAGCCAACTTGAAAGGAGAAATCACTGCCCTCCCCCCTACATGGGATCAGACACCCAGGGGAGTGAATCTCCCTGGCAACGTGGAATATGACTCCTGGGGAGGAATGTAGACCCGGCATCGTGGGACGGAGAATATCTTCTTGACCAAAAGGGGGATATGAAAGGAAATGAAATAAGCTTCAGTGGCAGAGAGATTCCAAAAGGAGCCAAGAGGTCACTCTGGTGGGCACTCTTACGTACACTTTAGACAACCCTTTTTAGGTTCTAAAGAATTGGGGTAGCTGGTGGTGGATACCTGAAACTACCAAACTACAACCCAGAACCCATGAATCTCGAAGACAATTGTATAAAAATGTAGCTTATGAGGGTGACAATGGGATTGGGAAAGCCATAAGGCCCACACTCCCCTTGGTCTAGTTTATGGATGGATGAGTAGAAAAATAGGGGAAGGAAACAAACAAACAAACAGACAATGGTACCCAGTGTTCTTTTGTACTTCAATTGCTCTTTTTCACTTTAATTATTATTCTTGTTATTTTTGTGTGTGTGCTAATGAAGGTGTCAGGGATAGATTTAGGTGATGAATGTACAACTATGTAATGGTACTGTGAACAATCGAATGTACAATTTGTTTTGTATGACTGTGTTGTATGTGAATATATCTCAATAAAATGAAGATAAAAAAGAAATGAAAAGAAAAGAAAAGAAAACAAAACAAAACAACATGATCCTGTCACAAGGAAAGCCATATAAACCAATGGAATCAAATTGAGAGTTCAGAAATAAACTTTCACATCTGTGGGCAACTGATTTTGGACTAGGCTGCCAAGTCCACTCAATTGGGAAAGAACAGTTTCTTCAACAAATGGGGCTGGGAAAAATAGATATTCATATGCAAAGTAATGATGATGGATCCCTATCTCACAGCATATGTAAGATTTAACCCAAAATGGATCAAAGACCTAAATACAAGAACCAAAACTATAAAATTCCTATAAGAAAACATAGGGAAGGATCTTCAGGACCTTGTGTTAGGGAATAGTTTCTTAGATGTTACACCAAAGGCATGTGCAACAAGAGAAAAAATAGATAAATGGGAATGCATCAAAATTAAAACCTTTTGCACAACAAAGCACTTTTTCATGAAAGTAAAAAGATAACCTACACAATGGGAGAAAATATTTGGAAACCATATATCTGGTATGGTTTTAATTTCCAGAATATATAAAGAAATTTTACAACTCAACAATAAAAGACACTATCAAAAAACGGGAAAATAGCTTGAAGAGACATTTCTCCAATATGATATACAAACGGCCAATAAACACATGAAAAGTTGCTCAAAGTTATTAGCCATCAGGGAAATCCATATCAAAACAACAATGAGACACCATTTCACACCCATTAGAATGGCTACTATCAAAAAATGTAAAATAACAAGTGTTGGAGAAGATGTGGGGAAATAGGAACAATTGTTCTTTGTTGGTGGGAATGTAAAATGGTGCAACAATTATGGAAAACAATTTGGTGGGTCCTCAGAAAGTTGAGTTTAGAATTAAAATATGACCTGGCAATCACACTTCTAGGTATATACCCAAAGGATTGAAAGCAGGGACTTGAACAGATATTTGCACATCCATGTTTACTGTGGCATTATTCAAAATTGTCAAACAGTGGAAGCAACCCAAGTGTCCATCAACTGATGGATAAACAAAATGTGGTCTATGTATACAATGGAATATATTTAGCTGTAAAAATAACAAAGTTCTTATACATCTGACAACATGGATGAACCTTGAAGACATCATGCTGAATGAAATAAGGCAGACACAAAAGGCCAAATATTCTATAATCTCACTGATATGAAATAATTAGAATAAGCAGATTTATAGAGATGGAAACAAGAATACAGGTTACCAGGGACTGGGGGTTGGGGAGTGGAGAATGGAGAGTTAATGCTTAATTGGTAGAGAATTTCTGTTTGGAATGATGGAAAGGCATAGGTAAGAGATGGTGGTGATAGTAGTACAACATTGTGAAAGTGATTGACACCACTGAATTGTACATTTGAATGTGGCTGAAAGGGGAAATTTTAGATTATATATATATGTGACTAGAATAAAAATTTTAAAAATATCCCTAGGGTTGTACAACACAGTGAACCCTTATGTAAATTGTGGACTATAGCTATAGTACAATTTTAATTATATTCTTTCATAAATTGTAACAAAGGTATTACACTAATGTAAAGAGTTAATAATGAGGGGTATGGGAAATTTGTATTTTCTGCATTATTTTCTATAAACATACAACCTACAAATTATTTTTAAAAGCTGGTAGTTTTGAAACATTAAGTATAAGGGGAAATTCTGGAGTGTTCTCCAATACAAGATTAGTAACCACCAGAGCATACTGGTTCAGCAGGAGAGCCAGACACTATTTTTTAGATGAACTTCATCCACAGACTATCAGGAGGATTACCCTGGGAATGGGGCATAGTAATTTAGTAGTTTTTGTCAACAAGCACTCTGCTCAATTCTGCTATCCAGGGTCCTATGGTAGCTAGCTTTGGACATGCATTATTTAGCTGTACAGTCTGTATTCCTTTCTGGTCTTAGCTAGTAAGCACTCTTTTCCATTCTAAAGCTGTATTTTATTCAGAATTAACCCTTTCCCTAATCAATGGCACAACATTTTAAAGCATCTTGTTCAAAGAGTTCAGTAATAGTAAAGATTTTCCCAGTAAATTCATTTGATATTGCCTTAAAATTGAAAAAAATATATCATCTTGTTTTCTAAACTCTTGAAATTAAACCATTTAAGTGGCCAATCCAGCTTGCACTTTGATCATCCATGATAAAAACCAATAAAATACACAATACCTGTGAAGCTTGAGAGTGACGGTTCCATAAACAGTAGCAAAACCGAGAAGACGAACCCATCTTAGGAGAATGCAGCGAAATGTGCTTGGCTCTGAGTACAGAAGAACCACCTGTTGGATGAAAAGAGAGTGGATCAGCTTTAGGGTCAACTCATGGCCCAGAGACTAAAATAATTATTTCACAGTCTGATGTTTGATATGGATTTTAATACAAGCACACTCCCTCTAAATAATATTTTAAAACATAATTTTCATCATTCATTCTCCAGATCAAAGAACCATATAATCTCCCTATTGCTTTAAAGTCAAATCTAAATTCTTTAAATCTAACTTTTAGGAGTTTCTATAAATTGTCTCTAAGTCTTTGATTGTCCAAACTTACCTCTCTACTTCTCAACACACACAACTCAGGCCAGTTTCCATTGCCATTCTCCACCCAGGCTTTGGTGGTTTGAAGCTCCATGTACTCCAGAAAAATGGGTTCCTAAAACTAATCCATGCCTATGGGTGAGAACCCCTTGTAAGTAGGACCTTTTGATGAGGCTACTTCAGTTAAGGACTGACCCGCCTTATTCAGGATGGAACTTAATCCTATTACTGGAGTACGTTATAAATGGAATGATTACAGAGAGAGAGAAAGTTGCAGAAGCAAGAAGCTAAAGTCAGTGAAAACCGGAAGAGAAGGGAGAGACCAGCAGATGCCGCCATGTGCCTTGCCATTTGGCAGAGGAGCCAAGGATCACTGGCACCGTCTTTGGGAGGAAAGCATTGTCTTGATGATGCTTTTGATATGGATATTTTCCCAGCCTCAAAACTGTAAGAGAATAATAAATTCCCATGGCTTTAGCCGATCCATTTCACGGTATTTCTTTCAGCAGCCTAAGAAACTAAAATAGGCCTTCCTGATTCCCCAACTGCATGCTTCTGTCTGAAATCACCCTGACAAGACTGCCTAGTACTGAACTCACAGACAGCCTACCACTCCATATTTATTACTTAACTTAGTACGTGGCTCAATTACCTTGCAAACCCCACACTTCTCACTCCAGAGTCTTCATTCAATAGGTATTAATTATGCAGTGACCATGACCGAGCACTGTGCTAGGCACTGGGGATACAAGGAACAATAAGACTGAGCCTTCCCCCCCGCCACCCACCCAATGGACCTCACAGTCTAGCTTGCCAGAAAAGAAAGGGCATTAAGTAGCCTAAGTGTAGAGGTAAACATCTGTGGAGGCTCTGGGGCCCACAAAGGAACAATGGCCAGTTCCAGGAAGATGATTCAAAGGCATGTGCATGGCACTTTGCTACCTTTCATATGCTACTGTGTGGTTTTGAGCAAGCACCTGCCAAATAAGTATCGGACTGGCACTGCTTAAAGAAACTTGTGCACTGCTAAAGGATTAATGCTGTTGAAAAACAAAGACTTATATGCTTCTGCTGGAGGAGCTGACCAATTTTTGGCCTGGGGGTTGCAAGCCCCTGTGAGTTATTGCAAAGTTTTCAATTGCACACCAAGCTCTCTTTAGGGAATGAACAAAGGTGCAACAACTCTGATAAAGAAATCTATAATTTTTGTATTAAAAGAAATAATTGTTCTTGAAATGTTTGGAAATGACTGATGCACCTTCAAACTTTTATTTCACAAATGAAGAATTGGGGGACTTGTTTCTGTAAATGCTAAAATGAATCAGTCAGAAATAAACAAAAGAATAACGACTAATTTATTTTCAGCATCCATTGATGTGATAGAATATTAAAAAGTAACAGAAAATGAAATTCCAGAAACAGTTCAACAAATAGTGTGCTGGGGGAAGGGTGCAGACTTTGGATCATCTCCTTGGGTTCCAATCCGGGTTCTATCCTTTATTAGTTGTATGATCTTGACAAATTGCTTGACACTACTTTACCGTGTCTCAGTTTTCCCATGTGTAAAATGGATACAAAAATAACAATAATTAGGGAAGAGAACTTCAGAGGAAGATGGTGGGGTAGAGAACTCCAGGACTCAGTTCTTCTACCAAAACAACTATTAAACAGAGAACTGTCTGAAACAACTCTTCTGAAACCCCAGAAGTCAGAAGAACCCTGTACAGGGTCCAGGGAAGAGTGGGAGGAAGAGGCTGATAACTCATGGTGAAGAACTTTAAATTGCTCTCTCCATGGAGCGGCTATGAACACCCACCCCAACCTTCATGGCAGACTGTGGGGTCCAGTCTCTGGCTAGCTGCTGGTGACAGAAAGGGACTTAGAAATCCTCTTCCCCAAGAACAGAGGTGGGCATGGCCAATTGCTTTTGATCAGCGAGTTCAGATCCCTGGTCCTGGCTCTGAGGGCAGGTATTGTTTCAACCTGCCCCAGACATAGGGGGTGGCAGCCACTGTTACAACCCATCCTAGAAGGGAGAGGGGCAGTGAGATTTAAAGACACTGCTTCCTTAGTGTGGAGGACAATTAGCTGAAGGGCTTCATTTGCTGGGCAGGCCGGGAAAGCTCAGTATTTGAGAGCCATAGGGAAAGATTTTGGTGCCCTTCTTGATTGCCTTCCCCAGTCTGTGCCTGCTTCGTCGGTCCTTGGCCCTGTGTTGGCTGAGAAAGACCAACTTGGGGAAGTCCTTTCCACAGTGATGCCCACCTTGTCCCACAGTTTGCCCTCCAGGCAAAAGAAGCATGTGACAACAAAAAGAGTATTAAAAAAACTATGGAGCCGAGCAGTCTGAGACAAAGACCTGCCTGATTCAAATACCTGGAAGAGGAAGGTCTGTCTCTGAGAAACAGAGGGGAAAACGAAACTCATGTAAACAGTGGAACTCCAAAATAACTAACAAGCAAAAGCCCAGGACAAGACAGAGGCCTCAAAAGAAAGGGAAAACACTGCACATGGCAGACCTTCCTGATAGGATGGCTGCAGCTCAAGAAAATCTCTGTCCTATCACCAGCTGGTTACAAAACCAAGGAACAGACATCCCAGGGAGTAAATCCCAGAATTAACATTTCAAAATATTAACATATACACTGTGCAACAAAAGAGTACAAGACAAACAAACAAACCAGGAAATGATGGCCCATCCAAAGGAAGAGGATAAAGATGCAGAAAACACTGAGGAAGATGAGAATGTAGACATACCAAACAAAATCTTTAAAAAAATGATCTTAAAAATGCTCAAGGAGAGGAAGGAAAGTACAGAGAAAGAACTAAAGAATATCAGTAAAATAATGAATGAACAATATCAGAAACTTAGTAAAGAGATAAAAATTTTAAATAGGAACCAAACAGAGCTGTTGGAATTGAAGACCACAATAAATGAAATGAAAAATGCTCAGAAGGGTTTCAAGAGGAGATTGGAATTGGCAGAAGAAACAATCAGGGAATTTCCAGTGACAAGACACTGGGAATGGATCAGGCTGAGGAGCAGGAAAAAAAAAGAAATATTAAAAGTGAAAATAGCCCAAGACGGGTATGGGACACCATCAACTGCACCATTATGTGTTATGGGAGCCCCAGAAGGAGAAGAAAGAGAGAAAAAAGGCAGGAGGAATATTCAAAGAAATAATGACAGAGAACTCACAAACTTAGCAAAAGATGTGAATATGTACAACCAAGAAGCTCAGAGAACACCAAACAGGATAAACATGAAGAAAAATAACCCTATCACATATGATTACACTATCAAATGAAAAGGACAAGGAGAAAGTTCTGAAAGTTGCGAGAGAAAAGCAACATGTTACATATAAGGGAGTCCCAATTAGACTGAAAGCCGATTTCTCATCAGAAACCATGAAGGCAAGAAGGCAGTGGGTTGAAATACTTAAGGTGGTGAAGGAAAACAACTGCCAGCCAAGAATTTTATATCCGGTGAAATTCTCTTTCAAAAAATGTGGGGAAGATTAAAACATTCTCAGATAAACAAAAGCTGATGGAGTTCATCACCACTAGACCTGCCCTACAAGCAATACTAAAGGGAGTTCTTCAGATTGAAAGGAAAAGATACGAGACAGAAGTTCAAAGCAACATAAAGAAATAAATACCTGTGGTAAAGGTAACCATTTCAGTAATTATAAATACCGGTATTATTGTATTTATTGTTTGGTATGCAACTCCATTTGTTCTTACAGGTGCTAAAATGCAAATTCATATAAATTAATGATAAATCTAGGTTTTTGCATACAATGTACAAAATTATAATTGGTAACAAAAACAACAAAAAAAGGGGGGGACAGAGGGTTATAGGAAAAGTATATATGCATGCTATTGGAATTAAGTTAGTATCAACATATGATTGTTACATATGTAGGATGTTAAATTTAACCCATAGTAACCACAGGGAAAACAGATGAAAAATATATCCAGATAGAAATGAGAAGGCACTCAATATGGTAAAATACAAAAAAAGCAAATACATATAAAAGTAGGCTTTAATGGAAGTGAAGAACAAAAAATTTATAAGATTTGCCTAAGCTAAATAGCAAAATGGCAGAAAAAACTCCTACGAGTAGTGACTTTAAATGTAAATAGATTAAATCCCCCAGTTGAGAGGCAGAGATTGGAAGAATGGATAAAAAAGTATGGTACCTGCAAAAGATTCATATTAAAGTCAAAGATACAAGTAGGATGACAGTGAAAGGAAGGGAAAAATTATACCATGCAAGTAGTAATGAAAAGAAAGCTGGGTGGTTACACTAATATCAGATAAAATAGACTTTAAGTCAAAAACAGATATGAGAGAAAAAGATGGTCATTATATACAGTTAAGAGGGCAATCCAACAGGAAGATGTAATAATTATAAATATATATATATGCACCTAACAGCAGGGGCCCAAAATATATGAAGCAAATACTGATGGATATGAAGGGAGAAACTGATGGTTCTACATTAATGGAGTCTTTAACATGCCACTCTCAATAAGGATAGAACATCTAGTCAGAAGATCAATAAGGAAGTTCAGGACTTGAATGATACACTAAACCAACCAGACATAACAGACATCTATAGAACACTGAGCACAAAGAAAACAGAATACACATTTTTCTCTAGTGCACATGTATCCTTCTCCAAGATAGACCATGTTGGATCACAAAACAAAGTCTTAATAAATTACAAATTATTGAAATCAAACAATGTAAATTCTCTGACCACATTGGAATGAAGCTAGAAATCAATAACTGAGGGAGAAATGTAAAATTCAAAAATATGTAGAAATCAAGCAACATAAATTCTTAAACAACCAATGAGTTAAATAGGAAATGAGAAGGAAAATTAGAGAATATCGTGAGGTGAATGAAAATGAAAAGACAACATCCCAAATTTATGGGATGCTGCAAAGGGAATGCTGAGAGGGAAATTTATAGCATCAGAGACTTAATCTCAAAACAGGAAGAACTAGAAAAAGGAAGAGCAAACTAAACCCAAACTGAGCAGAAGGAAGGAAATAACAAAGATCAGAGTAGAAATATATGAAATAGAGAATAAAAGAAACAATAGAGAGAATCAACAAAACCAAAAGTTGATTCTTTGAAAATATCAATAAAATTGACAAATCATTAGCTAGACTGACAAAGAAAAAAAGAGACAATATAAGTAACTAAAATCAGAAATGAAAAGGGGGACATTCCTAACAACCCCACTGAAATAAAAAGGACTATAAGAACAACTTACATGAACTATATGAACAACTGAATACCAATAAATTAGATAACCTAGATGAAATGGACAAATTCTTAGAAACAACTGCCTACATTGATTCAGGAAGGAATAGGAGATCTCAACAAATAATTAGTAGTAAAGATATTGAATCAGTAACTGACAACTCACCACTACCAACAACACAGAAAAGTCTAGGACCAGATGGCTTCCTAAGGGAATTCTACCAAATATTCCAAGAACACTCAACTCCAGTTCTGTTCAAACTTTTCCAAAAAATTATAGAGCAAGGAACACTCTTTAATTCATTCCACAAGGCAAACCTCACCCACATACCAAAGCCAGATAAAGAGATCACAAGAAAATAAAACTACAATCCAATATTTCTTATGAACACAGATGCAAAAATCCTCAACAAAATATGAGCACACTGAATCCAATAGCATATTAAAATAATTATACACCACGATCAAGTGGGATTTATCCCTGGTATGCAAGATTGGCTCAATAAAAATAAACAATTAATGTAATACAGCACATTAACAGAATGAAGGAGGGGAAAAACACACAATTATCTCAATGCTGAAAAGGCATTTCACAAAATACAGCAACCTTTCTTAATAAAAACACTTGAAACACTAGGAAGAGATGGAAATTTCCTAAATATGATAAAGAGCATATATGAAGAGGGCATAGAAAACATCCTATTTCATGGTGAAAAACTGAAAGCTTTCCCTCTAAGATCTGGAACAATACAAGGATGCCCACTGTCACCACTGTTATTCAATATTGTACTGGAAGTTCTTTCCAGAGCAATTAGGCAAGAATAATAAATAAAAAGCATCCAAATTTTAAAGGAAGAAGTGAAACTTACCCTATTTGCAGGTAATATGATCCAATACACAGAAAACCCTGAAAAATCCACAATAAAGCTCCTAATCCACAAAGTGGCAGGGTGCAAGGTCAAATATGCCCTAATCAGTCATATTTCTATACACAAGCAACGAACAATCAAAAGAAGAAATCAAGAAAAAAAAATTCCATTCACAATAGCAAGAAAAGGAATAAAATATCTAGGAATAAATCTAACCAAGGATATGAAGGACTTGTATATGGAAAACTATAACACATTGCTAAAAGAAATCAAAGACAACCTAAATGAATGGAAACAATTCTATGTTCATGGATTGGAAGACCAAATATTGTTAAGGTATCAATACTATCCAAAGCAATTTATAGACTCACTGCAATACCAAACAAAATTCCAACAACCTTCTTCACAAAAATGGAAAAGCCAGTCATCAAATTTATATGCAAGGGCAAGGAGCCCCAAATAACTAAAGCCACCTTGAGAAAGAAGAATGAAGTTGGAGGACTTATACCTTACCGATCTTAAAAATTGTCAGGAAGTCACAGAAATCAAAACAGCATGGTACTGGCACCAGGACAGACATACAGACCAATGGAATAGAATTGAGAGCTCAGAAATCAATCCCCATATTTATGCCCAATTGATTTTTGACAAGGTGGCAAAGACTACTCAATTGGTAAAGAATAGTCTCTTCAACAACGGGTGCTGGGAAAACTGGATCCCCATTTGCAAAAAAATAAAGGAGGACCCCTACCTTCAACAAATATAAAAATCAAAATGTATCAAAGACCTTAATGTAAGAGCTAGAACTAGCAAATTCCTAGAGCAAAATGTAGGGAGGCATCTTTACATTGTGTTAGGCAATGGTTTCTTAGACTTTATATCCAAAGCATAAGTAACAAAATTAAAAATGGATAAATGGGATCTCATCAAAATTAAAAACTTTTGTTCCTTGAAAGACTTTATCATGTTTATCATGAAAGTAAAATGACAACCTACATGATGGGAGAGAATATTTGGAAACCACATATCCAAAGAATTAATATCGAGTATACATAAAGAAATCCCTCAACTTAATAACAAAAAGACAAAAAACCCTATTAAAAAATGGGTAAAAGTCCTGAAAAGACATCCCTCGAAAGAAGATATAGAAATGGACAGAATGTATGTGAAAAGATGCTCAACATCATTAGCCATCAGGGAAATGCAAATCAAAACAGCAATGAATAATATTTCCCACCCATAAGAATGGCTGCTATTAAAATAATGGAAAATAACAAGTGTTGGAGAGGATGCAGAGAAATAGGAAAACTCATTCATTGCTGGTGGTAATGTAAAATTGTGCAGCCCTTCTCAAAGGCAGTCTGGCAGTTCCTCAGAAAGCTAAGTACAGAACTACCATATGACCTGGCAATCCCACTACTAGGTATATACCCAAACGAATTGAAAGCAGGGACTCAAACAGATATTTCCACACTAATATTCATAGCAGCATTAGTTACAACTGCCAAAAGATGGAAGCAACCCAATTATCCATCAACTGATGCACAGATAAATAAAATATGGTATGGACAGACAGTGGAATATTATTCAGTCATAAAAAAGAATGAAGTCCTGATATATGCAACAACCTGGATGAACCCTGGAGACATCGTGTTGAGGGAAATAAGCCAGACACAAAAGTACAAATACTGTATGATCTCCCTGACTTGAAACAATTAGAATAAGCAAACTTACAGAGTCAGAATCTAGAACAGATTACCAAGGTGCAGACAGGAAATGGGAAGTTAAAGCTTAAAATGTACAGGGTTACAGTTGGAATGATGGAAATATCTTGGTAATGGATGCTGGGGATGGCAGCACGGTATTGTGAACATAATTAACAGCACTGAAATATATATCTGAATATGATTAAAAGGGGAGATGTTAAATTGTATAAAAGAATAATAATCTCTAAAAAATCCATGGAACTACACTACACACACACTGAGCCCTAAGCTAAACCATGGACTTTAATAAATAGTTTAATTATAAAAATGTACTATCATCAATTGTAACAAATGATCCCCACCAATGCAAGGTGTTGGTGGTGGGGCAGTGTATGGGAATCCTGTATTTTATGCATGATTGTTCTGTAGTCGCCCAACTTCTCAAATAATAATAATAATATTTCTGCATGGGACTGTTTTGACATTTAAATGTTATAGTGTTTGTTAAGCAATTAAACATGATGCCTGGTACAGTGAGCATTCAATAAATATTGTTGACTGTTATTAGAGTTTAGGTGTTTGTGCTTTGTTTTGAAAGTTACCATTCTCACAGCAGTAAATTCTCTCTCATCATCTCAGTGTATTCTTTTCTCATCATTCTAGGCACTCCTTTTGAATTTCAGTAGTCACTTTTTGACTGTATAATTTTGTACCCTATCTTATGTCATACTCATCTGTATAGGTGTCTCTCTGAATAGATGTAAAATTGGAGGAGGCAAGCTTCTCTGTATATTCCAGAGTGCTTTACCCAAAGAAAATCCACAAGTATTAAATATTTGCTTAATGATCTATTTTATTTTTTATCATACAGGAAGTTAATGATCTATCTTATGATCTATGTAAAGAAAATAATATCTTCAAAATAACTATTTGAAACCTCAGGTTATTATTCACTAATCATAGTGATTTTAGTTCACATAGTCAACTGTGCAAGGCAGTAAAGGATCTGGAAGTCATAAAAATACATCAGATGTTGACTAGATTTGCAAATAAATTTTAATTAGCAAAGTGGATATTACATGTATATAATAAATAATGGTATGACCACACCAAACATTTATGTGGCACTTATTATGGGCTGGACACTGTTTTAGTCATGTTGCATACAGGCACTCATTTCATCCTTGTACCACTTTACTGAGTTGGTAGTCTTACTTCACAGAAGAGGGAACTGAAGCACAGAGTTCTTTTTTTCCTTGCGATTTTATTGAGATATAGTCATATACTATACAATCATCCAAAGTGTACAATCAGTTGTTCGTAGTATCATCATATAGTTGTGCATTCATCACCCAGTCAATTTTTGAACATTTTCATTACTCCCCCCAAAAATAAGAAGAAAGATAAAAGTAAAAAAGAACTCCCAAAGCAATACATTTCCCCCAACCCCCCTATTATTCATTTACATTTTGTCCCCATTTTTCTACTCATCTGTCCATACACTGGATAAAGAGAGTGTGAGCCACAAGGTTTTCTATAATAACATGGTCACACCATAAAAGTATATAGTTATACACCTGTCTTCAAGAAACAAGGCTACTGGGTTGCAGTTCAACAGTTTCAGGTATTTCCTTCTAGCTATTCCAATACACTAAAAACTAAAAAGGAGTATCTATATAATGCATAAGAATAACCTCCAGAGTGACCTCTTGATTCCATTTGAAATCTCTCAGCCACGGAAACTTTCTTTTGTTTCATTTCTCTTCCCCCCTTTGGTCAAGAAGATGTTCTCAATCCCATGATGCGGGGTCCAGGCTCACCCCCAGGAGTCATGTCCCACGTTGCCAGGGAGATTTACACCCCTGGGAGTCATGTCCCACGTAAAGGGGAGGAGCTGGGTCACGGTGCCACCGAAGGAAGGAGGGAGCGCCCGAGAAACAGGTGGGGAGCCGGGGAGAGTGCGGAGGATGGCTACAGGCAGGGAGATGAATAGAGGAGTTACGGAAACAAGGCTACAAAACAGAGATGTGGCATGGAGGAGGACTGAAACAGGCCTTAAATCAGAGATGGGGCATGGCAGGGTCCTGAAAACAGGCCTTAAAACAGAGATGGGACATGGCGAATCCTGAAAACAGGTCATAAATCAGAGATGGGGCATGGCAGGATCCTGAAAACAGGCCTTAAATCAGAGATGGGGCGTGGAAAGTCCTGAAAACAAGGCCTTAAATCAGAAATGGGGCCTGGCAAGTCCTGAAAACAAGGCTTTGCAACCTCTCTATTCTCGCTTTCCCCACCTCGCCACATGGAAAGGCACCTTACGGAAATGCACCACCCTATGAGCCTAATGAACAAAGCACCAAATGACTTTTTTTGTTAACATTTTATGGCCTCTCAGTTTATTTGTTCAAAAGCAGTTATGTGTTGGTCAAGAATAAATTATGGAACATGACTTATGATGGAAGATTTTACCATCCTTAGGAATCATGTTTTCAAAAATTTTAATGAATTTGGGATTGCTCTCAGGGTTTATGTTATACATATACGCGCATACAATTTATAATGTTGACAGTGATTCCCTGATTTGCATAAAAGACATCATGCATTTCTTGGTACTTTACAAATTGTCTATAATTAGATGAAATGTTTATTTAAAATTACCCTACTCCAATATCTGCTTCAAGTTCTAAATAAATGGCAAATAATATATTTATGTCATGATGCTGTGGAACAAGTAAAAGATCTTAAGCTCTAGGAATGAGATGAATTTCTTAGGTACCATATATAAGACTGAAATAGCAAACTAAATTTAGAGGCTTTAAAAACAATTGAAGTAGACAGTACAATGGGCTAATTTCTGGGAAGCACTTTCTTTTGCTTTGAAAGGACATATTATAAGGCAGACCCTCTGCACTGGATCGTGCAGTTGATGCCTGGCACCACTACCAGGGCACCCTGTATGCTCCACATGACACGCCTATGTGTATTACAACCATGTTCTGGCAGATGGTGGCAAAGAGGCTTGAGGCAGCTCGAGGCAGTGCTGCATGAAGGCAGAAAGCACTTGGCCCTTTGCCATCAAAGGGCCTTAGAAGAGGGCTTCTCAAACTTTCAGGTAGAATCACCAGGAAATCTTGTGAAAATGCAAATTACATTTCCGTAGACCTGGGAGGAGTCTCGGCATCCTGCCTTTTTTCAAGCTCCCAGGGGACACTGACTCAGCTGGTCCATGGGCCCCACTTTGAGCAGCAAAGGTTGGCTGAATTAGGCAAAGTACAGAAGGGAAGCCTGACAGCACAGGACAACTGGGCTGCTCCGTTTAATCCATGCAGATAATGGCACAAAAAGTTAACCCTTTTTGGTCCTCTCGAAAATGTGACTAAAAGAAAGATGCAGTTAATCAATGAGCTAAAATAATTGTCAGAGAGGTAAAAAATGATGCATCTCTCGAGAAAGGGATAGGCTCAGAAAGAAATGAGCTCTGAATGATCAATGATCTACTGATGCAGTTTTTTTGGATAATGGACAAAAACAGTGCAAGAGTTAGTAAACAGAGTGTAAATGAAACGCCATTAGAAACTGGGGGACCTTACTTCATTCAGAATACAAAATATGTGCAACATTTATCTTAGGAAGAACCAATGTGTTTGCTGGTAGAAGGACTTACCTAATTTGGAGTTGAATAAAAATATGCACACAAACACACACACACACACACAATGAATTAATTAGGTTAAAGAAAATAGCTATACATAGGGAGGCAGAAAAGTTTTGAACAGGATAAAAATACATTAAAAAATTTTAAAGATCATTGGTAAAATAGTACAAATATATGAGTTACCTACCAGTCAGCTGGAGGGGGTTGCAGCCTCGTGTAGTGGATGAAGTCAGGGATTTAGAGTTATCTGCCCTAAATTGAAGCCTGGCCTCTACCACTAATTATATATATGATTTGGGACAAATCCCTTAAATTTTCTGGGCCTTAGTGTCCTCAACAGTTCAGTGAAGATAATGCCAAATGCTATAGTGCTGATGGTAGCACTTAATAAATCATACAGTCATGGAAATTATCAATCTATGAAAATTACTTTTGAGATTTGACACTTTGAAACAATAATTGGTTTAGTTCTCTTCTACCTGTATCTTCAGATATCTCTGGAAAAGAAGCATCTGAATACTGTGCAGCTGAGAATGGAGCACATAGGAAGAGGAAAGAAACAGAAAAGGCAAATAAGCTTCCTTAAAGCAGAAGGATAAAAATAGGGGAAGGACAGTGCATTAGTTTCAATTGCTGCATAATAAATTACTACAAATTTAGGAGCTTAAAACAACAAACATTGACCATCTCACAGTTTCGGTGGATCACCAACTCAGGCACTACCCAGCCCTGGAGTCTCCCTATGAGGCTGTAGTCAAGGTAACGGCCAGGGCTAGGGTCTCATCTGAAGGCTCCACTGGGAAAGGATACACGTCCGAGTTCATGTGGTTGCGGGCACCATTCAGTTCTTCGAGGTTTGAAGGAACTGGGGTCCTCAGTCCTCACTGGCTTTCCTTGTGGGCCTCTCCAACGTGACAACTTCCTTCATCAAAGCCACCCAGAGAGTCCACTAGCAAGACGGAAGTCACAATCTTATGTAACCTCATCACGGAGGGGACATTCTCTCAATGCTGATGTATTTTATTGTTTAGAAGCAAGTTACTTGAGGGAAGGGGATTATACAGAGCTGTGAACACCAAGACATAGGGATCACTGGGTCCATCTTAGAAGCAATCCACCACAGAAGGAGACCCTACTTTTAAATCGTGGGAAATGCTTTTCTCTACCTGGGTCCAAAGTAAATGGATGTAAGGAGAATGTAGAATAAAAAGTCAGTAAATACATAGGGTATGATTTGGAGAAAGGGCAATGTGAAAAATAACTTTAAAGGAGAAATTTTTAAAAGAGGAAAAGAAATCCACCAAGGATGCCTTCTCAAATAGAGTCCAACCCATCATCAAGTACAGAACTTTGGGATTGCTGCACATAGCTCACGACTAGGAACTGCTGCGAAACAAATTTTGGTTGTAATATTTTTAACAATAAAAATATGATATAGTCATGGTGGGTTGGTTTGAATAATTTGTGTCTTTTTAAGTATATACGTTTATGTTTCAATTGTGACTGAAAAAGAATGAGTACTTCAAATTAAAGCTGGCAGATTGAACATATTTATCTCTGATGCTTCTGGAAAGCATTGGTAAATGATTGTAGAACATCCAAACTAAAGAGAACATGAGTGGCAATGACAATACATGAAAGGTATCAACAAAATTCTGGAAGATGGGAAGCAAGTGGCAAGGTAAAAACAATGGAAAAATCAAAGAAAGCTGAATATGGGCCTGAAGGGAGAGAAGCAGTTCAGAGGTCTATCAGGTAATCTTTTGGTGGGGGTTGGGCAATCGTCATCGTCGTTGTCATCATCATCATCATCATCATAACATCTGTTATGGGTTGAATTGTGTCCTCAAAGACATATTCAAGTCCTAACCCCCAGTTCTGTGAACGTGGCCCTATTTGAAACTAGGATTTTTGAAAATATTAGTTAAGATGAGCCCAAATGGGATAAGGGTGGGCCCTCATCTAATACGACTGGTATCCTAATAAAAAGAAGAAATTAGACACAGGCAGAGAGAAACACAGGCAGAAAGAGAAGATGGCCATATAATAGAGGCAGAGATTGAGTTTTGCCACAAGACAAAGAACACCACGGATTACTAGCAAGCCACTGCCAACCCTACAGACTTCAGAGGAGTCTTGGCCCCACCAACACCTTGATTCAGACTTCTGGCCTCCATAATTGTGAGAAAATAAATTCCTGTTGTTTAAAGCCACCCAGTTTGTGGTACAGGCAGCCCTAGGGATCTGCCTGTTATAGTCCAGTTCCTCTAGAAGTGCCTTACCTAAAATAACTTACTTTTTCCTCACAACAATCCTGCAATGTAGGCATTCTCATTATCCCCACTTTATACGTGAGAAATTGAAGTTAAGGAATCTGCACAAGGTCCCACAGCTAGCAGGCTGCAGAGCTGGGTTTACAACCAGAAGGTCTGAGCCTGGAGCCCAAGCTCATTATCACTGCGCTTTGCTGCCTGCCATGGGACAGAAAGGCTAAAGGAACAAAGTGAATGTAAGTACAGTGGTCTTTGATGGTGGCTGGTGTCTAAAATGTCCAGGGCCCTAGAACTTTGACCAGCTTGTTCAGTGTCGTGAACAAGGAGGAGATGAACTGAATAATATCATTGACAGGTTAAAAATAAATTTCAAATAAAAAGAAATGAAAACTATAACGAAAGATAAAATTACATGGTTAACCAATTCAGCGATCTTCAACTCTGACCAAACATCAGGATCCTCTACGACAGTTGTAAACAATATGAACACCCAGGTTCCCCCCATGTAAACTGTGATTTAATAGGTCCAGGGGACAGCCCAAATAATTTCCTTTTTTAAAAATCTTTACAGGTGATTTTTGTTAGGTTTTTAGATCGGGAAGAGAAAAGACTAAAACTTGATCAAAGGAGCTTTATTGTCCGGCCGTGCGCAGGCAGGTGAAGCCTAAGATGGTGACAACCCCGAGCTAGGGGAACAGCAGGGCTTACAAAGGATGGTTGGTGGGAAGTTCTCTGTCCAGGGACGGGGAGCTGGCAGGTCGAGGTTTGGCAGTTTCCCAGTGGCTACTTTGGGGAACAGGGATAGTCGGCAGATTTCCATTGGCTGGTTGAGAGGGGGGCGCTTGGGAGCTGGAAAGTTTAAATTTTAAACGCTATTGCAGACTTGCAGAATTCCTAAGGGCAGGGGCGGTGGCTCAAGTTGGACTTGCAGAATTTCTAAGGACTGGGGGTGGGGTACTACCTAACAATTTTTTCTCAACAAGGGCCCAAACCTGTTGATACTAGCTGTCAGCCCAGAACCAGCCATATTCAGGACTGAGATAGCCAAAGCTCAAACTAAAAGTAGGGATAGGAGAGGAAAGTATCTGGGAATTACTAACATGCAGTAAGAATTCTATTTTTAGAAACTGTCCTACATACACACTCATACAAAATATGCAAAGAGGTTTGTCTGAGACTATTCACTAAAGCATTGTTTGCAGAAGCAAAAACACTGAAATTTTTCCCCTCACAAGGGATGCATTAAATAGTGCAATTCAGTTACATCCACACAATGGAAAACTGTGACATGTAAAAATAATTAAATAGATCTGATTCTGTTGCTATCAAAATATCCTTAAGATAATTTATCAAACAAAAAGAAAGTTGCAGAGCAGTATTATAATTCCATTGGTGTATACATAGAAATGATGTCTGAATGTACACTCAAGATATTAAGACTACCTCAGAGTAAGTGGGTTCTGAATTGAGGGGGGCTGGGAGGGAGAGATGGAATTTTACTCTTTAGTTTATAGCCTGCTGTACTAATTGAATTTTTTTTTTTTTTGTAAAGAGGGTATATCACTCTTGTAATAAAGAAATGAAATGATGCATGAAAGGATTTTTGAACATTTCATTGTAGTCACTGTAAATGACTGGCTCTCCAAATGGAGTGTGGAGGGGGGTCTGCAAGTATTGGAGACCAGAGAGCAGAAGGGAGAAGGTACTGTATGTGATGTTAATGAGGTGACATGCTGTGAAGGTGGCAAGATACAGAAGAATCACCTAAGAGAAACTAGAGAATGTTAAGAATCCCAGAATTTAATAAAGAAACTAAGGCACAAAAGAGTTCACAGTGAAAGAGCTGAAATAAAGCACTTTGAGAACAAAGGAGAAAGAAGGATGAAGAGACACCATATATAATAAGATGACTACAGGCGAAAGAGAAGAATACACAGAAACCTGAGCAGCGCACTGTGTCCTGGTCCTCACGCAGCCCGTGTCGCTGGGCAATGAACTGTCTGTCCACCTTGACGTTGTGGATCATGTGTTTCACTGATCATCTTGCAAAGACCATTCATTGAGGGGTGGGGGTGGGGGAGCACTGCCTTTCTGTTCAGAGTCCAAAGATTCATATCAATAGACCCCCTTCCCAATTGGGTTGATCAAAGTGCGTAAAACATATAAAATGTCAGGTTTCATAAGCCACAACTTAAACTAAAAGTCTGTGCGAGATGGCCACAACCCAGGCTCTCACAACTGGACTGTGGTTCATTTACCTCCCTCTGCGGAGCTGTCCCAATGCCTTGGCAGAGAGAAGCATTTATTTTGTGAGAAGCATTTGGGTGCACTGGAAAGGTGATGGGATTTGGAGTTGCAAGACACTGCTCTGCCCCTGAAGAATTGCAAGGCTTGGGCAATTCATTCCTTGAATGAGTGAAATCCAGACTCTTTGATGTGGACTACACACTCTGATCCGACCCCTCCAGTCTCACCTCCCACCATACCCCACAGACCACCCTGCCACACTGTTTTCCACCCATGCCTGACTCCAGCATGACGATACCTTTGCTGTCCCTTCTGCCTTAGCCTGTTCTTTCCTTCTCTACTTAGCAAAGTCCTAGTCGTTCTTCAATATTTAGCTCAAATATTACTTCTTGAGGAAGGGAAGGTTCTATGTCTTTCTCAGGAAGTTAGTGGCTTCATGGTCTGTGTGAAATTTACTGCACTGTTTTAGAAGTAATCTTTTAAAGCTTTCTATTTCCCTTATCAGATTGCGAGCTCCTTGAGGGTATGCTTGTATCCCCAGCACAATGAGTGTCCAACACAGTGTTCACAATCTGCACACCTCTGTGAGCCAAGCACAGTGCCAAGCACACAGTGGGTCATCAATATTTTTTTGCTGAATGAGTGCAAACCTATAAGTGTTACTACACAACCATGCTTTTCATTCCCCACATTTAAATAA
Organism: Choloepus didactylus; assembly: GCF_015220235.1. Classification (NCBI taxonomy): domain Eukaryota; kingdom Metazoa; phylum Chordata; class Mammalia; order Pilosa; family Megalonychidae; genus Choloepus; species Choloepus didactylus. The sequence continues at coordinate 9,121,976 of NC_051311.1, read as the reverse complement.
TCACCAAATACATCAATTTTGCCTCAGGTGTATCTTTCAAAGTTAGCTCTATCCCCACTATTACTGTTTTAGTTCAGGCTCTCATAATTTCTTTTTTTTTTTTTTAATTAAATTCAGTTTTATTGAAATATATTCACACATCATACAATCATCCATGGTATACAATCCACTGTCCACAGTATGATAACATAGTTATGTGTTCATCACTACAATCTCTCTCTGAACATTTTCCTTACATCAGAAAGAACGAGAACAAGAATAAAAAATAAAAGTGAAAAAAGAACACCAAAATCATCCCCCCATCCCACCCCATTTGTCCTTTAGTTTTTATCCCCATTTTTCTACTCATCCATACACTAGATAAAGGGGGTATGATCCACAAGGTCTTCACAATGACACCATCACCCCTTGTAATCTACATTATTATTTAATTGTCTTCAGAAGTCCAGACTGCTGGGTTGGAGTTTGGTAGTTTCAGATATTTACTTCTAGCTATTCCAGTACATTAAAACCTAAGAGGTGTTACCTATATAGTGCATAAGAATGTCCACCAGAATGACCTCTCGACTCCATTTGGAATCTCTCAGCCACTGAAACTATTTCGTCTCATTTTGCATCCCCCTTCTGGTCAAGAAGATACTCTCAGTCCCACGATGCCAGGTCCAGACCCATCCCCAGGAGTCATATCCTGTGTTGCCAGGGAGATTTACACCCCTGGGAGTCGAGTCCCATGTAGGGGGGAGGACAGCGAGTTCACCTGTCTAGGTGGCTCAGTTAGAGAGAGAGAGAGCCACATCTGAGCAACAAAGAGGTACTCAGGGGGAGACTCTTAGGCACAATTATATGCAAGTTTAGCCTCTCCTTTGCAGTAACAAGCTTCATAAGGGCATGTCCCATTATCGAGGGCTCAGCACATCAAACCACCAGTCTCACTGTTTGTGACAACATCAGCACCAGTCCAGGTGAGGATGTCCAACACATCCGCACCTTCCCCCAGATCCTTGGGGCTGGGGAGGGAGAGGATGTAAATATATTTTTTATTATCTGCCCAAATTACTCTGGGATGTGTCACTATTTCACTCCAGCCTATACTAACCTACTGTATCTCACTTCCTATTCAAAGTTCCATGCAATTGTGGTGTTTGAACAAATCGGCTGTAGAGTTGCACCGTTTAGAAAATTTAGATCCTGTACCAAATAGGTATCTCTTCCCTTGGTCTCATATGGAAGTTGAAATTTTAAAACACAATCAGTTTCTACCTTTACCCTTTGGCCTGGCTTGCCCTGGTCTTAACCAGACCTGCTTCATTCATATCACTAATTGAAGTCTGGGCTCTTTTTAAGCTTTTTTTTTTTTTAACAGTGGCTGTATGCACTAATACTGACATTCATATCTGCCGAGCTCTAGCTCTGAGTCTCATAATTTCTTATGTGTTTTCTTCTAAGATCACTGTTATTTATGTCCTTGCTAGAATTTTTCTGTCCAAAGTACAAATTGCATAATGCTCCACCCCTACTTAGATACCACTTTTGGCTTCCTGTTGTTTATAAGGTTTACATTGCTGATAACGGCATACAAATTGCCCTTCTTCTCTGCCCCCACCATTCTTATTAGTCCTTTCTTCCAACCCCATCTAACATGCATCATGTTATAGCCGTGTGGAAGTTCTCAGTCCTAAACAAGCACAAGCATTCATAACTTAGGCTTGTACTTGTGTTATTATTCCCAGAATATTCTCTTCCTGTCTTTGCCCAGCATTCCTCCTACTCACTATTCCACAGAGCCAATGTCGACTACTCTCTGTATTCTTTCCTGAATTCCATAGGTAGTGGCCCCTTTATCTGTGCTTCCAGAGTCCTTTGCTCAGACCTTTATTGTGGAACATATTACACTGTATCATCACACCATTTTTATGTATCTCTCCTCCACTGTTTATTTAATGAATGAATGAATGAATGGAAATGTTGCTCCTTTAGGAAACACCAGCTCCAAATTCAGCTTTCTTAGGTATAATACACCAAATGCTCTAAGAGAGACTCAGAAGCACGAGGCCATTCCTATGTCACAAAGAAAAGGAGGAGCTCTTGGAATAGTTTTTTGTAAGAGTATTTGCATATTCATTTGCTTTGCCACTATTTTCTCTTGGAACTATACATAAGACAGGTGCATCTAGGAGGTATTATAAGTGGTATAATTTTAATGGTGCCAATAAAAAGGTAAATTACTTAAAAATATTTTCTTACTGGTCATCACAATGTCTAAAATACCTACCATTAGAATCGTTTTTCATGTCTTCAAAAGACCTCTATAGAATTTATCTGGAAGGCTTATAGTGATGGCAACTAAGCGCAAGCCACTTAGGACAGACTATGTTGGTAAAGAATGGAACAGGGTGGGTACGTTTTGATGGAAAGTAGAAGGGGAGAAAATATCCAGGACCTGGGCAGTTCAGGTGGGGAGATCCTGGTGAGGCACTCCCCAGGACACCAGAGAAGGCAGACACTGAGAAAGAGAGAAGCTCTGGGAAGGAAGACAGAGTGAGACCAAGGTGGGAGGAGCAGATCCTTGGCCTGTTTCCTGGTGCTTCCAGTAAAGATGCCTTATCTCTCAGGAGTGTTCTCACTTCAAAATTGCTTAGCTGGAACAAGATCATGAACTGAACTTTGGTCTGCATTAATTTTCTCCCACTTGCACTCTGAATCTAGATAACCGACTGGCATTGTTTGTTTTACACATTTGGACTTCCCAGGCCTGTGGCTGCCTTCCTGGCAGTCGGGGACACTGTCCACTGGGAGGTGGGCAGAGACACGTTCAGGTGTGCCTCCTCTCTCTCCACAGTGTCCAGCCAGGTGCTACGTCCTGTGGATTCTCCATTGTGACAACGTTTCATCACTACAGGTCAGTTGGGGCTGTTCTTGAGCTTCCTTTACATGCACTCATACTGTGCAGCATTCCTTTGGAAGACTAAATCACTAGACATCCTCAGTGTGGTGACCAGCTTCACATGGGCGTTATTATAATATTAGCCATATGGAAAAAGCCTTTTGAGTTTCTCAGTATCTTTTCACCCTTATTACCCCACTGAAGAAGCCAGCGGTACAGGTCCACACTGGCTCAGGAGAGGGAGATCACCCCACAGGTGTCAGGAGGAGATACGGAACACGGGCCTCTGACAGCCTCCCAGTCTTCTGCCTCTCCCCTGCAACCTGAAGGGACAAGGACTGAGGTGGCAAAAGGCCCTGTCCCTGGGTGGAGGAGGACTGAGACTAGAATGTTTTGGTGGAGTCATACTAAAGCAGTTACGTAAGAAAGGCCAGGTCGGATTTTGTTGGTTTGTTTTGTTAATTCGAACTGGTAGAAAAGTGAGACAAAAACTGTTGGTTGCTTGCCAGTTGTTAGAAAAAGAGGAGCAAGAGAGAAACCCAGGCAGAGCAGAGCAGCCCTGGGAGGGAGACCCAAGGCCTTTTACACAGAGGGGGAAACCACTGAAAGCAAAAGAGCAGCCCACGCCCCAGCGGGCAGGAACGCAGCCGGCTGTTTGCACCGCAGCTCTCCTCCCTCGGAGCGGACACGGTGCAGGACCCGGGCTTCGTCTCACCCCATGTCAGTCTTCAAACACAGCGACTGTGGCGTTAATGCATCTCACCACCAATGTCTTCAAATGGTTTCTGTATTAATAACCCTTCCACAATGCTTTCGCTTTCTACTTGTTCCAGCTAGTACAATCCACAAGTGAAGCAATGCCAGAGCAGACGGAGCGGCCTCCAGTGCAGCCTGCCACCCCCACCCAGAAGGCCTGCCAAAGATGCCTCTCGATGAGTGGTTTACATTTTCATGAATTCCAAATTATCATTTTTTTTCTCTTTCGTTCAGTGATTCATAGGTCCTCTCAAAGGAACTGCTGCCTATCCCATAGGTTGTGATCATCTTTTCACCATCCAGTTGTTTCAGCACCAGTTGTCCAAAAGACTTCCCCTTTCCCTGTTCAATTACCTTGAAGCCTTTGTGAAAAATCAGTTGACCTTAAATTGATCAATTTCTGGATGCTTTATTTCATTCCACTGATCTATTTATCTATCCTTAGACCAGTTAACACTGTATTGAGTATTGTGGCCTTAGAGTAACTCTTGTAATCCGATAGTATATGTCCTCGAACTTTGTTCTTTTAAAATATTGATTTGACTAATCTAGATCCCTTGCTTTTTCATATAAATTTTAGAATCAATTTTGTCATTTTCTCCAAAAAAAGTCTGCTGGGGTTTTGATTAAGATTGTAATGGTTATACAGATCAATTTGAAGAGAAGTGACACCATCTAATTCACCATCTAATTCATGGACATCATATATTTCTACATTTATTTAGATTTTATTTATTTTCTCTCATTAATATATAATGTTTAGTGAGGATGCCTTGCACATTTTTGATACATTTATTTCTAAGTAGTGCTTTTTGATGCCCTTGTAAATGTAATTTTGAAATTTTCATTTTCCAGTTGTTTATACTCCAAAAGTTACATTTACAATGGCATCAAAAAGTCCTAAAGAGGGTGATGGAAATGTTTTGATCATGGATGGTGGAGATGGTAACACAACACTGTGAATGTAGTAACACCACTGAATTGTATACTTGAAAGTCATGAAAATGGTAAATTTTAGATTTATATATTACCAGAATAAAATTTTTAAATAAACCCATAGAATGGTACAACACAAAGAATGATTCCTAATGTACACTATGGACTAAAATTGTTAATATAATTATGATAATATTGGATCATCAGTTGCAACAAAGATACCACACTAATGCATAACATTAATAAAAGGAAAAACTATATGTGTGGACTGTGTGTGGTACACAGGAACTCCACATGTTCTTAATGATGTTTCTGTAAACCTATAGCTGCTCTAATAAAAAAAAGTTAAATTAAAAATGTCAATTAATGTGAGAGACATCACTCTTGATGACATGTATTCAATTTCTTGATGACATGTATTCAATTCAATATAAAGAAGTAAAGATTTTAGGAAAGCACTAAAGAAACCATACCTGCTAGCATTCAATTCCAATTTCTCCGACCCCATTAATCAACTTTCTACCTCTATAGATTTGCCTATTCTGGACATTTCATATAATACAATCACGTAACACGTGGCCTTTTGTGCCTTCGTTATTTCATTTGGCATAATGTTGTCAAGGTTCAGCCATGTTGTAGCATATTATCAGTACTTTATTCTTTTAATTGATGAATAATATTCCATTGTATGGATATACCACATTTTGTTCCTCCATTTATCAGTTGATGGATATGTGAGTTGTTTCCACTTTTTGCCTATTGCAAATTAATGCTACTATGAATATTTCTGCAGGAGCTTTTGTGTAGATATATGTTTTAATTTCTCTTGAGTGTATAGCTAAGAGTAGAATTACTGGGTCATATGGTAATTCTGTTTAATCATTTGAGGAACTTCCAGACTGTTTTATAAAGTGGCTATACTATTCACATCCCCCATCAGCAATGTATGAAGGTCCCAATTTCTCTACATCCTCACCAACACTTGTTTTGTCTGTCTTTTTTATTACAGCCATCTTACTAGTTATGAAGTGGTATCTCACTATAGTTTTGATTTGCATTACCCTTATGATGAATGATGTGGAGCACCTTTTCATGTACTTTTTGGCTATCTGAATATCTTCTTTGGAGAAATTTCTACCAGATCCTTTGCCCTTTTTAAATTGGGTTATCTGTACTTTTATCATCAAGTTGTAAGGCTTTATTATATATCTGGATACAAGTCGCTTATCAGATATATGATTTGAAAATATTTTCTCCCATTCTGTGGTTTTCTTTTAATTTTCTTGATATCATTTGCAGCAGAAAGTTTTTAATTTTGGTTAAGTCCAACTTATCTATTTTATCTTTTGTCTCTTGTGCTTTTGGTGAATATCTAAGAAACCATTGCCTAATCCAAGATCATGAATATTTACACCTATGTTTCCTTTTAAGAGTTTTATAATTTTAGCTTTTTCTATTTAGGTCTATGATCCAATTAGAGTTATTTTCTTCAGATGGTATGAGGAAGGGATCCAACTTCATTATTCTGCATAGGAGTATCTAGTTGTTCAGCACCCTTTATTGAAAGAATATCCTTTCCTCATTGAATTATCTTTGCACCTTATCAAAAATCAATTGACCAGAAATGTAAGGATTTATTTTTGTACTTTCAATTCTATTCCATTGGTCTATGGGTCTATCCTTATGCCAGTGCCACACTTTCTTAATTATTGCAGCTCTGTAGTAGGTTTGGAAATTAGGTAATGTAAGTCCTGCAACTTTATTCTTTTTGAAATGGTGTTGGCTATTTTGAGTCTCTTGGATTTTCATAGGAATTTTAGGCTCAGTTTGGGAAATTCAACAAAAAGACAGCTGAAGTTTTGATAGGGATTGCATTGAATCTGTATATCAATTTGGCCATCTTAATATTAAGTCACCAATCCATGAACATATGATGTCTTTCTTCACATCTTCTTTAATTGCTTTTAATGATGTTTTGTAGCTTTCGGTGTACAAGTCATATTTCTTTTTTTAAATGTATTCCTAAGCATTTTGTTCTTTTTTGATGCTATTTCAAATTGAATTGCATTCTCAATTTTCTTTCAGGATTGTTCATTGCTACTGTCTGGAAATAAATTTAATTTTGTATATTGATCTTTTATCTTGAAACTTTGATGAACTTGTTTATTAGTTATGCTAGTTTTATTTTGAGGATTCCTTGGAATTTTATCTATGTGTTAGAGTATGTCATCTGCAAATAGAGATAGTTTTACTTCTTCCTTTCTGAACTGGCTGCTGTTTATTTCATCTTCTTGCCTAACTGCCCTGGCTAGAATCTCTAGCACAATGTGGAATAGAAGTGGTGACAGTGGATATCCTTATTTTGTTCCTGATCTTAGGGGTTAGAGTGTTTTACAGATGTCTGCTGGGTCATGCTGGTTTATACTACTTCCTTGTTGATATTCTGCTTAGTTGTTCTATCCATTATTGAAAGTAGGGATTGAAGTTTCCAAATATTATTATTATTAAATCACTTATCTCTCACTTATATGACTTTGAAAGAGACTAAATTTATTAGAACTCTTTAATATAATTTTGCCTTTTTATTTTTGAAAACTTTTTTAAAATACAGAAATCAACTGAGAATAAAATAATCTTGCCATTTGTGCATCACACAAGTTAATAAATATATATATTTTGTTATTTTTGCTTTGAGTTTTTAAGTAAAACTTGAACCTTTACCCTTATTAAGTGGAATCTTCCTCATCACCCTCCACCATCCTAAGATCTCTGCCATTATCCAGCAGTAACCACTAATATGAATTTGAGGTATATCCACCTAGTACATGTCTTTCTACTTTTGTTCCATTTATATTTATCCATAAAATCATATAACCTTATTTTGTGAGTTTTAAAATTTGTAAATAAGTGGTAAATTGTGTATTAGCCTTGTGAAACACACAGATCTGCCATTATAGTGAATTAAATTGATCTAATTTCCATCAAGGCACAGTTACATCCAGATCTCTTTCCTAATAATTTTCTCCCAACTCCATATCTCATCACTAAAGTTAAGGAGAATTTGATGAAAGTTGGCATTAACCTCAACAGAGTTGCAAAGGAATATGGAGGTTGTATTCCCATTGGATATCTCTTTATGAAAGATTAAGCCTATAATTTCCTTGAAAACAGGACCCTCAGGGGATCTGTTACATACCCTCATCAAGCCAAGCTCCAGCCTCCCATTTAGGTGGTAACAGAGCGAACAGGATCTAGTTGAGAATGCTCATTCGACTATTTTAGGACATTTCCCTAAAACTGGCAGGAATTAAAGAAGTGAAAGGGGCTTTGGAGATCACCAATGCCAACTCTCTCAACTCATACAGTAGGAAACAGACCTAAAAAGATTATGTGACTTGAGCAAAGTCACACAGATGGCCAGCCCAGATTATAACTCAGGCCTCCCGGCTCCTCATTCACTGCTCTTCACACTAACTACTGCTTGTTAAACTGGCTCTGTGGAGGCATCCCAGGGGTGGGAGAAGGTTCAGCAAGTTAGTCTCTGGGTCCTCATCTCCCTTCACCAGGGTGCCTCAAATTTGAATAATTATTTTCTTCTTATAGCTACTATTTATCTATGTAGAGTTGCCTTGATTCCTTGAATGCACTTTGGCAACAGTTTTCATATGAGCTATTACTTGTATGATATTTTCTCCCAGTTGCTTTCATACCATCTGTAAGATGCCATTATTTTTGCTAACCTCATTTTCTGGAGTCTCAAAATTATCTAAACACTGAAATTTTACTGGGCCAAAGAAAATATTATCATTATTATGATTGCTTTTGTATTCATCTACATATTGCAATAAGCAAAATGGAGGGAATCACAACATGTATAGTTTAGTCTAATTAAAATGTAAAGCTCCTGGCACAATACTGTGAATGTAATTAACACCACTGAACTGTATATCTGAAAGTGGATAAAATGGTGAATTTTAGGTTATATATACGGTACTGGAATAAAAATTACCCCTCCCCCCAAAGAAAAAAATTAAAGGGTGGTTGAACTAAAAAAAATCAAAGCTCCTGCATAATCTCAGCTTTGGCAGTAATTTATTAATTGTATAAGATGTACATTTTTATTTTCCTCTGGACTGTTTTGTCAAATAACAGTAAACACTACTGATTGCCCTATCCAAAACAAACTCCCCTCTTCATTGCCATAGGACTCAGGTATTGTTCAAAAGTCCATCCCTGTGGCAAATGGTGTTTTCCAAAGAAGGGCAAGTCAATACACGTCCCATCCCACAAGCGGTTCTTACAGTGCGATGTGTATAAGCCCCGCTGACCCTCCGTCACAGCGTAAGCTGATAGCATGTGGTGGAAGATGTCAGGTGACTTTGCAGGCTGGGCCATCAAAGGCAATACAGCTCACCCCTGGCTCTCTTTTTCTTGGGACACTTACCCTTGGAACACAGCCACCATTTTGTAAGGAAGCCAAGCATCCATGTGGAAAGCTCAGGCGTAAATACCCAGCCGCAGTGCCAGCCGCCACAGTCTTCACAGCCAACAGCGAGCAGCAGCAATGGACATGTGAGGGGGAAGCCTTCAGAAAACATCACCCTAAGCCTTCAAGTCTTCCAGCTGAGGCTTGAGGCACTGCAGAGCAAGGGGAAGCCATGCCTGCTGTACCCTGTCAGAACTCTTGAATCACAGATTCCGCAAGCATAAGTGGTAGTTGTATGGCACCAAGTTTTGAGGTGATTTGTTAAGCAGCCATGGTAACTAGAACAACCCCACACCAAAAGTCCATGGAATCAGGGGACACTTACTCTACATCCGACCCCACAGGTGGACTCTGGTTAGATGAATCAGGGGCGATCTTGCCCCTAGGCAAAGGTGGCAATCTCTGGAGACATCTTTGGTTGTCACAACTGGAGAGCACATCTGGCATCTAGTGAGTAGAAGCCAGAGATGCTGCCAAACATACTACAATGAGCAGGACAGTCCCTCCCCCAACAAGGAATTACTCAGCCCGAACTTTCAATAATGCCAAAGTTCAGAAACCCTGAACTAAGTCATCCTTTAGCTTTGATCATATAGACTTCACCAATTATTAGCTACTTCTGAATGAAATTCTTAACAGACATTTGGGAGAAAAAAGATGCCAAGGCAATTTATAAAGGAGATTAAATTCTAAACATCTAATTTGCATTACGATTAAGATTGAGACCAAAAATATTCACAAAAATACATATAATACTTCCTTGTACATTAGAAATATTATGACCAATCCTAGGGAATGTAACTTTAGTATTTTAGGTTGTTCCTTGCTAGGTAATGGTATTCAGATTGGAATTTCAGAATTCAGAAAGTATAAATATTTGAATAATTTTGTTAGAGAAGGTTGGGAATTCTCCCTGCCTCCTTTGGATGTAAAGAGAAATTAAATGGTTGGTAGTTTTATCATAAAATGTGTTCAAGTGATTATTGTCATGTCAGATAATTGCTACAAAATCATCAGATAGTTTTACAAATGTTCCCTGATGGTGTGTATCTTTTTCTCATTGGTGGGATAGAATGTGCCTTGAAGAATGCTATAAACCTATTTTCAGAGTCAGAATCAGATTTCCATTTCCTTTTTTTCTTTTCTTTCTTTTTTTTTTTTTTTTTGCAGAATCTGTGAACTCTAGAATTATACAGAACACAATGTGAAAATTACTGCTTTGTTGCAAACATATTTGGGTTCTGTAGATATTAACAGACCCCTAACTGTTTTCTGAGGGAAACATTAGCTCTGAGTAGCTGTACTTCCTGGCTCCATCTTCTTTCTGAAGGGTAGTATTCTAGTTTGCTAATGCTGCCGCAATGCAAAATACCAGAAATGGATTGGCTTTTATAAAAGGGGGTTTATTTGGTTACACAGTTCCAGTCTTAAAGCCATAAAGTGTCCAAAGTAACACATCAGCAATCAGGTGCCTTCACTGAAGAATGGCCAATGGCGTCCGGAAAACCCATTAGCTGGGAAGGCACGTGGCTGGCGTCTGCTCCAAAGTTCTGGTTTCAAAATAGCTTTCTCCAGGACATTCCTCTCTAGGCTACAGTTCCTCAAAAATGTCACTCTTAGTTGCACTTGGGGTATTTGTCCTCTCTTAGCTTCTCCAGAGCAAGAGTCTGCTTTCAACGGCTGTCTTCAAACTGTCTCTCATCTGCAGCTCCTGTGCTTTCTTCAAAGTGTACCTCTTGGCTGTAGCTCTTCTTCAAAATGTCACTCACAGCTGCACTGAGTTCCTTCTGTTTGTCAGCTCATTTATATGGCTACAGTGACTCAACTTAGACCCACCCCAAATGGGCGGAGCAACACCTCCATGGAAATTATCCAATCAGAGTCATCACCCACAGCTGGGTGGGGCGCATCTTCACAGAAACACTCAAAGAATTAAAATCCAATCGGCACTGATAACGTCTGCCCACACAAGATTACATCAAAGATAACGGAATTTGGGGGACACAATATATTCAAACTGGCACAGGTAGTGACTTTTTAATCGCACTCCTCAGCTCTGCAAGGTAGTCATTATTTCTGTTCACAAATTTTCCTGTCTCTCTCTCCAGGCAACGATAAGGTAAGACTTCCCCTCCCTCTGACACTGAGGAAGGGCCCTGTGACCTTCGTCAGGACCCGTAGGAGCCCGTGTCTCCGCGCCCCTGCCTTATCCATCTGGACCATCTGGTGGCCTGGGCCAGAACGAGGGCATCGAGGATGCAGACCACAGCCCCCAGTTGACCCGGCACAGATGTGTGGCACAAGCCAGGAAGTCCTCCTTGCTTTAACTGGTTGAGATTTGGGGATTGTCAGTTGCCACAGCATAGCCTAAACCTCTCTTAACACTCTGATAAAATGGGCATTAGCCAAGCCTCCTTTTTGGTAATTTGATCTTCAAATAGCAGTACGTAATATCTGTACTTTGAGTATCAGAGTATGTTATCTTAAATTCTATGCTAACCAATATGAGCAAAAGCTCAGTTGCAAGAAATAACAATCATTTACTTTTCCATGTACTCTTAAGTATCTGAATAAGGCATGCTGTCAGAGTGCTGGACACTCAGCTACATTGGCTGGGCCCTTAGAGATTTTACTTACCCATAAAAAACTCATTGCATTTATCACAGGAACATTAAAGCACAATGATTTTCTCTTTATGGGAATCTCTGGGACTCAATATAAGAAATAGCTGTGCTAAGAGAGGTTTGCTTTTATCTCAAGGAAGCTATAAATCATGTAACTGTTTCCCACTGTGTGCAGTTGCTAACAAGTTCAAAGTCAGATTTTTAGCTCATGTCTGGTCAAGTCATAAAACCACAAAACCATATGGGATACATCTTGGGAACTAACTGGCCATCATCCTTTCCTCCTACCAAGATTTCCTTTTCCTTTTGATTTCTGCCAAAAATATATATTTTTAAAAATTTCTGAACTATGTTGTTATTTTCTTGTTCTGTAGGTATCTCTGTAAACTTCTTTTTACATCCCTTTTTGTATTTTGTAATTTCTGAAATATTTGGTTACTTGTTGTCTAGGAGTGATCTTTGTTAGCTCTTCCACATCCTTGTTTTCTATACATCACAGAATAAAAATGAAGTCAATTAGTCATTAGTGCAGCTCTTTCATTATTAGTTAATATACTTCCATTTTCAGTGACATGTTTCCACCTATATTTTAAGACTATAGCAACAAACAGTATTTTAAAAGGCTACCGCTATATATGAAGTCTCTTAGCATCTATAGAATAGGATGCTTCAAACATTATCTTCTTCACTTGTATTTCTACATGCTTATTTAGCTTTCCTGATGTTGGGTTAAGTTAGGAAGAAACAAAAGGATTCCCAGCCCTTCAGTGTGAGAAATCCGCCTGAGATTTCAATTCACTTTCTGGAGGATAGTTTTAAAATGACCTCTGTATAACTATAAATTAATGAGACTTCTTAGAATGTCACTCTTCAAGGTAATAACTTATGGAAGACATATCTTATTCTTTTAATACTATTATTACCTTCAGCATTTTCTGCATTTCCTCACTTATGGTTATTTTTTAAAATATATAAACCATGGCTATAGTGGGATTATAGCATTTAAAGACAAATCACAAATTTGTGATACATACAGAACATACCACCAAGTTTTCAAAGAGATACAAAATAGTTCATTTCAACATGACTGATTGCCTGAAATATGTTAGACTGTGCTCAGAACATAAAGAAAACTAAGTTCTGCATTTGCCATGGAGGAATGTAGAGTCTAAAGTAGGGGATAAACTGTGCCCAAACCATGTCATCATAAGGACCAAGGGTGGAGGGACACGCACAAGAGAAAGACCCTAACTTGGTGGGAAACCTCCTTGGTGAGGAAAGCCCTGAGATGAGTCTTAAAGGACAAGGAGAAGTGATCTGGTTGAAGAAAAGGGCGAGTTTCTGCATTAGGCATGCGCAAAGGCAGAAATGTGTGGGACAGGCCTGTGATTCCAGGGCATTACAAGCACCACCTCATCTGCAAAGTGTGAAATAGAGGGCAGTGGGGAGAGAGGGGAGAGGAAGATGGGACCAAGTCATTGGGGGCCTGTAAACCAAACCAAGAAGCTGGGATGTCATCCCAAAGGTGATTAAAAAAACATTGAGGGGTTTTGAGTAGGAGAGTAACATTGTCAAATTTGCCTTTTGGAAAATTAATCCCAGCAGTTGTATGGAGGACGGATGGAATTGAAGTAAAATATACAAAAGAAATATGGAGATGAGAGAAACCAAAGGGACTTGGAAGAATCAGAAAATGAAGCCACTGAGGTGGACCCTCAAGTGTAGCACCCAGGGAGGTGGAGAAGAGAATAGGGGACACTAGGTCAGAGGAAACGTTCCTATTGAAAATTTTTAAAGGCAAGTGTAAAAGTGGCTTGTTTACCACCGAAAAGACTTCTGAATTTGCCTGCAGATCCTGTAGGAAGCTATCTTTCAGGCTTAGAATTCTGTGCTTGGAAACAGAGTAGTGTTGACCCTTGAATCTGGTTGGATCTGGAAGGGAACTTAGAGCTCATCTCATACAGCTACTTTGCTTTAAGAATGAAAAACAGAAAACAGAAAAGATACAAAGCTTTTAGCGTCATCATCATCATCATCATTCAAAAAGTTAATGTTGATATGATGTCTATTATGTGTTAGACACCATGTTAAGCTTTAAACATATCTCATTTAATCTTCATTGCAACCCTATGAGATAGGTATATTATTATTCCCATTTTACAGATGAGAGAATGGATGGATACACGTCTCCACATGATAAGCTGTTTAGAGGCGACTCCCAGACGATGGAGTGTAAGCTGGTGCCTACCTTGTACAAGCAGGCCCGGGGCAGGGAAGTAAGGACCTGGCAAGCACAGAGAGGGGTCTATGCTCGGACCAGAGACCAAAGCAGTAAATTCCTTGGAGTAAATGAGGATCAAGACAAGGGAAGGGTAGCAGGGACTAAACATGCCTAGAAAAAGCCAGGGGTACTTGCTTGGCCACTCCATCTCTCTGGTTCATCTGTTCTATCATCCACTCATTTATTTACTCAACAGATTTTTGAGTTTATATTCCAGGCCCTGTGCTAGGCACTACATGGTAAATTAATAAATACAAAATGTAGTCTCTGAACTCATGGAGTTGACATCGAATGAAGGAGAGACCCCCATAAAAAAGTAAACAAATCAGTATTAATTACAAATTATTATATATGTGACTAAAGTAACAAGCAGTGTGCAGAGATAGAAATTAACGGTGAGGGAGGTTTCTTTGGGAAAAGCAGACCCCTCTGAGGAAGTGACACGTAAGGGAGGAAGTCCGTGTACAGTGGTGTGATGAGCAGTGCGTAATTCCAGCCGCACTCACAGCATGTCTGTTTGTGCCTACGATGGGAGAGGGTTTGGAGTGTGCCAAGGAACTGGGAAGCGCAGAAGTGCCCAAATAGTCTCTTTCAAGTACTACAGTATTAGAGATTTTGAGTTCTGCTTTAGTGGGGAGATAAATTTCTTTGCCCATGCTGGCTGCACTTTTCCTCCACTTCTGTAAGAACCTGTTAGAAGAACAAAGAGCCACATGTCCAGAGATATTTATAGTAGTTAAGACAAAGGTTGGGATTTTTGATTAATGCTAAAAAGGAACTGAATTAGACATATTCCTAGACTTTTCCTTAATTATAAAATTATATCCTGATAACAGACCGAGGATTTTAAAATTACCTTCCTTGAAACGTTTTATGTAAGGACAGAAGCTTTGCCTTCTTGAGAGCACCATCTACAGCTTAATTTTTTTTGAAGTGGCTTAGGGGTTTTCCCAAGGATTTTTGAGCAATTCCATGTGCTGGGTGCCCGTATTTATAAAGGTACCAGACAACTTGCTAGCTATGTTTATCATTTTTTCCATACAACTGTTTCAGGAAGGGGTATTATATTCAAGAAGAAGGTGTCTAAAAACAAAGATGTAACTAGCTCAAAACCCTTCCCTCCTTGAGATCCGCTCACAGTGCACTTTATCAGCAGCAGAGGTGACCTGCCTGGAGACCATGTCCTTGGTCACCACTAACGCTTGGTCTCAGTTTGCACCTGATGCTTTTCGCAAGTGTGTCCCCCACGACTGAGAACCTGCCCAATGGATAGGGCATCGCAGCCAGGCAGGGGCAGGGAAAACAAGCCAGCTTATGTTCAGTGTTCGGCGAACCACAAGACTGCAAAATGGTTTTCCTTGATCCTCGGTCACAGTGCCAGGCCACAGAGCCTCTGCCCACATGGCTCCGACTCAGAGCGTCACTACGGGCTTTGGCCAGACCCACGGCTACCTCGGCTCACCCCACACAGGCTCATCTGTGCAGCGTGCCCAGCGCAGGGGCCATGTGCACCACAGGGCAGCAGCCTCTCCCATCAGAGGTCCTGGGAGGGCAGCTCAAAGAAGAGACACACCTGGTTACATCTAATTTAACTCCCCTGCAATCGGCCTCAGGAACCGAGGCTGGTCCGAGGTTACATGAAGCCTCTCTGTCTCGGGGAAAGCTTACATGAGTCTCGGACCCAAGCATGTGCAGTGTAGGGCTAGCCTGGGCTGGCTGTCACTGAGAGAAGTCCCCATCAGAGCTGGACAGCTTCCTGAGCAGCATGATCAGTCAGCACACTGGACACTGCAAATCTGCAGATTTGCTCAGCTCAGGAACAGTTTCTGGTGCTTGGTGTAAGCAGGCAAACACAAACAGTTCACAACTGCTGGGAGTGCTGAGGTAAGGAAACCAGCATCAGAATGAGGGGGCAGATGGAGGGGGCGAGTTCAAGCCCTGGTCCTGCTATTTATCACTGGTGGAAGGCAGGCAATTTCTTTTACAAATTGGGTTCTATTTTCCCAACACTAAAATGGATAAACATAGATTTAGCCTTGACAAACAAGGGCACCTCACACATAGAAATGCCAAACAATTCCAGAGAAAGTTCTCAAGCTGCCTTTTTAATTGAATTTTTCCAGTCTAGTTCACAGGTTATTAGGAGAGTTTGCGGACTGCATGGGGCACCCTCCCAGACCTGCCCTTGTGCCGACTCAGCTTGACCCCCTTGGTCAGCTGTGTCAGCATATCCTCCCTCAGAGCCCAGCTGCCTTCCAATGCTGCTCTGCAGGAGGTGACCCAGCCCACAGCACTTTGAGGACTGTTTTTCCCTGGGCTCTGAATACTCATGCACCCTATATGCCTGCTATCTGTTTGGGACACAGGGACAAAGAAAAAACCCCACCCCAGAGCCTGCTGTGTTTGCTTTAATAAGGGAGACAAACAATAAATACATAAACACATAAATAAATGTGTAATGTCATATTATCATGAAGAAAAAACTAGGTTCAGTAAATGAAAACAGCAGGAGAGTTTTTTGACAAGATGGGCGGGAAGGGTCTCTGAAGAGGTGGCATTCGAGCCAAGACTTGAGGGCGTGTGGGGAGAAGGGCAGAGTGCCCGGCCAGGGGGACAGCAGTGCAGCTCCCTTGAGGAGTCCACACACTGTCCAGTGCTAACCCCACTCCTTCGTGCCCCTCACAGCAGCCACTGAGGTTTCCTGCTCTGTGCCATGGCCTGGGGGTTCTCCTGCCCAGCTGGCTCGAGGCAGGTTTGGGGGCCCTGCTCTTTCCCGTGTCCCTTCCTCGCTTCCACCTTCGACCAGAAACTTCCTCCATAAAGCATCCATCCATCTACGTGCATGATGGACTAAAACACTGCCTGTTGCATAACTTGAAGGCTTAAAGCATGTCTTCCTTCTGTGTGGATGTGGCCTGATGCCAAACACAGTTGGAGGCCGCCAAGCAAACTGTTTCCAGAGGAATAAAATGTCCATATGATTCCTGAATTAATTTGATCTCACACAGCAACCTAATTTTTTCTCCCATTCATTTACCTTGCAGCAGTTTAATTTATATGCCAATAAGCTGCCATGTGGAGTAGCTTCACAACTATGCACCCTATTCATTTGCTAGTCACTTCACACTGGGTACATCTCTCCAAGATTTAAATGCGTCTGCTTCAGTATAAGCCCAGCCAGATATATGGTTCAGCAAACAAAAAATTCACCAGCATCTATGGTTTAATTCCAAACAAATGAGTTGAAATCTGACCATTCAGTTGAAAGTGATCATTTCAAACAAACCACTGTCTAAATGTTATGTGTCATATTCTAGAGTAACTTAATAAGGGTCCTCTCTGACTTTTCTTCAGGATTTAGAACTGACAGGAATCCAACCTGTGCTTTCATTTCTTCCTTTTTTTTCTGCCAAAAGGCATGTAGTGATCCCCAGGGGTTTGAAAAAAGTCAAAGAAAACCATCAAATTAAAAGCAAATATCACTCTAAAACACAGTCAGGGCTGTATGCCTGAGCTTCCTTCCATATTTATTTTTAAAATATTTATCCACATTTCATAATTTCATAAAAAATAGGTTTTCAAAGAAGTCCCCAGCTCTCAGCAAATCTAATCCAATTACAGTAATGATTATCCCAGACCACAAGTTCAATCGTCACCAGAGTAAAGAACAGGAATCCAAACGTGTCTCTCCTGTCGTCTTTGATATAACTAGTTATTCTGAAGTTAATATGTAGCTGAATAGAAAATTCACAAATGTTTGATCTTTTGAGAAAAATGGATTCATTCTGTTTTTAAAAAATCTGGTTAATTTCGTACTAAAAATAATACTCTATGTCCAATCAAATCAATTGAAGGCAATCAACTTGTTGGGCTCAAAGGCCGCTCACTGAACTCAAAATAAAACCAAACTCCTTAATAATTGACAAAGCCCCACATAATTTAGCCCGACTACATCTCTGAGCTCACCTCCCACTACTCGCCCCCTTGCTCTCTATGCTCCAAGCACACTGGACCTCGGACTCGCCAAAGTCTATCCCTGTCTTCAAGACTTCCCCTTGCTGCTCCTTTTGCCTGGAAGGCTGTTGCAAAGATAGCCCCTTATCTGCATCTAAGTCACCCTTCACAAATCGCCTCCTCAGAGTGGTCTTCTAATGTTTTTTCAAACAACCACTCCTCTCACCCAGTCACTCTCTGTCAGATTTCACTGTTTTGTCATCACCCTAGCATCCATCACTATCTGCAACTCTTGGTTATTAGTTAATTCTGTTTATTTTCTATCTCCACTACTAGAATATAAACTCTATGAGATTAAAGATCTTGTCTCTCATTAACCACAGTATCCCCAAAAAGCAACCAGATAATTAATTCAGACTATAGGAATTCACAAAGTCAATGAAGAAGCATAAATGATCTTCAAAGCACAGGAGAGAAAGATCTGAGCCCTTGGATGGCTGAGATGCAACACAGCACCATAATACAAAGACATCCTGAGTGGTACAGCCCCAACTCTTCTGAATGCCATGGCCTGGGAGTTCTCCTGACCACCTGGCTCGAGGCAGGTTTGGGGAGGCTGAGGGTTCACTGGGAGTGTTTGCTCAACAGGTGGGACTCCTGGGTAGGGAAATATTGAGCTGATTATATTGCAGGGAAAGTAAATTGTCTTTTCACTACATCATAATACACTTCTTTTAGACTCTTAAAATTGCAATTTATCATCTGTGAAATAAGATTCTTTCAAAATTTTATAAAAGTCAGAAAACTTTGGGAAAAGATAAATAAATAAAATATTTATAATAACTTTTGTCACCTTGCTGTTGAATCAGTCTTCAGGCTAAAATGAAAATAAGTTCGTAGAACTCAGGTGTTTCTACACTTCCCATTTCTAGCTTGCTGAGGACTCAAATTTCTGTTTTTTTCTAGTCTGAAATCTTTTAGTCATCCCTGCAGGCTTCTGTAGGCACCGAGAAGAGAATCTTCCCCAGCCTTCAGGGCTCTCTTCAGGCCCAGCAGGCTCCCAGGATTTCTAAAGCCCTCCGGCCAATGATTCCCTATTGCCCAGGGTCAATGCCCTGGGAAGGCACCGTTCAACCAGAATCCGACAGTTCTGCAAGCCAGTACCTGACGGCATTCCAACATCTCAGAAGCAGAGGCTGTGCTCAAGCAAAGCAACACACACAGTCCTGAATTCAAAAGCAGTTTGCAGCCCAGGTGACAGAATGTGGGAGGGATATTAGTCACAAAGGATATCTACATCTTTTGCCAAACTACAACCTAAATGCTAGACACAGAAGCCCAGGTTTACAAACATTAACCAGATAGGCATAAAGCTAGTTCCAATATTATGCAAACATCTATGATTTTACCTTCAACATTACAGTAGTGATCTTCAACCTTGCGTGCACGTTGGAATCATCTGGAGAGCTCTTAAAAATGACGATACCAGGCCCTTATTACTACGTTACTTTTCTTTTAGGGTGGGACCCAAATGTCATTCATTTTTAAAACTCTTACGTGCTTCCATTGTGCAGCCAACTTTAAGAACCATCGCATTACAGGAATATCTGTGTTCAGAACTAGGAATGCCTTCTTGGTTTCCTTTAAAACTCCCCATATAATGAATGATTGCATTTTCATACACACGCGCGCGTGCGCACGCACACACACACACACACACACGCAAATGGAAGCTATGCTGAAAAGAAGCTGGGATAGTGGTTACTCCCAGTGGATAGGTTGGGTCATGGCTGGGAGGAAACTAAGGGGTGTTTCTGGGGGCTGAGGACTCTGCCCTCTACTTACTGCTTCTCCCCTAAGGGGCCTGCACAGTGTCTCTAGCACAGTAACCACTGCATATGGGTTAATGACTGCTTCTATGGTTTCCCCACCTGCCTCCCTTGGAGGATAATCCATAGCTAACCCAGAATGATAATAAAGCTGCTGAAGTTCTTTCCTTCCTCTCAAATGCCTCCTAATTCTTCCAAAAATTCTTTGCCAGCGAACTGGAAAAGCAGTATTAATTTCTACAAACTTGAAAATTCCCCAGAGTCCTTTACTATTAATCTTGTTAAAGACCCACTTACGTGTGGACAAAGTAAAATTAAGTCTGTTTAATCCTTTTTGAATGAGACTTAGCAGAAAGTTGTGTCGTTAAAGGCCTGGTGCGAAGTTGTAAAGAGGACTGTAGTCAAATCCTCTGAGGCTCTCAATTTCTCAGGGCTTAAGGCAGTGGCATTCCTGAGGTCAATGGATGCTCAGGAGCCACTGGGGTGTCTGCCAAGGCCCCTCATAGCCTATCTCACCACCGTGAGATCACGGCAGGACATCCTTGCTGTTGAATGATGCAACAGCACAGGATATTAAAAAATAAAATGAAAATCACCAACAAAGGATAGTAACTTAAAATAATCTTCGGAATACCAAAAGTGGTAAAGGTACCCAAGGAATCTTGCTTTCACGCTAAGCTGAATTTGATCCTCACATACATATGCACCTAAAAAAAAGTTAGTGGGTTGAACATCTCTCTAAATGGTGAGATAACCTCCTTCTGTTTCCTTATCTATACTTTCTAAATTTTCTGCAGTGAGTCAATCTCCACCCTTTACTTCTGGCCCCAAGCAACCACTGATATGCTTTCTATCACTATATATTAGATTTGTCTTTCTTAGGGTTTCATATAAATGGGATTATACAGCATGAACTCTTTTGAGTGGCAACAATGTTGATGAACATTTGGATTGTTTCCAATTTGAGGCTATTATGAATAAATAATAAATAAAACTTATTCTTAAAAATAAAAAAATCACATTTTAAAACAGAAATTGGTATGAAAATACTTAATTTTTAAAACATAAAAGAGTTCATATTCTTTAACACACTATTGCACCAATGTACTTTGAAGAAACAATTAGAGACTTAGAAAAATAATCACATACAAAGAAGTTCATGTGGAGTGGTATAAAATAGACTCAAGCAATAAAAAGAAAAAAGAAACACTAAAGGTCTGGGAAAAGCAAAATAATTTTGGTACCCTAGTACATCCATATATGGACTACTATGCAGCCATTATAAATTATAATGTTGGTGTATACTTACTGCTATAAGTAAGTGAAAATAATAGGATATGAACCACTATCTATAGTACAATCTCAATTTTCACACTTGGACAAAAGAAGTACATAAAAATATTTGATTATGCTAACAACAGTTATCTTTACATTTTGCAAAATTCTAAATGAATCATGACAAGAATCTATGATTAGAAAAATACATCAAAATTAAAATTTATTGAGATGTTAGTGAATAAGTATTTGGAATTAAAATTAATTCACAACAGAGATTGGTGAGTTATCTTTGTATTTGATTTATGACACATAAAACAAGCACCCCTTGGCAATTCCATTGTACATGCAAGATTCCCTTTCCCCACCCTGCGCCCCATGCCATAGGGTGTTGATTTTGTAGATCTTGGTAGATTTTATTCTTGGATCCCCCTTTCCCTCCCTTCTCCCAAAGGTGATCCATCAAACACAGAAGTTAACTTTCCTCTCTAGTTTGAAAACTTTTGTGAGTTTATTATGGATGAATCTGTTTTAACCCTAAAACATTTTAGAAGTTCAATGACATTTGCTCTTGGGTTACATTTACAAAGTGATTTAAACCTTATAGGCCATCACTGACATTGATTCAAACATTACAGCCAGCCATTTAGGAACTTCTAAGGAAAAATGGTGGCACAATAAACAAATACTTCCAAAATCACCTTCTATGCTTATTTTTGTAAATAAGGAGGAAGGCCTCAAAGGTCATCTATATTGTCAACTCCAACCAAGCAAACAGAATCTAAATCTGACCCAACTGTCATGAAATATACATTTCCTTGAGATTCAAATCATAAGTTTTATTACAGAAGTCTAATTCATTCATCTAGATAGTTGACATGTTTTGGATAATTTCCCAATTTGGATATGACAATCTGTGATGTATCCCCCAGAGCTCTTTGTTCACCTTGTGTTGATCCACACAAAAGGTGTGCCAGTTTGAATGTATTATGTCCCCCCAAACGCCATTATCTTTGACGTAATCTTGTGTGGGCAGACATATCAGTGTTAATTAGATTGTAATTCTTTGAGTGTTTCCATGGAGATGTGCCCCATCCAACTGTGGGTGATGACTCTGATTGGATAATTTCCATGGAGGTGTTGGCCTGCCCTTTCAGGGTGGGTCTGAATTAAATTACTGGTGCACTGTATAAGATCAGACAGAAGGAGTAAGCTTGCTACAGCCAAGAGAGACACTTGAAGAAAGCACAGGAGCTGCAGATGAGAGACATTTTGAAGATGGCAATTGAAAACAGACTCTTGGTCTGGAGAAGATAAGAGAGGACAAATACTCCAAGTGCAACTAAGAGTGACATTTTTGAGGAGCTGCAGCCTAGAGAGGAACGTCCTGGGAGAAAGCCATTTTGAAATCAGAACTTTGGAGCAGATGCCAGCCATGTGCCTTCCCAGCTAACAAAGGTTTTCCGGACACCATTGGTCATCTTCCAGTGAAGGTACCTGATTGCTGATGTGTTACCTTGGACACTAAGACTGTAACTGTGTACCCAAATAAACCCCTTTTATAAAAGCCAATCCATCTCTGGTATTTTGCATTCTGGCAGCATAATAAACTAGAACAAAAGGTCTATTGAGTTTCCTAAGCCAAAGACAGGCCACCTGCCCTGTTTCCAAATACTCTCATGAAAGGTCAAAAAAAAAATAACCTCCAACCCAAACTCTCCTTCAGATACAAGTTAGCCAGTGAACCCTTAAAAATAAAATTAATTCTTCCAGAGACCAACCCAAGACTACCCTCTTCTAAGCTGACATTTACAAAGAGCAGCATGGGGCTCATCTGAGTACTGCAGAGACAAACTGGGCGAGAACAGCGTGGCGGAGGGTTACACAAAAGACAGCGCTCCAAGGGACAGAAAGGACAAAGGCAGCGCCGGGGCTTTCCCGCAGCTGAGTTCTGAGAGGTGAGCCCCAGGCGCCCGGCTCCTCCGTGCAGCTTGAACAAAGGCACCCGGGGTTCAATGATAAACACACACCCAAAGCTGTCTTTTTGTGAAACAGCTCTAGGTCAGTAATTTTTAAAAAGCCTGCTAGGAAACATGGTTTTCTCCTAAAACTGCAATTCCGTATTTAAAGGTTGTTGCAGCCAATGTTGATTCATACTTTGTAAATGAATCTATTCAAACCCAATAAATCATTTTCATATAACTTTTAAAAAAGAAAGGGAGAAACATAGCCAGACAAGCATTTTGGTCACAGATTTATCATGCTGGATAACGATTATCATTAATATCAAAATAGGAAAAAATAGTTCATTTTTAATTGTTTAGATAGGTTGAATTGTCTATCATGTATTATAAGACCAGTAAAATAAGCTCATTGTGATGAATATTTTCATTTTCCCTCTTTAATGTGAAACATCTTGGTTTATTACTGTAGTTGCTTCTTGTGTATAGACAGTCTTCACACTGAATTTCTTTCCTCTTCTTAGTTGCTAGGGTATTAGAATAGCTAGAAGGAAAGTATTGAAAAGGTAGAACTGCAACCTATAGCATCCCATGAAATTTGTTCTATAGCTACTTGTTAAATTATAATTTGAAAGTTATCACTTTTGTATATATGTTATAGTTCACAATAAGGAAATACTTGAAACTATGGTACTGTAACATAATATTTTTGGAAATTTCCTATTTGTTAAATTATACTTTGAAAACTATTACCTTTTTGCATATATGTTATATTTCACAATAAGGAAATAACTGAAACTGTGGAACTGTAACCCATAACATTCTTTGAAATTTGCTAACTACTTAAATTGCACTTGGAAAGTTATCACTTCTATGTAAATATGTTATATTCTACAATTTAAAAATATTTTGAAAAAAAGTCCATATGTAGATCAAGCATAGTAAGTTGCTAATGTTTTGATTCAGAGCATGAAGGAAGAGATTACAATCCAAATATGAAAATATTTTGCTTTTTGAGGATATGCTTAATCCAAGACCAACGAATGAGAAGAGTGGACTGGGAAGAACAAGTCCATCATCATTACCTACAACATACTTGCAACAGAAAACTAGCAGTGCCTTTCAACAGCATGTGTCTGAAACAACATGTGACAGAACTGAAAAAAACAATGTGCCACTGACGAAGCTACAGATGGCAAAGGAAAGTCTGTTAAGAGATAGTCTTTTATAGAAGAAATTCGCTGTCCCCATTTCAGTTTGAAGAGTATCTTTGATTCAAGGATGTTTTTCATAGAACTAATTATAATGACAAATATAGGAAACTACATACATGTCCAACAATTGGGGATGTTAAATGTATTTTTGGTTCATCCACATAATAAATTAGTTATTAAATAGAATGTTGAATTAAATGTACTTCAAGATGCAAAGAACAAATACATATTTAGGAAAGAAGAGAATTACTACACTGTCAATCCTAGTTACTCCCGAGTAGCAGAATTATAGGTAATTTTACCATGCTTTTACTTATCATCAATTTGTAATTTTTCTAGCAATAAACATATTATTTTTATATTAAGAAAAGAAACATTGAAATTACTTTTTAAAAAATTAGACAATGAATTTGAGTACTTTCAGGAGCATAGAGACATCCCAGCTGGTTTATAGTGATAAGTGATACGTTATCTCAACAATTTTGAGAAATGTGTATTTATTTGGAGATAAGAGTTATTAGTCAATGTTCATGATGATTTGAAGCTGTGTGTACTGCAGAAAAGTATGTTCTTAAAGTTAATCCATTCCTGTGGGTCTGGACCTATTATAAGTGGGATTTTTTGGTGAGCAGGATCTTAAGTTAAGATATGACTCACCTCATTCAGGGTGGGTCTTAATCCTTTTGCTGGAGTCCTTTATAAAAGAATGAAATTCAGATAAACAAATAGAAAGCCATAGAGGCAGAGAGAAAGCCATAGAGGCCAGAAGCTGAAAGTAGCAAAACCCAGACGAAAAGGGGGAGACCAGCAGACACCACCATGTGCTTTGCCATCTGACAGAGGAGTCCAGGATCACTGACAGCCTGTCTTCAGGAATAAGTATCATCTTGGTGATGCCTAAATTTGGACATTTTCATGGCCTCAGAACTGTAAGCTTGTAAACTAATAAATTCCCATTGTTAAAAGTCAACCCATCTTATGGTATCTGCATTCCAGCAACTTTAGCAAACTAAAACTCTGTTCAACTAGGCTAAGCTGCAGAAACAAATCAACTCTGAGCAGTGTGGCTCAGGAAGCCTTCCTCCATCTTGCAGACACCCCATCTGGACATGTCCTCCAAGATTGCCACAGCAGAGAAAGAGAAAGAGAAAGACAGGAGATATAATGGCTCTTAATTGCTTCTTAAAAAAGTCACTGTGCACATTTCATTAGTCAGAACTGGTCCTATGGCTCCCAAAGGTACTGCAAGGAGGCTGGGAAATGTAAAGAGACGCAGGGATATTAGGTGGGCAATAATGGCCTCTACCACAAGGATTTACAGGAAAATGAACTGTCACAATAATTTTTAGTGTATGTGCGTGTACACACACACAAAGCATATGTCATATGTACCTATGTGCCAATGCAGAAAATCTACCTCAAATTTCACAAAGCTCCATTCTTCCTTCTTTTCTTTGTTTTCCAAAGTTTCTAAAATGAACATATATTCAGTTTATTTCCCTTATGGATATTCAGGAACTTCTGCACAATTTTTCACTATGAATATCCTTAAATATGCCTATTTATAAACAAGTGTGAGTCTTCCTCTAAAGGATATATCAGAAGTAGTATCGCTGGATTGTATGAAACATGCATTGCATGAAATACACATATGCATATGTAAAAATGCATTTATGCATATTTTTAATTTGAATAAATGCTGACAATTTGATTGCAAAATGGCCTTGCACAAGAATAAAACAAATGAAAATTCCAGTTTCTATATCCCCCAGCTGATGGATGTGAAGTGGTATCTCCTTATTTTTTTTTCCAAATAACCAACACCTTTATGTCAACAGAGTGCACTGAAAATTCTACATTAATGTCCACATATTTTGTGAGGAAAAAAATTCCATTTCTATTTCTGTATAGGAGAGCTAAGAAAAACTGTGACAATTTTATTAAGCTTTAAAAAAAAAAAAAAAAAATCCAAGCAGTTTAGGTGATGGTTTCAATTGTTTAGAGAGAAAAAGAAATGTAGGTAGTCCGAGAAATTACTTTTGGGAAAGCCATGGACCCTTCACTCCAACCCTAAACCATCTTCCACTGTTATTCACACAGTGAACCATACCATTTAGGAAGATGAATAAAAATTTCAAGCCGGCTTAATTTCCCCCAAGCTCCCACTTTATAAATCACTGTGAAATTTTAACTTTTACAATATGTAATAAATAAGCATCAACAGCATTTTCTTCTTTTTCTTTTGGAAAGTGCCAAGAAACCTCTTTACCTTCACAGACCAAACTCTATAGCCAGCAGTGGAGGCCAGTGGGTCAGTCACTGGAGCAGTGTTCTAGTTTGCTAATGCTGCCAGAATGCAAAACACTAGAAATGGATTGGCTTTTATTAAAGGGGGTTTATTTGGTTACATAGTTACAGTTTTAAGGCCATAAAGTGTCCAAGGTAAATGCGTCAACAATCGGATACCTTCACTGGAGGATGGCCAATGGTGTCCGGAAAACCTCTGTCAGCTGGGAAGGCACATGGCCGGTGTCTCCTCCAAATTCTGGTTTCAAAATGGCTTTCTCCCAAGACGTTCCTCTCTAGGCTGCAGTTCCTCAAAAATGTCACTCTTAGTTGCTCTTGGGGTATTTGTCTTCTCTCAGCTTCTCCGGAGCAAGAGTCTGCTTCCAATGGCTGTCTTCAAACTGTCTCTCATCTGCAGCTCCTGTGCTTTCTTCAAAGTGTCCCTCTTGGCTGTAGCTCCTCTTCAAAACATCACTCACAGTTGCACTGAGTTCCTTCTGTTATGTCAGCTCATTTATATGGCTCCACTGATCAACTTAGAACCCCCCTGAATGGGCGGAGCAAAACCTCCATGGAAATTATCCAATCAGAGTCATCACCCACAGTTGGGTGGGGCACATTCCAAAGAAACACTCAAAGAATTACAATCTAATCAACACTGATAACATCTGCCCACACAAGATTACATTAAAGATAATGGCGTTTGGGGGACACGATATATTCAGACTGGCACAAGCAGCAATGCAGAGATTTAAGATGCTTTTTGGCAAAGAGATTAATTCTTTCCTTTCAGGTCTTCTTTTACTTCCCAGAGGACAAGTTCCATGCAAGCTGCTGCATTTTCACTAAAATTGTGACCACAGTCCTGAATGATTCTCCACAGATAGTCAGTTACCAGGCTCTTAAGGGATCTCTTGTGAAGCAACCCTAGCTGATAAGGAAACACAACTGTTGTGCCCACAACTGAAGTATGAATTAACTTAAGAGCATGCAGGCTATGTTCAAAACTATGTCCAATTAGTACAGTGCCAGCACTAAACAGGCTCAACAAGATGGCTTGTACATCACGGATTGATGTTTCAGTGTTCTTCAAGTCATCTTCCACCACCCCAGAAAACCTAGTGTTACAGTCAATGACTTCTTCACCTGGTTTCACAGATGTCACATAGACCACCTGGAGGCTGGGATCAACCACTCTCACCTGAATAAGTGCTAAGCCTTTGGCTATATAGCATATCTCACAATTCACTGCAAATACACCATGAGCACCATCAAGGGGAGGGAACTTGATAAAAGTCTTCATAAAGCCCCCTAGGTTCTCCTTTTGGTTGTGAACATGAAGCTTGGCGAACTGACACTGGGTGAGCCAAGGTCACCTTCACAACAGCTGTACTGAGTTTCTAAGCTTCCAGGGACTTCATGACTGAACACTCGGCCAAAGTGGTAGTTACATTCCTCTCTCCTGATCTGTTTGCCGGAGGGAGTCACACCATATATTTTCCCACAGTGACAACAGATCTTCTTAGAAGCATCATTTTCAGGAGTTTTTGTTACACTTGGATTTAAAAAAATACTCCCATTTTATAAATCACTGTGAAATTTTAACTTTTACAATATATAATAAATAATCATCAACAGTATTTTCTTCTTTTTCTTTTGGAAAGTGTCAACAAACCTCTTTACCTTCACCAAACTCTATAGCCAGCACTCGTTTGTCAAGGTCTGGTTGGGGTAGTTATTTTCATGTAACTGTTCTTCAGTTAGGAGGCAGTCTTTAAGATGTCTGTAGAGAACAATTCCTGCGAGTTTGGTTTTCTTTTCATTATTTTTACATCCAGTTGTCTTGTTGTTACCACTTCCAGACACATCTTGATCTTTCAGCTTCTTAAGAGCATTTGTTGTTCACATACATATTTTTACTGCCATAGCATTCATAAATGACTTTTTCTTCTATTATTGCCTTGTTAAAAGCCTCATGCTCCTTTTCATAAACTTTCAAATACTTCTCAACACAGAGGTTGATATAGCGTAGTCTTGTTTCTCCAGATACTCTGGATGAGGATTCTGATGCTACCGAAGCCCGCTTCCGGTTAGCCTACTTGTATCTCGGCATCTTTCACAGGAATGGGAGATCTGCTTGGTTTTTCAGTTCGGT
Source organism: Choloepus didactylus (assembly GCF_015220235.1). Taxonomy (NCBI): domain Eukaryota; kingdom Metazoa; phylum Chordata; class Mammalia; order Pilosa; family Megalonychidae; genus Choloepus; species Choloepus didactylus. The sequence goes on along the minus strand of NC_051311.1, from coordinate 9,093,335 downwards.
TTTCCCTTGAAAGAACTACATCCAGATGACGGCTGTTGGATGCCAGTGAATTTTCTTCCGAGGCTGTTCTTTGGGCTTGAGAGGCTTGAAGAGCTAACACATTTTTCTTCTGTTCTGAAGTGGCAGCAACAAAGGACTGCCTACTCTTAACGGAAGCCATAATCTGCACTGCCTGTTGCCACACCCAGAGGATTCCAGTGTGGCAAGTTAGTGGTGAGACTGGTCCCCTGAACGAGCTGATGATCTCTTTACTGGTGGAAGCATCAAACTTGGCAGTGTGTGCAATTCTCTTTTTCCATCCAAAAGTGTTTTTGTAATACAACATACCTAATTCCATGTGCTTTCCTGAAGCCTGCTTTGCAGTCTCTCCCTAATGAATTTCACTTTCTGTGGACTCATTGAAAATTTGAAGACATTCCTCCATAGTGTCATCAGAATCAGAGGGGGTGCTCCTTATCAGAGTCCAGCTCAAATAATTTGCTGTCTCCAAAAGTGGTGAAGTTCTGACTATTATCTTGTCCTGTCGGCACACTGTCTTTTACACACTTGTCTGAATAAAAGATTTGGGGTTGGCGTGATGAATACCACATTCAATTTCTTCTTTTTGAGCATTATAAGTTTTTACATGTTTTTTGCTCTTTGGATAACTTTCATTATGACTGTAAGATATCTCCTTATTGTAATTTGCATTTACGTAACTGCACTTAAAGCTGAGCATCTCTTTATGTACATATTGCCTAGTTGGATTTTCTTTCTGTGAACTTCCTTTTGAAACCCTTTGCCTTGTCTATAATATTTTTCTTCACACATAAGTTCTTAATTTTGATAATAAAAAATCTGCTTTTATGGCTTCTTTTTTGTATGTACCAATTAAAAATCCTTCCAAGGTCACAAAAATAGTTTTCTACTAAGAGTTTAAGTTTTTATTCTTATATTTATATTTCCAATTTATCTGGACTGTGTGTATGTGTGTGTGTGTTTGTGTGTGTCTATGGTATTAGATAAGGATCTGATTTTATTTTTTCCATATGTAAGTCTTTGTCACAACAGCATTCAGTGAAAAATCTGTACTTCCCCTACTGTGTTTTAATGTCACCTGTGCATATATCAAGTTCCCTTACAGACGTGAGGTGGGGAAGAAGGTGACTGAAGAGAGGGAAGCAGTTCAAAGAAGTCTCCCCTAGGAACTTGAGATTTAAACTGAGACCTGAAGGATTAAAAGGAATTAAATGAAGGATAATCAGGAGTTAAACAAGTGCACGGAGGGGTGAGCAGTTGGGGCTGACCAAATCAAATATGATTCTAATTTGAAACCCTTATCTTTGAAAACTTAGTACCTCACCGAGCACTCTGCAAAATCTATAAACACAATTTGTAAATGGATTCTCAGCATAAAAGTCTTCTTAATCACTTTTTAAATTCTTATCAGTACTCTGTACAATATGGAATCTTATCTCCACCAACTATTTAGTGGATAGAAATAAAAGGTAAAGTATGGGAAGTAAATAGAAATAGAAATAAAAACTGAAAATATATAAGATGATAACCACAACTTGACAAATCAGTCCAAACCCTGCCTAGATGTGGGAATTCCCACAGTTTTAGACAGGGCATCTTTAATTTCTAGATAGGCAGAAATTTCAGTATTGTTTAATTTAATTTTATTTTAGAAAAATCATTCGGGACAATTTTTTTTCCCTTCTGTTGTTAAAAATTCGGGACAATTTTTAACAACAGAAGTTTCAGCCCCCTCCTTCTCAATGACTCCCAAGAAATTCCAAGCATTTTGTTATACATTGAAATGAGTAATTTAGTAGAAATACTTTCTTAAAAAAATTTCATTGTAAATAGAATAAAGCTTAGAGTAAAACCATAGTTCTTAATTTTTTCCCAATCTTTAGCACCCTATACTTAGTGTACCTACACAATAGCTTAAAATAACTTCCAAAGGTTTATGAGCTGCTGAAATTAGTGCACCTGAAAAGGAGTTTAGCTGCCACCAGAAAACCCATATGAGAAAATCCATCTTTGGTGAACCCTTCCTTATTAATTATATAATAGCCCCATAGATTAAATAGGTACTTTCTTTCTTGTGTGAATCACCTCTATTACATAACTACTGTCTTTCCAAGCAGTAAGAGAAACAACAAGGAGGAAGAGCTATATAAAGATTACAATTAATAATGATAGACAGTTTTCCCCCAAATGAAGGTGTACTGTGAACTGCATAATCAGTTCCTCAGCAGCCTTAGTTCTCTCCCCAAAAGTAATGGCTAGGCACAGTCAAAGAAGGATTTCTTTTTCTTTTCCTTTTTTTTTTTTCTTTTTATAAAGATATTATGTATGCACTGCATAAATGTAGAAAGTACAAATAAGAAACTAGAAGAAAATAAAAACCACATACATGGCAGAGTTGTTCAGTTGGGCCCATGGCCACCTGGGGAGAAGGCTACTTCCCAGCCTACTCTGAAGCTAAACGTGACCATGTGATTAAATTCTGGGCCAATGAGGTTCATGGAAGAGACATGTAGTGTTTCTTTCCCTTCACTCCCTGTGGTGGTTTGGCGCTATACCCCAGAAAAACATGTTCTTAAATCTAATCCATTCCTGTGCGTATGAGCCCATTGTAAGTAGGACTCTTTTGATGAGGTTACTTCAGAAAAGGTATGGGCAGGATGGGTCTTAATCCTATTCTGGAGTCCTTTATAATCAGAATGAGCATATATAGAGAGAAAAGTCATGGAAGCAAGAAGCTGAAAGCAATGAAATCTAGAAGAGAAGGGAGAGACCAGCAGACGCCACCATGTGCCTGGCCACATGGCAGACGAGCAAAGGATCTCAGGCAGCTGGCCTTTGGGAAGAAAGCATTGCCTTGATGATGGCTTGATTTGGACATTTTCTCAGCCTCAAACTGTAAGCTAATAATTTCCCAATGTTTAAGTCAACTCATTTCATGGTATCTGCTTTGTGCAGCATAGGAAACTAAAACACCCCCTTTTTGCCCTGTTGGCTTTCTTGCATGAGGATGTAATGGCTGGAGATGCTGGGAGGAATGGAAGTCACTCAGGATCCCTGTCACTGTAAAATACCCTCTAGCTTTGGACCACCACATCCATACTTCTTTTTATGGGAGAAAGAAATAAAGCTTAACTTTTTAAAGCTTCTATTTTTATGTTCCTTGGCACTCACAGGCAATTGTAATCCTAACATGATGTACTACCTCCACCTAATGATATGAACTATTTTTGTTTGTTTGTTTCCTACCTTGAATTTTTAAACACTCACCCACAGGCACTACCTCTAAAAATTTATTCATTCATTCATTCATTCATTCATACATATATTTATTTTTATATTGGGGACTGGTAGAGCACATGGGGAGGCTTTCTTAATTTAAACACTGTTTGATTCTTTTTAATTGGAATTTTAAGTAGGTGCCAGAAGAAGGATGCTTTGTCTTTTCCTGTCAAAACTTTCCATTTCAAAGGCAGCAAAATCAAACACTCTATTGAAAGGTCAGGCAGTAGCTTCCTATAAAGGAATAAGATAGCTCAGGTGGGGCTGTGAAAAACTAGAATACATAAGGCCATTCCTAATTGGGATAGTACCATTTAACCTCAACAATGTCTGGTATTAAGGGAATGGAGGCCCAGTACTTACAGTCAAGCAAGAAAATGGCTTCTTTATGTGAACTTCCCTAATTTTCAAATGCTGTTGGCAGCTAACTAAGGAAAAACAAATTAGTCAGTATGCAGGCCGGGCAAAATTTACCTAAGGGACAGAGCCTTGACATAGACACTAAAGCAAAAGACTGTCTGCTTTGTAAACTGATAACACTGAAAATGAAATCCTGGAGATTAAAGTGTTTTAGATTTGTAGTCGCTTTGGTTGGATTGGAACTGATTACTTTGAGGTCCACTTACATGTTGCATTCAAATTTTTGATGATTAGTGTTGGTAGGCACAATACTGTCCCCACCCCCCAAAGATATACACATTCTAATCCCAGAAACCTGTGAATATGCTTTGTTACAAGGTAAAGGGTAACTAAGGTTGCAGATGAAATTAAGTTTGCTAATCAGCTGACCCTAAGGGATGATCATCCTCGATGATTTCGGTAGGCTAGTGGAATCACAAGAGTCCTGAAAAGCAAAAGAGGGAGGCAGAAGAGGAGGTTGACATAATGCAATGTGAGAAGGAGTCAGCCTGACATTGCTGGCTTTGAATATGGACAAAGAGGTCAAGAGCCAAGGAAAGCAGGAAGGCTCTAGAAGCTGGAAAAGGCTAGGAAACTAGTATTTGGATAAGACAGAATTTAGTGGATTATGTTTGGCATTAAATTTTGACAATGCTTTCTAATTCTAATTCTATTGGGAAACACAATTGTCTTCTTCCAAACGAATCACTCCCAATCCAAATATATTAAAAATGTTTTTCTTTTCCCTACAACCTTAACAAAACTTGCTAATAAGCTCCTATTCCAAATATTCCAAATCTAGCCTCACCAATCACCTCCAAAGATCCTACTTCCTGTCAAGATTCAACAACCACTCCTTAATCAATAACTCAAGCACCATATGCATAACAAACCCAGAGAATTTAAAATATTTGCCTTAAGTTATATGAAAGCTTAAACCAGAAGAAAAGCAGAATTATCTTATTCAAACATAACAAATTTTTTTATTCAGGATTTTTTTTAATATTTGGAATGCAGTAGTTTCTCTAGCTTCAATTTCTGATATAATTAGGTCATAAAATTAAGGATTTTTTTTTTTTTTTTTACCTTATACTGTTAAAAAGTTTTGAAAGGGACAAAAAGAAAAACACCTTCTCTTATCTGTTCACTCCCATGCCTACAGCAACCAGTCTCATGGCTTCCAAGACCATCTCTGTGCCGATGAATCCCAAGTTTACAACTCTTCACTAGACAACTCCTGTGCAACTACTTACTCAACATTTCCACCAAGTGAGTATCTCAAACCTAACATGTCCAAAGCATAACCTCTGCCAGTTCATCTCCTCAAGCCCCTGACCCCCAGTGTTTAGATATATTATGTCCTCCAGAAAAGCCATGTTCTTTGATGCAGTCCTGTGGAGACAGATGTATTAGTGTTGATTAGGTTGGAATCCTTTGATTGAGTGTTTCCATGGAGATGTGACCCACCCAATTGTAGGTGATAACTCTGATTTAATGTTTCCATGGAGATTTGGCCCTGCCCATTCAGGGTGGGTCTTGACTGGTTTACTGGAGTATTTCAAAAGGAGCTACACAGGCCCACACACTTGCTGCAGCCAACAGAGGTATTTTGAAGATGGCCATTGAAAGCTGACATTTTGGAGAAAGCCATTTTGAAACACAACCTGGGAGCAAGCAGACACCAGCCTTGTGCCTTCCCAGCTAACAGAGGTTTTCCAGATGCTATTAGCCTTTCTCCAGTGAAGGTAACCTATTGTTGATGCCTTACCTTGGACATTTTATGGCCTTAAAACAGTAACTTTGCAACCAAATAAACCCCTTTTATAAAAGCCAATCCATTTCTGGTATTTTGCGTAACACCAGCTTTAGCAAACTGGACACCCAGTTTCCCAGTTTCTCTGTTTTAAGAAATGGCAAGTCCATCCTTCCATTTGCAAAGGCCAAATACTGCCTTGTATTACTCTCACACCTCAACATAGCTAACAAAACCTGTCAGCTCTATCTTTGAAAATCCCCAGAATCTGACACTTTTCACTCTGTCACTACTATTATTCTAGTCCAAACCATCATTACCTCTTACCTGGACTGTTGCAAGAGCCTTCCTAATTCCTCCCTTGCCCCCCACAGTCTCTTCTTCACCCAACAACCAGACAATTGTTTTAATAAGTCAGATCATGAGACTTCTCTGCTCAAAATCCTATAGTGGCTTCCCAACCCACCTCACTAAGAAAAGGCAGAGGTCCTCTCCACAGCTTTCGAGGCCTCTGTGATGGCTCTCGCAACCTCTCTAGATGCACTGCCTATTATTTGCACCCCGAGCAAGCTGCCAAGGTCAAATTGGTTTCCTTGATGATCATCAAAGACACCTAACACCTCCTTCTTCAAGAGTCTCTGTGCTTGTTGTTTGTCATATAATGAAAAGCTTTGCTGCTCTTTGTCCCCAGTTCCTGGGGAAGCAACCCCCATGACAGGAGTGTCTTTTTTTTCTTCATGGAGGGTCTAGGACCATACCTAATAGTTAGGGCCAGTTGCACCTGTGGCCAAAGGGTAGGGAAGTGGCCATACCAGACAAACCAACCAAGTGATTAGGAGAGGTTAGGGCTTTAAGTCACATCACATCAGCCCATATCAGCCCATCTCCCCAAGCACTGGGAGGAGAGGGAAATCAGTCAGCATTGATTTCATCAGTCATGCATAGGTAATGAGACCCCACATAAACTCAGAGCACTTGAAGCTCTGATGAGCTTCCATGATTGAGAAAATACATGTCTGGGTTCAGTGGGTGACAGGTCCCAACCCCACACGGAGAGCACATGGAAGCTTACTTTTGAGACTCTCTCAGATCCTCACCATATGCATCTCTCCTTTTGGCTTCTTCTGATTTGTAGCCTTTTACTATCATAAAGCAATAACTGTAGTATAGTGCTTTCAGCATGTTCTGTGAGGTGTTCTAGTGAATTATCAAACCCGAGGGGGCGGCGGGGACCCCTGAATTGGTAGCCAGCTGATTAGAAGTGCGGGTGGCCTGGACTCCCAAACTGGCACTAGTGTCTGAGTGAGCGCCATCTCACAGAGGATGGCCCTTAACCTGTGGGCTCTGGCCTAACTCCGGGGAGAGTCTGAGTTGGACTGACTTGAGTTACTGCAGTATTTGCACTTGGAGTCAGAAGCTGAAGCTGTTGTGGAAGTTGTGGAAGTTTTTGTTTGTCCTGTTCCCTCTCTCCAGGATGCCCTTCAGCTAAATATTTCCCAAATACCCACTCCCATCCTTCAAAGCTCTGGTCAGATGCTCCCCTGAGAGAGGCCTTCTCTCAGCCGCCATGTAAATTCACACTCCACTCCTCTGCCTGTCTCTCTCCTCATCTCCTTTATTCTTCTTCATGGCATGTACCACCATCAGACATCAAGATCCTTCTTGTTAAGTGTCTGGCTCCCTGACTATTATGTGATGCCCCAGCCACAGGGACACTGTCTTATTTCCAACACCCTGAAAGTGCCAGACACAGAGAAGGTGCTTAATAGCATGTGCTGAATGACTGAAGAGAAGAAACAAGCACATGACACAAGAACAAGGCACTTCCTAACTTATGTCTAAATATTTGATTTTAAAATTATGTGCATATACAGCATTTACAGTATAAGTATTAACTATTATTGATTGCACTGTTTTATACAGAACTCAGATGGATTCCTTCATGTTCTTGTATTTTTTCTTCAGTAGAAACTGTTCACACACTCTTTAGACTTTTTTCTAAGTTGGTAGCAATTAGAAACTGGGAAGTTCTACCTCTGCTGTCTGTTTGCTCCATTTATGCTGTCAACTTTTCTCATTACACTGTCATTAGCATGAACAGCAGTTCCAGGCTGGGTCTTTCAGGTCACATTTACTGGGGACAAAACACAAAACCTGGAACCTGAGCCTCTTGGGAAATCATATCAGAGGGCCCCTTTAGGCCAGGGCCTGAGAAAGGAGAAATTTTAAGTGGGCGAACAAAGAAAATCCCAGAAAAACAAGATGAAAGTAAAAAATGGTGTGTCTGCTATGATTTCAAGAAAGAGTAGCCACTCTGTCCTCAGTTTCAATGTAATAATAAAACAAAAAGACAAACTCAAATTGAAAAAATATTTATTTGAATGAATTGTTTTAAATAATAGAGCAGGGAGTGGGAACTCAATTACCTTTGTGTCTAAAATCCCAATATAAAAAAAAATTAGTTTTTAACATATACATGGAAAGTGCAGTGTTTGGAACTTATCTTTTGTACTTAACAGTTTGATAAATACGCTTCCTTTGATGGTCAAAGCATTCCTGTGGCTCACCTAATCTTCTGAAAATGGATTATGTAATTTATGTAATTATTACATCAGATTCTATATGCGAATTCCTAGTAATGTGGCATCATTAAAGACAAGTTAAGACTGTCTTGATGTCCATTTAAAAGGGGGTAAGACAAAGGGCTGCTCTAATTAGGATAAGCCTAATGAGAAGCATAAACACACACCTTCACTTTATTTGCTCTAGGAATATTCTCCCTCCTCCGAGGTGTATACAAAAAGTCTCATTCAGCTGGAAACAAACCAACTGGAAAAGTCAAAGAATAGAAAATTCCCCATTTATCTATTTTTTAAATTTCATTTTTCTGGTAATTAATTTCTATTGTACTTTTCCAAAGAACTAGTCTGTGACAGATTGGAATGAACAGAACAAAACAAAACAAGCAAGCAAAAAATCAACTCTTTCTTTCCCACCCAGAGTTTTAAAAGCACTGCTCTGGGTTCGGGAACCAGCAACAGAAGCCTCACCTGGGAACTTGCTAGAAGTGCAGACTCTCCTGGCTGACCCTGGCCTACTGAATCAGGAACTCTGGGATGGGCCCCAGCTATCTGTGTTTTATTAGGTCCCAGATGACTCTGATGCAGGATAAAGTTGGACAAGCACCATTTCACTGCTTTAGACTATGCTAGTTTGTTAACTTATAAACACACATACTACTCAGTATGTGTCAGGCACAATTCCAAGCATTTCACATGCACTAAATCACTTAATCTCTCATGAGACTATTACTATCCCCATTTACAGATGAGGAAAAGGAGGCACAGAAAAATTAAATTGCCACCCCAAGGTCACGCAGCTACTGAGCTGCAGTTACAATCTGGCTCCAGAATCCACACTTTTAATTGCTATAAAGCCGAAGATTGGTCAGATAAGTAGATAACAGACAAGGTGTTCACTAGTAGTGTACTCAGCTTCTCAGGGAAAAATTGCTTTAACACAGCTTAACTATATGCACCTAGAAAGTTCCTAAGTAGCAGCTCAATTTTGCTAGCATGTCATCCACAGAGCTATATTTGCTCATAACTGTCAGAGACTTTTACCTCATGTTATAAAGCAGCCACCTTTTTTATTGTGTCAAAGCTCTGCACTGCTGGCACATCTAATTTCTGGTTCACAGAAATAGTGGTATACATATGGCACCATGCTATAGTTTAGGGGTGCAAAGGTGGGTAGCACATGAGGTAACACCTATAAAGACTCAGGCTGTGGAACCCAATGCACAGAAAGGAAATGCACCCAGCAAGTGTCAGCTCTTGCTATTATCAGGTTGTTCTGCTGGGATGTTGCTTATAGTGGGAGAACTCAGCTATGAAACTAAACAGAACAGAGCTGATACTATAGTAGAAACAAAAGCGGCAATACTTAGTTGTTCTGTGATACTGACACTTTCACCCTAAATTTACCAGGGCCAATAGAGGGGTGATTCCACTCCGCCCTCCCTGTCTCCTCTCACCATTCCTCCTCCTGTTCAACACCATAAGCCTTTTTTTAAAGAACTAAATCATGGATGTTCTATTTCTCTCAAAAACAAAAGGGCAGAAATAAACTCGCTATCCTTGAGAAGACCCCTAAAAATAAATGTTCCACTCCCTCAAGGCCAAGACTTGCAGGGTGAAAATAACATCATTTAAACATTACCTACAAAAAAAAAAAAAAAAAAAATACAGTCTGTTAATTTTCAACATTCAACTTCTACTTTCAACATTCTATTTAAACAAAGTAGGACAAGAAGGTGATACAGAATGGCAAAAGACTGAAAAAGTGAAGGAAAAATAAATTCCAACACTGTGCAGTGTTGCAAAGAGCTGCCAAAGAAGCCTATTAAGTGTTTAATCCATTCTTGCAGCTCAAAAATTTTAATTAAAAGTCTACACAAGCTCATATCACTGGTATCAATTCAGTGTTAGTCCTGAAGCTCTGTTCTGACCATGCATACGTTCTAGGTCCTAAGCCTTTACCTATGTCATCTCATGTCTTATACATCTTTGCATCCCTAGAGTATAGCAAATGCCTGGCATATAGTAAGAATCCAATAAATGTTTTTCCAGTTACCTGTAAACAAGAAATTAGATGTGCCAACAATGCAGAACTTTGACATGATGAAAAGATGGCTGCTTTATAATACGATGCCCACATGGAATAGATTAGCAAGATTATGGTAAAATCTCCAATTTGCTTTCTGATGGCAGAAATCACCTAAGTATCTGAATAACTGGTGGAATGATGAATGTGATCATGTCTGAATCTGGACTGAACAGAACTTAACAAACAGCACCATTACCTGGTGTTCTGGTTTGCTAAAGCTGCCGGAATGCAATATACCAGAAATGGGTTGGCTTTTACAATGGAGATTTATTAGTTTACAAGTTTACAGTTCTAAGGCCATGAAAATGGTCCAATTAAGGCATCAACAGGACGATACCTTCTCTGAAGAAAGGCTGATGGCATCCAGGGTTCCTCTGTCACATGGAAGGCACATGTCCAGCGTCTGCAGGCCCTTCTCTCCCAAGTTTTGTAACTTCAGATTCTGGCTCTTTCAGTTTCTGTGGGTCCTTGCTTGCTTCTCCCGGGGCTTTTTTGTGTAAGATCTCTGGGTGTTTCTCTCTCTGTGAGCTCTCTCCAGGTATTTCTCTGCCTTTTATTCTCTCATAAAGGACTCCAGTAAAGGATTAAAACCCACCTTGAATTGGGTGGGTCACATCTCAATTGAAACTACTTAATCAAAAGGTCCCACCCACAATAGGTCTGCACTCACAGGAACAGATTAAAAGAACAGGGCTTTTTTTGAGATACATAACAGCTTCAAACCAGCACACCTGGAGTCACTATTCTATTAGAGAGTCATGTTGCCAGATAGTACCCAATTGTTGGGGATGGGAGCAGGAAACCAGATACACTGTACACCCTGGAATAGTTTCCACAAAGTCTGAGATGTCACCACCAATTATTAGAAGGCTGTAGTGTACTTACAAGGGCTTCCAACTCCAACTGTGCTGAAACACATGAATTTTAATGTGAAGCCATAAAGAATGGGAAAAGGAGAGAGACAGAGACAAAGAGAGACAAAGACAGAGAGAGAGTGAGAGAGAGAGAGAGTGTGTGTGTGTGCTAAAAATTGCATAGGTGTTAGAGACGCCCCAAGTTCTCATTTTTGCCCTGTTTCCAGGATTTCTTCTGACATTTATGGAAGAGGCATCTTAGTACCTCCCATCCTGCCTGTTACAATGAATGACCTGGCCGTGTCCCTACCTAGGGCCAACCCTTCAACTTACTCACTGGATCCCACATGTCCATTATGTCTACTTAAGGGTTTCCCCTCTCTCTTGCACTGTCATTCTCCTTCTTTACTGGATCATTCCATAGTCATGCAGACATGCTGTTATTTCTCCTAACTTAAAAAAAAAACAACTCACTTGATCTACAATTTCCTCCAATACCCCAATTTTCTGCTTCCCTTTACTGCAAAACTCCTAGAAAGAATGGTTTTTACTTGTTATCTCTATTCTGTCTCCTCCATTCCCTCTTGAGAATCACAATTAGACTTTTATCACCCATCACTGCACAAAAACTGCTTTTGTCAAGATCACCTCAACATTGCCAAATTCAGTGAGCAATTCCTGTTCTGGCCTTATGGGGCTAATCAGCACATCTGAGGTTGTTGATCACGCTTCCTTCTTGAAAAACGTGCACTTTCAAATGGTCCTTCTGCTTCCCTGCCCACTTCTTCCCTAACTTCTTTGATGGATCCTCCTCATTTTCAAGACCTCTAAACATTAGAGCATCTCAGAGCATGGTATTATATATATATATACACAATACAATAAATACCCATTTTCTCACCACTCAGTTTATGAAAAAGAATATTACTCTTACATGACAGTTCCCCTTTAAGCCCCTCCTTGATCCCCACATCTTCCCTTCCCTCTAAAAGGTAATCATCATCCTGAATTTTGTGTCTCTCACTCTTTTACTTCCTTATGGTTTTACCTCATATGCTTATGTTACATTCCCATACACATTCTTTCCCTTTTCTCTCTCTCATACATATACACGCACACTTACATAGACAATTTTATTCTATACAAATAGAATAATACTTCTGCAACACTATGGGATTTTAACATGTATTCTTTAAGGCAAACCTTATGGTATTTTTATTATTAGTTCAATATTTCAATAAGTCTTCTGTGGAAAGGGTTTCAGGAAATCACGCAAGATGGGTAAATGTTGGGTTTTATGTGTACTCTTTTACTGCAGCTCTCAGAGCCTTTAATGTGCTACTGTTTACTGGGACTCCCTAAGTAGGAGCATTTGCCAAATCCACTTGGCCTCTTCTTTTCTGCGAGCATCTTTTGGTTTGGAGCATCTGATGAGACAGTGGTATAGGTCCAGAGAATGCTGGACTTCCAACCCATGTTGGTTGATCTGATTGCTGAACTTACTGCTCTGAATAACCTCCAGTGGGATAAATACTGATGGTCTCTTAGGAAGGGAATTGAGGACTATTACCAGCTTTCTTTAGGAAATGCTACATCAACAAACAGAGCGACATGTTTTAACTGTATTCCTTATCATGTCTCTGGGATATACATACAGAAAGAATGGCAGGAGGACATTCCAGTAAATACTACCAGATCAGACAACATAGCAGTCTGAAACAAGAAATACATGGAAGTCTGATTTAAAAAGAGGTAGCAGAGCCACAGCATTAGTCAGACAGCCCCACCAAGGAGGTTACCCTCAGTAACCAGCAAGCTTTTCAGACAAGAACCCAGAAGAGCCAAGAGTGGTTAAGTGCTGCAAATATCTGCTAGTGGTGTTAAACCAAAAAACAAAATGTGCAACTGTGTTGAGAGAACTCATTTACACAAGAAAACCCCTGCATGCCTTCCTCACAAAGGACACCAGCCCAGTACAGAGGCTGTCTTAGGTCACACTAGGCTCTGATGCCATGGCTGAGTGAAGGGACGACATGATCCTTGAGCAGGACAATCATTTTTCCATGATGTAAAGTAGATATTAGTTACAGAAATAAAAGTATGAAGAATGTAAAAAGAAAGTCAAAGTGGAACTGAAAGTCAGGTATGGAGTAGGAAGTTATCTGGATATGTGTATATTTGAATTAATCATATTTATATAATGCCAGAGGCCTGGAGAGGGCATTCAAGAAGAACCTAAATTTGGAATCTCAAGGATGGACAAATCACAGAGATTATACACACCTAATCACAAATAATGTTTCCTTTAGATGATTTATATTAAGTATTTCTAAAGATCTGGCAATGGTGTTTATATGTTCACAAAACATAATTAGTCTATTTTTCCTCATATTCCAAAAATTATAACATGAAGAGATATTCAGATGCAGTAATCACTGCTTTTAGATCTATGTTCAACTAAAATAAATACATAAATTGAAATACTTGTCTGATATATTCTGGGAAGACCTCATGTTATTTTTCCTTAAAGTTCGCATTAACCTTTTTAATTTAGGTTACTGGTTCAAATATTTTTCCTTCAATAATGCTTATAGCTGGCTCCTGATCTTTTGGGGTTGGGCTTTCTTAATATGATTCCATCCAAGTATTATGCCTACAAAATTTTCCTTTTTTTGTTATTTTCTTTAAATAATATAATTGTTTTATTGAATTGTGACTCTAGAGATACTGTGTGGCCCCTGACACTTGCAGTTTGATTTGCTTTGTCAAAACATCTTCATCTTCTTGTCACTTTTTTAAAGAAAAACTGCAACCATTTAAAAACTGTGGCTAAGTTTTCTACAACATTTTTCCAACAGCTTTGAGTAGGAAACTATTTCTCCAGGACATGCTGCTAATTCCAACTCTAACAACTTTTTTTTTTTTTTTTTTTTTGGTCTTTAGCTATTTTCCTAATTATCTCTCAAATATTTCTAAGTGTCTTATCTTCTTATGTCAAATCATTCATCTGGAAGACCACGGAGATAAACTTGGACATCAGAATATTGTAGTCTGCTAATAGAAATGTCTGACAATTCTGAGAATAACTTCTCCCAGAGAGTGTTATGGTTCTCTAAAATCACATGTTCACATTTAATACCAAAAAGGTAAAGTTTAAATTTTTAAGCCTTTTTATTAACTGAAAAGACTTTACCACACTTCAGAAATGGTTAATTACTTATGTGTCTTGGGCTGGCAAAGGAAAACCCAAGATGCGTTTTTGTAATCAAGGGAGAGACAGTAACCATTGAAAAAGAGACAGAAAGAGTCCCTGCCAGCTACCTCCATGTTTTGCCCACAAGCGAAAACATCAACCCACAAACTCTAGCAAGGGAATTGGAAATGAACTGATTTTTTCCCTTTTTCAGGATTTTTACTAGAGAGCTAAAACATTCCAGCTACGACTTTGCTGCAGAGATAACCGTTTCATACATTTCGACTCACACCACCTGACTGTCGAGCTCCCTCCCATGTGACAGCCAGCTTCTCACTTGTTCCTACGAAGGCAGGACCAATTGTTATGCTCTTAGTCTACTGCCAAACTGACATTTCCACCTCCACATCCTCACTGAATCCACCTCCATTTGGTCCCATTGGAAGTTCCCTGCAATTGTAGTGGTTTACTCTTACTTTAGGTCACAATCTCTGAATTAACCTCTTCTTGTTTATTCCAAAATAATCAGTTCCTGAACTTCCTTTCACTGAGATGGTGACATTTAAGCAAAAATTTAAAGATGAAGGAGTCAGGCATGGAGATAGGTGGGCTAAGAGTACTCCTGGAAAAGGAAACGGCCAACGCAAAGGCTGTTGGGGACCGATGCCAGCCTGGTCAGGGCCGAGAGAGGAGGCTGGCACTGTTGCCGTGAGCAAGAGAAGGGAGGCAAGCAGGTTCTGAAGTCCAAGAGGGAAGGATGAGCCAGGCTTGTTGGACTCTGTGGGCCAGAATCCAGGTCTCTAGATTCCTAGAAAGGAACCTCCCCAGAGGGAAATTAGAGATGGACATAAAGATAGAGCACTAGAAACAGACACAAAGATAACGACAGAGAATTACAGCTATATCTTTGTGTATGTGTATATGTGTAATTACTCAGAATTACACTGAACTTGAGCACATATTTAATGTGCTATGATAGAAACAGATGCAGCAAAGTCCTGCTCTTGAAAGGTTTATAATAAAAAATCTGAGTATAACCAAAAACATCAAAAATAATTTTTAAAAGGTATGAAACCCATCATTAATAATACAAGGGAAAAGTCACAATTCCATATGTTAATTTATGAAGAATGTCTGAAAAATACCTATTCATTCAACAATATCTATTGAACACCCACTATGAGCTAAGTGCTATTCCAGAAGCTGGAATCCAGTTGGGTGAGGGAGACAGAAAATAAAATATATATCCCTAATGTGTGTAAGAAACAAAGATAATAAAAATAACAGAGTATGTATGAAGTGCTAAATTCCATGCAAAATGACTGAGCAGGGTGAGGGAGATTGGACATACTGTGAGAGGAGCAGGCAGCAATTTGAAATAGAGTGGCCAGGGCAAGCTTCACTGAGATGACATTTCAGCTAAGACATTATAGGGGGGAGAAAGTTGGTATTTTGGTAACAGGAAGAAGTGAATTCAGGCAAAGGGAGTAACCAGTGCAAGGGCTTCAAGGTGGCAGTGTGCCTGGCCTGTATGGTAACAATGAAGAGCTCAGCATCACTGGTAAAGAGCGAGTAAGGGAAAGAGTAGGAGGTGAGCAAGCTGATCACATGGGCCTTTACATCTCAGGGTTTTACTCTGAATGAAGGGAGCCGCTGCAGGGCTCGAGAAGGAGTGACACTACGTGACAGGTTTAAAAAGATACTATTGACTGCTGTGATGAGAATAGATTATGGGAGGCGGGGGGAGGGGGGAGAGAAAGAGATCAGTTAGAAGGTTATTGCAATAGTCCAATGCTAGATGATGGTGAGTCAGAATAGGGTGATAGCAGTGGAGGAAGTATGAAGTGCTTGGGTTTTGGATGTGTTTTGAAGGTAGAACCAACAGGATTTCTTGATGAATTGGATGTTACATGAGAGACAGAGGAAAGTTAAGGATGACTACAAGGTTTTTGTCCTGAGCAAGTGGAAAGACGAAGTTGCTACCAATTGGAAGGGGGGGTGCATTCTGCTGGTAGAACAAGTTTGGTGGTAGTGGTGGGACCAGGAGTTAAATTTTGGCAGATGAA
Source organism: Choloepus didactylus (assembly GCF_015220235.1). Classification (NCBI taxonomy): domain Eukaryota; kingdom Metazoa; phylum Chordata; class Mammalia; order Pilosa; family Megalonychidae; genus Choloepus; species Choloepus didactylus. Next base: position 9,077,105 of record NC_051311.1, on the reverse strand, counting down.
GTCTGCAATATCTATTAAATATCCAAGTGGAGATGTTGAATATGTAGATGCACATTCCAGTCTGGAATTCAGGAAAGAGAACTGAGCTGGAAATATAAATCTGGATGTTCTTGACATGCAGAGGGTATATTAAGCTATAGAATGAATGAGATGACCAACAGAGAAAAGAGAAAATAGAAAAGAAAGAACCAAGAACTGAATTAAATTTGCACCAAAAGGAAGGAAGAGTCTGAGAGCTATTGCCTACCTAATTGAGAGCTCAAACAGGAAGCAAAGTCGCAGTCCTGAAATGGTAATTCAATCACTGTTAATTAAAGATTTGAAATTTAGGGCATGGGGGGCCAAAAGAGAATTAAGGAATCGCTCTGGGGAAAAGCAGTGTCAAGTCCCAGATGGGCAGGAGAGTTGAAGACCTGTCATCGCCCTGCAGCCCACTAGCCAGGGAGGTTGGCCAGAGCTGAACTGCGGCAGAGGAGGAAGGAGGCGCCAGAGTGTGATCCCGCAGAGAGCGCAGGGCTTCATGTGATGTCAAAGTGAAGGGCAGCCCGCCTCTGCCCTTTCTCCCTGCTGCTCTCCACATGAAGCTTCCAAAAATAGCTGTCCTGAGAAAAGTTCTCATTCAAAAATGAATAATAATCAGAAATGAATCAGCAAAGAATCTTTGCATGAATAATGGTGGGGGTTGGGGAGGCAGATGAAGAATATACAACAAAAGGGGCATTAGTCAAGAAAACAGATCAAGGTTCAAATAAATATTTCTCATAGCCTCAAAGAAATTACAGAAATGTTCCCTTCGACAAAGAAGCTCAATGAAAAAGATATTAGAGATAAAAGAGTTTAAAAACAAGAGAGAGAAAATTACTCAGAAATCTTGGGTAGGGAGGAGAAAATGAAAAAAAAAATATAGAGAAGCTAAAGGAATATTTGAGTCAACTAAAGCAGAATGAACATAATTGAAAATAGTGTAAAGGTCATGAAATAAAGACTTGAGGGAAACACAAAACAAAAAGAAATAGGCAAAGATATGCAAATGACTAGAAAGATTATAGATACAGAAGGAAAAGAAAATTCAAAACCACATAATTCAAGTCTGAATAATAAGAAAAACAGAACAGAAAAACATTAAAGACGTAATTCAGAAAACATGGGGCCCATGAGCCAAACTTGAGCCAGCATAAATAGGTAGCCTGTTTCATCCTCTGTGCCTTTTATTTCATTGGAGACTTTCTGGGGAAGGGTGACTGGCCAAGGGTTAGAGCGTGGGCCTCCCTAGTTGCCCTGCTTAACACATTTGAATCTCACATCCACACCCTCTGTAGAAGGATTATCGCAGATGAACAGAGTGCTAGACCAGGAGTCAGAAGGCCCAATTCTATTCCTGGCTTTCCCATTGCCCAGCCAAGATGAGCTGGCTGAGTCATCACTTCTCTGAGTTTCTCTTCTTCCATGTGCAAAATAAAGAGGCTGAATAAAGACTAAGCTGTGTCTGATGTCCTTTCCAGTTCTAATAATTTTTTTAATAGTACCTAGGGGATCTATTTAACACATGCAATGGTGTCATCAAGAAACCAAGACACATCAGCAAACCAAGTAGATAACCAGAATCAGAGGAAAATACCCACTTTGTTAGCTGAAACAGAGTTCAGTCAAGGCAGAAACTAACACCTAGACTTTATATCACCAATAATACATTTTGCTAATCCCTAAAATACCTTTTTAAATGTAATTTAACAAGAAAAATACATTTCGGTTTTTTTTAAGTTCTTTTTCTTTCTTTTATGAAAGTTTTTGGGTGGTTATGAATATAAATTATTTCTTCACAAATGTATGGACTTCAAATCATGAGTCTCTTTTGAGAATCTGTAAGAAAATGCTTTGGCTCTCTACCACCTAATTATAACAATGCTAAATATAGTCAGATTTTGATTTGTCCTCATCTGCACAATGATGATAATCTCTAATTTGGACTTTCCAATATAAGCATTGTTATGAAATTGTCTGTAGTCTAAGATTGTCTAGAAAAGGCAAAAATAACCTTAATTCTTGCAAATCTGAACAACAATATGCAGCATAAAAAGAATAAAAGGCTCATTATGTAACTCAGTAGAACAGTGAATATCCCTAAAACCTCCTTCTGTGGGGTAACCCAGTCCTAAAAACAATTCTACTTTATCAAATATACTTTTTCCTAAAACTGTAACCCCCAGGAAAACTTTCATGGCAATTTTGGTATAGGGCACCATGGGGACAGAGAAATTAGGTAAAATATTTAAAAATAGGAAAGATATTGGATGCATTTACACATCAAATGATTGGACCTTTTGGCTACTGTGGTGATCTGAAGCTGAACATGTACCCCAGGAAATTATGTTCTTAAAGCAAATCCATTCCTGTAGGTATAAACCTATTGTAAGTAGGACATTTGATGAGGTTACTTCAGTTAAGGCATGGCCCAGGGTGGGTTGTAATCTCTTACTGGGGTCCTTTATTAATGGGATGGAGAGAGACAGAGAGAAGCTGAAAGCAACAAAACCCGGAAAAGAAGGGAGAGAGCAGCAGATGCTACTATGTGCCTTGCCATGTGACCGAAGACTCAGGATTGCCGGTAGCCAGTCTTTGGGAAGAAAGCATTGCCTTGGTGATGCTTTGATTTGGACATTTTCACAGCCTCAAAACTGTAAAGCTTATATGCTAATACATTCCTATTGTTAAATGCCAACCCATTTTCTGCTTTCAGCAGCTTAGCAAACTAAAACAGATTTTGGTACCAGGATTAGGGTGCTGCTACTGCAAATACCAAAAATGTTTAAAAGGCTTTGCAATTGGCTAATGAGCAGAGGTGGGAGGAATTGTGAAGTGCTTGATAGAAAAGGCTTAGATTGCTTTGAAGAGACTATTGGTAGAAATATGGATGCTAAAGGTACTTCTGATGAGGCCTGAGACAAAAATGATGAATGTGGCATTGCAAACTAGAAGAATGGTGACCCTACTGGTAGAGAGAACTTGGCAAAATTAAATTCTGACACTGGATGGAAGGCAGAATTTGAAAGGGATGAGCTTGGATATTTAGCTGAGGAGACTTCCAAAGTAAATATGGTAAGTGTGGTCTGGCTTCTCCTTGCAGCTTACAGAAAAATGCAAGAGGAAAGGGATAAGCAGAGAATTGAACTCCTGGGCCCAAAAAAACCAGAAATTGAGAATTTGGAAAATTCTGAACTTCCAGAAAGTGAGTCCCCAGAGAGGAGGGCTCCATGTGAGGGTTTAACTGAACATGGAACCCATAAGCCATTTCAGTTCCAGTCAGAATTGGAGGTACAGTTATTCAGGGAGGATCTGTGGAAAGTCCTACTATCTGATAGTGTGGACCTCTGTGTACTGCATGCAAAACTGACAAGTATTTTTGTGAGATCTGTATGAAAGGAACCACTGCCAGCCTGAACTAAAAGGGACATTAAATGGACATATTGAAAGAAAAACAAGTTCAAAGGCAGAATCACTGGAGTGGAGGTCTGGAATGAAGACATCTTCTTGGGACAAGAGAGCAAGTCCACCCATATCATGGAAAGGGTGAGTGTGCCCCAGTACTTGGAAAGGACAAGCCTTTCACCCCATTGTTCAGGAAGAGCGTTACCACCCAGTTTTCTCACATGCCTGGGAGACTGCAGAGAGTCTGGCTGCCACCCTGACGCTTGACAAGGTGGAGCCAAGAGCCTGGCCATCATCCTAATGATAGAAGAGGTTGAAGCCTTCACCTCAGTACAAGGGGAGAACATGGACACTGTGCAAGCCCCTGGAAGGGGTGGGGCTGCTGCTCCATCAGTTCTGGAGGACAAACTATGGTTTCCGAAGACAACTCTCAGATCTGTGGGGTTTCTAACTGAATGGAGTATGTCCTGCAGGTTTTCAGAATTGTTTGAGACCATGACCCCTGTTTTCCTCCCAATTTCTCTCTATGGCAATGGAAATGTTTAACCTATCACTGTCCCTCCATTGTATATCTGGAGCAGATAACTCATTCTCTAGGTTTCACAGGTCCACAGCTGGGGGATGGGGGAATTGTGCCCCAAGACAGACCACACCTATAACTGATTTTGATAAGACTTTGTACTTAATATTATTACTGAAATGATTGAAAGCTTTTGAGATATTGTGATGGAAAGAATGTATCTTGTGTATGGAAAGAACATGTCTTTTTGGGGTCTAGAGGGTGGAGTGTGATGGTTTGAAACTGTATGTGCCACAGAAAGTCATGTTCTTAAAGCTAATCCATTCCTGTGGGTGTGAACACATTGTAAGTAGGACCCTTTGATTAAGTTACTTCAGTTAAGCCATGGATCAGGGTGGGTCTTAATCCTCTTACTGGAGTCCTTTATGAACAGGATGAATACAGAAGAGAATGAGAAGTGAAAGAGAGAAAGCCACAGAAGCAAGAAGCTGAAAGCAATGAAACCCTCAAAAGAAGAGAGAGACCAGCAGATGCTGCCATGTGCCTTGCCATGTGACAGAGGAGTCCAGCATCATTGGCAGCAAGTCTTCAGGAAGAAAGCATTGCCTTGATGATGCCTTGCTTTGGACATTTTCATGGCCTCAAAACTGTAAGCCTATAAGCTAATACATTCCCATTGTTAAAAGCCAACCCATTTTATGGTATCTGCTTTTGGCAGCTTAGCAAACTAAAACATCTATATTCAGTTTAGTTAATCTCCTCAATCACTTAATAAAGGTCCTCCTTGTAACAGAATAACAGAAAGTTCTAAACTTCATTCTGAATGACCAGGTTACTCATCTCCTCTTCAAGAACACTTTATGTGTGTCCACACAGGCACCCCTATGGGGCCAAAGACTTTACCACCAATGGCCCAGACCTAATATCCCACTCTCTCACAGCTCTAAAATAAAATCATTCTCCTTTCCAGACCAAGTCAACTCAGTCTTTAAATCACATTTCTCCTCCTGTATTTTATATTGCATCCAAATATTCTTTAAATAAATACTCTAATTTAGCCCTTTCTGTCTTTGGAGCATGAATACCCACTTAATTGAAACCGAGGTGCACAGCATGATCTTGGGAGTTTATTAAGGATTAGGCTATAAGAACACAAGAGAACATCACACAGTTAAAAAAAAAACTTATGCTACAAAAGATGAAATAGACAGATAGTTATGCTTGAAGTCAATACCACAAGGTATTCTAATGTTTCTGTCAGGCAGAATTTGTTTGGTAGGCCTCTTTTGCTGGTTTCTTCCTCCCAGGCATGTTAGGGTTATCAAGCAGAAATGCTGCCTTTATACTTTTAAATTGCCTTTCTCGCTCCTCTTTTTCTCTTTACCTGATATCATCGTAGGTACATCTCTATCAGACATGTTTCAAATTGGACCCCCGTCAATGAAAGGGTCTCTAATAATGGCTTTGAACATTTAGAAGCTGACATTTCTATTCTTTCAAATACCCTTCTTTTTAAAGAAACCTCTTCCATTGAAGAGGCTTTAAAATCTTCTATAGATTGAGGCCCATGTCCAATCATATGACCATAATATCTGAGTAAGTATGTCTTACAAGTCAAAATGAACTAAATTCTCCAAATACCCCAAATAAAATATTCAAAAATGTTTTATTGACTAATTGTAGGTACTAAATGAAGTTATATAATAAGGATCATGCAAATTCTCTTTACCTGCTTTAACAGGGCAGAAGCCTCTAATTTAGGGGTATAGTTCTAAGTTCATCCCTGTGTAACCCCATTCATTCATTCAGTGCAGATGTACTGTGCTTCTGCTATGAGGGCAGATGCTGGGCCAAGCGCTATAATATGGAAACAGGCCCTGCTCTCCTGGAGTTTAGAGTCTGTGGGGAGAATGACATTAATCAGTAACTGAACTTTTGAATGTGTAATTACAAACAGATAGGTGTTGTCAAGAAAAAGGGTGGGATTCCATATTATTACATGGAATCTTGAGTGAGATTGGGAGTCAAAGAACAGCGATACTTAAGTAGAAATATAAAATATGACTAGATATGAATTAAGGAAAAGGACTGGTGGATGAAAGGAAGATAAGAAGACTTCAAGACTGAAGGAAAAGCATGTGAAAGGTAATCTCCTATTGCACCTGAAACAATTTATCACAAACTAGTGCCTTAAAACAACATAAATGTATTATCTCTCAATTCTGGAGTTCAGAAATCTGAAATGGCTTGTATGGGGCCAAAATCAAAGTGTCAGCAGGCCTGGTTCCTTCTAGAAGATCTAGGGGAGAATGCACTTCCTTGCCTTTTTTAGCTTCTACAGGCTTCCCACTCTCCCAGTTTGTGGCCTCTCCTCCATCTTCTGGGCCTGCAATGCCAGCCCAGTCTTTCACACTGCAATCTCTCCTGTTCTCTCTCCCGCTTCGTGCTTTCACTTAGGACCCTTTAGGTTGCCTGGGTCCAGCTACTATATCCAGGGTGAACTCCCCATCCCAAGGTTTTAAATTAATCCAATCTGCAAAGTCCCTTTTTCGGTGTAAGGTAAAATATTCCCAGGCTCCAGAGTTCAGGAAATGCACATCATTAGATGACCATTACTCTACCACAAGTGGGATCATGTTTTCTTTGCGAACTGAGGTCAGGGGAGCTGGGGTGCAGAAAGCGGGGAGAAAAGTGGTATCAGCTGAGGCTGGGGAGGTGGGCAAAGACCACACTACATAGAACCTCATAAACCATGTTGAGTTATCTTTATTCTAAGAGCACTAGGAAGCCACAAGAAGGGATGACAGACTGGGTATTTTTAAAAATCCCTCTGGCTGCTGCGTAGAAAACATATATAAAAAGCACAGAGGCTCAGGAAAAAGATGATGGTAGCAACAATAGATATGCAGATTATTAAGATTATTTTTCAGATTATTGAGATCATTTCAGCTCTTTCACTTCCTACTTACATGATTCTATGGCTTTGGTTAAACACTTGCGTGGTATATTTAGGAGTAGACTAAATGTTATGATGTATGATGTGTCATTTACACAGGAGTGGTACCAGATCCGACAAACACTCAGTATTTGTATAAGTATATTACTAATTACTATACATTATTCTGTGACAGTAAATGAGAATACTTAAGTTAAACGGATAATTTCATGGAGAAATAAAAACAGGTTATATGTGAATATATTTAAATTTTAGGGAAAATATAAAATGTAATTCTAAAAGTGGAAAAGCTGAATAGATGAAGGTTGCGTGAAAACGCTGAGCAATGGAAGAGGATTCAGAAATGAGCTCATGGAGGGAGACTGCGCCAACCATGCTGGGCCCTAGAGGCACTGAAGGATTTGGGCTTTTACACTGAATGAGACAGGGAGCCATCGGCAAGTTTTGAGAACAGGAATGACGTGGTTTAACCCTGGTGCTAAAACCAGCTGCTATTTTGAAAATAAAATCGACAGACCATGGGGAGTGAGCACAGAGGCAGGAGGAGCCAAGCAAATGGGCCAAGGCCATGATCCAGAGGGAAGCGAGTGCTGCTCAGAGCACAGCAGGAACAGTGAGCAGGTGGGAATCACAGGATTCTTGCTGTATTTGGAAGGATTTTTCTGACGGTTGTTAGAGAAAGTGAAGTGTTAAGGGTGGACTCCCAGGTTCTTGGCCTAAGTAACTGAAAGGGCAGAGTTGCCATCAGTGGAGATGGGGAGACTGAATTTGGGGTTTGGGAGACCAGGGCTCGGATAAGAACATGCTAAGCAATGCCACCGGAGATGCCAAGTAAGCAACTGAATATGCGCGTGTGAGTTTCAGGGGACAGATTGGCCTGAGGATACAAATTTGGGAATCTTGGGCATAAAAACAGTATTCAAAGCTGTGAGGCTCCAGAGGAGATCACCAGGGAGAAGGTGTGGACTAGGAGCTGCTGCAAGGGCCAAGTGCTGAGAACCTCAAGAATTAAGTGGTGGGGGAGAAGACTCCGAATCAGCAGACAGGGTGGAGCCGCTGGTGAGGTAGGAGGGAGGCCAAAAAGGATGCAGTGTCCAGGCAGCCCCCCATTTCCTTTTTCTTACTCATTTTCAGCCCTCCATGAAGGGTATTTCCTTCTCCAGACTTGGCAGGCGTCTCTCCCGAGTATCTGCACGGCATCCTGCCCTTGCTGCTCTCTTAGCCTTGATCACATGTATTATCTCTGCCTGTGCTTACTTGTCTACTCCTCTAGATTGCGAGCTTTTTGAGAAGAGAGATTCAGTTTATCTTGTTACCAGAGTTTCCCCAGAAACTAGCAGAGTGCTTGGCAAATAATAACCGCTGAATGCATGTTGCCTGAATTGATTTGAGTAAAATTGGTACATTTGGTTAAAAAACACATTACTGGTGCGATAGGCAGAGTCTACTATGACGATCTAAGCCACCAGAGTATCATACATACATTTATGGTATTCTGTTTATTTTTCTACGTGGCCTTTTGGTTCTTTCAAACAGGAATTTTCCAGCATTAATTAGCATGTGTTTCATGCTTCTGATTCAGGGGTAGGGAGAGGAAGAAGGAAATAGCTATTTATATTTATACATAAAACATACATACCAAATATGGCTTTCATATATTAACGTGTTTAAGCATTTAGTCCTTCTCACAAACTTGAGAAGGCATAATTAACTCCATTTTATAAGAGGGGACCAAGGTTTAGAAATGCTAAGTAACTTGCCCGGAATCACCCAAATGGTAAGAGCCAGGATTTTAATGTCTGTAAAGCCCTTATAATACATATTTATATAATAAAATATAAAATACTGCCTAACAAAATAAATCAATTACCACTTTAAACACAGTTGTGTCACTCACCGGAAAGTACAGAAGCAGAGACCCAAAGAGGATTGTTTCCAGCAGGATAAGGCCTGATGCCCTGATGCTCTAAAAAGCAAAAAAGAAAATGTCACTGTTAACTTAGATTTCTAGACACGGGAAAATCTCTGCTCTGTGACAATACCTCCAGCAGCAGAACAGCATCCTTGGGGGGAAATAAACCCATAAATGACATAACTCAGGTGGGTGGAGTTGACGGAAACATGCAGAGACCCATCATGTAGGTGGGGGTAGGCTTGGCGACAGTACCAGGGGCTTCATGGAATTTCATCTTCTGAAGTTTGAATCACTGAACACGCTGAGAACTGAGAACATTATTGGAAGACACTGTCACTCCAGGAAAGTCCCAGTTACAGAAGATACAGACACAGAAGATCCTGCATTTCTGAAACATCGGCCACCAGTACATCTTGAATGTTGTTCCTAAACCAATTCACCAATAGCTGTAAGAAGGTTTCAGTGGATAAACTAAGCATATGGACAACAACGCTAAATAAATAACAAAGGCACCTCAGCATGTGGACATGCTTAAATGTTACTCTTAACTCAAAATTCAAAAGAATAAGTTGACTTTCAAGTAAATTGCCTGGATATTTAAAGTTTATCAGGCATAAATATACCTAGTAACCTTCAAATATTTTGTTAGACTCAGAATAGCAATATCTTTTAATAGTAAAATGTTTAGATTTGAAAAAAGAAGTAAAAAGACCAAAAAAAACAAACAAACCCAATCTTATCTTCTAATGACAAATGTTGTTCCAATGAGTCCAACCATGAGTACAGGATGAATATATTAATTAAGAATATAAACATAAAACAGGTCATTCTAGGTTCCTTGTGTTTTCATTAAATGCAACATAAAAAGTATACACAAATTACACCCAGTACAAGCATATCATCTTACTAAACAGAAAAGTAAATTTGAGGTAGCAGCAATTAATTTTGCAACAACAACCAAACTACAATAGTTCACCATAGAAAAAGAAATATCAGGCAACTGGATAGCCAGAGAAACAAAATTGTAAGTCTTCCTCCCCCAAACCCTGGAAGGACATGGTTAGACACATAGGGATGCTTTATGTAATCCTTCAAAAGAGCTCAGGTCTTGCATGAATCTAAGAATTTGGGAATGGGAAAATAAGTTTAGTCAGTGAACAGACTTGATTATCCAAGTGGCTTCTCACCATTATTATTATAGCTGGCAGATGCTTTTAATAAAAAGAAAATTTCCATCAGCAATCATTTAAATGGGTTTGGACTTGGAGACTTTCCAAAACGGCAAATTACGTTGAAGGATTTTATATATGGTTTCCAATTTAAAAAAATACTTATCAAGTGATTAACATACTTAAAAATATATATGTAATAACCAAACGCATTCATGTTACTTTTTAAAAAAGTTAAATACAGATAAAGTCAAGCTCCACTTGGCAGCCATCTCCCCAGCTCCTTCCCAGAGGAAAGACATGTTTCAATCAGGCATCTGTACTGCTTGGCTGCTTCCTTTGTAGTTTTTATACATGTGTACCCAAAAATGTACATATATGCCTATACAATAAAGACAATCTAAGTTTTGTTTTGATTTTCCATAAATAGCATCACACTGTAAAGACTGTTTGGTAACTTAATTCAGTTAACACGCCATGAAGATACTCCCACATCAGCAGACAGAGATGTTCTGCATTCTTTTTAACTGATGCACAGTCTATCTAATGATGAATAGCCTACAGTTTATTTGTTGAACTCATGTAAGAAATGGCACTGTTAGAGTGAGAGTCCAAGATGTTACACAAGACTACTTTCAGAACAATGCATGCACTATTGATCAAAGAGGGACATGGCATACTGGAAAGGACAGACTTCAGAGTTAGCTCCATCTCAGTTTGAATTATGAAACAACCACTTTGAGTTAGGTGACCTTGAGCTTCACCCATAAGAACAGGACCCTAATCCTTACCTTATCAAATCTGACAGAATATGCGCTATACGAACTGGCTAGCATCATGCCTCGAACTTACTAAGTAGATACTTATTTTTCAAGGTAGAAAGAAGCACGTGGATGTGGAATTTGAAAACTATAGAGCTATGTATAGCTAGTAGTCAATAGTTTTCTTAATGGTTTGGGTCCAAAATGACCTCAGAGGCGCCACAGGCCAGTGAGCAGAGAGCCCAGCAGTTCCTCCTTAGGGCCGTGGTAATTTAGCTGGGGTTGGCGGCCCCTTCTCCCGCCCTGCAATCTCTTCTGCTCTGTAACTGGGTTATGGCCGACCTCACCACATTACAGCAGCAGGGTGGTTTCATGTATTCTCAGAGCACACAACCTTTCCGGAAATGTTGAACAATCTTCTTAACACTTCACTGCCTTGCTCCTGGTTGAGAAGAGGGGCCCGTAATTTCAAATTACACACTGGAACTCTAGCAAATGGTTTTATAATCAAATGGAAAGTCCATTCGAAATACGCATTTTTCCTTTCAAGTGTATTCACTGGCAGAGCTGCAAGCTTCACGGCCTCACTGGATGCTCGGGAAGCTAAGAGGTAAGACTTCAGCGATGCTGAAGAGGCCACCTGAGCCCTGGGCCATTCTCCCACTGTCTTATTGGTACTAAAAGTTCTTTTAACTGGAACAAAGCCTTTCATTTTGCACATGGTGTCAAGGATTAATATACAAATGTTGTAAATAATACACTGACAAGATCAAGATAAAGTACAGGATTTTTTTCTTTAGACTCTAAGAAGTAGGGTGAGAAAGAAGAGAGGAATTACTTAGTGTGGGGATAGTGGGAGAAGGGGGACTGGAAAATGAAGATGGATGAGAGAGATAATGAGCAAAATAATAGAGACCAAGAATAAGTTTCATCTCCATTGTAGTTTTGCCTGGGTAGAAATTGTGGCATGGACCTATATTTAATCAGAGCTGCCAACTGGAGAACCCTTAAAAATTTTTCTTGAAAAATGATCTACAATATACACTGTGATACTGTTTACATAAAACACATGCACACAAAACAGTTCTATGCATTTTCTATATATATATATATATATATATACACACACACACACACATATATATATATAAAGATATTAAATGCTTGGTGTGGGGGACACATATGAAGCTGATAACAGTGGTTTCTTCTGAAGAAGCAGATAGATTTGGGGGTATTTTAATTTCTCAGAAGTTTATGTATTCATTGCTTGTGTAAAATACTTTTAAAAATAATTAAATAAATGAAATTAAAGATAAAACTATCTAAAATGTGTCAACATAATTTTTATAAAATTCCATTAGGTCCAAGGGGCAAGATGGCGGCATAGAGAGGAGTGGAAGCTAAGTAGTCCCCCTGGAACAACTACAAAAAACCAGAAACAACTAGTAAATAATCCAGAATAACTGCGGGGGGACAAACGAGACCATCCACTCATCATACACCAACCTGAATTGGGAGGAATGCCCGAGAACACAGCATAAAATCTGTAAGTAAAACCTGCGGTTACAAGTCGTGAGACCCCCTCCCCCATAGCCTGAGCTGCAAAGCCCCGTGGTGTCAGAGAGAAGCTTTCTCCCAGCAAGCGAATATAGCTCAGCTGAGCTCCAACTGGGGTTTTAAGTAGCGAGTGTGAACTGCTCACTACAGGTACGAATCCCCAAAAAACAGACAGAGGCTTTGGGTGACAACTGACCTTGGAGAGTCAGAGGGTCGCCTTGGACTGGGTCTGAAGGGGACTGTTTCTTTTTGGCTCAGTGGAGAAAGCCCCAATCATTTTCAGTTTCCAGGGCTTTGACTCTGGGAACGGTGGAGACAGCACAAGCAGAGAGCCAGACCATTGAAATGCTAATGACCTCCACCTGGGGGGTCTGTCTTCTCTAGGAGGAAAGGGGTGGGGCCCTTTCCATTCAGAACCAGACCCCAGAGCCTGGGGGAACACGGCCACACCTCCTCACACCAGTCAAGAACCATAGGCTAACAGGCATCACCTGCTGGGTAGAAAAGCACAGTGACCTGAGGCATCACAGGGTGGAGCAATTTTCTAAGACACACCCTCAGGGAAACCAGATACTGAATATTTCTTCCCTCTGGACCTGAGCCTGTTCTGGTCTGGGAAAACCTGATTGGGATAAACAAGGAAACCATGCCTAGACAACAGAAAATTGCAACCTACACTAAGGAAAACAAAGTCATGGCCCAGTCAAAGGAACAAACGTATACTTCAGCTGAGGTACAGGAATTTAAACAACTAATGCTAAATCAATTCAAAAAGCTTAGAGAAGATATTGCAAAAGAGATAGAGGTTCTAAAGGAAGCACTGGACATATATATGGCAGAAATCAAAAGTTCAAAAAAACAATTAGTAGAATCTATGGAAATGAAAAGCACAACACAAGAGATGAAAGACACAATGGAAACATACAACAGCAGAGCTCAAGAGGCAGAAGAAAACACTCAGGAACTGGAGAACAAAACACCTGAAAACCTACACTCAAAGGAGCAGATGGAGAAAAGAAAGAAAAAATATGAACAACGTCTCCAGGAACTCAAGGATGAAACAAAATACAATAATGTACGTATCATTGGTGTCCCAGAAGGAGAAGAGAAGGGAAAGGGGGCAGAAGCAATAATAGAGGAAATAATTAATGAAAATTTCCCATCTCTTATGAAAGACATAAAATTACAGATCCAAGAAGCACAGCGTACTCCAAACAGAAGCAATCTGAATAGGCCTACGCCAAGACACTTAATAATCAGATTATCAAATGTCAAAGACAAAGAGAGAATCCTGAAAGCAGCAAGAGAAAAGCGATCCATTACATACAAAGGAAGCTTAATAAGACAATGTGCAGATCTCTCAGCAGAAACCACGGAGGCAAGAAGGAAGTGGTGTGATATATTTAAGATACTGAAAGAGAAAAACCGCCAACCAAGAATCCTATATCCAGCAAAGCTGTCCTTCAAATATAAGGGAGAGCTCAAAATATTTTCTGACAAACAGACAATGAGAGACTTTGTGAACAGGACACCCGCCCTATAGGAAATACTAAAGGGAGCACTGCAGAGTAATAGAAGACAGGAGTGTGTGGTTTGGAACACAATTTTGGGAGATGGTAGTACAACAATGTAAGTACACTGAACAAAGGTAACTATGAATACGGTTGAGAGAGGAAGGTGGGGAGCATGTGAGACACCACAAGAAAGGAGGAAAGATAAAGACTGGGACTATGTAACTTGGTGAAATCTAGAGTATTCAACAATTATGATAAAATGTACAAATATGTTCTTTTATGAGGGAGAACAAGCAAATGTCAACCTTGCAAGGTGTTAAAAATGGGGAGGCATTGGGGGAGGGATGCAATCAGTATAAACTAGAGACTGTAACTAATAGAATCATTGTGTTATGCTTCCTTTAATGTAACAAAGGTGATATACCAAGGTAAATGCAGATGGGGGGGGACGGGGGGCATGTTGGACGCTTGACATTGGTGGTGTTGTCTGATTCTTTACTCTACTTTGATTTGGGGTTGTTTTTCCTTTTGCTGCTTCCTAGCTGTCAATTTTTTTTCCTCTTCCTTTTGCCTCTCTACCTTCTTTGACTCTCCCTCTTGCCTTGTGGAAGAAATGTAGATGCCCTTATATAGATAGTGGTGAAGGTGGTGAACACATAAATGTATGACCATGCAGAGAACCATCGATTATTTACTTGGGATGGAATGTATGGTGAGTGAACAAAACCATATTAAAAAAAAAATGGGTTGATGACAAAACCTCGAGGGCAATATACTTAGTGAAATAAGCCAGACACATTAGGACAATTATTGCAGGGTCTCACTGATAGGAACTCTTTATAATATGTAAACTCATAGACATGAAATATAAGGTACCAAGATATAGGACGAGGCTTAAGAATGGGGAGTGGTTGCTTAGTATGAGCAGAATGTTCAATTAGGATGAACTTAAATGTTTGGAAATGAACAGGGGTGCTGGTAGCAAGATGTGAGAATAACTAACAGCACTGAATGGTGTGTGAATGAGGTGGAAAGGGGATCAGAGTCATATATGTCACCAGAAGGAAAGCTCGAGGTCAAAAGATGGGAATGTATAAAACTGAATCCTATGGTGGGCAATGTCCATGATCAACTGTACAAATACTAGAAATCGCTTCCACGAACCAGAACAAATGCATGCAATACAATTAGAAGTTAATAATAGGGGCATATAGGGAAGAAATATATACCTATTGCAAACTATATACTACAGTTAGTAGTATTTCAACATTTTTTCACAAAGAGTAACAAATGTACTATACCAACACTATGAGTCAACAATTGAGGGGGGTTGGTTAGGGATAGGGGAGGATTAGAGTTTCCTTTTCTTTTTTTCTTTTTTCATCTTTCACTTTATTTCTTGTCTGGAGTAATGAAAAGTTTCTAAAAATTGAACAAAAATTAACTGTGTTGATGGATGCACAATTGTATGAGGGTACCCAGGGGCAAGTGATTGTACACCTTGGATCTCTGGGTAATTGTATGGTATCTGAACAATCTCAATAAAAATGAAAAAAAAAATTCCATTAGATATCATGATGTTCAAAAAAGTCTAAACAAAGCTCTTCCTTTAACTAATATGCATTTAAGTTTTTAATCAGCACCAACTGCATGCATAAAATTATCAAAGAGCGTATTTGTGATAATTATAGATAAATATGACACTGGGGGAGTTATCATCAAGCTAACTCCTGGTTTAGAATCCATAAAAGCCCATTAAATTTAATTACAGAATTCACAATAGAGATGAGCACATTCCACCTCCCTTCACTCCCATCCCACATTCCCCACTCAAAATTTTACAAGTGACTTATGAAGGTTTATATCAGCCAGATAGTAAACCTGTGGACTAAATGAAAGTGCTTATTATATTACACCAATTTTATCAAATTACGTCAAAGTCAATTTCTAAATGCTGTAGTTCTTGCTGTTCTGGTTTGCTAAAGCAGCCAGAATACAAAATACCAGAATTGGCTTGGCTTTTATAAATGGGATTTATTTGGTGTTCTAGTTTCTAATGCTGTCAGTAGGCAAAATACCAGAAACTGATTGGCTTTTATAAAAGGGGGTTTATTTGGTTACACAGTTAAAGTCTTAAGGCCATAAAGTGTCCAAGGTAATGCATCAACAATCGGGTACCTTCACTGGAGGATGGCCAATAGCGTCCAGAAAACCTCTGTTAGCTGGGAAGGCATGTGGCTGGTGTCTGCTCTGGAGTTCTGGTTTCAAAGACTTTTTCCCAGGATGTTCCTCTCAAGGCAGCAGCTCCTCTTCAAAGCGTCAGCTTCCAATGGCCATCTTCAAAATGTGTCTCTCAGTTGCTCTGCGTCTGGTCCTGTGTGGCTCTTTTTAAAGTACTCCAGTGATCCAATCAAGACCCACCCTGAATGGGTGAGGCAACACCTCCACAGAAATAATCCAATGAAAGGTCTCGCCCGCAGTTGATTGAGTCACATCTCCATGGAAACAGTGAACCAACCTAATCAACACTAATACATCTGCCCACACAAGACTGTATCAAAGACAATGGCATTTGGGGGAACAGAATATATCCAAACGGGCACATGCGGTTACAAATTTACAGTCCTAACGCCATAGAAGTGTCCAAACTAAGGCATCAACAACAGGATACCTTCACTGAAGAATGGTTGATGGCATATGGAACACTTCTGTCAGTTGGGAAGGCACGTGGCTGGCATCTGCTGTTCCTCTCCTCCCGGGTTGCATTTCAAAATGGTGCTCTCCAAAATGTTCTGGGTTTCTCTTAGCTCCTGTCTTTCAGCTCCTGTACATCCTTGCTTCTTTCTCCTTGCTTCTGCCTCCGGGGCAAACTCACCCTTTCCATGTGCATGGGCTAATCCACTCTCCTGGCCCAAGATTTCTTGGCTCCAGACCTTAGCTTCCATGTTCTGTTTTTAAAGAAATCTTTCCTTCAGTCTGTCTCTTTTCTATCCCTTTTAGTCCAGACTGGCAGTGGTTCCATTTATACAGATCTCACAAAAAATCTGTTGGCTTGGCATGCAGTTTACAGGGGTCAATACCAGCAGACAACAGGAATTTCCACAAATCCTTTCTGGATAAGTCCATCTCCAATTCTGGCTTGTACAGAAATGGCTGGCTGGTTTCAGATTTTGCTAAATCCTCACATGGGGCTGTAGCCTCCGGGTTTCACTTTCTGGAACCCCAGAGTTTTCCAGACTTTCAATTTCTGGTTTCTGTGAACCAAAGAGTTCAGTTCTCAGCTCTTCTCTTTCCTCTCTCATTTTACTATAAGCTGCAAGGGAAAGCCAGGCAGCAATTTCCACATTTAGTTTCAAAATCTCTTCAGCTAAGTATCCCAGCTCGTTACTTTGAAATTCTGCCTTCCATCTGACACCAGGACTCAATTTTGCCAAATTCTCTGCCACTTTAAAACAAGGATTGCCTTTTTTCCAGTATGCAATGACATATCCTTCATTTCTGTTTAAGGCCTCATCAGAAGTATCTTTAGAGTCCATATTTCTACCAACAGTCTCTTCAAAGCAGTCTGGGCCTTTTCCATCAAGCTCCTCACAATTCTTCCAGAATCTTCCCCTTATCCATTTAAAAAGCCATTCCAACATGTTTGGTGTTTGCAAATTCAGCAGCACCCCACTTCTCTGGTACCAAAATCTGTTCCAGTTTGCTAAAGCTGCTGTTATGCCAAATCCCAGAAATGTACTGGCTTTTATAAAGGGGATTTACTAGGTTACACATTTACATTCCTAAGGCCATAAAAGCGTCCAAACTAAGGCATCAATAAGAGGATCCCTTCACTGAAGAACGGCCGATGGTGTCTGGAACACCTCTTTCAGCTAGGAAGGCATGCGGCTGGTGTCTCCTGTTCCTTTGCTCCTGGGTTGCATTTCAAAATGGCTTTCTCCAAAATGTCTCTGGGTTTCTCTTAGCTCTGCTCTCTCAGCTCCTGTGCATCCTTGCTTCTTTTTCCCAGGACATTTCTCTCTAAACATCTGGGGGTCCTCTCAGCTGCTCCAGGGCAAACTCTGGGCTTCATCTCTTAGGTTAGCATCTCCAAACGTCCTTCTGTCTGCATCTCCAAGCATCTTAGGCATCAGCTAGCATATGGGTCAGCTCTTGAGTTCTCTTAAGTAATCCAGTGAACCAATCGAGACCCACCCTGAATGGGCAGGGTCCACCACCCTTCCATGGAAATAATTCAATCAGAGCTTCCACCCTAATCAACAGACTAATCAGTCTGCCCCCGAAGACTGAATTAAAGAATATGGTTTTTCTGGGGGATATAATATATCTAATCTGGCACACTTGGATACAAAGTGTATAGACAAAGATGAAGCCCAGTTGTAGCTGCTATGATGTAAGCACAAGAGGATGCCAAATTGTAGGAAGTAATAAGATGATAACAGTGTCAAAGGCTGAATTAAAAATAAAATAAAATGGTTTGGTACAATGTCCTTGAATCTACCAGGCTACTTCATTTACATTTTTAAAATATTTATAACCTCAGTGGAAATGAGTGTATATCTTGATAAAAGTGTCTCTATTTTTGAACATTGCAGATTTCTTCAGCCTGACTACATTTAAAGTTTCTTTTTCTTACAAAAAGAAACCTCTGACCACAAAGATATTTTTATACAGCTGGACTTCAGAATATATGATGAACACATAAGAAAGCAACAGAAATAGTTTCTGAAAGAAATGAATTAGCATTGGTTTGGATGATAAACGAAGAATATAAATCTGTATCATTTACAGAAAGAATTAGCCAGAGTAGCAAGAGAACAGACCTATGAATCGCACCTGAAAAATAAAAAACTCTTCTATGTCTATGGAGAAAGCCATTGACAGAGACATTATAAATGAAACCTAATGAACACTTGATGGAATAAATTCATAACAATAAATTGGAAATGAGATGTAAAAGTTGGTCCTGAAGAGACTCTTAGAGTTGAGAAGTATAAGGAGACTATTTTTGAATTATTTTATTAACAATTTGATGAATGGATGAGAACAGAGCTCAACAGGCTGCATGTAGTTATTTTTGTCTTAAGAAGTTATATGAGGAAGTAGTGTAAAACCAATCAGATTTAGTAAAGTTTGCCAAGAAACAATTGTCCAAAATGTGGTCAGTTGAAATCAATTTTAGTTTTTCAGAATAATTCTCAGCTATAAAAATGTGGAAGAATGTGGTCAGGACAAGGGCCCAAAGTGAGATGTAAGTAGCTCAGAGAAGTATAAATCCATGGGCTAAAGCACGTGCACCTTACACACACATGGTTCAGAATCTCAGCATTTGCTGCTTGTTAGCTGTGTGGTCTTGGGCCTGTTGCTTAACCTGAGCTCCAGTTCCTTCTTTTAGAAAGTGGTTGCAGTGAAGCCCACCCTGTAGTGTGGTCGTAAAGATGAGTGATGGCACTGCCTGGCCCAGAGGAGAACTCAGGCCAGGCTAGCTCACCATCCATCCTTCCAGCAGATGGAACTAGGGCCAACAGAGTGTCTAAGCTCACACAGCTCGGGTCCTGTCAGCCCCAGCTGCTGATTCCTAAGGGCTATCTCCTTTGTGTACACAATCTGACCCATAGTGGCTTTCTGCCAAAAGTAAAAGGAAGTAGTTAATATGTAATACGATAACAAGGAGAGCTAAGAATCCTAGAAAATGTATAATAAACTACAAGTAAAGAATTAAAGAATATGGTTTTTCTGGGGGAAAAAATATATCCAATCTGGCACACTTGGATACAAAGTGTTTCAAGAATTATGAAAAAAATTTCCAATCAATCTCAAATTCCTGATAGTTTTATATAAAATATTAAAAGAAATAATCACATTGCCTTGTCTTAACTAGGTATTTTTTGTAATTCCTAAGACCTCACAAGAAAGTCTGTTTCTCATCTGATATGATAATTTGCAGTAGAACAGTTTAAAACCTTTTCTTAAAAGTAAATTTATCCAAATGTAATTACATGGAACCTAGAATAGAGAATGAGTTCTTGTTCTTCTGTACAGGTTAATGTAATACCCCAATACATCCCAGAGTATTTGGGGCAGAAAATAAAAAAAAAAAAAATTGCAATGTTCACTTGAGGGACTGGGGAAAAATGGGGAAATATTAAACTTCTCCACCTGGGGAATTCCTGATATTCTTGCAAGCATTAGGAACTCCCAATGTAACAAGTCAAGCCCTTCATCTCGGGGCTTGACCTTATGAATCTTATTCCTGCAAAGGAGATGCTAAACCTGCTTATAACTATGCCTAAGAGTCACCCTCAGAGAACCTCTTTTGTTGCTCAGATGTGGCCTGTCTCTCTAAGCCAACTCTGCAAATTAACTCACTACCCTCCCCTCTGTGGGACATGACTCCCAGGGGTGTAAGTCTCCCTCGCAACGTGGGACATGACTCCTGGGGATGGGCCTGGCCTTGGCATCATGGAATTGAGAAAGCTTCCTTGGACCAAAAAGGGGAAGAGAATTGAAACAAAGCAAAGTTTCAGTGGCTAAGAGATTGCAAATAGAGTTGAGAGGTCATTCTGGAGGTTATTCTTATGCATTATATAGATAATATATCTATATATATTATCCTAGATATATAGGATATATAATATATAATATATAATATAGATTCTAGTGTATTAGAATAGGTAGAAGGAAACACCTGTGTCTGTTGAACTGTAATCCAGTAGACTTGATTCTTGATGATGATTGTATAACTATATACCTTTTATCATGGGACCATATGATTGGGAAAACCTGTAACTGACACTCCCTTTATCCAGTGTATGGAAAGATGAGTATTAAAATAAAGACAAAAATACATACAAATAATAGGCGGGATAAGGGGTATGGGATGTTTTGGGTGTTCTTCCTTATTTTTGTTTTTTTAATTTGTAGTAATGAAAATATTCTAAAATTGATTGTGGCAATGAATGCACAACTATATGATGATACTGCAAGCCGCTGATTGCATACTTTGGGTGGATTATATGGTGTGTGAATATATCTCAATAAAATTACATTAAAAAAGTAAGCTTATCAAAAAATAAAGCCCAGAGTGACATATACATAGCTTCATGCCTTTAGAACAGTACAACATACTAAATAAATAGGAAAATCAGGTATTTTATACATGTGAAATCATATATAACAAATCATTTCATTATTAATTATGATTTACCATTTCTTGCTGGTAGAAACTTCATAGTTGCTTTCACAGGATTTACAGGAGATGTTTGCCAAATGGCTTTGCTTTGTTTTAGATAAGGTGACCAATCTGAGGTTCACCCCCACAGAGTCTTACCTTTAAGAATTTCAGCACCTGATATACTGACTCAGAGCTGCTGACTCTCACTACAGATGCAGAGCTTTAGACGCAGGAAGGGGCTGTTTTGGATAACCTTTACACAGCCAAGCTTATCACTGGTGCTTATGTCCCAAATGACTTAATAGCCTTTCTTATTAGCCTCTTTACTCATCTATCAGCCCCTTTCCTCTGCTGAAATGTGACTAGAATGCATAATGTGACCAGAATGCATTCTTAAGATCTGGATGATCACGGCCTTGTTTGTCCTCATTTAGGAGCTGCTACATCTCTATAATCTATGTGCAATTTTTAATTCCCTTTTTTCTTTCAATTCTACTAAATAGAGTAACTCATATTTCACATAATGGCGATTAATTCTTTTGGTTGTCAAAAAAATGTATCCAAAATTGAATGGCATAGACTAAAATATCACATAAGAGGATCTTGCCTTGGGAGGAATTCCTGTACATCCTTAAATAAAGTGATGTGAGATTGTTGAAACAAAATATGTAATTTAGTGAGCTCTCTATTATTGATCAAAAACTATTGAGATTAATTGATATAATTTTCAAATAAAGAGTAGATCATTGAAATGTCATTAAAACATTTCAAAAAATCAGAATGGAAAATCAGAATGGAATGATAACAATATAAAATATTATTAAGTATTTTAAAACTTGACACCAATGAACTAAAACACTTTGCTTAATTTTTCAAATCTCAAATATGTTATTAAAACATGTTCTTAAAATTTATTTGATATCAATCATTCCTTTTAAAGATACATATTTTTTATTCCTGGAGAAATTCAAGAAATTTCACAAATCCTTGTTCAGGTTCACCTTCAGCTGATTGCTAAACTCCAACAACTCTAAGTAATCTTTCTTTATCCTTTGACCATTGTCTAATCTGTTTTCTGTTTGGGGGGGTTTGTTTTTTTTTTTGTTTGTTTTGTTTTGTTTTGGTATGTTGAAAACTGATCTGCAAGGTAGGTGCTTTACAAAGCCAGGGCACATACCTAGGCAACGGAAGTCATCAACTGTGAGCTAGGCTAT
This sequence comes from Choloepus didactylus, assembly GCF_015220235.1. Lineage (NCBI taxonomy): Eukaryota > Metazoa > Chordata > Mammalia > Pilosa > Megalonychidae > Choloepus > Choloepus didactylus. The sequence continues at coordinate 9,054,899 of NC_051311.1, read as the reverse complement.
ATTAACCTCTCCTCAGTCTTCTTATCCAGGAAAAAAAATGTGAGAACAGGAACAGAACTGCTCAGAACTCTTAAGCTTGCCTGTTATTTCTAGCATGTTGGGAAATATATGGAACAACTAGAGCAAGTGCAAAAACAAAGAAAAATTTTATACTTTGTCTGATATTTGGAGATAGTCTAAACATTCTAGGGCTTGTTTAAGGCCCTTGTTTTATTCTCCACGTCACACTAGAAAAGTTTCATTTCTGAAAAGGCATTTACAAATGTACTTAGAAATATGAGGAGCACTTAAGTGAGAAATCCAATATGATTTAATGAGGTGTAAGAGACCTCCCTACCATTTGCAAGGAGAGCAAACAGTTCAAAAATTTAAAAATAGCAATATTGTACCTGGTAGGCAAGCAACAAAGGTAAATTAATTATAAAGGATTATGGAAAAACAAGGAATTCAAAACTCAATCTCTAAAAAGGTATAAATATTTTTAGATTACCTGGAATAAACTGGATTCTGATTTGCCCCAAACTTGGGAGCATAAAGAACTGTCAAAAAGGTGTTATGGAATTCAATCTATATTGAGTGCATGATTCTTAAAATTGTTTGTCAAAAGACAAAATGAAAAAAAAGAAAGAGGATATCTTAATTAGCTAGCATCCTGTTTACATTATGAATGTCAATTCTAGCTATTTGTTTCACTGAATTCTACTGTTTCAGTCTTTATGCTTATTAGCAAATCACACCATGTTTGAAATTAAATAATTACCTTGACATTTTAGACTTTTATATCTTATATCATGAACATGGTTCAGGAAAGATTTTCAAATAATCAACTCATAAGTTTTAATTAGATAATAAATGCTAACCCTTCCATACAGAATTCAAAAAGGTCACACTAATGATGGATGTTTTAATTAGTCTCCTTTCTTCTCACTGTAGGCTCCTACTTGTTACTCCCTGCTCTGCTCTAAAATATATTATATGAATGCATCACGATCAGACAATCAACTAAAAAAGATGCAAGAGAAATATGTACAATTAATTACACACAAAAATTTGACAGTAGAGAACTACCTAAAAGTTAAAATAATGTTACAAAACCAAAAATTAGATAAAAGTTTTCCAAGCGAGTTTAAAAAGCAATAGTGTTTAACTTCATCAAAACTTCAACTACTACTAAAGCAGCTTTGTGGAATTAATAAGCTTTTTTGAGGATTTTTCAACTAATGATTCTAAATTAATATCTTCAGTCAAACCTCTCTTTGAAGCTCTAGTCCCATATTTTCACTTGTTTATAAGATTCTTCCACCTGAATGGCCTACAGGCATACCAAACTCAAGATGGCAAAAGCTAAATTTTTCAGAGCTGTGTTTCTATTCACATTTCCCATCCTAGTTAAGGGTAATCAATCATTTATCTAGTTTGTAGTCAAATTATTAAAAAAAAGACGCTGAAATAAACATCTACAGCCTAGAAATGGAATAGGCTTTATGAAATATTCATGGTTTTATTACTTTCAGTATTTTTCAGAATCTAAAAGTTTTGTTGGCTGACTCCTACACTAAATAAACGGATGAGTGCATGACTAAATAAATAGACTGAAAATCAAGATGTTGATTCATTTTCAAGTGGACAGGAAACCTTTCATTTTTAATCCATGGGCTCCACTATGATTGAGGGAACAAGAGATTAAACAGTCCTAAGAAGAAGGGAAGGAGAGGAGAAGGCAAATAGGAAGAAAGCAGAAGGAACTGCCTGTTTATGCTTGGTTTAGCCTACTACTCATTCTTGGTTTCACAGGAATAGAAATGGGAGAGCAGACTGGGGAGGTGAAGGAAGAGCGGGACCTAAGCAGGAATGACATCACAGCCCTCCCACCTTCCTCACACATGCCTTCCTGGGTATTTATCTCATCCCTCCCACCTCGGATACCCCAACTTTCCTGCCGTCCCATCCAGGCCTGTCCTCTTCAAGCAAGGCAACATTTCAAACTGATTCCCTTATCCCTCTTAATCTCCAACTTCCTTTTTCTTCCATGCCTTAATCTTAGTTATCAGTTAGAAGGAAAAGAGATATAATAAATGCCAATTAGAATGTTAGTGATTGATAATAATTTAATAACTTCTAGAAGGAAGACAGAATAGATAGCAGCACTTAAAATCTAAAGAATAAGATATTTAACTCTGAAAGTCAGAGAGACCTTCTGGTACCCCCATATATCACTGTCTATGACGGTCTCTACACGGAAGCAAACCAAGATATTTACATTCCAGCAGATGACTGCATGCGGAGATTGCTTTCTGGAATGAAAGGGACCCCACCTTCTGTTGGAGATGATTTTTTAAAAAGGAGCAATTCGTATTTTTTAAGTCTTTATTTCCAGGTATGCATTTAAATTCCATCCAGAATAAATCCATCAAATCACAACTATCATATATCTGTGTCTCAGTAAGCCCTCTAAGCCTTTGCTGAGAGCAGGCTAAATGAATAGATTTGCTTCCCTTTGTTTATTTCTTTCTTTGAAGCAGCAGTTTGTATAATAAGGTGCCTTTGACCTCCAGCTTTCCTGACATGATCAGTTTCACAAGCTGTGTAGGTATCACTTCAGGGTCCCCAGTAACAGTTCTCTTTCACCCCCAAGAATATACTCCAGTTGCTGGAGATTTCAGTTTGTTTCTTTTTTGGCTACACTTTTAAGACTATGAAAGATATTTAAGAGCATAAATGTGAGGAATAAAAAAAGCAAACTTGAGGGGAAGGAGGTAAATCTAGAAACTGTACTGGATAAAACAGGAACTTAAAAGTAGATCTGGCACTGCTATTTAGCCCATTCAATGGGATTTTTTCCAATCAAATATAATTCCTAAATTTAAAAAAATGTTGATAATAAAAATGGCAATAAAGCAAAAATGATGATAACAATGATGATAGCCATGATTATGCACCAGCCATTATTCTAAGCACATTATGTTCCTTATCCCTAACAAAAACATTTAAAAATGTAAATATTTCTAAAAATTTCAAATTAAAAAATAGTAGGTACTCCTTCTTATCCCCACTTTATAAGTGAGGATTCTGAGGTTGAGAAAGGTTTAAATCTTGCCCAAGGGAATTGGTAGAAGGACATCACATAGCAGCATTACTCAATTTCGTCCCTATCACTTTCAAAATCCATTTAAAGCAGCATCTGTATAGCAGCTTCTGAAGCAGACTTTACTAACTTCTCACTAAAATAGAACGACACATGTGAAATAGAAAACCACAACACTGTTGTGAACAGGGAATCCAAAGCAAAAACACAAGAGAAATAAAAACATGAAAAAAAATGCTTGTTCTCACAAGTAATCTGGAAATGTAAATTAAAATAATTTTATTTCATTTTTAACCCATTAGATTGAAAATGTTAAAAAGACTGATATCAATCACTGGTAAGAATGCTAGGAAATGGGCACCTCCATACTGGTATAAATGCAAACTGATGAGGCCTTTGGGTAGGCACTTTTGAAGTGTTTATCAAAATTTGAAGTGTCTACTCTTGAGTGTTCCAACAATTCTTCCTCTAAAGGGTCTATCCTAAAGGACCATTTGCATGCTATGCATGATAATGTTTACTAAAACACTACTGCCACATTATCTGGTGAAAAACTTGAAACAATTGGATTATCCATCACTAGTAGAGAAGGTAAACTGTGGTTCATCCACATGATGGCACAGTATGCAGCTCTTTAAAAATGAGAAAGACATGCATGTCTGCAGCCAACAACAGAAGATGTTTTCTGGAAGAAGTGGAAGTGAGAGAGAACAGGGGGCTTTCACTGATTGCTTGTTTTCCTCTGTGTTAATTTTGCACAACAATGTATTCAGGTCTTATTTGAGCAATAGTCAACCAAAACATCCTAAATGCCAACAGAGGAAGGGAAGCAGGAAGAAAGAGTGGAGGGACAGAGACAGACAGATACTCTCAGATTAGGCAAAAAAAAAACACATCAAAATACAATTAAACTCGAGTTTACTTACTAGAGACTTATCTGTGAAGTTCAGGAAGTCCTCAAAAAGTAAAGAAGTCATCAAGAAATTATCTCCAGGGCTTGGAAGGCAGTAAGCACTCAATAATTATTTACAGGAGAAGGAAGGAAGAAGAGTAAAGCAAAAAGGAAGGGAAGATCAGAAAAACAGTCCAGAGAAAAAGGAAACTAACCAAGATTTATCTACCATGAACAGCAACAAAAGAAAAAAAAATGACACCAATATGTATCAAAGTGAAACTGAAGATGAAAAGCATGAGAAAGGAAACCTGCATCACCCAAAGCTCTCATTTTCTCTGAAGCTGTAACAGTAGGAAACCTCAGCATGGGGCGCGGGCGCTGCCCAGCCTGCACCCCCAGCCTGGCCTGGCACCAAGCTCCCTCGCACACTGGCCTTTGGCCGACCACCATGGTTTTCAGCCCCACAGAGGCCGCTGCTCCCCAACACAGGGCTTTAAAGCACATCCTATTTTCCTCCCCCACCCTCACCTGGCTAACTTCAACGTATCCCTCAGGTCCCAGGGTTGCTGGATTTCACCCAAGAAATATGTTGGGAGCCAGGCAAGGTGGCAGACCTGGGGTTTCAGGGAAGAATTTTCTGATCTCCCAAACTGGGTGAGGTTTCCCATGAGAAGGCAACCACACCTGAAAATAAATGCTGAAGGCCACATTCCTAAGATCACTTCCTTAACAGAAAGGACACCTACCATAAACAGACTGCCAAGCCTTACTTAGTCGCCAGGCCTCTCCTCAAAGGGAAGAAGGAGACAAGGACACCTGCTGTCAACACTGAGATTTTACACTGTTCTGGAACTTCCATTAAGACAATGAGATAAGAACAGAAATAACCACTATGAAGACTGGAAACGAGACAGCACTCTCATTACCTGACAGGAAGTTGTCATGAGGAAACCATCTTAACCACATACAAGTTTTAGTACTAAGAATGCTTTATTCATACTGGGAGAGAATTAGAAACAATCCCCAAAGTTAGGCAAACGGCAAAACAAATTATAACATATTCTTACGGTACAATAATACGAGGTCATAAAATTCAAGGTTTTGAGGTACATTTAAGGGCAAAAAAGTATATGATCATAATTTTATATATAAATCAGTAAACATTTTTTAAACACCAAATTGTGGATGTACAGGTGATTTTTACATTATTACTTAAAATTTTGCTTTTACAGTACAGAAGAGCTTAAAAATCTAACCTCACAAAAGGATTTGACAGACGAAAGCCACAAAGAAATACCCTTTAGAATTGTTAAAATTAAAGAGACTGACAATACCAAATGCTGGAGAGGATTTAGAGCAACTAGAATTTCCATACATAGCTAATGGGAATATAAAATGCGAATTTAAAATGGTACTACCACTTTGGGAAATGATTTGGCATCTTCTTATAAGGTAAACATACACCTGCCTTGTGACCAAGCACTTCTACTCCTAGGTATTTACCCAAAAGAAATAAAAACATCTGATCACAAAAATACTTGTACAGAATAACAGCTTTATTTATAACAGCCAAAAATAGAAACTCACATATCCACCCAACAGGCAAATGGATAAACAAATTATGTAACTGTCAAAAGACAAATCAGAGTTGAATTTCCAGATTATTTTATTTGGGACACCAAAGTTTTGCTGCAGCAGGAAGCCGGATCACTTGCAAAAACCCAAGTAGCTTCAGGTTTCCAGTGATGGCAAGTGATTTTTATAGACCTAAAAAGGAAGTTAGCTTGACTCCTATTGATTGGACAAGGTTTGTCTTACAGGGGATGGTTAACGGCAGGTGGGCTTTATTTTGTACTGGGTCAAATAAAATGAACTAAGGGCTTGATTGGTTATCTGGGTTGGCTGTCTTGGTGGGGATTTCAAATTTCAAGGAAACTCAATTGGGAGTTCAAAGAGGGAGCCGAGTGTGGTTTTTTGTTTTGTTTTGTTTGTTTTGGCTCTGAGGGGTCCCCAGGGCTTTCCCTATATAATTTTATTATACTATTCATACAATGAAATACCTTTCAGCAATAGGAGTACTGATATGACATAGATATATTTCAAAACTACACAGCAAGAAAGCCAGACACAAAAGAGAACATACTGTATGATTCCATTGATATGAAATTCTAGAACAGGCAAAACAAATCCTTGATGACAGAAATCTGAACAATGTCGTCTCTGGTTAGGGGTGGGAGGTATGGGATTTTCTGAGAGTGATGGAAACGTCCTCCATCTTGATGGAGGGATGGGTTATCTGGGAATATTCATCTGTCAAACTCAGTGCACTGTACGCTTAAGATCAATACACTTCACTCTATGTAAATTTACCTCCATAAAAAAATAGACAAGAAGAAAGGACTTGAAACTTACACTAAAGTGGCTAAAGATAAAAATCAATAGACATTTTATTACTTCTAAAATCTCATGAAGTTGGTGCCACCAATTTTCAAAACTTACCATGAAAGGGGGTAAACTAACCAAAAAATATCTAAATTACATAATTTTATGGTATTTCTAAGACCTGTGCCCTCAATTTTTATATTCTATTAGCCCATATTCAAGCCAATCATATTTCTATACTTCCCATTCACTTACGCCTATCTGATAATTTTGCAAAGACGGAAGCAAGCCCTACAAGAAAGAGACCAAGAAAAAGGCACAAAGAAGCTCTCAGTTCTCTACCCACAGTTCAAGGAAGAGCAGGAACAGCACGGAGGAGGGCGAGTCAACGCGCAGGCTCCTCAGGATTTATAACCCGCGTGTGTGTACTCTCTGCTGCTCACTGGGAAACTTTATTAAACTAGTATTAATGTTATTTTATTTTAAAAGCTATCAAAATTCAATTTAAACATGACTCTTCAAGAATACACTATGTAGAGTGAAATGTACCATAACTATATAAAACATATATGCATGCCCACTTCGCAATGCATGTAGAAAATTATTTTAAAAATAGTGTCTAGAAATCTATTATTAAATTCCGATTACGTCCTTCTTCGGTGTAAACAATTTTGCCATTTGGTGAGCCCTCAAAATAACTTCTGATATGAGTGAGTTTTTGCCAATATATTTCAATTATCTAAGTTTGAAATGACATTATTTTACGATCATTTAGCTTGTAAGTCACTCTTTTTACGGCCTCAGATAATAATACCTTTTATCCAAAAGGGCACCATAAAAACAAATAAGAGCAACAAAAGCTACATTTGCTATTATTAAAACAAAAGATTTTGTCTTCCCTATCTTATTTCCCAATTTAAAATATCACTACAAATACTAAAAGGTTACGGATTTGTCTTATGACCGATGTAGGAAAAAATGCTGTATCCATTTGCTGTTGAACATTCAGACCAATTCATTTCAGATTAATTTCATATTACCTAGTTGTTCGCAACTGTTTTTCACCAGACACATTTTTATAATAACCCAGTACTATAACATATATATGTATATGTAACATATATACAAGTGGGCTAGAACTTGATTTGAGCATGCCAATGATGAAATAATTCAATAAATGTTTCTGGTTGATTTAATTAAAATGACCATAATCACACATCCAATCAATAACATGACTGGATAAAATATAAATTTATGGGATATTTATATTTTATAATATAACATAATTTTCTGCCAGATAAAATATAAGACTTCTATAATATGGAAAGTCATGGACCAAGTATGCTCCCAAGAGAATGGAATAAAGATAGTCATTAAAACAGAAGGAATCCATTAATGCCAAATCAATTAAAAAACTTCCTCAACTATATTCAAACTCCTATTTTTCAATCACTGCTTTTGGAAGGCAAGGACTTGCTTACCATATGCCTTTGGTCTGAAAGCACATTTTGTGAAGGCTGTTCTCAAAAGATTTGCAAAATTTACGAAGGCTTTGTGACTTCCTGACTCAGAAAGCTGTAAATAGAGCTGATACTTATTTTAAGGCATTTCAACTCTAGTTCTCCAGATACCAGCGGAAGAAGTCAGTGCAAATGGACATGGAAGTAATTCAATTACTTTCTCTTCCTGAATCTTTAAAGACCAATCCTTCAGGTGACTGAATTTTGGATAAAGACTTAGAACAAGGTTCTTCTTATCTAAATCTTTCCTGAGCAAAACACAGCAGGATTCAGTGTCTCTCCACACCCTTTTCCTGAGCCACTTCCATCCTCCCCAAGGTATTAGTCACACCTCATCATGGTAACTCAGATCTGTCTCTAATTCTGATCTTTCTGAGCACCAGTCCTGACTTCTCCAACTAGGGGTTCAAGAGTGTTAGCCTCAGCACAGCCAAAAACCAAATTCATCTTTGTCCATTCTAACCTGCTGCTCCTAAAGCTCCTCTCTCAGCTAACGCATTTACAGTTCATGCTGAAAATCAAATTGGAAACCTGAGCATCATCCTGGACTCTTCTCCCTCATCACCACTACCAATATCTTGTCATTTCCACTTCCTGATTGTCTTTGGGAATCCTTCCCTCTCTTCCACCCCTAGTGTCACTGCCTTGCATCATGTTGCTTATTATTTGTCGTTGAAACTATTCTAATGGATCTCTAAAGGGTCGCTATATTTCCAGTCCTGAACATTCTAGACCACCTGCTACATCCAGCCAGAGAGAGTTCTGTAAAATACAAACATGACCATGTCACTTACCTTCTTCAATCCTTGAGACAGTTCATGCCACATAAATCTACCACCCTTAGCTCAGCATTTAAAGCTCTTCATGTCTAGCCCAACCAATTTTTCCAGCTTCATCCCAAACCCCTCTATCTACCACACACTGTATATCTTTCAGCCAAGGAAGTTCTTTTAATATATTGTGCTGTTTTTCATCCCCAGACCGTTTCAGATGTTGTTCCCTTATGTAGGAAATGCCACTCATCTTTCAGAGCAGTTCAGAGATCACATTTTCTGTGAAGACTTTCCTAATGTTTCTATTTAGAATTTACTGTTACTTCCTCTGCATACCCATTCCTCTCTATTTGCTCACTGATCAGGTCCATTATTAATGTCTTTATGTGTACCTTCTCAGCAGCCACTTGGAGCTGCTGGGGGGACACCCCAAAGAAGGCATGGAGCATATTCCTGTTACATCTCAGAAAGGCTTTGCATTCCATCTCCATTTGAAGCCTCAACATTGGTTAGTTGTAGGTATAGTTTTCCCCAAATAGTTAATCAGACAAAGTTGCCACATAACTACATAAAGAATGTATACAGATTTTAGGGTGCCTGTTGAGATGCAGTGAAGTTAAGTCCCCTCTAAAGAAGCTTAATGATCTGGTCTCAGTAGTGGACTGGAAGCATATATCCTATGACAGACATTCTCTCATAATCTACCTTGGGATTGTGCTGCTTTAGAATTAAATATTATAGATGCAGCTCTCAAATTTTATTCTGGACAGGAAAGACAGAATGAACTTTGGAGACTTGAAACAAGTAGTAGCATTATTCCCCACTGTTTTGTTTTTTTATTTTTATGCTACTCTTACATTCAATACACAAACACATATACCAAAATGGTTCCTGCTCCCATGCAGTTTTCAGTGTTTGGGAAAAGATGCATGTTACAGATTGAGGCAGTTGCTCTCAAGCTGTTGTTCTCAACAAGGGCAGTTTTGCCTCCTAAGGAACATGTGACAATGTCTGAAGCCATTTTTAACTGTAATGACTTAGCAGGGAAGTGCTACTGGCATCTAGTGTGTAGAGGCCAGGGATGCTACTTACAATGCACAGGAGAGCACCCCACAGCAAAGAATTACCCAGTCCAAAATGTGAATCATGCAGAGGTCGAGAGGCCCTGCTCTAAAGGAAAAGTACCCAGAACTATGATAGAACATAGAAAGGAAATAGATCAGGACCAAGAGACTGGGAGAGACTTTACTGTGAATGATGGATGAGTTGAGATCTGGAAATTCTAAAGGAGGAAAAGGCACTGACGGAGAGAGGAGAGTGATATGTTCTGGATGGAGGGACCAGCAAGTGTTAGATCCCCGTGGTGCATGTCTCAGCAAGGGAAAGGGGCATGGCTGGTGCAGAGAGGAAGAGGGGAGACATCAGGTTTGAAGCAGTAAAGATAGCAAATGCCATGTAAGTCTAGTTTAGGATTTTGGCCTCTATCCTATAGCAGTGAAGAAAAAGCACAGGAGTTTTGAGGGAAGTGACTGGTTTTAAAATGATGGAAACTGAATTTAGAAAACATCTCTGGCTGCAGGGCAGAAAAGATTCAAGAAGATCTTGAATGAATGTAGGAAATACTACAACAATTCAGGGGAGAGATGATGGCATCTTGAACTAGGATGGTGGCAGCAGACAGAGAAGGGCATCAATCTGAGGGTGTGAATTTGTCAAGGATTTGGTATAGAGAATAAGGTAAAGAAAAGTGGGGAAGATGAATTTGCAGTTCTAACTTTCTCGCTGATGGTTGGTGGCATTTCCTGATATAAGAGATAGTATAAAAGGATTAGGTTTGGCAGAGAAGAATCAAGAATTTGGTTTTAAACCGAATGAAGATGATGTACTGACATATAAGCAGAGATATCCATTTGGCAGTGGGGCCTCTGGTTCTGGAGAGCAGAAGAAATGTCTGAGATGACCTAGGGTTCAATTTGGCTCCAGCTGCCTCCATTATTTATGTTACTCTCATCTGCTGTCTGTTTTTGTTACATCTGCCTGGTATGGTCATGTCTTTCAGCTTATTTCCCATATTTATCTCACTATGAGCCACCAGTGTTTCCCTTCTGCATTGATGGTTCATTTGCTGCTGTTCCTAACTGTCATCTGTATTCAGGCAAGCATTTCACTGTGTGCTTATTTGTGTCAAAGAGGGAAAAAAAAACAACCTAAAACTCCTCTCTGGTTGTTTCGGTTTGCTAAAGCTGCTGTTATGCAAAATACCAGAAATGGATTGACTTTTATAAAGAGGATTTATTGGGTTACAAATTTACAATTCTAATGCCATAGAAGTGTACAACTAGGGCATCAACAAGAAGATACCTTCATGGAAGGAAGGCCGATGGCATCCGGAACACCTCTATCAGCTGGGAAGGCACGTGGCTGGCATCTGCTGGTACTTTGCTCCCAGGTTCTGGTCTTAAAATTGCTTCTCCAAAATGTCTCTGGGCTTCTCTCTTAGCTTCTCTCTCTCAGCCTCTGTGCATTCTTGCTTGTTTTCCCAGGGCATTTCTCTCTAAGCGTCTGGGGGTCCTCTCTTAGCCTCTCCAGGGCAAACTCTGGGCTTCATTCTTAGCTTAGCATCCCCAAACATCCTTCTGTCTGCATCTCCCAGAGTCTCCAAGCATCTGGGTCTGTGTCAGCTATTAGCTTCTCTCCAAAATATCTCTCTCAGTTTCTCTGAGCTTTTCCTCTCTGTGAGCTCTCTTAAAGGACTCCAGTGAACTAATCACTGCATGGGTGAAATCACACCTCCATGGAAATGATCCAATTAAAGGGTCTCACCAACAGTTGGGTGAGTCACATCCCCATGGGAACAGTCAATCAAAAGGTTCCACCAACAAGATTGGATTAAAAGTTCTTGGTTCTTCTGGGGTCCATAACAGCTTCAAACCGGCACACTGGTTTTTGCAGCTTTGATTATCTTTTAGTCACTTCATGTAGCTAACACTCAAAGAGCAGTTTAATCAAAGGTTTCCTTCCATCTTTGATTTCCTTTAGAATCGTGTTTCATGTTGGTACCCTCTCTAAATTCATAGACATTTTGCAATAAATGTCCTGTTTGTTATTTCACGGTCTGTGTATTTAATTTCACTGTGTGAATCCTGAACAGTTCAAACAGCCCTCTCTCTTCCCATTCATACTCCACTGTGTCTGAAATTCACTGCCCTAAGGGAACACACATCCTCATGGCTATATCTCTCCTTGGCCTAGAAAAGTAAAAAAGATAAATTCACTATGATTTTCAAAAAGTTTAGTGTCTATGTGATTGTGATAAGTGCAAGGCTAGTAAAGAAAAGTCCCATACCTGCTTCCCCAATTAAGTACTATTCTCAGGTTAACCTCTAGCCATTGAAAAAGAGATAAAAGATAATTTTCAAGGCTATAAATTAATGATTCTCAACTTTGGAGGTATGTCAGCCTACGAAGATTTGAAAATTTATATTTGCATGGATCCCATTCCAAGAAAATTCTTATCCATAAGATCTGAGAAGGAGTCTGCTCATCTAAATTTTAAAAGACTGCGCAGGGATTCTGAAACTGATTGGCTAATGGATTTAAGTGACACCCACCTAACCCAAGCACATGCAACTTTACTGGAAGTAACAGTCACCAACCATCAGTGAGTGTCTAATAATAGTGTTACATAGGCCAGTCAGGGCCGAGCAGTCAGGAGGGTGAGAAACATGGAATGACTCCCTAAGCAGAAAGGGCAAACTCCAAACAAGAGAAGGGCCAGAAGAAGGAAAGCGGGCTGCCTTGGCATTGCCAGCTTGGCTCTTCTAAACGCTAAAGGAAGCAGGCTGAATCACCTCTACATAGAGGCACATGGCCAGGGCAGGGTGGGCAAACCATGCAGCCTCTGTTTGCTCAGTCAAGGGGGTAGAGTTGAGTAGGAAGAGAAAATTTTAGGGATAAAAGAGTCCTGAAGCTCAAGGAGAGAAGGCAAATAAACAGCAAATATGGATGATAATAGGGCACATAATAATATGTATTACATTTCTACTGCCGTAGGTCAGTAAGGGCTATCACCTTTTTTATTTGCTTTAAGCTTCTCTGCTCTTCACCTTGCCTCCCTATTCTCCCTATTTTTCATAACGAAAATGATGCCAAATGTTATAGAAATGAGACTATGACTCTTATCTATAATTTATTTTAAATTCAGTCCTAGAGCAAAAAATTTACTACATTACTGAAATATCAAAAATCATCCTATCTGAATATTATATTCCAAAATAAAAAATAGCAGATACCCCAAAAGAGCCCTCAGCAGTATTACAGAACAGTTTTATGTGTTATATTTAAGTTTAGTAATATTTTATCGAGAAAGTACAAACTGGTTAAGTCAAGAGAATGGGTAAACAAGCTTTAAAGACATTTTAATTACTCAAAAATCCTGTACTTTTCTAGGATCTTTGATAAATAAAAATTTGTCACTTTGCTAATTAGCATTATAAAGGTAATTTAAGTCTCAGAGACTGGAAAACAAAAGAAGGAAGAGGAAAAAGTCAGTGAGAATCCTACTTCTCTTGAACTTAAACTTTCTCATGTCAACTAGGCCTTCTTCCAAATGAAAGAAAGGTCTCCCTCTCAGATATATTTCTTGGGGACCACTGATAGGGTGCTCTTATGGATAGATGAAAAGGGAAATGATAACCCAGGCTTTGCTTCTACAAACATCAATTAGCAGTCAATTAATGGAAGTTGCTTGAGCAGTCTTGTTTTCTCTTGGATGGGTTATTGGAAAGGCATCCAGCTCGAGGCAAGGTTAAGAAGAGTTTGGCTCAGCCTGCAGATGGTGGCCCCAGCTCATGAGGGCAGCCACCCATCAGTCCACTGCCCTTCTGTGGTCTGGTGGAGACAGAAAAGGGGGTAAGCTGTAGGATGAGTTCAGAGACAACATGAAACCCCAGGGAAATCCATCACACTGTAATACTGGAGGCAAGGAAACCTACCAAGATCAGGCTCCCCCTTTGCCCTGAGGAAGCTGGGTTATTGATTTATGGAAGTGTGAAGAGACTCTAATTTTTATGGATGTGGGAGAAGAAGAGAGACAGGGCCAGGGTTTCATGAGAGCTCATCTCTAAAAGTCTCCAACAGACAGAAATCATGGGTGCCCTTCCTGTTGCCTTAGAGCCCTGTGATTCCAACTCGGTGAAGAGCGAAGCCAAATAGGACGAGCTCTGCAACCCTCCAGGTATGGCTCCCGACCTCTACTTTGAGAAACAGTGACATAGGAGATAAGTCAGAGGCCTCCATACACAGGAGACACACGCCAGCCCAGGCTGAGCAAAGCCACCCTCCAAAGCACTGACAGAGGGAAGCTGGACACAGATTAGCCACAGCCCAGGAGCTCAGGGCCCAAGCAAAACTTGGTTTAGTAAAGGAAAAACTTCAGTACAATTGAAAATTACGGTCCAGGGCAGCCAAGGGCACTTTTCTAGACCAGCTGCCATAGACCCGCTAAGATTATCAATGCCTACGAGAAGAGAATGTTTAAAACAGATGTTCTTTTCTTAGTAAGCTGCTAGGTTCTGTTTCTTCTTTCTTTTCCTCTCCTTCTCTCTCTCTTTCTCTCTTTCTTTCTTTCCCTCCCTCCCTCCCCTCCTCTCTACCTCTTTCTCTCCTCCTCCTCCTCATCTTTTTCTATGTCTCTGCAGCCTTTCTCTCTCTCTTTCTCTTTTTCTTAACATATACCAAAGGACATAGTTGCTTTGTGATAGCTGGTATAAAGGGAAATTAACACACAGTGGAAAAAAAAATCACAGAGGAGAACTTAGACTCAAGCAATGGACTTGGGCTCCAAGTCGCTATGTTTGAGATACAGATGAAAGCTCACTGCCGTGCTGCCTTGCTCAACCATTCTGCCCCTGGAGATCGTGTTGAAAGTATAAGTTCAGGGCCAGAGAGGGGCTGATAAGCCACAAAGAAAGCAGCAGGTCAAAAAACTAGTAAATGCTCCAAATTAGAAGCATCTTTGGACTAACTTAAATAAGAGCACGATGGAATTAAAGGATGCCTTCAATCTGAAATGTGTCCTGGCACTCTGTCCCAAGCCTGAAACCCTAGCACTGTATGATCACGCATTTGGGTCTCAAGATTTTTAGTGTTTGAGAAGTTCCTAGAAAAAGACAAACACCCTGGAATGTACTGCACTGAGGAGAGAGGGACTGAGCGATGCGGATGGAGACCAAACTGGCTGGTACTGCACAGTGAGGGACAACAAACCTTTTCTGTCAAGGCCAGAGAGTAAATATTTTATGTTTTGTGGGCCATCACGTGGACTCCGTCATAGCCACTCAGTTCTGCTGTCGCAGCACGAAGGCAGCCACAGACTACATGTAGACAAACAAGGGTGGCAGTGTCCCCACAAAGCTCTGTCCATCAACACTGAACTTTAAATGTCACATAATTTTCATGGTTCAGGAAACACTTCTTTTGTTTGTTTGTTTGTTTTCAAAACAGGCAGCAGGCCTTAGTCTGCTAACCCTGCTTTATTAAAAAATAAGACACATAAAATAAGTCTCCCTGGCTTCAGTTTTAATTAAGATGGACTACCAATATTATATCTGAGCTTTTATAACAGGACTGGCTCAAAATGCCCTGTAACTATAATATCCCCACAAGTCTTATCAAATATGCTCCTTTCATTTAATTTGGAGGATTGTTCATTTAATTATGAGTAAACAGTGGTTTGCACTGTGACCTCAGGAATATCTTTGGGCATCAATTTCTCCATTTGTAACTGAAGATGTTAATTGTTATTTCTCTCCCTCCTGGGATTTTCTCTAAGATTAATGGTCACACATATTAAGACTGTAAAAGCACTGAGAAATTGAAGAGTGAACATTCTGTAAATCCACTTCAAGAAAAAAGCAAATGGACAACAAGCAAAATGACACTAAGAAAATATTTGCAAAACATTGCTTGCAAAATGTTCGCAGTTCTATGGATGATAACCGGTTAACATAAAACCTATGCTAATATTTTCTATCTTTTCTACTTTCTTTTCTTCCTTTCAACAGAACTTCAGAGAAACATCAATGGTTTCTAACTCGGTCTGGGCTCTCAGCAATCCTTTTACATGCACTTGGACACTTCCTCTCCTTCCCCACAGTGCTTCTAGCAAAGCTTCATCAAATTTCTCAAGCCTCCATCCTACTCTACTCAGGATCATTCAACAAATGTCCTTGTTCCAAATCTCAGCCAGAAAATTCAAGCTAGAATTTCCTCTACTATGTTGTCTCAGACACGAGTTATCTATATCTGCCACACCAGCACCACCTTTTGTCTAATTTCAGATAAAATTCAGATCGTCTCCTGCCCAACATGACTATGTCTACCTGCCCTCTGGATTCTGTTCTCTTCGCTTCTCATGGGGTCCTCTTCCATCAATTATTCCTTGTTTCTCCTGTATTTTAAACCTTCTCTCTCTCCTTCCTCTAACAGTATATAAACATGCTCCCATCTTTAAAAATAAACAAAACTAATGTAACATATGGACTATAGTTAACAGTATAATTACAATAATACTGTTTAGTCAATTGTAACAGAGGTACCACACTGATGCAACCTAATGCAAAATGTTAATAATCAGGCAATCTGTGTGTTTGTGAGGGGGTACATTATATGCATAGTTTTTCTGTAAACCTACATCTGCTCTAATAAAAAAGAAAAAAAAAAAACTCCTTCAACCCTGAGTCTCCCCTATAGCCATGTGTTCATGCCCCCTTCCATCTGAAATTTACTGTGAATTGTAGTAGAATGTGATCTAACGTTTTCCACATGAATAGAAAATTGTTCTTGCACTATTAGATGCAATCCCAATAGGACTTTGTATTGAATTTGACAAGATTTCCCCAAATTTTATAGGAAAGAGTAAAAAATGGAAATATCCAAAAGATTCTAAGATTAAGATGACCAGCTATCAAACACTTAAGTCCCAGGAAATCTATAATATTTAAAACAGTATGGCATGGGAATAGCAATAAATGATTTGAGGCCTTAGTTTCTCAAATTGAGCATCTCAAATTTAGCCACTCTTCTCTGTCCCCACTACCACCACACCTCTTCCCAAACTAACTGAATAGACTGCTTCTCATTTCTCCCACTTCCACATTTGTCCCTCACTAATCTATTCTCCACAGAGCAGCTAGACAAATTGGTTTAAACCTAAATGACCTAAATGGGACATTTATTCCCCTACTTCAAATCTTTCAGTGGATCTCATTGCACTTCAAACAAATTAAAACTTTTCTACGGCCTAGAAAACTCTGAACAACTGGCTCCTGACCATCTCTCCCGGCTCCTCTCCTTCAGCTCGCCCACTCTGCCACCACTTCCCATCCACACCCGCCTCCTACACTTCCTAGAACACTCGAGCTTCTTCACAATTTGGCACCTTCATGGATATATGGCTGCCTCTTCCTGAAATGCTCTCCTTCCATCCCCATTATTCCCCTGTCCTGGGTATCCCGGAGGGCTTAGTTTAACTGCCCCCACCTCAGAGAAGTCTGCCTCAGCAGCCCCATCTAACCAGTCTCCCCTACCCGCTGCTCTCCACAAGCTTCTCATCCTTCTTCACTTTACTCTGTTACTCTCCTTCATAGCACTGATCAGCATTTGTATTTATTTACTTACTTATCTTCCTCCCCACAAGATTAGGAACTCCATCCCATGGGATCACAGACCATCTCTGTTTTCGTCACTATCAATAAGCAGTGCCTGGGAACTGAGTGCACCCTCATAAAACCCTGAATGAATGAATGAATGAATGACTTAGAAACTATTTCTATAGTGCCAGACCCATATATCTAATATGTTCAGCCTGATCTACAATTTCTCTTAACGCCTATAGGTCACTATCCAAACTGCTTAGCCAGGCTTTTCAGGACACATATTGCCATTTGAATTTCTCTGCCCAAGCCATCTGCTCTCTAATGCCTTTCGTGTTGTTTCTCTCGGCATAGACCAGCCAGTGAAATTCACTTTTAAAGATTATTCTTGAGTGTCACTTCTCTGAAGTCTTTCCAGACAGTCCCTGGTAGACCTAATCACTCTGAATTTTATGCTACTGTCATATTCTGTAACGTCCCTATAGTCAGCTCATGGTCACTGAGCACTCTCTACCTATTGTTAGTTGTAATGGAAAGATTATAAGAATCCCACACATCTTAATCCTCACCACAACCCTTGAGATTGGAATTATTATTACCCCCGTTTTACAGAGAAGGGTGGTAACTTACCCAAGTTGAAGAGCTGCCAAGTGAGAGGCCAGGAGAGGCTCCTTGGGGGCCCGCACCCCGATTATGCCATATTGCCTGCCCAAGGATCCACATGCTGCACTACCTCTCCTTGTAAGCATCCTATTTCCTCACTTTCCTTTCCTCATGAGGCTGGGAGCTTCTCACAGGCAAAATAAAAATTATCTTTGTAAACCTAACTAGATGGTCATGAATAAATGATTAAGATGTCCCTTTATTATTGTGAAAAGTCATTGGCTTACATAATATTTCAAAGGGCTTTAAAAATGGAGAACCTTGGAATTTAGAAAAAATACCAATGACTAGTCTCCCACAATATTTTTCAAAGCAAGCAATTCAGTACATTACAAAATTAATTTTTAAAAAGCTATTTTTAGTATACTTACTTAATACCTAATTGGCTTTACCATGCAAATAAACCATAGGTAAATATAAATGCCTCAAACGGTCCTGAGAATGGAGCATTAAATCACCTAAAGCATATATAGAGTATAGTATAATCACTTTAGTTGTTTTTCATAACTCATAATTAGCATTGCTGCCACCAGATGGAGTAAGAGGTTACTTAAATGGTACTTCTTAAGAAATACTCAAAGAAAGAGATCTTTCTAGCTAAAACTATGTTTTCCATTCCCCTGCTTCTCCCCATATTTACCCTTACCATTCCTCTGATATTCAAATGCTTTCACATGCACACATATGCACGTGCACACACGCTAAACCATTACATACGAGTTGTCCCTTGGGTGAAGGCATTAAAGGATGCCACTGAAGGTGCAAGTATGCATTAGCATATAAGAGTAGAACATGGGAAGGACAAGGAAAACATAAAGGCATCAAACTGGTGCTGTAGGAGGACTTTATTTACTTAGTTAGTAGGCACCTAGCAGGCATGGGGCATAGGACACACAAATTTTTTTAATGCAGTTCTATTGAGTTATATTTACACACCATACAAACTATCCAAAGTATACAATCACTGGCTCACAGTATCATCACATAGTTGTGCATACATCTCCATCCTCAATTGCTTTTTTGTTTGAACACATTTTTTATTGATATATATTCATTTATCATATATTCCATCCAAATTATACAATATCTCACAGTATTATTGCTCAGTTGTGCAATCATCATCACACTCAATTTTAGACCATTTCCATTACTCCAAAAACAGAATTATCAGATAGACACTAAAAAAGAAAACCCCAAACACCCCACATTCCTATCCCCCCTTATTATTGACCCCTAGTATTGGTGTGGTACACCAGTTCCTGTTGATGAAAGGATCTTAAGGTATTACTGTTAACTACAGTCTGTAGCTTGCAATATGCATTTTCCCCAACATACCACTCTATTAAATCTTTGTACCAGTGTTGTACATTTGTACTAGTGCATGCAAGAACTTATTTAAATCTGTAGTGTTATTGATGAGGATGTAATTTTTGATGAGGCAGAAGGGAATGAGAAAAGGAGAACTCAGGCAGAATTACTATAGTGAGACCAGGGTGGTGGGGTTCATTTTTTATTTTTTTTAAGAAAATTAAGATCAAATTGAATTGCAGGCATATGAGGGATGGCATAACACAGTAGTTCAGAGCTACAACAGGCTATACAGTCATACAGACCTGAATGAGAATCCTCACTTCCACAAGTAACTATCTGATAGTGGGCTGGTTTCATAAATTCTCTATACTTTGGTTTTTGCAAATGTGAAATGAGTATAACACCAAACTTAGATGTGGCCCTAATAATTGTGTGACTCCAAAGTCACTCCCTGCCACAGTAAACTGCTACATTTTGATCTCAGCACTTGAAACTATTGGATGATTCTCCTGTTTCCTCACTAGTGATATCCACAAGCCCCACACTAGAATCTAAACTCCTAGAGAGAGACTTCTTGTTAGTCCTTCCTCATTGTATTCCCAGTATGGATCCCACTTCCAAGCACATGGCAGATACTCAACAGATGGATGATGGATGGAGTGAAGAAAGGGGGGACAGAGGAAGACAAGAAGGAGAGAGGGACGGATGCAAGATGAAAAGTCTGAAAGCACAATACCTAGGAAATATTAAAATTTCAATAACTGAGGTGAAACTATGGTAGTGAACATGATGATTAAGTACTATATTAAAACCATTTTCTCCCATCATTAAATATTCAACAATATCATTTTTAAGGGCTGCATATTTAAACACATGGATGACCTAATCCAATTCTGAACACTTAAGTGTTCTCAACTTGTTTGTACAATAAACATGACAAACACTTAAACACATAGGCATGTATTTGTAAATCCTTGTGCCCATGTATGCTTTCCTTAATACAAACTTCTAGAAGTAAAATGCCTTTGCATTTTTGAGCTCATTATACATAATGCCAAATTTCATCCAAAGGGTTCTATTGATGTGCACAACCATCAGCAATGAATGGGAGTACCTAGTTCTAAAAACATTCACCCATACAGAGAATTATTTTCATAAAGTATATGCCATTGCTTTAATTTTTATTTCAGTAATTATTCATGGCTATAGATAATATATTTTTAAGTTTCTTTATTTACAAATTTCTTACCAATATTCTTTGCCCATTTTCCTATTGGGGTTTTTCTTTTTCTTATTGATTCCTATGAGGTTTTTGTTTGTTTGTTTTCAGATTAAGGATGTTAATCCTTTAACTATTATATGTGTTTAAAAATTTTTTTCCAGTTTTCCATTTGCCTTTTAATTTTAACTAAATTGTTTAAATGTTATACTTAGTTTTAAAGCTCACTCTTTATAATTCAAAGCTTAACGAACATAAAAAGTAGACATTCCTGATTGCTAATAAATGTAGATTTAAGGAATGGCAACCTACAAATGAACTGGATAATCTCTACATTAATGAGGAAAAAAAAATTGGAGCTTTGCATTTAAGCTGGGGGATGAAGTCCCACTCAGAGTTCATAAAATATTTCCTTCTTTATAAAATACATGGAGGGGTGCATGTTGCATGCTAAGGTAGAGGGCTTATTTTTTAAGACAAATTTTTCCAGCATTTTATTAATACATACCAGGCATATCTGGCAGACTAAAAGGAAAACTGAATAAGAATTGAAAGCATTACATTTTACTTGAAATACTCTTATCTTTGAACATTTAGGGAAAAGCACTTGTCAAAATATATTTCAGGACTTCTGGTTGACCAAGATGCCAGCGTAAGATGTTCCAGTACACCATTTCCCAAAAAAATCTTTGAAAAACTATCAAAAACTGGCAGAGCCATCTTCCTCAAAACTCTGGAAAATAGTTAAAAGGTTGCAGAAACTAGACAAGCTCTGAATCAAGAAAAAGTAGCTTGAAAAATGATAAGCGAAGTTCCTGGTTCCCTTGCAATCCCCTCCCTCGTCCCCTCCTCAGTGCTGTATAGAGCTGGCCTGTGCTGCCATTGTGGGTTCCTGGCTCTTTTACAGAAAGAGCACAGTGACTTCTATGTACATACTAGGTGACTGTATGTGAGTGCCAATCTATCAGGTGGAAATCCAAAATCTGAACCAGGAAGTTTGTCTATGGCTTGCCTACCAAAATTTATCCAGAAGACAGAGAAGTAGCAGTATAATAAATAATTATGTTAAAGTAGCCTTGGGTAGAATGGAGCACCCAGAGGCTGCAAAAGTCTGTTCTGAAGGAAGTAGAGGGGTGTTCCAGTTTACTACTGCTGCAGGAAGGCAAAATACCAGAACTGGATTGGCTTTTATAAAGGGGGTTTATCTGGTTACAAAGTTACAGTCTGAAGGCCATGAAAATGTCCAAATAAAGGCATCAACACAAGTATACCTTCACTGAAGGAAAGCCAATGGCATCCAGAAAACCTCTTAAGTTAGCTGGGAAGGCACGTGGCTGGCATCTGCTGATCCCAGATTGTGTCCCAGCTCCTCTCTCAGCTCCTGTGCATTCTTCAAAGTGTCTCTCTTGGCTGCAGTTGCACTGAGTTCCTTCTGTTTTTCAGCTCTTTTACATGGCTCCAGTGATTTAATTAAGACCCACCCTGAATGGGTGGGGTAACACCTCCATAGAAATTATACAATCAAAGGTCTTGCCCACAGTTGATTGAGTCACATCTCCATGGAAACACTCAATCAATAGGTTCCAACCTAATCAACACTAATATGTCTGCCCCCACAAGATTACATCAAAGAACATGGCATTTTGGGGGACATAACACATCCAAACCAGCACAAGGGGTTATTCCAATTCCTGTAAATGAACAAGCAGAAGCCCAGGACAAGAAGCAGACTCCACACAGGCTCAGAAAAGAAGAGACGATCCTGTACTTCACATTAACCTTAGGCTGATCTTCATGAAAGGAGAACTAAGCTCTGAGGAAAACCACCAGCCAAAGCAGAGCCAATTTGCAAAGACTGTGAAAGTTGCTTTTTGCTCTGGTTTGTTTCTTTGGTTAGCTCCTGACACTCTGGGAAATCTCTGTCATATCATTATCTTGATACAAACTTAAGGAACAGACAGCTCCAGGACTAAATCCCAGAGTCACTATTTAAAAATATTAAAACATACAATGTGAAACAAAAGATTACAAGGCAAAGAAAGAAACAGGAAATGATGGTCCAGCCAAAGGAACAGGATAAAAATCCAGAAACCATCAATGAAGAGGATTGGACTTCAGACATACTAGAAGAGACTTTCAAAAATTATCCTAAATAAGTTCAGGGAGATAAAGGAAAACACAAAGAAAGAACTAAAGGACATAAAGAAAACAATGCATGAACAATACGAGAATCTCAATAAAGAGACATAAATTTTAAAAAGGTATCAAACAGAATTCCTGGTTAAAGACCACAACAACTGAAATGATAAAAAAGCCCTAGAGGGTTTCAATAGCAGATTGGAGATTGCAAAAGAGAGAATCAGGGATCGCAAACATAAGACAATTGAGGTGATTCAGAGTGAGAAGCACAAAGGAAAATGGATAAAAAAGAGTGAACAAAGCTTAAGAGAAGCATTGAGCATATCGGTATGAGTATTATGGGAGTCCCAGAAGAAGAAGAAAGAAAGGAGAAGAAGAAATAATGGCAGAAAGCTTACAAAATGTAAAGAAAGACAAGAATATACACATTCAAAAAGCTCAGTGAACCCCAAACAAGATATATTCAAAGAAGCACACTCACACTCACAGTAATCAACCTGTCCACGGTCAGGAACAAGGAGAGAAATCTGAAATCTGCAAGAGGAAAGCAAAGAGTTAGTACAAAGGATTCCCAGTAAGATTAAGTGCCAATCTCTCATAAGAATGGCAAGAAGGCAGTGGGACAATATTTAAACTTCTAAAATAGGAAAAAGTGCTGACCAAGAATTTTATATGTGGTGAGACTTTCTTTCAAGAATCAGAGAGAAAAGATGTTTCCAGTTAAACAAAAGCTGAGGGAGTGTGTCACCACTAGACCTGCCCTAGAAACAATGCTAAAGGGAAATGTTCAGACTAAAATGAAACGAAACTAAACACTGTATACAAGCAGCAAAAAGAAATAAAGACCTCTGGTAGAAGTATCTAGGTAACCAAATGGTTAATTATAAATGCCAGTAGTATTCTGTATTTTTTGTTATGTAAATCCACTTCTTACTTCTTACAGGTGCTAAAATGCAAAAGCATAAAAAATAATGACACTGATTTTGGATATACAATGTACAAAGATATAATCTGTAACAAGTACAACAAAAAGGTTGGGAGACAGAGGGATATAGGAAAAGGATATGTGCATGCTACCGAAGTTAAGTTGGGATCAAATCAAACATGAATATTGCAGATTTAGAATGTTAAATTTTAGCTCCATGCTAACCACAAAGAAAATACATGAAAAATATTCACAGAATGAAATGAGAAGAGACTCAAAATGGTATAATACAAAAAATAAATGTGAAACTAGGCATTAATAGAAGAATTAAGTGTCAGAAAAGGTATAAGACTTACAAAGGCAAAATAGTAAAAAGGCAGAAGAAAGCCCTGCATTATCAGTAGTGACTTCAAATGTAAACAGATTAAACTCTTCAGTCAAAAGGCAGAGACAGATTGATTTAAAAAAGTATGACCTAACTATATGCTATTTACAAGAGACTCAAATTCAAAGACACAAGTAGGTTAAAACTAAAAGGATGGGAAAAATATACTATGTAAACAGTAACCAAAAGAGACTAGGGGTAGCTATACTAATATTACTAATGTTACTCAAAACTGTTGCAAGGGATAAAGATGATCACTACGTACTGCTAAAGAGGACAATTTACAAGAAAACTTGACAATTATAAATATGTATCTACCTAATGGAAGAGCACCAAAATATATTAAGCAGAAATTGTCAGATTTAAAAGGAGAAATAGTTCTATATAAACAGTTATAGACTTCAATACTCCATTTTCAATAATGGATAGAATATATAGACAGAAGATCAATAAAGAAACAGAATACTTGAAAGATAGCATAAACCAACTAGGCCTATCAGACATATAAAGAACACTTCACTCAACAGCTACAGGATATACACCCTGCAAATGGATAATTCTCCAGGATAAAACCTATTTTAGGTCACAAAACAATTCTCAATAATTCAAAATATTGACATAATACAATGCATCTTCTCAGACCACACAGGAATGAAGCTAAAGATCAATAACAGAGGGTAAACTAGAAAATTCAAAAATACAAGAAAACCAGGCAATGTACTTTTTTTTTTTTCATTTTTATTGAGATTGTTCAGATACCATACAATTATCCAAAGATCCAAAGTGTACAATCACTTGCCCCTGGGTACCCTCATACAGCTGTGCATCCATCACACTTAATTTTTGTTCAATTTTTAGAAACTTTGCATTACTCCAGACAAGAAATAAAGTGAAAGATGAAAAAAGAAAAGAAAAGGAAACTCTAATCCTCCCCTATCCCTAACCAACCCCCCTAAATTGTTGACTCCTAGTATTGATATAGCACGTTTGTTACTGTTTATGAAAAAATGTTGAAATACTACTAACTGCAGTATATAGTTTGTAATAGGTATATAGTTCTTCCCTAAATGCCCCTCTATTATTAACTTCTAATTGTATTGTCATACATTTGTTCTGGTCCATGAAGTGATTTCTAGTATTTGCACAGTTGACCATGGACATTGCCCACCATAGGATTCAGTTTTATACATTTCCATCTTTTGACCTCCAGCTTTCCTTCTGGTGACATATATGACTCTGAGCTTCACCTTTCCACCTCATTCACACACCATTCGGCGCTGTTAGTTATTCTCACATCTTGCTACCAACACCCCTGTTCATTTCCAAACATTTAAGTTCATCCTAATTGAACATTCTGCTCATACTAAGCAACCACTCCCCATTCTTAAGCCTCGTCCTGTATCTTGGTACCTTATATTTCATGTCTATGAATTTACATATTGTAATTAGTTCCTATCAGTGAGACCCTGCAATAATTGTCCTAATGTGTCTGGCTTATTTCACTCAGTATATTGCCCTCGAGGTTTTGTCATCAACCCATTTTTTTTAATATGGTTTTGTTCACTCACCATACATTCCATCCCAAGTAAATAATCGATGGTTTTCTGCATGGTCATACATTTATGTGTTCACCATCTTCACCACTATCTATATAAGAGCATCTACATTTCTTCCACAAGGCAGGAGGGAGAGTCAAAGAAGGTAGAGAGGCAAAAGAAAGAGGAAAAAAAAAATGACAGCTAGGAAGCAGCAAAAGGAAAAGTAACCTTAAATCAAAGTAGAATAAAGAATCAGACAATACTACCAATGTCAAGTGTCTAACATGCCTCCCCTATCCCCCCCTCTTATCTGCATTCACCTTGGTGTATCACCTTTGTTACATTAAAGGAAGCATAATACAATGATTCTATTAGTTACAGTCTCTAGCTTATGCTGATTGCATTCCTCCCCCAATGCCTCCCCATTTTTAACACCTTGCAAGGTTGACATTTGCTTGTTCTCCCTCGTAAAAGAACATATTTGTACATTTTATCACAATTGTTGAATACTCTAGATTTCACCAAGTTACACAGTCCCAGTCGTTATCGTTCCTCCTTTCTTGTGGTGTCTCACATGCTCCCCATCTTCCTCTCTCAACCGTATTCATAGTTACCTTTGTTCAGTGTACTTACATTGTTGTGCTACCATCTCCCAAAATTGTGTTCCAAACCACACACTTCTGTCTTCTATCACCCTGTAGTGCTCCCTTTAGTATTTCCTGTAGGGCAGGTGTCTTGTTCACAAAGTCTCTCATTGTCTGTCTGTCAGAAAATATTTTGAGCTCTCCCTCATATTTGAAGGACAGCTTTGCTGGATACAGGATTCTTGGTTGGTGGTTTTTCTCTTTCAGTATCTTAAATATATCACACCACTTCCTTCTTGCCTCCATGGTTTCTGCTGAGAGATCTGCACATAGTCTTATTAAGCTTCCTTTGTATGTAATGGATCGCTTTTCTCTTTCTGCTTTCAGGATTCTCTCTTTGTCTTTGACATTTGATAATCTGATTAAGTGTCTTGGCGTAGGCCTATTCATATCTCTTCTGTTTGGAGTACGCTGCGCTTCTTGGATCTGTAATTTTATGTCTTTCATAAGAGATGGGAAATTTTCATTAATTATTTCCTCTATTATTGCTTCTGCCCCCTTTCCCTTCTCTTCTCCTTCTGGGACACCAATGATATGTACATTATTGTACTTTGTTTCATCCTCGAGTTCCCGGAGACGTTGCTCATATTTTTTCATTCTTTTCTCCATCTGCTCCTTTGCATGTAGGCTTTCAGGTGTTTTGTTCTCCAGTTCCTGAGTGTTTTCTTCTGCCTCTTGAGATCTGCTGTTGTATGTTTCCATTGTGTCTTTCATCTCTTGTGTTGTGCCTTTCATTTCCATAAATTCTACTAGCTGTTTTTTTGAACTTTTGATTTCTGCCGTATACATGTCCAGTGCTTCCTTTATAGCCTCTATCTCTTTTGCAATATCTTCTCTAAACTTTTTGATTTGATTTAGCATTAGTTGTTTAAATTCCTGTATCTCAGCTGAAGTGTACGTTTGTTCCTTTGACTGGGCCATAACTTTGTTTTTCTTAGTGTAGGTTGCAGTTTTCTGTTGTCTGGGCATGGTTTCCTTGTTTATCCCAATCAGGTTTTCCCAGACCAGAACAGGCTCAGGTCCCAGAGGGAAGTAATATTCAGTATCTGGTTTCCCTGCAGGTGTGTCTTAGAAAATTGCTCCACCCTTTGATGCCTCGGGTCACTGTGCTTTTCTGCCCGGCAGGTGACGCCTGTTAGCCTATAATTCTTGACTGGTGTGAGGAGGTATGGCTGTGTTCACCCAGGCTCTGGGGTCTGGTTCTGAATGGAAAGGGCCCCACCCCTTTCCTCCTAGAGAAGACAGACCCCTTAGGTGGAGGTCATCAGCATTTTAATAGCCTCGCTCTCTGCTTGTGGTGTCTCCACCCTTCCCAGAGTCACAGCCCTGGAAACTTAAAATGACTGGGGCTTTCTCCACTGAGTCAAAAAAGAAACAGATAGTCCCCTTCAGACCCAGTCCAAGGCGACCCTCTGGCTCTCCCAGGTCAGTCGTCACCCAAAGCCTCTGTCTGTGTTTTGGGGCTGTGTACCTGTAGTGAGCAGTTCACACTCGCTACTTAAAACCCCAGTTGGAGCTCAGCTGAGCTGTATTCGCTTGCTGGGAGAGAGCTTCTCTGTGGCACCACGCGGCTCCGCAGCTCGGGCTATGGGGGAGGGGGTCTCCCGACCTGGTTCCGCAGGTTTTACTTACAGATTTTATGCTGTGTTCTCGGGCATTCCTCCCAATTCAGGTTGATGTATGATGAATGGATGGTCTCATTTGTCCCCCCACAGTTATTCTGGATTATTTACTAGTTGTTTCTGGTTTTTTGTAGTTGTTCCAGGGGGACTACTTAGCTTCCACTCCTCTCTATGCCACCATCTTGCCCCTCCTCCCAGGCAATGTACTCTTTAACCAATGGGTGTAAGAAGAAATCACAATGGAAATTAGGAAATATCTGGAGATGAAAAAAAAATAAAAACCCCCACAATATACTAAAACACATGGGATGCCAAAAAGGCAATGCCGAAAGGGAAATGTATAGCTCCAAATGCTTACATTAAAAAGAAGAAAGATCACAAGTCAGAGACCTAACCTTACAATTAGCAGATATAGAAACAGAAGAACAAAGTAAATCTAAAGTGAATAAAGGGAAGGAAATAATGAAGATTAGTCAGGAGATAAATGAAATAGAGAATAGAAATAAAAGAATCTGTGAAACTAAAAGGCGGTACTTTCAAAAGATCAATAAAATCAACAAACTGTTAGACTTACAAAGAAAAAAAGAGAGAGGCCACAAATAAATAAAATCAGAAATGAAAGGGGGACTGTATTATTGACCCCACATAAATAAGAAGAGATTATAAGAAGATACTATGAACAACTCTATGTCAACAAATTAGGTAACCTAGATGAAATGGACAAATTCCTAGAAACACGAACTACCTACATTAACTCAAGAAGAAACAGAAGATCTCAATAGAACAATAACCAACAAAGAGATTGAATCAGTTATCAGAAACCTCCCAAAAAAGAAAATCCTAGGACCAAATGGCTTCACAGGAGAATTTTGCAAAATATTTCAAGAAGAATTAACACCAATCCACTGCAAACACTTACAAAAAAATGAAGCAGAGGGAACCCTTCCTAACTCATTCTATGAGGCCAACATCACTTTCATAGCAAAGCTAGAGAAGGATATCACAAGGTAGGAAAAATTACAAACCAATATCCCTTATGATTATTGATGAAAAAATCCTCATCAAAAGAATAGCAAACTGAACCCAACAGAACATTAAGAGAATTATACCCCATGATCAGTGGGCTTTATCCCAGGTATGCAAGGATGGTTCATTGCAAGAAAAACAATTAATGAAATACTGGACTAAAGGGGGAAAAAACACATAATCATCTCAAATGAGGCAGGAAAAAGGCATTTGACAACATCCAGTACACCTTTTTGATAAAAACACAACTTGAAATAGAAGAAAAATTCTCAACATGATAAAACAAACAAACAAAAAACCTAGAGCTAACATTATTCTCAATGGCGAAAGACTAAAAGCTTTCCCTCTAAGATCAGGAACAAGACAAAGATGCCCATTGTCACTACTATTATTCAACATTGTTCTGGAAGTTCTAGCCAGGGCACTTAGGCAAGAAAAAGAAATAAAAGACATCCAAAATAGAAAGGAAGAAGTAAAACTTTCCCTATTTATAGATGGCATGAGCCTATATACAGAAAATATTGAGAAATCCATAACAAAGCTACTAGAGCTCATAAACAAATTTAGCAAAGTGGCAAGGTAGAAGATTGACATGCAAAAGTCAGTAATGACTATACCCAAATAATGAAAAATCTTCAGAGGAAATCAAGAATCAAAAACCTAGGAATAAATTTAACCAAGAATGTAAAGGATTTTTACATTGAAAACAATACATTGCCAAAGAAATCAAAGAAAAAGTGATAAAAGAAAGGACTTTCTGAATTCATGGATTGGAAGACTAAATTTTGTTATGATGTCAATTCTATCCAAAATGTTTTACAGAGAAAGTTCCAAATTCAAAATTCCAAGTTCAAGATTTCAATGGCCTTCCTTGTAGAAATGGAAAAGCCAATCATCAAATTTATTTGAAAAGGAAATGGGCCCCAAATAGCCAAAGACACTTGAAAAAGAAGGAAGATGGAGGACTCATACTTCCCAATTTTAGAACTTATTACAAAGCCATAGAAATCAAAACAGCAAGGCCTACAAAAGGACAGATAAATAGAAAAATGGAATCAAATTGGGATTCCAGAAATCAACCCTCACATTTATGGACAACTGATTTTTGACAAGGGTGCCAAGTTCATTCAATTGGGAGAGAACAGTCTTTTCAACAAATGAAAACTGGCAATTCATTAGCAAAAGAAGGCAGGTGGACCCTACCTCACATCATATACAAAAATCAATCCAAAGTGGATCAAAGACCTAAATATAAGACCTAAATATAAGAACCAGAACCATGAAACTCCTAGAAGAAAATACAGGGAAGAATCTTTGGGACTTTGTGTTAGACGATTCCTCAGATTTTACACCCCAAGAAAAAGCAACAGAAGAAAAAAATAGATAAATTGCACCTCATCAAAATTTAAAACTTTGTGCATCAAATATTTTATCACGAAAGTAAGATGACAATCTACACAATGGGAGAAAGTATGTGAAAACCATATATCCTATAAGGGCTTACTATCCAGAATATACAAAGAAATCCTAAAACTCAACAACAAAAAGACAAACAACCCAAGTAAAAATATGGGCCAAAGATTTGAGTGCATATTTCTCAACAGAAGATATGCAAATGGCCAAAGAACACAGAGATATCCTCATAATTGCCCATTAATGAAATGCAAATCAAATCCATAATAAAATAACATTTTACACCCAATAAAATGGCTATTATTAAAAAAACAGAAAATAACAAGTGTGGGGGAGGATGTGGAGAAATAGGAACACATTTATTTTTTTGGATGTATGTAAAATGATGCAGGCACTGTGGAAGACAGTTTGGCAGTTTTTCAGGAAGTTAAGTATAGAATTAGTATATGACCTAGCACTCACACTTCTAGGTCTAGAAGAACTGAAAGCAGGGACTTAAACATATATTTGCACACCAAAGTTCATAGTGGCATTATTCACAATTGCCAAAAGAAGGAGCAACCCAAATGTCCATCCATCAATGAACGGATAAATAAAATGTCATACGTACATACAATGGAATATTAGTCAGCCATACAGAGGAATGAAGTTCTGAAACATGTGATAACATGGATGAACCTTGAAGACATCATATTGAATGAAATAAGCCAGACACAAAAGGACAAATATTGATTTGAAATAATTAGAATAAGCAAACTCATGCAGTCACAATCTAGAATATAGGTTTCCAGTGTTTCAGGCAGAGATAGGGAATGAAAAGTCAAAGCTTAAGTTCTGCAGGGTTCCTATTTGGAATAATGGAAAAATTTTGGTAGTGGATGGTGGTGATGGTAGCACAACATTGTGAATGGAATTAACAGCACTGAAATATATATCTGAATGTAATTAAAACATTGTATCTGTGGTAACTATAGAAATTTAAAGAAAAATCCATGGAAGCATACATCACAGTGAATCTTAAGTTAAATAAACTATGGACTACGGACTGCAGATAATAGAATTATAAAAATATTCTTTCATCAATTGTAACAACTGTTCCACCAATGCAAGTTGTTAATAATAGGGTGGCATACGAGAATCCTATATTTTGTGCAGGATTGTTTTGTAGACCCACAACTTCTGAATAAAGAAAAATGCAAAATACCTACATCTATATCTGTATCTATATCAGCAGTGAGAACCATTTGTGGGTGCTATTCATGTATCAGAGAACAGAAAAAAATTTAAGGTTGATATGATATTGACTGAAAGAAACTATTACGGTCTGAGAAGTGATCAATTTCCCCCCAAATAAAAAGAAATAAATTCTCAGCACATGGCTCAGCACTGAGTGGACTCAAGGTCATTCAGTCTAAGGGACCACACAAAGCAGAGACCAGCAGGACAAACTTGAAAGTGGCACGGGGAGAAAGGGAACAGAAGAGGGTGGCAGGAGGTTCGTGGGTCCCCCTCCATGGCCACTGTCCCTATCAAGGGCCCCAAGTTTCACTCATGCCAGGTTCCGTCTTCTCCCAATGACTCCCTGAACTGCTCAATCCTGACTGATAACCATCTATTTCTTTTTCATCTTCAAGCTAGGCTTTGGAGTTAATCTGTGACAGTGCTTTCCCCATCTTTTATTTCACTACAGGCTAATATCGTAGAAGCTAAGAAGAAAGACACAAAGTAGTGACAGTCAAGAGGACTTGAACCTTTGAGATACAGTAAGAAAGACTAGAAGTAGCAATAGTAATGAGACTGTATCAGACACTGTGGTGCTAAGTGACTCATGTATTATCCCATTTATTTTTCACAAAACCCTAAGAGATCTATAATCTATAAACCCACTTTACCAAAGACAAAACACATTTGAAGAGACTAAGTAATTTGCTCATTATGTCAAGTAATTATACGGTCATACATTTACAAAGTGGGAGAACACGGATTTTTAACTCAGGCTTTCTGACTTCGAAACCACTGCAAAAAGAGATAAAAACCTAAGGATAGCTGTACAGAGATTCAAAACAGTTGCTGAATCTTAAAATATCCCACAGATAGGGAATAGCAGGGGTTTGACTGTGCTGAAAATTCAAAGTAAGAAACATGAGACAAACTTCAGTGGCTTCTTAAGATACAGGGAAAGCCTTTCAAGCATACTACAATGAAAGACTAAAATAAAATGCACTGCATTGTGGAACCCACCCTTTACCTAATAATTGGAGCTCCTGAAAAAGAAGCCCAGAAGAACCAGAGCAGAAGAGATAGCGTAAGAAATAACAAGAGATTTTCCAACCTCAGGAAAAAAAGCTCGGTCTGAAATCTGAGCATATGGAACAAATTTTACTTTTTGCAACCTCAATGAAAAGAGAACTGCATCATGAGTAGTAAAAGTAAAGATGACGGTAAGTTCCAATGTAAAGGCTGTCCCATAGAGGAAAAAAAGTGAGCCATTCTGGAAATTTTCCTCCACGTTCAATTTCAGAAGATAAATGAAGCAGCAATAAGAGATCTTTGAAAGGCAAAGTCAATAATTCCCAAATTCTGTCCCTAGCCAAGGTGCTGTCATACGAAAGCCACAGTGGGGTGAGACAGGTACTCATATATGATCATAAGCACAAAACTATCCTTTTCTGAACAAACCAAAGGCATAGTGTTTCATAATGAGAAAAGATTAGTCAAAAGTCAGAACTAAAAGTGAGGAAATCACAGTTGGAAAGATCTCATAGTGGCATTTAAACTAAACATATAGGAAGAAGTCTAAATAATTAATTTAAATATAATGAGAGTCAAAATATATTGGAGAATTGTTTTCCCTTTAAAATAAATGATTGCTATTATTGAAAACTGAGGAGAACTAATGCTAAATTAAATTTTAATAAAATAGGAAGGGGGGACATGAGGCTAAAGTGCCAACTTTCTTGTTCATATTCCATAGTAGGAAGTGAAAATATTATTTGTTCTGATATTTATTTTATTAGTTCAACAGAATTGCACTAGTTATTAAGATGCAAGATCCATTCCTTATTTTAAACTAGCCCCTAGAAAAACAGAAATTGAGGGAAATAGCATCCATCACAAACCCACAGAAGTAAAAACAAGTAACAACATTCTAATGTTGAATTGGCCAGTACTAGAATGAGATTTAGGGGGAAAAATCCTTAAATAAATCTAGAATTTCCACCACACCCCTAGAGCTGCATTGAAGGTACCAGAAATGCCACAGGTCTCGGCCCCTAACATTTTATCCCTCTTCGTGAGTCTGCCTCATCTCCCTCTCATAAGTGGCCAAGAAATCAAACAGCATCGAAGAGGAATATCAGTGGCTCAATACAAAGGGAAAAATTATAGGCCTGTTATTAATTGGGACTACATGTGAGAAAATGTGTTTAATTGAAGGAGAATACAAATGACAAACCTATTAATAAAAAGTGATATCTCTTTATTACGCCATAATAGGCATGAGAACATCCTAATTAGCTTAACAGAATTTCTTAATAAAAATCAATTCATACACTACATTAAAACATCTCATTCTCCAAACCAAAAATCAGCAAAGTTATAAAATTGCTTCTCAATTAATTTCTGGTTTAAAAAGGAACACAGAACTATTACCCGGAAGGAAGTTAAAACACAAACCCAGTGCACTTCACTGAAAAAAAAAAATCACTATTGCTTTTCTCCCCCAACTACTAAACTCAAACAAAATATGCCAAAATTTACTAAGAATAAATCAAGGAAAAGATTATTTTCAGGAATGGAGTAAGCTGCTGTTTCTCTCAGTGTATTTCCTTTCTTTGAAATTTTCATTCTAAAATAAATCGTACTAACACTTAACATTATTAAGCTGTACAAAACCATACTCTCACTTCTGAATAGCTAATAGAAAAAGATGTTACTTGTCATAATATTTTTCAATGTAGAAATAATTCTGAAATATTTAGTTTTCAGGCTCTTAAAAATACTGTTTAAAAATTGCTGTTGTTTTAGAAGAACAGTGTGTGTTCAAAATAATTCACTGTTTACTGACCAATTTAATCTTTTACCAAGGCACAGAGGCAAATGTATATAATTAGTTTCCAAAATGTTCATTCAGAGTGAAATGTAATTTCCTCTTTGAGGTGCCACCCCACAGGCCTTACCCAAAAATGTAACAGAATCCAGACATTTGTGGTATGCCATGTTAAACCAACATTTGATAGATGATTGCTGATACTTACTACAGAATTGATATTAGGGGTATGGAGAAACCTCATACAACTACCTGTATTCATAATTAGACTTTCCTGAAAGAACAATGCAACTGAAAGACAATTTTCTCTACAGTCTTCTGTCTCTTGGTAAGATACCCTGATTACTTCATTTTAGAACAGAGAACCTCCTATTATCATTACAGTTGATTTGCCTGCTGCCTAGACGAATTGACTCAGCTTCTGGGTTTGAAAATGTACTGATATTACCATCACTTTTCCTATTTTTGATTCACCAATGTAGTTATTTTTATCAATTCACATAAATTAATATAAATAAAAGGGGATTAATTTCCAAAATGATCCATTTCTAGTAGTCCCTAAATGAAATATGGCCCAAACACTAAGAGCAATTAACATGTTACATACCATGAATTCTCATGAAAATGGATTAAAGAACATGTTTCACATGCTGGAGAAAGAGGAAATAGGGAACGTCTCAGGTTTTAGGCAGGCTCCTTCCCTAATCAGGTGTCCGTGGGCCTTCCTGTAGATGGCAGAATGGGCCCCTCCTAAGGCACGTGTCCTCCGTAGATGCACCAACCTTCTTTAGTGCGTGTCAGTTCCGCACCCAGCTGGGCTCACCATTATAGCACACAGCTTCACCCTCAATAGAACCATGTAAGAGCTGCTGTCCAGTTTTTGACAGAGATGATAACCTCAAATTCATTGTCACTCACTCAACACCTACTGAGAGCTCAGCAAAGAGCAACACTATTCATGAAAGTTTACATGAAGGATTTGCAGTCCCCTCATTTTTCTAGATTCAGGATGGAAAATCAATTTCATGCATAGAAAGTGCCTAGAGTCTGATACGGTGAGGATTCTGAGGCTGATTCTAGATGCAGTAGGAAAGAGAACTGTGAATGTCTGCCGTGGGTGCAGAAGGTAGGATGTCTGCACACTGGACAACCCTAATCTAGATACTCAAAAAGCTTCCTTATAAGGATGTTTACCATTCATTACATTTTACAAAATTCTCTATATAAATATCCCCAGGAGAAATTCCTTTCAAGACTCAGTGCCACTTTTTGGTTATTATGAATAATGCTGCTATGAACATTTGGTTCCTATTTGGAATGATGGAGATGTTTTGGTAATGGATGGTGATGATGGTAGCACAAAATTGTGAACACAGTTAACAGCCCTGAAATACATATTTGAAAACGATTAAAGGGGGGAAAGATTAGATTGTATATATAGTAACAGAATACAATATTTTTAAAAAATCCATGGACTACATAAGTAGTGAACCCTAAGTTAAACCATGGACTATAGTTAATAGTACAATTAATAAAATGTTCTTTTATCAATTATAACAAATGTTCCACACCAATGCAAGGTGTTAATAATAAAGTGGTATATGGGAATTCTGAATTTTATGCATGATTGTTCTATAACCCACAGCTTCTCTAATAAAAAAAAAAGAATCAAAATAAAAGAAGTCATATCAAAGGCATTATGTTCATTTCAGGCAACTGAACAACTTGTTAGGATTAGCACAGGATGATTTTTCCCAATGGTAAAGATAATTTAAATGACTTTATTGTCTAGAATACAAATGCCAACTTCAAACAGACAAGCCCTTTTCTTTGGAACTGTTTGAACTGTTTTAAATGGGAAGCATGCATGGATCATTAATTTTACAAAGAGGTCCCAAATAAAATAATGCTTAGTGGAGATTGATTATGTACCAGGTAAATTACAAGATTTATCTCATTTACTCTTCAGAACAATCATATAAAGTAGGTAAAATTTATAATAACCTTATTGAAATGTAATTCACATACTTTAATATCCACACTTTTAGTGTGCAAATTCACTGGTTTTAATATATTCATAAAATTGTACAACCATCACCACTGCCAAATTATAGAACATTTTTATCATCCCAAAAGAAGCACCATACCCATAAGCAATCACTCCCCTTCTTGCCTCTCTCTATCCCCTCATAATCACTAATCTACATTTTGTCTCTATGAATTTGCCTATTATGTACATTTTGTATAAACGGAATCATAAAATAAGTTATCTGTTATAACTGGTTTCTTTCACTTAGCATGTCTTCAAAGTTCATTCATGTTTTAATATGTATCAGTACTTCATTACTTTTCATTGCTGAATGATATTCAATTGTATGTACATATCACATTTATTTATATATTTATCAGTTGATGGACATTTGGGTTGTTTCCACATTTTGGTTACTATGAATAATACTTCTATGAACACTTGTGTGCACATTTTTGCATGGACATAAATTTTCAATTCTTTTAGGAATATACCTAAGGAGTGGGATTGCTGGGTCATATATGGCAACCGCTGGGGAAGTCACAGACACACTCAGAAGCTATTCCCCAGGCCTCATCTAACCCCACCCCCACAACCCACACCTCCTTTTCTATTGTGTGCAGATGTTTCAATATGTTTCCTCCCTTCCTTCCTTAGGTCTAGTGAAAAGGCCTGACCATTCCTTCAACCTGCAAACCAGCAATAAGCAGCCCCAGCCACTTATCAGGGCAGGAACCCCAGTGGCAGGGCCCCCTCTGCCTGGGGTCTATAAACACCCCATCCTTGGGAAGCACAGATTTATCTTTCTTCTCCAAAGTGAAGTGGGGCATGCCACGCTGCCATCCAGATCCTCACCCAAGCAGTTGGCTCCCCAGGAGACTGGCCATGATGGCATCTCTTCTCCTGTTCTTCTGGACCCTTTGTGCTGTGCAAGCAATAAAGTGATCATTTGCTGAAAGCTTCTGCTGTGCCTGAGCCTGTGTTCCCATGATGCACCGCGTAGCAACTTGCTCCACAGTAATGCTAGCTTAACTTTTTGAGGAATTCCAAACTGTTTTCCAAAATGGCTGCTCCATTTTACCTTCTCAACAGCGATGAATGAGAGTTTCAATTCCTACATACCTTCATCTACACTTGCTACTGTCCATCTTTTTAATTTTTGTCCATGCTAGTGGATGTGAAGCGGTATCTCATTGTCTGCTTGATTTGCATTCATTCCTCTAATAACTGATGATGTTGAGCATCTTGTCATGTGCTTATCGACCATTTGTGTGTCTTCTTGGAATAAACATCCATTCAGATCCTTTGCCAATGTTTTAACTAGGATATGTGTATTTTTCAATTGTAAGTGTTCTTCATACATTTTCTTGATACTTGTCCCTTATTAAACTTATGATTTGTAAATATTTTCTGCCATTCTATAGGTTGACTTTTCACTTTCTTGATGATGTTCTTTGAAACATATTTAAAAGTTTTTAATTTTGATGAAGTCCAATTTAATTATTTTTTTTTTTGTTATCCAGGTCATGAAGACTTATGCCTATGCTTTTCTAAAAGCTTTTATAGTTTTAGCTCTTACATTTAGGTCTATGATACCTTTTGAGTTAATTTTTGTATATGGAGAGCAAACAGTATTTTATAGAGAAGAAAGCAAGACCAGAAGAGGCTAATCAATTTTTCTAAATTCTCACAGTTTTCAAAAGACTGAGACAAGATTCAACTCTAAACAATCTGGCTCCAGAGTCTTCACCATTACCTACAATATTATTCTACTTCTATATTGCAACTGGAATATTTTTTCTTTTAAAAATAGATGTGAATCCATAAGTTATGTGGATTTTACTCTTTTATTTATCAGTGGGTAGAGAATATAATGGAACACTCCTAAGAAAAATGTCAATGTTCCTCCAAAAGTGATCATTACATTTCTGTTTCAGTCAAGAAAATGTTGCAAAGACACAGGAAAATGTTAAAAAGCAAAGCCAATTTATATATGCTATAAATCTACAGTCCTTATCCTGAAAATACTTTATTGCTTTTGGTAATTGAAAACAGAAGAGAACATTGCACCAAACGTTTCCTTTCCTCAATATATCAGATGCATATTCACTGATAATTTATTAACTTATTTTATTCCTAAAATTATCCCCCTTATATTATGTCACATTCTGTAAAAACTAAGTGATTCTTTAAAAGGTAACCATTTTAAAACTAGATAGTGGCCTATTTACCTTTCCATGTAGTTTGTATTTAAGGAAATTTCTCTCAAATGACATGTAAAGATACCTACTTTCACAATAGCCCTGGTAAAGTGGAATCTATGCAGAAATTAACCTGCCATTTCCCACACAGTTCCAAGGAAAATCAAAAGGTTAATATCTTTGGCAATGTTAAGTAATATTAACACAGATTAAGACATCGATCTAGCCAGAGCTATCTCAGGTTTCTTAATATCCAATTATAATATTCTACCTAAAGTATATGATGGACTCCATTTAACACAGCAATCACTAGTAATTAAAACCAATTAAAATTCATGAAGAACTATGTATTATCCACCATTTAAATGAACTGCATTTTATCAGAAAGACTTCAGAGCAGTTTAAATAAACTTTTCAATTCTACCTGCTCTGCCAGTAGCAGTCTTTTAAAAAACCTAATAATCTCATTTAGGAAACACTGGCTAGATATTTCCCAACTCCACTTGGCTACTACTATATATAATATATATATATATATATATATATATATATATATATACACACACACACAATTTAATGCAAATTTTGTTGCAAAATAAAGGCAAGTATTGGTTAAAGAACAATTTGTTTGTTTGCACTTCGTTGATTTAGAGCTTAATTTTAACTTGTGTTGTATGTTTCTATCAATGAAACTGTCGATTTAAGGTAACTACTGAAGTCTATAACATTATAATGGATATATTTTTATAGAATCTTGACTGATATTTTTTATGTTAACTGGAAGCCTCCTAATAGATGCCATTCACAGAGGGTTGTTTTCCTTTTTTAAGTTTTAATGGGAACACTTTATACTTTCAATGAGTTCTGTAATTTGACCTAATCTGTACAACATTGCCAGAAAGAAAGGGCCATTTGAATTCAGACCAGGTGAAAAACGTAGGCTTTGTTTTTCTTTCCCATGACACAAATAAGTTTCTGAAAGCAGCAGAATCTTTACAAATTCTGAAACAGCACAGTGCCAAAGAATTAATTGGTGACCAACAAGGGAAAGCTTCTCGGAAAGCTTTGCGCTGAACATTTTATAGCATTTTGACTACCACTGACTGAGAAGGATACAAATCCTCATCCCACTCTTTGATTTCTCAGAACAGAACCAAAGGACAGGCTCTCTCAAAAGCCATTTAAGCTCTTCCCAAGTTTACTATTATCCTCGGACACTAATATAAGGTCATGAATAAGTTAATTCTTCAAAGTAGAGTGCACTCCAAAATGGTCGAGTCCATTTAGCACCTTCAAATATGGTCAAGAAAAATAAAAATGAAACATAATAAACATCACAAACATTTCTAAATATGAAAAAATTAACAATATATTGGGTGCTGATAGAATAAGTTCCTCCAGAAGTGAAAGAGATGATCCAGAGAAGCATCCTTTAGGACAATGAGGCATTCAAGCTCCAGGCTAAATTAGAGGGAAACATTCTGTAGAAGAAAATTCTATAATAAATTTTCACATTGTTAATCCCTATTTCTCCTGGGAA
Source organism: Choloepus didactylus (assembly GCF_015220235.1). Lineage (NCBI taxonomy): Eukaryota > Metazoa > Chordata > Mammalia > Pilosa > Megalonychidae > Choloepus > Choloepus didactylus. The sequence goes on along the minus strand of NC_051311.1, from coordinate 9,014,887 downwards.
ACAAAGGAATATAACTTGCTTACTACCGTCCAGCCATTTTATAGAAAGACTCCTGCTTAGGAGAGAAACAATGAATTTTGGAAAACTCTACTTGCTTAAAAAACGAAGAGTTTTCTCCATAATAGAAAGGAAGATCATAACCAGGGTACCTGGGTTTACCTTTGCTTTGCGAAAGTGGTAGACGGCCAGCATGCTAACGAAGTCAAGCAGCATACACAGGGCTTGGAAGGAGATGATGGCAAGTCGCAAATACTTATCCTCCTGGACAAAGCAGGGGCTATCATCAGCACAGTAGGGACAGCCCTCCTTGCAGGGTAGGCAGATGTGGGCTTCTTCTGACACATCTTTTGCACTTTCTGCAAAATGGTGACCTGCATCCCTTCCTGAAAGTTCCAAATAAAACCACAGTGTCATTGCATGTGAGATGGGTGAGACTGAGTACAGTCAAAACACATCTTTGCCTCTTTATTTCTTTCCCCATTTATTAAAGACCTTTCATCAACCCCCTTGCTAGGAGAGAAGGTTACTTTATCTTTGGACTCAAACAAAATTATTGTTTTTCCTTTGACAGTTAAACATTGTCACTCAGAGTAATTGAAGACAATTGGCAATAATAAAAATGAAACTCGTAAAGGGCAGGGTCCAGTTTTTAGCTTCTTTTTTTCCTAACTGCAATTTTATTGAGATATAGTCACACACCATGTAATTCACCAAAAGTATACAATCAGTGGTATCATCTTATAGTTGTGCATTCATCTCTACAATCAATTTTAGAACATTTCATTACTACCCCCCAAAATAATAAAAATAATAAAAAAAAAAACAAGAAAGTAAACCCAAAACATCCCATATCCCTTATCCCCCCTATTATTCATATATTTTTGTCTTTATTTTATTACTCATCTGCCTATACACTATCCAGGGAGTGTCAGTCACAAGATTTTCACAATCACAATGTCACATGATAAAAGCGCTATAATGATACAATCATCAAGAATCAAGGCTACTGCATTACAGTTTAACAGTTTCAGTTATTACCTTCTAGCTATTCTAATACACTAGAAACTAAAAAAAAAGTATCTATATAACGCATAAGAATAACCTCCAGAATGACCTCTTGTATTTGAAATCTCTTAGACACTGAAACTTGGCTTCATTTCCTTCCCCCTTTTGGTCAAGAAGGCTTTCTCAATCCCACAATGCCAGGATCAAGTTCATCCCTGGGACTCATGTCCCATGTTACCAGGCAGATTTATACCCCTTGAAGTCATGTCCCACATTGAGGGGGGAGAGGGTAGTGAGCTTATTCACAGAGTTGGCTGAGAGAGAGAAGCCACATCTAAGCAACAAAAGAGGTTCTCTGGGGGTGACTCTTAGGCATAATTATAAGCAGGCTTAGCATCTCCTTTGCAGAAATAAGTTTCATAAGGGCAAGGCTCAAGATAGGGGGTTTGGCTTATTAAATTGAGAGCCCCTATTGCTTAACAGAATATCAGGAATTCTCCAGGTGGAGAAGTTTAATAGCTTCACATTTTTTCCCAGTCCCCCAAGGGGACTTTGCGAATAATTTTTTATTTTCTGCTCAAAATATTCTGGGATATATTGGGGTTTCACATTAACCTGTATAGAATAGCAAGAACTCATTCCCTATTTTAGGATCCATGTAATTATGATGTTTAAATAAACTGACCAGACAGGTTAAATTAGATACTATGGTACAGAAAATTTAAAATTTATACCAAATAAATCTCTTTGGTCTCACACAGAAGCTGGAGTTTTAAAATATAGTCAATATCATCTCTTACCCTGTATTCTAATTTACCTTAAACCTAACCAAGTCCATTTAATTCATATCTCTAATTGTAGCCTCATCTCTTTTTCAGCTTCTATAACAGCTGCTGTCTGGAGGAATGCTGACTTACAAAGCTGCTGATCTCTAACTCTGAATCTCACATGTCACACAGATACCCAAAGTCCCAGGGAATATCTGGGCAATGATCATTTTAATGTCTTCATGATGGAAAAGGGTGTTGACCTTATGGCGTAGAGGAATGAAACTGGTTGATGTTCTTGGACAGACTAGTACCTATGGGTATCAGGTCTTATCTGGCACAGGAACAATCTGGAGGCTTTACATTTCTGAAAAAAATAAACTTACTAAGAAAAACTTTAATAGAGTCTGAGATAGAGCTCAGGTATGGGATTTTCAGGAATACTGTTGCTTGGGGCTTGGCGTACTATGGCAATCTGCAATATGTGGCTGAAGCTTGCATAAGAATATCCTCCAGAATGACCTCTCAGTTCTATTTGAAGTCTCTTAGACACTGAAACTTTATTTCATTCCATTTCTTGTCCCCTTTTGGTCAAGAAGGCATTCTCAATCCCGTGATGCCAGAGCCAGGCTCATCCCTGGGAGTCATGTCCCATGTTGCCAGGGAGACTTACACCCTGGGAGTCATGTCCCATGTAGGGGGGAGGGTAGTGAGTTTATCTGTGGAGTTGGCTAAGAGAGAGAGACAACATCTGAGCAACAAAAGAGGTTCTCTGGGGGGTGACTCTTAGGCATAATTAAAAGTAGGCTTAGCTTCTCCCTTGCAGAAATAAGTTTCATAAAGGCAAGGCTCAAGATTAAGGGCTTGGCTTATTAAACTGAGAGTCTCTAATGCTTGAGAGAACATCAGGGATTCCCCAGGTAGGGAAATTTAATAGTTTCACATTTTTCCCTGGTCCTGGCCCTTCAAGGGTATTTTGCAATTTTTTTTTTTTTTTTTTTTTTTTTTTGCCCATGTTGAGCAAAATAAGCCAGAAGCAAAAGGACAAATACTGTATGGTCTCACTAATAAGAACTAACTATAATGAGCAAACTCTGAGAATTAAAGTTGAGAACACAGGTTATCAGGAGATAAAGGTCATGTGACGCTGAAAGACTACAGAAAGTTCAACAGGATTGATTGTATCAGGACGTTACATTAACTTGTACAGAATAACAAGATCTCATTCCCTTTTGTAGGTTCCATGTAATTATGTTGTTTAAATAAACTGACCAAACAGGTTAAATTAGATAGTTTGCTATAAACCTAGTTTGCTTTAATTGTTTTGTTTCCACATACTACTCCATTTTTAACACCTTGCAATAGTGACATTCATTTGTTCTCCCTCATGGTAAAAACATTCTTACATTTGTAAATTTAATCACCGTGATTGTCAACTCTAGGACTTGCTAAGCTTTACATCCCAGTTTTTATCCTCTATCTATCCTTCTGGTGTCATTCATGTCCTTAACCTTCCTCTTTCAACCATACTCACACTCAGATTACACTTACAATATTGTGCTACCATCACACAGTATTCTGCTATCCATTGCTGAATCTTTAAAACAAATCCTGGAATGGAGGTGATTGGTGTGGCCTTAAACCTGTTGGACAGCCTTGCAATCAGGTTACCACAACAGGCCTAAAGTAGAACCTCACCATCATGTGTTGGTTTTGGGAATACTGGTCAGGACTTCTAATATCTATGATGGATCTGGCATAGTGACTGTGGAAACTGATCAGCTGCTCCTCTGGACCATGGTCATCAAAGACTAATCTACTGACCTGCATCCATGGGTGTGCCTCTGCTCTACCTCAATGCCAATGAGCTATTGCTCAATAAGAACAGCTCACCTGGGTTTACCGGATCTACACTTCCCCAGAAGACCTACCATTTCAGATAATCCAGGCAAATTATAAATGACAGATCTGATTTTTGTACAGTGAAAGGGAAAGTCATTATTTGTTAGGAAAGTAAATAAGCTCTATTGTTTTCAGTTGGAAACTCATGTGAATCATTCCATTCAGCATCGATTATTCTTTATTGTTATTAATCACTCCTTTTATCTTAGAAAATTGTTTTTAATTTTGAAACTGATAAAACTCCTGGGGGTCTAGCACATCACTTAACCCCTGCTGGCTGTCCTTAAATGCTTTTAAACAACAAGGGCTACTTCTCAATGCCTTTTAATATTATATTTCTCCATATAATTTATATCATCTTTTACTGGAAAAAAAATTCCCTCCAGATTGGGATGTTAAAACTACACTGTGGAGACCCAGGGCCCAGGCCCCTCCCCTCCAGAGTGATTTCACTATGATTTCAAGTAGCCACCTACTTGACAGGGACAGATGTTAGAAGTCATCAGACCTCCCCAAAGGAGGAAAAAAAATGTACTGTTAACAAAGCTTTGAAATTCCTCTCCCCTGATCACTGTCAACAATAAATCTCACACCCTTGTGTCACAAGACTCTGCCAAAACTCTGTTCTCACTCCTTATGGGATGTCTTTGCCCTAACCCTGACTTCCATCTTTCCTGGCTCGCTGCCACCATGGAACACATCATCTCTTGTAAGTCCTTTAAACTCATGTCTAACCCTGTGCCTGGTGTGTTCTTGGTCCTAGGGCTAAGCTGGGTTGTGACAATTGGCGAGCACACTCAGGAGGAATCAAAGAGCCACCAGCCACAGCAGGCATGAATTCCATAGGAAGGGAGAGTCCATGGGGGGAATCCCAAATTGTCCCATATCATCCACGTGGGAAGGTGGGCTGCTCCCCTGGACCAATAGGGACTGCTGCAAGAGTATGGGGACACCCTGAAAACTCTGGGGAGTTGCTAATTGTTTTGTAACAGATATCAGGACAGCTAGATTTGAGTGAGAAGAAAAGTGACTGCCAAATAGTGGCAGCCATGGGGCCTTGTGAATGGCTGCCGAGGCAGAACAAGCAGCAAAGGCTACTGCATGCCATTTAGAAGAGAAAAAAAAACTAGAGAGAGATGAGCCTTGCCCAGGAGGAAGAGAAGGGCTCTCTGACTGATTGCCTGCTCCAAGTGGACAATCAGCTCGAGACTCTGCTGTGCAGATATGCATGAATCAGAGGCCATAAGTTGCCTTATGATGGAGTCCAGAGAATTTTAGCTATTCTGGGATAGGACCCCAAAGCATGAGACCCCATAGAACCATTTGACTGAATTAAAAAAAAAAAAAAAAAAGTAAAGATTTAGTTATGAGCCTAGGAGAAAAAAGTATATTTCTGTAACACAATCTGGCCTCAACATGATTTGAAATCAGGAGAGAAATGGCTCTATGGAATGAACATGGTATTATATTTAGAATTGTTCTGAAAAAGTGTAGAAATGGGATGAAATGATATATATTCAATCCTGTATTTGCCCCTGTCAAAAGTATTTCTGTGTTTCTGTTTCTTGTGACTTTCTGTTTGTGTCCTGTCTGCCTGTTCAATGTATGGTTGTCTTGGTTTGCCTGTTTAATGTACAGTCTTATACCTCCGGATGGTAATAATAAATTAACAAAAATTCTTAAAGAGCTCTATTTGAATTGCAGTAAAAATAAATAAGTGCTTTTATATATACATTAGTACTCCTGGAGTCCAACAAGAAAAAAGAAAAAAGGAAAAAAAAAAAAACCTTTGGCAGCAGGGTTCAAAGCTTTATTTCTGTAATTACAGTGAGCAAACCTGGACACTAAAAGGAAACTGCCCTTAGAATTTCCCTAAGGCAGCAGAAGGCTGCAGAGGGCTGCCTCTGGGAAAGGCAAAGACCTTTCCCAATTGTCTGGATCACAGCTTTAAGTGAAATAGATCTAATAATTCAAAATAATTAAAAGTAGAGCATAGAAACTCCCAAATCCCACTGCCTTAATTTAAAACTTTTAACTTCAAGTTCAGTAAGATAAGCCCCTTTCTTTCTGTCTCACCTACCCCTACCCCGAAGGCCTAAGCACCTAAGGGCAGCTATGGAGGAAGGGTTGGGCGCAGAAAGATGGGGGGAAGGTGTGGCTTAAACAAGGTAACATCACCATTGTCTGCCACAGTCCCCAACACTGCTGGTTTATTACAAGAAATTAGTACCCAATGTGACAACATCATTTTGTACTAGATCTTGCTAGTGTGTGCGTGTGTGTGCGCGCGCGCGCGTGTGTGTGTGTTAGTATCTCCCTAGGAAAATCATGCCAGCCTAATGACTGGCAGGAAACCACTGAGGTGATGCTGTGTCCTTCTGTACGTATCACATCAGGAGGCATCAGATGTTGGCACACCCTGAAAATTGGTGATATTAACTTTGATGACTTGGAAGTTTCTTCACTATAAGGTTATTTTTTCCTTTGTAAATAACAAGTAATTTGTAGGGAGATACTTTAAGTTTATGTAACCATCCTATTCCTTGACAAAGTTTGCTAAAATTTGATTTTTAAAGTTTTATTTTTCAAACCCAAACCTGAACAAAATGGGCCTGAATAAGTACTCTCTGCATGATACATTTTATTTTTAAGACTTTGTGATTTTTATTATATAAGCAATGTATCTTTATCACAAAAAATAGAAAACACAGAGAGGCAAAAGAAAAATTAAAATCACTAATAATTCCACTGTTCGGGGAGAATAATCATTACATCTTAGTAAACAAACTTTCACTGTTCTGACACTTATCAATATATGGCTAAAATGGGAGCATGATATGAATAGTGTTTCATAATTTGTTCTTTTTACTTGATAATGTATCATAAGTATCTTCCCAAGTATATGGATATATACATGTCTCCATTCTTGATATCTGCATAATGTTTGACTGAATGCAAAATCATAAATTATTTATACAGAACATCTAAGTTGTCTCTAATTTTTCAATGCTATAAATAGTTATTTGATAAAATCATTGTACATACACCTTTTTCAATCTTTTTGATTGAGGTTTTCTTGGACTAAACTCCGAGAAATATCAAATTGCTAGGTCACAAAAGGATCTACATTTTTACAACTTGTGGCATAACTGTCAAAATGTATCTCAGAATCAAAGGAAGAGATGTTTATATGGTGCAAAATCTATATTTTCTGGAGCACACTACATAATTTAACTTGTATGGTCAGTTTACTCAAATACCATAATTAAATGGAACCTCGACTAGGAAGTGAGATCTTATTGGTTTGCACAGGTTAGTATGAAGCCCTGATACAACACAGAATAATGTAGGCAGAAAATAAATCAAGTATTTGTGAAGCCCCCTTGATGGACTGGGGGAAAATGTGGAAATATTAAACTTCCTCAGCTGGGGAATTCCTGATATTCTCACAATATCACCACCTTACTAGGCTGAGACCTCGATCTTGGGGCTTGCCTTATGAAGCTTGTGACGGCAAAGGAGAGGCTAAACCTACTTATAATTGTGCCTAAGAGGCACCCCCAGAGAACCTCTCTTGTTGCTCAGATGTGGTCTCTCTCTCTAAGCCAACTCAGCAGGTAAACTCACTGCCTTCCCTGCTACATGGGACATGACTCACAGGGGTATAAATTTCCCCAGCAATGTGGGACATGACTCCTGGGGATGAGCCTGGACTCAGAATCATGTGAATGAGAAAGCCTCTGGACCGAAAGGGGGTATAGAAATGAAACAAAATAAAGTTTCAGTGACTGAGAGATTTCAAGTGGAGTCGAGAGGTCATTCTGGAGGTAACTCTTACACGTTATATAGATATTCCATTTTAGTTTTTAGTTTATTAGAATAGTTAGAAGGAAATATCTGAAACTGTGGAACTGCAATCCAGTATCCTTGATTCTTGAAGGCAAGCATATAATTATATAGCGTATATGGTGTGACCATGTGATTGTGAAAACCTTATGGCTCACACTCCCTTTACCCAGTATATGGACAAATGAGTAGAAAAATGGGGACAAAAAGTAAATGAATAATATGGGGAAGGAGAGGTATGGGACATTTTGGGTGTTCTTTTTACTTTTACTTTTATTCTTATTTTTATTTTTTGGAGTAATAAAAATGTTCAAAATTGTGGTGAGGAATGCACAACTATATGATGATACTGTGAACAACTATTTTACACTTTGGATGACTGTATGGTATGTGAATATATTAAAAAAAAATGTATCGCAGAAAGTTTTCTTCTTTTGTTCTACAGAAAAAAAAGTCCTGAGTTTCTGCTTTATAAAAGAATGAGTTGAAGTGGGTATGCTGGTTTGGATGTATTTTGTCCCCCCAAATGCCATGTTCTTTGATGCAATCTTCTAGGTGCAGATGTATTAGTGTTGATTAGGTTGGAATCCTTTGATTGAGTGTTTCTATGGAGATGTGACTCAATCAACTGTGGGCAAGACCTCTGATTGGATAATTTCCAAGGAGGTGTTACCCAACCCATTCAGTGTGGGTCTTAATTGAATCACTGGAGTCCTATAAAAGTGTTCACAGACAGAAGGAGGTGCTGAAGCCAAGAGAGGCACTTTGAAAAATGCACAGGAGCTGCGAGTGGAGCTGGAACACAACCTGGGATCAGCAGACACCAGCCACGTGCCTTCCCAGCTAACAGAGTTTTTCTGGATGCCACTGGCTTTCCTTCGGTGAAGGTATACTTGTGTTGATGCTTTCATTTGGACATTTCATGGCCTTCAGACTGTAACTTTCCAACCAAATAAACCCCCTTTATAAAAGCCAATCCATTTCAGATATTTTGCATAACAGTAGCATTAGCAAACCAGAACAGGAAGTATTGTCGATTAGAGCAAACATTGCATATTTCAGTTTTCATATTGTAAACATTAGGTAGAAATATCACCATAGGATTAAGGATTTTGTTGAGGAAGATTCTTACATGCCAGTTGTATAAGATTGTGTTTTATGACAGCAAAAATATAACATTTGGATGTCTGAATATCTGAATAAATATCATGCCGAGCCTAGCACTTCAAGGCCAGTTAAATTCTAAAGCTCTTAAATTTGATCTAGTTTTCTAATATTAGACAGTGAATTGTATTCCAAAAGACTGCCCACAGTTGTTGTTTGTGGGTATTGTAGTATGTTCTGGGCAGATGTGGGTCTGTCCTGGAAGCTTATAAACCTTATCCGCCCTTAACTCTCCTAGAGTCTTTGATTCATCCTTCATCCCTCCTAAACTCTTCTGCCAGGCAATCTCATTCCCAAATCTTCAACTGCCAACCACATTCTGACCCCTGAGCTCTCTGAATGCTGGTTATATATCTAACTGCCTACTGAACATTCTCTCTTGCATGTCTCAATGCCCCCTCAAAATTACAGACCCAAAAGAAAGCCATGACTCATGATGATCTTCCCCCCAAAAAACCTGGTGCCCTCGCAATAACTTCAACTTGTTTTGTTTTCCCCAATCAATTATATAAATCAGAAATTCAGAGTCATCTATGATCTGTCCCTTTCATTCTTCAAATCCAATCCATCATTGAATTCTTTCCATTATGATTCCTAAATATTTCTGGAATCTGAGAACTTCTCTCCATCTCAGCTAAGACCTGTCTAGGCCCAGCCCCCATCGTCTTTCCCAGGGATGATCACAGTTCTCTATTAGCTCATCAGCTCTGCAGCCAGCTGCTCTCTATAATGCAGTTAAAGTAACATCTTCAAGACAGAAATTCCGCAGAATTCCCCTACCTCAAGTCCTTATAACGACAATCCCCTGTGTACTTAGGATGAGGATAAAAATCTTTATCATGGTTTACAAAGCCTTGCACAATCTGTCCCCTGCCCAAACCTCCAGCCTCATCTTATACCAAGTCCCCCCTCCATCCTTGTGCTACAGCTTCACAGACCTTGCTTGTGCCATGCTCACTGATGCCCACAGGGTCTGCACACACCATTCTCTCTGCCTGGAATACTTTTACCTTAATTTTTCAACTTCAACCTTGAGATTCCTCAAACCTCAACCTGTATGTCACTTCCTCTAGAAAGACTTTCCTGACCCTCGGGTCTTCCTGCCACATTATTTCCTAGCATCATGTATCATTCTTACATAACATTCACAACAACAGAAATTGTATATTCTGTAGTCACTAAATTAATGTCTAATACCTCCCTTGACCGGTCCCCCTGAAATATACAGTATCCCATTAAAATACGTGTTATGAGACCAGGGGACCAGCATATATATGTATCATTAAATATTTTTTACAGATGGATTTTCAGAAATAAAAATCAATCAACAAACCAATCCATCACAGGTGCCTTCTTCAGAGGCCTTGTAGACCTCACAGATAGGGAATGGCTCTAGAAAAGGAAGCTTGACCTTCACAAGACCATAAGTCAGGACCCCTTCTCCTTCTATTCCACAGGTATGCAAGAAAAAGATGAGGCACAGACAATGAACATAACCCAGCCGGAAGTAACCAAGAAGAGCATCAAGGTGAGCATTCAGCGTCAGCTATAAATATAAATACTGCTCATCTGAAATCATTATTAGGGTAAACATACTCTTTCCATACTCATATTTGCTTTTTCATTAGAACTGGAGTGAACATATTTGTCCATCAATGTTTGGAGTTAAAATGCTGGGGTGAGCTAACCAGGAGAAGATATATATTCATCATTTCACTGTTTTCGGATGATGAAGTAATCTGATTCCAGTCTTTAGCTTGATAAAATTATGTCCAAAATTAAGTGAGAAAAGGTTTATGCACATTAGTGGCTCCAGCTCATTCATGAGATTTTGGTTTATATTTGGTTTGTTATTTGTAATATACATAAGGAGAGAATAGTTAGCAGTCTGTGGTTCTACCATAGCAAATCTGCTTTACAAAAAAGATTCCTGTTGTTAGGACATGAATATATGTATTGCGTACTCCCAAATTTTTTCACACCATGCATTCAGCATTAGCTAATACACTTTCTTACACTTACATCATGAATGAATAACTGTGAAAATAGGCTCAAAATGAAGATCAATGAGAGTATTTTAAATTTTATATTCTCTCACTGTGAGTTCAATCAGAGTTCAATAATTCCCTGTATTTCCAGATGCTTATCTTTACATCTTACATTCACTTTTTTATCATCTCCCAAAATTTTCTTTCTCACAAGAGATTTTAGTGGCATTTTTCTTTAGACAAACTATCACCTTAGATAGATCTTGGAAAGATTCTTTTATGAATTACACAGTTATTAAGCACAAATGGATTTTTTAACTATAGACTATTTATCCATTCAGTCTACACAGTACCCCATAAGTACCATAAGTGAAAGAACTAAATTCCCCACATTCACACTAATATAATAATAGTGATCACTTGGGGGGTATTATATGTTATCTTACTCCTTACTCCTTCTTTATCAATAAGGGAGGAAAGTCTCAGAATGCGTAACAAATTTGACCAAGTCCTCCGCTAGGAAGTGGAGACAGAATTCAAACTCAGGTCTGTCTGATTCAAAGGCCAGACTGTTTCAGACCACCCACCAGATTATAAATTGTTCCAAATTTGTTTATTGGAATTTGTAAACAATTTCCTCTAGAAACAACACTAGGGCCTACCATTACTACTGGAGTAAATGTTGGGTGGTAAACAAGCAGAGTGTACTAGTTTTCTATTGCTGCTATAACAAATTACCACAAACGTAATATCTTAAAACCACACAATTTTTATTTCTTCTTATATGAAATATAATTATATTCATTCTTATTTTGCCTGTAGGTCAGATGTAAGGCACAGGTCCCATGGACTAAAATCAAGGTAGTCATTAGCAGACCTACATTCCTTTTTGTAGGTTCAAGGGAAGAACCCATTTCCTTGCTGTGCCAGTTTGGATGTATTATGTCCCCCAAAACTCCATGTTCTTTGATACAATCTTGTGTGGCAGAAGTATTAGTGTTGATTAGATTGGAATTCTTTGATTGAGTGTTTCCATGGAGATGTGACTCAATCAACTGTGGGCGAGACCTTTAACTGGATTATTTCTATGGAGGTGTTGCCCCACCCATTCAGAGTGGGTCTTTATTGGATCACTGGAATACTTTAAAAAGAGCCACTCAGGCCCAGACACAGAGCAGCTGTGAGTGACATTTTGGAGAGCAACTGAGAGTGACACTTTGAAGAGGAGCTGCAGCTAAGAGAGGACAAAATGCCCCAAGAGCAACATTTTGGAGAATGCCATTTTGAAACGCAACCTGGGAGCAAGTGGACACCAGCCATGTGCCTTCCCAGCTAACAGAGGTTTTCTGGACACCAGTGGCCATCCTCCAGTGAAGTTACCTGTTGCTGATGCCTTACCTTGGACACTTTACGGCCTTAAGACTGTAACTGTGTAACCAAATAAATCCGCTTCATAAAAGCCAATCCATTTCTGGTATTCTGCAAAAAGGCAGCATTAGCAAACTGGAACACTTGCCCTTTTCAGCTTCTCAAGGCCACTTGTATTCCTTGGCCCATGGCCTCTTTCTCCATTGTTAAGACCAGCAGCGTAGCTTTCTTGGACCATCCCTCCATTCTCACATCTCCCTCTGACCACGGTGGAAAAAGATGCTCTGCTTTTTTGCATACTCCAGAATAATCTCCGCATCTCAAGGTCCACAACTAACTCACAGCTGCCAAGTCCCTTTTTGCCATGTTCCGGAGAATGGGATGTGGGAGGCATTGAGGAGACAAACATTCTGCCTGTCAGACTGAACTGATGTGTGAATGACCGATAGTCCAATTTCCCTGCCAGAGGCTTCTTAACAATGGAGAGAAGATGGTGGTAACATAAATGAATCTCTAATTAGCAGTCTAATTAAGCAAATAAATGAAAACAACAAAATAAAACAACGTCTAATAAAGTAAGACTTCAGCCAGTAGGGTAGAAGGAAGATTTCTGGAGTGCTGGGTACTATATCTTAGTTCTTAGTGCAAGGCCCATTTGGAGGACAGGTGAACTTAAAAAATCTGAGATGTGGAAATATGCTCCTTTGCTGGGAAACGCAGCAGACAGTAGATGAAGAGGTGGTTAAAATGGGCAGAATACTTGAGAAACAGAATAAGCAAAATAAACAGAAGCTTCCAAGAAATAATCACACAATATTTTGACCAATTAATATGAGCTCATACTATTTTTGAGACACATAGCAATTTCTAATATTAGAACTTTACATTTATTATTTCATTTAATACTTATAATAAGTTTGTAAAGCAGGTATTATTATCCCAATAATACATATAAGCTAAATGAAGCTAGGGAGGCTAAATAATTCAGCCAGGATCACAGTACAAGTAAGTAGTCAAGCTAGGATCCAAATTTACACCAAATCCTCTGCTCTCATTGATTATGTTATACTATGGGTGGATATTCAGCTCTGAGATTAGCAACCAGTGAAGTCCAAAATAGCATGGGGTGTGTCCTAATTGTTGAACACAGTCACCGATAAACAAGGTAAATGAATGGTCAGTGCTCCACGTGGACGGGCAACACTGGGAATTCTGTCTACTGGCAGCGGAGCCCATCTGCCAGATGCATTTAGTTACTGGACTCCAATCCCTACAGACAGAACTAAGTGAAAGAAGATATGAAAACTGAAAATCAGGTAAATGACTGAAGCAGAAACATAAGCACAGGCAATTAGATGGAGAATTTTGCTACTAGAACTGGAGTAAAAATTATTAGGCCTAGGTGTCTGCAGTTCAGCAAAAGTCTAGCTTTAGAGCCAGATCACAAGGCTGAATGACGTCAGACCAGCTGCATAAGTAGTGAAGCTGATTCTGAGAACGGTGTTAAAGCTCTTTAAATCTATTCCATCTAAGTTTGGGATTGGTGCTAGAGACCGACATTAAGCCTGGTCTGCAGAAAACCAAATAGTTCAGCTCTCTGGTCACGAAGCAGAGGAGATAGAGAGGTTGAGACCCAAGAAGACAGAAAAGAGGTCCAACCCCGAGACAGGAAAGCCTTGCCACAGAGCTCAGCTCTCCTAAACTGTACTTGCTTTCAAAGAGTTTCCTTTCTTTTTCTTCCAAAATTATATATTTTTATAAATCTCTAATTATATTATTGCCCTTTTTTCCACCATAAGTTTTTCATTTCAATAGCACTGGAGTTGACAAAGTAGGGATTACCCTTTTTAGGTACAAGTTATTCATAAGCTGGATTCATGTGCAAATGTACATGAATGGAAGTCAATCCAAAAGACAAAAGAAATAAGACTGAAAGGCTGCTGATATGTCCACATACAAGTAGAAAGAGGTTTCACTGAAGACAGAACTCATACCAAGATAGCTTTGAGGAAGATGAGCTTGTCACAAACTTTTCTTTCCTCTACCTGGAAGTGAACAACCTAGACTTGTCAAGACAGTTATACATCAGTACTTGGTTATTCTGAAATCCTGCTACTAAATAGGATGTCAGATCCTGTTAGCTCACATGTGACCACCCATTTCAAGAGAGATACCAGGAACACTCTCGAGCTGTCAGCACAATTTTAAATCATATCATTTGGACATCTCCTTTTTGGCCTTTCCAAGCCTTTTGTTCACCGTGGGCCTGGGCCTAGATAAAGATTTTAAATCACTTCACATTTTAACACGATTTTTAACTTCAGTCATCTTTACCTTTTCTCTAAGGGATCAGCACCATGTCTTAGCTCCCCTCTCAAACTACGAGAGACTGTGGGAATTTCAGGTCTTGCTCTAGATTTATGGCTATAAACTAAGTGAAATTTCTCTGTGAGGTTGCATCCTTCCTGTTCTCTGAGCCACGTTTTCACTGTCAGGCACCTCATTCCCTCAGGCTGTCCCTAACTCCGAGGACTCTTTCTTATTGCCCCTCTCGGTGTAGTACTATTTGCTACAGACTTCCCTGTCCTACCTCCCTTCAGGCCCACACAGAATCCATTCTCCAAACATGCTAGCTTTAGAGACTCATTATCTAATATGATAAAATGTCTGAGACAAAGAGCTACTGATCATTGGTGCTGAGGGATTATCTTTTTACATGTATCACTAGTGTTGGTTTATATAAGCAGGTATATATATATATTCATTTTCTAATTATACCTATTGTGCCATGTGCTGTGCAGTTACATGTATTCTTGTTTCTTGGGTCCTCAAACCCCCTTTATCTTTGGCCTCAGGGCTGAATGTGGCCATTCCTTACTTAATGGATGCCTCCTAAAGACAGGAGGAAGAAAACAAGTGCCCACATGAGCTGCCTGGGTGCAATGATTAAAAGACTGACTATATTAAAACACAGAGATATGCTATATAGTCCAATAATGAATAAAAAGCCCAAAAAATGTTTGCCAAGTCCTTTACTGATGACCCCAAAGAATGATAGCTCCTAGTCCTGTTCAGGTTGTAGAACTTTTCCCTTAGGACAAGGAATGGTGGATTTTCATGCAATCTGGCAAGGCCATTAGGAAAGATGTTTGTGGTCAAAGGGCACTTTATTGACTTCAAATGATAACATGTAGCCAGCTCATTGCTCTGTCATTGAGGAAAATTCTGGTTAAGTAACACGCTAAAGTAAAAACTGAATCAAAGTTAGGCCCAACTACAGATTATCTTTCTGAACACTGCAGCCTCCCTTCCACGACTGCAACGTGTACCACACGGGAGACTCACACAGAAAGGCAGCCTTTTCTTACAGATAGTAGGTCCAGTAAAAAAACACTGGCTTTTAAAATAAGGAAGAAAGTAGGAGTGTGCAAATTAAATTAAAATAAGTTGTTAAAGGTTAACCAGTTTCTCCTGGTAGTGTTATAAGCAAATGGCACAGTCATTCTCTGGTTCTTCAATATTTAGATGTTTTATTTCAGTCACATAGTGGGAGCTGAGAACAAATGTGGGTAAACCAGACACAAAATACCTTCACAGAACATAAGCTAAAACCTATTGCCTTAACGCTTCAGGGCTGAATCATATGTTGTGTCTGGACCACAAGTGTGAGGAATGCCAAAGTAGCTCTGGTATTGCCATTGTTTGGTGTAAACATACACGCACACACACACATACACTCTCTCACACACAAGGAAAAATATTGCCATTCTGAAAGCAAGTTATTATCATCATTACTGCATTAGCTTTCTACTGCTACTTAAGAAATTACCAGAAACACAGAAGCTTAAAATGACACCAATTTACTATCCCCCAGTTTCTGTGGCTCAGAAGTCTGGGCACATAGTCGCTCTGATCTCTGTTCAGGGTTCCACAGGCTGAAGGCATGGTTTGGGCCAGCCTACATTCTCTGTACTCTCATCTGGAGCTCAGGGTTTCTTCCAAGCTTATTTGAGTTCTCTGCTTCCTTGCTGGCTGCCGGTGGGGAATGCTCTCAGCTCTCAGAGGCCAATCTCAGGTCTTACCTATGTGGCCCTCTGAAAACATGACAGTTCACATCTTCAAAACCAGCAGGAGAATCTCTCTCTCCAATTTCCTAAGAGAGTCATATATAATGCAAGGTATCACAAAAGTGACGATACCATCACCTTTCCCACATAACATAACCTAATCAAAAGTGATTGACTATGGTAAGCTGAATTATGTGCCCCAATAAACACATGTTCTTAATCTTAATCCACGTCCCTCTGGGTGTCAGCCTATTGCAAATACTTTCAACAGTACAGGCTATTTTGACCACTTTCTTCTTCTTGAAATCCTCTCTTCCTTTAGTTTATAGTATACCACTCATTCCTGGTCTTCTTTCATGCTAGATACTCATTCTCTATCACCTTTGTGGGCTTTTTTTCTGCTTGTCTCTTCTCTGTTTTGTTTTCTTCAGGAGCACATCCTTGGTCTTCTCTTCCACCTCAACACACCTCCTCAGACAAATTTCTCCACTTCTATGGCTTTATTTTCCTTATGCTACTGACTCTTAAAACTTTATTCCAGTCCAGACCACTCTCATTAATGTTAGATCCATATATACATCTGCTTACTGGTCATCTCTACCAGATTCCTAATGGTTTAAAATTAAACTCATATCCAGTAACCCATAAATCTACTTCTTTTTCTTTTTTCCCTATCATAGTGAATTATACCACAATCAACTCAGTTTCTCAAATCAGACACCTGGAAATCATCTTAAAACAGCATCCTTTCTATTTCTCATGATATTAAATATATTACCAAGACTTTCTCTGAATTACCTTTCAATTTGTCTACCTCTCTCCATATCTTCTGCCATTTCCCTAACTCAGGCCACCATCACTGCTCACCTGGATTATTCCAGCAGCATCCTAACTGGTCTCCTCACATTAAGCCTTATACCTCCCACCCGCAGCATGCTCTCCACACTGGAGCCAGGGTAACCTTTATAAAACACAGCTCTGATCTTGTCACTCTTCTGGTTATAGTATTTTAGTTACTCCATGCTGTTCTTCATATAATGACTAAATTCCTACAGATGGAGGACAGAGGCAGGCTCATCATTACCATTTCCCACGGCCTTAGATTGAGTTCCCTGGAAATAGGCTCTGAGACAGGGAGTTGTATACAGAAGGTTTACTGGGGACAGGGAGCCTCTTGGGAAATAAACCCATCAGGAAATGAGAAAAGCAGGAATGGACAGAGGGGAAATCTGAGTGTCAGTACAGTTGCTGAGGCCCAGCTATTGCTTTGGGGAGCTCTGGAGCTGGGTTGGCCCTTCAGAGGTGGCCCAAATTGAAGCAAAGTGAGAAGGTCTTTGTGTCCCCATCAGCCAGTGATTGACCCTCCATGATAGGGGGCCTGGCCTAAGGTGAGGTTCTGGGGCCCAGGGCAAGTTCAGTAATGAATTCAGCTATGAGTTCTCAGTCGCTGATTTTCCCAGCAGCTGGAGGCATGTGGGTGTTTCAGCCCTAGAGAAGGAATCAGGGCAGAAGCATCTTCTTATCCACTGTATCTCCATAATTCAGCCACTACAAACATTTTTTTCTTGTCTTTAAGTTTAAAATAATTGTATTGTGTTCTCCTCCAATTCTAAGACTAACCATGTACTTTTCCCTTTCCCTGCTACAATCTTCACAACTCTTTTCTGGATAACTCATACCCGTAATTCAATTGTCAGCTTAATCAACACTTCCTCCAAGAAACATTTCCTGACTCATTCCTACCACTCTATGACCTGAGTTAGGTACCCTCCCTTCAATGTGTTCCCTCAGCACTATGCTGCTCCATCACATTACACACCACACCGAGCTATAATTGCCTATTTACCTGTCATCATCCATCACTAGACTCAAAGATATTTGAAGGAGAGACCACATTTTTTTCATTAATAATATTTATAGTATTTGCATAGTATCTGACATATAGTAGAGCCTTAATAAATATTGTCGAAAGAATCAGTGAACCCTCCCTTTGGTCTATCCATATAAAGTTACTTTATGTTTTAAAATATTGTCATGCTGTTCTACATTTCTGTATTCACATCTACTGTTTTCTTCTTCTAAAATACCATTTCCCCACTTCTCCTTGACTCATCTCTAATGTCACCACCACACATACTCTCCCACCCACTGCCAGCCTCAGGAAAAAAAAAAACTGTTTTCTATGGTCTCATAATTAGCTGCCCCAATCTCTTTTAATATTTGTCATTGCATTTTAAAGTAGATTTTGGTAATTTTTCTCTGTCTCTCCCATCAAAGTATGAAGTCCTTGCAAGCAGATAAAAGGTGTGTGCTATAGTGTCCCTAGAATCTTGCACAATGGCTGGCCCCTTCTACTGTATTATTAGTTATTAGTAGGAACTGACATCCACTGAGTGCTTTCCATGTGCTTTATGATCACTGCCTTGTTTACATCTCACAACAGAAAATCTTTGTTTTAAAGAATAAAAACAAAAGCAAAACACTCAAGGCACAGAAAGCTTAACAAAGTTATGCAAAATCACACTACCACTTATTTGTTGAAATAAGGTATGAATGCAATCACTAACTTTTTAAAACGGGCTACATTTCCCTTTTCTTAGATTCTCTACTTGGAACATACCAAGAGGAATCTATCTACACTCCTAACGTATAATATAATTCTTTATCAAAGTGCTCTTGAGTAGCCTCGAAGGGCTTAAATTTTATGGGAAAAAAAACAAAGACCATACTTGCTGTGGTTTTCCAACATTTACATATTCAAACTGTGTAAGCAAACAAACTGTGGTAGGCACAACTCTAAGATGACTTAGCCTAATTAATAATGCGATATATTAGTATACACATATATTTGCACAGAAGCAAAGGGCACTTACTCTGAAAGTTGTTCACTGAAAAGACTCGAGGATGATAGAATCCGGTTTTGCAAATGCACTGGTAGGCTCCAAGCACAAATCCCCGGCCTTTAATTGGCATACACTGTGAAAAAGGAAATACAGAAATACAGTTGATCATAGTGTATTTCACAGGCTAAAGACTCACAGATATGCAGCTTTGCAAATGGTAGCAGAACTAACACATTTTTCCAGAAATAAAATCCCTTTTTCAAACTTTTATTTTAGATTTGTTTGTCAACAAACATTTTCTTAGAAGCAGCAAATTGAGATTCCTTTCTAAATATATGCCATTACAGCTGCACTTGCCACACATCTTTAACTCATTCGCTTGCCATGAGGGAGTAATTACTACACATAGTTTCTGTTTGTAATGCTTCACATATCATCTAATTGCTTTAAGAGAGATTGCTGAAGCTGACAAGAATATTTTGAGTGATTTCATACTAAATATTTCTATCAAAGCAAGGCAGATAGGTATATATGGAGATAGAAAGGTAGGTAAGTAGGTAGGTAAAGAGATAGAATTTGAGATGTGAAAATTACTTTTGTGAGTTAAATATTCATCAAGTTTCATCCTCAGAACAAAATAACACTAATTAATGGAATAAGAAAGCAAGTAGATTTTTCAATTCAAATTTACATAAGAAAGAAGAAATAAATTAATGGTCCCAAGGGCTCTTCTCCTAAAATTTGTTTCACACAGAAATGATTCTATATGTATATAAAAAGAAGAAAAGCAGTGATCAGCTTTCCAAATATGTCACAACAGACTTCATAGACATCTTAAGGATATCATTTAACCCTGGCAAAATTAAGCTTAGCATACCTTATTTCTGCTAAATTTAATTATATAAGCAAGTAATAACTTCTATTAAACTATGAACACTACATATGTAAAACAGGGCCCTTTCAAGAATCTAATCAACATTGACATTTCTTTTTGGATATCTGTCTACAAAGATCCCAATCCTTTGCCTCTTTGGCATTAAAATCTATTAGAGAAGCTTAGAATCTAGTAACTTTTTAAAAAAAATATAAAATATCCCTCTGATACACAGACCCTTGAGATAAAATGACAAATAATTTAAATAATAATTCTGCAATACTAGCTTAAATGAATAGCATCAAGATCAATGCTACATATTATGAAAACACTAACAAATAGGAAATTATTTATACATAAGGTAGAAAGAGCTAATGAATGTTCTGAATTCAGAGCTGTAACATGAAAATCTTTGAGAAAGCTATCTGAAAGACCTTATATATTTTAATACGAAATATTAATGAAATATTAACACCGCTTCTATTTCACTAAGACACTAATATTCAAATCATGTCTTGCAATTGAAAACACAATTCTTGACCAGACAAAATAAAAGGTGAACACCAGTCAATTCAATAGAGTTGGCAAGTATTTACAAAATAAGTACTATGTGCCTAAAGCGTTAGTGCAGAATTTCTCTGAAATAATTCATACTATTAGAAAGATCCAGTTATACAGTGTTAAATCATATTTCTTGACTATATTCAATTTAACAAAGCAATTATAACATTACTTTGCAGAAGAACTGGTATTATGGAAAGTACATATGATTTCTGATGAGTCAGAAAATGTGGATTTGACTTCTAACTTTATCATTTACCATCTATGGGAGTTTGGGCTGTTTTCTTGATCTCTTTGAGCCTTATTCTTTCAATTGATAAGATAATAATCATTCAGGAGTATACACATATGGTTTGAAAAAGGTAGCGCCAACAATATTTCCCAATGAGTTGAGAAGGGGGTATGAAGAGAAGAGAACTTAAAGGGTGACTCAGGTTTGGAGCCTGAGCGACCGTAAGAATGGATTTGCCTTCAACTGAGTTGGAAAGGCTGCAGGTGAAGGAGTTTCTGAGGGAAAGAGCAGTTCAGTTTCACACCTGTGAAGCTTGAAATAACTATTTGAAATTTAATTCTAGATATCAAATAGGCAGTTTGATATATTAGTATGGAGTTTAGGAGACATGTCTGTACAATTGGAGAGGAATTTGCATAAAGATGGCACCTAAAGTCACAAGATAAGACTAGATCATTAATGGAATGCATGCAGACATAGAAGGAAAGAGGTCCAAGTGTGAGACTCAGGCACTCCAGTGCTAGAAGGTCAGGCAGAAAGGAAGAACCAAACAATATTGTGAGGAGCATGCAGTGTTTTAATTAGATCTTGACACTCTGAGCATAACGTGTACAGTTTACTGTGAGCTACATTTATTAAAAATTTTCCTAGAACAGCTTTATCCTGGTAAACTAAGTCTTAGATACTAAGAATTCAACAGCATACTTTAAATATTTTCCCTACTGGAATTTGGAAGTTAATGCTATTCATTAAAACAGCACCAGTTCCCTGAAAATACAGCTCAGCACTGCAACAACACCTCAGCTGAGAATTTTCAATGTTTAGGGCAGATCTGAATATTCATTGGAATAAGAATATCTCTCTGCTATAAGGTAACCCTAGAGCTGAGAGAAAAATGAACAGTTAAGTAAAATATATATAGTTGATTAGATAAGCATCCTCAAATATAAAGCCCCTTGAACTTCAAAATATAAAATGCTTCCTAACTTCCTTATGGGAAGTGAAGTATTGCCCCAAACTCTTTGTTCTATTCTTAAATTATTATATCAAATGGAGAAAAAACGCTTCAGTCAGTTAAATTCAGTAACAGTGTATCATCCTCCTTCACTCACTCCACCCCCAAGATTGCAGAGCCTGTGTAGAAAGGAAGGTGCTATTACTCATATGCAGTTGCCTTGGAGTACACAAATGATCCTGGTTTATCATTCTATCAACAACTCTAAATTTACACTGAACCTCACACACTTCCTGGCTCCAACCACCACGACCATTCATTCCCTAGCTATCTCACCCCTGCCACGTTCCAACCAAAATTATACCTCTTCAAGATTAGACAATTAAATAGAGAATCTTGTTCAAAGAAATACCATAAGTATGGTAACTACTCAACTAATGTTTGCCTTATGTGGATGGACTAAAGGGCCACTTTTTACATCCCCCTTCATCGCTCCCCCTCAGGGATCCAGAATATCAATGCAGATTCTCACTTAAATCAAGAGAAAATCTTAAGAATTTTACTCTAATTTGGCATTTGATATCCATTTCAGATATGAAGTCAAAGAAGGAAGAAGTGGAAAAAGCAGCACTTGTTATTCCATGAGTGTAGCTGTTCTTTGAGTAGCCTTTGATAACCTGTTGGGCTTATTAGGATAAGAGTTGCAGTACCCTTGGAGTGAGGTAGCTGCCCACAAGATTGGACACCCTCTCTGATGAACCTGTACTGTTCTGGTTTGAATCTGATATGTACCCCATAAAAGACTATGTTCTTTTAATCTACTCTTATGGGGGCAGACCTACTGTGGGAGGGATCTTTTGATTAGGCTGTTTCCATGGAAATGTGACCCCACCCATTCAAGGTGGGTCTTAATTAGTTTACTGGAGTCCTTAAGAAAGCTCAGGGAGAGAGAGAGAGCTCAGAGCCATCACAGACTGAGACACTTGGAGATGCAGATAGAAAGATGTTTGGAGATGCTAAGCTGAGAGATGAAGCCCAGAGTTTGCCACAGAGAAGCTAAGTGAGAACCCACAGACCTTTAAAGAAAGAGCCACTGGAATTAGAAGCTGAAAGCAATGCAACCCAGGAGCAAAGGACCAGCAGATGCCAGCCATGTGTCTTCCCAGCTGACAGAGGTGTTCCAGAGGCCATGATCCTTTCTTTAGTGAAGATATCCTCTGTTGATGCCTTAGTTTGGACACCTTGGCCTCAGAACTGTCCATTTGTAACCTAATAAATCCCCTTTATAAAAGTCAGACCATTTCTGGTGTATTGCATTCCAGCAGCTTTAGCAAACTGGAACACATACCAAGTACTACAGATTGAATTGTGACCCCACAGAGACATGCCCAAGTCCTAGCCCATGTTCCTTTAGATGTGAACTCATTTGTTTTTTTTTTTTTTTATTTATTTTATTTTATTTTTTATTTTTTTTATTTTTTTAATCTTCATTTTATTTAGATATATTCACGTACCACGCAGTCATACAAAACAAATCGTACTTTCCATTCTTTACAGTACCATTACATAGTGGTACATTCATCACCCAAATCAATCCCTGACACCTTCATTAGCACACACACAAAAATAACAAGAATAATAATTAGAGTGAAAAAGAGCAATTGAAGTAAAAAAGAACACTGGGTACCTTTGTCTGTTTGTTTCCTTCCCCTATTTTTCTACTCATCCATCCATAAACTAGACAAAGTGGAGTGTGGTCCTTATGGCTTTCCCAATCCCATTGTCACCCTTCATAAGCTACATTTTTATACAACTGTCTTCGAGATTCATGGGTTCTGGGTTGTAGTTTGATAGTTTCAGGTATCCACCACCAGCTACCCCAATTCTTTAGAACCTAAAAAGGGTTGTCTAAAGTGTGCATAAGAGTGCCCACCAGAGTGACCTCTCGGCTCCTTTTGGAATCTCTCTGCCACTGAAGCTTATTTCATTTCCTTTCACATCCCCCTTTTGGTCAAGAAGATGTGAACTCATTTGTAAAGAGAATTTTCAAAGATCCTAGTAAGATGAGGCCAGATGGAGTCCAATATGATCAGAGTCCTTATAAGTGGAGGAAATTTGGACACAGGCATAAGAGTGGAGGGGAAACAGGAGACAGACCGCCATGTGACAGAGGCAGAGATTGGGATATCGAATTGTCAGCCAGCCACCAGCAGGATGCTCCAGACTTTGGAGAGAGCAGGGCCCTGCCAACACCTTGATTTTGGACTTCTATCCTCCAAAACTGTGAGCAAATAAATTCCTGTTGTTTATACCAACAAGTCTCTGGCATTTGTCTTAGTAGTCCTGGCACTAATGCTCCAAGACAACAACAGAGACTTACTAAGGAGAGTTCTTGAGAACCCACAAGAATTAAAAGAGATCCAGATGGAAAGAGATGGTGGTCAAGAGTTTAGAGCAAAATGACATTTCTTCCCCAACGACGTATATGTAAACGCCAAAGACCATGCTGCAACACACAATTGGCATGATGCATCATGGATGGCCAACCCCTGGTAAACATTATTTGCAGAACAAAACCTAGCCAGCTTGACAGTCATGAAAATTTTGTTTGGAGGTACTACTAAGAAGCAGAATGGCTAAAATGCAGGCTAATAGAAGATATATACAGTGCAAGTCTGGTTTGGCATTTAATGGAAACTACACTTGTGCCCAAGGATCATATTTACATACAATTCTGAAGAAAAACTAATTTGGGACTCAGACAAGAAGGCAAAAAATTAAAATACAATAAATTTACATAATTCAAAATCCTCTAGAAATGGACCTTTAAATGTCTCTCTTCCTCTTCTTCTCCCTCTCTCTTTCAATCTCTCTCTTTCTTTCTCTCTCTGCTTTGTTGGAATCTTTCTAAAATTTAAAACACTTTCTGGCTTCTCTGAACTGGACACCATGAACAGAATTTAACATTCCTTCATGAGTCAGAACCATTACTTGAACAACAGGTACTGAACTGTGCTGAAATACACTAGTGCCCTCTGGAGCTATTGAAGTTTTATGGCTATTTTCTCATATGCTAAATAGCTCCAGACTGCTGGACTTTTGAGTTATGTTTAGTTTATGGTGTTTTTTTCTTTTCCTTCTTTGTTTTGAGCTACCAGCTGTCATTTTAATCTTAAAATATGAACTTAAATCTCGAAGTTTCTTTCCTCTTCTAAATTATGGTTACCATTGCCTAAGTCCCTGGAAACTAGATCACCATATGTCCAAAGTAAGAGTATATGAGATAATTGATAAAGTAAGAATAAATAAGGTAAGAGTTAATATTTGAGTGTTTACTATAGGCCAAGCACTATTTTAAGTACTGCAGAAGTATTAACTCACTTAATCTTAAATGAGTTCTATTCTTATCTCCATTTTACATATGAGAAAGTAGAGGAATAGAGTGCAAAAGTAACTTGCTCAAAGCCACAACACCACCAACTGGCAGAGCCAGGATTCAACCTTAGGGGTCTGACTCCAAGGCAAGGAACTGCGACCCCACAAGGCATGGGCAGGGAGTAGTATTTCATAAATGACGAACAGATGCCAGTGCTTGGTCACTCTGGAATATGTTCTGGTTGTTCAAAGACCCTTATTTTCCCATACTTCTTGCTTCAGGCAGTATTCCAGATGGATCAGTTTGCTGGACCATTGAGCTTCGGATAAGTAAAGGTTATTAAGGAAAAAAAAGCATATATGAAATGTACTTTAAGAAATGTAATTAATCCCTACACCTATTAAAATTGGAAAAATAAGCCTCTCCCTTTCCTAGGTGGAGTTCTTCAACTCAGATATTAAAAGAAAAATTCTCATTCCTGGGCATAGAAATGGAATATCTCTTTTCTCCTTGGGTCTCCTGGGAACAAAAGTCTCTCTGTGATGAAGGAGTCATGAGGGCTGATTCACAGATGCTGAGTCCTAAATCCAACTGGGAAAGCCACCAATGGAGACAATGGGTTTCCATGACAATCCAGCTTGTTGCTCCTTCTTTCTCTCCTTGGTGGAAAATATCTGACACAGCTCTGCTCTGTGTTGTCAGAAGGCTTCTCTAATTCCAGAAAGAGTTTCCTGCTGTACTGAATGCACCAAGCCTTACTCAAAAAGCAGATGGCAGCGCCACAGCGGCATAAAGATGAAAGGCTTGACAATGGGAAGATGAAACAGTCACTGGGTCTTCTGGATTACTTCAGAAGACAACAGCTTTTATTTTTCTTTTACCCCTTTCTATGTAACTTGTGAAGAAATACCGTACAATGTAGAACCTGCTAATTTGGAAGTGAGTTTTTTTGGAACTTGGTACTAAACCAGGTTAATTATAGTAACATCAGCAGCTTCTTCCCTGCAACTATTTGCAAATTTATTAAAGAAAAAGGAAAACACTCAAACAGAGGGAATATAGAAGTCCTCCAGGCAATGACAGGGTATACAGTACCCGCATATTTCATCAAACAATCTTCCAGGAAAACAATGACTCATGAATAAAAAATAATGCAGTACTTCACCAGGGAGAAAGAGAACTACATTTTGTCTCTATTATTCAGCAGCTGCCACAATCGGGTTTAAAAAGCATGATGGACTGGAGGGGGGAGGGGATTATTTACCTTTATGGCATAGTTAAAATTTAAAAAGAAACTGTTTTCTATTATTAATTTTTGAAATGTTGTTATATCAACGATGGCAATGTAGCATCTGGCCCAGAGTCATGACAAGTCTACAAACTTCACACTGACACACAGCAAGATGCTTTGTGGGGGTTGAAGCTGACTCAGAAAATGTCAGAATTACATCTCTCCGAGTGAGCAAGCCCCATTTTTCTAGACCTTCCTACAGAAACAGCCCAAACATCTTGATAAACCATTGAATGTGCTCACCACTTTTTAAGAAAGAAGACATTGCCTTCCACTAAACCACAAACTCACTATGGTGCATTCAGGCTCCACCTTTGAAACCCCGTGCTCCTGGTCACCGTTCATAGGCTCTGCCAACTTCCTTAGCACTCTTGACTTAATTCATTTCTTGCTCTCTGGGGTGGTTTGAAGCTGTATGTACCTCAGAAAAATATGTTCTTAAAATGAATCCATTCCTGTGGGTGGGAACCCATTTTAAGTACCAACTTTTGGTGAGGCTACTTCAGTTAAGAAGGTGTAGCCACGGCTAACCAGGACGAGTCTTAATCCTACTACTGGAGTCCTTTATAAAAGGAGTAAAATTCAGAGAGAGAAAAAGGTACAGCAAGCACAAAGCTACATCAACAGAACCTGGAAGAGAAGGGAGCCCAGGAGACACCACCATGTGCCTTGCAATGTGAAAGAGGAACCAAGGATCACCAGCAGCCAACCCCAGAGCACCAGAGTCTTTGGGGAGAAAGCATCACCTTGAAGATGCCTTGATTTGGGTATTTTCAGGCCTCAAAACCATGAGGAAATAAATTCCTATTGTTTGAATGGGAACCATTTCATGGTATTTTCTTGAGCAGTCTAGGAAACTAAAACACTGTGTGAGCCCAGTTGTATGCTGTTTGCTGAGGCAACAGAGGAGAGAAAAGTCATGTTCTGGCTCTCAGAATGCTTACAGCTCACAACACAGCAGAAAAATCAGAGCAGCTCTATGTGCACTACCCTACTCACAACTAAAGGGCTTCAGCTTTGTTTCTCTGTAAACAGCCCATTTTTAGACATTTTTCTAAAGTAAATTATTTTTAAAATACAAATTGCCATACTAATAACTGAAGTTACTATTAATAATATCTTTGAGCTCAAGGTGAATTAAAATAAAGTATTTGAAATGTGAATAAAAATCATGAGACAGAAACTCCCTCAATTGCCTCTGAACAATCTACAAACCTGCAAGTATCTATGGCCGTACTCCTCATAAAATGAGACATATTTTTCTTCTCCAACATAGAGTTAATTTATCCCCCTACCTATGTTCTGCATCCAGTCTCCTCATGCATGTCCTCGGGAACTTCTGCCAGCAATAATTTCCCCTCTCTTGTTCAACCTCTTCCTCTCTACTCGCAATTACCCGCATTATTAATGATGTTAAAATCTCAGCCATATATAACAACAACAACAAAAAAAACACAAAAGCAAACCTTCCTTTAACTTCTAAATCCCCTCTAGTTACTGCCCAAGCTTCTTGAATGGTTGATCTACACTCATTATTTTCATTTACTTACCGCCCGCCCAGTCACTTCTCCAACCACAGGAATTTGGCTCCATCACCCTTCCTCCAGTGAACTGATCTTGCCCAAAGTCATGATGGATTTCATGTAATTAAATCCAGTAACCATATTTTCAGGTAATTTTTTAAAAGCTTTCTGCAGTTTGCTACTGCTGAGCCTCCCCTTCCTCATGAAATATTTTCTTCCCTTTGCACTCTCAAATTTTCCATTCTCCTCCTGCCTCTCTCGCTGCTCCTTATCAATCCTGTGTGATACTCCCCCACCTCCTGCACTCACCAAGGGACCCCTAGGGCTCTGCTCTATGCCTTATTTTTATTCTGCATTCGTTCCCAATGTCATCTTATAGCTCTCAAGGGAATGACGATGCTCTCTGTCCATCGTGTTGACTGCAGAAGCCTGGAGTTCTATCTCACTTTTACGCATTTTCCCCAGTCCATCATTCACCAACTTCTTTCACTTCTACTTTCTATATATCTGTAAAGTTGATCTACAGATGTAATGCAGTTCTTATAAAATCCTACCATGTTTTTTGTAGACATAAGCAAACTTATTCTACATTTATATGAAAAGGCACAGGCCCTACAATAAGTAAAGCAATCTGGACAAGGAAAAATAAAGTGGAAGGAATCCATCTACTCAATATTACAACTTCCTACATAGTGACAATAACCATGCCACTGCGGCAGAGGGCAGACACATACATCAATGCCAAAGGTAGACATGCACAAATACGCCACACTGATTTTTGACAAAGGTACAAAAGCAGTTAAATAGACAAGGGATCACTGTTCCAACAAATGGTGTTCAAGCAACTTGACATCAAGAGGCAAAAATCAAAACAAAACAAAACACTCTGAGTTAAACCTCACACTTATACAAAAAATAACTCAAAATAAATAATGGACTTAAATGTAAAATGGAAAATTATAATAAGTGTAGGAAAAAAGCCTAGGAGAAAATCTTCAGTGTCTAGGGCTAGGCAAAGAGTTTTTATATTTGACACTAAAAGCACAATCCATAAAAGAAAAAAATAGAAAATTGGACCTTACTCTGCAATGAAAAGACAAGCTACAGAAAGGGAAAAATGTTTGCAAACTATATATCTCACAGAGGTCTTGTATCTAAAATCATAAAGAACTCTCAAAACTAAATAGTAAAAAATAAACATTCCAGTTAGAAAGTGCACAAGGCATATGAATAGACACTTCATTGAAGAAAAAAATATTTATATATATTTATAATATATATAAAACACATAAATGCCTAGAGACAGAAAGTAGATTAATGGTTGCCAAGAGCTGGGAGGAGAGGGGAATGGCAAGTGACTGTTAATGAGTACAGGGTTTCTTTTTGGAGGGATAAAAAATGTTCTATAATTAGATAATGTTGAGAATGGCTGAAATAAAAAATAGTGATACCACCAAATGCTGGCAAGTGAGACAGAGAAACTGGATCACTCATACATGGCTACTGGGAATGTAAAATGGAACAGCTGCTCTGGAAAGTACTTTTGCAGCTTCTTCTAAAACTAGACCAAACCATACAACCCAGCAATTGCACTCTTGGGCATCTATCCCAGGGAAACGATAACTTATGTTCACTCAAAAACCTGTACACGAGTACTCAATGAACTTTTATTAATAAGAGCCAAATCTAGACAAAATCAAATGTTCTTCAATGGGTGAATGGTTACTCATCTGTGATTTGTCCATAACACAGAATACCACACAGCAATGAAAAAGGAATAAACTATTAATATAAGCAACAGCTTGGTTAGATCTTTAGGGAATTATGCTGAAAAACCAATCTCAAGGTTATATATTATAGATTCCATTTATGTAATATTCTTGAAATCAAAAAGTTATAGAGATAGAGAAGCAATTAGGTGTTGTCAGGGTTAGGGATGGCGGAATGGGGATGGGTGGAAGTGTGGCTGTAAACGAAGAGCATGATGTGATAGAGTCTCTTTGAAATGCTGTCTTGACTCAGCTTTGAGACCCTGGTCAGAGGTCTGTCACTTCCCCTTCTTGAGCTGCTGATTAAATTAATACCCTTTAAACTACAACCCCTCAAGGGCTCTCACACTCCAGAGCCCTGTTCATGTGTCCTAATCACCCTGGTCCAGGTACCCACGAGGGACATCTCACATGCCTTGGAACCTGTGAGATTATTCAGATTGACAATCCACAGGGAGTCCTCAAAGCATAAAGAACCTCATCTTGTTTGCCACGTGTAAACTGCCTCCAGTTCCAGCTGGCTCTCACCTTGTTCCCAGATGCAAATCCCTGCGTGGCCCCACAAGGCAGCTTTCTCTCATTTAGAGCAGTGAGTAACAAAAGATTTCTTTCTGCCTTTCATCTACCTGAGTGTCTTTGTGTTATGTTCCATAATCCAAAGAACTGATAACCACTCCTAATATCATCTAATTATAAAACATGCAAGGAAGCCTGTGATTATAGACCAGTTCCTCGTTGTGACTGCATTGGTGACACATGGATTTACACGTCATAAAATTACATGCAACCACACACAACACACATGTACACACACCCATGTATGCGTACAAAAATTAATGCATACAAAGCCTGTGAAGTCTGAATAAGCTCTGTAGGCCATTTCCAATGTCAATATTGTGGTTTTGACAGTGTTCTTAGTTATGCATGGTGCTACCATTGGGGGAAACTGGGTGAAGGCTATGCAGCACCTCCCTGTACATTTTTTTTTTTTTGCAACTTTCTGCTTAATATTATTTTGAGAATAAAATATACTGTTCCAGTTCGCTAATGCTGCCGGAATGCAAAACACCAGAAATGGATTGGCTTTTATAAAAGGGGGTTTATTTGGTTACACAGTCACAGTCTTAATGTCATAAAGCATACGTCAACAAGGGTACCTTCACTGGAGAAAGGCCATTGGCATCTGGAAAACCTCTGTTAGCTGGGAAGGCACGTGGCTGGTGTCTGCTTGCTCCCAGGTTGTGTTTCAAAATGGCGTTCTCCAGAATGTCTGCATCAGCTTCCAACGGCCATTTTCAAAATGTCTGTCTCAGCTCCAGCTACACTCTCAGCTCCTGTGTGTTCTTGAAAGTGCCCCTCTTGGCTGTAGCAAGCTCGCTCCTTCTGTCTGAGCTAATATAGTACTCCAGCGAACCAATCAAGGCCCACACTGAATGAGTGGGGCCATGCCTCCAGGGAAACTATCCAATCAGAATTATCACCTACAGTTGTGTGGGTCACATCTCCACGGAAACACTCAATCAAAGACTTACAAGGTAATCAACACCAATATGTCTGCCCACACAAGACTGCATCAAAGATAATGGCGTTTTGGAGGACACAACACCTTCAAACTGGCACACTAACCAAAGTAAGCTGGAATAGCAACAATAGTTCGAGACAAAGTAAGGTATAAGGCAAAATAACTCAGAAATAAAGAGGGGCATATCACAATGATAAGTTTATGAGGAAGATAAAACAAATCTAAATATGTATGCATCGATAATTTACTAAAGAAAATAAAATTTAAAATTTAAATTTACTAAAGCAAGTATACATTAACTGTGAAAATGAACAATCACAGTGTGGGATTTTAGTGCTTTTTCCACAGTAACTGGTAGAAAAATCAATCAAAAAATCATTATATATAAAGAAGATTCGAACAACTCAATCCACAAACTTGACCAATAATATATACATCATACTCTATCCAAAAGCACAGCATATACACCATTCTTTTCTAATGCATACATTACATTTATAACATTTGAACATATACTATACTAAAAGGAAGTCTCCATAAATTTCAAAGGACTGAAACCATAGATAGTATGTTTTCTAGCCCATTAGAATTAATCTAGAAATCAATAACAATCACCTATCTAGTGAATCCCAATATGTTTGGAAAGTAAACAATACTCTCATTTCTAGATGATCTTTAAGTCAAAATAATCAAAATGAAAATTAGGAAACATCTTAAACTAAATAATAATGTAAGTATGACATTTCAAATCTTGTTAGGTACAGCTAAATCTGTGCTCAGATGAAATTTATAGCCTTATATTCATATATTAGAAAAGAAAAAAGCCTGAAAATATTTGATTTATCCAAAAGAAGGGAAGTAAAGAAGAAACAAGAAACATAAAATAGACAGTAGATCTGAAACCCAACTGTATTAATTACATTATGTGCACATGGAATGCCAATTTCAAATAAAACATTAAGCTTTTCAAATTGGCTTAAACAACCCCACAAAACTGCTAACAAATGACATATTTTAGATACAAGGCCACAGAAATATTCTAAATAAAAGGACAGAAAACATAGTGTCGTATAGTTGGGGATCCACCAGAAGCAGATCCTGAAATAAGGATTTGAGTGCAAGTAGTTTATTTAGGAGGTAATTCCCTGAAACAGGAGAAAGAAGAGTAAGGAAGTGAGACTGAAAAAGGAAGGCAAGATCAAATAAATGATTCTTTATCAAGACATCTGTCATATTGGTAACTGGGGCTTAATTCCTCCAAGGAACCCTGGAAGCCAGCTTAGAATATAAAAATCACAGTTCCTCCACCTGAGTTCAGCTGAAGGCTATTTCCAGGGACATTAATTCCCTGGAACTTCCATGGTCAGTCCAACAGAGACAGCCCTCGGGCAACTGGAAATACAGGCTGTGCAATATAATCAGTGGCAAGTCCTGAAGGAATGTGAATGGACATCGACCCTTGCAAAGAATACACCATGCACATATCAAAAGAAAGCTTGTGTAATTGTAATGTTATCAGGCAAAGTAGATTTTAAGGCAAGAAGCATTATCAGAGACAAAAGGACATTCATAGTAATAAAGATGTCAATTCATCAGGAAGATATCACAATCTGAATTTGTCTGTATCTAAAAATACAGCTTCAAAATATGTAAAGTAATAAATGAAAGATGCCTGAGAGACTACACACACACACACGCACACACACACCACCTCACTGAGAGAAATTAAGGACAATATAAACAAATGAAAGGATAACCCCTTGTTGACGGACTGAAAGGCTAATTACTGTGGAGATGCCCAATCTTCAAAGACTCATCTATGGATATAATGCACTTCCAAACTGACAATCTGATCCTAAAGTTTATACAGAAATTTATATGGGAATGCAAATAACCAAGAAC
This sequence comes from Choloepus didactylus, assembly GCF_015220235.1. Classification (NCBI taxonomy): domain Eukaryota; kingdom Metazoa; phylum Chordata; class Mammalia; order Pilosa; family Megalonychidae; genus Choloepus; species Choloepus didactylus. Next base: position 8,981,932 of record NC_051311.1, on the reverse strand, counting down.
AGCCAGAAGAATCTTAAGAACAAAACAAAATCAGAAGACTTAATCTATAGATTATCAAAACTTTTTATAAAGCAACAGTAATTATAATGATGTATTGGCACAAGTCAATAAAAATTGCACAATGATTCAGAATAGAGAGTCTGGAAACAAATCCATGAATTCAAAGATGTGATTTATGACAAAGGTGTGTCTGCATATCAGTGGGCAAAGAACAGTCTTTGTCAGTAAATGGTTTTAGGTCACATGGCTATCCAGATGTAAAAATAAGAAACTTTCTCCCTACTTCCCAGCATATATAAAAATAAATTCTGATTTGATTATAGGTCTAAATAAGAAAAATGAAACAAAACTTCAAGAATATAACACTTGACATTGGGGTAGCACTAAACATACAGAAACATTAAAATTAGAAACCACTTTTGACCAATTGACACAACTTATATAAAAAAGTTGCAGAGTAGGAGGAAATATTTTCAGCACATATAATAAAAAAGGATTCATATCTAGACTATAAAAGAACTCTTACACATCAAAAAAAGATTTCAAAAGAAAAATTGAGCAAGATCTTGAAGAGAAAGTCACATAAAAGGATGTGCAAATGGCTAGTAAAACATGAAAAGTTCCCAAATTCATTAGTCATCAGAGAAAAGCACATTTAAAATAACTACTATACACCTACTCAAATGTGTAAACCTTTTTATAAAAAGTGGCAATTCAATTGTTAGTGAAGAAGTGAACTAAATAGAACCAACCTTCATATACTGCTGGTGGATGAATAAATTGATACAATCTCTTTGGAAAAAAATTGCATTACCTACTAAATTTGAAAATAAAATATCCTACTATCCTAAGTATATAGACAACTGAAATGTATGTGAACTTGCCTCAACAGACATGCACAAATATAGTAGCTGCAGTATTTATAATAATTTCAAACCATAAAAAGCCCAAAGGTTCATCTACAGTAAAATGAATAAATTGAGGTATATTCATAATAGAATACTATACAACAATGAAAATAAACTAGTGCATTATGCAACATCATGGAAAAATCTCTCAATCTCTCAAACAATGCTGAACAAAATAAGGTCTATATGTCACATTATTCTATTTCCATAATGTCAAAGGATAGGAAAATGTATTGGAAAGCAGGATATTTGTTAACTTGGGGAAGAGTGAGGAGGGGGTGATTGGGTAGGGGTCTAGGGGACCTTCTGGGGTCCTGGTAAATGTTTTTCTTGAGCTGATGGCAGTTATACAGGTGTGTTCCCTTTATGACAGTTATTGTTGTGTATATTTTTTATTGTGTACTTGTATCTATGTTATAGTCAATTCTTGTTAGTCACATTAGTTATATTGTATAAAATCACCACAAACACTGATTTAGTGAATACTCAATCATTCCTCCTAGGGGAAATACAAGGTTATGTTTCTGCTAGCCTGTTTTCACAATATTTTCATCAACTGATCAATACATAACCTTGTTTTATGTGTTCTGTTTAATCTATATTGTTGATTCATTATCACTGAACTCCACAGCCAACAGCACTACAACTCATCCTTGAATGAGTTACCCTAACACACACATTTTCTCCATAATGCACAACACACCTTTCTTGCCCTTTGAACCACTTCAGCACTATTCTTGGTGGCCATTTTAAGCAGCAAAATCATCAACAAAAAAGCACAAAAATGCAAAAAAAAAAAAAGCATGGCAATAAATATGTTGTGTAAAGGACATTTATTTACAGTATGAGAGCTGAAACAAGAAGGCAGAGTGTCACACTGTTTGACTTCAGCTGGGAACATGCTCATTAGGCAACTCAAATTTTCAATCTTCTGCACACATCCATAAAGGACTGTGAAAACGTTGGAAGTACTGACTTTGGGGTTACAAAGATATTTTAGTAAGTAGAGGAATTTGCAATAAAGAATCCACAAATAATGAGGATCGACTATAACTGTATAAGAACTTTACAAAATTAACCATGTGCCACACTTCCCATCAAAAAATCATTTTTGTTCTCTTATCTTTCATCAGCCACAGAAATTGAATTTTTTCATTCTGACAAAACTGAAAGAATCCTAACATTTTGTCTATTCCATTTTTGCTGGTAAAGATTGGATTTTGGGAGTACTTCCAGGAAGACAGTGGAATAAGAGAGGCAGAGCAAACTTCTCCACCATGGAATAACTAGAGAAAAGGCAGAGAGGGACTTCTACATTATATAGAGAGGACCTGGATGAAAAAGTGGAGAAATTACGACTGAAAGGATGAGGTGAGTTTACTCAACTGTGACAGCCACTGGGGTTGGCTGCTGCGCACCACCTGGAACCAGTGAGGGAGGAATGTCTCACTCCTGCATCCCCATCTCTGCAACCAGGTGGGGAGACAACCCACCTCAGCTCCACATCCAGGGGCTCCGTGTGGGAACTTGGATCCAACAGACTTGTGTTAGCCACACACAGAGAGACCAGGCTACCGTGCACAGGGCCTCCCCTCAACTCTGAGACAGGCTGTTGTGGGCACCTGATTTGGGGGAGGACTGGGGCACCCTCTCTACAGGAGGAGTGAGGACACAGAGCTGAGCAGAGCCACTCCAATAATTATCAGGCAAGAGGGACATTCTGTGTTCTGCTGGCTTTATTCTTTCTCTACAGAGGCTGCGTGGAAGGAAAGGCGGGGACAAGGGAGACAGCCACACAGGAGCACCAAGAGCCCCTCCTCCACCCTAGAAGCCCGGGTGTGCACAACAGGTGGGGATATGCAGTACACCTCTGAGATGGCTGAGGGCTAGGGAAGGTTAATTTCTCAGCCCTACAGCCCGAAGTTAATCCACCCAGAAGCCTGGGAATCAACAGACCCATCGTGCCCTCGAGCGGTGTGATGGTTGGGTTCATGTGTCAACTTGGCTAGGTAGCCTAGCTGTCTGGTCAAGCGGGCACTGGCCTGACGATTGCTGTGAGGATATTTGAGGCTGGTTAATAAACCAACGGGCTGGTTTGTCGGATCATCAGTCAATTGACTGCAGCTGACTGATGACTCATCAAGGGGCGTGCTTCCACAGTGAGAGAATGCAATTGGCTGGATTTGGTCCAGGTGATCAGCCGGTTTGTTGGATCATCAGTCAATTGACTGCGGCTGACTGATGACTCATCAAGGGGTGTGCCTTCCACAATGAGAGAATGCAATTGGCTGGATTTGGTCCGGGTGATCAGTTGGAGGCTTATAAGATGGACGGTTAGAGAATCTTCACTTCTTCTTCGGCTGCTCAGTGAAGCATTTCCTGGGGAACTCGTTGAAGTTGCCGGTTCATTTCCTGAGGAGTTCGTCAAAGTTGTCGGTTCATTTCCCGAGGAGTTCGTCGGACGTCTTCCTTGGAGCTGACAGTTTTGAGGAGTTCGTCAAAGTTGTCGGTTCGTTTCCTAAGGAGTTCGTCGGATGTCTTCCTTGGAGTTGACAGTTTGTTGACGGCTCTGCAAAATTTGGACTCATGTGTACCCACAGTTGCGTGAGTCACTTTTACAATTTGATAATCAGAGACATCTCTCATTGATTCTGTTTCCAAGGAGAACCCTAACTAATACAAGTGGATTCTCCAACGAGGGGCAGCACAGTGCCCACCCACCACACCCGGGGCTGGATTCTCATCTAGTCTGGGTCCTGCACAGCAGCTGCCTCACAGAGGGAACAGCAGGCTCGAGGGAAGAAGTGACCAAGAGCTCCATCTGGTGGGGAGACAGAGAAACTGATCTCTGGCAAATTGCTGTTCTGCCAAATCTCCTACACAGTCCAGACAGACTTGCATCTCCAAAACAAAAAAAAGAAAAAAAAAAAAAAAAAAAAAGCACAAGAAGATATAGTCAAGCCAAATGACCAAATTAAAAAGCCAGAGGAGACACAGAACTTGGAACAACTAACCAAAGAAGCACATACAAATCTCCAAAACAACTTCAATGGGTTGGCTAAAGATATAAAGAATAACAAGAAGAAATTAGATGACCATAAAGAATTTGAAAGAGTAAAGGAAAAATAGCAGATCTTGTGGAAATGAAAGCTACTGTAGATCAAATTAAAAATATACTAGAGGGGGCAAGATGGTGGATTGGTGAGGTGTATGTTTTAGTTACTCCTCCAGGAAAGTAGGTAGAAAGCCAGGAACTGCGTGGACTGGACACCGCAGAGCAGTCTGACTTTGGGCACACTTCATACAACACTCATGAAAACGTCAAACTGCTGAGAACAGCAAAATCTGTAAGTTTTTGCGGCCAGGAGACCCGCGCCCCTCCCTGCCAGGCTCAGTTCCGTGGGAGGAGGGGCTGTCAGCGCTGGGAAGGAGAAGGGAGAACTGCAGTGGCAGCCCTTATCGGAAACTCATTCTACTGATCCAAACTCCAACCACAGATAGACTGAGACCAGACACCAGAGAATCTGAGAGCAGCCAGCCCAGCAGAGAGGAGACAGGCATAGCAAAAAACAGCAAGAAAAACTCAAAAATAAAAGCAGAGGCTTTTTGAGTTCTGGTGAACATAGAAAGGGGAAGGGCAGAGCTCAGGCCCTGAGGCTCATTTGCAAATCCTGAAGAAAAACTGATCTCTCTGCCCCCTGGATCTTCCCTTAATAGCCCTAATTGCTTTGTCTCTTAGCATTTCAATAACCCATTAGATCTGCCAGGAGGGCCCTTTTTTTTTTTTTTTAATCTTTTTGTCTTTTTCTAAAACATTTAATCTAAGAAGCTCAATACAGAAAGCCTCAAAGACTTGCAATTTGGGCAGGTCAAGACAAGAGCAGAATTAAGAGAGCTCTGAGAAAAAAGGCAATAATCCAGTGGCTGAGAAAATTCACTAAACACCAGAACTTCCCAAGAAAAGGGGGGCGTCCGCTCACAGCCATCACCCTGGTGGACAGGAAACACTCCTGCTCATCACCGGCCCGATAGCCCAAAGCTGCCCCAGACAACCGAGTGTGATGCAAGTGCTTCCAATAACACGCATACACCACAAAATTGGGCATGGACATTAGCCTTCCCTGCACCCTCAGCTGGTTGTCCCAGAGTTGGGAAGGTGGAGCAATGTGAATTAACCAGCACCATTCAGACATCATTTCATCAGACTGGGAGCCTCCCTACACAGACTGGCAGCTCAGAACTGCCCTGGGGGGACGGCACTCACCTGTGACATAGCACAGTCATCCCTAAACAGAGGACCAGGGGGTGCAAGGCCTGCAAGAGGGACCCACTCGCAAGCCTCAGGGGCCACACGCCAATACCAAGGACTTGTGGGTCAGTGGCAGAGACAAACTGTGGCAGGACTGAACTGAAGGATCAGATTATCACAGCAGCTTGAAAACTCCAGGAACACCAGAGAGATTTGATTGTTAGAGCCGCCCCCCCTCCCTGACCGCCCAGACATATGCCCCTTATACAGGGCAGGAAACACCAACTACACACGCAACCTTGGTACCTTGGTACACCAACTGGACCCCACAAGACTTACTCCCCCACTCACCACAGAGGCAAAGCAGGGGAGAACTGGCTTGAGGGGAACAGGTGGCTCATGGACGCCACCTGCTGGTTGGTCAGAGAAAGTGTACTCCACGAAGCTGTAGATCTGAAAAATTAGACAGAAGGATTTCAATTGGTGTACAAATCCTAAAACAACCCTATCAAGTTAAGCAAACACCAAGAGGCCAAAAACAACAGAAAATTTTAAAGCATATGAAAAACCCAGACAATATGCATAACCTAAGCCCAAGCACCCAAATCAAAAGATCAGAAGAGACAGTTCCTAGAGCAACTAATCAAAGAACTAAAGACGAACGACGAGACCATGGCACGGGATATAAAGGACATCAAGAAGAGCATGGAACAGGATATAAAGGACATCAAGAAGACCCTAGAAGAGCATAAAGAAGACATTGCAAGACTAAATAAAAAAATAGATGATCTTATGGAAATTAAAGAAACTGCTGACCAAATTAAAAAGATTCTGGATACACATAGTACAAGACTAGAGGAAGGTGAACAACGAATCAGTGACCTGGAAGATGACAGAATGGAAAATGAAAACACAAAAGAAAGAATGGGGAAAAAATTCGAAAAAATCGAAACAGACCTCAGGGATATGATAGATAATATAGAACATCCAAATATAAGACTCATTGGTGTTCCAGAAGGAGAAGAAAAGGGTAAAGGCCTAGGAAGAGTATTCAAAGAAATTGTTGGGGAAAACTTCCCAAATCTTCTAAACACCATAAATACACAAACCATAAATGCCCAGTGAACTCCAAATAGAATAAATCCAAATAAACCCACTCCAACACATATTCTGATCACACTGTCAAATACGGAAGAGAAGGAGCAAGTTCTGAAAGCAGCAAGAGAAAAGCAATTCACCACATACAAAGGAAAGAACATAAGAATAAGTAGTGACTACTCAGCAGCCACCATGGAGAAGAGAAGGCAGTGGCACGACATATTTAGAATTCTGATGAGAAAAATTTCCAACCAAGAATACTTTATCCAGCAAAGCTCTCCTTCAAATTTGAGGAAGAGCTTAAATTTTTCACAGGCAAACAAATGCTGAGAGATTTTCCTAATAAAAGACCTGCCCTACTGGAGATAATAAAGGGAGCCCTATAGACAGAGAAACAAAGAAAGGAGAGAGAGACATGGAGAAAGGTTCAGTACTAAAGAGATTCGGTATAGGTACATTAAAGGATATTAATAGAGAGAGGGAAAAATATATAGGACAAACATAAACCAAAGGATAAGATGGCTGATTCAAGAAATGCCTTCACGGTTATAACGTTGAATGTAAATGGATTAAACTCACCAATTAAAACACATAGATTTGCAGAATGGATCAAAAAAAAACGAACCATCAATATGCTTCATACAAGAGACTCATCTTAGACACAGGGACACAAAGAAATTGAAAGTGAAAGGATGGAAAAAAATATTTCATGCAAGCTACAGCCAAAAGAAAGCAGGTGTAGCAATATTAATCTCAGATAAAATAGACTTTAAATGCAGGGATGTTTTGAGAGACAAAGAAGGCCACTACATACTAATAAAAGGGGCAATTCAACAAGAAGAAATAACAATCATAAACGTTTATGCACCCAACCAAGGTGCCACAAAATACATGAGAGAAACACTGGCAAAACTAAAGGAAGCAATAGATGTTTCCACAATAATTGTGGGAGAATTCAACACATCACTCTCTCCTATAGATAGATTGACAAGACAGAAGACCAATAAGGAAATTGAAAACATAAACAATCTGATAAATGAATTGGATTTAACAGACATATATAGAAAATTACATCCCAAATTACCAGGATACACATACTTCTCTAGTGCTCATGGAACTTTCTCCAGAATAGATCATATGCTGGGACATAAAACAAGCCTCAATAAATTTAAAAACATTGAAATTATTCAAAGCACATTCTCAGACCACAATGCAATACAATTAGAAGTGAATAACCACCAGAGACTTAGAAAATTCACAAATACCTGGAGGTTAAACAACACACTCCTAAACAATCAGTGGGTTAAAGAAGAAATAGCAAGAGAAATTACTAAATATATAGAGACGAATGAAAATGAGAACACAACATACCAAAACCTGTGGGATGCAGCAAAAGCGGTACTAGGGGAAATTTATAGCATTAAACGCATATATTAAAAAGGAAGAAAGAGCCAAAATCAAAGAACTAATGGATCAACTGAAGAAGCTAGAAAATGAACAGCAAACCAATCCTAAACCAAGTAGAAGAAAAGAAATAACAAGGATTAAAGCAGAAATAAATGACATAGAGAACAAAAAAACAATAGAGAGGATAACACCAAAAGTTGTTTCTATGAGATCAACAAGATTGACAATCCCCTCGCTAGACTGACAAAATCAAAAAGAGAGAAGACCCATATAAACAAAATAATGAATGAGAAAGGTGACATTACTGCAGATCCCGAGGAAATTAAAAAAAATTATAAGAGGATACTATGAACAAATGTATGCCAACAAACTGGATAATGTAGAGGAAATGGACAATTTCCTGGAAACATATGAACAACATAGACTGACCAGAGAAGAAACAGAAGACCTCAACCAACCAATCACAAGCAAAGAGATCCAATCAGTCATCAAAAAGCTTCCCACAAATAAATGCCCAGGGTCAGATGGCTTCACAGGGGAATTCTACCAAACTTTCCAAAAAGAATTGACACCAATCTTACTTGAACTCTTTCAAAACATCAAAGAAAATGGAACACTACCTAACTCATTTTAAGAAGCTAACATGAATCTAATACCAAAACCAGGCAACGATGCTACAAAAAAGGAAAACTACTGGCCAATCTCCCAAATGAATATAGATGCAAAAATCCTCAACAAAATACTTGCAAATCGAATCCAAAGACACATTAAAAAAATCATACACCATGACCAAGTGGGGTTCATTCCAGGCATACAAGGATGGTTCAACGTAAGAAAATCAATCAATGTATTACAACACATTAACAAGTCAAAAGGGAAAAATCAATTGATCATCTCAATAGATGCTGAAAAAGCATTTGACAAAATCCAACATCCATTTTTGATAAAAACACTTCAAAAAGTAGGAATTGAAGGAAACTTCCTCATTATGATAAAGAGCATATATGAAAAACCCACAGCCAGCATAGTACTCAATGGTGAGAGACTGAAAGCCTTCCCTCTAAGATCAGGAACAAGACAAGGATTCCCGCTGTCACCACTGTTATTCAACATTGTGCTAGAAGTGCTAGCCAGGGCAATCTGGCAAGACAAAGAAATAAAAGGCACCCAAATTGGAAAGGAAGAAGTAAAACTGTCATTGTTTGCAGATGATATGATCTTGTATCTAGAAAACCCTGAGAAACTGACGATACAGCTACTAGAGCTAATAAATAAATTTTAGCAAAGTAGCAGGATACAAGATTAATGCACGTAAGTCAGTAATGTTCCTATACGCTAGAAATGAACAAACTGAAGAGACACTCAAGAAAAAGATACCATTTTCAATAGCAACTAAAAAATCAAGTACCTAGGAATAAACTTAACCAAAGATGTAAAAGACCTATACAAAGAAAACTACATAACTCTACTAAAAGAAATAGAAGGGGACCTTAAAAGATGGAAAAATATTCCATGTTCATGGATAGGAAGGCTAAATGTCATTAAGATGTCAATTCTACCCAAACTCATCTACAGATTCAATGCAATTCCAATCGAAATTCCAACAACCTACTTTGCAGACTTGGAAAAGATAGTTATCAAATTTATTTGGAAAGGGAAGATGCCTCAAATTGCTAAAGACACTCTAAAGAAGAAAAACAAAGTGGGAGGACTTACAATCCCTGACTTTGAAGCTTCTTATTAAGCCACAGTTGTCAAAACAGCATGGTACCAGCACAAAGACAGACATATTGATCAATGAAATCAAACTGAGAATTCGGAGACAGACCCCCAGATCTACGGCTGACTGATCTTAGATAAGGCCCCCAAAGCCACTGAACTGGGACATAACAGTCTTTTCAACAAATGGGGCTGGGAGAGTTGGATATCCATATCCAAAAGAATGAAAGAGGACCCCTACCTCACACCCTACACAAAAATTAACTCAAAATGGAACAAAGATCTCAATATAAAAGACAGTACCATAAAACTCCTAGAAGATAATGTAGGAAAACATCTTCAAGACCTTGTATTAGGTGGCCACTTCCTAGACTTTATACCCAAAGCACAAGCAACAAAAGAAAAAATAGATAAATGGAACTCCTCAAGCTTAGAAGTTTCTGCACCTCAAAGGAATGTCAAAATGGTAAAGAGGCAGCCAACTCAATGGGAAAAAATTTTTGGAAACCATGTATCTGACAAAAGACTGATATCTTGCATATACAAAGAAATCCTACAACTCAATGACAATAGTACAGACAGCCCAATTATAAAATGGGCAAAAGATATGAAAAGACAGTTCTCTGAAGAGGAAATACAAATGGCCAAGAAACACATGAAAAAATGTTCAGCTTCACTAGCTATTAGAGAGATGCAAATTAAGACCACAATGAGAGACCATCTCACACCAATTAGAATGGCTGGCATTAAACAAACAGGAAACTACAAATGCTGGAGGGGATGTGGAGAAATTGGAACTCTTATTAATTGCTGGTGGGACTGCATAATGGTTCACCCACTCTGGAAGTCAGTCTGGCAGTTCCTTAGAAAACTAGATATAGAGATACCCTTCGATCCAGCGATTGCACTTCTCGGTATATACCGGGAAGATGGGAAAGCAGTGACACGAACAGATATCTGCAAGCCAATGTTCATAGCAGCATTATTCACAATTGCCAAGAGATGGAAACAACCCAAATGTCCTTCAACAGATGAGTGGATAAATAAAATGTGGTATATACACATGATGGAATACTATGCGGCAGTAAGAAGGAACGATGTTGTGAAACGTATGACAACATGGATGAACCTTGAAGACATAATGCTGAGTGAAATAAGCCAGGCACAAAAAGACAAATATTATATGCTACCACTAATGTGAACTTTGAAAAATGTAAAACAAATGGTTTATAATGTAGAATGCAGGGGAACTAGCGATAGAGAGCAATTAAGGAAGGGGGAACCATAATCCACGAAGAACAGATAAGCTATCATGGGTAAATTTAACATTCTTGGAATGCCCAGGAATGACTATGGTCTGTTAATTTCTGATGGGTATAGTAGGAACAAGGTCACAGAAATGTTGCTATATTAGGTTACTTTCTTGATGTAGAGTAGGAACATGTTGGAAGTAAACTAGTTATCTTAGATTAGTTGCCTTTTCCTTACTCCCTTGTTATGGTCTCTTTGAAATGTTCTTTTATTGCATGTTTTTTTTAATTTTTTTTATTTTTCATACAGTTGATTTAGAAAAAAAAAAGTTTAAAATATATGCAGAGCCCCCTTGAGGAGCTGGTGGAGAATGCAGGGGTATCGGCCTGCCCTACCTTGATGGTTGCTAACATGCCCACAGACATAGGGGACTGGTGGTTTGATGGATTGAGCCCTCTACCATGGGATTTGCCCTAGGAAAGACTGTTGCTGCAAAGGAGAGGCTAGGCCTCCCTATAATTGTGCCTAAGAGCCTCCTCCCGAATGCCTCTTTGTTGCTCAGATGTGGCCCTCTCTCTTTAGCTAAGCCAACTGGAAAGGTGAAATCACTGCCCTCCCCCCTACGTGGGATCAGACTCCCAGGGGAGTGAATCTCCCTGGCAACGTGGAATATGACTCCCGGGGAGGAATGTAGACCTGGCATCATGGGATGGAGAACATCTTCTTGACCAAAAGGGGGATGTGAATGGAAATGAAATAAGCTTCAGTGGCAGAGAGATTCCAAAAGGAGCCGAGAGGTCACTCTGGTGGGCACTCTTATGCACAACATAGACAACCCTTTTTAGGTTCTAATGAATTGGGATAGCTGGTGGTGGATATCTGAAACTATCAGACTACAACCCAGAACCCATGAATCTTGAATACAATTGTATAAAAATGTGGCTTATGAGGGGAGACAGTGGGATTGGGGGGGCCATGGGGATCACACTCCCCTTTGTCTAGTTTGTGGATGGATGAGTGGAAAGGTGGGGAAGGAAACAAACAAACAAACAGACAAGGGCACCCAGTGTTCTTTTTTACTTTAGTTGCTCTTTTTCACTTTAATTATTATTCTGGTTATTTGTGTGTGTGTGGTAATGAGGGTGTCGGGGATTGATTTTGGTGATGAATGTAGAACTATGTAATGATACTGCGAACAATCGAATGTATGACTTGTTTTGTATGGCTGTGTGGTATGTGAATATATCTCAATAAAATGAATATTGAAAAAAATATATATGCTAGACAAACACACAGCAGATTTGAAGAAGCAAAGGAAAGAATAAGTGAGCTAGAGGGCAACTGAATGTGTATGCACAAAAGAACAAATGGTGAAAAGGATGGAAAAATTTGAATTGGATCTTAGGAAATTATGGACAACATGAAGCACACAAATTTAAGAATCACTGTTGTCCCAGAAGGAAAAGAGAAGAGTAAAGGGCTGGAAGAGTATTTGAGGAGATAACTGGGGAAAAATTTCCAACCCTTATAAAAGACATAAAAATGCAAATCAAAGAAGCCCCACAAACTCCAAATAGAATAAATCCAAATAGACCAACTCCAAGACACATACTAATCAGATTGTCAAATGCTGAACAGAAGGAGAAAGTCCTGAAAGCAGCAAGAGAAAAGTGTTTCACCACATACAAGGGAAACCACATAAGACTAAGAACTGACTACTCAGCAGGAACCATGGAGGTGACAACGCAGTTGTATGACATATTTAGGATTCTGGAAGAGAAAAACTGCCAGCCAAGAACTCTTTATCCAGCAAAGCTCTCCTTCAAAATTGAGGGAGAGATTAAAATTTTCACAGACAAACAAATGCTGAGAGAATTTATTAACAAGAGACCTGCCCTGCAAGAAATACTAAAGAGAGTTCTGTCAGCTGGAAAAAAAAAAAAAAAGACAAGAGGGAAAGGTCTCGAGGAGGACACAGAATTGAAAGTACTGGTAAGGGTAACTGAAAGGATAAAAGAGAGAGTGGAAAAACATAGATCTGAAAAATAAAAACCAAAGGATAAGATGGTTGGTTCATTACTGTATTCTTTACAGTAATAACTTTGAATGTGAATGGATTAAACTCCCCAATTAAAAGATACAAGATTAAAAAGCACAAGAAGATATGGTCAAGCCAAATGACCAAAATTAAAAAGCCAGAGGAGACACAGAACTTGGATTAAAAAGTAGGATCTGTCTATACACTATTTATAAGAGACTCATATTAGACCCAAGGATACAAATATATTGAAAGTGAAAGGATGGAAAAAAAAAAAATATCCCACTCAAGCTGTAACCAAAAGAAAGCAGGGGTAGCCATACTAATATCAGACAAAATGGACTTTAAATGCAAAGATGTCATAAGAGACAACGAAGGACACTGTGTATTAATAAAAGGGACAATTCACTAAGGAGAAATAACAATCATAAATGTTTATGCACCCAATCAAGGAGCTCCAAATTACATGAGGCAAACACTGGCAAAACTGAAGGGAGCAATAGATGTTTCTACAATAATATTGGGAGGTGTCAATACACTACTCTCTTCTATAAATAGAGCAAACAGACAGAGGATCAATAAGGAAATAGAGAACCTAAAGAATGTGATAAATGAATTAGATCTAGCAGACATATATAGATAATTGCACCCCAAAAACACCAGGATATACTTTCTTCTCAAGTGCTCAAGGTACATTTCTCTAGGACAGATCATATGCTGGGGCACAAAACAGGTCTTAACTTTAAAACGATAGAAATTATTCAAAGCACTTTCTCTGACCATAATGGAATGAAGCTAGAAATCAATAACCACCAAAGAACCAGAACTTTCACAAATATATGGAGGTTAACCAACACACATTTAAACAATCAGTGGGTCAAAGAAGAAACTGCAAGAGAAATCGGTAAATATCTGGAGATGAATGAAAATGAGAATACAACATATCAAAATGTATGGGAGGCAGTGAAGGCAATCCTGAGCAGGAAATTTATAGCTCTAAATGCAAACATTAAAAAGGAAGAAAGAGCTAAAACCAAAGACCTAGCTGAACAACTGAAGTAGCTAGAGAAAGAACAACAAACTAACCTTAAAGCAAATAAAGTAAAAGAAATAAAGATTAAAGCAGAAATAAATGAACTGGAGAACAAAAACACAATAGAGAGAATCAATAAAACCAAAATTGGTTCTTTGAGAAGATTAACAAGATTGAAAAACCCTCAGCTGGTATGACAAACTCAAAAAGAGACAAGGTGAAAATAAACAAAGTCAGAAATGAGGGGGGTCATTACCATAGATCCCAAAGAAATTTTAAAAATCATGAGGATACTGTGAACAATTGTATGCCAATGAACTAGACAACTTAGAGGAAATGGGCAATTTCCTGGAAATAAATCAACAAACTATTTTGATTTGAGAAGAAATAGAAGACCTCAACAAACCAATCACAATAAAGAGATCCAATCAGCCACCAAAAACTTTCCTACAAAGGAAAGTTCAGGCCAGATGGCTTCACAGGGGAGTTTTAACAGACATTCCATAAAGAACTAACTACAGTGCTGCTCAAACTCTAAAAAAAATTGAAGAATAAGGAACACTACTTAACTCATTTTATGAAGCTAACATCACTCTAATACCAAAACCATATAAAGATACTATAAGAAAGGAAAACTACAGGCCAATCTCCCTAAGGTATACAGATGCAAAAATCCTCAGCAAAATACTCGCAAATTCAATCCAAATGCCCATTAAAAGAATTATGCACCACACCAAGTGGGGTTCATTCCAGGCATGTAAGCATGGTTCAACATAAGAAAATCAATCAATGTAACACAACATATTAACAAATCGAAAGGGAAAAATCACATGATCATCTTGATTGATGCTAAAAAAGCATCCAACAAAACACACATCCTTTTCTAATAAAAGCACTTCAAAAGGTAGGAATTGAAAGAAACTTCCTCAGTATGATAAAGGGCGTATATGAAAAACCAACAGTCAGCATCATACTCAATGGTGAGATACTGAAAGCCTTCCTGTTAAGACCAGGAATGAGATAAATATGCCCACTGTCACCAATTATTCAACACTGTACTAGAAGTTCAAGCTAGAGCAATTAGGCAAGAAAAAGAAATAAATGGCATCCAAATAGGGAAGGAAGAAGTAAAACTTTTATCATTTGCAGATGACATGATCTATATTTGGAAAATCCTGAGAAATCTATAACAAAGCTACCTTAGCTAATAAATTCAGCAAAGTGGTGAGATACAAGATTAATGCGCAAAAATCAGTAATGTTTCTATACACTAGTAATGACCTGAGGAGGCCATTAAGGAAAAAAAAATCCTTTCACAACAGCAACTAAAATAATTAAGTATCTAGGAATAAACTTAATCAAGGATGTAAAAATCCTCTACACAAAAAACCATGAAATGTTGCTAAAAGAAATCAAAGAAGACCTAAATAAGTGGAAAGATACTCCGTGTTCATGGGTAGGAAGGCTAAATGTCATTAAGATGTCAATTCTACTCAAATTGATCTACAGATTCAATGCAATACAAATCAAAATTCCAACAATCTACTTTGCAGACTTGGAAAAGCAAGTTACCAAGTTTATTTGGAGGGGAAAGAGGCCTCAAACTGTCAAAAACATCCTAGAAAAGAAGAAAGTGGGAGGATGTAAACTTCCTGACTTTAAAGCTTATTATAAAGCCATAGTGGTCAAAATAGCACAGAACTGGCACAAAGATAGAAATGTTTATCAATGGAATCTAACTGAGAGTTCAGCAACAGACCCCCAGTTGACCAGTTCTCTGGTCAACTGATTTTTAACAAAGCCCCTGAATCCACCGAACTGGGACAGAATAGTCTTTTCAACAAAAGAGGCTGGGATAACTGGATATCCACATCCAAAGAATGAAAGAGGACCCCTACCTCACACCCTGTACAAAAATTAACTCAAAGTGGATCAAAGACCTCAATATAAGAGCCAGTATCATAAAACTCTTAGAAGAAAATACAGGAAAACATCTTCAAGACCTAATAGGAGGTAGCACCTTAGACCTTATTAAACCCACAGCACAAGCAACGAAAGAAAAAACAGATAAATGGGAGCTCCTCAAAATCAAATGCTTCTGTGCCTCAAAGGACTTTGTGAAAAAGGTGAAGAAGCAGCCAATACAATGGGAGAAAATATTTGGAAACCATATATCTGATAAGGGTTTTATCCAGTATACATAAAGAAATTCTACAACTCAACAACAAAAGAACAACCCAATTATAAAATGGACAAAAGATATGAATAAACAGTTTCCCAAAGAGGAAATACAAATGGCTAAAAAAACATGAAAAGATGTTCATCTTCATTAACTATTAGGGAAATACAAATCAAAACCACAATGAGATATCATCTCATACCTATAAGAATGGCTGCCCTTAAACAAACAGGAAACTGCACATGTTGGAGAAGAAGCAAAGAAACTGGAACACTTACTCACTGCTGGTAGGAACGTAAAATGGTGCAAGGATCAAATGAAAGGGAGGAGATATAACAGATAACAGTATTCTGCAAATGACTGTGACTGCTAAAACATTATATGAATGTTTCTTTTTAGTCTTTAATATATTAGAACAGCTAGAAGGAAAAAACTGAAATTGTGGAACTGTAACTCATACCATAATTTGAAATTTGCTCTGTAAGAATGTATTCAACTGTACTTTGAAAGCTATCACTTTTCTGTATATATATATATTTCACAATAAAAAATGTTTTAAAAAAAGATTTGCTTTGTGCACTGATTTGGAGAAGGAAGCCTCTGGACATGAAAAGTCATTATATAAAAATTATGTAAAATTCAGAATGTGTTTGCCTGTACTCAGTAATTGGCTGCCTCTCAATTTAGAATCAAATGTGCATTTGTTTTTCCCCAGTGAAATTTTGGAGGGTTTTTCAACTGTAATTAGCAAATCAGCTAAAGAATAAAGGGCATAGGGCTAAACCAAAAGCCAGGCAATACACTGCCTATAAAATGCTAAATAAAACTAAATGCTATATTCGCAAATGGCACTGAAATTTTCTTTCATGTGGAAAAAATAAAGTTATTTATCATTTGCTAACAAAATTATTTTAATTGGTATAACTGCTAACATTCTCAGATGAAAAAACATAAAAAATTTTTAAGAAACAATTTATCTTGTTATTCCAGAAAAGTTTTCAAGTTGCATAAATGTCTTTAGTTCGCTACTGAACCATAAAAAAGAAAAGCATTTATAAAGAAATAGTACAAAAATATTTTCAAGTACTTTAGGAATATCCATTTTATACATAAACAGTTGAAATATCTATCAGTTATAAACCTTTCTTACTTTATCATTACTTAGGCCCATCTAAATAATCACTATGGCAAAATACAGTCAAAGTTCTTCACAAATGATTTAATTCATAGAACTTTACTAGGTTCTGCCTTCCCACTACTCTTAACTTAATTCTGACCAACAAAACACATTTGGATAGAGATTTAATCTTAGGGAAAGCAGCTATATCATCTTTGTGTTCCTGATAGCTGTGAATGGCAAGGTCAATTATACTTGACATGTGCCCTAGACTTTAAGAAGACAGGTTTTTAAAAGAAGAAGAGAGAAATAACCAGAAAATTACACATACAATTCAGAAAGAAAAGAACTGAAAACAGAATCAGAAATAATTCTGACAGTGGAATTAGAAATAATCCCTATAAAGAATACAAGAGAGAATCAGCATTAGAACTAAGGGTCAAAAAATTTTAAAGTACTATCATTTTGTTTTTGAGGATATCTGTGATGGCCAGTCATGCATTTATATATAGTAGGCATTATATGAACTCCACGAAAGCAATTCCCATGAATTTGATTTAAAAAATTTTAAATTCATGGACAAATGGAAAAAGGATTTGAGGATATTGTTAATGACCATACAAAAAGAGCCCTGATTAATAAGGAAAAGCATCTGGTGGTAAGTGCAAAAGTTTCTGTTCTTGGCCCTCTTCTCTTCAATGTTCTTAAAATGATTTGGATCAAACTTTGGAAAGGTAATGTTGGAGAATCCCTGTTTAGGAATATGGACTTTGTGGTTAGACACACCTCAGTTTAAGTCCCAGATTCATCACTTAATAGCATTGGAAACCTGGGCAAATTATTTAATCTCTTTAAATCCTAGTTTCCTTACCAATAAAACGGGAATAATAATTCTTCCTATCTCATTAATTACTGCATTTTACAAATACTTATTTGATTATTATTATATGCAGGTACTATTTTAAGTACTTTACACATATTAATTAATTTAATTCTCCTAGCAACCCTGTGAGGTCAATGTGATTATCATCATTTCCATTGTATGTATGGCATCACACATGTAACAAATAGCAGAGTGGGGTTTAAATTAGATCGCAGAGTGTTCAGTCACACCCATGAAATGTTAGTATTCATGACAATCAGGAATGATAATGAATACAACAGATGATACAAGCAGAATATGAAAAGACTTCAAGGGTAATTAGAACAAAATAAAATTTAACAGAAAAATGTAGAGTCCAGCTCTTGTAGGGAAATACAAATAAAACCCACAATGAGATACCACTTCATACCCATTAGGATGGCTATATTTTAAAAAAGCAGACAGTAACAAGTTTTGACAAGGATGTGGAAAAATTGGATGCTTCATACATTACTGGTGGAAATGTAAAATGTAAATGCCATTTAGGAAAATAGTTTAGCACTTCCCTACAAAGCTAAACGTAGAGTTACTATAAGACCCAGAAATTCCACCCCATAGTGTAACTCAAGAAATGAAAACATATATTTACATAAAAACTTGTACATGAATGTTTACAGCAGCATTATTCATAACAGCCGAAAAGTGGAAACAACCCAAATGTGTATCATCTGATAAATGGATAAAGAAAATGTGGTATTTCCGTACACTGAAGTACTATTCAGCCACAAAAAGAAATACTGGCACATTACAAGGTTTGCTTCTAAATAAAAAGAGGCAGACATAAAAGGCTACACGTTGTACATATGATTCCATTATCTGAAATATCCAGAATATGTAAACCCCTGGAGACAGAAAAGTAGATTAGTGGTTGCCAAGAGCTGGGAGGAGGGGGCAATGGGGAGTGACTGTTAAAGAGTTCAGGATTTCTTTCTGGAGTGATAAAAAATGTTCTAAAATTAGTGGTGATACTGGCAAACATTGTGCCTTTACAAAAACATTGAGTTCTACAGGCTTAGGAAAATAAAAAATAAACTTTAAAGAAAAGAAAGAAAATGGTGACCAGGATGGCATCACACAAGCTATTTTTGAAGAAAGCAGAACTATTAAGGCCAAAGAAAATAAAGACTCATTGTAGAGAATCATGGTCAATAAAAATATGTGGTGAGTTCCCTGTCTTACAAGGATCCATGCTTTGGTTGGACAACCACTTATCAAAAACGCTCTAAAAAAGACGCTAAAACCAGATGAATGGTGGGGTCTAGATGAATATTGATATAGCTTCCCATCTCATGAATTTTAAATTCTAGAAAAATATCTAAGACAAAAGTGTTTTACCAATTTGGATTGGTTATTTCCCTATTATATCAAAATAATTCAATATAACTTTAGTCAACAAGATAGTTTCCTTTTGGAAAATGAGGAAGATCCAGTATCTGAATAATGACAATGAGCAATCTGATTTTATCACTGAAATAAAGCCAGGGGGCAATTCTGACACTCCTGCTTAAATAACTTTATGATTCACCAATTATTATTACACATTGCTACAAAAAATTATAATCTTCATGAAGAAAATGTTGGCGTGATTTCTAACAATTTACTGACACAAAGTTGGTATTAGGGTTCCATGAATAGTAGCTAAGAACTATACTTGTTAAGTGTAAGCAAATACTCTGGGTCTATTAAACTAAAAAAATGATCAGCCACAAATGTTAGTTAATTAATTAATTAAATCATTTTTTCTTACATAAGAGAACCAATTAACTTGGGATTAGGAGTAGGAAGCAAAGGTGATCATATGATCACACTCTAATAAAATATTTGTTAAATATCTGTCACATATTTTAAGATGAGAATAAGAAGAGAAGTAAAATCTTTGGTTATCTGCATGAAAATCGATACCTAGTTTCCTAGAATAGAGCCCAGATTACTGTAGGAAGTGACACAGTATATAGGGTTGTTGGCAAGCGAAGCCACTCTCCTGTGGGGTTCACATCTGTTACTCCATGACCTGAGAAGATTCACTGACCATCAGTAAACGGTCACTTCTGTACTGCTGAGCGTCTCTTCAGAGAGAAATTCTGTGGCTAGGTCATGGGAGAAAGACCCAAAGATCCTTCCCCAGTCCCTCAATAACACACAATAAGCAAAAATATGAGCAAGGAGGCAGATGTTCCAAGCTCTGAATTTTACTTTTCATTTTCAGATGATGAACTCAACTTTTGTTATAAACAAAAAGCAGTAATGGAATCCTTCAGTTTAAAGTTGATTTAAGGAATCAAAATATGCTTTGAACAGCTACTTTACATGTCACTGTCCTAATTCTACCTGAAATTTCTTAGGATTGAGCATGGCCATTGTAAACATATAACAGCATTATATGTGTTTAACATATATATAACATATATGTAACAGAATTATATATATTTAATATATATATTAAAATAGGAAATCTAGTCTCCATTTTGTGCTAGATTCCACTGCTCTAATTAATTAGGCTAATCCACCTTACCAAACTGAGGTGTAGGCAATAATTAATCATTGTAAAACATTTTTTAAATTCCACATGCTACTAAATGTTAAGGAATAAGCTTAAGTACTGCAAAAATTTAACTATTAAATAAAAAAATGGATTTTCTTGGAGTACAACATACTCAAGAGCACAAATCTATTTTTCCTAAATTGTTGATAATTTTAGTCTTTACTGCCTTTGCAGAAATTTAACAAGGCTGTTTATTTGTATTAGTAAGTGGTTTTATCACAGCAACACTGTAATACTAAGGATAACAAAAAATATAAGCAAAGCTGCAGAATATTAAAAACAGCCCACTTCAGATTCCCATTTATCTCCTTCATAGAACTGTATATGTCCTCTGTTGAGTGCATATTTAATTCTGTTATATGTTTACAATGGCCATGCTCAATTCTAAGAAATTTCAGGTAGAATTAGGACAGTGACATATAAAGTAGCTGTTCAAAGCATATTTTGATTCCTTAAATACCTAAAATATGGGTCAGACACATTAGATACCAATAAATAAAATCTAGTGGCTTGTAACACACTGTGTAATTATAGCATTAGTCAGCTTTACCCTCTTAGAAATGGAAGTGATCTCCAGATCCTGTGTCTTTAATCTGGGACAAGCATGGTTAATGGCAGGGCAGGCTTAAAAGGATGTGTAATCTGAGCCTTTGTTTCTCATATAGCCTCTGATGGCTGAAAAGGGAGCAGCAACCAATCAGCAAATCCAAATAATTACTAAAACAAAATAATTATTAAAATAACATTAACACAAACATACATAAGAGCTCAAACTCTACAAGAAAGGTTCTAGAAGTCGAGAAACCATTTTAAAGCAAGAATAAATGTCAAGAAACATCCTAGAATTCTGCATTAATTATTTTATCTGCTTACTTTTAATTGCTAACCCTAAGATACACTTTTTTATCTGAAACTATACAAGGTGTGCCCTATTCAGCTGTAGGGCATTAGTAGGCTTGCCAAGAAGCTGGAAGTCTTAGGTATTGAAGTTTATCAATAACTGAACTGATGGCTTTATCACTGAGGATTTCCACTGGAGTGTCATTCGAAGTATTTAACTAACCATTAAATATTATTTGACCAGCTCTGGGTAAGAGCTATCCCTTTGTTTGTCAGGCTGCTATGACAAACACCACACAGTGGGTTGGTTTAAACAATGGGGATTTATTGGCTCACAGTTTCAGAGGCCAGGAGCCAAATCAGGGCACTGACGAGAAGGCTTGCTTTCTCCCTGGGTCGGGAGTGTTCTGGCTGGCAGGCCGTCCTGGGGTCCCTTGGCTCTCCTGTCACATGACAATGAAGTCTCCCTTCTCTTGCAGGTTCCTGCTGACTTGCAGCTTCTGGCTCCTTCCCAGGTCTTTCTCTATGTCTGAATTTCTTCTGCTTATAAAGGACTCCAATAATCCGGATAAAGACCCACTCTCATCCAGTTGGGCCACACCTTAACTAAAAATAACATCTTCAAGAGGTCCTATTTACAATGGATTCACACCCAAGGAATGTGGGCTAAGATTAAGAACATGTGTAGATTGGGGTACAAAATTCAACCTACCAGAGGCTATTTACCCACTATTAGAGAAAAATTAGAGCATCTTCACTATTGGTATGGCAGCACTGATGTGGTGGCCAGAGAATCATCCTCAACAGAGGCAAGTCCCCACCTGATTCAAATGCCAGGAGATCTTGGCCACCTTTATGCCTTTACCCCTTGCCCTTGTTTTATATGACACCATTGGGTCCAATTCAGGAATCCTGAGTGCGGCTCACACCTTCATTACAGCCAGTGTTGTGTGAATTCTCTACGTTACCAGATGTCAGTACTGCCATCCCCTACCCCAACTCCCCCCAGGACAGGACAATTTAACATGAAAACAGAATTGTTTGCTTGCTACCACCACCACCCACTCCATTCTGCTGGAACTGTCACACAGATTGGCTCAGCCCTCCCTCCCTCAGTTCATCTTAGCGGTCACATGTGTATTGCAAATGTTAGGCAGTCTACTTGAAATGAGGAAAATGAAGTTTTAAGCAGAATCCCAAGAATAACCTCTCTTCACAGGCAGAGATTTAGATAGAGCATGTGGTAATTCAGCCAGTCCGTCCCTGTTAGCAAATACCTGTTCATCTCACAGGCTTTGGACCGGCAACTCTTCTGTGAAGTGGTCTCCATCTCACCTGGGGGAGCCGGGCTGTTTTATCTTATCATTTTGGTCATGTTTCCATTACAACGCTTGTCATACTTGTTTTAAATCATTTATCTATAGTCAACTGGTTTGGGAGTACCTGGCAACCAAACATTTGTTCAGTGGATAAGTGAATGAATAAATGAATGACCAAATGAGAGGACAAACAAATGAGCTAGAGAGAAATTCATGCCCAGACAATAATGCAATGAAAACATGTATAAAAAACATTTTTATTTTACACCAGAGGGTGAGGAAAGAAGGGCAGAACGATCCTGGCAAAGGTGGGAGAGGTCAGCAACTGATATTCGTTCTCCAGCATTCAGGTATAACTCCGAAAAACTGTTCTGTCTCCAAGGCAACCAATTCTCAGAAGTTTAGGAAGTAGGAAGAAAGCTTGACTTTTCTGCCAGTGACCCCCTCCCCAGAGAAAGAACATGGAAAAGTTACTCCTTCCCCTTCCTCACCATCCCCACTTCCGATCCTGGCACGACTCCTTTAAAATTTACTACATAAAACTGGTCAAAAGATCAAGTCAAAAAAGAAGAATTGGAGCTCTACAAATAACATCTTCAATATTATTTCCACATGTAAAGGGCAGATTAGAGAGAAATGAAGAAAAGATAGCAAATCAAAGAAACTTGAACAGATTTAGATAAAAAATATTGAGGATGTAATTTTACTAGGGAAAAGGGACACGGGGGCCATTTTAATCTATTTCTTCAATAGCCCTCTTCTCATTATAACTCTGGCAACAAAATTTTATGACCACTACTCTATTTTATTAAAAAGTATTAATACTATTAAAAATATGAATTTCTGAAAATTAACAATCCACATAGTCACAACTGAAAGAGGTTACCCCTCAATGCCCCACCAACATTTGCAACTTGGGGTCACCCAATTAAGACAGAGCCTATTCTAATTAATCTATTCATCAGGCAGGCCTGGATGCAATTCACTAGCTAGGGGTGGAAATTAATCTGATGCTTCAGGGTTTCTTATACCAGAAATACAAGATACAAAGAACAGAGTTACCCTTTCATCAACTATTGAAATGACTAGGTTCAAGTTCTGTAACTCAGAACTCTGACACATTTTCTTCATTTTTGCAGGCATTTCTCCAATGTGAAATCTTTATAGGAAACAGTACAAAGATGAATTCAACTTCACCTTCAGAAATACGTCAGAGAGATGCAATGTTGCTGGCTTTGAAGATTGAGGAAGAGGACCAAAAGCCTACGATATGACTTGAACATCATATTAACACCCCATAGTTCAACTTTTATTGCTGCCAGAATCTCTTTGCAAGAAGAATCAAACTACCTCCACAAAACAGGCAAGGCATGTTTACATGATGTTATTGCACTGTCAAGTTCTCAGATAAGTTTGGCAACTATAGCTTTCTTTTACTCTCACCTGAAAATATCACCAGCTTGACCTCACTGGACACTGGGGTGCCCGTAGCTTGCCGAGTTAAGTTGAATAATGACCCCTCCCCATAAAAAGATGCCCATGTCCTAATTCCCCAAACTTATGAACGTGGTACCTTACATGGCATAAGGGACTCAGTGATTAAGTCAAGGAATTTGAGGTGGGGAGCTTAGCCTAGATTATCTTGGTGGACCCAATGTAATCACAAGGGTCCTTATAACAGGGAGGCAGGAGAAGGAGATGTGGTGATGGAAGCAGAGGTTAGAGTGATGCCAGAAAGAGTCCAAGAGCCAAGGAATGCAGCTTCTAAGCTGAAAAGGGCATGAAAGCAGATTTGCTCCTCATGCCTCCAGTAAGAACCAGACCTGCCATCACCCTGACTTTAGTCCAGTGAGACTGATGTCGGACCCAGAACTGTAAGATAGATAATGCACTGGTGATGTTTTAAGCCACTAAGTTTGTGGCGAATTGTTACAGCAGCTATAGGAAACAAATACACTTGCTCAAAGGGGTTGTCATGGTGAAATAATGAGCTCCATCAGAGTTTGGGTTGTGTGGTGTTCTTTAGGCTCCAAACTGGAATTTAACAGTTTGTAAGTTTAGCAACTGCCTGACTAGAGTCAATATTCAAAGCAATTTTCAGATGAGGTATCTGAAGAGACCTGTCATTGAAGCTGCTTCTTTTTATGTAACATATCCTCTCTCCCAGTTCTCTAACTTCAAATGTGGGATTCTCCAACAGATAGGGGAACACGTACACTGGATTTAAGAGGGGGAGTCTTCTGGATATTACGGATTCATTATTTGTACAGTCCAGTAACAATCCATGTTTGGCTTCACCTGGGAAGGTAAGTGATCAGTTTCTATTTCCTTGGCAGTGTTGGATGCCAGATAGGGCCAATAGCATTAACTTCAGGGCACTATTTGTAGTTTTTTAGTGCCATTAATATTGTAACCTGCTTATGAAAAATGGTAATACTTATTGGTAAGAATATCAACATGTATTTATTTCCAGTGTATGAACAATACGCAATGTGGTTTTTCTTTATTTTTTTTACTTAAAATATCATTTCTG
Organism: Choloepus didactylus; assembly: GCF_015220235.1. Classification (NCBI taxonomy): domain Eukaryota; kingdom Metazoa; phylum Chordata; class Mammalia; order Pilosa; family Megalonychidae; genus Choloepus; species Choloepus didactylus. The sequence continues at coordinate 8,956,777 of NC_051311.1, read as the reverse complement.
GGTAATAGCTGTGGTTTCATTATAAACAACCTTAAATTCTCTTGCCCACATGTATTTGTCTCTCAGACATAAAAGATCACTCTGAAGAAAGCAAGTCTATCTATAAAAGCTTTCTCCTCAAGATTTTCAGGATTCTGATTGAAACCTCAGTCTACAAACCCGAAATACAGAATTTGTATAACCTATCCATCATAACATAACGATTTTGAAACACACAGCAGCCAGGGAACAGAATAATCCACAGATCAGCAGGAACTCTGTGGCAGCTTTCAGGCCAGCACAGGCCCAGAGCCTGAAGCAGCAGGCAGGACGTGTGGAGGAAGAGGGCAAGCACGGACCACAGGGGCACCAAGGTCCTCCACCAGCCCTTCCCACCCAAGACTTTAACCCAGGAGCAGCCATAGGAAGTGGGGGTGCTGACAGTGATGACAGTGGAAGCCACCTGACAGAGGAGAATGAGAACTATGCTTCTCACACTCACAGCCTCTAACAAGCTGTGTGACTGTATTCAGGTGATTCCGCTTGTCTATTCCTCAGTTTTTCCATTGGTAAAATGAGAATTGGATTATCCAATCACTAACAGCTTTTTTAATTTCAAAATTCCATAATTCTTCTGAAAAGTTCAAAAAACTAGGTAAAAGTACACTAAAATATGAGGAAAATATAATACATGAATGAATGAAATATTAAAATGTGTGGCCAATGCCATTATTTGTGTAACCCACAAACAGAATATTCCAATTTTCTAGATAATCCTTTATTAAAAATAAATAAAAATTTATTTAAATCTTAAAAGTGTCAAATACAATGCTGATTGTGGAAATGATGGCTTTTATAATGATGATGATGGCATTTATTATTACCAATAATGCATTTGGCATTGTGGTAGGCAGAATAATCCCCCCCACCCCCAAATGGCCCCTTCAAATCCTAAACTCTGGGACCTGTGAATATGATACTTACAAGGCAAAAGGGACTTGGCAGATGTGACTAAGCTAAGGAACTTGACATGGGGAGATCACCCTGAATTACCCAGGTAGACCTGGTCTAATTATATGGGTTATTAAAAGCAGAGAACATTCCCAACTGTGTTCAGAGGGAGACAGGACAACACAGAAATGGCCAAGAAGATTAACAGTGTGGCTGTGAAGATGCAGGAAGGGGCCATGAGCCCAGAAATTCAGGTGTTCTCAAGAAGCTGGACGAGACGAGGAAATAGAGTCTTCTCTAGAGGCTCCAAAAAGGAAAACAACCCTGCTCATACCTTCATTTTAGCCCAGTGAGACCCATGCCAGATTTTTAACCATCAGAACCATAAAAAAATAAATGTATGTTGTTTTCAGCCCTTCAATTTGTGGTAATGTGTCAGAAGAGCAATAGAAAACAAACACAGACACTGTGCTTGGTTGCAAACATCTCAGTTAACCTTCAACACAATCCTATGTGGTAGAATTATAAATATTAAAATTTTAAAGATGAGAACACTGGGCTCTGAAGGTTAAGACATATTTTTCCAAGGTTACACAACTGTTGAAAATCAAGTCAGGATTTGAACTTTTTTATACATGAACCCACATCTCTGTTCTTAGCCTGATGCTCTAGGGCTTCTCAATTGCTGTCAGATACTTTACAAGATAGCAGAGAACAGAAATTAGGCCCTTCATCAGCTATTGAAATGACAAGGTTCAAGTTCTGTAACTCAAAACTCTGACATTCAGTTTTCTTCAATTTGCAGGCAGATTCCCCAGTGTGAAATCTCATATGATACAAAGCAATGATGAATTCAATTCTTTATCATATATGCATTTTTAATTCTTTACTAATCTGGATGTCCTATGGGAATAATTAAATACCTAAGGAAAAAGACCCAATAAATCTACAAGGAACAATAATGCCTGGAAAAAATTGGGCAAGTTTAATGACATATGCCACTTTATCTGCTGGATTCCATCTTTTTACTTTTATTAAATTATTTTTTAAAATTGTGAATTCTTTCCAACATACTAAGGGTTTCTCATCTGAAACCATGGAGGCAAGAAGGCAGTGGTATGATATATTTAAGGTACTGAAAGAAAAAAACTGCCAGCTCAAAATTCTTTACCCAGCAAAACTGTCCTTCAAAAATGAGGGGGAGTTTAAAAGACTCACAGATAAACAGAAACTGAGAGAGTTCATGAACAAAACACCTGCCCTACAAGAATTAGTAAAGAGAGTTTTGAAGGCTGAAAGGAAAAGAAGGGAGAGAGTGGCTTGGAGTAGTGTAAAGAAATGATGTTCTTTGATAAGGGTAACCAAAAGGGTAAATGCAAAACTCAGTAGTACTGTATCCTCAATATACAACTCTTTAATTCCTATAAGAGTGGGAATACAATTGAACAAGAAAAATGCATATTTCCTGATAATGGGGATGCAAAATATAAAGATGTAATATGGGAGAAGAACAACATAAAGAAGGGAAAGAGAGGGATAAGACAGCACAGAACATTTATAGATGTAGGTTATGTGATATAAGCCCCTGGGTAACCACAAAGAAAGTATGGAAAAAATATACAGAAACAGTAATGAGAAAGATATCGGTCAGATACATCACAACAGATAAATTATACAGAAAAAAGAAAAAAAATGATATGACATATAAAAACCAAAGGGCAAAATGAATGAAATAAGTACTGCCTTTACAGTAATAAGACTGAATGTTAACGGGTTAAATTCTCTAATGAAAAGACACAGATTGGCTGAATGGATAAAAAAGCATGATCCAACTATATGTTGTTTACAAGAGACTCACCTAAGACCCAAAGACACAAATAAGTTTAAAGTGAAAGCATGGAAATAGATATGCCAGACAAACAGTAACCAAAAAAGAGCTGAGGTAGCTATACTAATATCAGATAAAATGGACAAAGAAGGATACTATGTATTAACAAAAGGGGTAATACACCAAGAAGAAATAACAATCATAAATATTTATGCACCTAACCACAGGGCCCCAAAATACATTAGGCAAACACTGAAAATTTGAAGGCAGAATAGACCTCTTTAATAGTAGTTGGAGACTTGAGTATTCCAACTCCTGAAATAGGTAGAACATCTAGACAGAAGATCAATAAGAAGAGAGTTTGAATAAAATGATAAATGAACTTAACAGACAAATACAGAACACTGCACCCCCAAAACAGTAAGACATACACTCTTCTCAAGTACACATGGATCACTGTACAGGATAGATCACATGTTGGGTCACAAACAAGTATCAATAAAAATAAAAAGATTGAAATTATACTAAACAACCTCTCTGACCATAATGGAATGAAACTAGAAATAAACAACAGGCAGAAAACTGAAAAATCAAGAAATATAGAAGTTACATAACACACTCTTAAACAATCAGTGGGTCGAAGAAGAAATGACAAGGGTAATCAGTAAATACTTTGAGGCAAATGAAAATGAGAACACAACATATACAAACTTGCAGGATGCAGCAAAGGCAGTGCTGAGAGGGAAATTTATAGGCCTAGACACATACATTAAAAATGAAGAAAGAGCTAAAATCAAAGACCTAACTGCAAACCTGGAGGAACTAGAAAAAGAACAGCAAAGTAAACATAAAGCAAACAAAAGGAAAGAAGAAAAAAAGATTAGAGCAGAAATAAATGAAATTGAGAATAAAATAAAAGAGAGCATTAACAAAACCAAAAGTTGGTTCTTTGAAAAGGTCAATAAACTAAAAAAACCCTTAGCTAGACTGATGAAGAAAAACAAGAGAAGATGCAAATAAAATCAGAAATGAGAGTGGGGACATTACTACTGACCCCACAGAAATAAAAAGGATCATAAGAAGATAGTATGAACAACTGTCTGCCAACAAATTAGACAACCAAGATGAAATCAGTGAAACAGAAATGGATGAAATAGAAACACACAAAAATCCTACACCGACTCTAGAAGAAATAGAAGACCTTAACAGACCAATACAAGTAAAGAAATTGAATCAGCCATCAAAAACCTCCCAAGAAAGAAAAGCCCAGTAGCAGACAGCTTCACTGGTGAATTCTACCAATTCTACCAATCATTCTAAGAAGAATTAATACCAATCGTGTTCATCAAAAAAATTGAAGATGATGGAGCACTACCTAACTCATTCTATTAGGCCAATGTCACTGTTTTGGTTTGCTAGGCTGCTGAAGGCAGATACCATAAAATGGGTTCCCTTTTAAAAATGGGAATTTATTAGATTCCAGGTTTGAGGCTGAGAAAAATGCCCAAGTGAAGGCATCACCAAGGCAATGCTTTCTTCCTGAAGACTGGCTGTCTGCAATCCTTGGCTCCTCTGCCACATGGGAAGGCACATCGTGGCATCTGCTGGTTTCTCACTTCTCTTTTGGGTTTCATTGATTTCAGCTTCTTGCTTCCATGGCTTTCTCAAGTGCACACATGCACACTCTCACTCTCACTCTTGTTCTTACTCTGTATTTATCCCATTTATAAAGGACTCCAGTAAAAGAATTAAGAACCATCCTGCACCACACTTAACTGAAATAACCTAAAAGGTACTAATTACAATAGGTTTACACCCACATGAATGGATTAGCTTTAAGAACATGATATTCAGAGCTACATACATTTCCAAACCACCACAATTAACCTATTACCAAAGCCAACTAAAGATACTACAAGAAAAGAAAATTACAGACAAATTTCTCTGATAAACATAGATGCAAAAATCTCAACAAAATACTGGCAAATTGAATCCAACAGCACATTTAAAGAATTATGACTATGATCAAGTGGGTTTTTTTTTTGCTTTTTAATTTTTATTGGGATTGTTCAGATACCATACAATTATCCAAAGATCCAAAGTGTACAATCACTTGCCCCTGGGTACCCTCATACAGCTGTGCATCCATCACCACACTTAATTTTTGTTCAATTTTTAGAAACTTTTCATTACTCCAGACAAGAAATAAAGTGAAAGATGAAAAAAGAAAAAAAGAAAAGAAAACTCTAATCTTCCCCTATCCCTAACCAACCCCCCTCAATTGTTGACTCGTAGTGTTGGTATAGGACATTTGTTACTGTTTATGAAAAAATGTTGAAATACTACTAACTGTAGTATATAGTTTGCAATAGGTATACATTTCTTCCCTATATGCCCCTCTATTATTAACTTTTAATTGTATTGTCATACATTTGTTCTGGTTTATGGAAGTGATTTCTAGTATTTGTACAGTTGATCATGGACATTGCCCACCACAGGATTCAGTTTTATACATTCCCATCTTTTGACCTCCAACTTTCCTTCTGGTGACATATATGACTCTGAGCTTCCCCTTTCCACCTAATTCACACACTATTTGGCACTGTTAGTTATTCTCACATCTTGCTACTGACACATCTGTTCATTTCCAAACACTTACGTTCATCCTAGTTGAACATTCTGCTCATACTAAGCAACCGCTCCCCATTCTTAAGCCTTGTCCTATATCTTGGTACCTTATATTTCATGTCTATGAGTTTACATATTATAAAGAGTTCCTATCAGTGAGACCCTGCAATAATTGTCCTTATGTGTCTGGCTTATTTCACTCAGTATATTGCCCTCGGGGTGTTGTCATCAACCTATTTTTTTTATATGGTTTTGTTCACTCACCATACATTCCATCCTAAGTAAATAATCGATGGTTCTCTGTATGGTCATATATTTATGTGTTCACCACCTTCACCACTATCTATATAAGGGCATCTACATTTCCTCCACAAGGCAGGAGGGAGAGTCAAAGAAGGCAGAGAGGCAAAAGAAAGAGGAAAAAAAAAAATGACAGCTAGGAAGCAGCAAAAGGAAAAATAGCCTTAAATCAAAGTAGAGTAAAGAATCAGAAATACCACCAATGTCAAGTGTCTAACCTGCCTCCCCTATCCCCCCCCCTTATCTGCATTTACCTTGGTATATCACCTTTTTTACATTAAAGGAAGCATAATACAATGATTCTATTAGTTACAATCTCTAGTTTATGTTGATTGCATCCCTCCCCCAATGCCTCCCCAGTTTTAACACCTTGCAAGGTTGACATTTGCTTGTTCTTCCTCGTAAAAGAACATATTTGTACATTTTATCACAATTGTTGAACACTCTAGATTTCACCAAGTTACACAGTCCCAGTCTTTATCTTTCCTTCTTTCTTCTGGTGTCTCACGTGGTCCCAACCTTCCTCTCTCAACCATATTCATAGTTATCTTTGTTCAGTGTACTTACATTGTCATGCTACCATCTCCCAAAATTGTGTTCCAAACCACGCACTCCTGTCTTCTATCACTCTGTAATTGCTCCCTTTAGTATTTCCTGTAGGGCGGGTGTCTTGTTCACAAAGTCTCTCATTGTCTGTCAGAAAATATTTTGAGCTCTCCCTCATATTTGAAGGACAGCTGTGCCGGATATAGGATTCTTGGTTGGCGGTTTTTCTCTTTCAGTATCTTAAATATATCACACCACTTCCTTCTTGCCTCCATGGTTTCTGCTGAGAGATCCGCACATAGTCTTATTAAGCTTCCTTTGTATGTAATGGATCGCTTTTCTCTTGCTGCTTTCAGGATTCTCTCTTTGTCTTTGACATTTGATAATCTGATTATTAAGTGTCTTGGCGTAGGCCTATTCAGATCTCTTCTGTTTGGAGTATGTGGCACTTCTTGGATCTGTAATTTTATGTCTTTCATAAGAGATGGGAAATTTTCATTAATTATTTCCTCTATTATTGCTTCTGCCCCTTTTCCCTTCTCTTCTCCTTCTGGGACACCAATGATACATACATTATTGTACTTTGTTTCATCCTTAAGTTCCTGGAAACATTGCTCATATTCTAACTTTCTTCTCTCCAACTGCTCCTTTGCATGAAGGCTTTCAGGTATTTTGTTCTCCAGTTCCTGAGTGTTTTCTTCTGCCTCTTGAGATCTGCTGTTGCATATTTCCATTGTGTCTTTCATCTCTTGTGTTGTGCCTTTCATTTCCATAGATTCTACTAGTGGTTTTTTTGAACTTTCGATTTCTGCCTTAAGTATGCCCAGTGTTTTCCTTACAGCCTCTATCTCTTTTGCAATATCTTTTCTAAACTTTTTGAATTGATTTAACATTAGTTGTTTAAATTCCTGTATCTCAGTTGAAGTGTACATTTGTTCCTTTGACTGGGCCATAACTTTGCTTTTCTTAGTGTATGTTGTAATTTTCTGTTGTCTAGGCATGGTTTCCTTGGTTATCCAAATCAGGTTTCCCAGACCAGAACAGGCTCAGGTCAGATTTTATGCTGTGATCTTGGGCATTCCTCCCAATTCAGGTTGGTGTATGATGAGTGGACAGTCTTGTTTGTCCCCCCCCCCCCCACAGTTATTCTGGATTATGTACTAGTTGTTTCTGGTTTTTTTTCAGTTGTTCCAAGGGGACTACTCAGCTTCCACTCCTCTCTATGCCGCCATCTTGCCCAAGCTTCTAATGACTTTTTTTTAACCTTAAAAATTGCCCAAAATATTGACACTAAACTAAGTGCATCAAACAACAAAATTTGGTATATTAAACTTTTGTTCTTCGTGTATCCCAAGCCGCAGAGTGGTTGCCTTCTGCCCAGTACTGATCAAGTGGGTTTTATTCTAAGTACCCAAGGGTGGTTAAAGATAAGAAAATCAAATAACGTAATTAACAAAACAAAGGGAAAAAAACACATGATCATCTCAACTGACGCAGAAAAAGGCATCTGACAAAATCCAGCATCCTTGCTTGATAAAACAGTTAGAAAAATAGGAATAGAAGGAAACTTCATCAACTTGATAAAGGGCATATATGAAAAAACCACAGCTAACATCATATTCAATGGTGAAATGATTTACAAATTCAAAGCAATCCCAATCAAAATTCTAACAGCCTGCTTTGCAGAAATGGAAAAGCCAAGTATCAAATTTATATGGAGGGGTAAAGGGCCCCAAATAGGCAAGCACATCTTGAAAAATAAAAACGAAGCTGGAGGACTCACACTTCCTGAAATTAAAGCTTATTATAAAGCTATAGTCATCAAACCTGAATGGTACTGGCACAAAGATAAATATATAGACCAACAGAATCAAATTGAGAGTTCAGCAATAAACCCTCACATCTACAGCCAACTGGTTTTTGACAAGGCTGCCAAGTCCACTCAGTTGGGAAAGAAGAGTCTCTTCAACAAATGGTGTTGGGAAAACTGGATATCCATATGCAAAAGAATGAAGGAGGAGCCCTGTCTCACACAATATACAAAAATTAACTCAATATTGGATCAAAGACCCAAATATAAGAACCAGGACTATAAAACTCCTAGAAGAAAATGTAGGGAAGATCTTCAGTACCTCCTGGCAATAGTTCCTTAGACTTTACATCCAAAGCACAAGCAACCAAAGGAAAAAAAAAAAAACATGAATGGAACCTCATCAAAATTAAAAACTTCTGCACATCAAAAGATATTATCATGAAAGTGAAAATACAACCTACACAAAGGGGAAAATATTTGTAACCCCATATCTAATAAGGGTGTAATATCCAGCATATATAGAGAAATCCTACAATTCAATAAGAAAAAGACAAACAACCCAACTAAAAATGGGCAAAATACTTAAACAGACAATTCTCCAAAGAGGATATACAAATGGCTAAAAAGTGCATGAAAAGATATTCAACATCATCAGCTATTAGGGAAATGCAAATAAAAACCATTAGATACCATTTCACATCCACTGGCCTGGCTATTATTAAAAAAAACAACAACAACAACAAAAATACCCAGAAAATTACAAGTGTTAGAGAGGATGTGGAGAAATAGGAACACTCATTCATTGCTGGTGGCAATGTAAAACGGTATAGCCACTGTGGAAGTCAGTTTGGCAGTACTTTAGAAAATTAAGTATAGAGTTACCTTATGACCTGGCAATCCCTCTACTAGATACATACCCAAAAAAATTAAAAGCAGGGACTGAAACAGAAACTTGCAAACTGATGATCATAGCAGCATTATTAACAACTGCCAAACGACTGAAGCAACCCATGTCCATCAACTGAAAAATGGATACACAAAATGTGGTATACATATACAATGGAATATTACTCATCCGTAAAAAGGAATAAAATCTTGATACATGCAACAACATGGACAAACTCTGAAGACATTATGCTGAGTGAAAGAAGCTAGACACAAAAGGACAAATATTGTATGGTCTCACTGATGTGAAATAATTAAGATAAGCAAACGCATAGAGTTAGAATCTAGAATATAGGTTGCAAGGGACTGGGTTGAGGGCAAGGAATGGGGAGTTAATGCTTAATTAGTACACAATTTCTATTTAGGCTCATTGTCAAGATTTGGAGATGATGGTGGTGATGGTAGCAAATGATTGTGAGTGTAATTAACAGCACCAAATTATTCATGTGAATGAGCTTAAAAGGGGAAATTTTAGATTGTATATAAGTTACTAGAATAAGAATTAAAAGATAAAACATAGGACTGTATAACACAGTGAATCCTACTGTAAGTGATGGACTATGGTTAATAATACAAGTATAAAAATGTTCTTTCATGAATTATAACAAACGTACCCCACAAATGCAAGGTGTTAATAATAGGGTGGTATATGGGGAAAAAAATACACCATCATGTAACTATGGACTATAGTTAACAGTCCAATTTTAATATTCTTTCATCAATTTTAACAAAAGTATCACACTAATGCAAAGGGTAACAATAGGGGGGGTATATAGGAACTGTACTTTTACATGATTTTTCTGTAGACCTACAACTTCTTCAATTAAAAAAATTTTAACATTTTACATAGCTGAAATTGCAAAACAAACAAACAAACAAACAAACATGGTGAAAGCCAAATGTTGGCCAGAAAACTCCAATTTTTGCAGAAGTGTAGCTAATATTAATGACCTCAATAAAAGAAACAAAAAAACAGGCATATGTAGCATATCATCAGTACACTTGCATTATTAATGACCATAAATTGCTAGGATTCTGAAATGGAGTTTCATATCTCTCCATGCTTAGTCAGAAACCCTTTACTTGTTTTCTTTGCAATATTTAATATTAATGCAGTTTACATTTACATTTATTATTCATAAAAACTACAAATGGATACACCACAGGATTAATAGGATATTTTTCCACACTTTGATTTAGGATTCATGCGGGGTACTTTTGGTGCCTGGTTTCACAAGAGATCAAAGTACTAAAAGGCCTCTTAAACTTTTGTTCTATGTCAGAAGGCAGGAATCTTGTCAGAACTTTGCCACACAGTTGGATGGGCAAGAGAAGGGCCTCCCTCAGAGAGAGCCTAGCAGGGCTCCTACTGCTTGGCCAGCAGGAGGGTCCTTTTTGATTCTGTTCGCAGAACGTTGCCTGACAGGAGCACTGAGGGGTGAAGTTAGATGTTCCGCTGAGGCAAAATACAGGACAGATGGAGGTCTCTCCTGAGTTACCTGGCAACAGACCACTGGCTGCCTTCTCCAGGCGGGCCCGCTAGGGCATATGGCCTGCATTCAGAGAGGGCAGTGGCACTACTTGAATATAATAGTGCTGAATAAAACTGGCATTTCTATGCTAAACAAGGATGTAAAGGCTTCATGTTTAGATGGCTAAATCTTTTTAATATAAATCATTTGGAATGTTTTAACCATGAATGAATCAAACCATAAAGCAGGTAGAATCTGAGATCTTGGAATTGCTTTAAAAAATCAAGATAATTGGTTCAAAATTTAATCTTCATCCCCAAACAAAATAAACAAATCAAAAAGTAGTAACTTCTTCAGGTCCTTAAATATTGAGATCTATTTTTAATTCAGTGCTGTCCACAATTTGAAAAGTGTTTCCAGCTGGTAGAAACCTGAAGGCAGAGAATCCTAAGTAATGTTTCTTCTGTGAAGAGTGCCAAGTGCAGGACAACAATAGGAATTCAGCTACTAATGAAAGCAAATGTGACCCAATAGCTTTAGGTTAGTGTAGAAGAGCTAAGTAATACTCCAACCTCTTTTGGTAGACTGAATTATGTACCCCAATTTAGACATGTTCTTAATCCCATTCCTGTGGGTGTGAACTCATTATAAATCAGATCTCTTGAAGAGGTTATTTTTAGTTAAGGTGTGACCCATCTGAATAAGAGTGGGTCTTAATCTGGGTCACTGGAGGCTTTTATAAGCAGAAGAGGTTCAGCCATAGTCGGAGAAAGACATAGGGAGGAGCCAGAAGCCAGAAATCATTAGTACCCGGAAGAGAAAGGAGAAAACACTGCCCTAAGATGGGAAAGTAAAGGAACCAAAGGACTGTCACCCAGCAGGACACTATCAACCCCTGGAGGAAGCGAGCCTCTGAAAACCGTGAGCCAATAAATGCCGTTGCTTAAGACAACCCATTGTGTGGTATTTGACAGAAGATCAGGAAAAAATTAGATACCTCTATTGCTAATTTGCATTGATATGAATGATGATCTTAAGTAAAATATCTATAACAGCACCTCTCTCTTTGTGAAAGCAGAGTAAGATACTTTTTTCTATTTCTTGGGAACAAGCTGACAATTTTAAATAATCCAAAGCCTGGGAACCTTCTCTGTCTCTAGAAAGTATATAAACCCCTGCTAGAATTCATATAAATTAAGCAATGGTTTCCATAAAATGGTCCATGGAATAACTGCCTCAGATTTGGAAGGGATACTTGTCAAGCTTTCTGGGACCTAACTAAGCCCGTTAATTCAAAACATCTTGGGAAGGAAGAATAGGAAAAGCTTTGAAAAGCATTCCAGATGATCTTCACGCACTCTTAAGTTTAGAAACCACCAAATAAGATTTTAATAAGTCAAGGATGACTTATGAGAGCACCAATTCCAGGATTTTATGACCAAATTGGAAAAGAAAAAATTAGTAAATAAGCCATGTGGTAAAAATTAGTAATTTGCCATCTCTGTAAGCAGAGTAATTGTATTATCCTAGTAGATTACGCAATTTAATGTCTTCATAAGAACATTCAGATAGTAAGTAATAAGTTGAGACACATCTTTTATATTTAATTTTAAGTGGGCTGAACAAAATTAAATGAATCAGGAAACTTATCAGGTTTTAGTCATCTGCTTACTCTCTTCCTCCTCCAATTAAGTCAAAATTTAGAAGCAAGAGTCATAGTTTCTTTTACCTCTAAAACTGCCCTGAACATTAAATTTTGGAGAGTCTAGAAATTTAGCAATTGCTTAAGGAGGCAAACAGTGCTCATTTCTAATACCTGAAGAGACTAACGGGGTCCATTGAGACTTTAACTCATTTCCATGAAAAAGATCTAAATCTCAGTCTCCTAGAAGTAAAAACAGGTGGTTTGCTATTCATCTGTTCGGTCTCACTTTACTCAAGTTACACACTTGCGTTGAACCTTTGCTTGACTTGATGAATATTTTATCTATTGGAAGACCTAAGAAGATGCAACCCTTTCCTTAGATAGAGAAAGCTGGAGATTCACTCATCCTGAGCACCATCTCCATGGGGCTGGAGCTGGTAACAGGAACATCTTACCCAGAACAGTGAGAGTATCAAAACCAAGAAGTATGCAAAATCATCAGTCATGTGACAGGTAACATGAGTTATGTGGAAACAAAAGAGCTTGGTCTTCATTCTTAAGTTAAATTTATGGCAACAAAGACTGGAAAAGGGTACCTAACTTCTATTCGTATATAACCATCAACCAAAAAGGACAGATTCCAGAGACCACGAGAATAACTGTCTGAAACAACAGAAAGGATGACATTTTTTTTCTCCAAGAATAAAACCTGGTAAGATTCAGGTGTTTTGCCTTGTTTTTCCTTTGTCATAATTTTCTGTATTTTCCAAAATTTTACAACCAAAGTAAATTGTTTTTCTTAGAAAATAAGAGTTGTTAAAGTTAATTGTTTAAAAAGTAAGAGTTGAAAGGTTAGACTCTAGGCAGTTAGAAAAGCACATCTCTCCAGGTTCTTAAAGAAGAGAAGTATCAGGATCCAAAAAGAGAAGGCACAGGGCGACAGAACTGAAGAAGCAAGAGTAAGGAGTAGGGTGGGGGGTGGGAATGGTGTAAGGTGGTTGAGCACCCAGGTGTAGAGGGTCATTGCTGGCATCTAGGCTTTAAAATGCCCCCCTGAGAAGTGAAAGAGCTGGAGAAGAGGTGCACTTTGGGGCTAAGGCTCAAAGTGAAGCGTAAGAAATAAGAACTCTGGGAAAAACTAGAATGCTATTTTAGAGGGCTATAACCCAAGGAACAAAATAAACTGGGCTCATTTAGAAATGTATACTAGATTTTAGTGTAAGATATTTCAAGAAAATATGAAGGTATTGTAACCAAGAAGTTAGGATTTAGGGGATGATTATGATTACTGAATAATTTAGATATTCCTTTTTTACTTTCTGGTTTATTACAGTAGATAGACGGACATACCTGAAATCTCTGAACTGTAATCCAGCTGCCTTGCTCTCTGATAATGATTGTATAGCCTTTATCTTGTGCCCTTGTGATTGTAAAAGACTTGTCACTTGTACCCCATTACCTATTTTTTTTTCAACTTTAGATTCTCATAATCACGAAGGCAACCCCCTAATGCTAATGGAGGACCTCAAATCATCTCAGAACTAACCATTGACTTGTTCCTGTGATGGTTAGCTTGGTTCTAGCATAGCTCCACTCCTTTACAGTTGTATATTGTTTCTGCTTATGCTATTGGGAAGCTAACAACTCCATTTCCCCCTTGTTTCTGCTTATACTTGCTATTGAGATGGTAACAACTACATCTCCCCTCCTTTCTGCTTATACGTGTTATTGAAATGGTAACAACTCCATCTCCCCTTGTTTGAATCCATAAAAACCTTGAATTCCTTAGATGCTGGGAGACAGATTTTTAGGCCAATAGGCCATATCTGATTCATACTTCATGCCTAGCAATATACTCTTTCTCTCTTTGAAACCCCAGTGTCTCAGGAATTAGTCATTTGAGCACATTGGGTGGAGAACCCACCACTTCTGATCTGTATCAGGACTGGTATATTTATTCCACCAAAGATGTTAGAAGGGAAAATAACAGAAGAGCAAAAACAGTTCCAGAAACTCTGTCAATTAAAGCATAACTGGTAATAAAGAGGGAGAAAGGGGGAGGCATTTAAGGAGCATGGAAAGAATCAGAAAGTAGATTCTTCAGATACTTAAAATTTGTCTGTGTTTTTTTTCAGATTACATGTTAAGAATGGACTGAACACTGGATAAAAGATTGGCACAGGCCTTATAAGAATGGTGTTGGGCTAAATTCCAGAATAAACAACACTTAGTAGAAAATGCTCAAAATAATGGTTTATGAAGGGGAGAGGAATGACTGCTTGACTGCTTTACTTATGCCAAAAAAAGAGAACAAAGGCATTTCCACTGCTGATAACAGGTGGCCTAGATATTCTGATGGACCTACCCACCACAATGCATGTAGATCTTTGAGAAAATATACTTTGTTCCTTTCTCTCTCTCCTTGCTTCCCTTATTTTGCATTCATTATTTTTTTAATTTCATTTTTTCCTATCCATTAGCTTCACAGTTACCCATCCTTTTACTATTACTTTAGAGGTTTCCCTAGAGTTTACATTATAGAACCATGACTCAGCAAAATATAGTATATATTATGTAATATATATTCTCTTCCTACACAATGCATGGACAGTAAAATAATTTACCATAATTTACTTCCCTATCAACTTATGCTCTAGCATATTTTAATCAAACATTATTATTACTGTTTTGTATAGTCAATATTCATTTATACTTACCCATGTTTAATCTTTCTACTTCTCGCCATTCTTTCCTGTATCTCCAACCTTCCATTTGGAATCACTTTCTTTCTGCCTGAAGAACACCCATTAATATTTTCTTTAGAGTTAATCTAATGCTGATGAATTTTCTCAGACTTTTCCTGTCTGAAAATATGTTTATTTCAACTTCATTTACAAAGGATACAACATTCTAAGTTGGACACTTTGAAGGTGTCATTACATTGTCTTCTGATTTCTTTTTTATCTGATGAGAAGTCAATTGTCAGTCTTGCTGTTATTCCTTTGAAAGTAAGGTTTCTTTCTCTACCTGCTTTTATGATTTTGTCTTTGTATTTGTTTTACCCATTATATGGTTGTATTTATCCTGATTGGGGTTCACAGTACTTCCTATATCCATGACTTGCTTCATTTATAAGTATTCTAAGCCATTATTTATTCAAGTATTGATTCTGCTCCATTATCTCTCTTTTCCTCTGGGACTCCAGATGCATATGTTATACCTTCTCACTGTATTCTCTATGCTTCTAAAGCTCTTTACTGCATACTCTGTTCTTTTGCCTTTCCACGCTTCATTCTGGATACCCTCTTCTTACCTAACTTTCAAATCTCTAACTTTTTCTGTTCAGCTATCTAATTTGCTCTTAGATCCTAATATGGGGTTCTCAACAGTTAACTGAATTACTGTTCCAGACTAGCCATTTGAATCTCTTTATAGTTTCCAGTTCTCTGATGAAATTTTCCTTTTTTTTTTAATTTTGTTAACATATTAGGCAGAGTTATTTTAAGTCTTTCTCAGACTTGCAATTTCCCTGTTTAACAGATGCATTTAGAAGAGAGAGTGTGCACTGGTTTGGATATATTATGCCCACCAAAAAGCCATGTTCTTTAATGCAATCTTGTGGGGACAGATTTATTCATCTTTTGATTAAGGTGGACTCTTTTGATTGAGTGTTTCCATGAAGATGTGACTCACCCAACTGTGGGTGATACTTTTGATTAGATTATTTCCATGGAGGTATGGCCCCATCCATTCAGGGTGGGTCTTAGTTTACCGGAGTATTTAAGAGAGAAGCTAAGAGCCAACACAGACCCAGATGCTTCCTGATGTGTAGAGTTGGCTGGAGATGTGGACAGAAAGACGTTTGCAGATGCTAAGCTAAGAGGTGAAGCCTAGAGTTTGCCCTGGAGGAGCTAAGAGAAGATCCCCAGATGCTTAGAGAGAAATGCCCTGGGAGAACAAGCAAGATGCACAGGAGCTAAGAGAGAGGCATGAGGACAGAAGCCCAGAGACAGTTTGGAGAAAGCCATTTTGAAACACAACCCAAAAGCAAAGGACCAGCAGACGTGACCCATGCACCTTCCCAGCTGACAGAGGAGTTCTGGATGCCATTGGCCGTTCTTCAGTGAAGACATCCTCTTACTGATGTCTTAGTTTGGACACTTTTATGGCCATAAGACTGTACATCTGTAACCAAATAAACCCCCTTTATAGAAACCAATCCATTTGTGGTATTTTGCATAACGGCAGCATTAGCAAACCAGAACAGAGTGCAAACACATTTCTTTCTTGAGTATTCTCCTGAAATACATGTGGTTTAATTTTCATAAATCTTTTTAAAACATATTGTGTAAGTCCCATTTCTGTCCATTCAAGGATAACTTGTTTCAAACTAATTATTTTGCTAGAATAATTCTAAGACCTATACATATATATATTTTTTTAATCCTAATTTTTTGAAGGCTTTGGTGAGCAACCAGAGCACTCAAGACCAGTGGGACCAAGATCCTGAGAAAAGAGAATTCCACAGAGGAGAGCCCTCCATTCACCACATATTCTTGCCTTCAGGTCATCTGCACAGAGTCCAAGCAAATGAGGTGGACTATAGCTTGTATAAGTATTACTGAGCTGAGGAGACAAAAGCTGGAGCTCAGTGCTCTCAAGGAAGACAGAAGTCAAGGGACTAAGACCCAAGAGTAAAGGCACCAAAGAGAAATGAGCTGATATTCTGCAAGCACTTGTTCCAAAGTCATTTCTGATTTCTAAGATACACCTTTGTGAGGCAAAATGAATCCAGCACTATATAAAATTTATTCCATAAATGCAAAGTTGGTCTAACATTTAAAAACCACTCAACATAATTCACCACATTAATAGACCATAGCATAAAAATTATATGATTATCTCAATAGTGCACCAAATGCAGTAAAAACATTTGATACATGATCATGACAAAAGCGTAGCAAATGAAACAATGAAGGGAACTTCCTGAATATTATTAAGATTATCTGAAAAATATCTTCAGCAAACATGATACTTAATGATGAAATACTGAAGGCTTCCCCACTGAAATTGGGAACAAGGATGTCTGCTATCTTTGTATCAACATTTCTATTCAATATTGTTCTGGACCCCTAGCCAGCACAGCAAGGAAAGAAAAAATATTAAAGATGCAAGAAGTGAAAAGAGGATGAAAACAGGTTATTAATCACAGATTCCAAAATTGTGTACACAGTGACTCTGAATCAAATATAAATTATTAGAATTAATTACCAATTGTATTTCTGTACATTAGCAACAAGCAGCTAGAAAATAAAATTTTAGAAGATATCACTACAAAAGCATCAAAACATTATATGTTAGAAAGAAAGCTAACAAAACCATAGCACATCATTGAGAGAAAATAAAAAATAAAGAAAACCTAAATAAATGTTCATAGATTAGAAGACTTTGTATTGTAAAGATGCCAAATCTCTCCATATTGATTTTTAGATGCAACAAAATCCCAATCAAAATCCCATCAGGGTTATTTTAATGGAAATTAAAGCTCATTTAAAAATCTATATAGAAATGAAAAACATCAAGAATAAGAAAGACAATTCTGAAGAAAGAACAAAGTTGGAGAATTTATAAAACATACTATTAAAATTGTGATGTATTGGCAAAAGGATAGAAAATAGACCAATGAAACAGAATAGAGTCCAGACCCATGAATAGTAGTCATCTGATTTATGACAGTTTCCTTGAAAAGCACTGGGATCAACTGAATATATTAATTCTAGATGGATGAAAGAAATAATAAAGTTTCTAGAAGATAATAGAGAATATTTTCATGACTATAGAATAGGCAAAGATTTCTTAAACATATTACAAAAAGAAAAAACCATTAACCATAGAAAAGTCTGATAAATTGGATTTCACTGAAATTAAAAACTTGTTTCTGCAAAAGTTACCAACAGAGTGAAAAGAGAAGCTGCATAGGAGAAGAAGATAAGTTAATAGCTATATTTGACAAAGGATTTGTATCCAGAATAGACAAACATTCCTATAAGTCAATAATAAAAAGAAAACACATTTTGGAAAAAAAATGCTCAAAAGACTTAAATATGCACTT
Source organism: Choloepus didactylus (assembly GCF_015220235.1). Taxonomy (NCBI): domain Eukaryota; kingdom Metazoa; phylum Chordata; class Mammalia; order Pilosa; family Megalonychidae; genus Choloepus; species Choloepus didactylus. Next base: position 8,938,558 of record NC_051311.1, on the reverse strand, counting down.
CAAAAACGAGAATGTCCAAATGGCCACTAAACATATTAAAAGGTGCTCAACCTCAGAAATAATCAAGGAAATACAAATTAAAACTATTAAGAAATAGCACTATACAACATCAGATAGGCTAAAATTAAATTAATTGACAATATAATTTGTTCGCAAGTTATGTGGAGCAACTTTTACATTTATATATGAGGTAGAAAGGTATATTGTTAAATCACTTTAGAAAACTCTTTGACTATATCTACTAAACAAGACATCTGTCTACCCTATGACTCAGACAACCTATACTTAAGTACATGCTTAATAGAAATGCATGAATATATATTTATATACCAAAAGACATACAGGCATACCTTGTAGATATTGCAGGTTTGGTTCCAGACCACCCCAATAAAGCAAATATTGCAACAAAGCAAGTCACACGAATTTTTGTTTCCCAGTTAATGCAAAATTTATGTTTATACTATACTATGGTCTATTAAGTGTGCAAAATTAAATGTGACACATTTAATTAAAATGTGACACAGAGACGTGAAGTGAGCACATGCTATTGGAAAAATGGTGCTGATAACACTTGCGCAATGCAGGGTTGCCACAAACATTCAATTTGTAAAAAACGCTGTATCTGTGAAGTGCAATAAAGCGAAATGCAATAAAAGAAGTATGACTGTATACAAGAATGTTCACAGATGCATCATTAATAGTAGCCAAAAACATAAATGTCCATCAATAAAAGAATGGATAAATTGCAGGATATTCATACAATAAAATATTATATAGCAATTAAAATGATCTAACTAATAGTCTGCATAACACAGATGAATCTCATGTTTCAAACCTTTGTGTGACAAAAGCCAGTTACAGAAGGGTGCATATTACATTTCCCAAGGATACAACTTTCAAAAACCGGAAAGTTTACCAATAGTGCTAGAAATGCAGTTATCCTTGGGATGAGGGGGTGGTGTTGACTGGGAGGTGCACAATAAGACTTGTGTGAAGCCAGTAATGTCCATATCTTGATCTGGGTAGTGGTTCACATGGGTGTGTTTGCTTTAAGAAATCTCATTGAGTGTCACCTAATGTTTGCCCAGTTTACCACATATATTTCATCCTTAAATTTTAAAAGTTATTGCCAAGATAACACTACAGGAAGTGTCCTACTTCTATTTGAGAAAGAGATATCAAATGCTGAATTATTTTTAGAAAATGTTTTATAAATATTTAAATATATATATATATAGAAGCCCACAGTTACAAATAACTTATTATGTCCTCTATAAAGACATGTTCAAGTCTTAATCCACATTTCTATGGTTGTGATCCCATTTGCAAATAGGACTTTTTGAAGATATTATTAATTTTGTGTGGCCAAATTGAAATAGGGTAGGCCTTAATCCATAGGACTAGAGGCCTTAGAAAGAGAGGAAATTCAGACACAATCAGACAAAGCCAGAAGTCAGTGGAAATCAAGGGAACAGACACAAGGAGAGAGAGATTTCCATGTGACAGAGGACTGCTGTGATGCCACTGACTCCCTGAGAAACCAAGCCCTGCCAGTTCCCAGATGTTGGACTTCCAGCCTCCAAAACCATGAGACAATAAATTCTTTTTTAAGGAAACCCATTATGTGTTCTTGGTCATAGCAGGACTGACAAACTAAGACACTTATTTTTCCCCTTGCATAATCTTCAACATACTATTATAAGAAAAAATACAATTAATAATATTATATAGTATTTTTTAGCGATATCAGAATACCCTGATTCAATTGGTTCACACAAATAAGGAATGCACTGTCTTACAAAAGAACCCAAGAGGTTAACAATTCCAGGGTTGATTAATTCAATGCCTTAGCAATATTTTCAAGGAACCAAGTTCACTTCACCATTCTGCTTTGCCATCTTCATGTACCAGTGTTGCCTTGAAGCTTGTTACCACGTGATCACAAGATGGTTGCAACAGTTCCAGACATCATATCCTCACAATATCTCCAGAAGCAGAAAAGAGACCTTTCCATTTTAGAACAAAGAAAACATTTCCCAGAATCCCTTTCGCAGACTTTCCCTCTTGCTGCCTCATTAACTACAATTGCATAACATGCCCTTGCTTAAACAAATTACTGGCAAGAGGAATACGAGATCGTACCAAATTGGATAAAATCTACCACAAAGTATTCCTGAGTCACTGGGGAAAATGTAGATACCTGAACAGAATCAGAATTTTGATAATAATGAAGAAAGTGAAGGGCAGATGATTGCTGGGCAGGCAACCACAAGTGTCTGCTACAATAGCCAATTCGTATGCAAAAAGGGACACATTATAAATGGTTCTTTGGTACCATTTCTAATGTATTAATGGTTTAAATGGTCTTTCTGGTTCTATTATCTATGTATTTTTTCTCTTGGAAGAATTATACAGAATTCAAATAATGCAAGTTCAACTAGTCTACTTTATCCATATATTGTGACTCACATTTATGAGAAAGAGAAGCTAAATACAGGGATACATTTTTTAAAATACTGTCCAGTTTAAGTCATTGAGTACACATATTTATATCTTCCATATCTTTTGCAAGAACAGTACTATGAGAATTACTGATCTTCACATTTGATAATAACAATGAAAGCTAATTTTTATCAGGCACCTATTGTTTGAAAAGAACTATGGTCAGCACTTAAAATATAAAAAATTCTCACTGAATCCTCATAGAAATTTCTTTAGATACTACTGGTATCCCGTTTTATCGATAATGGAACAAAATCACTGAAAGGTGCTTTAAAATTTCCAAAGCCACACAACTCATAAGTAGTGGAGTCATTTAATCAGGTCTGTGATTAGCAATTTTAAAACATTATTAAGAAGCCACCCAATACAATAAATTAATCCCTGCTGTATTTCAAGGTTGGGGTTTTACCCCTACAAATAAATGACTTCGTCTCAGAAAAATAAACATGATGCAATTAAGGTACTAGATTATCAATAAACTATAAACAAAATGACAAAACTAAGACAAAAGAAAAAAACATACCCATAGGCATATACTTCATTCGCATTGTTCTATAAGCTTCAAGTAAGGCACAGAAGACCTTTCAGAACAGCCATGCCTTCAGACTTTGCAACTCCCTGGACAGGGAGAAGAAGGAATTATCCAGAGAGAAGACCTTTGTTACTGAATGAATAACCATCAACAGGGTGTCATTCGCATTTAGGAAAATTCCACAGGACCAACAAGCAATCACAATGGAACATTTTATACAACACACAAACCATGATATGTTGAAGCTACCATGTTGGATAGTTTAGATCGGATTCATGTACACAATTTAATAAAAGTCTACCAGGTATCTTATTAAAACAATATCCTGTCTATTATTACATTAACAAAAAGGAGTTGTTATTGCAGTACCTCAGAACCCTAGAAATTCAATTCCTATGCAAAAAGCTATTAGTGAGCAATGAAATATTAATCATAAGAATGCAGTTATATCTTTGGCATCTGATCAAGTTTAAGCCGTTAGTAAATCATGTATTCATGCCAAAAACTCCAACTGCAGCATTCATTTTCTCTCCCTATTCAGTACTAACTCAAAAGTTTGAGTGGGATTGCTCTGAAAACATTATGACTTCATCAGACTCTGTAGAGTGCACTTATATTCTGAACAAGTAAATTATGTATAACATTGGGGTCCTCCCAGTATCTGAGAGGTTTGTGCAACATTCCCTCTAAAAATAAATGTGGGGAAAAAATTTTTTAAATAACAGATTTGCGTTGACCTTTTCCATCTAGCCACCTGTTCTCCATGACATCCTTTTGTCCTGACCTTTCCTTAGCATTGCTTCAATTTTTGCCCATTCCTTGGTGTGGTAGCCTGGAGTTATGTACCCCAGAAAAACATGTTCATAATCTTAATCCATTCCTGTGAGTGGCCAGATATACTGATGCGCCACCCCCACCCCAGAGAGGAAGCAAGCCTTCCAGCCTCTAAAACCATGAGCCAAAACTTCCTGTTGTTAAGCCAACCCATTGTATGGTACTTGTTTTAGCAGCCCCAAGACACCAGGCCTGCACTTTAGCTATGACAATACACTTGAAAGGAATTTAACTTTTTTTAAAATTTCAAAAAAATATTTTAGGATGAAAAAATCAAATAGATAAAAGCAGAAAGTTGAGTAAAGTATCTTACTTCATATTGTCTTATATCTCCCTTTTCACATCTAGTAGCACATTTTATTCTCCCAAGAACTTTAAGAGGCAATGTAGGAAGTAATAATTATACTACTTTATATGGCAGACTGGGTCACAGAGAGGTTGAAAGTCTGAGTCGCAGGCCTGAGCCCAGCCCCATTTTCCCCATTCAGGCCTTGGTCCCATCAGATATAGCAAACTTTAGCTCTGATTGCAGGGTATGAAAGAAATTTGATTATTTATTTAAAACTGAAGCTGTCCTGTCCTCAAAATTCTGTACTTCTCTGGAATGCTGAAGACAACTCTGTTACAGATGCATTTAAGCGTCACAATAGCAAGAGACTGAGCAAAATCAAGGAAGGTGTTTTTTCCAGAGGGACAAATTTGATAATTATTGATTTTACGGAACTGACAGTAATAGAGCAAGCTGACAATGAATTCCATTTTGGATTCTTTTTTAAGATTTCTTCCAAATTCTACTCATGATGCACTCCTATTTAAATTCTTAAAACGTTTTGCTTGTCGCAAAGTAATGGAGATTTTCAAAATTATTATTATATATGCCAAAACTTGAATTAACTCCACTTCTAGTAGTCATTTTACATCAGTTGCCTATCATCCTTTCAATAATTCCATTTTTGTTTTTTATAATAAAATTTCCCCTTTCATTTCTAGTAGGAAACCACTCTCCTTTAAAACATATTTTATAAATGGAGCATTTCGTCTACATGAGCTGCTCTATATTTGAACTGCAATGTATATATATGTTTTGTAGACTTAAAAACAGAGCAGCATCTGAGCAGACAGCGAGGAGGCAGTCTGTTGGCTGTCTATACTTAAAACTGAACCCAACAGAAGAAGCCCCACTCAGTCATTTTCTTTCTTTCAGGCAAAGTTCTGAGAAATCACCTTCTGGTTAGGCAGTCAGCACTCTACACTCACCAAAAAAGAACCACCACCTTGGCCTTTGAGAACACAGTATTTAGATGTGTGGCTTCTGTATATGCTTAGATAATATGTCTTTGCTCTCTACCCACTTTGGAGGATATTTAGAAGGCAGTAAATAATTATTCTTTGCCTCTTGAATGAAAATCCATTTTCCATCATTCATTCTTCCTACTCCACTGTATCACACTCAATCACTTAGTTACACCAGGACAAGTACTTGACTACAGCATTCACACCTTATCCTGGGGATGGGTTTGAAACTCACCTGTGGTCCAATGATATGTAGAGTTAAAATTCAGAACCAATCTGCATTTAAGATTACTAATAAATGCCTAGCTAATAGACAATGGGTGGAAAATTCTAATGTGTTGCTGCTTGCCTGCAGACTTTACTTCACTCTCCTTTTTTTCTTTATTTTTTTAAAATTCATTTTATTGAGATGTATTCACATACCACGCAGTCATACAAAACAAATCGTACATTCGATTGTTCACAGTACCATTACATTGTTGTATATTCATCACCCAAATCAATCCCTGACACCTTCATACCACACACACAAAAATAACAAGAATAATAATTAGAGTGAAAAAGAGCAATTGAAGTAAAAAAGAACACTGGGTACCTTTGTCTGTTTGTTTCCTTCCCCTATTTTTCTACTCATCCATCCATAAACTAGACAAAGTGGAGTGTGGTCCTTATGGCTTTCCCAATCCCATTGTCACCCCTCATAAGCTACATTTTTATACAACTGTCTTCGAGATTCATGGGTTCTGGGTTGTAGTTTGATAGTTTCAGGTATCCACCACCAGCTACCCCAATTCATTGGAACCTAAAAAGGGTTGTCTATATTGTGCGTTAAGAGTGCCCACCAGAGTGACCTCTCAGCTCCTTTTGGAATCTCTCTGCTACTGAAGTTTATTTCATTTCCATTCACATCCCCCTTTTCGTCAAGTAGATGTTCTCCATCCCACGATGCTGGGTCTACATTCCTCCCCGGGAGTCATATTCCACATTGCCAGGGAGACTCACTCCCCTGGGTGTCTGATCCCACGTAGGGGGGAGGGCAGTGATTTCACCTGCCAAGTTGGCTTAGCTAGAGAGAGAGGGCCACATCTGAGCAACAAAGAGGCATGCGGGAGGAGGCTCTTAGGCAAAATTAAAGGAAGGCCTAGCCTCTCCTTTGCAGCAAAAGTCTTCCCAAGGGAAAATCCTGTGGTAGAGGGCTCAACCCATGAAACCACCAGTCCCCTATGTCTGTGGGCATGTTAGCAACCCTCTCGGTGCGGCAGGCCAATACCCCTGCATTTTCCACCAGCTCCTCAAGGGGGATCTAGATATTTTTTTCCTTTTTTTTTTTTTTTAACTTTTTTTTTTTAAATCAACCGTATGAAAAATAAAAAAAATAAAATAAAAATTTAAAAAAACATACAATAAAAGAACATTTCAAAGAGACCATAACAAGGGAGTAAGAGAAAGACAACTAACCTAAGCTAACTACTTTACTTCCAACATGTTCCTACTCTACATCAAGAAAGTTACCTAATACAGCAACATTTCTGTGAACTTGTTCCTACTATATCCATCAGAAATTAACAGACCATAGTCATACCAGGGCATTCCCAGAACATTAAATTTACCCACGATAGCTTATCTGTTCTTCTTGGATTATTGTTCCCCTTCCTTAATTACTCTCTATTGCTAGTTCCCCTACATTCTACATTATAAACCATTTGTTTTACATTTTTCAAAGATCACATTACTGGTAGCATATAATATTTGTCTTTTTGTGCCTGGCTTATTTTGCTCAGCATTATGTCTTCAAGGTTCATCCATGTTGTCATATGTTTCACGACATCGTTCCTTCTTACTGCCGCGTAGTATTCCATCGTGTGTATATAACACATTTTATTTATCCACTCATCTGCTGAAGGACATTTGGGTTGTTTCCATCTCTTGGCAATTGTGAATAACGCTGCTATGAACAGTGGCGTGCAGATATCTGTTCGTGTCACTGCTTTCCGATCTTCCGAGTATATACCGAGAAGTGTAATCGCTGGATCGAACGGTAACTCTATATCTAGTTTTCTAAGGAACTGCCAGACTGACTTCCAGAGTGGCTGAACCATTATACACTCCCACCAATAATGAATAAGAGTTCCAATTTCTCCACATCCCCTCCAGCATTTGTAGTTTCCTGTTTGTTTAATGCCAGCCACTCTAATTGGTGTCAGATGGTATCTCATTGTGGTCTTAATTTGCATCTCTCTAATAGCTAGTGAAGCTGAACATTTTCTCACGTGTTTCTTGGCCATTTGTACTTCCTCTTCAGAGAACTGTCTTTTCATATCTTTTGCCCATTTTATAATTGGGCTGTCTGAACTATAGTCATTGAGTTGTTGGATTTCTTTATATATGCAAGATATCAGTCTTTTGTCAGATACATGGTTTCCAAAAATTTTTTCCCATTGAGTTGGCTGCCTCTTTACCTTTTTGAGAAATTCTTTTGAGGTACAGAAACTTCTAAGCTTGAGGAGTTCCCATTTATCTATTTTTTCTTTTGTTGCTTATGCTTTGGGTGTAAAGTCTAGGAAGTGGCCACCTAATACAAGGTCTTGAAGATGTTTTCCTACATTATCTTCTAGGAGTTTTATGGTCCTGTCTTTTATATTGAGATCTTTGATCCACTTTGAGTAAATTTTTGTGTAGGGTGTGAGGTAGGGGTCCTCTTTCATTCTTTTGGATATGGATATCCAACTCTCCCAGCCCCATTTTTTGAAAAGACCACTATGACCCAGTTCAGTGACTTTGGGGGCCTTATCAAAGATCAGTCGGCCATAGAGCTGGGGGTCTATCTCCGAATTTTCAATTCGATTCCATTGATCTATATGTCTATCTTTGTGCCAGTACCATGCTGCTCTGACAACTGTGGCTTTATAATAAGCTTCAAAATCAGGGAGTGTAAGTCCTCTCACTTCGTTTTTCTTTTTTAGAGTGTCTTTAGCAATTCAAGGCATCTTCTCTTTCCAAATAAATTTGATAACTAGCTTTTCCAAGTCTGCAAAGTAAGTTGTTGGAATTTTGATTGGGATTGAATTGAATCTGTAGATGAGTTTGGGTAGAATTGACATCTTAATGACATTTAGCCTTCCTATCCATGGACATGGAATATTTTTCCATCTCTTAAGGTCCCCTTCTAATTCTGTTAGTAGAGTTATGTAGTTTTCCTTGTATAGGTCTTTTACATCTTTGGTTAAGTTTATTCCTAGGTACTTGATTTTTTAGTTGCTATTGAAAATGGTATCTTTTTCTTGAGTGTCTCTTCAGTTTGTTCATTTCTAGCATACAGAAACATTACTGACTTATGTGCATTAATCTTGTATCCTGCTACTTTGCTAAATTTGTTTATTAGCTCTAGTAGCTGTATCGTCGATTTCTCAGGGTTTTCTAGATATAAGATCATATCATCTGCAAACAATGACAGTTTTACTTCTTCTTTTCCAATTTGGATGCCTTTTATTTCTTTGTCTTGCCGGATTGCCCTGGCTAGCACTTCCAGCACAATGTAGAATAACAGTGGTAATAGCGGGCATCCTTGTCTTGTTCCTGATCTTAGAGAGAAGGCTTTCAGTCTCTCACCATTGAGTACTATGCTGGTTGTGGGTTTTTCATATATGCTCTTTATCATAATGAGGAAGTTTCCTTCAATTCATACCTTTTGAAGTGTTTTTATCAAAAAGGGATGTTGGATTTTGTCAAATGCTTTTTCAGCATCTATTGAGATGATCATTTGATTTTTCCCTTTTGATTTGTTAATGTGTTGTAATACATTGATTGATTTTCTTATGTTCAACCATCCTCGCATGCCTGGAATGAACCCCACTTAGTCATGCTGTATGATTTTTTTAATGTGTCTTTGGATTCGATTTGCAAGTATTTTGTTGAGGATTTTTGCATCTATATTCATTAGGGAGATCGGCCGGTAGTTTTCCTTTTTTGTAGCATCTTTGCCTGGTTTTGGTACTAGATTGATGTTAGCTTCTTAAAGTGAGTTAGGTACTGTTCCATTTTCTTTGATGTTTTGAAAGAGTTCAAGTAAGATTGGCATCAATTCTTTTTGGAAAGTTTGGTAGAATTCCCCTGTGCAGCCATCTGGCCCTGGCCATTTATTTGTGGGAAGCTTTTTGATGACTGATTGGATCTCTTTGTTTGTGATTGGTTGGTTGAGGTCTTCTGTTTCTTCTCTGGTCAGTCTATGTTGTTCATATGTTTCCAAGAAATTGTCCATTTCCTCTACATTATCCAGATTCTTGGCATAAAGTTGTTCATAGTATCCTCTTATAATTTTTTTTTAATTTCTTCGGGATCTGCAGTAATGCCACCTTTCTCATTCATTATTTTCTTTATATGGGCCTTCTCTCTTTTTGATATCGTCAGTCTAGCCAGGGGCTTGTCAATCTTGTTGATCTTCTCAAAGAACCAACTTTTGGTGTTATTTAACCTATTGTTTTTTTTGTTCTCTATGTCATTTACTTCTGCTTTAATCCTTGTTATTCCTTTTCTTCTACTTGGTTTAGGATTGGTTTGCTGTTCATTTTCTAGCTTCTTCAGTTGATCCATTAGTTCTTTGATTTTGGCTCTTTCTTCCTTTTTAATATATGCAATTAGTGCTATAAATTTCCCCCTCAGTACTGCTTTTGCTGCATCCCATAGGTTTTGGTATGTTGTGTTCTCATTTTCATTCGTCTCTATATATTTAGGAATTTCTCTTGCTATTTCTTCTTTAACCCACTGATTGTTTAGGAGTGTGTTGTTTAACCTCCAGGTATTTGTGAATTTTCTAAGTCTCTGATGGTTATTGACTTCTAATTGTATTCCATTGTGATCAGAGAATGTGCTTTGAATAATTTCAATCTTTTTAAATTTATTGAGGCTTGTTTTATGTCCCAGCATATGATCTATTATGGAGAAAGTCCCATGAGCACTAGAGAAGAATGTGTATCCTGGTGATTTGGGATGTAATTTTCTATATATGTCTGTTAAATCCAATTCATTTATCAGATTGTTTAGGTTTTCAATTTCCTTATTGGTCTTCTGTCTGGTTTATCTATCTATAGGAGAGAGTGATGTGTCGAAGTCTCCCACAATTATTGTGGAAACACCAATTGCTCCCTTTAGTTTTGCCAGTGTTTCTCTCATGTATTTTGTGGCACCTGGATTGGGTGCATAAACATTTATGATCGTTATTTCTTCTTGTTGAATTGCCCCTTTTATTAGTATGTAGTGGCCTTGTTTGTCTCTCAAAACATCCCTGCATTTAAAGTCTACTTTATCTGAGATTAATATTGCTACACCTGCTTTCGTTTGGCTGTAGCTTGCATGAAATATTTTTTTCCATCCTTTCACTTTCAGTTTCTTTGTGTCCCTGTGTCTAAGATGAGTCTCTTGTATGCAACATATTGATGGTTCATTTTTTTTGATCCATTCTGCGAATCTATATCTTTTAATTGGGGAGTTTAATCCATTTACATTCAATGTTATAACCGTGAAGGCATTTCTTGAATCAGCCATCTTATCCTTTGGTTTATGTTTGTCATATTTTTCCCCTCTGTCGATTAATATCCTTTATTGTACCCATACCGAATCTCTTTAGTACTGAACCTTTCTCCAAGTCTCTCTGTCCTTTCTTTGTTTCTCTGTCTGTAGGGCTCCCTTTAGTATCTCCAGTAGGGCAGGTCTCTTGTTAGCAAATTCTCTCAGCATTTGTTTGTCTGTGAAAAATTTAAGCTCTCCCTCAAATTTGAAGGAGAGCTTTGCTGGATAAAGTATTCTTGGTTGGAAATTTTTCTCACTCAGAATTTTAAATATATCGTGCCACTGCCTTCTCTTCTCCATGGTGGCTGCTGAGTAGTCACTACTTAGTCTTATGCTGTTTCCTTTGTATGTGGTGAATTGCTTTTCTCTTGCTGCTTTCAGAACTTGCTCCTTCTCTTCTGTGTTTGACAGTGTGATCAGAATATGTCTCGGAGTGGGTTTATTTGGATTTATTCTATTTGGAGTTTGCTGAGCATTTATGATTTGTGTATTTATGTTGTTTAGAAGATTTGGGAAGTTTTCCCCAACAATTTCTTTGAATACTCTTCCTAGACCTTTACCCTTTTCTTCCCCTTCTGGAACACCAATGAGTCTTATATTTGGATGTTTTATATTATCTATCGTATCCCTGAGGTCCATTTCAATTTTTTCAATTTTTTCCCCATTCTTTCTTTTGTGCTTTCATTTTCCTTTCTGTCATCTTCCAGGTCACTGATTCGTTGTTCAACTTCCTCTAGTCTTGTACTATGTGTATCCAGAATCTTTTTATTTTGGTCAACAGTTTCTTTAATTTCCATAAGATCATCTATTTTTTTATTTAGTCTTGCAATGTCTTCTTTATGCTCTTCTAGGGTCTTCTTGATGTCCTTTATATCCTGTGCCATGCTCTTCTTCATGTCCTTTATATCCCGTGTCATGGTCTCGTTATTCATCTTTAGTTCTTTTATTAATTGATCTAGGTACTCTATCTCCTCTGATCTTCTGATTTGGGTGCTTGGGCTTGGGTTATCCATATCGTCTGGTTTTTTCATATGCTTTAAAATTTTCTGTTGTTTTTGGCCTCTTGGCATTTGCTTAACTTGATATGGTTCTTTTAGGATTTGTAGACCAATTGAAATCCTTATCTCTAATTTGTCTGATCTACAGCTTCGTGGAGTACACTTTCTCTAACTAACCAGCAGGTGGCGTCCACGAGCCACCTGTTCCCCTCAAGCCAGTTCTCCCCCACTTTGCCTTTGTGGTGAGTGGGGGAGTGAATCTTGTGGGGTCCAATTGGTGTACCAGGCTTGCATGTGTAATTGGTATTGCCCACTCTGTATATGGGACGTGTTTCTGGGCGGTCAGGGAGGGGGGGCAGCTCTAACAATTAAATCTCCCTGGTGTTCCTGGAGTTTTAAAGCTGCTGCAATCGACTAATCTTTCAGTTCAGTCCTGCCACAGTTTGTCTCTGCTGCTGACCCACAAGTCCTTGGTATGGCCCCTGAGACTTGTGAGTGGGTCCGTCTTCCAGGCCATGCACCCCCTGGTCCTCTGTTGAGGGATGACTGTGTTATGTCACAGGTGAGTGCTGTCCCCCCAGGGCGGTTCTGGGCTACAGGGCTGTGTAGGGAGGCTCCCAGTCTGCTGAGTGGACGCCCCCCTTTTCTTGGGAAGTTTTGCCGTTTAGTGAATTCTCTCAGCCACTGGATTATTGCCTTTTGTCTCAGAGCTCTCTTAGTTCTGCTCTTGTCTTGACCTGCCCAAATTGCAAGTCTTTGAGGCTTTCTGTATTGGGCTTCCTAGAGTAATTTTTTGAGAAAAAGAAAAAAAGAAGAAGGGCCCTCCTGGCAGATCTAATGGGTTACTGAAATGCTAAGAGACAAAGCAATCAGGGCCTTTAAGGAAAAGTCCAGGGGGCCAAGAGCTCAGTTTTTCTTCGAGATTTGCATATGAGTCTCAGGGCCTGAGCTCTGCCCTTCCCCTTTCTATGTTCACCAGAACTCCAAAAAGCCTCCGCTTTTCTTTTTGGGCTTTTCTTGCTGTTTCTTGCTATTCCTATCTCCTCTCTGCTGGGCTGGCTGCTCTCAGATTCTCTGGTGTCTGGTCTCAGTCTATCTATGGCTGGAGTTTGGATCAGTAGAATGAGTTTCCGATAAGAGCTGCCACTGCAGTTCTCCCTTCTTGTTCCCAGCGCTGATGGCCCCTCCTCCCATGGGACTGAGCCTGGCAGGGAGGGGCGCAGGTCCCCTGGCTGCAAAAACTTACAGATTTTGCTGATCTCAGCAGTTCGACGTGTTCATGGGTATTGTATGAAGTATGCCCAAAGTCAGATTGCTCTGCGGTGTCCAGTCCTCTCAGTTTCTGGCTTTCTACCTACTTTCCTAGAGGACTAACTAAAACATACACTTCATCAATCTGCCATCTTGCCCTGCCTCCCACTTCACTCTCTTTTAGTACTAAGCCTCTACAATCTCAAGTAATGCGAACAGATTTGTTTGTTATTGAGAATTAGAGGAAATGGAAAAGTCGTATGGGAACACAACATATTCTAAAGCTGTGCTTAAGTTAAAAAAGTAAAAATCAACTGAACCACAACTTCTCTGAGTACCTTTTATCTATAAAGCCCTATAACCATCCAGGCCCTAAACAAATAAAATGCCTTTCTGTCAGGTTTCTCTACATATGTTCTCAAATGCCCAGTTCATCCTCTAGAGCCAGCTGATGTCAAGCAATGGTTAATAACTCAGGTATTCCATATCTCTTAGTCAGCGAATCTGCTATAACAAACTCTACACAGTGGGTTGGGTCAAACAATGGGAATTTACTGAATCACAGTTTTGAATCTAGGAGAAGTCCAAAATTGAGGTGTCAGCAAAGTCTTCCCAGAGTCTGAAGTATTCTGGTGCTGGCTGCTGGTGATCTTTGGGATACTTTGGCTTGTCTCACCTTCCATCACATGGTGATGTCCTCTTCTGTTGCACTTCTGAGACTTCCCAGTTCTCTTTATAAGGCCTCCGGTATTCCAGTAATCAGATTTAAGATCCACCCTCATTCATTTGTGCTATTCCATCACTAAAAATAACATCTTCAAGTGATGTATTTACAATGGGGTCATACCCACAAGAATGAGGACTGAGATTAAGAACATGTCTATTTGAGGGTTCATCATTCAGCCTACCACATTAACTTCCTCCTGCTGCTCCGAGCCCTCTTTCTTCTTCAGATACTGATGCTAGGGAAACCCTGAGAGTACTGGGACCATGACCAACCCTTAACATGAAGAGTGACCTTCCTTAGCATTAAAGGAACATTATTTCTAGAGCTAGCATTGATTTTTTTCAAGTGATAAGGAGTGATCCCAGATATCGGAAATGAATTTACAATTGAAATGTTCTCTTTGAAGATAAATAGGCTATGATTTAAAGTGAGGAGAAATATGAGAAGAGAAGTGACATGGTATGGTACAAAGAACAATGAAAGGCAAGTAAAACTTTCAGCTCTAATATTCTATGATTCTTGCTAGATCTCATTCCAAGTGGACCAATATCATAGACTACAAACTAAGAAAAGTGCCATAGCTCTAACTTAACAAACTTTGTCAACTTCATCAAGCATTAACATTTCCTATCTTCCCCAAAATCTTTCTTTTCCAAAGTTATTTTTGTGATATAATCCAGCCAATTAAGTATGGCAGTGGCTCCCAAACCTGTGAGTGCCTCAGAATCACCAAAAAAGCTGTTTCCCTTCCCAGATACACTAAATAAAAAATTTATGAGGACAGGACCCCCAAAATATATTTGCCAAAAGCTTCCCAAATGAGCCTGATAAAAGCTTCTATGACTCCCTAAGTTAAAAAAACCACAGAACTCTATGGTGCATACTCTTTCTTCTTGGAGCCAGATATAACAGAGAACTTTTTCTCTTTATCATTTATTGGACTCTGTTTTCAGACTTTGAATGGTTTTGTTTTAACCTCTTTTTAGGGAATATTTCAAACAAGCTCAAAGCAGAGCAAACAGTAAAACCCTACATACTCTTCAACAATTATCAATTCATGGCCAGTTTTAGTTTATCTATACTGCCACCCCAACAAATTATGTTGAATTAAATCCCAGAGGGAGCAAAGGATCTTTTTGGAACCATGATAAAATGTGTTCTCCTCAACATGATGCTGTAGAGAATGAGCCTGCATGAGCCAGGTCTCTCACCAGGAGTGCGGGGCCTGGGCTGAGATGGACCAGGTATACCAGGGGTACCGGAGAACAGGTGGATGCTACAGGCAGTGGTGGCAACTTCTCTTCCCATTGATCTTAGCCTTTCCTAAGGCCAAAGATTTTAATGTGCTATCACACCTCTTGGAGTGAGTCAGTCAGTTTTTTTGCTAGATGGAATTTCATAGATGGGATTCCCTTGTTCATACTTACCTCTAATCTCAATAAGGGCTAAATAGATCAATCCAGCTGCTCATACCAAAACAACACCAATTGGTAGAAAAATGTGACATTTGTCCAACCAACTCCAGTACCACAATTATGTCAGCAAAGAAAAAAATTACTGGAAATATGCTAAATGTGCCATACTGACATCTAAGAAACTATGGAGGGTCTCCTTTCTTTCTCTTTCCTGTTGCAGATCTGAAACAGTATTTTACTCAGTAGAAAGAAGGCATTCTTTTAAAAATAAACTTAGACATGCATTATTATATAACTATTTATTATAATTTGGGCATTCAATAATACAAGACTAAATATGATATGCTACAGTCATGGTGTTCTTTCCATACAGAATAGATTTCTGTATTCCATTATACTCTACTCTACTTGATTCTCTTTGGTAGTTAAAGGAATAGTGGTTTTCTAAAAGCTAAGGCAAAGGCCTAGCCACACAGATGTCAATCAATCAAATTGGAACAAATTGCCGTTGAGTCAACTTGTTTCATCTATGAAGAAAAGGAGATTTTCTTAATAAAGGGTGTCAGAAGGCAAAACTCAACCCAAACAGCAGGCCCTAAGATGTTTCCTAAACATTTCCAGGTTCCAGATTCTAAACAATCCGACCACAGGTATAATGGGATCAATCTCACAAAGCCGCAAATCCCATGTGGCATCTCTAAGGTATCTGCTGCTCTTTGATTCTGTTCTGCCTCTATTATAAAGCTATGTATTAAACTACCCAAGGGGCAACACCTCCTCAAACTTGAGTTCTCTTTATGCTAAATTTTAGTCTATATGACTTTCCTTCTGTGCTCTTTCAGCAACCATAAAATTTACAGTTTCAATAAATGTTGGGGACAATCAGAAAAAGAGGAAGGACTAGGAATAGAAAAGAGAAGGGAAAAGGATTGCTGAGCTGGAGGAGAAAGGTTTTAAAAATTAGAGGGAATAAGCACAGCTGTTACTGAATACTGCATGGTAGAAAAGAGGGAGTAGCGCCATATATATAAGAACCAGCAGCCTGTCCTTCGAGATTGTGCCTTGGGAGAGTCAGAGTGGGACCCAGGGACTGGATTTGCAAATCTGAATCACACAATCTGAACACCATTGAAGATCTGAATGGCAAGATGGGCAATGGGATGAAAACACACCTTAGAGTGCAACTTGTCAACAACAACAAAAAACGACTGACAAACATTTCATTCATATATATATATATCTCTAGTATTACATGCTAAATCATTCTGAATTTCAAATCCTTTTTCTCCCTTCTTTTCCTCTCCTCTCTTCTAAACCTTTTGTAACTTTATCAACTTTCAGTTCCCAGTTAAGCCCAATAGTCAAAAATGAAACACAGGCAGTTAACTCCCCCATCAATAGTAATAGCTATAAAAGTCGGTGTGGCAGTTTAAACATGGTTAGTGCTTCATTGCTCCTTCCTCCGTCTCTAGGAATCATAAATCCCCAAACCCAGAAGGCAAGTGCAGGCACAGATGAAGGTTTTCCTTCACTTGGGGACTGAGAAGGTGAAGTCATTTCAGAGGCACAGAGAGCACAGCCAGCCCGGTGAGCACCACTTAATTCAACGGTTCCCTCGGGAGGTGCTGCCTTCGCTGGAGCAACTGGGCAGAAAAACTGCTCAGCACAGCAACCGATTGGCCATTGGTGAGGCACTGCATTAGCAAAAACTTAAAGAAGCTAAGAACTGAAGAAGTGAGTGGAATCAGGTTTCCTGAGTGACTTTGAATCCAGGCTTCAGGGCGCTGGATTGTAAACTGTGCACAGGTGAAGAGCAAGAGGTGGAATGTACAGGTTCTTGGGGGAGGATTTTCTCCAGGCTGCCCTTCTGAATGAATAAAACAAATGCTCACTGTGAATCCTGGTGTCTACACCCTAATTCTTTCCCTCTCTCCCCTTCTCTTCTGCTTTTGCCTTTATCTCTGCTGTGTAGACCTGAGCCATGGAAATTATAGACATGAAGTGTTGAAAAATACATAAAAACCAGCCCCATCCCTTCTTCTATCCTCTCCTGCTTTACTTTACTCCACGCTTCCTATAGTCATCGGATCATCTGGCATATTGTATATTGTACTTTATTATATTGTTTATTGTCTGTCTTCCCCTAGAAGAAGGAATGCTCCTTGTGAGCAGGGAAATTTTTTTGAAAGCAGTTTATTGAAATATATTCACATACCATACAATCCATCCAAAGTGTACCAACAATGGTTTTCAGTATAATCACAGAGTTGTACATTCATCACCACAATAAATTTTGGAATATTTTTATTATTATATAAAGAAAATTCCCATACCACATAGCAGCCACCTATCAATTTCTCTATCCTTCCTGGACTATATAACCACTAATCTATTTCTGTCTCTGCAGATTAATTTATATTTACATTTTGTATAGATGGAATCATACAATATGTAGTACTTTGTGTCTGGTTTCTATCACTTAGCATAATTTTTAAATTATTACTTTTATTTTTTAATTAGAGAAGTTGTAGGTTTACAGAAAAGTCATGTAAAAACTACAATGTTCCCATATACCCCTATTGTTGACACTTGGCATTAGTGTGGTATCTTTGTCAAAACTGATGAAAGACTATTAAAAGAGCACAATTAACTATAGTCCATAGTTTGCATTAGGTGTATTTTCCCCCATATACAGCCCTATTATTGACACCCTGTTTTAATGTTGTATATTTGCTATACTTTATGAAAGAACATTCTTATACTTGTATTACTAACCTAGGCCATCATCTACAACAGGGTTCACTGTGTTATACAGGCCCATATTTTATCTTCTAACTTTCTAGTAAAATTTATGCCAAAAAAGTTCTCCTTTTAACAAAATTCACATACATAATTCAGAGCTACAAATTATACTCACAATAATGTGTCACCATCACCACCATCCATTCCCAAACCTTTACAGTCAACCTAAATAGAAATTCTGTACAAATTAAGCATCAACTCCCCATTCTCTCCCCCAATCTATCTGCTGGTAAACTATATGCTAGTTTCTAACTCTATGAGTTGCCTTATTATAATTAGTTTATATCAGGGAGATCATACAATATTTGTTCTTTTGTATCTGGCTTTTTTCAGTCTGCATAATGTCCTCAAGGTTCATCCATATTGTCACATAAATGAGGACTTCATTCCTTTTTAGAGCTGAATAGTTGTCCATCATATGTATACACCAATTTTGTTCATCCATTCATTGGTTGATGGACACTTGGGGTGCTTCCATCTTTTGGCTATTGTGAATAATTCTGCTATGAACTTCAGTGTGCAAATACCTGTTTGAGTCCCTGCTTTCAATTCTTCTGGTTGTATATTTAAAGTGGGATTACTGGTCATACCTGAGGAACTGCCACACATTTCCATTGCCCCCAGTAATGAATGAGTATCCTGTTTATCTGCATGTCTGTAATTGTCTGTTTTAAATCATAACCATTCTAGTCGGGATGAAAAGGTATCTCACTTTGGTTTTGATTTTCATTTCCTTAAAATGTTGAACATCTTTTCATGTGCTTTTTAGCCATTTGTATAGTGATGTTGAACATCTTTTCATGTGCTTTTTAGCCATTTGTATATCCTGTTTGAAGAAATGTCTATTCAAGTCTTTTGTCCATTGTTTATTGGGGTATTTTTTCTTTTTATTGTTGAGTTATAGGACTGTGTTATATATATTCTGGATATTACACCCTTATCAGATACATGGTTTCCAAATATTTTCTTCCATTTAGTAGGTAGTCGTTTCACTTTTATGACAAAGTCCTTTGATGCACAGAAGTTTTTAATTTTGAGGAGGTCCCATTTATCTATGTTTTCTTTAGTTGTGTATGCTTTGGGAGTAAAGTCTAAGAAACCATCGCCCAACATAAAATCCAGAAGATGCTTCCTTACATTTTCCTCTAGGAGTTTTATAGTCCTGGCTTTTATAGTGACATCTTTGATCCATTTTGAGTTAATTTTTATACAGAGTATGAGACAGGGGTCCTCTTTCATTCTTTTGCACATAGATATTCAGTTCTTCCAGCACTGTTTGTTGAAGATACTATTCTTTCCCAGTTGAGTGAATTTGGCAGCTGGTCAAAAATCAGTTGACTATAGGTGTCAGGGTTCATTTCTGAAATGTCAATTCAATTTCATTGGTTGATACATCTATCCTTGTGCAAGTACCCTGCTGATTTGATCACTACAGCTTTGTAATAAAATTTAAAGTCTGGAAGTGTGAGTCCTGTAACTTTGTTCTTTTTCAAGATGTTTTTAGCTATTCAAGGCCCCTTACCCTTCCAAATAAATTTGATGATTGACTTTTCCATTTCTGCAAAATAGGCTGTTGGAATTTTGATTGGGATTGTGTTGAATCTCTAAATCATTTTGGGTAGAATTGACATCTTAATGATATTTAGTCTACCAGTCCATGAGCATGGAATATTGTCCCATTTATTTAGGTCTTTTTTTTTTTAATTTCTTTTAGCAATGTTTTGTAGTTTTCTGAGTACAACGTTTATTCCTAGATATTTGATTCTTTTAGTTGCTACTGTAAATGAAATTTTCTTGATTTCCTCCTCAGTTTGCACATTACTAGTGTACAGAAACACTACTGAAATTTGCATGCTGATGTTTTACCCCGCCACTTTGCTGAATTTGTTGATTAGTGAGCAGGGATTTTTTTCTATTTCTTTCATAAATTAGTTTAATGCTAGCAGGTAGAATAGTGACTAACACATACTAGGCACTCAGTAAATAAAACATTTGTTGATTAAACAAAAAACATTTGCTTGCTAAAGGTGACATCATGATATAGGAGGAAAATTAAGATTTTGAGTGTATGAAAATAAGAAAGAGTGGGAAGTTCTGATCATAATGAGCTCTACACAAGACAGTGAAAGCCAGGAAATTTCTCTCAAGTGGCCCTCCATTCTTCTTTTGCAGCATAGTGCACACACGCGCGCGCACACACACCAGTGCTTGCTCTCTCTTCCCTGCCAGCACCCCACACCCAGTGCCCCTGGATGAAGAGGAAAACGAAGGTGATCAGCATTTAACAAATGCTAAGGCTGTGCCAGGCACCACAACAGGACTTTTATATATTTTATCTAATCCTCCCAACAATCTCATATGGTTAGCATTTTATATGGAGATAATAAAATCTCATATATTTCTTTCTGCGATAATTAAATAAGTTAACATATTTTAAATGATTAGGACAGTGCCGGGCATTAGATTAGGGGCTACCCAAGTGTACTGGTTTGAATGTATTATGTCCCCCAGAAAAAGCCATATTCTTTGATGCAATCTTGTGGGGCAGACATACTAGTGGGGATTAAACTGGAACCTTTGGATTAGGTTGTTTGCATGGAAATGAGCCCCACCCAACTCTAGGTGATAACTCTGATGAGAAAATTTCCATGGAGGTGTGGCCCCACCCATTTAGGGTGGGCCTTGATCAGTGGAGCCATATAAATGAGCTGACATAACAGAAGGAACTCAGTGCAGTGCAGCTGTGAGTGACATTTTGAAGAGGAGCTACGGCCAAGAGGGACACTTTGAAGAAAGCACAGGAGCTGCAGGTGAGAGACATTTTGAAGACAGCCTTTGAAAGCAGACTCTTTCTCCAGAGAAGCTAAGAGAGGACAAATACCCCAAGTGCAACTAAGAGTGACATTTTTGAGGAACTGCAGCCTAGAGAGAGGAACATCCTGGCAGAAAGCCATTTTGAAACCAGAACTTTGGGGCAGACACCAGCCACATGCCTTTCCAGCTAACAGAGGTTTTCCGGACACCATTGGCCATCAGCCAGTGAAGGTACCTGATTGCTGATGTGTTACCTTGGACACTTTATCGCCTTAAAACAGTAACTGTGTAACCAAATAAACCCCCTTTTATAAAAGCCAATCCATCTCTGGTGTTTTGCTTTCTGGCAGCATCAGCAAACTAGAACACCAAGTATTTGTTCCTACAACTCTTGTTAGTACATTACGATGTCATCTCCATTTTGACGATGAGAAAACAGAGACAGTGTTGACAACACACAGCATGGAACTGGAGGAACCTGGATTTTAATGGAAATCAGTGTGGTTCCAAGTCTGTCATCTTCCCACTCTATGACATTTGTACGAGGAACCTGTGGCCTGAGCTTATGTGAACACAACCACTCCCATCAGAGCACACCAGACCATGGAATAATGTTTCATTTATACTTTTCCCAAATAATGCACTATGTCTTTACCCAGCCTTTCCCAAAGTGTTTCCACAGAATAGTCCTCCAAAAAAGTGGTCCTTGAGAAAAGTTACTCTGGCAACTAAATTTAAGAAACAACAGGTGAACCTAAGATGGCAGCTAAGAGAGACAGGGCAAAAAAACACCTCCATGAAAAATACTAGATAAAAGCCAGAAAGTGACCCAGAACACAAGTTTCAGCAATGCAGCAGCTGGACAAGGTCTGCTAAATTCACAGGGACCGTGCACTTGGTGAAACCGGGAGTCTATGTTCTGAAATGACTGAGTGAGCCTGTTAATGTCCGGCAGCCATGCTGCGGGGTGGGGAAACCATGGGTTGGCGTTTGGAGGCAGACTAGTTCTTTTTTAAAAAAAAACCAAAAGCGGCTGCAGATACAGCAGCGAGAATCACACAGTGAAGTGCAGTAAAAATGGGCTATGAATGCCTCAATATCTGGCGTGGAAGATAGCCTTTCGCACACCCACTGCTAATTGTCTCGGAGCGAGGAGGGCAGAGGTGAACCAAAAGGGGAAAAAAAACATGCCCCTTGCAGCCATCTTTCCGGAGGGCTGGGAATGCTCCTGCCTGGTGCTGCAGCCACAGCCCAGAGCTGCGCCAAGTGACCCAGTGTGATGGGAAGTGTTTCCGGCAACAATATCAGGCATGGACAATAGCCTTTCATGCACCCACAGCTAATTGTCCCAGAGCTGGGAAGGCAGAGCTGTGCGAAAGGGGGAAATTAACACACACTGTTCAGCCATCTTTCCAGCAGGCTGGGAATGCCCCTGCATGGCCCAGTGGCCCAGGACTTCCCTTGAGGGATGGCGTGCACTGGTGATGTAGCACAGCCTTCCCTCAGCAGAGGCCCTGGAAGGGCACAGCTGGGAAGAGAGACCCACTCAGAAATCCCAGGGACCGTACACCAATACCAAAGACTTGTGGGTCAGCTGCAGAGACAATCTGTGGCGAGACTGAAATGAAGGTTTAGACTCTTGCAACAGCCTTAAATCTCCAGGAACACCTGAGAGGTTTGATTATTAAAGCTGCCCTCCCTCCCTAACCACTCAGACACACACCCCATATGCACGGTGGACAGCACCAACAACACAGCCAAACTTGGTGCAACAATTGGACTCACAAGAATCAGACCCCCACATACCACAAAGACAAAAGTTGGGGAGAACTGACTTGAGGAGAATAGGTAACTCACGGATGCCACCAGCTGGTTAGTTAGAGAAAGTGCATGCCACCAAGCTGTAGATTTCACAAATTAGACATTGGTGTTTGAATAATCCTTCATATCCTAAAAGAACCCTATCAAGTAAAGCTAATGCCAAGAGCCCCAAAACAACAGAAAATTTTAAAGCATATGAAAGAAACAGACGATATGGATAACCCAAACCCAAACATCCAAATCAAAAGATCAGAGGAGACACAGTACTTGGAGCAATTAATCAAAGAACTAAAGACAAACAATGAGAGCATAGCACAGGATCTAAGGGACATGAATAAGACCGTAGAAGAGCATAAAGAAGAAATTGCAAGAATAAATTAAAAAATAGACTGTCTTATGGAAATAAAAGGAACTGTCGACCAAATTAAAAAGACTCTGGATATTCATAGTACAATACTAGAGGAAGTTGAACAACGAATCAGCAACCTCAAGAACCACAGAACGGAAAATGAAAGAACAAAAGAAAGAATGGGGAAAAAAAAATGGATCTCAGGGATATGATAGATAAAATAAAAAGTCTAAATATAAGACTCATTGGTGTCCCAGAAGGGGAAGAGAAAGATAAAAGTCTAGAAAGACTATTCAAAGAAATTGTTGGGGAAAACTTCCCAAACCTTCTACACAATATAAACAAAGCATAAATGCCCAACGAACTCCAAATAGAATAAATCCAAATAAATACACTCCAAGACATATTCTGATCAGACTGTCAAATACTGAAGAGAAGGAACAAGTTCTGAAAGCAGCAAGAGAAAAGCAATTCACCACATACAAAGGAAAAAACATAAGACAAAGTAGTGACTACTCAGCGGCCACCATGGAGGCAAGAAGGCGGTGGCATGACATATTTAAAATTCTGAGAGAGAAAAATTTCCAACCAAGAATACTTTATCCAGCAAAATTCTCCTTCAAATTTGAGGGAGAGCTTAAATTTTTCACAGACAAACAAATGCTGAGAGATTTTGCTAATAAAAGACCTGCCCTACTGGAGATAATAAAGGGAGCCCTACCAACAGAGAAAGAAAGAAAGGAGAGAGAGATATAGAGAAATTTAACAGACATATATAGAACATTACATTCCAAGTCACCAGGACACACATTATTCTCTGGTGATCACGGATCTTTCTCCAGAATGGACCATGGGCTGGGACATAAAACAAGCCTCAATAAATTTTAAAAAATTGAGGTTATTCAAGGTACCACAGTGGAATAAAAATAGAAGTCAGTAACCATCAGAGACTTGGAAAGTTCACAAGCATCTGGAGGTTAAAAATGAGGGGAGATGAAAACATTCCCGGAAAATCAAAAGCTGAGAGACTTCATCACCAGTAGTTCAGTCTGTAAGAAATGCTAAAGGGAACTGTGTAGGCTGAAAGGAAGGGACACTAAACAATTGACTGAAACCACAAGAAGAAATAAAGATTTCCAGTAAAGATCACATGGTAAATATAAATACCAATACTACTGTATTTTTGATTTGTAACTCCACTATTTATTTCCTACAGGATCTAAAATACATAAAGTGTAATGATAGATCAGTGGTTTTGGACTCAATGTAAAATATGTAATTTTTGAAAAGAACTACATAAAGGTGGGGAAATGGAGGAGTATAGGAACATAGTTTATGTGTCCTATTGAAGTTAAGTTGGTATCAAAGAAAAAAAGATTGTTATAGACTTAAGATGTTAAATTGAAGCCCCACAGTAAACACAAAGAAAGTATCAGAGAATATGATCAAAGAGATGAAAAGTAGAGTATGGGTTACGAGAAATGGGGTAAGGGGCAATAGGGAGTTAATAAGAAATGAGTGTAGGGTTTCCATTTGAAGTGAAGGGAAATTTCTAGTAATGGATGATGGGAAGGTGATGGCATTGCAACATTGTGAATGTGATTAATCCCACTAAATGGAATGCTTGGGAGGGGTTGGAATGGGAAGATTTACGCTGTATATATGTTTCCACATTGAAAAAAACAACTATCTAAATAGCTAATGACAATTAAATGCCATAGATGATCCTGGAAGAGATCTAAGAATAGAGGAGAAATGGCTCAAAAGGACACAATTGGGACATAAGAAAAAAATGAAATATAGAATATAAGCTTTATATCAATGTTAAATTTCTTGATCTTCTTAACTATACTTAATGTGATTACATAAATGAATATTCTTGTCCACAGGGAATGTATATGTGAATTACATTATTTGTTCAAGGATGTGTGCAACTTGCTCTCATATGTTCAGAAGACAGAGCAATAGATGATGGATGATAGGGAGGGAGGGAAAGAAAGAAATGGTAAAGCAACAAAATATTAAAGTTGGTAGATCAGGGTATTGGTGGCAGGGCTTGGGGTAAGCTGAAGTTCTGTGTATGGGGTTTGTATTATTTTTGCAACTGTTCCTGTAAGTCTGAATTTATTTCAAAATAAATTTTAAAAAAGAAAGACACAATGAATGGTATATTTCCCTTATAGAGTCACAAAGCCTTGTGGCCTTTTAACAGTTTGGGAAGTCTAGGTGAAAGAATCAGTTTAACTTTTTTTAACCCAGAGTTTTCCAGTGTATCTGACAACAAGATCCTTGGGGGTTGGGGGAAGGGGCAATCTTAAAGAAATGTTTCTCGTAATCCAATGTAATGTACCTAATGCTAGGAATTCCAGGCTATATTTTGTTGCAAGGAGTTTTCTTTTGGGGGAAAAAATCATACCAGACTCCAGCAAGTCTACCTGACAGTGAGGTGAATACACGTTCCACCATCACAGAGCTGGAGAGTACTCTAACTCTCTCATTTTAGGACTAGGAATGGATGGCCCTACCTGTTAACTGACATACAGTTTTAAGTCATAAAATACTTAACTGGGTTTGAAAATGACGAAGCCCATATTTTATTTCTGGCTACAACAATTATTTGAAGATGAGAAAGTCAATTAAACTCTCAACTATTCTGTTTTCTTTAACTATAAAATGTTTTCTCTCCTCTTCGGAGCCTGAGAGGCTAATATCAGGAATAGCCCAGGCAGTTCGAAGCTATGTAAAGTTTTAGGAAAAAAACCACTAAATTCCTTGGAGTTATATTAAAATTAGCCATATTTTAGTGTGTATCTCCTAAAAACAAGGACATTCTCCTACATAATGTTAATACAACTATTAAAACTCAGAAACTTCATAAGGATTAATGATCACCATCTAATACTGCCAAATCATTAGTTTCACTATTGGTACCCATAATTTTCACCATAGCAAAAGGGTCATATATTGCCTTCAGTTGTCATGTCTTTTAAATCCCTTAAGTCTAGCAGTTTCTCAGTCTTTCTTTAACCCTTGCAACTCTGATCCTTTTTGAAGATTACAGGCTAGTTCTTTTATGGAATGCAACCCAATGTGGGCTCACTCGATGTTGCTTCACAAATAGATTCAGGGTGTATATACTTGGCAGGACAATCACAGACATGATGCTGTGTTGTTCTCATTTCATCCTATCAGATGGCCCATGGGTTCAAATTGTCCCACCACTGAGGAAGTTCACTTTGATCACTGGATTAAGGGGGTGTCTTCACGCTTCTCCACTGTAAAATAGCTAGTACCCCTTAGTAATTAATTCCTATTTAGTGAACAAGTATTTTGAAATATTGTAACTATCCCATTTCTCATCCCACTTTATTTATGTGTTTGCTGATTTGTTTTCTCATTCAGCTCCTGGTTTCCTATATTATTCAATGAGATATAATCCATAATTATCATATATATTCTGATGATAAATTGAACCAGAATTGGAAGGTAGCAAGTAAGTTCTGTAAATGTTGAACATGTTCTCATCATTCTTCGAAAACTTTCTTGATTCCCGATACAGGAAGATGTTCTAAGCTCATCTTGTACCTTCCCTGCCCCAGCCCTAGAATTAACCATTTCTCCAAGAAGCCATGGTTTCTTATAGTGGAGAATGATATTCAGAAGCAAAGACGGGTAGCAGCTCTTACTGGTATGTTGCTGTTCCCAGGCCATTTGGTGGCGAGAACTAGAAATTATAAGTACGCATACACTCAAACAAGCACATACATGCCTATACACATTTACATCAACATTTATTCCTGTATCAACTAAAACCATGAATTCCTCTTGATACTTCTAATTCTAATCAAATATCAGAGATTTATTTTGGTTTTCTCTGTTTGCAAATTTATATGTCCTTTTCAGACAATGAGAAAGCCGGCTTTCATTATCCTGAACTTATTTACTTATCGATTCAACCTCCCCTATGTGTAACCAACGTTCTGTCTCCGCTGCTACCTCCTTGCATGCAGATGCCTTCCCCAGCCCCCTGGAGCTCTGCCTGGGGCCTCCTCCTCACCCGACCCAGTTCAAACTCTGACTCCCCAGGCCGTCACCCTCACCCATGCAGACACCGCCTCACCATGCTTGGGTTTTGACACTCCATGCTAGGTTGCCCACTTCCAGATGGGTGTCCACCTCACCACACGTAAACTCTGGCATCGTACACCAGGCTGCCCAGTGGCCTGGATGCCTTCCTCACCCTGCTCATCCTCTTAAACGCTACTTCATGCTCACCCCGGCTGGACTCTGATGCCCTGCCGTGGGCCACCACACATCCTTCCCCTTTCACTGGAGATGCCTGTTTTTTTCTGCTCAACCTAACGATGTCATGACTGAATTGTCCTGGAAGCACAGGGAAGAGAAAGGAATGGTAGGAAAAGGGAAAAGAAAAGAAATTTGTATAGACAGTTAGCATGTAACTAGATACTGTGTTAGACTAACAAGACCAAATAATTATATTAATTTACATAAGTATTATTATTAATGGGTACTGTGCCAGTTTGTATATTTATGCCCCCCAGAAAAAGCCATATTCTTTAATGCATTCTTGTGGGGGCAAATGTATTAGTGTGGATTGGGTTGGAACCTATTGGTTCAGTGTCCATGGAGATGTGACCCACCCAACTGTAGGTGATAACTCTGACTGGATAGTTTCCATGGAGGTGTGGCCCCGCCCATCCAGTGTGAGCCTTGTTTAGTTTACTGGAGCACTATATAAGCTCAGACAGAAGGAGCTCATAGTGAGCTGGACCTGAGACAGACATTTTAAAAACGGCTGTAGGAAGCTGATGCAGACATTTTGGAGAATGCCATTTTGAAACACAACTTGGGAGCAAGCAGACACCAGCCACGTGCCTATCCAGCTAACAGAGGTTTTCCAGATCCAATGGCCTTTCTCCAGTGAAGGTACCTCTGTTGATGGACACTTTATGGCCTTGAGACTGTAACCTTGTAACCAAATAAATCCCTTTTTATAAAAACCAATCCATTTCTGCTGTTTTGCATTCCAGCAGCATTAGCAAACTAGAACAGGTACAATCCTACAAAAATATAGTATCACTCAACTTCCAAACATGGAATTTTAATATTTCTTTTGAAACACAATTGAATGAGCTATGGGACAAGCTGAAATAGTCTAATGAACATGTAAGTGGAGAATTAAAAAGAGAAGGAGAGAAAGAGAAAAAAACGTGAAGAAACAATGATCAAAATTTTTCCGACTTTGATAAAAATAATAAAACCATACATCCAAGAAGCCCAAAAAACCCCAAGCAAAGAAACATGGAAAAAACTACACTGATGTACATTAAAAACAAATTACTCAAAACCAGTAATAACTAGAGAATCTTAAAATCATCAAAGAAATAAGATGCATTACATAGAGAGGAACAAAATAGACAGCCAATTTCTTGTAGGAGACAAGGAAAGCAAGAAATGGCAGAGTAACATCTATAATATACAGTACGAAGAGATATAAAGAAACTTCTCAAAGAGATGAGGTAATGAATATGTTCATCATTTTGAATGTGATGATGGTTTCTCAGATGTATACATTTGTCAAAACTCCCAAATTGCATTATTTTATATAAGAGTAGATTAGTGTATATCCATTATACCTCAATAAATCTGTTTTGAAAATAACAAAGAAAAGGGAGTGGGGAACATCAGAAAGGATAAGATAGATCTTAATATGCACAAATTTAAAATTTTGCCATATCCAATTCATTAGAAATATTAAAAAGCAAATATCTGTAATACATATGACAAATAGTTATCTCCCCCTCCAACCAAGTTAAAATAGATAAAGAGCTCTAGCAAACAATTCGTAAATAGGAAAATATAAATTACTCATACATGGGAAAAAGTTGCAACTTGTTAACAATTTGAAAACTGAAATTGAAATGAGATGCCAATTTTTACCTACTCATTAGATTTTCATTTTAGAGATGACTTTGAATGCTGATAAGGATTAAGTGAGAATGATATTAACACCCACATGGCTTCTGGGAATGTAAATTTGTGCAACTTTTCTGCGGAAAAAAAATTGACAACATGTAGCTAGAACCTTTCTGATGTTTGTACCCTTTAAGCCAATAAATTCAGTCTGTAGAAGCAGACCTTTTAAAAGGCCCAGAAACTCAAGACTTTGTTCCGTTCATAAACTTCTGAACAAAGATTCATGGCAGCATTATTTACGACAGCAAAAAACTGGAAACAATCATCACAATGGCAGACTGAGTCCATTATGATACTTCCATATGATGGAATATCATGAAGCTATTTAAAGTATATTCACAAAGAATTAATGCTGTAAAATGCTTTTGATATAATACTAACTTTAAAAAGCAAGAAGTAAAATTGCATTCACAGTTTTCATACTCATGTGATCTTAATAGCCTTTCAGAGCTGGGAGATCATCAAATACAAATTCTAAATTTTTCAGAGGAAGAAACAGACACTTGGAGATGTTAAAGAGACTTTCTCATGGTCAGAAAACTAATCAGTGATAATGCAAGAACTAGTAAATAGCCAGATTGCCTACCTCCCACTCCTACTTGATGTCCACTTATAGCATACTGTGGAACCCTCCAGAGAGTACCAATACCATTCAGCTGATAAACCTTTTACAGCATTTGAAATGGTGTATTGATCTGTTAATGTCTCTATCTTCTCAACCTGTCTGTGAATGATAAGGCTAAGAGCCTGTTCTATAATCATATCTTCATATGTGTCTTCTAGCTAGGCTATTCCTCCCTTGAAGGCAAGATACATTACTTTATATCCAGAAACTATCACAGTTTTTGACATTTAATGGGACCTCAAGAAAGATTCACTAAATGAATACAATCTCCCAAAGGAGGAAGAACACGGAAACCATAAGTCCCGGAATTTGGAGTTTTCTGAATCACCCTTGCATGCCCTAATTAATGAAGAATATGGTGGGTGTTCAGTGGAGATAGAGCTTTGCAAATCTCCTCATAATTAACATAAATACAGAAGATGAGAATCATTTCTCATGAGGAGAAACATCAAAATCTCTGACTTAGAAATAAAATATCTCAGTCTGGAATGAATCTAGTATATACTAACAGAAATGTGACGGTCACAGATGATGTTTCTAAACCCAAAGGTGAACTGCCAGTTTCTTGTCAATCATGATTAGAACAATCTTTGATCCCTCTCACTTCTTCTCCCCTTGAATATCTTACAAAAGAAAATTTGACCACTCATAGGCCATTTTCATTTCTCCCCAACTCACTTAGGATATTCTGTATGACTGTTGCTAAACACTGTATTCCCATTTTTTTAGATAGTGCTTCATAAAAACAGAAACTTTCCGGCAAAATAAAAAATAACACTACTAGCTAAAGAGGGATCTTTGAAGGTGGAAAATTCCTTTAAGGATAAGTCCATGAGAGTCCCTGGTTTTTCAAAGAAATTTCTAATACGTATATAGCTAACAAGCAGTCAAAGTATGGTCAAATTTTAGAAATCCATTAAAAGAACATTTGAGCCTGTTTAGTCCTTATTTTTCAGAATAAAAGATGACCCATTATCATGTACTCACTTTGTTGTAGAGTCTCCAGCAATTGCAATAACCCAAAGGCAAACAAAAAACAGGAGCAAAGAAGAAAGATCATGCTAGATTAGCAACCACTTACCACTAGAATAGAACCTGCAGAAATTTAGCCTGGTCTGAAAGGTCTATTCATTCCGTTCCTACACATTCACAAAAACTGTGATACAAATAATTAACTTTGAGCCAGAAGCTTTTGCATCAAGCTTTAAAACCATGAAGACCTAAAACATATGGAAATGCTAATATTTGACTCTCCCTTTAATAAATACATAGCCTTTATAAGTATTTCTGATTACAAGCAAATTCAAAATGTGAAGTGTTAGAGATACAAAAATATAAGATAAAGGAAAATTCAATATATATAAGCTAAATCTACCTTATGGCGAAGTTTGAGGTCTCTACAGTCCCATTTTGCTTTGGGGGCACCTTTCCACCACCCGATTCTAGGAAGTATCAGTGAGGGAAAAAAGAAACAAACAAAACGATGGTAGCCAAATGGTATATAAGCATTCCCTATTGAAAGAGATCTTCATTAGAAGTCCCATGGTGGCACCAATCACCCTCATCTCCTCTCCAAATTACCAAACTTATACCAAAAAAATCTAAGTAACAGCAGTGTGATTTCTGAGTAAACAGCACTTCAATACAAATTCCCCAAACGTCATTCTCATTAAGTCCTTCTACATAGAGACCACAACCAGTGTTCCTTCTCCTGACCAAGCTGCCAGCCTTACTCCTGGCATGCCAACCCCCCACTCCCTTCCCCATCTTGATTACTCTGAAACTAATCTTGCAGGTGTGGGACTGCAGGGAAATAAACAACACCTACCACAGGGGTAAAAAAGTAAAAAGACAACTCCAGACTCTAACTGTTCTAAATATTAATCATGCCCACACCTCTCCCTCCCCTCTCACCCCAGCTATCCAGGCACCCGAGAGATTCCTACCTAGGAGGCTCCTATCTCTCACCCCAGCTATCCAGGCACCCGAGAGATTCCTACCTAGGAGGCTCCTATCTCCCTCCTCCTCCTCCCAGCTCTTACAGGCTCCTGGTAGCCTAACTACCACAAAGGAAAACATTCTGAACCAAGAGGCTCTAATCACAACCTCATCCATCTCCATGGAACCAAACTCTCCTAAATGCAACCTCAGTAAATCACTCACCAGCCCCAGTGATCAACCCCCTAACTATTTCCCAGGGCTTTTCCTACAACCCACTCCCATCCCTTAAAACGCCTGGTGTCCTTTTATGGGGACTGACTTGAATTCTATCCCCTCTCTCCTGCTATAGCAGTTCCTGGATAAAGTCATCCATGCCTGTTAAACTGATGCAGGTTTCTCTTTGACAACAGATATTTATGGAGCTTTGTATTTACTAACAAAAGCATTATGCTTTGACTGAGACCTTCAAATATAAACGTTTATTAGACACTACAATTGCCTTGAAATATAAATCCTAATACATAGAGACTTTTTCCTATTATGATGTTCAGCTTCCTGACAAAAACATCTAGGGTCCCACCAATAGAAACTGTCAGCTATAATTTTCTCATTTTATAGTCATGGAAAACTGAAGCCTAGAGAAGGCTTCACACAGTAAATTAGTGTCACTCAGTGATTTAAAATATATTTATATATTCCATCTATTATTCTATGCCATGAAAACTTTTAAGGAACCCACCTACATGAAGTCACAGATCGATACCATTGTATAAATTAAACATGTAAATTCGTCATTTTCTCCTAAATTAGAAATTTGGGAAAAGTAAATAAAATTCACTTACTTCTACCTTAGATCTAGCAAACATCATTACATTTCTCACAAACAAATTAGTTCATCAAAATCAAATAACAAAAAAAAAAAAAATCCTGCTAGCTTGACAGCATTATTTTTTGTATCATTTAAATTCAGCCCCAAAATGCTGATCCATCTAAGAATGATTCTAAGAATGACACCAAATGGCATTACAATATTGCAAATTAGTGGAAAAGGGAAGTGTCATGTGTAGAGGCAAACAGCAAGGCTACTGTAACTTATATCTTTAGAGTTATTAAGGCCATACTTGCACATTTAGTACCCTATAATATGTTGCCAATTTATAAGCAAAAAGCTCCTCAGAGATACCTCTATAATGGGCACAGCAATTGTCAAAACTATTCTCATCACCAGCAAGGTTATCACTGTGATTACAGATACTGTTTCTAATAAACGAACGGCTCAGCTGGTTAGCACACCAGACTCACAGATGCCCCAGGGAGCTTCTCTCCCTTCCGTGTACGCAATCTGTATGAGCCTAGACTTGAATCACTCAGATGCAACATACAAAAATTTTTTCCTAACCTAACTGATCCTCTGGGTCACAAACAGCACCAAACACAAACAGGCCAGTAAAAGTTCATTATTAAGGGTTGCAGAGGTTGAAAAATGATGACAAACAATTCACAAATGCAATATGTGGAAGATAAGACATACCGTGTGGCTCAGCTGTGCCATAATAAAAAGAGGGCTTATAGGATGTAGACGGATACCTCAGCACCACCGCACAATGCCTCAAGACAGCCATGCTGTAAACTACCTAAGAAATTATAAGCAGTGTGCTTTGAAGGGGTTGGATTAGGGTGGTGCTGACTCAAATGTCAAAGAGAAATTGGATAGAGGCGAAAAAAAGAACAAGGTATTTGGAGGAGCCATGCCAAAGTTCAAGTTGAGCCCACCTCTTTGCTTCAGAGTCAGTAAATCCCCTATTATAATGAGACAGGGAGCCCTGCTTGGATTTTGAAAACTTCTTTGTATTTGCTATAACACACAGAAAATCAGGCCAGCTATTATTTGAGTCTTAGCGATACTGAATATCACCGTCCACAAGTATAAAAAAATAAACAAACAAACAAGGAAATACAGAGCATGCACTACTGATGGGCAGTGAGGGTCCTCCTGGTTTACATGGCGAAGGGTATCACCACTGTGATTAACCTAGTTAGAAAAACACTCAATCACTCAATCACAAGTACTAATCTTCACTGCAATGTTCTTTTCTGTTTTAGATAAAGTTGGCCTAGATGGTACTAAATAAGAAGCCCCATTAACTAGAAAAGTATACTAAGCTGTTTTACCGATTCTCAGAATTTTATCTATTTGTATTAGGTTTCATCCTAAAAGCCCTAATGTACAATGCCTCAGACATTGTCTTAGAACTTGGGAGTATTCTGTTCTACAAATCTTCATTGAATACGAATTAGGTGCCAGGAATTGTACTAAATTCTGGGAATAAAAAGAGACAAATAAGACATAGCCCCTGTTCCAACGTATTCAGTCTAGTTGGGGTCAGGCCATCATGTGCACAGTAAATGTCAATGTACTGTGACAAGTGTGATGATGGTGGTGCTCACAGGTTAATCAGGGTTGGCATTTGAGGTTACCTAGTCTAGACTAGAAGTCAGTCAGGGAAGAAACCTGGTGGACGTAGCATCCAAGATGAGTCTTGAAAGATGAGTCTACGTCAAACAAAAAACAAAGAACGCAAAGGCCATCAAGCAAGGAATTAGACCTACAGACTCTGGTAAATGTGAAGAACAATGAGCAGTTTAGTTCCCTCAGAGCAAGTCTGGAGAGGCCAAACAGCAAAGAACCTTCCACGTCATACTAAAGAATGTAGACTTTGACCTTTAGTCCAAAGAGAGCAAATTGTACAGAAGGCCTAATATACCTGAAGAACTGGAAAAACTGATTTGTTTCATCAGAATAACATTTTTTAGAACTTTTACAGTTGAATACTGAAGGAAGGAACTTCAATCTCCCATGTTCCACAAGGAAAAACACTCTATTATTTTAAATAACAGCTACTTTTATCTGAGCTCCTTGTCACATTATAACAGGGGAGCCCACCTCTTTGCTTCAGAGTCAGTAAATCCCCTATTTATATTCATATTACTTTAGTGGGGCTTAGTGGCAATTGAGATGGGAAGCTAGGTGACAGATTTAAAGCAAAGATGCAGCATGGTCAGATTTTCATTTTAACTAAAATATAGTGGGGGTAATTAAAATAATAGCGGTCATATAAATAAAAATATATCAAGACATCCTCCAAAAACTGTATATGTAAGAATAAATAAAATGATACAAAATCCATGGTTTCAATATCACTAGAAGCCAAAGAACACTACAAAAATCAAATTAGCGCTATGCAGAAAAAACAAACAGCATTGTCCAGTGAAGCTATTCCTGCTGAATATCATGAAAACTAGTTCAAGGTAGGTCACAGATTCAACATTAGACAGCACTGCATTCCTTTTAAAGACAAATCTTTATGAAGTTGAATTGTCAATGATTGTTGTAATGAACAATATGTGCAGCATGAAAATCAGTGTGGGACAGCAGTGCCCAATCTGATTCTAAAGTTTGAGAAACTGCAATGCCCAATAGGCTTATACATCCCAATAGCAGATTACATGGGTTATGAAAGAGATAAAATATGTTTGTTGTTCATTTCAATTTTTTTCAAATGCCACAAAGTTGTCAGGACACAAATACTGCATATTCAGTTGTTTGAACCAAATGATTTAATAAATAGAACTGTCAGGTATTTCTTTTAGCCTGGGGCTCTATGGAAATATGTCTGAGACTCTAAGGGCACCAACTGCAGAAGTTTTGAACTTCTGCTTTAATCTGTATACTGAAAGAATTGACCAGGTACCTCAGAAAATTGATCTCCAATAATCAACTCTGAGACATACTCTAATAAAACTAGAGTTTAAAGATAAAGGAAAATATTTCTAGACTCAAGGAAAAAAGATCAAATAACTTACAAGAGCAAGAGAATTAGACTGGCACCAGAGTTCTCAAAACAATATACAAAGCAAGCATTTTCAAGAACTCACACAAAGAAACTATGAAACAAGAATTTCACATCCAGCTAAGCTGTCCTTCAGGTATCAAGGCCATAGAAAAACCATTTTAAACAGGGAAGAATTCATGGAATACAGCACACATGAGTTACTCTTGAATAATCTACAGACAAACAAGTATCATCTAACCACAGATAACCAAAGAGACTTTATATAGATATAAGACTAAAGCAAATGTAAGAACAAGGATATAAAAATATAAAAATTATATGTTCTGAAAAAGTATAAATAATGCAACTAAAACAGAAGACTAAAGGAGAGAAATCGTAGAAGCTCACTGACTCTTTTCTAGGCATAGCTCAAAGGATACAATTAAAAACTGAAAAATCAGATAGAAAAAGGTAAAATTGAAAAACAGCAGCTTAAGAGCATTTCAAACAGTTTTTTAAGTACTAAGGTAACCACGAGAACAAAAATACAAACTTCCCCTAAATGTCAAAATAAATTTTCAAATCACAGTAAAAAAAAAAACAGCAAATAAAACAAAATACATATAGAAATTATAACAATAAAGTATTACTGAGTTGAGATCAAACATAACAGTGATATCAATAACAGCCTATTTTTTAAAATGTTATTCAATTTGGCTCAAAAAACAAGACCCAACTACATACTGAACATTCAAAGTCACCTAAAACAAAGTAATTGGAAAGGCTGAAGCTTCCAAAGAAAGTGGACCCAGTCAGAAACCAGAGGCTGTGCTCTTACTGTCTGACAACACAGAATTCAAAATAAAAGCATTAAGTATAACAAAAAAGGACTATTAATGCTAAAAGTACAATTCATAATAAAGATATCACAATTTATGAATAGTCATGCACCAATTAACAAAGCAAGCACCTTTAAAAAGCAAAAATGACAGGAGATACAAGAAGAAATATACAGAAACATAATAACAATAAGAGATTTTAACACATTACTTTCAGTACAGCAAATTAAATGGACAAAACTAAGTAAAAACATAGAAGACCAAACCACATAATCTATAAGCTGCATTTTATGGATATATATTGTTCCAATTTGCTAATGCGGCTGTTATGCAAAATCGCAGAAATGGATTGGCTTTTATATTCTATACAGATCTTTAGGCTTTTATAAATTTTTTATAATTGGCTTTTATATTTATTTGGTTATAAATTTAGCATTCTAAGGTCTTAAAAGTTTACAAACTAAGGCATCAACAAGAGGATATCTTTACTGAAGAATGGCTGATGGCATCTGGAACACCTCTGTCAGCTGGAAAGGCATGTGGCTGGCATCTGCTTTTCCTTTGCTCCCAGGTTGCATTTCAAACGGGGTTCTCCTAAATGTCTCTGGGTCTCTCTTAGCTTCTCTGGGGCAAACTCTGGGCTTCACCTCTTAGCTTAGCATCTCCAAACATCCTTCTGTCTGCATCTCCAAGCAACTCCAAGCATCTCTAAGCATCAGCAAATATCCGGATCTGTGTCAGCTCTTAGCTTCTCTCTTAAATACTCCAAGACCCACCCTGACTGGGCGAGGCTACACCTCCATGGAAATAATCTTATCAAAAGTATCACCCACAGTTGGGTGAGTCACATCTCCTTGGAAACACTGGATCAAAAGTTTCCACCCTAATCAAAAGACTAATAAATGGCCTCCACAAGACTGCATGAAAGAACACGGCTTTTTGGGGGGGGCATAATATATCCAAACCACCCATATATCAAACTTTTTATCCTCCTCAATTAGAGAACACACCATCTCAAGTGCATATGAAACATTCACAATAGTTTTTCAATACCTGATCACAATGAAAGGATGACTAAATTTCATAAAATGGAAGTATTAAAAACAATACTTTCTGACAAAAAATTGAGTAAAATTTTTCCTTCTGAATATTAAGGAAAAAAAACTCTAGTAGACAACTCTTGAATAAAACAGAAAAATCAAACAGCAAATTCAGAATGTCTAAACAATATGATAATAAAAGGAGATATGAGAATTTATGGGAAACATTTAAAGCAATGATCAGAGGAAAATGTATAGGCTTAAGCACTTTGATTTTAAAAACAAAAAAATTAAAATGATTATGCAAAATCTCCAGTCACAAGCTAACATAAAATAACAAAGTTAACTAAAACAAACAAAATGAAGGAAATAATAAAGATAAGCACAGAAATCAATGAGGTAGAGTAAAGAAGACCGTTAGATCTAAATAATAAGTTGAAGCCCTTGTTTCTTGAAAAAGTTAAAAAAGGGTACTTTTTTTAAAATGGGGGTATGGAGAAAGCCAATATACAATATAAGAAAATGACAAGGAGGAAACAATCGTTGTAAATCAAGAAGTAAACAAAAGTTTAGATGCAAACCTCTGTGCCAAACAATTGAAAATCTAAATGAAATGGAAAATTTCCAAGTAAAATTAGCTTACCAAATTGACCCCATTAGTAATATAAGACTTAAACAGACCAATTTACATCCCATAAATAGAGAAAGTTATTGAGGAACTATCTCCACTAAAAAATACTTGGCCCAGATGATTCAGTGGAGAATTCTGCCTAATTTTCAAAGACTAGATCAACCCAGTGCTACATAAATTATTCCAGAGCATAGGAAATGTAGGAACACTTCCAAATTCATTTTATATAGCAAGTATAACATTAAAATCTAAATCTGAAAAGATAGTACAACAAAAGAAAGTTACAGATCAATATCACCAATATCATTACAAAAATACAAAGTAAAGTATTAGTGAACATAATCCAAGTCTACATTAAGATATGTAATATGACCAAGTGAAATTTATTCTAGGAACTATATGAATGGATTACAGTCTCCATTAATATAATACATCATATTCAACATCTAAGGACAAAAATAAATGATTATTTCCCCGGATGCCTGTGCCAGTTTGGACGTATTATGTCCCCCAAAACTCCATGTTCTTTAAATGCAATCTTGTGTGGGCAGATGTATTAGTATTGATTAGGTTAGAATTCTTTGATTGAGTGTTTCCATGGAGATGTGACTCAATCAACTGGTAGAAGACCTTTGACTGGATAATTTCCATGGAGCTATTACCCCACCCATTCAGGATAGGTCTTAATTGAATCACTGGAGCCCTATAAAAGAGTTCACACACAGAAAGAGGTGCTACAGCCAAGAGAGATATTTTGAAGAATGCACAGGAGCTGAGAGAGGAGCTGGAACACAACCCAGGATCAGCTGACACCAGCCACGTGCCTTCCCAGCTGGCAGAGGTTTTCCATCTTTGGTGAAGGTATACTGATATTGATGACTTG
Source organism: Choloepus didactylus (assembly GCF_015220235.1). Taxonomy (NCBI): domain Eukaryota; kingdom Metazoa; phylum Chordata; class Mammalia; order Pilosa; family Megalonychidae; genus Choloepus; species Choloepus didactylus. The sequence continues at coordinate 8,899,866 of NC_051311.1, read as the reverse complement.
GACATTTTTATGGCCTTCAGACTATAAATTTGTAACAAAATAAACTCCCTTAATAAAAGCCAACCCATTTCTGGTATTTTGCATAACAGCAGCATTAGCAAACTGGAACAATGCCAAGTAATCTTGGACAAAATTTAGCATATATTTTTGATTAAAAAAAAAACTCAAGGAAACAGGAACTGATATACTATCTACCTGAATATATATATAAACGCATACACACCTTATTCCTAATGCCAGTATCTTACTTTTGGAGAAGCACAAGAGACATTTCCTTTAAGATCTGAAACAAAGTAAGGATATCCACTCTATCCACGACTATCGAATATTGGAGGCAATAATCATCGTAATTAGAAAAGAGAAATCAATTAGAGACATTGTTTTTATTGACATTTATACTGATGTTGCAAAAGCCTGAGGGTTAAAATTGCTGGTGCCTTAGCATGAATCAAGGCAATGGCATCACACTTTAGCTATTGCATTCTTCACTGTCAGGTTCTAGCAAGAAAAAAAGGAAGAAGAAAAAATGATTTCACTTAACAATGTCCTTGATCAAGCAGTAAAACTTACTATTACTATGGAACCTCAACCCCTAAGTGCGTTACAAAAGGGGAAGTATGCATGAAGCATTTCTGCTACATACTGAATTACAGTAGTTGTCTCAAGGAAAATCCCTTGTGCAATTATTTCAGTTGTGATCTGAATTACCACTTGTTTCATGGAACACCATTTTTACTTGAAAGAACAATTGACAGAAAAATATGGTTATTCAGATTAGATATCTGGCAGATGTTTTCCCTAAAATGCATAAATTGAACATGCCCCTTCAAGGAAAACAACTGACAGGATTTTCTGCCAATGACCAAAATTCAGTTTGGAGAAAACTTATATCTAACCACCATGTGTTTAACATCTTTTGATGCTTGAAGAAGTTTACGATGAGAATAGTGTTGATCTTTAAAAATGTTGCTTTTTATACGTTATAATGAAATATGTTATTTGGAAAATCTGCATAACTTAGTGAAACAAAAATCCAATACATGATGTGACAGAATCATCCATGGTTGAGAGCCATTCAAATGTCAGAGCATACTAATGGGTTTTAATGTAGCATAGTACAAAAGTACACTGATAGGGTTTCAGATTTCACACTGCAGATAACCTTTAAAAATCACCACTGGGTTTTGGAGTATAAAGGAGAATATCCACAATAATGTGAAAAGGTATATTCCTTTGTTTTCCAACTATAGAGTTGTATGAGGTCAGATAATCTTCATATATTTCAACCAAAACAATGTACTGCAACAGATTGGAGGCAGAATCAGATGTAAGTCTCCACCTGTTTTCTATTAAACCGTATGTCAAAGAAATTTATAAAAATGGGGGATTCTGGGAAGACAGCGGCATATAAAGAAGTGGAAGACTTAGTCTCCCCCAGAACAATTCATAAATGAACAAAAAAACAGTAAATAACCTGGAATAACAGCAGGGAGACAAACGTGACTGTACACTCAACATCCACCGACCTGAATTGGGAGGAATGCCCGAGATCACAGCATAAAATCTGAAAGCAAAACTGCAGACCCGTGCTGAGAGCCGAGAACCTAGAGCTGAGAGCCCCTCCCTCACGGAAGCCGCGCCGTGCACTTTCTCAGCCCAGCTCCAAGAGAGGTTTTCATATTAACTGCTCAATACAGACAGCGAATCCTCAACAAGCAGACAGAGGCTTTTGGTGACAACTGACCTTGGGAGTATCGGGGGACATATCTGTCTCACGATAGGGAGCCCAAAGAATTGGGTGCTATCTCTGGCTGACGGGTAAACCTGGGAGTTTTTCTGTCCCTCGCTCTTTCTCTGTGGAGAAAACCTCGGCTGTTCTCAGCCCGCAAGGTGTTGCAGTGAAGACAGCCTCAGACATTCTGCATTCTGAAATGAGCTGAGAGCCCTGCGGCAAAGCTCAGCGGCCCAGGGCTTCCCTTGACGGACGGTGCACACTGGTGACATAGCACGGCATTCCCTCAGCTGAGCTCCTGGAGGATCGCGGCTGGGAGGGAGGACCTGCTCGGAGAACCCAGGGAGGCTACGCCAAGTCCGGTGGTTTGTGGGACAGTGAGAGAGAGGGTCTGGGGCTGAACTGAAATGAAGGCTTAGACTCTTGTGGCGGCCTTGAATCTCCTGGAACCTTGGAGATTTGAACAGTAGAACTGCCCTTCCTCCCTGGCCACCCATACACACGCCCCACATTCAGGGCAGACGGCTCCAGCAACACACCCAAACTGAGTTCTCCAACTGAACCCACAAGAATCATTTCCCCACACACCTCCGGAAAAAGGTTGAGAACTGACTTGAGGGATATAGGCGACTCACAGATGCCATCTGCTGGTTAATTAGAGAAAGTGTACGTCACCAAACTGTGTCTCTGAAAACTTAGATCGATATCCTTTTTTTTGTTACAACTTGAAAGAACCCTATCAAGCAAAACAAATGCCAAGAGGCCAAAAACAACAGAAAATCTTAATGCATATGATAAAACCAGATGATATGGAGAATCCAGCTCCAAACACACAAATCAAGATTTCGGAAGAAACGTTGTACCTCACACAGTTAATCAAAGAACTGCAATCGAAGAATGAAAACATGGCAAAGGATTTAAAGGACATCAAGAGGACCATGGCCTAGGATATAAGTGCCATACAGAAGACCCTAGAAGAGCATAAAGAAGACACTGCAAGAGTAAATAAAAAAAATAGAAGATCTTACAGAAATAAAAGAAACTGTTGGCCAAATTAAAAAGACTCTCCAGATTCACAATACAAGACTAGAGGAAGCTGAACAACATCTCAGTGTCCTAGAAGTCCACAGAACAGAAAATGAAAGAACAAAAGAAAGAATGGAGAAAAAAATCGAAAAAATCGAAAAGGATCTCAGGGATACAATAGATAAAATAAAACATCCAAACTTAAGACTCATTGGTGTCCCAGAAGGGGAAGAGAAGGGTAAAGGTCTAGAAAGAGTATTCAAAGAAATTGTTGGGGAAAATTTCCCAAACCTTCTACACAATATAAACACACAAAGCATAAATGCCCAGAGAACTCCAAATAGAATAAATCCAAATAAACCCACCCCAAGACATATTCTGATCAGACTGTCAAATACTGAAGAGAAGTAACAAGTTCTGAAAGCAGCAAGAGAAAAGCAATTCACCACATACAAAGGAAACAACATAAGACTAAGTAGTGACTACTTAGCAGCCACCATGGAGGTGAGAAGGCGGTGGCATGACATATTTAAAATTCTGAGAGAGAAAAATTTCCAACCAAGAATACTTTATCCAGCAAAACTCTCCTTCAAATTCGAGGGAGAGCTTAAATTTTTCACAGACAAACAAATGCTGAGAGACTTTGCCAATAAAAGACCTGCCCTACTTCAGATTCTAAAGGAAGCCCTACCAACAGAGAGACAAAGAAAGGAGAAAGAGATATAGAGAATTTTAACAGACATATATAGTACCTTACATCCCAAATCACCAGGACACTCACTTTTCTCTAGTGATCACAGATCTTTCTCCAGAAGGGACCATAAGCTGGGAAATAAAACAAGCCTCAAGAAATTTAGAAAAAAAAAAAAAAAAACTGAATATACTCAAAGAACATTCTGCAACCACAATGGAATACAAATAATAGTCAATAATTTTTGAACTATAACTCCACTATTTACTTCCTACATGATAAAAAATACACAAACTCTAAGGACAAATCAGTGGTTTTGAACTCAATGTAAAATATGTAATTTTAGACAACTATATAAAGGTGGGGGAATGAAGGAGTATAGGAACATAGTTTATGTGCCCTATTGAAGTGAAGGTGGTATCAAAGAAAAACAAGATTGATAGGGATTTAAGAAGTTAATTTTAAGCCCCACAGTAAAGACAAAGAAATTATCAGAGAATATAACCATAGAGATGAAAAGCAGAGTTTGGGTTAAGAGAAATGGGGGAAGGGGCAACGGGGAGTTAAGAAAGGAGTGTAGGGTTGCTGTTTGAGGTAAAGGGAAATTTCTAGTAATGGATGGTGGGAAAGAGCATAACATCATTCTAAATGTGATTAATCCCACTAATGGAAGGCTAGGGAGGGGGTGGAATGGGAAGATTTAGGCTGTATATATGTTTCCACAACTGAAAAAGGAAAAAAAAAAAAAAGAGTCTAACTAGACGACAGTTGAATGCTAAGGATGAACCTGAATGGGATTGGAGGGTGGAGGATAGGTGGCTCGAAGGGACATAGTTGAGACATAAGGAAAAGGAAATATAGAATGTAAGCTTTGTATCATTGTTGAATCTACTGTACTCCTTAGCTGCGCTTAATGGAATATTAATGGAATATTTGTCAAGTTGCTAAGAAATATTTGTCATTAATGGAATATCAATGGAATATTAATGTCATTAATGGAATATTAGTATTAATGGAATATTTGTCAAGTTGCTAAGAAATATTTGTCAAGTTGCTAAGAAAACACAGAGTATCAATCATAAAACTAATTCAATCAATAAAAGATTTCAGCAAAGTATCCGGACACCGAATTAACAAACAGAAATCAATAGCTTTCACATATCCAAACGTTAAACTGGTAGACTGCATAAAATAGTAGAAAAACAACATTTACAATACTAAAACAGAAAATAAAATACTTGGAATAAACTTTAAAAATGTGCAAGGAAAATACAAGAAAAACTTGAAAACATCTCTGAAAGACACAAAAGTAGTCTTGAACAAATGGGAAGAGATACTTGTTCTTGGATAGAATGTCTCAACATCATAAGATGTTATTTCTCAAGTTAATTTATAAATTTAATTCTATTCCAAGAAAAATACTAAAAGATTTTATAATAGAGCTAGACAAGTTGATACAAAAGTTCATATGAAAAACTAACCATGCAAAAAAATTTTAAGAAAAACCACTGAAAAAAGAAAGCTACGAGAGGGAAGCTAGCCCAACCAAATATTAAAATATGCCACAAATTCTCTTTATTTCAAACAGTGTGTACTGATGCCTGAACAGATGCACAGATTGGGCAAACAGAAGTAGACCCAAGAAAGTATTGAATTTTAGTATACTGTAAAGGTGACATCTCAGATTACCAGGGCTAAAAGAGACATATTAATAAATGGTGCTGGGATAACTGGATAGCCAATTGGAAAAAGATAAAGTTAGATCCATACCCCACATCCTACATGATTCCCAGTGAATCAGAGATCCAAACATAAAACATAAAGCCATGCAAATTCTAGAAGAAAATATTGATAAATTCTAACACACAAAGTGGTTGTAGGAAAGGATTTCTAACTATGACTTAAAGTCCAGAAGCAATGAAAACTGATAAATTTCAGTACATAAAATAAAACTTTGTATGGCAAAAGAATATCATAAACAATGTCAAATGACAAATATTGAAATGGGAGAAAAGATTGCAGCATCCCTCACAAAGTGTGAAAATGCCTAATAAATAAAGTACAATTAAAAATTGAAGGAAAAAAAGACCAAAATCTGATCTAAAAATGAGCAAAAGGCATGGACAATTAATTCACTGAAAAGATAAAGAAATGGCTATCAACCATAAGAAAAGATCTTCACCTTCACTGTTAACAAAAGAAATACACATTAATATGAGGCTGAAAAATTTAAGAGATTGACAACACATAATGTTGGTTAGGCTGTGGAAAAACAGGCATTCCTACCCTGCTGGCATGAATGCAAACCGGCACAACCCTTGTGGAGGAGAATTCGGCAATATCTCACAAAACAACATGCGTTTAAATTCTGATATAGCAATTCTAGTTTTTGGAATTTTTCCTGAAGATACATCTCCAACCATATGAATATACATATGTACAAGGTTATTTATGATTACATTGTAAGAAGTGAAATATTAGAAACAATATGATAGCCAAAACCTAAAAGAGTAGTTAAACCATGGAACAGCCACACATCTACTCATTTGTGAAAAAAGAAACACAGGAAGGATAAATGAAATAAACCTAACAAAATTGGTTGGCTATTCTTTTCCCTGAGAAAAAGGTGGGAAGATGTTGGAAGGATAGGATAGGAAATACCTTTTTGTAAAATTTTTACTTTTGAACCATATTAATATTTTTACATATTCAAAAAATGAAAATCTTAATGAGAATGGGGTTTAAAAACTCTAAAATGAACACAAGGAAATTTTCAAATGAATAACAAAACTTCACAGTATTTTTACTATATACTTTCAGATTAAAAATAAATAGAACTATAAAAATATTGAACTTTAGTTAGTAGGTTTAACATCTTAGAATGGTTTGCTGCTTATGAAACTACTTTTGGTGTATTCTAGCATTGATAATGCAGGGAGTTGCATTTCTCACTGTCAGCTAAAGGAGTTACAAATAGAATAAACTCTACGGTGTTGAACTGAAAGCAGAAATGTCATTGTGAACTCATAGTGTGTGTGTGTGTGTGTGTGTGTGTGTGTGTGTGCATGGGCACACAGAAAGAGACAAGTGGGGGCACATGCATAAATATCCTGATATGTCCTGGAAATTCCATCCTAGAAGCAATGAGCAACACTTAGCACCCAGATCTTGGGTTCTAAATACCATTCTCCACCAAAAGGAACCAAAGCTCGCTGGTAAAATGGCTGATACCAGTGCTAGAGTACAAGATGAGAGTGAAACATTTTATTGTGCCATAAAAAAAGAAAGTGCTCATGCAAGAAGGGGTTCCTGTGAAAGGACACAGGAGGCAAACTGAAGAGACTCTCACTGGCAAATAAGGCATAATTTGAGCATCAAAATAAATAATGATTCAATTCAGTCATATTTTTAAAACTGATACTTGCAAACCAATGTTCATAGCAGCATTATTTACAGTAGCCAAAAGACGGAAACAACCCAAGAGTCCATCAAAAGATGAATGGAGAAATAAAATGTGATATATACATACAATTATTCAGTCATGAAAAGGAATGAAGATCTGATGTATGATAAAACATAGATGAACCTTGAAAATAATACATTAAGTGACAGTGTATGATCCCACTTATATGAATAAGCAAATTCATAGAGATAGTATATTAGAGGTAATGGGGAGTTACTGCTTAATGTGTACAGAGTTTCTGTGTGGGGTGTGAAACAGTTTTGATAATGGATGGTGATAATGGAAGCACCCCATCGTAAATGTAATTAATTATACACTTAAAAATGGTTACAAGACCTAGTGATAGGAGGTAGCTTCTGAGAGCTTATATCAAAGCACAAGCAACAAAAGAAAAAATAAATAAATGGGAATTCTTCAAGATAATACTTCTGTGCTTCAAAGGACTTTGTCAAAAAGGTGAAAAAACAGCCAACTCAGTGGGAGAAAATATTTGGAAACCACATATCTGATAAGGGTTTGGTATCCAGAATATATAAAGAAATCCTACAACTCAACAATAAAAAGACAAACCCCTTTAAAAAATGGGCAAATGACATGAATACACATTTCTCAAAGAGGAAATACAAATGGCTAAAAAGAACATGAAAAGATGCTCATCTTCACTAGCTATTAGGGAAATGCAAATCAAAACCACAATGAGATATCATCTCACACCCATCAGAATGGCTACTATTAAACAGGAAACTACAAATATTAGAGAGGATGTGGAGAAATAGGAACACTTATTCATTGCTGGTGGGAATGTAAAATGGTGCAGCTGCTGTGGAAGACCCTTTGGCAGTTCCTCAGAAAACTAAATATTGAGTTGCCCTACAACCCGGCAATTCCACTACTCAGTATAATTCCAGATCTGAAAGGAGGGGCGTGAACAGACATTTGCACACTGATGTTCATAACAGCATTGTTCACAATTGCCAAAATTGGAAACAATCCAAATGTCCATCAACCAATGAATGGACAAACAAAATGTGGTATATACATACGATGGAATATTACCCAGCAGTAAGAAGGAATGAAGTCCTGAAGCACGTGACAGCATGGATGAACCTTGAGGACATTATGTTGAGCAAAATAAGTCAGACACAAAGGACAAATATTGTATGATTTCACTAATATTACCTAATTAAAATATGTAAACTCATAGTCATAAAACTTAGCATATAGGTTACCAAGAGATAGAATGAGGCTACACAATGGGGAGCAGTGGCCTAATATGTACAGTTTTTAACGAGGTTGAACTTAAATGTTTGGAAACAGATAAAGGTGACAGTAGCTCATTATTGGGATTATAAATAATAGTGCTGAATTGTATGAATATGGTTGAACGGGGTTGTTTAGTCATATATGTCACCAGAAGGAAAGTCAGAGGTTAAAATATGTGAATGTACAACACAGTGAACCTTGTGGTGGACGACAATTAACACTGCAAATATAAATAAGTTCTTTCATGAACTTGAACAAATGTACAACACTCATACAAAGGGTTAATAATAGAGTGGTATAAGGAGGAGGGTACCTATTGCAACTTACAGACTATAGTTAACAGTAATATCTTAATATTCTTTCATCAACTGTAACAAATGTACCACACCAATAGTAGGAGTCAACAATAGGGGGGTTAAGGGGTAGGGGATGTTTTGGGTTTTCTCTTTTATGTCTATTTGATATTTTTCTCTTTGGAGCAAAATTGTCTAAAATTGAGTTTGATGATAGCACAACTAGGTGATGAAACTGTGAGACACTGATTGTATACTCTGGATGGATTACATTGTGTGAATATATTTCAATAAAATTTGCAGTAAAAAAAATCCATAGTACTGTATCCTCAATAAATAACTCTACTCTTTAATTCCTAAAAGTGTCAGAATAAAACTGAAGAAGAAAAAGTCATAAAAATTATTAAAACAGAAAATCTTTTGGTTATATATAAATTTACTCCAATAAAAATAAGTTAAATTTAAATAAATAAATATGGCAATGGATTATAACACATCGGATAAAATAAAAACTGTGAGGTTATACTGACAGATACATAGATAAAAATAAAGATATAGACATAGACATAGAAATAGATATTGACACAGATATAGACATAGATACAGATGATATAGTTGACATTGTTTTAATCAATAATTAACTCAGTTAATTAATTATTTGATTAAATCAATTCATTAATGGGGGAAGAAAAGTTGTAACTTTACAGTGGAGAAACTCAGGTACAACCAAGAGTCAAAATTAACACCGCCAGTAATGGAACAAATCATTATTTTGTGCCTCCTGTTTTGATGCTCAAGAAAAACATAACATCCATTCTCTGATACTCCCAACCAAAAAGAAAAATAAATCTAATTATGAAGAAACATCAGACAAACTCAAACTGAGAAACATGCTACAAATCAACTGGCCTATACACTTCAAAAATGTCAAAGTCATGAAAGACAAAACCAACTAAAAACCTGTTCCAAACAGAAGAACAAAGAGACACGACAATTAATTGCAAGGCCCAGGAGTTTTGTTCAAGCTATGAAGAACACTACTGGAGCAACTGGTGAAACAGGAATATGGTGTGGAGATCACATAATAGTAGCATATTCATTTTAATTTCCCAATTTTGATAATTATATTGTAAAGGACTCTCCATTTTAGGAAATAGACACTGAAGTAAAGAGTGCAATATAGCTGCAACTTGAGAAGCTGACTAAAAGGTATATGGGAGGTTCATTTTTTAAACTATCCTGGCAACTTTCCTGTATATATGAAATTATTTCAAAATAAAAAATGACCAAAAATAATAGAATATAATAGGTTCAGGTTCTAAAATCAGCACAAGAGACAAGAATGAAGGATGGTCACAATTACCCTTGAAAAGCCCTTGGGAAAGTACTGAGTTGGAGATAGCCAGACTTATTATATCTTGATAAATTCAACATAATCATTTTTTCTCTGGCACTGGAAACAGTCAGTATTTCTTTGAAAAACCATGTGATGAAGTAGCTTAGTTTCATTTTGGGGTCTTGTCATGAAAAGATGCTCATGCTATGAGACTGTGTGAAAGAACCAAAGCAAAACCTCACATCACACTCACTCAACTGAAATGTTGCCAAAATCATTGTCAATATTTAAATTGTTTAAATTGTCCATGAAGTAGACTTAAAAGGAAGAGGCCGAGGCAGAGGAAGAAGTAGGAGTCTGCGCTATCGTGAAAGCTAAAGACAGAGAGTCTCAAGCAGAAGCAATCACCCCACACCCACGGGAACGGTCAAGGATTTCCCATTTTGGGTCAATTGTTGAGTAACCAAGGAAAGACAGAAGGGGAAAGAGCACCAACCGCTCTTTCAGGAGACCTGGATGGGGAAAATCAGAGATAGGAAATAGAAAAGAATTGGGGGAGGGGGTAGGAATGATGTTGGTTGGTTGGTTTTAGTATTGGGCATATTTATCAAATAATTAGAAGTTGCAATGGAAAAGAACAAACTAAAATAGAGGTGATATCTGAAGGAGCAATGACAAGGATAAGGAGAAAGCATTTACCCTTTAGCAGGTGGAACAGTTTACCTTTTGAGATTTCCCAGGGGAAACTGACAAGCATTTACATCTACATAAATGCCTTCAATTTGGGAGGACATGATAGAAGGTAAAATAATCTTCTGAGAGTGAGGAAGGTACAGGTTGGGTTAATGGTTTCAGAAAACAGGAAAAGTGAAATAGACATTGACAGAAAACAGGGAAGTTAATTATAATGGTTTGAAACTGTATGTACCCCCAGAAAAGCATGTTCTTAAAGATAATCCATTCTTTTCGTTGTAAACTTATTGTAAGTAGGACCCTTGGATGAGGTTACTTCAGTTAAGGCATGGCCCAGGGTGGGTCTTAATCCTCTTGCTGGGGTCCTTTATTAACAGGACGAAGAGAGAGAGAGGGAGAGAGAGAGAGAAAGCCATGGAAGTAAGAAACTGAAAGAAACAAAACCCAGAAGAGAAGGGAGAGCCAGCAGACACCACCATATGCCTTGCCATGTGGCAGGGGAGTCAAGGATCACCAGCAATCATCTTTGGGAAGAAAGCATTGCCTTGATTTGGACGTTGTTCTCAACCTTGACCTGTACGCTAATAAATTCCCATTATTAAAAGCCACCCCATTCCATTGTATCTGCTTTCAACAGCCTAGCAAACTGAAACATTAATGCATGGTAGTGTGGACACCACTGGGATGAGCAGTAAAACATTCACGTTGCTCTTATTAGATTATTTTCTCCAGCAGCATGGAAACTTCAATATGTGGAAGCTAGGAAGTTAGCTTAGATTGGTGCAAGGGAGCTCAGTGGGCTGATTCAAAAGTCAGTTCAAGAAAGCCGAAGGTACACTTGAAAATACCGTCAGTTCTGGAGATCAGCCTGTGTAGGGAAGAAAGAGGGTCATAATGGGGTTAACAGTACTGGGAGAAAATGAAAAAATCCATGAATGGAGTCCAGAGGCAGAAAGATGATAAAGACAAGGAGGGGTGAAGTAGGACAAGTGAAATCGGGGGGAGGGGGAGAAATGGGGTGGGGGAAAGTCAGAGAAGAGGTTTACCTGAGGGTGTTTCACAGTATGTTGTTTCATACATGAGGTTTAGTAGTACTGGTTACTGGTTTACTCTGGGAAAACAATGACTAGCTACTATCTCAAATGCCATGGACATGATTCTAGAGGACACTGAACAGAAAATGTTGTTCCAACTTTGACATCTAACAACCTAGAGTAGACATAAATTCTTCATGTTACTTTTTTCAAATATTGTCATTTTTTTTCAAATGACAATCTTTCCTGTGGCTTCAAAGTAACAAGTTTAAGAAGAATATAAATCCTTTTTGGTCAACTTAAACTGGCACCATGCCAACATATATATTATCCCAAGTAGGCAGCAATAAAAATTTTATATCATTCACCTGCATGTTTCTTTTATAAATAAAAGATGATGCACAAAGTACTTTTAACTTAGCCAGCATTATCAGAACTGGTTGTGTTAGATGAGCAATGCTGTCTGTGGTTCAATTTAAAGTCTTAAATGCCAGCCTTTTGAAAAGTAAATCTAAATCCCCAAAGAATACTTTTTCCAAATCTTGTTTTACAGACCACTGCAGTACCTTCAACCCAGTGTGGACCTAACTAAGGATGCACACTTGAATACAGCTCAAAAGACTTGCAGCATATTTACATACAGAGAGAAAAAAAGGAAGGAACCCCAGGTAACAGAAACAGCGTATGTAAAGATACAAAAACAAGAGAAAAGTGTGTGTGTGTGTGTGTGTGTGTTTGCAGTGAAGAAGTAGGAAAAGACTAAATTATGTCCTTGTGCTTGTCCTTAATTAGTTATCCTGTTAACACTCATATCCTCAAGTAGACTCTATGCACCAAGACAACAGGGACCACATCTTCTCTGCTCCCAGTTGTATCGACAGCCTCAATAACTACTTATGGAATAATGAATGACAATATGGAGACCAGTCTGACTACAGCTGAAATGATGTGTTGTACTAAGTAAAAACTGAGGTTGGAAAAGCCCAGTGTAGCCAAATTCTGGAAGATCTCAAAGCCAAGCCACCTTTTTTATGTTCTTATTCCCTTGTTTTGTTTTGTTTGAAATGTTGTTTTTTTTATTGTTTGTTTTTTAATTTTTTGATAAAGTTTAAAAAATAAAAAAAAATTTTTTGAAGTACCCCACCAGTACCCTAAGAGCTACCCAAAACCATATTTCTGATTTAATTCCATGACATCTTAGGGCCCCATGGAAACTGCTGCCTGGTTTGTCTGCCTCTTGACCCTCCTCTGTGCAAAATCACCCCTCGAAGGTAGAAGCTGAAGGCCAAGAGAGGCTCTCAGAGGGGCCCGCAGGCCCTGTAACACAATGGCCTCTTTCCCCGGTGACCTGGTCCTCCTGCCTGCTCCTTCTTTGTTACTCATTCATCTCAGCAGAGCTCAGGTATCTCCTTCACTAAGACACATTTCTTGGCCCTCCTAAACTGGAAGGGAGTCCTCACCTCTGTCCCCAGGATATCACAGCATCACCACACCATCTCATAACCATCTGCTCCAGTCATGTGCTGGCCTGTACTGTGAGTACCCTGACAGCAGTGCCTTCATCTGACTCTTATTAGCATCCCTAGTTCTTAGCACAGACCCTGGCACATAGTAAATGCTTAATAAGGGGTTGAGGGATGAACTACTGAATGTTCATGATCTAAAAATGCAATGCCAGGTATCGGGGAAGGCATTCTTTGGGAAGGAGATAGCATATCACACCAAACTGGAACAGATAACCACTATTGTGCTCCTCCTGAAGCATAACAAACTGATTTCTCTCCACCTTAGTTGACCCTACCAAGTGTGCTATTTGACTGTATTATGTCCCCCCAAACACCATTATCTTTGATGTAATCTTGTGTGGGCAGACATATCAGTGTTGATTAGATTGTAATTCTTTGAGTGTTTCTGTGGAAATGTGCCCCACCCAACTGTGGGTGATGACTCTGGATAATTTCCATGGAGGTGTTACCCCACCCATTCAGGGTGAGTCTAAATTAAATCACTGGAGCCTATAAATGAGCTGGCAAACAGATGGAACTCAGTGCAGCTGAGAGCGCCATTTTGAAGAGGAGTTACAGCCAAGAAGGACACTTTGAGGAATGCACAGGAGCTGAGAAGAGAGAGTAGCTACAGATGAGAGACAGTTTGAAGATGGCCATTGAAAGCAGACTCTTGCTCCGGAGAAGCTAAGAGAGGACAAACAGCCCAAGAGCAACTAAGAGTGACATTTCTGAGAAGCTGAAGCCTAGATAGGAATATCCTGGGAGAAAGCGATTTTGAAACCAGAACTTGGAGCAGACACTAGCCACGTGCCTTCCCAGCTAACAGAGGTTTTCCAGAAGCCATTGGCTATCTTCCAGTGACGGTACCCGACTGTTGATGTGTTACCTTGGACACTTTATGGCCTTAAGACTGTAACTGTGTAACCAAATAAACCCCTTTTGTAAAAGCCAATCCATCTCTGGTGTTTTGCATTCTGGCAGCATTAGCAAACTAGAACAGATTTTGGTACCAAAGAAGTGGGGCGCTGATGCTGCTGAGTTTGCAAATACCAAACATGTTGGAACGGCTTTTTAAATGGATAATTCTGGAAGAATTATGAGGAGCTTGACAGAAAAGGCCTAAACTGCTTTGAAGAGACTGTTGGTAGAAATATGGACTCTAAAGATACATCCGATGAGGACTTGAACAGAAATGATGAATGTGTTGTTGTGAACTGGAAGGAAGGCGATCCTTGTTTTAAAGTGGCAGAGAATTTGGCAAAATTGAGTCCTGGAGTTGGATGGAAGGCAGAATTTGAAAGCAATGACCTGGAATATTTAGCTGATGAGATCTCTAAGCAAAATACAGAAGAAGCAGCCTGGCTTCTACTTGCAGCTTATAGTAAAATGCGATAGGACGGAGATAAACTTAGAACTGAACTCTTGGGTTCAAAGAAACCAGAAACTGATGGGATGGAAAATTCCAGGCTTCCAGGGAGTGGAACTCTAGAAGCTATAGCCCAACATGAGGATTTAACCAAACTTGGAACCCGACCACCATTTCAGTACAAGCCAAGATTGGAGACGGAGTTATCCAGAAATGATTTGTGGAAAGTCCTATTGTCTGATGGCTTTGACCCCTGTGTGCTTCATGCGAAGCCAACAGAATTTTTGTGAGATCTTTATAGACAGAGATACTGCCGCTCTGGATTGGAGGGGACAGACAAGGAACAAACTGAAGGAAAAATTTCTTCAAAGACAGAGCCATGGAGGTTGAGGTCTGGAGTCAAGAGGTCTCGGGCTGGGAGAGCAGAGTGGCCCACACGCATGGAAAGGGTGAGTTTGCCCTGGAGGTCAAGAGTGGGCCTTCCACCTCAATGCTCAGGAAATGTTCTGCCACCCCAAGCCCCAAACAGGGTGGAGTACATTCCCAGGGAATTGGGGAGAGCCTGGCTGCCACCACACTGTTCTGAAGGGGTTGAGCATGTGCCCTGGAAATGGAAGGGAATCTGGGTGCTGCCCCAATGTTTGAGGAGGGTGGGGCCAAGAAGGTGGTCTCCCCAATGGGTGGATATGTTGGAGACTCACCCCAGCATTTGGAAAGGAAAGGGCTGCCAAAAAGGCCCTTATGAAGGGTTAGACTCCGACTCTCTCAAGCCCTAAGAATGCAATGTCATACTGTAAATGACTCTCAGACTTTGAAATCTGATGGAGTTTGTCCTGCAGGTTTTAGGAACTGTTTTGGTCCTGTTAACCCTGTTTTCCTTACTGTTTCTCCTTATGGCAATGGTAATGTTCATCCTATGATTGTCCCTCCTTTGTATATTGGAAGCACATAACTTGTTCTAAGTTCACAGATCCACAGCTAAAGGAGAATTATGCCTTAGGACTGACCATGCCTATAATTGATTTTGATGGGATCTTGTACTTAACTATTGTTACTGAGAAGATTTAAGTTTCTGTGATGTTGTTGTGGGATGAATGTATTTTGTATAGGGAAAGATAATGTCATTTTGGGGTCCAGGGGGTAGAATGTGCTGGTTTGAATGTATTATGTCCCCCAAAACACTATTATCTTTGATGTAATCTTGTGTGGGCAGACATATCAGTGTTGATTAGATTGTAATTCTTTGAGTGTTTCTGTGGAGGTGTGCCCCACCCAACTGTGGGTGATTACTCTGATTAGATAATTTCCATGGAGGTGTTACCCCACCCATTCAGGGTAGGTCTAAATTAAATCACTGGAGCCTATAAATAAGCTGGCAAACAGAATGAACTCAGTGCAGCTGACAGTGACATTTTGAAGAGGAGCTACAGCCAAGAGGGACACTTTGAAGAAGGCACAGGAGCTGAGAAGAAAGAGCAGCTGCAGATAAGAGACAGTTTGAAGATGGCCGTTGAAAGCAGACGTTTGCTCCAGAGAAGCTAAGAGAGGACAAACGCCCCAAGAGCAACTAAGAGTGACATTTCTGAAGAGCTGAAGCCTAGAGAGGAACGTCCTGGGAAAAAGCCATTTTGAAACCAGAACTTGGAGCAGACACCGGCCATGTGCCTTCCCAGCTAACAAAGGTTTTCCAGACGCCATTGGCCATCTTCCAATTGTTGACATGTTACCTCGGACACTTTATGGCCTTAAGACTGTAACTGTGTAACTAAATAAACCCCCTTTTGTAAAAGCCAATCTGTCTCTGGTGTTTTGCATTCTGGCAGCATTTGCAAACTAGAACACCAAGTTTTGTGGGGAGATAGGGTCAGGGAGGCCACACAGTATAGCAGGATTATTTTCAAAATGTGCTTACAGAACATTTTCAGAAGCTAACACCTAGAGTGTGGGAGGATCTGAGCAGGGGGAACGCAGAAGTTCTTAGAACTTTCTAGGAGTCAGGGCTATATAAAGGTAGAATGTGTCACCTCTAAAAGAATGAGCTCTTCAAGCACAGACCGCATAACCATTTGTCAAATTGCCACAGAAGGGATCCAGGAGTCAGAGGGTTATATTATATTATTAGATAATATTGCCTGTGTATTTATACTCTACTGTTACCTGTGGATGACATTACCTGTACAGTTCCTTCTAAGCATTAGGTTGATGAGGCTACCTGTAGTCCTTTGATTCTCCCGGCTTCTGAGAGGTGAAGTCAGAGGCAGGTGACTCTAGACCCTGAGGTTCTCTTTACTCCTTATTAGCATTATGACACTGGATCCACTGCTTAAGTCTTTGATCCCCATTTGTAAAATGGGGAAAATAATTCTTGCAGGATTGTTTTGAAGGTTTGTAGAAATATATAAGGAAAAAATAGCATAGCTGGTGTAAACAAACACTCAACAGCTGTAGCAGGTGTTATCATTTATTCTTCTTTTCACTTGTATGCCCGCTTATTTCTTTATAAAGGCAAAAGTGGGTCTTGAGACAAAAGTAAACTGACAGGAGTAAATGATAAACTAAGTGATGTAGCTTTCCACGTATCATGCATTGTTATTTTGAAACAGAAAATTAGTGTGATATAATAAAAATGTCACTTGAAACATCTAACTTCACCCCTTCAGTCTATAGTCATTTCAGAAATTTCAGATTTCAACTAATTTTTTTTAATTTTCAGCCTTAAGTAAATCAGGTTTTTCTGACACCTAGAATATGGTATCTTCATTCTTTTAATACCAATTTATTATTTATTTATTCATTTACTTTCGATTTATTATTGATTTTTATATATTACTATAAAGGCTCCGATTAAAAACTAGAAACATTTTTTCTCTAGATGGCTAGTATAGAAGTATTAGCCATATGGTCAATATAGAGCAAAATTAATTTAAATCAACAAATTTTGTTAAAAAATCTATTTCTAAGGGTATGTGATTTGGGTTGAAAGAAATTCTTTGTCATGGGAGGAGTATCAATAATGCGAGGGCAGGGGAGTGAACTTGGCCCAGGCTAACCCGCACATCATAGCAGTTCCAACCAACTTGAGCACTAGTGTGTGCCCGGCCCTGAGGAAATGCATACAACTGCCCTCACACCAACCCTATGAGGTGGGTTCTATTACTGTCCTTCTCTTACAAACAAGAAAACTGGGGCACAGAGGGGTTCAGGAGCTTGCTCAGGGTCATATAGACGGTAAAAGTGGCAGAGCAGTGGAAGGCGCTGCTAGCAAAGCAAGCAACATCCTATCCCTCTTCTTTGCTCTAGTTACCTCTGATTTGTATGCAGAAAAGACACGGGCATCTCACATAACCCTTTCAGAGATCTTGAGGGAAGGCATTGTCCATTAAAGATACTATGAGATGGTATCTAATATTGTCATAGTTGAGGAAACCAAGACCTTGAGGGGATAAGAACACTTAGTAAGATAATATAACTTTAGGAAATCATGAATTTGAGATTTAAAGCCAGAAATATCCAAACCCAAGCCCTGCTCCGTCGGCCACAAAGTGATTTTTCAAACTCTTTTTGTCATACTCTTTCTTATAATGAAAACTCCTAAGAAAGCCCAATATAGGAAATAAACATCATGAAGCTGCTTAGAAAGTTCCAACATGGCATTCCACAACTAATCTAAACAACACACTGTCACCTCTTGGTACACAGGCTCTATGCATATATGGTAACAGGTCACGTGCTTGACTTCTAAAGATGGTGAAAAGCCCCACACGTTGCTCCTAGGCCACCTCTCACTCCTTGTATCTGCAAATAATACGGAGACCCCAAGGCAGTGTATTCCATTTATCCTTGTTAAGTTGTATCTTGTTATATATCATCCATCTCCCTAGGTTAAGAAACAATATAAAACATATTGCCTTATCTCAAGACTTCTCAGAGGCTTTAAAAAGCTAAGATTCATCTTGACTCACAAATGAGCCTTGGCCAAGAAAGACATTTCCATCTAACTCAGATCAACTTACTAACAGTTTGCGGTTATTAGTCCAAAAATGCTGTCAAGATCTTTAAGGAAGCTGTTTTAGTCATTTTAATGAATTTATTATTGTTGCCAGTTTTGTCTTATCTACAAATTGGATAATTAAATGCTCTTTATCTGTGTAATCTTTATCTAAATTATGGTAAAGATGTTGGACAATCCGAGATTGAGGATTGAGTTCTTTGTCGTGCCCTAGAAAACTAGGACCTTTCCATGATGCTAGAAATGTTCAAATCTGTGCTGTCCACTGTGATAGCCACAAGCCACATGAGCCACTGAACATTTGAAATGTGACTAGCATGAGTGAGGGACAGAGATTTTTTAACTTTAATTTTTAATTTAATTTAATTAATTTAAATTTGTATAGTGTTGGGGATTGAATCATCTACCCCACAAAAGACATAATGAAATCCTAATCTGCATTTCTGTGGGTGTGAACCTATTTGTATATAGGACCCTTTGAAGAAATTATTAGTTAAGATAACAACTGAATCAGGGTCAACTTAATCCCTATTACCAGAGGCCTTATAGAGAGAGGAAATTCAGATGCAGACAGTCAGCAGAAGCTACAGGAGAAGACCAAGAACACTGACACAATTCACAGGCAGAAATGCAAGTCAAGGACCCCAAGGATTGTGGTAGGCCAGCCCCCAAATGCTGCAGACTCCTAGAGAAGCATGGACCCACTGATATCATGAATTGGGGCTTCTAGACTCTAAAATCTTAAAGGCCAATACATTCTTGTTATTTAAGCCAACCCACTGATTGTTATTTGTCATAGCAGCCCTGAAAAACTAAGACACGTAGCCATAGGTCGCTAGTTATTACCTCCTTGTACAACATAGCAGTTAACAACACACCATGAATTGGTCTATTTGCAGTTCCAAAATTTTGACCTGATTGTTATAACCAATTAGTAATTAAGAATTCTTAACTGTGCCCAGATCTAATTTCTCCATCCTGACATGAGGTTCTCATGAAATACTTCGTCAAATGTCACGCGTTATAATTACTGCATTTTGTTCATCTATCAGACTAGGAACTGAGTCAAAGAAATAAAATATATTACCCTATATCATTTGTTCAGAACCTATTTTGGGATTATCTGTTTGTTGATTCCTCTTTAAATTGTTCACAAATAGTTTTAAAAACGTATGTGGATTTCTGTGCTCAATAACTACATGTGGCTAGAGGCTGCCACAATGGACACCTTGGATATAGTCATCATGGCAAATCCATTGGGCAGCACTGACCGAGAGCTGGGACTGGCAAACTATAGCCTGTGGGCCAAACCTGGCCTGCAGCCTGTTTTTGTTTGACTAGGGAGGTAAGAATTGTATTTATAAATTTTAAGGATTGTTTTAAAAAAAGGAAAAAGAGGATGATGTGAGAGTGAACCCATGTGTGGCTCACAAAGCCTATGATATCTACCACCTGGACCTTTTTAGAAAAAGATTGCTGACCTCTTTCCTAGAGTAAGACCTGTTCTAGACCCCACCCAACAAAGGAAAAAAACAAGCCTCCAACAAGATCCTACTAGGCAAGCAGTTTCAACCTGAAGTTCTGCCAAATTAGAGTGGCTCCGGAATAGCTTGGGCTTTCCAGTGGAATACCACTCATCAATAAAAAGGAAAAAATTGCTGACAGATGCAAGAAAAGAATAAATCTCAAGGACATTACATTGAATGAAATAAGCCACACACAAAACAGTACATACTGTATAATATCATTTGTATGAAGTTCCAGAACAAGCAAATCTATAGTGCTAGAAATCAGATCAGTAGTTGCCTGGGGTAGGGGGAAGAGTGATTGCAAAGGAATGCCAGAAAAGTTTCTGGTCAGATGAAAATGCTCTATATTTTGAATGGGGTGGTGGTTACACAGGTGTATACCTTTGTCAAAAGTAGTTGACCTTAAAATGTATTTTATTATATAGAAATTATACCTCATTAAAGTTGATTTTAAAAATCCCTTCTAGACTCGTAAAAAAAAAATCATTGCCAAAGCTACCAATGTGCAGTACAGTGTTCAACTACTATCCCTTTCTGAAAATCAGAACTCTTGCCGTCTCCAGTCTTTCATCATCTTTCTAAATCTTCACAAATTCCTCAAAATCCCAACATATAGGATATGATTTATCTGAGCCAGGAAGCAATTCAGGGCAAATAAGTTCTCACTTATAAGTTCTTCACTCGTTCCGAGCATGCTTTTCCTTATTAATATTCACTTTAGCTTTCTCTCTCTTTTTAGTCTGAAGGTCTTTATTTTAGGAAAAAATACAGAATCAAAAAAAATTTATGGAATTTGACAATTAAAATCAGTATCTGTAGGGGTGGGGCTCAGTCACTGATATTTTCAGGAAGCTTCATGAACATTTCTAATGAATAGCTGGGGTTGACAACTGGCCTAGAGAACTATACTTGAAAGCTAGTCACGAGGGTTTTAGAAGGTCATCTAGTCACACCATCTTATTTTAGAGATGAAAAACTAAGGTAAGTAACATAATTTTTTCTTACTTGAAAAATTTTTTTTTTATTGCACTATTTCTGAACAGTTCCTCCCTTTGCCAACTCTTTTATTCACAGGCACATGTGCCTTTTTTCAAGTTCTCACAACATATTTTGAAAGGATTAAGAATGCCCAATATAACCACATGACGGTATGCAAGGCTTATGTTGCTAGCAAATGAATGGTCAAGAAGAGGAAAGATTAACTATGATAAGCTCAGGGGCCACTTCACTACCACATTAATTCCAACCTCCATGCGAAAAAATGGCAATCAATGAAGTAGCAATGTCTTTACTCTGTCCTATTTGATAATGCCTCCTTTAGACAAAACCAAATGAATTCAACTGGTTTTGCCTCTGCTATTTGATCCCCGCCCCCTTGTATAACAAGGTCTCTCTCTCTGTCTGTTCTGTCTCTGTCTCTGTAACAATCCCTCTCCTTCTCCCTCTCTCTCTCTTCCTCTCCCCCTTTCCCTCTCCTTCTCCCTCTCCTCATTTCTCTCTCCCTCTCCCCATTTCTCTCTTCCTCTCCCCCTTTCTCTTCTACTCTGTGATGGTTAGGTTCATGTGTCAACTTGGCCAGGTAATGGTACCCAGGTACTGGTCAAGCAAGCACTGGCCTAACCATTACTGCAAGGACATTTGTGGCTGCTTAATAAACCAGAAGGCTGGTTTATTAAATCATCAGTCAGTTGGCTACAGCTGTGACTAATTACATCAACAAAGGGCATGTCTTCCACAATGAGAGAATGCAATCAGCTGGATGGAATCCAATCAGTTGAAGACTTTTAAGCAAGACAGATAGAGGACCTTCACTTCTTCTTCAGCTAACCAGCGAAGCATTTCCTGAGGAGTTAGTCGAAGTTGCAGTCTGTTTGCTGAGGAGTTCATCAAACACATTCATCGAAGTTGCTAGTTCTCTGCCTGAGGAGTTCATTGAACATCTTCATTGGAGTTGCCAGTTTGTTGCCTGCCCTACAGAATTTGGACTCGTGCATACTCACAGTTACATGAGACACTTCTATAAATCTTGTTTATAGATATCTCTTGTTGATTCTGTTTCCCTAGAGAACCCTAACTAATACACACTCCTTCTCTCACTCCTTCTCCCTCTCCTGCTTTCTCTCTCCCTTTCTCTCTCCCTCTCTTGAAGAGTCTTTTACTTGCAAGTTTCTATTTCTTTGGAGCAGAAGGGGTCACCTGCTCTGAATGTACTGAAGCAGCCTAAATGATCCCTTCTGAGTTTATCATACTGCAAACGAAGAAAGGCTTCTTGAGCAAATTCATAACACAAATAATAGTACAGGAGATCGAAACAATATAAGAGAACAAATTGGTTTCTTTCACCCTCAACCATGCTAAAAGGATCCATCTGAATATAAATACTCTAAACTAAAATCATGCCTATCTATTCAATAAAGCAAGTTGCCTGAGAACCTGTACCACACAACGTTGCTTCAGCTTACTTTTATACTCAGATGAAACAAAGAAAATTTTGTTTAATAATTAGTGGTAGGCAGAAAATTTACCCTCCAACAGTGTCCATGTCCTAACCCCAGAGCCTGTGAATCTGTTACCTTAAACGGCAAAGAAATTAAGGTTGAGGATGGAAGTAAGGTTGCTGCTTCACCATAGTTGTTTACCTTAAAATAGGGAGTGAACCCTGGCTTATCCAGGTGGGCGCAAAGTACTCACAGGGATCCTAAAAGTGGAAGAGGGAGGCAGAACAGGAGCGTCAGAAGGAGATGTGACTACAGAAAAAGGCCAGAGAGATGCAAATTGGAAGGGGCCAGAGCCAAGGAATGCAGAGGCCTCTAGAAGCTAGGAAAGGCCAGGCAAGGGATTTTCCACTACAGCCTCCAGAAAGCTCACAGCCCTGCCCACACCTTGACTTTAGCCCACAGAGACATACATCGTACTTCTAACTGACAGATCTGCATTGTTTTAAATGTGTGGTAATTTGTTACAGCAGCCATAGAATGCTTCTAACATGTAAGAAAATAAGTAAAATGCTCTCAAAATGTGTGCTTTAAAAATGTCCAAACAATTCTAAGTGAAGGATATATATCTCTTTTACAAAACAAATTTAAAAGAAATATTTTCAACTATGCTAACAGTGGGGATCTATTGCTCATGATTTTGCAGCTAGGAGAAGTTCAAAGTTGAGGTGTCAGCAAGGCAATGTTTTCCTGAAGAAGGGCATTTTGGGAAGTTCCAGGGGGAGAATGTTAGACAAAGAGAATGGTCTTGGTCTGGAGAGAATTTAGCATGTACAAGGTAGGCCATGTAAAGTTTTTTTTCAGGTTTTCTTCAAAACATAATTAATGGGAAGCCATCAGGAGGTTTTGAGCTGGGAAGACATGATCTGATTTGTTTTTTTTGAACTGGTTACTCTGGATGCAGGATGAACAGGCTTCAGAGAGGGCAGGTGTGTCACCGTGCTACCTGTTTGGGGGTGTAATGGGGTCAGCCCAATCACAGCCCGCTGCCTTTCCCTAGGACCCACAAATAAACCCTGTGCTCAAGACCAGATATATGCGCCCAATACCTAGGACTAGAGGATAAACTTGAGCTGACTCCCTTCTCTGGAGTGCCTGGAGATAAAACTCATCCCCCAGCACAGAGTGGCCTGTGGGCACCTTCCTTCCCCCTTGCCCAAGAAACATAAACATCCACTGGAGACCACTTGGATGGATACACCAGGGCCACCCCTGCTGCTCTCTCTGCTCCTAGTGGGGAGGGAGCAGAAACCTTCACCTATGGTCCAATGGGGTGCACACAGACCACTTCCCTGCATCAGCCATGGACCGAGACCCACTAGCCATGGGAGACTGATGCCACTGTTGCAGCTGGCTTGCTCTGTCTCTTCTGTGAGTAAAGCGCTGTTCTGTCTAGTACTTGCATCCTGCATGTGTCCTGTCTTTCATCAGTATACAAGTGGCTGACATCTCTTTGCTGTCCTCCATGTGAAAGGACTCCTTCCTGGAGGTGGTAACAGGCATCCTTACCCTGACAGGAGGCTACTACAGAAAACCACATAAGACATTAGAAGGATATGGACTATGGCCTTGACGGTGGAACTGATGAGAAGTGCTGGGTTCTGGGTGTATTTTGAAGGGAGAGGCAAGATTCAATAGTCCATTTGGTGTAGGTTATCAGGAACAGGAGTTAGGGATGACTCTCAGGATTGTGGCTCCATAGGGGTGACTGACATGGGGAAGACTGGTTGGGGAAAGGGACAGGTAAAGAAAATCTCCCAATTAAATATTGACAATGCAGTCAACTTCCTTTTTTTAAGGATTATATCACTAGAGGTTTGACCATTATCAGATGTTAATGATTCCTCCCATTTTTACCTTCAGTTTCCATGTATTTTATACCTCTCAATAACTCCCTGACAAGCTAGACAACCTGACCAAGGATTTCACATCAAATGAATCACCAATATGGTCAACATACTGTCCCAGTGTAAACATCTGTTCTAAAAAGGCAAAGAGAATTTCAACGCCTATGGAAGATTCTACTCTCATGTTCTCAGGAGGCAAAGGAGAAGGTGCCTTTCAATATTAGAACACCTGCTGAGTAGAATCTCTTTTCACTGCACAAATCACTCACCCTTTACCAAAAGAAGAGATTACATCCAAATCACAGAGGTTGGCTTTTCTTTCCATATTCCTCTTGCTATCCATACTGTCACCTGTGATGGTGCACTTTTTCAATGCCTTGTAAACTGAAGATAAAGCAGTGATAGATAATCAGGTAGCCTTATTCCCAGAATATATAGAATGATTCATTATCATCAAAGCCAGCCCAGTGAGTCACAAGCATGACTCAGAAACCACAGCAAGAAAATGTCTTTATGAACTGAACTTATCTTGCTACGCAAACTAAGTTGATTTTAAGAGGGATTTCCATTTTTTAAAAAATCACAATAGAGTATTTAAATTAAGATATGATTTTAACATTGATTTTATAAGATCTGTTAAATAGTGGTGACTCACAAAGTTTCTTCCACTCTCCTCCCTCTGAAGATGTTTTGTTTGCCTACTCCTTGCCAGCAGCCCTTCTCTTGGTTCAGATAACTGGAATCTCATTCATCTTTTATTAGTTGATTGATTGTACAAAAGCAATATAGATGTAGTCGATGCAACAATCACAGGATAAGATGAATCTAATTTATTTGTAACCAAACCTACATTGTTTGAACAATAAGAAGCTATAAATTAAAATAACCTAATTAAAATCCCCAAACCAGGGTCAAGAAGAGAGGAAAACCCACGAGCATGAGTATAACTTACTATTAAGAAATAATACTTGTGTCTAATGTTCTAGAAGTCTCCCTCTCTCCAATCCTAAACATCTATCTATAAAAGTATAATGGCTACAAGAACCTTGAGGAAAATGTGGTCACTATTCTTGCCTTAGCTTAAAAAGATAACACCAGTGATAATAATATAATGGCTGCCTTTTTTGAAAGCCTACTAGCCATTGAGTTAAGTATAGAATATTTTATTTAATCTTCTAAAGAAGGAGTAACCTTGTGAAGATTACCCCATTTACTTAAAACAGACTGAGCCTGGAAGTACAATCTACTACATAAGTCAGGATCCAGGCTCAGTTTCTTGGTCAAGTACCTCCCCTAGCCCCACAAAGCAGCCATATTACAGCACAAGTTATTCTTCATAAGGATAGAACTGGAGAATAACTAACTTGACGAAAATTCTTCAGCTCTGTCCTGGAAAAGGAATTCTGTACTCAAGAGGAAACAGTGATACTTGCCTGTATGACGGATGTATCTTTTACAGTTAATTTCATGAAAGAAAAATTGCAAAATCTCGAAGTGCCATATACAAATCAATGAGCAAATGTTCCCTTGTCAGAAATAGCAGAAGAGATCATTTTTTACTAATAGCTGAAGATACCTTGCTGCACTGCCTTTGGAACTGGTCAGATCTCTCACCCATTTCTTATGGGAATTATATGGACAAATATGTTTATTTTGTAACAAATAATATAGTCATTCTTGGGGAAAATAAATCAATCTAAACAGAAAAACGCTTGAGTTTTTCATGAAATAAAATTCATATATAGAGAGAGAAAAAAGCAAATCCTTTGCTTGTGAAATCTGGCATCATTTTGTGTAATTAGGTTAATATCTTTAAAATCCATTATTTATTAGCCTCAAATTTTCTGCTCTTTTCAAAAGTCATTGTGCTAAATTTAGCTATACCTATTTCTGGTTCTCAAACCTTTTACTCCCTCATTCAATGATTTTGTAATACAGAGCTAATAATCTAGTGATAAAAAGAGAATGCTGAAAGGTTGCATTGAAAAACATAACTCTAAGGTCAATGAAATGCTTTAAATCATCTACTTATCATAGGAAAATTAAATTTATACAAAAGATAAGGAAAAAAGTGTCTGTCAAAGTAAACTTGCGTTATTTTTTTGAGAAAAGGAGCAACAAGCTCATTTCAAAGAAGCTTTCTAAGTTATAAAGCAAGCAAAATTATTAATTTAAATGTTTGCATAAGACGTATTATGGTATTGTATTTGAATGTGGTTAAAAGGGAAAATTTCAGGTTGAATATATTTTACTAGAATAAATTTTTTAAAAAATCGAGGCGGGGCAAGATGGCGGACTGGTGAGCTGTATGTTTTAGTTACTCCTCCAGGAAAGTAGGTAGAAAGCCAGGAACTGCGTGGACTGGACACCACAGAGCAACCTGACTTTGGGCATACTTCATACAACATTCATGAAAACGTGGAACTGCTGAGATCAGCGAAATTTGTAAGTTTTTGTGGCCAGGGGCCCCGCACCCCTCCCTGCCAGGCTCAGTCCCGTGGCAGGAGGCGCTGTCAGCTCCTGGAAAGAGAAGGGAGAACTGCAGTGGCAGCCCTTATCAGAAACTCATTCTACTAATCCAAACTCCAACCATAGACAGACTCAGAACAGACACCAGAGAATCTGAGAGCAGCCAGCCCAGCAGAGAGGAGACAGGCATAGAAAAAAACAACACGAAAAACTCCAAAATAAAAGCGGAGGATTTTTGGAGTTCTGGTGAACATAGAAAGGGGAAGGGCAGAGCTCAGGCCCTGAGGCTCATATGCAAATCCCAAAGAAAAGCTGATCTGTCTGCCCTGTGGACCTTTCCTTAATGGCCCTAATTGCTTTGTCTCTTAGCATTTCAATAACCCCTTTAGATCTCCGAGGAGGGCCCTTTTTTTTAATCCTTTTTTCTTTTTCTAAAACAATTACTCTAAGAAGCCCAATACAGAAAGATTCAAAGACTTGCAATTTGGGCAGGTCAAGGCAAGAGCAGAACCAAGAGAGCTCTGAGACAAAAGGCAATAATCCAGTGGCTGAGAAAATTCACTAAACACCACAACTTCCCAAGAAAAGGGGGGTGTCTGCTCACAGCCATCATCTTGGTGGACAGGAAATACTCCTACCCGTCGCCAGCCCCATAGCCCAGAGCTGCCCCAGACAACCCAGTGTGACGGAAGCGCTTCAAATAACAGGCACACACCACAAAACTGGGTGTGGACATTAGCCTTCCCTGAAACCTCAGCTGATTGTCCCAGAGTTTGGAAGGTGGAGCAGTGTGAATTAACAAAGTCCCATTCAGCCATCATTTCAGCAGACTGGGAGCCTCCCTACACAGCTCAGCAGCCCAGAACTGCCCTGGGGCGACGGCACTCCCTGTGACATAGCACAGTCATCCCTCAACAGAGGACCCGGGGAGCACAGCCCGGAAGAGGGGTCCACTTGCAAGTCTCAGGAGCTATACGCCAATACCAAGGACTTGTGGGTCAGTGGCACAGACAAACTGTGGCAGGACTGAACTGAAGGATTAGACTATTGCAGCAGCTTTAAAACTCTAGGATCACCAGGGAGATTTGATTGTTAGAGCCACCCCCCCCTCCCTGACTGCCCAGAAACACGCCCCATATACAGGGCAGGCAACACCAACTACACACGCAAGCTTGGTACACCAATTGGACCCCACAAGACTCACTCCCCCACTCACCAAAAAGGCTAAGCAGGGGAGAACTGGCTTGTGGAGAACAGGTGGCTCGTGGATGCCACCTGCTGGTTAGTTAGAGAAAGTGTACTCCACGAAGCTGTAGATCTGATAAATTAGAGATAAGGACTTCAATTGGTCTACAAATCCTAAAAGAACCCTATCAAGATCAGCAAATGCCAAGAGGCCAAAAACAACAAAAAATTATAAAGCATATGAAAAAAACAGACGATATGGATAACCCAAGCCCAAGCACCCAAATCAAAAGATCAGAAGAGACACAGCACCTAGAGCAGCTACTCAAAGAACTAAAGATGAACAATGAGACCATAGTACGGGATACAAAGGATATTAAGAAGACCCTAGAAGAGCAAAAAGAAGACATTGCAAGACTAAATAAAAAAATGGATGATCTTATGGAAATTAAAGAAACTGTTGACCAAATTAAAAAGATTCTGGACACTCATAGTACAAGACTAGAGGAAGTTGAACAACAAATCAGTGACCTGGAAGATGACACAATGGAAAATGAAAGCATAAAAGAAAGAATGGGGAAAAAAATTGAAAAAATCGAAATGGACCTCAGGGATATGATAGATAATATGAAACCTCCGAATATAAGACTCATTGGTGTTCCAGAAGCGGAAGAAAAGGGTAAAGGTCTAGGAAGAGTATTCAAAGAAATTGTTGGGGAAAACTTCCCAAATCTTCTAAACAACATAAATACACAAATCATAAATGCTCAGCAAACTCCAAATAGAATAAATCCAAATAAACCCACTCCGAGACATATTCTGATCACACTGTCAAACACAGAAGAGAAGGAGCAAGTTCTGAAAGCAGCAAGAGAAAAGCAATTCACCACATACAAAGGAAACAGCATAAGACTAAGTAGTGACTACTCAGCAGCCACCATGGAGAAGAGAAGGCAGTGGCACGATATATTTAAAATTCTGAGTGAGAAAAATTTCCAACCAAGAATACTTTATCCAGCAAAGCTCTCCTTCAACTTTGAGGGAGAGCTTAAATTTTTCACAGAAAAACAAATGCTGAGAGAATTTGCTAACAAGAGACCTGTCCTACTGGAGATACTAAAGGGAGCCCTACAGACAGAGAAACAAAGAAAGGACAGAGAGACTTGGAGTAAGGTTCAGTACTAAAGAGATTCGGTATGGGTACAATAAAGGATATTAATAGACAGAGGGGAAAAATATGACAAACATAAACCAAAGGATAAGATGGCTGATTCAAGAAATGCCTTCACGGTTATAACGTTGAATGTAAATGGATTAAACTCCCCAATTAAAAGATATAGATTCGCAGAATGGATCAAAAAAAATGAACCATCAATATGTTGCATACAAGAGACTCATCTTAGAAACAGGGACACAAAGAAACTGAAAGTGAAAGGATGGAAAAAAATATTTCATGCAAGCTACAGCCAAAAGAAAGCAGGTGTAGCAATATTAATCTCAGATAAAATAGACTTTAAATGTAGGGATGTTTTGAGAGACAAACAAGGCCACTACATACTAATAAAAGGGGAAATTCAACAAGAAGAAATAACAATCGTAAATGTCTATGCACCCAATCAAGGTGCCACAAAATACATGAGAGAAACACTGGCAAAACTAAAGGAAGCAATTGATGTTTCCACAATAATTGTGGGAGACTTCAACACATCACTCCCTCCTATAGATAGATCAACCAGACAGAAGACCAATAAGGAAATTGAAAACCTAAACAATCTGATAAATGAATTAGATTTAACAGACATATACAGGACATTACATCCCAAATCACCAGGATACACATACTTTTCTAGTGCTCATGGAACTTTCTCCACAATAGATCATATGCTGGGACACAAAACAAGCCTCAATAAATTTAAAAAGATTGAAATTAATCAAAGCACATTCTCTGACCACAATGGAACACAATTACAAGTCAATAACCATCAGACTTAGAAAATTCATAAATACCTGGAGGTTAAACAACACACTCCTAAAAAATCAGTGGGTTAAAGAAGAAATAGCAAGAGAAATTCCTAAATATATAGAGACGAATGAAAATGAGAACACAACATACCAAAACCTATGGGATGCAGCAAAAGCAGTGCTAAGGGGGAAATTTATAGCACTAAACGCATATATTAAAAAAGGAAGAAAGAGCCAAAATCAAAGAACTAATGGATCAACTGAAGAAGCTAGAAAATGAACAGCAAACCAACTCTAAACCAAGTAGAAGAAAAGAAATAACAAGGATTAAAGCAGAAATAAATGACACAGAGAACAAAAAACAATAGAGAGGAAAAATATCACCAAAAGTTGGTTCTTTGAGAAGATCAACAAGATTGACAAGCCCCTAGCTAGACTGACAAAATCAAAAAGAGAGAAGACCCATATAAACAAAATAATGAATGAAAAAGGTGACATACTGCAGATCCTGAAGAAATTAAAAAAATTATAAGAGGATATTATGAACAACTGTATGGCAACAAACTGGATAATGTAGAAGAAATGGACAATTTCCTGGAAACATATGAACAACCTAGACTGACCAGAGAAGAAATAGAAGACCTCAACCAACCCATCACAAGCAAAGAGATCCAATCAGTCATCAAAAAGCTTCCCACAAATAAATGCCCAGGGCCAGATGGCTTCACAGGGGAATTCTACCAAACTTTCCAGAAAGAACTGACACCAATCTTACTCAAACTCTTTCAAAACATTGAAGAAAATGGAACACTACCTAACTCATTTTATGAAGCTAACATCAACCTAATACCAAAACCAGGCAAAGATGCTACAAAGAAGGAAAACTACCGGCCAATCTCCCTAATGAATATAGATGCAAAAATCCTCCACAAAATACTTGCAAATCGAATCCAAAGACACATTAAAAAAATCATACACCATGACCAAGTGGGGTTCATTCCAGGCATGCAAGGATGGTTCAACATAAGAAAATCAATCAATGTATTACAACACATTAACAAGTCAAAAGGCAAAAATCAATTGATCATCTCAATAGATGCTGAAAAAGCATTTGACAAAATCCAACATCCCTTTTTGATAAAAACACTTCAAAAGGTAGGAATTGAAGGAAACTTCCTCAACATAATAAAGAGCATATATGAAAAACCCACAGCCAGCATAGTACTCAATGGTGAGAGACTGAAAGCCTTCCCTCTAAGATCAGGAACAAGACAAGGATGCCCGCTGTCACCACTGTTATTCAACATTGTGCTGGAAGTGCTAGCCAGGGCAATCCGGCAAGACAAAGAAATAAAAGGCATCCAAATTGGAAAAGAAGAAGTAAAACTGTCATTGTTTGCAGATGATATGATCTTATATCTGGAAAACCCTGAGAAATCGACGATACAGCTACTAGCGCTAATAAACAAATTTAGCAAAGTAGCGGGATACAAGATTAATGCACATAAGTCAGTAATGTTTCTATATGCTAGAAATGAACAAACTGAAGAGACACTCAAGAAAAAGATACCATTTTCAATAGCAACTAAAAAAATCAAGTACCTAGGAATAAACTTAACCAAAGATGTAAAAGACCTATACAAAGAAAACTACATAACTCTACTAAAAGAAATAGAAGGGGACCTTAAAAGATGGAAAAATATTCCATGTTCATGGATAGGAAGGCTAAATGTCATTAAGATGTCAATTCTACCCAAACTCATCTACAGATTCAATGCAATCCCAATCAAAATTCCAACAACCTACTTTGCAGACTTGGAAAAGCTAGTTAACAAATTTATTTGGCAAGGGAAGATGCCTCAAATTGCTAAAGACACTCTAAAAAAGAAAAACAAAGTGGGAGGACTTACACTCCCTGACTTTGAAGCTTACTATAAAGCCACAGTTGTCAAAACAGCATGGTACTGGCACAAAGATAGACATACAGATCAATGGAATCGAATTGAGAATTCAGAGACAGACCCTCAGATCTATGGCTGAGTGATCTTTGATAAGGCCCCCAAAGTCACTGAACTGAGTCATAATGGTCTTTTCAACAAATGGGGCTGGGAGAGTTGGATATCCATATCCAAAAGAATGAAAGAGGACCCCTACCTCACACCCTACACAAAAATTAACTCAAAATGGACCAAAGATCTCAATATAAAAGAAAGTACCATAAAACTCCTAGAAGATAATGTAGGAAAACATCTTCAAGACCTTGTATTAGGCGGCCACTTCCTAGACTTTACACCCAAAGCACAAGCAACAAAAGAGAAAATAGATAAATGGGAACTCCTCAAGCTTAGAAGTTTCTGCACCTCAAAGGAATTTCTCAAAAAGGTAAAGAGGCAGCCAACTCAATGGGAAAAAATTTTTGGAAACCATGTATCTGACAAAAGACTGATATCTTGCATATATAAAGAAATCCTACAACTCAATGACAATAGTGCGGACAGCCCAATTATAAAATGGGCAAAAGATATGAAAAGACAGTTCTCTGAAGAGGAAATACAAATGGCCAGGAAACACATGAAAAAATGTTCAGCTTCACTAGCTATTAGAGAGATGCAAATTAAGACCACAATGAGAGACCATCTCACACCAATTAGAATGGCTGCCATTAAACAAACAGGAAACTACAAATGCTGGAGGGGATGTGGAGAAATTGGAACTCTTATTCATTGTTGGTGGGACTGTATAATGGTTCAGTCACTCTGGAAGTCAGTCTGGCAGTTCCTTAGAAAACTAGATATAGAGTTACCATTCGATCCAGTGATCGCACTTCTCGGTATATACCCGGAAGATCGGAAAGCAGTGACACGAACAGGTATCTGCACGCCAATGTTCATAGCAGCATTATTCACAATTGCCAAGAGATGGAAACAACCCAAATGTCCTTCAACAGACAAGTGGATAAATAAAATGTGGTATATACACACGATGGAATACTACACGGCAGTAAGAAGGAACGATCTCGTGAAACGTATGACAACATGGATGAACCTTGAAGACATAATGCTGAGTGAAATAAGCCAGGCACAAAAAGAGAAATATTATATGCTACCACTAACGGGAACTTTGAAAAATGTAAAACAAATGGTTTATAATGTAGAATGTAGGAGAACTAGCAATAGAGAGCAATTAAGGAAGGGGGAACAATAATCCAAGAAGAACAGATAAGCTATTTAACGTTCTGGGGATGCCCAGGAATGACTATGGTCTGTTAATTTCTGATGGATATAGTAGGAACAAGTTCACAGAAATGTTGCTATATTAGGTAACTTTCTGGGGGTAAAGTACGAACATGTTGGAAGTTAAGCAGTTATCTTAGGTTAGTTGTCTTTTTCTTACTCCCTTGTTATGGTCTCTTTGAAATGTTCTTTTACTGTATGTTTGTTTTCTTTTTAACTTTCATTTCATACAGTTGATTTAAAAAAGAAGGGAAAGTCAAAAAAGAAAAACAAGGAAAAAAAGATGTAGTGCCCCCTTGAGGAGTCTGTGGAGAATGCAGGGGTGTTTGCCTACCCCACCTCGATGGTTGCTAACATGACCACAGACATAGGGGACTGGTGGTTTGATGGGTTGAGCCCTCTACCATAGGTTTTACCCTTGGGAAGACGGTTGCTGCAAAGGAGAGGCTAGGCCTCCCTATGGCTGTGCCTAAGAGCCTCCTCCCGAATGCCTCTTTGTTGCTCAGATGTGGCCCTCTCTCTCTAGCTAAGCCAACTTGAAAGGAAAAATCACTGCCCTCCCCCCTACGTGGGATCAGACATGCAGGGGAGTGAATCTCCCTGGCAACGTGGAATATGACTCCCGGGGAGGAATGTAGACCTGGCATCGTGGGACGGAGAACATCTTCTTGACCAAAAGGGGGATGTGAAAGGAAATGAGATAAGCTTCAGTAGCAGAGAGATTCCAAAAGGAGCTGAGAGGTCACTCTGGTGGGCACTCTTATGCACACTTTAGACAACCCTTTTTAGGTTCTAAAGAATTGGGGTAGCTGGTGGTGGATACCTGAAACTATCAAACTACAACCCAGAACCCATGAATCTTGAAGACAGTTGTATAAAAATGTAGCTTATGAGGGGTGACAATGGGATTGGGAAAGCCATAAGGACCACACTCCACTTTGTCTAGTTTATGGATGGATGAGTAGAAAAATAGGGGAAGGAAACAAACAGACAAAGGTACCCAGTGTTCTTTTTTACTTCAATTGCTCTTTTTCACTCTAATTATTATTCTTGTTATTTTTGGGTGTGTGCTAATGAAGGTATCAGGGATTGATTTAGGTGATGAATGTACAACTATGTAATGGTACTGTGAACAATCGAAAGTGAGATTTGTTTTGTATGACTGCGTGGTATGTGAATATATCTCAATAAAATGAAGATAAAAAAATAAAAATAAAAATAAAAAATAAATAAATAAAAATAAATAAAAAAATAAAAAATCATAGTACTATACAACATAAACAGAGAACTCTAATGTAAACTATGGACTATAATAAAAGTATAATTATAATAATACTGTCTCATCTATTGTAACAAAGGTATCACACTCATGAAAATTGTTAATAATAAGAAAAAACTGTGAGAGTATAGGGGAATTCTGAATTTTATGCATGATTTTTCTATAAACCTATCATTTTTCTAATAAAACAAATTAAATATTCTACCACAAAAAAATGTATTATGGTATGTTAACTTTGGTTCTATAGTATTTACCAACACCAAATATATATATTAAAAAAAGCAGCAGCCCAAGGAACTCATGGGTATATCTGAACCTGAATGATGTTGAAGTCATTGTCATCTTCTTTATGATGACAAACAAAAGAAATTTCTCTATGATTTCAGGATTAAGAATATTTGTTGCTTCTCTAAAGCAACTGGTCTGTTTTAATCGATTAGACACAATAAATCAGGAATTTATCTTATTTCCCTATTTATGGGGCTGCTCAAAGATTAATTTGTGGCCCACATTCAGCATCTAATAGCATATGCTTTGTTTATTACCTCATACATTTCTTATTTTTCCTACCCTTCCCTCTCTTTCTTCTTAATTCTTTTTTCATCTATTAGTTTTTATTTAATGTTAACTTGTTCTAATTGTGCATATCTTTGTAAGCTGACTTAAGTCTTGTTTTTAATCAGATAGGAAGAGATGGCAATTTATAATACTAAAACTATAATATATAGATGTATATTATGACTGCAATTATGATAAACATATGGCTGCATGCAGAAGACAATAGACAAATATTAAGATAATTGCATGAGGGTATTAGTATTATAAACTTTTTTACTTTTTTCTAATTATGCCATATACTTTTCAATAAAGATTTAAACATCTTGGCAAAATTTTTAGTATGGGACAGTTTTATTACTAATGTGAAGTGCTTTGGGGTCCCTTGTGCAACAAAGAAATACAGTAACTTGTTTCTTTTAGGATTGAGTTTTAAGCATTTCAAAAGACAATTTTACTTGTATAACATAGTTATCTAGAAGAACTGAAACAGAGATTATCCTACTTAAGTTCAAAGTGAGAGAATATATAGTAATACTGATAAATACAAGAAAATACTAAATGAACTCCTTTGACACATTTGAACACCTCCCTGCTACAAAATTATTTACCACCTGATTATCCAGCATATTTCTATTGCTAATGATGAAAGGCCATATTTTCTGATTATTATTTTATCTGAATATTGATTGATTTCTTCCTTGGAAGCTTTCTATTGCCCTTGCCTTGCTGTTTGAAATCACATTTTCTTTTTCCTTTCATTGATAACTTATTTAAGATTTTACTATCAAACAAATTGTCCTCTGTTATTTTAAGCTTTATCAATGGATTCTGTAGACTATTAGTGCATCTTTAAGCATTTTATTACATATGTCATTACACTTTTGTTCTTGAATTCTAACATCTGAAGGCAAAATTTGCCCAAGTGTTCAAATGAAGTTATACAAGAGGATAGTAGTAATAGGAATTCAATCATGTGAGTATATCAGAGATATAGGATATGCAATTCTTTTTGAAAAGCCAGTGTTGAAATGAAATCCCTTTGACTTACTGGATAAAAAGAGCCACACTGAATCTGGGTACATGCTCCTATCTCTTGGTCTTTCTGGGTTATATGGCCTTTGACTACGAGTTCAGCCAATCATTCATTCAGTTATTCAACCCTGATATTCTAAGCAATGCCACTTTGTGTTTGTTATGTGTTTGTGAGTTCACAGGTTCACCAATTGTGTGATGATTTTATTGTCAAGGTAATTAGTGAAAACTTAACATGGCTACTGATAATGAGGACTTACAGGATTCAATTTCTTACAGTTAATTACAGTCTTGATTTGTCATCCCATCTTCATATCTTATTCATGAATTTAAAACTAGGATTTCTCTAATGGTATATCTATATATATATCTATATATATATCTATATATATATCTATAGCCTTAACAAGAGGTTGTCAAAATTCAAACATCTTTCATAGCCATCTGATATATTATCTCTTAAGAATAATGACAATCCCTCACATTCGTGAGCCTGATACCTCTGTTGCACCCTCAGAAAAAAAACTAAATCTTCCCTTTGCCTAGAATGCTTTCTCTTCACCTGCTTTTAATTTTTTTTTTAATCCACCCACTGAATATTCAGAATCTCTTGGATCTGCCTCTCCTCGGTTATACATTTATTTTCTATCACATGCCATAATTGTCCATACACAATGTCCCCTGCCAGACCATGAACTCACTGGGAAGGAGCAGCCTGTCCTCTTCAAATCTGCACCCCCAGTGCCCAGCAGTGTGCCTGGCACCTAATAGATACTCGATAAATATCTGGAGGTAAATGAATGATCTACTGATCCTCATTTACCGTGAGGCAGAGGTGAGAAAATGGAGACTCCAATTATTAAAGCATTTTACAGAGGCAAAATTACTAGTAATTCAAGTTTTCTGACTCCTGCCCCACTATACTCTACTGTGTGAATACAACCACCATAGAAGAAGAAAACAGAGAAAGGAAGAATATAAGATTTGGAAACTTTGCATTTAAGGAATATATAAATTTCCATAAGCATTGTATTAAATCTAAAGGTAGAGTCAGGAGTAGGGCTAAGACAATGAATATATTTAAGATTTGGTTATTTTAAGAACCATCAAAAGAGTTTTGCCTGAATGGAACAAAAAGCTTTTACCATCAAATGTAGTAATAAACATCTAGAGGGAAAGAGCCTTTCATAGAAAATGCTAAGCTCTGGGTATTTACTTTTTTCTCTGCCTAAACTAAGATGGCTATTTTAACTTGAGATGTGTTCTGTACTTGGACATTTAGAATTGGATGTTATATAATTAAGTGGCAATCTGAAAATTACCCTCATCTCCATTACTTGAGCTGTAGCTATAAATAAACCCTTGCCCAAATGAGATAGTTAAAACTGAATTTCCAGACATAGAAAATCTAGAAAATTTAAGTTTCTATATTTGATTATATTTCCTCCCAGCAACATAAATTAAAGGAAATAAAAACAATTACATTTCTTCCCAACAACATAAATTGTAGGAAAATCAAATAAGCCAATTTTAATGATTACCCAGGAGCACTAAAATTGTACTCCCATTTGTAATCAAATGCTATTATGAAATAAAAATGGGATAGAAATGAGAGACCTTAGTTCTATATTGAATCAGCCACAAACTATGTGTTTATCCATGGGTAAGGCATTTAACTCATCTTCTTAACAAAGGTTTCTCATTTATGAAATCAGAGAGCAGAACAAGATGCTCTTCAGAATTCTAAATTTCCCTGATTCATCATCCTTTTATTTATTTTTTTTGAGGGGCAATAAAGCTTAGTGATTGAAAAAATTTGGGCTAAACCCCCAACTTTACTTAGTGTTATGTTAAGAAAGTCGCTTAACTTCTCTGTGTCTCAATTTCTTTATCAGTGAAGTGAGACTATTAATAGTACACCTACCTCCACCAGTTGTGAGGATTAAATGAATTAATATTTGGGACATGCTTAAACAGTGTTTGGGACACAGTATACACTATGTATGTATTAGTTATTATTCTTTTGCCACTGCAACTTTCACTAATGGTAGAAAGGTGTATATAGGACTGTAAAGATTATGTTACAATGGGGGTCCTGCCTGAGCTAATCCAAACCCAGGGAACTAGTAAATTGTGAATATATTCCATGCACATTAAGTTCACATTTTTACATTATCCTATTGAAACATAATGGTTAGAGACATCAAAGCTTTTCCTTGAGATGTAAAATGTTTGAAAAAGCATTGCTCCCACCCTTATTACAATAATAATAACTAAAAAAAAAAACACTAGGCAGTCTGCAAACACCGAAGTTTTTCTGAACCCACTATGCAGCTGAGGCAGCAGAGTAACCAATTGTAATCCAAAATCGAAAAGCACCTTCAAGGAGAGACAGGATGCAAGCACTTGCTTACCTGGAACAGATGCTGTCAGAAACCAGTAAGAATTCACCTGAATTTTTACAAATTGGTAAGTGTTCAATGTGGGATAGCAAGAGAGTATAAAATATTTGAGAACCTCATACATATGGGGAATTTACACTGCTTTCAGGTTCGTCTCCATGGACATGACCTGCTACTCACAAAAAAAGATTGGCAATGACCCTGAGAAAGCATCCTTCATGGTGCAGACCTGGGGGAAGGTCACAACAGACACTTCAAGCAAGACATGGAACCCTGCCCAGATCCAACTCCCCCTTCTACCCTACATCAAGAAGGCCTTACACAGTTGGTGGAAAGTCAAGAAAGATGCTAGCCCATAAAGATCTAGTGAAAACCTACTGCAGCTAGGACATGAGAAGGGGGAAAAACCCTCTACTTCTTAAGTAGGGGCAGGAACACGTCAGTCCCAGACTTAACAACAGGGGTGGGGTAGGAGCACTGAGGAAGCCATACTTCTGGAGCCAGGGACACAGTGCCTTCCTAAAACAGAAACTTAATCAGAACTATAAAGAATCACCCCCCAAAAAAATTCACCATGAGGATAATATGCATCAAGAAGCAATAGTATGTTGTAAGGAAACTGGGCACGAGTGTGGAGAGAAACTCCAAGGCCCAGCAGAGAGGGAAGACCTGAAGCTGAGGGTAGAGCAGACATTAGGGGAAAAAAATCCCTGGAAAACTATCCCTAACCCAGACACAAGGTAACACTGGAATTTGCAGTCTGCGGTTCAATGAGAGTAACCACAGCAACCAAAAAACCCAAACCCATATCAACTCTAGACTAGACTGACCCAGTCACCACAAGGAAGGCCCAACAGGAGGAAAGGCATGCCCAATTCCAGGCCATATATCATGTATTGCATTTAACTGTCATTGTCTCTTTAGTTGCTCTTTCTTTTTATTTTCAATTAAGAAAGATATATGCAACATAAAATTTCCCATCTCAACGCTTCCCAAGAATACCATCCAATGGGAACAATCACATCCACAACACTGTAGTACCCTCCACACCCTCTACCACCAAAATCTTCCCATCTCCCCAAAAAGAAATTCCACACCCACCACACTTCAACTCTCCACCCTACTTTCCCCCTTTCCCCAGCAACATGCATTCCAATCTCCGTCTCCATGAGCCTTCTCATTCTCTGATATTTTCTTTGTATTACCATAAATTTAACATCCTAAATCTATAACGATATCATTTGCTTTGATACCAACTTAACTTGAATAGTATGTATAACCTATGTTCCTATATACCTCCATCCATCCACATTTATGAAATTCTTGTCAAAATTACATGTCCATTTATGTTTATCCATGTCATTACACTCTCCTGAGACCTTTGTTTCTTCATGTGGCTTTGGTCTGTTGTCTGTTGTCCTTTCCTTACAACCTGCAGATCTCCCTTTAGCATCTCTTGTAAGCCATTCTAACGGTGACAAACTCCCTCAGGCTTTTTCTAGGAATGTCTTCATCTCTCTCATTTATGAAAGGCAGTTTTGCCAGGTAACAGAATTCTCAGTGGGCAAATTTTTGCTAACAGTGCTTTAAATACATCATTGCATTGCCTTCTTGCCTCCATGGTTTCTGATGAGAAACACGCACTTCATCTTACTGAAGCTCCCCTGTACGTAACATGTTGCTTCTCTCTTGCAGTTTCCAGAATTCTCTTTGGCATTCAACAGTTTGATTATAATATGCCACAATGTTGGCCTATATGGATTTATTCTGTTTGGCATACATGGAGCATCTTGGATTTCTATATTCATGTTTCTTTGAATATTCTCTCTGCTCCTTTCTTTCTTCTCCTTCTGGGACACTCACAGTGTGTATATTGGTATTCTCTATTCATATTTTCTTTGTGTTCATCTGTCATTTCCCTGATTTCCTTTAATTCTTTGTCTATATTTTTCTTTAGTTCAATAAGCATATTTAGACCATTTTTTTGAAAAGTCTTTGTATGTCATAAGTCTGGTACTCTTCATTGATGATTTCTAAATTCTCCTTTGATTGGGCCATCACTTCTGTTTCCTTGTATAATTATCGCCTTTGTCAAAACCTGGAAATTTTTATTTTTTGATATGTTATTGCTGAAATTTAGACTCTAAGGCATCTGTTCTTTAAGGCTGCATCTACATAGTGTTATGACAAACCTTTCCTTGAATGCCAGGAACTAGTGAAGAAAAGAAAGAAAAAAAGAAAATGCCTTTCCCATTCTTTGCATATTGACCTATATGAGTGCTCTCCCAAATATTCTCTCTTCCACAGGAAAGTTTCCATATGGTTCCAGGCACTGCGCTGTATGTCCCAGTCAGCAATCCCTTGCCCCAGGCAGCACAATATGACTGCTCTCCTGCAGTGTTCTACAGGAAAACTTCATGAGCCACCTTTTACATGCAGGGCAAGTTCTGGGGCGGTGAGTCACTCAGTCCACCACCAGACAGACTGGTGCAGATATACATTGCTCCTAGTATTTACACAAGGGTTACTCTGTGCCCTCCAGAACTGGGACCAGGGATCTGCACGGGGGGAACAGGCTACATCCATGCTAAACCAGTGAGGTATGGGGCATGGACCAGCCAGGGAACCATGAGATCCCACCACTTTCAAGTACCCTTTTTCTTGATTTGGCACTTGCCCTGTTACTGCAGTCCTTTAACTGTTTTCTGGAGTTTTGAAAAAGATGTTTCTGCCAGTTCTTGATGGTTGCTCAAAGCTTCTGGGGTGGGTGGGTGGTGCTGAAGTGTCTCACTGCACCAGTTTAATCGGGGCTGGTCATCTGTTGAGCTTTTAATTCATTAATTATATCATCATTTTATACATGTTTATCTTTAAATTCGTGTCCCATTTTTGCTAGTCTCTCATTCTTGCTTTACATATTTTATATTTTGTGTATCAAGTACACTACTTAGTAGGTAATCCCTATATCTGAATTTTGGAAATCCAACTCTGTTTTTGTCATTTTCATTATCTGGCCAGTGGTTTCCTAATTTGATTGTCCTTGTTCATCATATATTATTTGGCTAAATTTAGTATGTGGAAATTCCAAAGCCTTGGGATTGCAGGTGGTTCATTCAGGAAGATTCGTATTTGCTTCTGCTAGGCCAGCAAGGATCATTTTAACTTGGTTTAGGTTTCTCCTACCAAGCAGATAATTTAAATTCAAGCTCCACATCTCAATGAGGGAAGTCCTGTAGTTGCACATTCTCAAGAAAGCTTCCCCACCCCCTAAACCAGAGTCATCAAGGTGTCAGATTTCTTTGTACTTCAGTCTGTCAGTCAAATAGAGTTTGTTCCTAGGCCACCTGTTCCCTGGAGGGCAGCCCCTTTGAGGGTCCAAATTCAGCCCCTTTTTGAATTTCCCATCAGAGAGTCCACGGTCCCCAAGACAAGTGACCTTATACCTGCATTTCCCCGTACAGCAGCCAGAGTTCCTAAACTTGTATATCTCCCTGATTGCAACTGTTTGCTTGGGGTTTGGATTTTTTGCTTTGTTTCTGTTTCTTTTTTGTTTGTTTGTTTGTTTTTGTCATTTGGGAATTTCCCTTACTTTCTTACAAAGTCAGCTATTCAATTAAAATGTACATTTATTTTATTTTATCAAGCTTGTCAATCATTCTGGCAGAAGCAGAAGTTAAATTGACTTTTTCCCTATACATGCTGGCAGTGATACCCTCCTCTTATAAGTCCATGCAAAAACCCCTTTTACTTTTTAGTTTTCCTTGCAAAATTTCAATTATAATTGAACAACAGGTACATGCTTTTGTAATGCTCTGGGTGTGAACAAAAAGAAGACTCTAGGGTATATGTTTCACTACTGTTTTATGTCCTTACTGCTTCTGTGACAAATAAGCTCCCGAATCATTCTACTTGCCTTCACTTTTCTTGATTAAAAATCTCTGGGGTTGATTCAAGAGAGTTTCTTACTTAGGGTTGTAATAGAAAAATCGTTTTTCTTGATTAAAAATGGTTTCTTTTCTCAGTAGATTCTGTTCTCCAGGACTATCATTTTTCATATACAGAATGTGACACTTTTCCCACTCAAGTTAGAACATTCCTCTTTCCTCCACTCTTCCCAAGTGGGGCCCAATTACAAGGATTTCTATTGATCTGTTTAGACTAATGCTCTGTGTTTCTCATAATATTTGAGTTGTCACATAATCAGGAAGAGCAAAATGCCTCAGTCATGTACCCATTTCAGTGGACAATTTGAACATATCAAACAACTGTTAATTAAATAAAAAAATTCCAAAAAAGAAAGGGAAAGCAGGTTTGCTATTTATTTTTTATTTTTTTTGCTATATCAAAACTGAAAAAGAGAGAGAGGTAGTCCAGTGGTCATAACAGCTTGTGGGTGGATTCAACTCAGAGCACAGTAATGCTACCAAGCACATTTTAATTAACAGAAATCACACTGTTCAGTGTTATGACAGTAAATGCTGATTAACTGTACTGTGCCTTCACACTTAAATTGAGTGTGAACAAATTCAACCCAAGCAACAAGGATCCAATTCCTCTGAAAGCTACAATTTGCACAAAAGCTCACTAAATAAGAAATGTATTTTTCAACTGTTTTCCCACAATGTACAATAAATAGAAATAGACCTAGGGAAGTGGTGAGACTATTAAAAATAACAAATAAAACATGATGCTCTAATGGAGGCGGGGCAAGATGGTGGACTGGTGAGCTGTATGTTTTAGTTACTCCTCCAGGAAAGTAGGTAGAAAGCCAGGAACTGCGTGGACTGGACACCACAGAGCAATCTGACTTTGGGCATACTTCATACAACACTCATGAAATCGTGGAACTGCTGAGATCAACGAAATCTGCAAGTTTTTGTGGCCAGGGGACCTGCACCCCTCCCTCCCAGGCTCAGTCCCGTGGGAGGAGGGGCTGTCAGCTCTGGGAAGGAGAAGGGAGAACTGCAGTGGCAGCCCTTATCGGAAAATCATTCTACTGATCCAAACTCCAACCACAGATAGACTGAGACCAGACACCAGAGAATCTGAAAGCAGCCAGCCCAGCAGAGAGGAGACAGGCATAGAAAAAAACAACACGAAAAACTCCAAAATAAAGGCGGAGGATTTTTGGAGTTCTGGTAAACATAGAAAGGGGAAGGGCAGAGCTCAGGCCCTGAGGCTCATATGCAAATCCAGAAGAAAAGCTGATCTCTCTGCCCTGTGGACCTTTCCGTAAGGGCCCTAATTGCTTTGTCTCTTAGCATTTCAATAACTCATTAAATCTCTGAGGAGGGCCCTTTTTTTTTTTTTTTAATCCTTTTTTCTTTTTCTAAAACAATTACTCTAAGAAGCCCAATACAGAAAGCATCAAAGACTTGCAATGTGGGCAGGTCAAGACAAGAGCAGAACTAAGAGAGCTCTGAGACAAAAGGCAATAATCCAGTGGCTGAGAAAATTCACTAAACACCACAACTTCCTAAGAAAAGGGGGATGTCCACTCACAGCCATCATCCTGGTGGACAGGAGACACTCCTGCCCATTGCCAGCCCCATAGCCCAGAGCTGCCCCAGACAACCCAGTGTGATGGAAGTGCTTCAAATAACAGGCACACACCACAAAACTGGGCGGGGACATTAGCCTTCCCTGCAACCTCAGCTGATTGTGCCAGAGTTGGGAAGGTAGAGCAGTGTGAATTAACAAAGCCCCATTCAGCCATCATTGCAGCAGACTGGGAGCCTCCCTACACAGTCCAGCAGCCCAGAACTGCCCTGGGGGGGACGGCACTCACCTGTGACATAGCACAGTCATCCCTCAACAGAGGACCAGGGGGTGCACACCCTGGAAGAGGGGCCCACTTGCAAGTCTCAGGAGTCATACGCCAATACCAAGGACGTGTGGGTCACTGGCAGGGATAAACTGTGGCAGGACTGAACTGAAGGATTAGACTATTGCAGCAGCTTTAAAACTCTAGGATCACCAGGGAGATTTGATTGTTAGAGCCACCCCTCCTCCCTGACTGCCCAGAAACACGCCCCATATACAGGGCGGGCAACAACAACTACACACGCAAGCTTGGTACACCAATTGGACCCCATAAGACTCACTCCCCCACTCACCACAAAGGCTAAGCAGGGAGAACTGGCTTGTGGAGAACAGGTGGCTCGTGGACGCCACCTGCTGGTTAGTTAGAGAAAGTGTACTCCACGAAGCTGTAGATCTGATAAATTAGAGATAAGGACTTCAATTAGTCTACAAATCCTAAAAGAACCCTATCAAGTTCAGGAAAAGCCAAGAGGCCAAAAACAACAGAAAATTATAAAGCATATGAAAAAAACAGACAATATGGATAACCCAAGCCCAAGCACCCAAATCAAAAGATCAGAAGAGACACAGCACCTACAGCAGCTACTCAAAGAACTAAAGATGAACAATGAGACCATAGTACAGGATACAAAGGATATCAAGAAGACCCTAGAAGAGCATAAAGAAGACATTGCAAGACTAAATAAAAA
Source organism: Choloepus didactylus (assembly GCF_015220235.1). NCBI lineage: Eukaryota > Metazoa > Chordata > Mammalia > Pilosa > Megalonychidae > Choloepus > Choloepus didactylus. The sequence continues at coordinate 8,854,949 of NC_051311.1, read as the reverse complement.
AATAGATGATCTTATGGAAATTAAAGAAACTGTTGACCAAATTAAAAGATTCTGGACACTCATAGTACAAGACTAGAGGAAGCTGAACAACGAATCAGTGACCTGGAAGATGACAGAATGGAAAATGAAAGCATAAAAGAAAGAATGGGGAAAAAAATTGAAAAAATCGAAATGGACCTCAGGGATATGATAGATAATATGAAACGTCCGAATATAAGACTGATTGGTGTCCCAGAAGGGGAAGAAACCATGTATCTGACAAAAGACTGATATCTTGCATATATAAAGAAATCCTACAACTCAATGACAATAGTACAGACAGCCCAATTATAAAATGGGCAAAAGATATGAAAAGACAGTTCTCTGAAGAGGAAATACAAATGGCCAAGGAACACATGAAAAAATGTTCAGCTTCACTAGCTGTTAGAGAGATGCAAATTAAGACCACAATGTGATACCATCTCACACCAATTAGAATGGCTGCCATTAAACAAACAGGAAACTACAAATGCTGGAGGGGATGTGGGGAAATTGGAACTCTTATTCATTGTTGTTGGGACTGTACAACGGTTCAGCCACTCTGGAAGTCAGTCTGGCAGTTCCTCAGAAAACTAGATATAGAGTTACCGTTCGATCCAGCGATTGCACTTCTCGGTATATACCCGGAAGATTGGAAAGCAGTGACACGAACAGATATCTGCACGCCAATGTTCATAGCAGCATTATTCACAATTGCCAAGAGATGGAAACAACCCAAATGTCCTTCAACAGATGAGTGGATAAATAAAATGTGGTATATACACACATGGAATACTACACGGCGGTAAGAAGGAACGATCTCGTGAAATGTATGACAACATGGATGAACCTTGAAGACATAATGCTGAGTGAAATAAGCCAGGCACAAAAAGAGAAATATTATATGCTACCACTAATGTGAACTTTGAGAAATGTAAAACAAATGGTTTATAATGTAGAATGTAGGGGAACTAGCGATAGAGAGCAATTAAGGAAGGGGGAACAATAATCCAAGAAGAACAGATAAGCTATTTAACGTTCTGGGGATGCCCAGGAATGACTATGGTCTGTTAATTTCTGATGGATATAGTAGGAACAAGTTCACAGAAATGTTGCTACATTCGGTAACTTTCTTAGGATAAAGTAGGAACAGGTTGGAAGTTAAGCAGTAATCTTAGGTTGGTTGTCTTTTTCTTACTCCCTTGTTATGGTCTCTTTGAAATGTTCTTTTATTGTATGGTTTTTTTTTTTTTAATTTTTTTTTCATACAGTTGATTTAACAAAGAAGGGAAAGTTAAAAAAAAAAAAAGAAAAGAAAAGAAAAACAAGGAAAAAAATATGTAGTGCCCCTTGAGGAGCCTGTGGAGAATGCAGGGGTATTGGCCTACCCCACCTCAATGGTTGCTAACATGACCACAGACATAGGGGACTGGTGGTTTGATGGGTTGAGCCCTCTACCATAGGTTTTACCCTTGGGAAGATGGTTGCTGCAAAGGAGAGGCTAGGCCTCCCTATAATTGTGCCTAAGAGCCCCCTCCCGAATGCCTCTTTGTTGCTCAGTTGTGGTCCTCTCTCTCTAGCTAAGCCAACTTGAAAGGAGAAATCACTGCCCTCCCCCCTACGTGGGATCAGACACCCAGGGGAGTGAATCTCCCTGGCAACATGGAATATGACTCCCGGGGAGGAATGTAGACCTGGCATCGTGGGACGTAGAACATCTTCTTGACCAAAACGGGGATGTGAAAGGAAATGAAATAAGCTTCAGTGGCAGAGAGATTCCAAAAGGAGCCGAGAGGTCACTCTGGTGGGCACTCTTATGCACACTTTAGACAACCCTTTTTAGGTTCCAAAGAATTGGGGTAGCTGGTGGTGGATACCTGAAGCTATCAAACTACAACCCAGAACCCATGAGTCTTGAAGACAGTTGTATAAAAATGTAGCTTATGAGGGGTGACAATGGGATTGGGAAAGCCATAAGGACCACACTCCACTTTGTCTAGTTTATGGATGGATGAGTAGAAAAATAGGGGAAGGAAACAAACAGACAAAGGTACCCAGTGTTCTTTTTTACTTCAATTGCTCTTTTTCACTCTAATTATTATTCTTGTTATTTTTGGGTGTGTGCTAATGAAGGTACCAGGGATTGATTTAGGTGATGGATGTACAACTATGTAATGGTACTGTGAACAATCGAATGTATGATTTGTTTTGTATGATTGTGTGGTATGTGAATATATCTCAATAAAATGAAGATAAAAAAATAAAAAATAAAAAATAAATAATTAAAAAAAAGATGATGCTCTAGCTACAAGGCAATTTTCTCTTCAAATAAATAACGTGTGATATGCAATATTTTTGTAATAACATTCCCTAAAAAGATCAATGATCTGGAAATCAGGAGACCTGGCTCCGTATTCTAGCTCTGACAACAATTCAGTGTGTTATCTTTAACAAGTCACATAACCTCTCTAGGCATTGTTTTCTTCACCTGTAAATTGACGGAATTGGGCAAAATGATTGAAATTTCCTTCTATGTGCAAGTTTTATGAATTAAATAAGCAAATGCATGATATGTGCCATATAAATGGCAGAGGGCTCTTTAAACGAAAGTCATTATTATGACCACCCTTTGGAGCCAAGTCTGAGTTGAAGCAATGGAGGATGGGTAAAGAGCCTTGCCAGCATTCAAGCATCCACCTCTCAATTATCCTTCTGAAAACTTCCCCAAATCTCTCTGTAAAAGCAGGTAAATAAAGGATGTGTAATACGTTCCAAAGGATATAAATGTCATTTAACTCTTTACTATTATTTCATTGTTGATGATGAGCTAAGGTAAAGAACAAAGGATCTTTCTGGAGTTCAGGGGGAGGAGGTCTACAGAAAGAAAAGGATTACTAGTTAACAACCCAGTGGCTCGCAATGTTTTATATGTATTAGAATCACCTGGGATTCATAATAAGCCAGGAATCCAGAAGGTCAGGGGAGGGCCTAAACTCTGTGTTTTGACAAGCACCCCAGATGATTCTGATGAAGGTAGTCCTGGATCACACTTTGGGAAACACATCTCTAAACAAAGCTCACATTATAAAGTGTTCACTTTACAGAAACCATTTAAGATGATTTAAGCAAAATCCCAGCACACAATCCATCATTGCCAAGGGGCTCTAAGCAGGATTCTAGTACTGAAAATGTTATTAGAGTAATTTAACATAATTTATCCTAAACAAATGGTCCTCAAACACTTTTTGTTTTGTTGATAATTTTGTTAGAGAAGTTGTAGGTTTACAGAAATATCATGTATAAAATATATAAAATACAGAATTCCTATACAGCACCCTATTATTAATACCTTGCATTAGTGCAGTACATTTATTATATTCATGAAAGAACATTTTTATAATTGTACTATTACTATAGCCCATCGTTTAAAATAAGATTCACTGTGTTGTACATTCCTGTGTTTTCTTTTAATTTTTATTCTCGTAACGTATATATGACCTAGAATTCTCCTTTTAACCACAATCACATATATAATTCAGTGCTGTTAATAAGACTGACAGTGTTGTGCTACCATGACCATCATCCATTAGCAAAATGTAATAATCAACCCAAAGAGAAATTCTGTACAATTTAAGCATTAACTCCCCACTCCCTACCCCCAACCCAGCCCCTGGTAACCTACATTCTAGCTTCTGACTCTATGAGTTTGCTTATTCTAATTATTTCATATCAGTGAAATCATACAATATGTACCCTTTTGTGCCTGGCTTATTTCACTCAGTCTTCAAGTTTCATCCATGTTGTCAAAAGAATGCTGGATAATATTCCATTGTATGTATATAACAAGATTTGTTTACCAATTCATCGTTTGATGGACACTAGCGCTGCTTCCATCTTTTGGCAATTGTGGAAAATGCCACATCAGCATGTAAATACGTGTTTGAGTCCCTTCTTTCGATTCTTTCCAGTATATACCTACTAGCGTGGTCACCAGGTCACATGTTTGTTCTATGTTTTAGCTTTCTCAGGAATTGCCAAGTTGTTTTCCACAGCGACTGCACCATTTTACATATCCACTAGCAACAAATGAGTGTTCCTATTTCTCCACATCCTCTCCAACACTTGTAATTTTCTTTTTTAAAAAATAGTAGCCATGCCAGTGGGTATAAAATGGTATCTCATTGTAGTTTTGATTTGTATTTCCCTAATAGCTAATGACGTTGAGCATCTTTTCACGTGCTTTTTAGCCATTTGTATATCCCCCTTGGAGAAATGTCTTTTCAATTCTTTTGCCTATTTTTAAATGGGTTGTTTGACTTTTTACTGTTGAGTTGTAGGGATTTTAAAAAATATATTCTGAATATTAAACCCTTATCAGATATGTAGTTTCAAAGTATTTACTCCCATTGAGTATCAGGTTGTCTTTTTACTTCCATGATAAAACCCTTTGATGTACCAAAGTTTTTAATTTTGATGAGGTCCCATTTATCAATTTTTTTTCTTGTTGCTTGTGCTTTGGGTGTAAAGTCTAAAAAACCATTGCCTAACACAGGGTCATGAACATGCTTCCCTATGTTTTCTTCTAGGATTTGAAAGTTCTAGCTCTTATATTTAGGTCTTTGATCCATTTTGAAAATTTTTGCATATGCTGTGAGATAGGGGCCTCCTTCATTATTTTAAATATGGATATCAAGTTCTCCCAATACCATTTGTGAAAGAAACTCTTCTTTCCCAATTGAGTAGTGTGCCAGTTTGAGTGTATTGTGTCCCCCAAATGCCATTATCTTTGTAGTCTTGTGTGGGGCAGAAGTTTTGGTGTTGGTTGGATTTGCTTGGAATGTGCCCCACCCAGCTGTGGGAGATGATTCTGATGAGATGTTCCCATGGAGGCGTGGCCCTGCCCATTTGGGGTGGGCCTTGATTGGTGGAGCTATATAAATGAGCTAACTTGGGGGGAGAAAAGAGAGTGCAGCTGGGAGTGATGTTTTGAAGAGAAGCAAGCTTGCTAGAAAGGAACATCCTGGGAGAAAGCCATTTTGAGGCCGGAGCTTTGGAGCAGATGCCAGCTGCCTTCCTAGCTAACAGAGGTTTTCCGGAGGCCATTGGCCATCCTCCGGTGAAGGTACCCGATTGCTGATGTGTTACTGGACGTTTTGTGGCCTTAAGATTGTGACTGTGTAGCTAAATAAACCCCCATTTTATAAAAGCCTATCCATCTCTGGTGTTTTGCATTCTGCAGCATTAGCAAACTAGGACAAGTAGTCTTTGCCACCTTGTCCAAAATCAGTTGGTCATAGATGTGAGGGTTGATTTCTGAGCTCCCAATTATATTCCATTGGTCTATATGTCTGTCCTTGTGCCAGTACAGTGCTGTTTTGATTACTGTGGATTTGTAATATGTTTTAAGACCAGGTAGTGTGAGTCCTCCAACTTCATTCTCCTTTTTCAAGGTAGCTTGAGCTATTTGGGGACCCTTACCCTTACAAATAAATTTGATGACTGAGTTTTCCATTTATGCAAAGAAGATTGCTGGAATTTTTATTGGGATTGCATTGAATCTATAAATTGGTTTGGGGAGTATCGACATCTTAATGATATTTAGTGTTCCAATCCATGAATTTGGAATATCCTTCCATTCATTTAGGTCTATTTCTATTTCTTTTAGCAATGTTTCATAACTTTCTGTGTAGAAGTCCTTTACATCCTTGGTAAAAAAAATAAAAAGATTTATTCCTAGATATTCTTTCAGTTTCTATTATGAATGGAATCTTTTTAAAGATTTCTTATTCCAAATGTTCATTGCTGGTGTATAGAAACACTACTGGTTTTTGTATGTTGATTTTGTACCCTGCCACTTTGCTGAATCCATTAGCTGTAGTTTTCTTGTGAATTTTTCAGGATTTTCAGCTTATAGGATCATATCATCTGCAAACAGGGAGAGTTTTACTTCTTCCTTTCTAATTATTTCTTTTTCTTGCCTAATTATTCTAGCAAGAATTTCCAGTACAATGTTGAATAACAATGGTGATAGTGGGCATCCTTGCTTTTTTCCTCATCTTAGAAGGAAAGCTTTCAGTCTTTCACCATTAAGTAGGATGTTAGCTGCGTGCTTTTCATATATGCCATTTATCAAGTTGAGGAAGTTTCCTTCTATTCTTAGTGTTCTAAGTGTTTTTATCAAAAAAGGGTGCTGTATTTTATTAAATGCCTTTTCTGCATTGATTGAAATAATCATGTGGCTCTTTCATTCTGTTAATGTGGTGTATTACATTAATCGATTTTCTTACATTGAAACAACTTTGTATCCCAGGGATAAATCCCACTTGATCAAGGTGTATAATCCCTTTAGTATGCTGTTGGATTTGGATTGCCAGTATTTTGTTGTGGATTTCTGCATTTATATTCATAAGAGGTAATGTCTGTAGTTTCCTTTTCTTGTGGTATCTTTATCTGGTTTTGGTATTAAGGTGATGTTGGCCTCACAGAATGAATTAAGGAGTATTCCCTCCTCTTCAATTTTTTGGAAGAGTTTGAGCAGAATTGGAGTTGTCTCCTTGGAATGTTTGGTAGAATTCCCCGATAAAGCCATCTGCTCCTGGGCTTTCCTTTTAGCAAGGTTTTTGATTAGTGAGTCAATCTTTTTACTAGTAATTGGTTTGTTGAGATCTTCTGTTTCTTCTTGAATCAATGTAGGTAGTTTGTGTGTTTTTAAGAATTTGTCCATTTCATCTAGGTTATCTACTTTATTGGTATACAGTTGTTCATAGTATCCACTGATAGTCCTACTTTTTATTTCAGTGGGGTTGGTAGTAATGTTCCCCTTTTCATTTCTTATTTTCATTATTTGTAACCTCTGTCTTTTTTCCTTCATTAATCTAGCCAAAGGTTTGTCGATTTTGTTGTTCTTTCCAAAGAACAAACTTTCGGTTTTGTTGATTCTCTTCATTGATTTTTGTTTTCTATTTCATTTATCTTGGCTTTAATCTTTGCTATTTCTTTCCTGATGCTTGCTTTGGGTTAAACTTGCTCTCCTTTTTCTAGCTCTTAACGTACTGAGAATAGGTCTGTGATTTTAAATCCTCTTCGTTTTTATGTAAGTATTTAGAGCTATAAATTTCCCTCTCACCACTGCCTTTGCTGCATCCCATAAGTTTTGGCATGTTGTATTTTCATTTTTATTCACTTCAAGATATTTCCTAATTTCACTTCTGATTTCCTCTTTAACCCACTGGTTGTTTAAGAGTATGTTTTTTTTTTTTTTAATTTAAACATATTTGTGAATTTTCCCTTTCTCCCTCTACTATTGATTTCTAGCTTCATTCCATTGTGGTCAGAGAATATAAACTGCATTATTTCAATATTTTTTAATTTATTGAGACTTTGTTTTGTGATCCAACATATTGTCTATCCCAGAGAATGGTCCACGTGCACTCAAGAAGAATGTGTATTCTGTTTTCATTTTGTGCAGTGTTCTTTAACGTCTGTTGGGTCTAATAGGTTTAGTGTATCATTCAATCATGTATTTCCACATTGATCTTTTGGATAGATATTCTATTCATTATTGAGAGCGGTGTGTTAAAGTCTCTTACTATTAATGTAGAACCATCTATTTCTCCCTTCAAATCTGTCAGTATTTGCTTCATATATTTTGGGACTCAGGTGTTACAAATATATATAAAAAAACACATACATATTTATAATTGTTACACCTTCCTGGGGAATTTTTCTCTGTATCGGTATGTAATGACCATCTTTGTACCTCAACTAGTTTTGATTTAAAGTCTATTTTATGTGATATTAATATAACCACACCAGCTACCTTTTGGTTACTACTTGCATGGTATATTTTTTTCCCATCCTTTCACTGTCAACCTACTTGTATCTTTGACTTTAAGGTGAGTCTCTTGTAGACATCATACCACTGGTTCATACTTTTTTATCCATTCTGCTAATCTCTGCCTTTTGACTAGAAAGTTTAATCCATTTACATTTAAATTCCCTACTGGTAATACAGATGTTTTTCCTGCCATTTTGCAGTTTAGCCTTTGTCAGATTTATACCTTTTCTGTCCCTCATTTCCATTAAATCTTACTTTTATATTTATTTGCTTTCTTGGGATATACCATATTGAGTGCCTTCTCATTTCTATCTGGATATATTTTTCATCTGTTTTCTTTGTGGTAACGATAGGGGTAAAATTTAACATCTTAACATTATAACAATTATATTTGGTTTGATATCAGCTTAACTTCAAAAGAATGCATATACTTTTCCTATACCCCTCTGTCCTGCCCACCATTTTTTTGTACTTGTTACTTATATTTTTGTACCTTGTACATCCAAAAACCTAGATTCATCATTACTTTTTATGCATTTGCATAAAGCAGGAAGTAAGAAGTGGAGTTACATACCATACAATACAATAATTCTGGCATTTCTAATTACCCAAATTGTTACCTTTACCACAATTCTTTATTTCTTTATGCTACTTTGAACCATTATCTCATGTCTTTTCATTTCAGTCTGAAGAACTCCCTGATTCAGCATTGCTTGTAAAGCAGATCTAGTGGTGATGTGCTCCCTCAGTGTTTATTTATGTGAGAATGTCTTAATCTCTCCCTCATTTTTGAAAGAGAGTCTCACTGGATATAAAATTCTTGGCTGGCAGTTGTTTTCCTTGAGCACTTTAATTATTTCAACCCACTGCCTTCTTCCCTCCATAGTGTCTGATGAGAAGATGGGACTCAATTTTATTGAGAATCCCTTGTACGCAACACATTGCTTTTCTCTTGGAGCTTTCAAAAGTCTCAACCTGTCTTTTGCATTTAATTGTGTGACCACTATATGGCAGGGTGTATTTTTCTTCACGCTTATCCTGTTTGGTATTCTCTGAGCTTCTTGGGCGTGCATATTAAAAAATATTTTGCTAAGTTTGGGAAGTTTTCTGTCATCATTTCTTTGACTATTCTTTCTGCCCCTTTCTCTCTTTCTTCTCTTTCTGAAAATCCCATACCATGTATATTGGTCACTTGATGGTGTCCCATACCTGTCTTAGGTTATTTTCACTTTCAATATTTCTTTTTTCCTTCTGCTCCTCAACCTGACTCATTTTAAATGTCTTGTCTTGAAACTCACTGATTCTTTCTTCTGCCAGCTCCATTCTGCTCTTGAAACCCTCCTGAGGTTTATCTTATCAGTTATTATGTTCTTCAATTCCAGTGGTTCTTTTTGATTCCTTTTTCATATTTCTATCTCTTTACTTAGACTCTCATATTGTTCATTCATTGTTTCCCAGATATCTTTTAATTCTTTCTCTGTACTTTTCTTCATCTCCTTGAACATTTTTAAGACCATTTCTTTAAGGCTTTGTTCAGTATGTCTACAGTCACATATTCTTCATTAGTGTTTTCTATATTTTTATCTATTTTTATCCTCTTCCTTGCATGAGCCAGCATTTCCTGTTTCTTTGCTTGTGTCTTTTTCTGCACACTGTACATTTTAATATATTAAAATATTACTCTGGGATTTTACTCCCTAGGATGTCTATTTCCCGGTTTTCTAACCAGCTGGTGATAGGACAGAGATCTTCTTCAGCTTCAGCCTTCTCAACAGGAAGGTATGCCCAAGGTGAAAGTACTGTGAAGGGTTTTCCCTGTCTATCCCGGGCTTTTGCTTGTTAGTTGTTTGGAGTTTCCCTGTTTACAGAAATTTTGTTGTCCCCTCTGTTTCCCAGAGGACAAACCTACCTCTTCTGGGTATCTGAAGCCAGAAGGCCTTTATCCCAGGGTGTCTGCCTCTATACCTTCTTACACTCCTTTTGTTATCTCATGCTGTTTTTGCCTGGAGGGCAAATTCCGGGAGGAGTGTCATCCTGGGGAGGACTTTCCCAATTTGGTCTTTCACAACCAAAACAGGGCCAGGGATCCACAAAGGGGATGCACACTGTTCCAAAGTATCCTGTTGAGGGGGTCAGGAAGGGCAAAAAAGACAACTCCAATGGCTCCCCATACATAAGCTTTCCTATCCTGCCCAGCAAATGCTGCCCTTCAGGTAACTTTCCCCTTCAGCCTGGAGGAAGCCCTGCATCTTTAAATCTCTACCACCTCTGCCCCTGTCCAGGAATCGTTGAAACAATGGGTGCCACACCTTTATCCAAGACAGGGTTGAAACACTGGTTGCAACTGGTCCTGTCTGGGGTGGGGTGGACACCATGACTGCTGCAGCCTTTGTCCAGTGATCAAATTCACTAATCAAAAGCAGTGCTCAATCATCAGCCATGCACACAAGTGTTCTTGGGAAAAAGGATTTTTATGTCCCTTTCTACTATCAGTAGCTAGCCAGGGTCTGGGCCCACAGCAGCCTGCTGCAAGAGTGAGGGATGTGCACTGGCAGCCACCATGTGCAGTGAGCAATTCATAATTTATCAGCCTTTTCCTCCTGTTCTTCCCTGGATGCTGCACAGCATTCTTCCAGCCTCTGGAGTTTCAAAATAGTTGTTTCAGACACTCTCTGCCTGTTTAATAGTTGTTTTGGTGGGAGGACTGAGTACTGGAGCTCCTCACTCCACATCTTCCCTGGAATTCCCCAAATAAATTTGATTGCTTTTTCCATTCTTTCAAAATAGGCTGTTGGGATTGCATTGAATCTGTAAATCATTCTGGTTAGATGTGACATCTTAATAACACTTAGCCCTCCAATCCATGAGCTTAGAAAGTCCTTTCATATATTTAGATCTTTTTTTTACTACTTTCAACAAAGTATTATAGTTTTCCAAGTATAATTCCTTTACATCCTTGGTTAAATCTATCCCTAGATACTTGATTCTTTTAGCTAATATTATAAAGGAATTTTTTCTTGATTTCCTCCTCAGATTGCTCATTACTGGTATTGAGAGACACTAGTGATTTTTGCATGTAGAACTTGTACTCTGCCACTTTGCAGAATTCATTTATTAGCTCTAGGTGCTTTGGTATAATTTTTGGGACTTTCTACACATATGATCATGTCATCTGCAAACAGGGAAAGCTTTTCCTTCTTCCTTTACAATTTGGATGTCTTTTCTTTTTCTTATTCTGGCTTGAACGTCCAGTACAACGTTGAATAACAATGGTGACTGTGGGCATCCTTGTTTTGTTCCAGATCTTAGAAGGAAAGTAGCAGTGGGCTGTTCACAGATGCCCATTATCATGTTGAAAAAGTTTCCTTCTATTCCTATTTTCCTAAGTGCTTTTATCAAGAAAGTATGCTGGATTTTATAATCTGCCTTTTCTGCATCAATTGAGAGGATCACGTGGTTTTTCTCCTTCATTGGGTTAAGGTGTTGTATTACATTAATTGATTTTCTTATGTTGAACCATGCTTGCATACCAATGATAAATCCCACTTGATCATGGTATTCAATTTTTTAATGTGCTGTTGGATTCAATTTGCTAGTACTTTGTTGAAGACTAGATGTTGTTTTTGCATCTATATTCATAGGAGTAATTGATCTGTAATATTCTTTTCTTGTAGTATCTTTATCTGGCTTTTGTTTTAGGGTGATTTGGGCCTCAAAGACTGAGTTGGGGAATGTTGCCTCCTGTTCAATTTTTTGGAACAGCTTTAACAGGATTTTTGTTAATTGTTCTTGGAATGTTTGCTAAAATTCACCTTTGAAGTCAAATGATCCTGGGCTTTTCTTTGTTGGGAGGTTTTTGATGACTAATTCAATCTCTCGAATTGCAATTGGTCTGATGAGATCTACTATTCTTCTAGGAATTTGTCCATTTCACCTAGGTTGTATAATTTGTTGACATACAATTGTTCATAGTATCCTCTTATGATCCTTTTTATTTCTGTGGGTCAGTAGTAATGACCCCCCTCTCATTTCAGATTTTGTTTATTGGCATCTTCTCTCTTTTTTTCTTTGTCAATCTAGCTAAGGGTTTGTCAATTTTATTGATCTTTTCAAAGAACCAACTTTTGGTTTTGTTAATGATCTCTATTGCTTTTTATCTGTATTTCATTGATACCTGTTCTAATCTTTGTTATTTCTTTACTTGTGCTTCCTTTAAGTTTGGTTTGCTGTTCTTTTTCTAGTCCCTCCAGGTTTGAAGTTTTGTCTTTGATTTTAGATCACTATTCCTTTTTAATTGAGTATACAGAGCTATAAATTTCCTTCTCAGCACTGGCTTCACTGCATTCCATAAATTTTGATATGTTGTCATCTCAGTTTCATTTGTTTCAAGATATTTGCTGATTTCTCTTATAAATTCTTCTTTGATTCATTGATCAAGAGTGTTATTTAATTCTCTTATATTTGCTGATTTTCCATTTATCTGCCTGTTATTTATTTCCAGATTCATTCTACTGTGGTCAGAGAAGATGATTTGTTTAATTTCAATCTTTTTAGATTTATTAGGACTTGTTTTGTGATCCAACATGTAGTCAAATCCTGGAGAACAATCCATTTGCATTTGAGAAGAATGTATATCCTTCTTCTTTGGGGTTCAATGTTCTGTATATGTCTGTTAGATCTTGTTCATTTATCATTTTATTCAAGTTCTCTGTTTCCTTATTGATCTTCCACCTAGATGTCCTATCAATTGCTGAAAGTGGTGTATTGAAATTTCCAACTATTACATACAGGTGTCTGCCTTCAGATTTGCCAGTGTTTGCCTCATACTTGGGAGCACTATTTTTAGGTGCATAAATATTTATGATTCTTATTTATTCCTCGTAGATTGACCCCTTTTAATATACAGAGTCCTTCTTCAGTCCTATAAGAGTTTTGGATTTAAAGTCTATTTTGTCAGATAGTATAACAGCTATCCCAGCTTTTTTTTTTTTTTTGGTTAATATTTGCATGGAATATCTTTTTCCATACTTTCACTTTGAACCTATTTATATTTTGGGGTCTAAGGTGAGTCTCTTGCAAGCAACATATAGTTGGATCATGCTTTTTTATCCATTCTGTAAATCTGTGTCTTTTGACTGGGAAGCTTAACCCATTAACATTCAGTATTATTACTGTAAAGGCAGTACTTACTACAGCCATCTTATCCATTGATTTTAAGTCATTTTTTGTCTCTCTTTTTTCTTATTACCACTTTCTTTTCTGTATAGTTTACTTATTGTGATGTATCTAACTGATCCCTTTCTCATTACTGTTTCTGTATATTTTTAAAATACTTTCTTTGTGGTTACCCTCGGGTTTGTAGTACACAATCTAAGTCTATAATCTACTAATTTGAAAAGGTACCAACTTTGCTTCAACAGCATGCATGTTCTCTGCTCCAATACCCTCCATTTCCCTTCTTTATGTTGTTTTTGTCACATTACCTCTTTATATTTTGCATGTTCCTTACCAGGAAATATGGCTTTTTCTTGTTTAATTATATTCCAACTCTTAAAGGAATTAAAGAGTAGAGTTACACATTGAGGATACAATACTATTGGGTTTTATATTTATTCTTTTAGTTACCTTTACTGACAATCTTCACTTCTTCACACTACTAAAAGCTACTCTCTCCTGTCTTTTCCTTTCAACCTGAAGAACTCCCTTTAGTAATTCATGTCAGGCAGGTCTTTTGTTCTCGAACTCTGTTTCTGTTTATGAATGAATATTTTAAAACTCTCCCACATTTTTGAAGGCTGTAAGGTCTGCACCTGTGGAGGGAGGGACCCCGACTCTGCTGCCTCTGTGTGACTCTTAGGCCACACAAGACCAAGTGAAGGGCAGGGATCTGGACTGATGGGTCCAGACACAAATCTCCCAGCTGATACTGGTGGTGGTGTTTTGTTTTTTTTTTTTCCTTTTCCTTCAATTCAGCATTTGTGGAGTCCTTCTCCAGTCTCTATCATACTTCAGAGTCCCAATAAAGTGGGATTTGTCCTTTTATTAGTTGATTCTGAGGAGAGACTTTTCCAAGGGATTTCTTACATTGCCATATTGGTGATGTTACTCTCTCAACGAAGTTTTCAAACAAAGATAACTTCCTGCAATTCCAGCTGTATTGTTTTCCTGAAAATTAAATCCTTTCTATTCGTCACTATAACTCAGAATTTATAAAGCTTCACATCTCAGGACACACAAAAGTCAGAGTTTAGGATTTGGATGAAGAATGATCTATATTTAAAATCAGGAATTTACTTGGTTCATTATAATACACCACAGGATACAATAAAGGCAGTTTATTTCATTTCTGTATCACTTGATAGAATTAAAATACATAATCTCTCTCCAGTGCCTATCTAAATAGTTGTATAACTTTAATAGCTAGATGTCATAAAGCAAAATTAATTTTTAAAACTTCTGCATTAATGGGTTTTTAGCTATATCAAAAGGGTGGGCACAGTCTGACCTCAGAAGCACTCTCACCCACCCTGGAGTTCCATCCTTTATCGTTCACCTGTCTCCAATTTCCTCATGATAGGCTACATGTGGTGAACACTGAGGAGCAAGCTCAGGCGAGATTAAATCACCTATGTTGCTAACTAGGGAATACTGATTGGGGGGAGCACATCAATTAATTGTCACACAAAACTATCCCTCAGTAGAGCTCTATTAGGTCCATTTTATGTCATAGAAGCTTATTTTAGAAGTGAACCTGTCATATCATTCACATATCACAGAGGTTAACATTTGACCACATGAAGTCATAGACGCTATCAAGTTTATGCAAGCGCATATAAGTGTGTTTGTTTTCTAAAGATATGAGGAAAATGGGCATCTCCTAAATGGTTTAGAAAGAGTTGAGCACTGAAATCAATACCCAGTACTTAGATATAAGATTTACTAAATATGGTGACTTCAAAGGCAGGAAAACTGGACCAGGCGAAGAGAAAAATATCCCAATTGTAAAAGGACAATCACAGAGGAAGCTGTGCACTGCCAACTGGAATTGCCTCTTTTTCTGAACCACAGAGAGCAGAGAAAAATTATGTAAAGCAGAAAGCATTTTCTTCAATGCATAAAGAAGATACAGAAGAGAAGAGTAAATTGGGAAGCAAACAATCTCTCCCTGATAAGTTAAAGTCGTTTATAATAAGCCTGCCTACCCGTGTTCCTGAAGTACTTTAGTTGGAGTGGAAGGTGTGAATTATCCTGTCTTTTGATGCCAAAATATGTTCAAAATAAGACAAATGCAATTTTCTGCCCCTGGTGAGAAAGTAGAACTCAAAATCTTTTACTTCATATTATACAGGACAGGACAGGACAGGAAAGGAAAGGAAAGGATATCAATTCCCTTAAGAAATATCTTAGCATGGATTTTCAACTGCATCCCATTTATCAAATAAACTTCTTCTCCCTGGGTGAAGTGAGGAAACACTAGACAGATTGCAAAGTTCACTATACTGTGTGTCCTTTAAGTTAAGAGATACTGCAGTTGACAACTGTCGGAGGTGACTGAAATGGTGCCTAGGGTCACAGCCCACAGAGCAAGCTAGAAAGGATAAGGGAGGACACAGATGATACGCAGGGTGGATCTCAAGGGACCCAGAAAGCAATTACAATCTTTGTACGCAGTGACATAAAGAAAGAAAATGGTCTGGGAGTCGGAGTATCTGAATTCTAGTTCCAGTTCTAAAATGAATTAGTTGTGACGTGTTGGCTAAAATCTAGTCTTTCTTGCCTTTGGCTGACTTTCAGCTATTATTTTCTAGGAGCCTATAAAATTATGATGTTGACATATGCATGGACTTCACTAATAATTCCAGGAGCTCGGCAACCTTACCTTGGTTCAAGGAAGCCCTAGATACAAACAAAACAAAACAAAACAAAACAAAACAAAATTCTGGTACATCCCAGGATAACCTTCCTCTCATGTTGCAATTTGAAGGAACATTTGCCGTTCTATTTCTTACCAGCCAACATTCTTCCTCCAAATTGGGCTTCTCATCTCTACCCAATCTCTAATGGCTATATTTATCCTAGTATATTTTGACTGTTTCTATTTACAGGCCATTTTGTACAGGGGGATCAAATTCTGTCTTGATGAATGAATCTCCTGAGAAAAGTAACCCATTTTTATAAACATTCTGGGAAGATAATTTCCTACTCAAAATAGAAAGCTGCCATTTCTCTGTCTTTATGCCTGTGTTTATGGATTGACTTAAACATGAAAGCATATAAATAAGAAATGGGTACTTGAGACAGGGTAAAGAGAAGAGAGTTAGAGAGAGGAGGGAAAAGAAGGTGAGGAGAAAGAGGAAAGGAGATAGAAAAGACGGGAAGCACAAAATAAATCCCATACCAAAGCAGGGATTAGACAACCCCATCTCTATTGCCTGAATAAGCACCAAATCAAAATCTTCCCTAATTAAGAAATGTGCCAACAGCATCACAAAAGCAAATAAGCAAACAATTTATTCCTCAAAGTAAAAATTACTTCAGAATTTAGCATGAATTTGGAAAACTTGCACATAAATGATTGCTGCTGTTTAGCAACATTACTAAATTATGTTAACAT
The DNA here is from genome assembly GCF_015220235.1 of Choloepus didactylus. Lineage (NCBI taxonomy): Eukaryota > Metazoa > Chordata > Mammalia > Pilosa > Megalonychidae > Choloepus > Choloepus didactylus. The sequence continues at coordinate 8,838,480 of NC_051311.1, read as the reverse complement.
CATTGGGCTAAGTGGCTACCTTATCTAGTAACTCAGAAATGTTCCTTTGCTCTCTTGAGTATTACATGCCCTTGCTCAAAGCGGTTGATGTAGATTTCAGACAGCTACCCTCTGAGTACTCAAATGGCAAGAAGGATGTGTGCTGGCTCAAGCTGCCTCAGGAGGCATTCATCACCACCGAAGAACCAATCCAAGGTATTAATGGGCATTTTTGGCCACAAAGACACTTACCATGATAATGTGATCTCACGTCTCTAATTACATATTCTGGAATAGAACTTTGCTTGTATAGGTAGCATTCACGCATCCTTGATTTCTGTAGTTTCACATTCTAAATGTGCGATCAGAGTGGATGGAAAAGAACATGTCCATCACCACTATAGGAACCAAACTTAAAAAAGACAACTTTCGGACAATGGGGCAGTAAGTAGATAAGATGGCTTCCTAGAATGTCCTTTCTTTCACTCATTCAATATTTGAGTGACTTTAATGCTAAGCATTGTGCTAGAATTAAAGATAAAACTGGGGCAGAATAGATACATGTAGCTTGCAGTATAATGCCAGAGGCAGATTCAAGTAAAATAACCATGTAACTATGCAATTAAAAATGATGGTAAATACCATGAAGAGATCAGACAAGATGCCACGAAAACAAATAAAAGAGAAACTAAACCTAGTCTGAAGTCAGAAAGTTTCCCCAAGGAAGTCATGTCTGAGCAGACTGCTGTAGGAAAGAATGAATTATCCAGATGAAAACTGGAGGAGAGTTCCAAGCAGCGTTAACAGGACATGTAAGTCACCTGAGGTTTGAAGGAGACTGGAACCTTGGAGGAACTAAGAGAAAGCCAGCATAGCTGGGGTAATATTAACTGAGAGCAGTGAGAAGAAGATGAAGAAGTGGTCAGGGTGGAGCATGCAGCACCTTAGAGGCCAAAATAAAGACTTAGGACTTTATCTTAAAAACAATGATAAGTATCAAAAACTAAGCAGGGCATTGTGACACAATAGTCTCTTAAACTTTTAATGGCAGTGAAAAGACCAGATGAGAGGGTACAAGAAAAGGTGAGAATACATCCACCAGAAAGTCTGAGATTGTGCTAGTTCAAGCACAGGTGTTGCTGGGTAGATATTTAGATGAAAATATTGAGGAGGTAAGATCAACAGGAATTGGGTAAGGGCATGAGAAAGAGGAATATGTAAAGAAATATTTGTAGATTTCTGGATTGTACAGGTTGGTAGATGGTGGTGACATTAGCTGGGACAGCATGGAGCAACAGTAAGCATTTAAGGGATCACTTTGTGGCAGGTAGGGTCTGAAGACGGCTTTGAGGCACAAACTGCTTGCCTTGTTGCCTGGCCTTTCTCATCTCACCTCCCCTTATTCTTTAAGCATGTCTTCCAATAATTCCAAATTCGTCTCATTCTGTTTTGCAGAAAAACTCAACTCTATACCAGCTCTACTTCCAAACTCAGTTCCTCCTCTGCAAATAGGAGAGGAGGAAAAAAAGAATCAAGATGCTTAGGTGAAACAAAAGAGCATCTGTTCTTGAGCCACACAAAGAACATCTAGAGTTCCTCTAGAAGAATCACCTCTCTTGGAAGGCATGTGTAGTTTTAAATAGCAATGTTCTCTTTTACCCCCAGTGTGTAAGTATTAACCTTTCTGAATCAACCTTTCTACAATGAACATACCTAAAGAATCTTATTTTACACCTTGATGAATATTACATGTCCCTTCAAGGTCAGTAACAACCAACAATCTCTAGATCTACTCAAAAGGCTTTGTCCTTGAACCAGCAGAATTTCTTCCTGTTTCAAAGGTGGTAAGAAGAGCTTGAATTCCCAATATAAAAGGTCAAAAGTCTGGACATGGTGGAATCTGAGACTCTAGCTCAGCTTTCAGAAGCTTAATAAGAGTCATAATTGTTTCAGTCATAATACTAAAATTAAACTTAATAGTACCATAGATATAGTACAAACTTCTGAAGGATAGAGAAATACTTGTGTGCATCAAGATCTCGCTGTACTGGTAACAATATGCACACATTGAGACACAGCCTGACAACATCAGATAAGTTCCTTTGTTTACTCATCTATGAAATGGGGAAAATGACTGTAACGTCTTTACAGGGTTGTGGTGAGAAATATTGGAATTTGGAATTATTGGAAGGCATGCTTAAAGTATAAGGGTAGGTGAGATGAGAAAGGCCAGGCAACAAGGCAAGCAGTCTGTGTCTCAAAACCATCTGCTCTTGGATGTCCAAAAGGCTTCAGACCCTACATGCCACAAAGTGATCTCTTAAATGCGTACTGCTCCTCCATGCTCTCTGTCCCAGTTATTCATATAAGGTTTACATGAGTACCTGGTCCATAGTGTTCAACAATGTTAGCTAATGTTGTTATCGCATTAAGAAAATTAATCAAAACCATTAGTTTGTTAAAGATCCCATTACTAAATTCTAGAAAAAGTAGAATTTAAACCTCAGTTCCTCTGCCTACCCTAAATCATAAAACTAAAGTGGGGTAAAGGTGAGGAGCGTAACCTAGAAGTCACAGGTTTTTCAGCCATATAGGCAACTGACATATTGTAATTTAAAACTATTTTTCAGAGTCATTTTACCATTCTGGTCCCGTTACGGCAAAGTTATTTTATAGAAAAAGAATGTAAAATGGAATTTCTTCACAAACTCTGCTCACTAGGAATTTACAATATTATCATATGCTAATCACACCTGGGTATTTTGAGTATATGTTTAAAATCTAAAGTTATCAGAATTCAACTTCATATTCCCCCATTTTCTGACATGAATCACATGCTCCATGCAAACTAAAATCAATCCATCAATTAACTAATGTTATTAAATATTATCAGAAATTCATTCAATCATTAAAAAAAATTAAGTACCAACCATGTGCTAGGCATTACTTTCAGGGCACTGAGAAACAAGATATTATTAAAAGATAGTCTCTTCCCTCAAATAGCATATCCTAGTGAATGTAAAATGAAATATTGAGAAATTCAACTTCCTGTGGTGCTCTGTCAAACATTATCATGGTTTGGGATATATGTCAGTTAGTTATGTATTCTAGAGGTGCTTTCTATTCCATTATTGTTACCCATATCCTCTTTAGAGAAGAAAACAAACAGGAAAAAAAATGACATGAAGTTTTCTAGCATTATTAAATTAATAACATCTTTCCTGTATTCATGGAATTGGCACTTTTGACTTGTTTTAAGTACACTAATATCTAATCTGACACACACTCTCTTCAAAATATCATTTAAAGTGTATACAGAAAGTAACATTATCTCCATTTTATAGATGAAAAAAAGAGACAAGAAGAGTTAGCAATTTGCATAAAGTCACAAGTTATTGGCAAAAGCCTTTGAAACCAAGTTCCTTTACTCCCACATTTCAGAACGTCAAAAATAAGAAAAAAAAAGCATCACCTTAAAATATTTATGAAATTCCTAATACAATTTACAGACTTTTATAAAACATCATTGATTTATTCAAAAAGAATTCACTGACAAGCAGTGACTGTTCATAGGCCTTATTTGATCCTGGCTGTCAAGGCAAAGGGTGACAACAAGTTCACCTTGTGACCGACCTACTCTTGTGTGTCTTAGACCAGCCTCTGCCTCCATTTCCACGTGGATGATAGAAGTTTGCACACAGAAGAGGAAACAATTTCGGTGGCATTCTAGAAGGAAGGACAGCAGTGAAAGAACGGGTTCCACATAGCAGATACCTCCAAGTCTCTGCCATCTGCTATGCACATTTTTAATGCCTTTTCACTGGGACTACTGATTGATAAATTCTGGGAGTGCGGAGAATTAGCTTAGTTGAGGTACAACTGACAAACAATATAATTCATCAATTTTAAGTATATAATTCTATGAGTCCTAAGAAATGTAAGTTCATAAGTTTTTAGTGTCCCAAATCTTATTTATGAATCTGAGCTCATCGAGGAAGACTCTCTTAATGCCTATATGCTCAATATTTTAGGTAAAGTTTCAAAGGCTTCACAGATGTCCTAAAGCTTATCCATGCCCCTCACAGAGAGATCCTAAGTTAAGAATCCTTGATCAAGAAGAAGCAAAGGACTTCAAGGAAATCACACTCTAGTAAATATTATTTTCAGGTTCAACGGTTTACTCTTTACTGTACGAATATAAAGAATATTCTTTCATCTCACTTGATTAAGTATTCACTTGATCTTATATATAGAGTATTCAGATAATTGTTGCATGCGGTATACTGAAGTGTATATTCCGAATAAGTACGTGGGACACTTTTTCATGCACTTGACTTTAAGTTACCACTTGCTACAAAACACCTATGCTTTGGAAGCATTTCAGGATTGTCAGTGTTCTCCACAACTCTAATTTGTATTATATTTAAATTATTCCAGTAAATATTTCTATTTATAGTGGGAGGCATGTAATAATAAATAAAACTGAAAGTAACAGGTTAAAGAAGTCTAATTTATTGAAACCTCCATATCTTTAAGCAATCTTTCTGAAATCTTCCTGTGTGCAAAGTATGTTGGATATAGTGGGGGACACAAAATGAATGATTCCTTACGCACACATTTTCAAAAAGTTGTAACCAAGAATTTGGGCCTCATCATTAAATATGCAAAAAAATAAGTTACTCTTATTTAAAACAACACTGCTATCAACCACAGATTCAAAATGAAGGCTAGGTTTTCCACAAAGAAGCTTGTCAAATTAAAAGGCACATTTGTACCCAGGGAAATTATAGTGAGATCATGTGCTTCTTTCTTTACATTCTGATCTAAAATATGACATAATAATTTTTAAGCTATAATTCCATGACAAAAGAACAAAACCTTCACAGACATTTTAGATATCCTTTGTACATGCTCTTAAACCCTGACTGGTGTTTCATTTAATCATTTTTGCTTGCATGCTATAATGCTTATATGTAGTTTTAGAAAAGAGGTTTTTAACCACATTGGATTGATATTTTAAGAGAAATAAAGAATAGAAAGATAAAGAAATAAAAGGAATACCAATCTCTCTGAACTATATTTTCTTAAACGGTCAAATAAAAGGCAATGCCAATTACAATTTGATCCAAGTAAATAATGTAGTTTAATGGAAAAATTAAGATAAGGCCATCACCGAATATGAATTAAATAATTCCAAGCAGATGCCAAATTAAAATTTTCACTAGCATTTTCAGGGACAAAAAGGAATTTTCTTACATGATTTTTTCCAATCATTCTCACATTCATCATCAAAGAATATTCATGAGGTTATTAATTGCTCCAAGCCATTTCATAAAAATAGTGTCATTCATTCATTACACATATTTATTGAAAGCAGCCACTATTTATGGAGTTTATCTGCCATGCTATGTGCTGAGCTCATCTTCTATCTATATTGCAAGAAAAAGAAACAGGGCTCCAGGAAGCTTATAACATAAAATAGACAAATGAAACAACACAATGGAACAACACTCCATTCACGTTAGATAGTTAATCCCAAAGTGTTTAATTTCATTAAAAAGAATCCAATCCCATTATGACAGAAAACCCAGTGATTGGATTATGGTGTTGCCAACAATCCAGTACAGCTCACTCTCACCTCCTGCTCTTTGGGTCCACATGAACGTCTTCGACACCTCACGGTAAAGGCCCATGAAAGCATTAATTCCACCTCCAGTGTGTTGACTTTCCTAGACACTGGGCACAAATGGTCAGGAAACTGATACAGGGCCCTGCTAGTGTGGAATGGGAGACAGCTATAAATCAGGTCATTACACTTCAAAACGTAAATTACAAACTGAGATGATTGCTTTAAAGAAACACCCCAGCTCTATGAAATCCTCTAACAAAGGGCTTTCATGGTCAGAACAAGATTCCCGGATTTAGAGATGAACTGAGATCTGAAGCTGGGAAGGGTGGGAGGCTGGAAGAAAGGATAATGAAGGAAAGGTGGAAGACAAAGAAAGAATATATGCAAATCTTCACATGGTAAAAAAGAGCAGGACACATTTAAGAAACCAGAAAGCAGGCAGAGAACCCAAAATTAAGTGACAGCAACCCAAGAACATCGATCTTTATCCAAACAGCAGTGTAAAGACATTGAAAGTTTTAACTGCGGAAATGATAATACCAGATTCCATTTTGAAAATTTCACCGGCATCAAAGTGGAGAGTAGATTTTGGTGGGGTGGGGAGATAGGAGGAATAGTTCTAGACAAAATTAAGAAGGAAAATTTTGTTTTCAGAGCCTCCTCATCCTAGTTGTTCTGCAAGGAAAAAAAAAAGCATCTAGGATCACTTTCTTCAGAATAGCAGTTTTCCTAACTGTCCCTTTCTTTGCAGTCAACTGAGAGGCTTTCACTCCCTCAGTGCCCAGCACTGGGGTTTCTGTGATGAACTAATCACAGCTCGGTGCCTATAGATCAGTGCAGTATGCCCTCTCTCCCATTATTTTAAACCATTATTTTAAGAGAGGAGAAATACCTTAGCTAATCATTTGTTTTATTGGGACAGGCTAGCTTATGCTGCATTTTTTTAAGTTAGTCCTGAAATCCCAGTGGATTTATGCAACAAGTATTTCTTTCTCACTCGTATTACATGCTCAATTCAGGTCTATAGGGGACTCTGCGGAACACAGTCATCTACAGATGCAAGACATCAGACATTCCACCATCTGAAAGGCACTCTCTGGAACACATGCCTTCTTGCACAATGCAGCAGGAAAGGAGAGAGAGGGCTATTTTATGCCAGAAACAAAATGCTTTGGCTCAGAAATGATACCTCTCATTTCTGATCAGAGCCTATTCTCTGCTGTCCAGAACCAGTCACATGACCCAACCCAAATCGAACGGATCAGCAAGTACAGTCTTCTACGGACTTGGAAGGGAGGAGAATGTGATAGTAGGAAACACAAATAAGACCTAACACACACCAAAAAAAAAAGTCTTTTTATTCTCCTCACAAAAACCCCATATTTAAAATATTCCATTTACTAAAATAAACTACACTTAATATCACAGATTTTTTAAAATTCATTTTTATTGAGATATATTCACATACCATGCAGTCATACAAAACAAAGCATACATTGAATTGTTCACAGTACCATTATATAGTTGTGCATTCATTACCAAAATTAATTTTTGACATTTTCATTACCACACACACAAAAATAAGAATAAAAATTAAAGTGAAAAAGAACAATTAAAGTAAAAAAGAACACTGGCTACCTATTTTTTTCCCCATTTTTCTACTCATCCATCCATAAACTAGATGAAGGGGAGTGTGGTCCATATGGCTTTCCCAATCACATTGTCACCCCTCATAAGCTACATTTTTATACAATCGTCTTCAAGATTCATGGGTTCTGGGTTGTAGTTTGATAATTTCAGGTATTTACTGCTAGCTATTCCAATTCATTAGAACCTAAAAAGGGTTGCCTATATTGTGCGTAAGAGTGCCCACCAGAGTGACCTCTCAGCTCCTTTTGGAATTTCTCTGCCATTGAAGTTTATTTCATTTCCTTTCACATTCCCCTTTTGGTCAAGAAGATGTCCTCCATACCACGATGCCAGGTCTAGATTCCTCCCCGGGAGTCATATTCCACGTTGCCAGGGAGATTCACTCCCCTGGGTGTCAGATCCCACATAGTGGGGAGGGCAGTGATTTCACCCACCAAGTTGGCTTAGCTAGAGAGAGAGGGCCACAACTGAGCAACAGAGAGGCTTTCGGGAGGAGGCTCTTAGGCACAATTATAGGGAGGCCTAGCCTCTCCTTGGCAGCAACAGTCTTCCCAAGGGAAAGTCATGTGGTAGAGGGCTCAGCTCATCAAACCACCGACTGGTCCCCTATGTCTGTGAGCACATCAGCAACCAACGAGGTGGGGAAGCCCAACACCCCTACATTCTCCACCAGCTCCTCAACGGGGCTCGGCATATTTTTTTCATTGTTTTTTTTTTAATTAACTCTTTTTTTTTAATCAACTATATCAACTAAATCAACTATATTTTGTGTATGTGGTAATGAAAACGTCAAAAATTAATTTTAGTAATGAATGCACAACTATATAATGATACTGTGAACAATTCAATGTACGCTTTGTTTTGCATGACTGCATGGTATGTGAATATATCTCAGTAAAAATGAACTAAAAAAAAATACAATAAAAAAACATTTCAAACAAACCATAACAAGGGAGTAAGAAAAAGAAAACTAACCTAAGATAACTGCTTTATTTCCAACATGTACCTACTCTATCCCAAGAAAATAACCTAATATAGCAACATTTCTGTGAACTTGTTCCTACCATACCCATCAGAAATTAGCAGACCATAGTCACTCCTGGGCAGTCCCAAAACGTTAAATTTCCCACGATAGCTTATCCGTTCTTATTGGGTTATCACTCCCCCTTCACCAATTCCTCTCTATCGCTAGTTCCCCTACATTCTACATTATAAACCATTTATTTTACATTTTTCAATGTTCACATTAGTGGTAGCATATATTTCTCTTTTTGTGCCTGACTTATTTTGCTTAGTATTATATCTTCAAGGTTCATCCATGTTGTCATGTTTCACGACATCGTTCCTTCTTACTGCTGCGTAGTATTCCATTGTGTGTATATACCACATTTCATTTATCCACTCATCTGTTGAAGGACATTTGGGTTGTTTCCATCTCTTGGCAATTGTGAATAATGCTGCTATGAACAATGACGTGCACATATCTGTTCATGTCACTGCTTTCAGATCTTCTAGGTATATACCGAGAAGGGCAATCGCTGGATCAAAGGGTAACTCTATATCTAGTTTTCTAAGGAACTGCCAGACTGACTTCCAGAGTGGCTGAACCATTATACAGTCCCACAAACAATGAATAAGAGGACCAATTTCTCCACATCCTCTCCAGCATTTGTAGTTTCCTGTTTGTTTAATGCCAGCCATTCTAATTGGTGTGAGATGGTATCTCACTGTGGTCTTAATTTGCATCTCTCTAACTGCTAGTGAAGCTGAACATTTTTTCATGTGTTTCTTGGCCATTTGTATTTCCTCTTCAGAGAACTGTCTTTTCATATCTTTTGCCCATTTTATAATGGGCTGTCTGTACTATTGTCATTGAGTTGTAGGATTTCTTTATATATGCAAGATATCAGTCTTTTGTCAGATACATGGTTTCTAAAAATTTTTCCCATTGAATTGGCTGCCTCTTCACCTTTTTGACAAATTCCTTTGAGCTATAGAAACTTCTAAGCTTGAGGAGTTCCCACTTACCTATTTTTTCTTTTGTTGCTTGTACTTTGGGTGTAAAGTCTAGGAAGTGGCTGCCTAATACAAGGTCTTGAAGATGTTTCCCTACATTATCTTCTAAGAGTTTTTTTTTTGTTTTTTTCCTTTTTTTTTTTTTAAATTAAATTCAGTTTTATTGAAACACATTCACACACCATACTATCATCCATGGTATACAATCCACTGTCCACAGTATAACGTAGTTATGCGTTAATCACCACAATCTATCTCTGAACATTTTCCTTACATCAGAAAGAACCAGAACAAGAATAAAAAATAAAAGTGAAAAAACAACACCCAAATCATCTCCCCATCCCACCCCATTTGTCCTTTAGTTTTTAATCCCCATTTTTCTACTCATCCATACACTAGATAAAGGGGGTGTGATCCACAAGGTCTTCACAGTCACACTGTCACCCCTTGTAACCTACATTATTATATAATTGTCTTCAGGAGTCCAGACTGCTCGGTTGGAGTTTGGTAGTTTCAGGTATTTACTTCTAGCTATTCCAATACATTAAAACCTAAGAGGTGTTATCTATATAGTGCATAAGCATGTCCACCAGAGTGACCTCTGGACTCCATTTGAAATCTCTCAGCCACTGAAACTATTTCATCTCATTTTGCATCCCCCTTTTGGTCAAGAAGATACTCTCAGTCCCACGATGCCGGGTCCACATTCATCCCCGGGAGTCCTATTCTGCATTGCCAGGGAGATTTACACCACTGGGAGTCGGGTCCCACATAGGGGGGAGGGCAGCGAGTTCACCTGTTGAGATGGCTCAATTAGAGGGAGAGAGGGCCACATCTGAGCAACAAAGAGGTACTCAGGGGGAGACTCTTAGGCACCATTACATGCAAGTTTAGACTCTCCTTTGTGGTAATCAGCTTCATAAAGGCAAGTCCCATGCTCGAGGGCTCAGCACATCAAACCGCCAATCCCAATGTTTGTGACAACATCAACACCAGCCCAGGTGAGGATGTCCAACACATCTGAACCTTCCCCCAGATCCTCGGGGCTGGGGAGGGGGAGGCTGTAAATATATTTTTTATTATCTGCTCAAATTACTCTGGGATGTGTCACTATTTCACTCCAGCCTATACTAACCTACCGTATCTCACTTCTCTTCTAGGAGTTTTATGGTTCTGTCTTCTATATGGAGATCTTTGATCCACTTCGAGTTAATTTTTGTGTAGGGTGTGAAGTAGAGGTCCTCTTTCATTCTTTTGGATATCAACAGCCAACTCTCCCAGCCCCATTTGTTGCAAAGACTGTTATGTCCCAGTTCAGTGGCTTTGGGGCCCTTATAAAAGATCAGCAGGCGTAGATCTGGGGGTCTATCTCTGAGTTCTCAATTCGATTCCATTGATCAATGTGTCTATCTTTGTGCCAGTACCATGCTGTTTTGACAACTGTGGCTTTATAATAAGCTTCAAAGTCAGGGAGCGTTAAGTACTCCCACTTCATTTTTATTTTTTACAGTGTCGTTAGAAATTTGAGGCATCTTCCCTTTCCAAATAAATTTGATACCTAGCATTTCCAAGGCTGCAAAGTAGGTTGTTGGAATTTTGATTGGGATTGCATTGAATCTGTAGATGAGTTTGGGTAGAATTGACATCTTAATGACATTTAGCCTTCCTATCCATGAACATGGAATATTTTTCCATGTTTTAAGTTCCCGTTTTATTTCTTTTAGTAGAGTTACGTAGTTATCTTTGTATAGGTCTTTTACATCTTTGGTTAAGTTTATTCATAGATACTTGACTTTTTTAGTTGCTACTGAAAATGGTATCTTTTTCTTGAATGTCTCTTCAATTTGTTCATTTCTAGCATATAGAAACATTACTGACTTATGTACATTAATCTTGTATCCTGCTACTTTGTTAAATTTGTTTATTAGCTCTAGTAGCTGGATCGTCGATTTCTCAGGGTTTTCCAGATACAAGATCATATCACCTGCAAACAATGACAGTTTTACTTCTTCCTTTCCAATTTGGATGCCTTTTATTACTTTGTCTTGCTGGATTGCCCTGGCTAGCACTTCCAACACAATGTTGAATAACAGTGGTGTTCTAGTTTGCTAATGCTGCCGGAACGCAAAACACCAGAAATGGAATGGCTTTTATAAAAGAGGGTTTATTTGGTTACACATCAATCTTAAGGCCATAAAGTGCCCAAGGTAACCCATCAACAATTGGGTACCCTCACTGGAGGATGGCCAATGGCATCCGGAAAACCTCTGTTAGCTGGGAAGGCACGTGGCTGGCATCTGCTCCAGAGTTCTTGTTTCAAAATGGCTTTCTCCCAGGACATTCCTATCTAGGCTTCAGCTTCTCTCCAAAATGTCACTCTCAGTTGCTCTTGGGGCATTTGTCCTCTCTTAGCTTCTTCGGAGCAAAAATTGGTTTTCAAGGGCCGTCTCCAAAATGTCTCTGTAAGCTGAAGCTCCTCTCTCAGTTCCAGTACATTCTTCAAAGTGTCTCTCTTGGCTGTAGCAAGCTCACTCCTTCTGTCTGAGCTTATATACTGCTCCAATAATCAAGGTCCACACTGAATGGGTGGGGCCACACATCAATGGAAATTATCTCATTAGAGTTATCACCTACAGTTAGGTGGGTCACATCTCCATGGAAACACTCAAAGGATTCCAACCTAATCAGCACTAAAACATCTGCCCCACAAGATTGCATCAAAGAATATGGCTTTTTCTGGGGGACATAACACATTCAAACTGACACAAGTGGTGACAGTGGGCATCCTTGTCTTGTTCCTGATCTTAGAGGGAAGGCTTTCAGTCTCTCACCATTGAGTACTATGCTGGCTGTGGGTTTCTCATATATGCTCTTTATCATAATGAGGAAGTTTCCTTCAATTCCTACCTTTTGAAGGGTTTTTATCAAAAAGGGATGCTGGATTTTGTCAAATGCTTTTTCAGCATCTATTGAGATGAACATTTGATTTTTCTCTTTTGATTTGTTAACGTGTTGTAATACATTGATTGATTTTCTTATGTTGAACCAACCTTGTATGCCTGGAACGAATCCCCCTTGGTCATGGTGTATGATTTTTTTAACGTGTCTTTGGATTCGATTTGCAAGTATTTTGTGGAGAATTTTTGCATCTATATTCATTAGGGAGATAGGCCTGTAGTTTTCCTTTTTTGTAGCATCTTTGCCTGGTTTCGGTATTAGATTGATGTTAGTTTCATAAAATGAGTTAGGTAGTGTTCCATTTTCTTCAATGTTTTGAAAGAGTTTAAATAAGATTGGTATCAGTTCTTATTGGAAAGTTTGGTAGAATTCCCCTGTGAAGCCATCTGGCCCTGGGCATTTATTTGTGGGAAGCTTTTTGATGACTGATTGGATCTCTTGGCTTGTGATTGGTTGGTTGAGGTCTTCTATTTTTCTCTGGTCAGTCTAGGTTGTTCATATGTTTCCAGGAAATTGTCCATTTCCTCTACATTATCCAGTTTGTTGGCATACAGTTGTTCATAGTATCCTCTTATAATTTTTTTAAATTCTTCGGGATCCACAGTAATGTCACTTTTCTGAATCATTATTTTGTTTATATGGGTCTTCTCTCTTTTTGATTTTGTCACTTTAGCTAGGGGCTTGTCAATCTTGCTGATCTCAAAGAACCAACTTTTGGTGTTATTTATATTCTTTATTGTTTTTTTTTTTGTTGTTCTCTATGTCATTTATTTCTGCTTTAATCCTTGTTATTTCTTTTCTTCTACTTGGTTTAGGATTGGTTCGCTGTTCATTTTCTAGCTTCTTCAGTTGATCCATTAGTTCTTTGATTTTAGCTCTCTCTTCCTTTTTAATGTATGCATTTAGTGCTATAAATTTCCCCCTCAGTACTGCTTTTGTTACATCCCATAGGTTTTGGTACATTGTGTTCTCATTTTCATTCATCTCTATATATTTAGCAATTTCTCCTGCTATTTCTTCTTTAACCCACTGATTGTTTAGGAGGGTGTTGTTTAACCTCCAGGTATTTGTGAATTTTCTAAGTCTCTGATGCTTATTGACTTCTAATTGTATTCCACTGAGGTCAGAGAATGTGCTTTGAATAATTTCAATCTTTTTAAATTTATTGAGGCTTGTTTTATGTCCCAGCATATGATCTATTCTGGAAAAAGTTCCGTGAGCACTAGAGAAGAATGTGTATCCTGCTGATTTGTGATGAAATGGTCTATATATGTCTGTTAAATCAAATTCATTTATCAGATTCTTTAGGTTTTCAATTTCCTTACTGGTCTTCTGTCTGGTTGATCTATCTATAGGAGAGAGTGATGTGTTGAAGTCTCCCACAATTATTGTGAAAACATCCATTGCTTCCTTTAGTTTTGCCAGTGTTTCTTTCACGTATTTTGTGGCACCTGGATTGGGTGCATAAACATTTATGATTGTTATTTCTTCTTGTTTAATTGCCCCTTTTATTAGTATGTAGTGGCCTTCTTTGTCTCTCATAACATCCTTGCATTTAAAGTCTATTTTATCTGACATTAATATTGCCAGTCCTGTTTTCTTTTGGCTGTAGCTTGCATGAAATATTTTTTCCATCCTTTCACTTTCAGTATCTTTTTGTCCCTGTGTCTAAGATGAGTCTCTTGTATGCAACATATTGGTGGTTCATTTTTTTTTTTTTTTGATCCATTCTGCCAATCTATATCTTTTGACTGGGGAGTTTAATCCATTTACATTCAACATTATTACTGTGAAGCCATTTCTTGCATCAGCCATCTTATCCTTTGGCTTATGTTTGTCAGATATATTTTTTCCCTCTCTCTCTTAATGTACTTTAGCATACCCATACTGAATCTCTTTAGTACTGAACCTTTCTCCATATCTCTCTCTCCTTTCTTTGTTTCTCTGTTGGTAGGGCTCCCTTTAGTATCTCAAGTAGGACAGGTCTCTCGTTAGCAAATTCTCTCAATATTTGTTTGTCTGTGAAAAATTTATGCTCTCTCTCAAATTTGAAGGAGAGCTTTGCTGGATAAAAAATTCTTGGTTTGCAAAGTTTCTTTCTCAGAATTTTAAATATGTCATGCTACTGCCTTCTCGCCTCCATGGTGGCCACTGTTTCCTTTGTATGTGGTGAACTGCTTTTCTCTTGCTGCTTTCAGAACTTGCTCCTTCTCCTCAGTATTTGACAGTCTGATCAGAATATGTCTTGGTAGTGGGTTTATTTGGATTTATTCTATTTGGAGTTCGCTGGGCATTTATGATTTGTATATTTATGGTGTTTAGAAGATTTGGGAAGTTTTCCCCAACAATTTCTTTGAATACTCTTCCTAGACCTTTCCCCTTCTCTTCCCCTTCTGGGACACCAATGAGTCTTAAATTGGGACGTTTTATATCACCTATCATATCCCTGAGGTCCATTTCTATTTTTTCGATTTTTTTCCCCATTCTTTCTTTTGTTCTTTCATTTTCCTTTCTGTTGTCCTCTAGGTCACTGATTCACTGTTCAGCTTCCTCTATTCTTGTACTATGAGTATCCAGAATCTTTTTAATTTGGCCAACAGTTTCTTTTATTTCTGTAAGATCATCTATTTTTTAATTTACTCTTGCAATTTCTTCTTTATGCTCTTCTGGGGTCTTCTTCATGTCCTTTATATCCTGTGCCATGCTCTTCCTGATGTCCTTCATATCCTGTGCCATTCTCTCATTGTTTGTGTTTAGTTCCTTGATTAATTGCTCCAAGTACTGTGTCTCCTCTGATCCTTTGATTTGGGTGTTTGGGCTTGTATTATCCATATCGTCTGTATTTTTCCTATGCTTTAAAATTTTCTGTTCTTTTTGGCCTCTTGGCATTTGCTTGATAGGCTTCTTTTAGGATATGTAGACTGACTCAAACCCTTATCTCTAATTTGTCAGATCTACATCTTCATCGAGTACACTTTCTCTAACTAACCAGCAAGTGGCATTCACGAGCCACCTATTCCCCTCAAGCCAGTTCTCCCCCACTTTGTCTTTGTGGTGAATGGGGATGTGAGTCTTGTGGGGTCTAACTGGTGCACCAAGCTTGCGTGTATAGTTAGTGTTGCTTGCCCTGTATATGAAGCATGTGTCTGAGCAGTTAGGGAGGGGGGGGGGTGGCTTTAATAATCAAATCTCCCAGGTGTTCCTGGAGATTTAAAGCTGTTGCAATAGTCTAATCCTTCATTTCATTCTTGCCACAGTTTGTCTCTGCCGCTTACCCACAAGTCCTTGGTATTGGCGTATGGTCCCTGGGATTTCCGAGTGGGTCCGTCTTCCAAGCCGTGTGCTCCTAGGTCCTCTGCTGAGGGACAACTGTACTATCTCACAGGTAAGCGCCGTCCCCGAAGGGAGGTTCTGGGCTGCAGGGCTGTGTAGGAGCATTCCCAGTCTGCTGAAAGGATGGCTGAATGGGGCCTGCTAATTTCCCCCTTTTCACACAGCTCCACCTTCCCAGCTCTGGGACAATTAGCTGAGGGTGTGGGAAAGGCTATTGTCCACGCCCGATATTGTGGTGTGTGTGTGTGTTGTTAGAAACACTTCCCATCACACTGGGTTGTTTGGGGAGGCTCAGGGCTGTGGCACTGGTGCTGGGCAGGAGCGTTCCCAGCCCACCGGGGAAGATGGCTGCAAAGGGATGCCCCCCTTTTCCTGGGAAGCTGTGGTACCCAGCAATTCTCTCAGCCACTGGACCTACTGCTTTGTGTCTCAGAGCTCTCTTAGCTCTGCTCTTGTCTGGGCCCAAATTGCAAGTCTTTGAGGCTTTGTGTAATGGGCTTCTTAGAGTAATTGTTTTAGAAAAAGAGGAAAAGATAAAAAAGAAAAAAAAAAGAAGGGCCCTCATTGCAGATCTAATGGGCTATTGAAATGCTAAAAGACAAGGAGATTAGGGCCACTGAGGAACAATCAAGAAAGCAGAGAAAACAGGTTCTTCAGACCAGGAAACTCACCCTCTGGATTTGCATATGACCCTGATTCTGTTTGAGCCCTGCCCTTCTCCATTCTATGTTCACCAGAACTCCAAAAAGTGTCTGTTTTTATTTTTGGGTTTGTTTTGTTTTGTTTTGTTTTTTTGCTGTTTTTGCTAGCCCTATCTCCTCTCCACCAGGCTGCCTGCTCCTGGATTCTCCAGTGTCTGGTGTCAGTCTATCTATGCTTGGAATTTGGATCAGCAGTCTGAGTTTTCAGTAAGAGCCACAAGCACAGTTCTCCCTCCTTGTTCCCAGCACTGATGCCCCCCCCCCTTCCATGGGACTGAGCCTGGCAGGGAGGGGCATGGGTCCCCTAGCCACGAAAACTTACAGATTTTGCTGATCTCAGCTGATTCACATGTTTGTGAGTGTTGTATGAAGTATGCCCAAAGTCAAATTGCTCTCCGTTGTCTGGTCCATTCAGTTCCTGGCTTTCTACCTACTGCCCTGGAGGAGTAACTAAAACCTACACCTCTCCACTCTGCCACCTTGCCCCCCCCTCCAATATCACTAATTTTAAGGTTATACACTGAGAGGTTGATATATATGAGCTGCTAAAAGCAAAGAAATGTATTGTATTAACTGTGTAGTCTTACCTGGGGTGAATGTACCACTTTGGTTAGACTCCTTGAAATATTAAAAAGGCCACAGAGTCTCAAATCTACCTTCAAGCGATTATCAGGCCCAAAGACAGCATTGGAGGCTGGAAAATGTATACATAAATATCATGACAAGTTTCAAGAACATCATCTTGGCAAATGGAGGACTGTATGATACTATCAGCAAATATAATCAAAATGAAGAAACACCGTAACAGCTTATCCATCAGTGTCAAAGTCTTCTTTGCCACTTGTTCTAGCTCTCTCGGCTGTGTAACAAATCACTCCAAAGCTTAATGGCTTAAACCAGCGGTTTATTATCACATCTCAGCTCGATGATTAGGCTCAGCTAGGCAGCTCTTGCTTGGTTCTTTGAAGCAGTTACAATCCAGTGAAGGCTGGGCCTGGGGTGATTAGAAGAGATAACTGGTCTGGACACCCAAATGACGTCCACACTCTCACATCTAGCATTGCAGCTGGGATGGCTGGAATAGTTGTAGACTGGCCTAATATTTACCTCTCCATTTGACCTCTTCAAATGAATTTCCTGAGTTTCCTTGCAGCATGGAAGTCTCAAGTTAGTCAGACATCTTACCTGGCAGCTGGTTTCCCCCAGACCAAGCTTTCCATGAGACCAAGGTAGAAGCCTCTGGGCTTCTTATGACCTAGTGTTGGAAGACAGGCAGCTTCACTCTGGTCACATTCTATGGGCCACAGAGAGCCAGTCCAATTGCAACATGGAGCAGAAGAGACAAGGGCATGAATAGAAGCAGGTATGATTCATCAGGAGGGGAGGATCTTTGGAAACCAGTTATTATACTGCTGGTTTGGGAAACAAGAACAATAGTCAAAAACACCTGATATGCAACAATCAGGAATGGGTTTCTTGAAAAAAAAAAACCCTGTAATGTAGCCAACAAGGTAAAAATACAGGTCTGCAGATACACAGAAGTAATAACCAAAAAATGAAATTCATATAGATTTGCTGTGCCATGTATTAGACCTTATAGCCACTTCTAGGCACACATGATTATCACACAGCAGGAGAATATTTGAAAAATAATAAAAAGCATCTTTAAACATCAAATACAGTACTAGCACATTTGGAAAGAAACAAATCCTACAATAAAATAAAATGTCAGGCAAATTATTTCAGAAACTCAGGAAATAAAAGCTCTCTCACAAGTTTCCTTTATCCACACTTGTTCTCTACTGATTTGTAAGTGCAAAATACTAAGAAGTTACTCAAATGTCTTGCAAAGGGCATTGCAATCATTAATTAGTTGTTCTACAAAATGTTCCCCATAGGAAAATAATAATAATTATCCATTATTATGGAAAGCAGTAGTGAGCTCCTAAACACCAACTTGCAAACCCAAAGAATGTGATTTTTCTCTGAAGCGATTCAGTTCCAGACTGGAACTCTGACCATTAAATGATGAGAAGTCTGCCCTCCTGGGTTAAACCATCTATTCACTTGGGGAGAGGTCTTTTATCTTGTAGACACTAAAATTAATGTATTAAAATAATAATTTGCTAATACTCTAGTTAGAGCTCTATTTACTCCACCTGGTCCCAAATCCTAAAAGATACATATGAGAGCTTCAGAAAGTGAAGAAATTTATTGTACTAGCGAGAAACATGTCTTTATTACTTCCTCAGAAGAAATAATAATAAACAGTATGGTGAGAAATATGTCTTTATTACTTCCTCAGAAGAAATAATAATAAACAGTATGGTGACAGGTCTCTACCTCTGTTTTGCTACCTCTGGCCTGGCTACTCTCATCATTTATTTTTTCCTTTTCTATCAGCTCTGAAAGAAGAAAGGCCATGGAAGTTATAATAATTAAAAGCTTGGGGATGATTTTAGAAATAAAACAGACTGCTTTTCCAAACAAATCTGCATTATTCAAAAAGATAACTGACTGCCATGTTAATTGACTCTAATTTATTCCATTGAAATTACATCATTTTCTGTGCTAAACTATTCATAATCCAAGCATATCACACACCGATTTGCTGAGACTGTGAAACTAGTCTATCAGAATTAATTAGCAAATTAAGAGGCATTTGCACTAAAAATTGCTCAGTGAAGAAAAACAAAATTGCATCTGCATACTGCATAAGATGTAGGAAATAGAATGTTATAAAGAAAAATAAAAACAAGCTGAACATTTTCCTACTCAGCCAACCACACGTAGAGCAGACTTAGTTTCACAGAAAATGTGTTGGTTTGAAGAAGTGAGTTAGGAGTACTGACACTGATGTGTTAAGTGAATGTTGCCTGCCTGGCCTCAGGAGTAAACTTCTCAGCTGAAGACAGCTGAAAAGGTAGGTGAACAGGAATAGGCACGGATCAAAATGGGCAGCTAGATTTTAAGCATTTGTTCTCAATTTTGGCTGCACAATGGAACCCCTTGGAGAGCTTTAAAATTTACTGTTGACTCAGATATTCTAATTTAATTTATCGGGAGTGTGGCCTGAGCATCAGGAGTTTTAAAGGTTTCCCATTTGAATTTAATGTGCTGTGAGGTTTAAGAGCCATTGATTTAAAAGATAGCCATGGTGGGGTAGGGAAAGCTCAGGACAAGAGGCTACTGTAAGGTTCAAGTCAACAACATCTATTCTGCTTTTTTGGACAAGACAGCAGAATAGATGTTCACTGATTCCTATCCTGGGGTAGTACAACTGAAAATGCTAGATAAACTATTTCAAAACATTTTTCTAATTCATTGCTTAGCTGAGAAGAAACTAAAAGAACTCCCTGGAGGCCGGAAATGAAAAGAAACACAAATCCACAGAAATAAGTGGCATGAGAACTGGCAGTTACTCTGATACTTTTAAAGGACAAGGTCAGATTAGAGAAAATTTCTTAAACCTGTGCCTTCAAAGGGTGACATGCTCAGAAGATGAAAGAGGGAAAAAAAGAATGAAATATAGTCCCTACCCAAAGGGTGATTGAAGTCAGTCTCAGTCTTAGCTTTAGATTCTCTGGAAGAAAGGGAAAATGTCTAGTTTTTGTTGAAATTCATATTCATAAAAAAATCTCAGGCCAAAACTTTAAAGGGGTTCTGAGATGGTAGTGACAACAATACCAGAAGCAAACACAATTCCTCACTAGATGAACACATTTTGAACTGGGCCTAAAAGATTTTTACAGTTGAAATTCTGACAAACTTGGCCCCACAAGATGTGAAAAAACAAAAAACTTCCTTGAGAGAGAGGCATAAGGCAAGAAAGATAAAGAATCAAACCAAATACTGTATTATCAGGCATAAGATAAAAAATTAGGGGAATTCCTTTACTAATAAAGTGTATCTTCAAAAAAAAAATTCTACCACAAATATCATATGCAATAGTGAAACAGCTAACTGACTTTTTAAAAATCAGGGAAAATACCAGCATCCCTACTCTCATGACTTCTATTCAACATTGTACTGGAGATTCTAGTTGGTGCAATAAAATATGATAAATATAAAATACAGGTGGAAAGGAAGAAACAAAACTGGCATTGTACACACAGATGACATGATAAACCCAAAAGAAAATTATTAGAATTATTAAGAGAGTTTAGCCAGGTGAATGGATATAAGATCAGCATATAAAATTTAATTGAAATTCTACATATCAGCAATAACAAGTTAGAAAATATAATTTTCAAATGGATACCATTTACTATAGCAGCACAAAAATAAGGTAGCTAAGGAATAAATCTAAAAAATGATGTGCAAGGGAGAACCTAAGATGGCGGCTAGGAGAGACAGGGCAAAAAAACACCTTCATGAAAAATACTAGATAAAAGCCAGAAAGTGACCCAGAACACCAGTTCCAGCGATGCACCAGCTGGACAAGGTCTGCTAAATCCACAGGGACCATGCACTTGGTAAAACCGGGCGTCTGAGTTCTGAAATGAGTGAGTAAGCCTGCTGAATATCTGGCAGCCACTCTGCGGTGTGGGGAAACTGTGGGTTGAAGTTTGGAGGTGGACTAGTTCTTTTTTAAAAAGCCCAAAAGCGGCTGCAGATACGGCAGTGAGAACCTCACGGTGAAGTGTGGCAGGAACAGGCTGTGTGAATGCCTCAATATCTGGCATGGAAGATAGCCTTTCACACACCTGCTGCTAATTGTCTCAGAGCAAGGAAGCAGAGGTGAGCCAAAAGGGGAAAATAACCACGCCCCTTGCAGCCATCTTCCCGGCGGGCTGGGAATGCTCCTGCCCAGTGCCAGCACCACAGCCCAGAGCTGCAGCAAAAAACCCAGTGTGACAGGAAGTGTTCCCAGCAACACGCACACATGCCACAATATAGGGCATGGGCAATAGCCTTTTGTGCACCCACAGCTCATTGTCCCAGAGCTGAAGGCGGAGTTCTGCCAAAAGGGGGAAATTAACACATCTCACACAGCCATCCTTACAGCAGGCTGGGAACGCACCTACATGGCCTGGTGGCTCAGAACTTCCCTTGAGGGACAGCACGCACTTGTGACGTAGCAAAGCCTTCCCTCAGCAGAGGCCCCAGAAGGGCATGGCTTGGAAGAGGGACCCACTCGGAAATCCCAGGGACCATACGCCAATACCAAGGACTCATGGGTCAGCGGCAGAGACAATCTGCGGCAAGACTGAAATGAAGGTTTAGACTCTTGCAAAGGCCTTAAATCTCCAGGAACACCTGCGAGGTTTGATTATTAAAGCTGCCCTCCCTCCCTAACCACTCAGACACACACCACACATTCAGGGCGGACAGCACCAACAATACCTCCAAACTTGGTGCAACAATTGGACCCCACAAGAATCAGACCCCCACACACCAAAAGACAAAGTTGGGGAGATCTGACTTGAGGGGAGTAGGTGATTTGCAGACACCACCTGCTGGTTAGTTACAGAAAGTGTACTCGATGAAGATGTAGATCTGACAAATTAGAGATAAGGGTTTGAATCAGTCTACATGTCCTAAAAGAAGCCTATCAAGTTAAGCAAATGCCAAGAGGCCAAAAACAACAGAAAATTTTAAAGCATAGGAAAAAAACAGACGATATGGATAATACAAGCCCAAACACCCAAATCAAAGGATCAGAGGAGACACAGTACTTGGAGCAATTAATCAAGGAACTAAACACAAACAATAAGAGCATGGCACAGGATATGAAGGACATGAGGAAGAGCATGGCACAGGATATAAAGGACATGAAGAAGACCCCAGAAGAGCATAAAGAAGAAATTGCAAGAGTAAATTAAAAAATAGATGATCTTACAGAAATAAAAGAAACTGTTGGCCAAATTAAAAAGATTCTGGATACTCATAGTATAAGACTAGAGGAAGCTGAACAGTGAATCAGTGTCCTCAAGGACCACAAAATGGAAAATGAAAGAACAAAAGAAAGAATGGGGAAAAAAATCGAAAAAATAGAAATGGACATCAGGGATATGATAGATAAAATAAAACATCCAAATTTAAGACTCATTAGTGTCCCAGAGAAGACAAGGGTAAAGGTCTAGAAAGAGTTTTCAAAGAAATTGTTGGGGAAAACTTCCCAAACCTTCTACACAATATAAATACACAAAGCATAAATGCCCAGCGAACTCCAAATAGAATAAATCCAAATGAACCCACTCCCAAGACATATTCTGATCAGACTGTCAAATACTGAAGAGAAGGAACAAGTTCTGAAAGCAGCAAGAGAAAAGCAATTCACCACATACAAAGGAAACAACATAAGACTAAGTATGACTACTCAGCAGCCACCACGGAGGAGAGAAGGCGGTGGCACGACATATTTAAAATTCTGAGAGAGAAAAATTGCCAACCAAGAATACTTTATCCAGCAAAGCTCTCCTTCAAATGTGAGGAGATTTTTCACAGACAAATTTTTCACAGACAAACAAATGCTGAGAGATTTTGCTAATAAAAGACCTGCCCTACTTCAGACACTAAAGGGAGCCCTACTGACAGAGAAACAAAGAAAGGAGAGAGAGAGATGGAGAAAGGTTCAGTACTAAAGAGATTCAATATGGGTTCATTAAAGGACAATAAAAGAGAGAGGGAAGAAATATATCTGACAAACATAAACCAAAGGACAGGATGGTTGATTCAATACATGCCTTCACAGCAATAATATTGAATGTAAATGGATTAAACTCCCCAATTAAAAGATACAGATTGGCAGAATGGATCAAAAATATGAACCATCAATATGTAGAATGTAGGGGAACTAGTGATAGAGAGCAATTAAGGAAGGGGTAATGATACCCCAATAAGAACAGATAAGCTATCATGGTAAATTTAACATTCTGGGAATGCCCAGGAATGACTATGTTCTGTTAATTTCTGGTGGGTATGGTAGGAACAAGTTCACAGACATGTTGCTATATTAGGTTATTTTCTTTGGGTAGAGTAGGAACATGTTGGAAGTAAAGTAGTTATCTCAGGTTAGTTGTCTTTTTCTTACTCCCTTGTTATGCTTTGTTTGAAATGTTATTTTTATTGTATTTTTTTTGATATAGTTGATTTTAAAAAAAAAGAGATAATTAAAAAAAAAAAAACAATTAAAAAAATATGCAGAGCCCCCTTGAGGAGCTGGGGGAATGTAGGGGTGCTGGGCTTCCCCACCTCGGTGGTTGCTGATGTGCTCACAGACATAAGGGACTGGTGATTTGATGGGCTGGGCCTTCTACCACAGGACTTGCCCTTGGGAAGACTGTTGCTGCAAAGGAGAGGCTAGGCCTCCCTATGGTTTGTGCCTAAGAGCCTCCTCCCGAATGCCTCTTTGTTGCTCAGATGTGGACCTCTCTCTCTAGCTAAGCCAACTTGGCAGGTGAAATCACTGCCCTCCTCCCTACGTGGGATCTGACACCCAAGGGAGTGAATCTCCCTGGCAACGTGGAATATGACTCCCGGGGAGGAATCTAGACCCAGTATTGTGGGGATGGAGAACATCTTCTTGGCCAAAAGGGGGATGTGAAAGGAAATGCAATAAACTTCAGTGGCAGAGAGATTCCAAAAGGAGCCGAGCGGTCACTCTGGTGGGCACTTTTATGCACAATATAGACAACCCTTTTTAGGTTCTAATGAATTGGAATAGCTAGCAGTAAATACCTGAAATTATCAAACTACAACCCAAAACCCATGAATGTTGAAGACAATTGTATAAAAATGTAGCTTATGAGGGGTGACAGTGTGATTGGGAAAGCCATATGGACCACACTCCCCTTTGTCTAGTTTATGGATGGATGAGTAGAAAAATGGGGGAAGAAAAAAAAAAATAAGCAGCCAGTGTTCTTTTTTACTTTAATTGTTCTTTTTCACTTTAATTTTTATTCTTATTATTTTTGTGTGTGTGGTAATGAAAATGTCAAAAATTAATTTTGGTAATGAATGAACTACTATATAATGGTACTGTGAACAATTCAATGTACGCTTTGTTTTGTATGACTGCATAGTATGTGAATATATCTCAACAAAAATGAATTAAAAAAGAGTAATACATAAGATGAAGGCAAGTTTTTTCAGAAAATGTAACAAAATTAAATAATGTGTTATTATTATCTTAAGGGAAATAATTTTAAAAAATTCATATTATATAGTGTTTCAAAATGACAGTGGCACATTAAGTTCAAAAGGAATACAATATTTAATGCTGCAATTAATGAAAGATTTGAAGAATATTTCTGCAAAGAACACACAATTATCTGCCAAGTTTGTCATTTGAGAGTGTTCTATAGTGCTGAATAATGTGATTAGATGAATATAGGGACAGGAATATAAGAAAAGCTGAGAAAAAATGCTATTTTCTGAAATATGATATAATATTAAATATTCAAAAACATTTGCTTTATTATATATTCATGTACATGGTTTCATATTACACTTTCTATACAAATTTTGCATGTACTAACTGTTTAATAAAGTATACAATATTTTAGATATAGAGTAACTACCATGCAAAAAGTAAGCAAACAAAAACAATGGGGTATATAGGAATGGATATTTCATTTATTGATATAATAATCACAAGAATTTGTTAATTCTAAGAAATTCATTCATATCTCTTTATATTTCTAATTCTATTTTTAAACCCTTAGACATGGTTTATTAATATCATCTATGGATTTGGAATCATCTTATTACTGTTTTTACTCCTTTGTTATGTTACATAAAATAAAACAGACATAAGAATTAGGAGCTGCCAAAAGTAGACACCCTTATCAAAAATGGCAGGATATTTTTGGAAGATAAAAACTGATCTAGGATATCTACAGAACAGAAAGTGGTGCATCCCTTTTAAGTTGCAATTTGAGCGACACTAAATTATATGTTCGTCTGGGTCTGGTAATAATAGCCTATTAAACATGAAAAACTATACTATAGTAACTAATGTATACCTGCTCCCTGCTTTATAAAACCATACCATATAATGAAGAAATTAAATATGATCCAATGATTGTAACTTTCCATTTTGAAATGCCTTAATTGTTTTATAAGCCACTTTAACTCACTCTTTATTTTGAAACTTTTAATCTGACTTCCTCAGTTTGAGATTTTCCTGATAGAGCATTCCTCTTTCAATAAAAACGTGGCTTTGATAATTTAAAAAAAAAAAAAAAGTGATGTGCAAGACCTTGGATAATATTGTAAATTTCAGTTTAAGATAGTAAAAAGGACCAAACAAAAGGAACAACACAATGTGTTCAATAAATAGGAAAACAATATTCTAATGTCCATTCTTCCCAAAAGGATTTATAAGTTTAATACAATTCAGTCAAATTCTAAATGGAGTTTTTGCAGAACTTGACAAGGTCATTTTAAAGATTTATTTAGAAGAATGAATGGCCAAGAAACATGAAGACATATCTGAAGAAAGAAGGAGGACATTTTTCTCCTACTATATATCAAATCTTATTATAAAGTTATAACAAGTAGGGAAATGGGACATTGGAGCTAAGGTAAGCAATGAAAACAATGGGAGAAAATACAGAGCCCAGAAACAGAATCACACATACAGGATATGGAAACATTATTTAACACAGCAAGCACTGGACATTGGTGGGGAAAGAAAAGACCAAAACAAAAAATTGTCTAAAACAATTAAGTATCCATATCAGGAGTCGGCAAACTATGGTCCACAGGCAAAATCCAATGTGCCACCTATTTCTGTAAAGTTGTATAGGACCACGGCCATCTCCACCCATTTACGCTTCCGCTTTGTCAATGGGCTGCTTTCATTTCATGCTACCATGGCAAAGTTAAGTCATTTCAACAGAGACCATATGATCTGAAAAGCCTAAAATATTTGGCATCTTGTCCTTTACAGAAAAAATTTGCCAACCCTTGATTCATATACGTAGAATATTTTTTGGATCTCAATTCTGTACCTGTAACACATTTACTATTGCCATCAGCTTTCTTTTATCTGCAGACTTGCTGATCATGTCAATATGTTAACTAGAGCGAGCATTGAACAAGATGGCCAAGCATGACAACTAAGAACACTATTTCTAAAGATCAGATTCTCTTATTTCAGCCCCTAAATCCTGCCCCTCTGATTCAGAAGTGATAAAGACTAAAGCTTCTGGGAATAGATTAGCTGAAGATTAAGTATCTAGAAATACATCTCCTAAGGATAAAGTCTATTCTGCAACAAGGTAAGCAGCAATTACTTAATCAATCAGCATATTTTATATCTAACCATAAACCATTTAAAAATCATTTAATAATAGCATCATCCAACCAACTACTGCTGGATCGAATGGACCTAGAAAAAACTGGAAGAAAACAAGGTTTGGAGAAGCCATTTACTCTTTCCCTGATTTAAGTTGCTTTAAGTAGCTTAACTGCATAATATTGGGTTCTGATGATTCTGAAGTTATCTTTTCAGTAGCTCCATTAATGTAATGCTCACATTAATGCAAATATAACCCAAGACTTATGTGAGCTGCCCTGGGTTACAGAGGGTTGAAGGAAAAATATGGAATTGTGTAAGTTTCATTTCATCTCCACAAAACCTTTATATGTTTTCTGGAGCAGAAAGAACACAGCTTCAGTCTGATAATGGTAATAGGTTGACCAGAAAACCTGAAAAGGTGTTACTCGCTTTGAAGTAAGCTTCCAGAAAAATATTTAGGAACATAAGAAAAAATATTCTCAATGGTGTCAAAATGATTTCTTTATCCAAAGAACAAAGTACTCTGTGCATATTCAATTAAATATCTCAAGCCAAAATCCTCTGTCAACAAATATAGACAGCTATCTATTCCACATAACAGTATTATCACAAACCTAGAGCTTAAGACAACCTGTCTTTTTTTTATTTCACAGTTTCTGTGGGTCAGGAGTCCAGGCACGGCTTAGCTTGGTCCTTTGATTCAGGGTTTCACAAAGCTGCAATCAAGGGCTCTAGTCTCATCTGATGCTGGGATGGGGAAAAATCTACTTCCAAACTCATGCAGTTGTCAGCAGAATTCAACTCCCTGATGGTGCAAGACGGAAGGCTTCAGTTTCTTGCTGGTTTTCAGTCAGAGGCCACCCTCGGCTCCTTGCCACATGGGCTCCAGCATGGTCACTTGCTCCATCAGCCGTCCAGGAAGGGGGAGAGAATCCAGCAAGAAAGGCACTAACCACACAATCAGACAATCACGTGCACCCATCATCCCTGCTGTGTACTATGGTTAGAAGCCAGTCTCTCAACTGAAGGCGATCACACAAGGACACAAACACCATGAGGGGGAATCATGGAGCACCTTCAAGTCCGGCCTCCACAAGCACTTACACAGGTAAGACACTGTGCTGGGTACTCAACATTCAATCCAAACCATGAGCTCATATATTAAAAACTCTCCAAAAATGTTATAAATGTCTTTAAATTATTTGATTGGCAGCTCAAAATGAGTTCTTAAATAGTTGCCTGCAGTTGGTTGATAGTCAAGATAGTCAAATTATATTTCTTACGATTTGCAATAGAAAAAGATGTAAAAGATAAATGATGACACAAAATAATTATGGAGTGCATGATAAAGTGTAGTGAATTCCAACAGATTCTTGGAGGTTACTTCTAAACAGATATACATCATTTTCCAAATATTTTCATAATATTTTCAGGTTATGCTAGGATTTGAAGAAGCTGTTTAATGTTTGTTTGACTGCTAAACATCATTTTTTTTTAAGCCTAAAGTATTCACTTATTGTACGGCAAGGGCTACCAGGTAATGAGGCAGATGGCAGCCACAAGGTTAACAACGGAGTCTGTCAGTCACGGCACTTTCTGATATGTCTGCAACTCAGTGAACAAACGCTGACAGGGAAACTCATTCTGAAAAGACATGGCGTTTGTGGTAAGCAGAATTCTAAGATGGACCCCAAGAATCCCATCCCCTTTTGCAAACAGCCCTGGACCCCCACCCTGGCCTTGAGTGTGGGCAGGTTTGTGAATCACATGGATTTCACTCCCATGACTAAGTTACGCTAGGTGGCTAAGTAAGTAAGATTCTCCTGCTGACTTTGAAGAAAGTAAGTGGCCATACTGTGAGAGAGCCCTGTGGCTAGGGCCTGAGGGCAGCCTCTGGTAGCTGAGAGTGACCCCTGGATGAAAGCCAGCAAGAAAGCAGGGACCTGCATCCTGCAACCATAAGGAACGTGAATCTGCCAACATCCTCAGTGAGCTTCAAACAGGACTCTAAGCCGCTAATGAGGCCTCACCCCTGATAGAAACCTAAGACCTGGGGAGACAATGAACACAGAACCCAGCTTCAGTGATGCCTGGACTTCTCTCCTACAATGTGGGATAATAAATTTTTGTTTCTTTAAGCCATTAACTTTGTGGTAATTTATTATGCAGAAATAGAAAATGAATACATCATATAAAAAAAAAAAAGACTGCCATTCTGGCCCTGCTGTCAAACAAAATACTGATAACTTGATGCATAAAGCTGAATATATTGACAGCTGTAAGAGAACCTGGGGAAAACAAAATAAAACTATCATTTGTAAAAGTATCTAGTTGGAACAGTATTGTGTTGCTGTTGTTCTCAGCAAAAGAGCTATTTGGAAAGAGAGATAGAGATAGAGAGATAGAGAGACAGAGATATATAGAGAGAAAATATGAATCATTTGTATAAGTGGAGAGACTGATAAAAATAGCATCCAGGAATAGCAGGGAGTCCAGATCCATAGGGCATTTGATGTCATTACAAAACATGCAGCAAGAATTTCCAGAAAGCACTACACTCGACTTGCTATGTTGATTTCAAGATCTGAGCATTAAAGTAGCCGAGTCTCCAAATTATCTTTCTTTATAGACACTAGCTCTCCTGAAAAAGCAGATTTAGAAAGATCTGTAGTTGGATATTTCTAAAAGAAGGGAGCATTTATTTGCAAACGGATTTAGGAATAATAAGTAATCAACCAAGCTCATTACACCAATGTGTTTTCAAAAGCACTTCTAGTCTCCAAACAATCACATACTCAACTGTTTTCTAACAAAAATATAAAGGTATTCTGAATCTAAATTTTTAAAATCTGTTTGAAACAGATTCAAGTTCATTTCTGGAAATCCTTGTTTTATTGTAACCTCTTTAGAAGTAGAATTTATTTTTTTTCATATTTAAATTCTAAATTCTTTATTATTTTATAACTTAGTGATCTTCTATGGACTCATTCTTTTATGAGGTTTTCAGAATTTTATGCATTGGTGACCATGCCAAAAGATTTAAAGAAAAAATTTACCATTTTTTAAAACAGTCAAACCAGAATTCTTCAGAAACAATATTTTAAAATAAATCAGTTATGTTTTTATCATGTAATAAGATGCTTTGATCTTCAAGAACTGTTGGTTCAGAGTATTTTTACCTAAACCCAGCTTCAGAAGTCTATATTGATTTCTACGGTTGTGTAAATCAATTCATCCTGTTTTACGATGAAGAAAAACATCTTCATCAAGGCATCTCTGTGGAGGTTTCAATAGAAAAAAAAAGAAAAAGAAAAGAGAGAGAAGGTCTAACACAATGGTAACTTTTATAGGCAGGCGTTATTTCTTACATAGTATTTAATAAACACTGCAAAGAGCCAAAGCCCAAAATACAGGTGTGTGGTGGCTGGAAGCTCTCTGTACCCCAGAAAAACACATTCTGAAACTCAGTCTATTCCTGTGGGTGTGAACACACTGTGAGTAGGACCTTTTGGTGAGGTGACTTCAGTTACGGTGTGGTCCACCTCAATGAGGATGGGTCTCAATCCAGTTACTGGAGTCCTCTATAAGCCAAATGAAACAGACACACAGAGAGAGAAAGCCACCGAGGGAGCAGTCAGAAGCTGAAACCAACAGCACCCTGAAGAGAAGGGAAAGGCCAGGCGAGGCCGCCATGTGCACGGCCACGTGACAGAGGAGCCCAGGGCCAAGGATCACCAGCAGCCAGCCCCAGAACGCCAGTCCTCAGGAAAAAAGATTCACCTTGATAATGCCTGGATTCGAACATTTTTTTCTAGCCTCAAAACCATGGGCCATTAAATTCCCATTGTTTAAGCCAAACTATTGTGTGATACTTGCTTGAGCAGCCAGAGACACTAAAATAAAGTGGTAGCAAACCCTTCATAAATTCCACATTTCCTAGTACTTAGCAACAGAAGTTCTCTTAATGATCCAGAAGTCAAAGCTCTTGGAGTCATACACATACTACCTTACATTTGAAAGAGCAAGCTAAGTAATGCTAATCAGGATAGATTTGAGACAGTTATTTGGAAATAACAGGGATAGAACTTTTCCTAGACTTCCTACATTTTTTCCACTGACGTGTTGGTTTTATAATTTCTAAACTAGCAAAGAGCAGTAAACAAGATTAAGTTTTGCTGCTTTTGTCCCAAGGCAAAACTTAAAATTTTCTTCCACTTATAATTTTCTTTCAGAAAGTTATCCCATCCCATCAACATATCAGAACCATTTTATACATTATGAATTGCAGCACAGCCCAGAAACAGAGTGCTTTGTATATTGTGGTTTCATCATGGCTCATATGCTTATAGAGCCTCATTCATTTGAAAAGTTTGTCACATCTTAACAGTATCTTCTCCACAGTAGACTTGTGAAATTGGCTTTCTTTCTCTAATTATATTCTGCCTATGTCAAAAAAGATTCTGAGTGACATACTTATAATAATCAACTTCCTTCTAACCTCCTTGAGGTTTAAGGTAGAATCCCAGAATTAGATAGTTAAGGATTTCTCTTAAGCTTTCCATGAATTTGAGGATTATTTTTCCTAGCACTTTTGAATGCATCATTTCTCAGAGACCTCCCCCCCATTATTCTAATGAAAAAATTAAAATTTAAAATCATTATAGGACATTAAAGAAATTGTTTTGTACATGACTAAGTTCAAGGTTCAAAGGTAAGTAAAGTAATAATTTGGCAAAATAGTTGATGCTCCATCAATTTTAAAGTAATAAAGAAAGAAAGAAATTGTCATCTCAATGGAAAGTCAGAATACAAATGACCTTCCCAAAAACAGGATAGTGGCGCCAGTTAGCACTAGAAAGTTGTAAAAACCAAATTAGGTCTACAGGGTATCTTTTTTGTTAAAATGCCCCAAAATCTCCAAGTTGGTTAAAAAGGCACCATTGACCCTCACCAAAGCATTTGAGGATTCCAAAGGAATAACTTAAGAATAACCACTTTATCTGCAGACCACTCTCCAATACCCAGTAACCAATATATATAATTCCCTCATTAACTGACCAGAATGCCTATTCTGGACACAATAGAGCCTAATGAAGGCACGATGAAAAGTAAGCCATGCTTGCTAAACTGCTACATACAAAAATCCCCAATTATCATCAGTTGCATGAAACATTGACTATTTAACTTGTAAAAGGAATCTTATTTTTTGAGGGAGTCACTATTAATTGCTTTAAATGTCAGGTCTCCTTGTACTTAGAAATCATTTTATTGATCATTAATTACTTGAGAGTTGTTTGCTTCATAAATGCTCCCCAACCCCACACCCCAGTGAAACTTCAAGCTCCCTGAAGGCAGGTACCATATCTTTGCCCCACAAAGCTCAGCTCACAGTCTTCACATATTTGTTGAATTGAACCGACAGTGAAAATTAAAGCTTTAGTGATGGATTTCTCAATTGCAGTACCTCAGTCAGAAATTCTGATCGGAAAATTAAAAATCATTCCTGAAATTAAAACTGAATCACATTTATAGGGGGAAAAAGCATATTGCATAAAACAAGAAACAGTAGAGATTTATTGCTTGTGGAGTTCTTAACAAAAGAGGATGTCATCATTTCATAAAGCGAAGTCTCTCTCTTTGCAAAAGTCTCATGACGCTTAAGGATAATATTTATATTTTTGAGGTTTATTTGTGTTCTACAAAAGTTGACATTGCCACTTGCTCAGATAGACCAAGTCCACGTAGCCATGTTAAAAATCACTGCAAATGAGCTTTACCGAGGACAGAGTAGGTTAAAGGCTTTAAATGTGGCTAGAGGAAATCATTCACTATCTTTATTCTAGGGCTGATCCTCAAAAAATCAATCAATTTAGAGCAGATTTGTCATTAGGGGAGGCATGGCTCTATGCGAAAAAACCCTGTGTGCTTCTGATGGGCAAAACTGAAGCATCAAAACACATTTCTATTTTTAAAAAAAAAGTTCAAATTAGCTTTAGAATACCTTTTCAATAATAGCATTGTCTACTTTAATGTGAGCATAACTACTGTAAAACATTTAATAATTTTCTTCTATACCAGAT
The DNA here is from genome assembly GCF_015220235.1 of Choloepus didactylus. NCBI lineage: Eukaryota > Metazoa > Chordata > Mammalia > Pilosa > Megalonychidae > Choloepus > Choloepus didactylus. Next base: position 8,805,885 of record NC_051311.1, on the reverse strand, counting down.
ATAGTTCTTTGATGTTTCAAGATTTAGTACTGACATCACAGTCAGCATCATTTCCCATTCTTCTAGGTATTCTCAACAAAATTATAAAAACTTAGGCCTGCTTGTTATTTTTCAAACATAATTTCCAAAATCTCAGGAATGAGAACACTCTATGTTGGGACTGATTAAAGTATGTCTTTGCCAATTCTTAGAAGAGTTATCTCACAGGGTTTTAGTAAGCAAATTTTATAAATTTATAGGTTTTTTTAAAAAAATAATTCTACCACAATCTGTGAGGTAACTAGATGTATTCAAATTTGTCACAGACCAAGACAGAGAATCACATTCTTACACCCCCCACCCCTCCTCCACTACATACACACTCACAAAGGAACCGGAATCCAGTTTTATGTGAGCATGGGTCATATTCTGGAAATAGATCAAGTTTCTATTTACATCTTTTTTTTAATCCTCTCTGCCTCTTCTCTGAACACTCTACCGTCTGTGCTATTAAAATAAGTCATTCCATGGTTCTGAGTCACCAACAGGATTCACCTAGAGCCACATCCTGGGCCTGGGGCCCCTAGAAGACCTGGTGAGAAGGGGCCTCCTCAGCACGGCCTTGCAACAGGTCATCTGGCTAAGAGCTGCACTGATGCCCTCTTGGGCCCCTCCTTTACTTCCCCTTCAGCTGGACTGATGCTCCTGTTGAGCATCTTGGTGAAAAAAATTGCTTTTAAAGATATTTCCATGTTCTTCTCCGGAAACAATGGACAGAACTAGTAGTTGGGAGAAAGCCCAGTTTAGGAATAAAGAGAAGAATTCTGGAGCAATGGCTGAGATGGGTATTATCCAAGGAGCCACCAAGTGAGGAAGATTACTTCAAAGCTTTGCTGGTAACTGTAGCATTAATGAAACCAGGAAAGCAGAGCAGGCCCAGGATCATTTATGTCCACCAAAAGAAACAGGCACCTCTGATGAGTAGACTGAGACAAAGTTGAGACCCAAAAGAAAGGGGTTAGAGTCGGAGGTATTGACTGCAAAAATAAAAATATCTAGCCTATGAAGAGGTAAGGACCCCAGGAGAAGGCCTATCTCTACTGTGAGGACTGCCAGAAATTATTCATTGATGATAGTTGTCAATGGCCCCCAAATATCGATACAGGATGGTGTTGGAGTCAAGTGCACCCCTAACTCCTCAAGCCTCTCACTACCTTAGGGCTGATGGTTAGGCTATTTGGTATCCTTGAGGCTGGGCTTGAGATGTGGAATGAGAACTCAGATCTACTTTGGTCCACACTTTGACCCCAATGAAGAGCAGATGACAGAAAATGAGAAAGCATTAACAGGAGACGCTTCTGGATTCCTCTTGATTTCCAGACACCTTCCTGATCTCGGTGGATGTCACTTTCTGTATTCTAGGATATGAATTATGTCCACATAGCACTTCAGAGTTTTAACTTCTAGCACATGATGGCATTCCTATATTAAGAGCTAATGGGGGGGAGATCTAAGATGGCAGCATAGAGAGGAGTGGAAGCTAAGTAGTCCCCCTGGAACAACTAAAAAAAACCAGGAACAACTAGTAAATAATCCGGAATAACTGCAGGGGGACAAACGTGACTGTCCACTCATCATACACTAACCTGAATTGGGAGGAATGCCTGAGATCACAGCATAAAATCTGTAAGTAAAAACTGCAGATCCAGATTGGGAGACCCCTCCCCCACAGCCCGAGCTACAAAGCCTCCTGGTGCCAGAGAGAAGCTTTCTCCCAGCAAGTGAATATAGCTCAGCTGGGCTCCAACTGGGGTTTTAATTAGCGAGTGTGAACTGTTCACTACGAGGTACGAATCCCCAACAAGTAGACAGAGGCTTTGGGTGACGACTGACCTTGGAGAGCTGGAGGGTCGCCTTGGACTAGCTCTGTTCCTTTTTCAACTCAGTGGAGAAAGCCTCAGCCATTTTCAGTTCCCAGTTCTGTGACCCAGACAAGGGTATAGCACAGGCAGAGAAAGACCACTGATATGCTAATGACCTCCCTCTAGGGGGTCTATCTTCTCTAAGAGGAAAGGGGTGGGACCCAGCTCTATTACCTGCCTTTCATTCAGAATTTGGGGAAAAAGAGCCACACCTCCTTACACCAGTCAAGAATTATAGGCTAACAGGGGCCACATGCTGGGCAGAAAAGCACAGTGACCTGAGGCATCACAGGGTGTACCAATATTCTAAGACACACCCTCAGGGAAACCAGATACTGAATATTTCTTCCCTCTGGGACCTTAGCCCATTCTGGTCTGGGGAGGCCTGATTGGGGTAACCAAGGAAACCATGCCTAGACAACAGAAAACTACAACCTACACCAAGAAAAATGAGGTTATGGCCTGGTCAGGGGAACAAACTTGCACTTCAACTGTGATGCAGGAATTAAAACAACTAATAATAAGTCAATTGAAAAAGTTTAGGGAAGATACGGCGAAAGAGCTGAACTGTATAATGAAAACACAGGACGTACATAAGGTAGAAACTGAAAGTTCAAAAAACTAACTGGCGGAATCTATGGAAATGAAAGGCACAACACAAGAGATGAAAGACACACTGGAAACATACAACAACAGACCTCAAGAGGCAGAAGAAAACACTCAGGAACTGGAGAACAAGGCACCTGAAAGCCTACACACAAAAGAACAGATAGAGAAAAGAATGGCAAAATATGAGCAATGTCTCTGGGAACTTAAAGACAAAAAGAAAAGCAAGAATTTACGTGTCATTGGTGTCCCAGAAGGAGAAGAGAAGGGAAAAGGGGCAGAAGCAATAACAGAGGAAATAATCAATGAAAATTTCCCATCTCTTATGAAAGACATAAAATTACAGATCCAAAAAGCACAGCGTACCCCAAACAGAATAGATCTGAACAGGCCTACGCCAAGACACTTAATAATCATATTATCAAACATCAACGATAAAGAGAGAATTCTGAAAGCAGCAAGAGAGAAACAATCTATCACATACAAAGGAAGCTTAATAAGACTATGTGTGGATTTCTCAACAGAAACCATGGAGGCAAGAAAGAAGTAGGGTGATACATTTAAGATACTGAAAGAGAAAAACCACCAACCAAGAATCCTATATCCGGCAAAACTATCCTTCAGATATGAGGGAAAGCTTAAAATATTTTCTGACAAAAAGACAATGACCAAATTTGGGAACAAGAAACCTGTTCTACAGGAAACACTAAAGGAAGCACTGCAGACAGAAAGGAAAAGACAGGAGTGAGAAGTTTGGAAAACAATTTTGGGAGATAGTAGCACAGCAATGTAAGTACACTGAACAAAGATGACTCTGAATATGGTTGAAAGAGGAAGGTTAGGACCATGTGGGACAGCAGAACAAAAGAGGAGAGATAAAGACTGGGACTGTGTAACTCAGGGAAACCTAGGATGCTCAACGATTGTAATAAAAGGTACAAGTATGTTTTTACATGAGGTAGAACAAATGAATGTCAACGTTGCAAGGTGTTAAAAATAGTGTAGGATTGGGGGGAAATACAATCAATGAAAACTAGAGGATAGAATTAACAGAAACATTGTGTTGTGCTTCCTTTGGTGTAGCAGGGGCAGTGTACCAGGGCTGGATGCATATGGGGGGGTAAGGAGTGGGGGAGGGGTGTGACTCCTGGCATTAGTGATGTTGTCTGACTCTTTTTTCTACTTTGGGTTAATCCTATCTTTCCTTTTGTCACCTTCTGGCTGTCAAGTTTTTTGTTTGTTTGTTTGTTTTTCTCTCTTTCTCTTGCCTTTTTCTTTTGCCTCTCTGCCTTCTTTGACTCTTCCTCCATCTTTGTGGAAAAAATGTCCTTATAGAGAGCGGCGATGGTGCTCAATACATAAATACATGACTATACGGGGAACCAATGATTGTTTACTTAGGATGGAATGTATAGTGTTTGAACAAAACCATCTTAAAAGAAATGGGTTGATGAAGAAACCCTGAGGGCACTTTACTGAGTGAAATAAGGCAGACACATAAAGGCAAATACTGCAGGGTCTCACTGATGTGAACTAATTATAATATGTAAACTCATATATATGAAATATAAGTTACCAGGATATAGAATGAGGCTAAAGAATGGGTAACGGTTGCTTATTATGAGCAGAATGTTCAACTAGGGTGAACTTAAATATTTGGAAATGGACAGGGGTGATGGTAGCATGTAATGAGAATAACTAACAGTACTAAAAGGTGTGTGAAGGTGGTGGAAGGGGTAAGCTCAGAGTCATGCATGTCACCAGAAGGAAAATTGGAGGTTAAAAAATGGGAATGTATAAAACAGTCAATCTTGTGCTGGACAATGTCCGCGATTAACTATACAAATATTAGAAATCTCTCATGAACTACAACAAATGTATGTCACTATAACTAGAGACTAATAATAGAGAGGCATGTAGGGAAAAAATATATAACCATTGCAAACTATATACTACAGTTAGTAGTATTTTAACATTCTTTCATCAAACAGTAACAAATGTACTATAACAAAACTATGAATCAATAATGGAGGGGAGGCGTGGTTTAGGGGTATGGGATGATGTGAGTTTCCTTTTTTTTGGTCTTTGTTTCTTTTCTGGAGTAGTGAAAATGTTCTAAAACTTGAAAAAAAAAAAAAAATAAGTGTGTTGATGGATGCACAGCTGTATGGTGGTGCCGTGGCAATTGATTGTACACTTTGGATCTTTGGATAGTTGTATGGTATCTGAACAATCTCAATTAAAAAAAAAAAAAACTGTGGAAAAAAAAAAAGAAAGAGCTAATGGGCAGTAAAAGATCATATAAAGGAAAAGCAGTGGCTCCAGCCCTGGGATATTTTTAGCCTTATTTGAGAAACAGAGCACCAACTCCCAGAAAATGTCTGAAGAACATGTAAAGAGATAACATGGCTGCTAGATACAGTGAAAATAGCAGAATGGAGTAGACCACTGGAGACTTCTGATTATGAGCTAAGCAAGGGGATTTCTATATTCATTTTCTCAAACCCAGATAAGTAAAGAATGAAACATCTGTGAAGATGTGGATGGAAAGGGGACTCTTGCTTTAAGCGAATAGGATGAACTTAAAGTGGTTGGGACCCACAACAGGAAAATAAGAACCCCAAAAGTCTAGAAACATTCGCCACCCTTCAATCCTCTATCCTCTTCTAATGGCATTTAGCATTTCCTGTCTCTTTTCTCCCTACAGCCCCCTTACCTATGCTGGAGCTACACGGAAACAAGGGAATAAATAATTATTATGTCTTCTGTATATAAATCTCTATGCTAAACAAAACTGTCACATAAAGGAAACTCAAGTTACAATCTCACTGGAAATAGAGGATTCACAGTTTCAAACATCCATTAAATAAGCAATTTATTGAGTATCATTTTGAATCAGGCATCCTATCTCCAGCTGGCATTGCAGACACATTCATGAACATAGTCCCTACACTTATGAAATCTAAAGAAGAGTTAGAAAAGCATGATATAAAGAGGAATTACAGGAAAAAATAAATAAAATTATATGTGCTACAAAAATATATTCAGTGCTATGACAACTTATATTGAGGGATATCCTTTGGAATCAAGAAAGTCTCCTCAGAAAAGATGACATTTATCCTAGGTTTTGAAGAATGAGTAGAGAATGCCACAAGAACATATGCATTCAGCTAACTTTAAAGAACTTTTGCTCAAGAATATAACATGAGGGATAGGCAATTTGGGAGAAGCCTTCTGTGATGGTTTGTAACTGTTATGTACCCCAGAAAAGACTGTGTTCTTTTAACCCAATCTTGTGGGGGCAGACCTGTTGTGGGTGGGACAATTTGATTAGGTTGTTTCCATGGAGATGTGACCCAGCCCATTAATTCCTTTGCTGGAGTCCTCTATGAGAGGATAAAAGGGAGAGACATTTTGGAGAGAGCTTAGAAAAGCTAAGAGAGAAGCTAAGACAGAAGCCTAGAGACATTCTGGAGAAAACCGCAAAAATGAGAAGCTAAACATGGGAGAGCCAGCAGACTCCAACCATGTGCCTTCCCATGTGACAGAGGAACCCCAGACGCCATCAGCCTTTCTTCAGAGAAGGTAGTGTCCTGTTGATGCCTTAATTGGGATATTTTCATGGCCTTAGAACTGTAAATTTGTGAACTAATAAATCCCCATTGTAAAAGCGGATCCATTTCTGGTATTTTGCATTCCGGCAGCTTTAGCAAACTGAAAAACCTTCCAAAACATATCCATCTAAGATGGGCTTTGAAAGATATGCTTGTAATTTACAAGCAGAAAGTATGATAGAAGATCAAGTAGAATGGCATAATATAGAAAACTTCTATATTAGAGCAAAATATAGCTTCCTTCTATTCATGATCAGTGATAGGTCTAGAATTGGGCTTTGAAGAACTGGTACATTTAACAAGAGAAAAATATCATTCTAGGCAAGGTAAACAAAACAGAGAAGAAATCTTATGACATGTGAGACACAGCATGGCTTAAGCAGATGTTATTGGGAGGGAGGTTAGTTAACTAAACTGGGTAAAATCAGTTTAGCTCACTAAAGCCATGATGACAAGATTGCACTAGATCTAACAGCAGTAGGAACCAATTGTCAGTTGTGTCTGTCTTCTGTTTGTCCCAACTTCAGGACTGTGCTCTTTGCCTAGGACAAAGAAGTGCAGAACCTGCCACATTATCAGGCCTGACTGTGAATCCTTGCCTGGGTGGGAAATGGATCTGACCAGGAGCTAGCAGCTAGTGGAGCAGCAAGTGAGGGACTGAGCTAAATTCTGGGAGATACAACGGGGAGCAAAGTGCATTTATTTCTATTTGAATGAGTCTTAAAACTGCCCACACAATACATATTCTCTGAGGTACCCTGAATGTAACATTAAGACTCCACTAATTAATATGTCATTGATAAAAATGTTTAAAAATTTAAGTAGAGACAGTAAAAAAAGAGTTGTGTTAAAAGAAATGAAATCATTATTCTTGTGTGAATTGTTATGGTATTAATCCTAAGTAAAGGAAAATCCAATCTAAATCTAAAACATTTCAAATCAAGTTAAAGAAAGCATTATCGAAGCAAGGAAAGTGGGTGAGGGTTTATCCAAAAGTCAACCACAAAGTTTCTGTTAACATTTAGTCCTAATAAATGATGCTTCTTTCCTGGCATTAACCCTTTCCATATACCTCATTCACTAATATGTCAGCAAAGGCAAAGGAGATAAAGAAATATATGGAGAAATCTTATACTCAGCTCAGTTTTCCTCAAGGAGTTCAATCATTCAGAAAATACTGAGGATTTTGTTTATTTGTCTATATAATGTAATTTCTATTTTGGGTTTTAAAAAAGTCTATGATTCTAATTCTTGGTTCATATTACCCATGAAATTTATGGCCAGCTTTTGTACTGGACAGATTTTGAAATTTTATTTTATTTCAGCATCTGTGCCTTCCATGTAGCTTCTGATACTGTCTAATGAAATGAAGATTCACCGGGTCTACTGCCAATATTTGGCTACATCTGTGGATTAATTACACTAAACATGGCCTAGGTTATTTTATGCCATCAACAGCTGCAGCCTCCTCTTTCGGGTTTCCCTGAAAATTTCACAAACCCATATGGCTACTGAGAGGTCCTTTTAAATTGGTACTTAAAAAATTGCCATGTTTACTCTATAGAAACATTTCATTCAGTCAAACCATTCATTTCCTCATTTGGCCAATATTTGTTAAGTATCTACTGGGGATTGGCACTCAACTATTTATTAAGCACAAAGCACTTTAAAACACCTCCACTGAGATGCCTCACCTAATGGGTTCAGGTGTAGAAATATGTATTTGAAATGTCTAGCAATTAGCTATAAGTGCTATAAGAATTCAGAGGTACTCAAATCAGAAATTAGTTGAGCATCCAAAGATTACAGAAGTGTAGCAAAAGGCATATCCATATAACAAGACAAGGAAACAGAGGATAGCTGTTACCTTATTTAATGTAGGAAAAAAAAAAATCCAGCACTAAGCAGTAGCTGAGTTAAAAGTTACACAGCAAAAAACAACTCCTCCAGAAATCTCTTATCCAAAGTAGCCATAATCCAAACATTATTTTCAAAATTCATCATTTTCCCCATTTAAAGGAACAAATTCACTTAATCTCTTTAGAAAAACAGATGGTGAAAATATAGCTAATGAACAGAAGTCTAATCACTTCAGATTTTATCTCTAAAATGTCAAATTTTCTATCCCTCTGTTTTTCCAAACTTTCCAGGCTTATAGATATCATAACTGGGAAATCTTGGTAAAATATATTTTATCTGGCATCTTATCTATGCTTATGTGCTTTCATTATAGCCACAGAATTGCTTATTTATAAATATATATATATATATGTATGTTCCAGTTTGCTAATGCTGCCAGAATGCAAAACACCAGAAATGGATTGGCTTTTATAAAAGGGGGTTCATTTGGTTACACAGTTACAGTCTTAAGGCCATGAAGTGTCCAAGTTAACACATCAGCAGTTGGGTACCTTCACTGGAGGATGGCCAATGGCATCCGGAAAACCTCTGTTAGCTGGGAAGGCACGTGGCCAGGGTCTGCTCCAAAGTTCTGGTTTCAAAATGGCTTTCTCCCAGGACATTCCTCTATAGGCTGCAGTTCCTCAAAAATGTCACTCTTAGTTGCACTTGGGGTATTTGTCCTCTCTTAGTTTCTACAGAGTAAGAATCTGCTTTCAATGGCCATCTTCAAACTGTCTCTCATCTGCAGCTCCTGTGCTTTCTTCAAAGTGTCCCTCTTGGCTATAGCTCCTCTTCAAAAGTTCACTCTCAGCTGCACTGAGTTCCTTCTGTTATGTCAGCTCATTTATATGGCTCCACTGATCAAGGCCCACCCTGAACGGGTGGGGCCACACCTCCATGAAATATCTCATCAGTTATCACCTACAGTTGGGTGGGGCACATTTCCATGCAAATCTAATCAGCACCAAAACATCTGCCCCACAAGACTGCATCAAAGAATATGGCTTTTCCTGGGGAACATAACATTCAAACTGGCACAATATATATACACACACACATACATATACTAAACCTTAGCAGTCATGAAAGAGACACAAATTAAAGCAACAATTAGGTACCTATTTTTTACCCATCAGACTGACAAAAAAAAAAAAAAAAAAAACTAGCACCCAGTACCGGAGAAGGTGAGGGAAAAGTCAGTGGGATTAGAGGCCAGTGTGGAAAGAAGGAAATGTAGGAGGTATTCGGGTTTTTCTTCCTTCTTCTTTTTACATCTTTGTATTGTTTCCAAGACTATAATGAATAAGTGTTGATTTTATAATTTTGGAAGAATCCTATAAAAATTAAAATGTTAAATTATATAACCAACTATGGAAGCACCCTATTAGATTGATTTTCAAATCCAACTAGCTTCTCTGGACATGAAAGTGAAATAATAATTCAAAAAAATAACTGGAAGAGGAAGGCAAATTTAAACACTATTTACCAAATTAGAAATACTCACAATATGCCCAGTATTTGAAACTGTAAGTACACAATATGTTTATTTCAGAAAAAGATCTTTTAAATCTTACTAGCAGAAACATATGAACAAGCTTAATGCTACAGATTATTTATTTAGGGCTTCTCCGGTACAGAAAATAAAAGGTAGTAGGAGCCAACCAGGCAAAGTCGGTGATAACAATATTTCTTGATTCATAACTGGCCAATCTCGAGGTTGACTGCTGCTGTCGGTCCTCTCACCCCACTCTCCTCCTAGCTTTGATAAAGAAAAAGAAATCTTGCCAGCAGCCCACCTCCTCCTTTCTCTCCCACCTAGAGGAAAACCAGAATTAGCTCTCCATCAGCTACTGCTGACAGGGCGACGCAGGAATGAGACACGGACACAAAGCTAAGAATTAAGGGAGCAGGGGGCCCACTTGCATCTGGTGCTAAGTGGAGGACAATGCAGCCTTGCTCCAGCTATTTATTTCAGAAGATCAGGTGTATATGCTAAAGGTGCTCAGGTGGGGGAGAGCCCACCAGATACCTATGTTTACATCAGTTGTATTTACATCAGGTGAATACAATCTAGGTTTAAGGCAATGGTAGTCACAAGACACACATCTTTACAGGGCGGGCCTGCATGCCATCTATGCAGGCCTGCAGCTCAGCGTTCTAAGCCACCGCCCCAGATATGCCTCAGGCAACATGGAAGACTCAGTTCCCCACAATCAGCAAACATTAGAGAAAGGAAAAATGAGCCCACTTCAAGATAGACTTCTGTTCCTAGTATATTTCCAGGTCATTCTACAGAGTACTTAAGATCAAGTCTTGTAACTTGGGACAGCTCCTAATGCTCTACAAACTCTGCAAAGCCCGTATGTATCTGTGTACACACACGCATGCACACACATGCAAACCAGCATTTCTAAAGGGCTATTGTTACATGATACTCCACTGATCAACAGGATTACTTCTGCTGATCAGTAAGTTTTCCCTCCACCACTGACTCCACCTCCCCAGCATGGAGATGAAACTGCTTTCTCAGAGGATAATCTTCCCAGTTATGAATTATAATGTGTGATTGACATGAGTCATTGGACCACAAATAATGCCCTTGGGTACTTTTTCAGTTATAAAGTTCAAGAAGGAGCATTATTTCTTTGATCTCCATGCCTATAACACCACTGTAATGTATGAAGCTAAAATATTGAAGCAATTCAATGGAATATATTTTCTCACCATGGAGCCCTGAACAAGAAACTGAAATGTGATTGTGCTCTGGAGGTCTGTTACTCGGTCAAAGGAAGGTCTGCTGGACTGGCATTAGATATGACAATGCATGAAACCAGATCCTGGGTTCTAATACATTCCACTCTTGACTGGATTTGGTTTTATGGATTTAAGGCTCACATGCCTTTATCAAAGCAGAACAAAATGGTCAGAAAATAAACCAAAAATCTCTCTGTCAGTAGCATATAACCTGCAACCCATACACCTCCATGAATTCATGGAATTATTGCAAGAAGCTCAGAAAGTTCAACAAACCACACAAGGCAATCATTATAGCTTAATTACAAAACATAGCTTCACCATTTCTGTCTTATTTTTCAAATGAATATAAAAGCTTTTATAATTAATGATATACCAAACTATTGAATTTGTTACATTATTTTCTCAACTAACAGACACTAAAATTACAACCATACTTTAAATTAGGTGCAACCACTACTCTCGGAATGCCTGGGACTCCCAGGACCTTGGCCCAGCACATACGGACAACTGAGCTACTGGCCTTTGCGTTTCCTTCAGGGAATGAGTGAAGAGAGAAGAGGGGAGGGAATAAAGAGGGACGGGAGGGAGGGAGGAGAAGGGAGGGTGGGAGGGAAAAGAGTGGGAGAGTGTACATGAATGAGAAAGAAGATAGGAAGGGAGAGGGAAGGAGAGAGGGAGAGAGAGATGGACGGGAAGGGAGGGGAGGGGAAAACAGGAGGGGAGGAGAGAGGGGACAAGAAGAAAACAGAAGAGGCAACCAGATAAGGAAGGAAGGGTAAGGGAAGGAAAGGAAGGAAGGGGGAGGGAGGAAATGAAAGCTAATTGATGACAATAACTTTTTCTAATTTATACATTTATGTATCCTGGAAAACTTGATGTCAAGAAAATTACCTAATTTTTAATCTGGTGGGTTGGTTGTGGAGGAGGTTTTATAAGAATTTAGCTGAATAGTATTTGCAAAGCTATTTGTATGTCAAAAAGAGAGACATACGGTTTTTGAAAGCGTGTGTTTGTTCATTCTTTCAAATCTAAATAAACGACAAAAATACTTGACAATGGTGAATTGAGAATAATCACTAATCAGTTTGTGGAGCCACCTACTCTGAATTCTTCACACCCTTTTTACAAATGCATCTATCACAAATGAAAAACAATAGAAATGGAAGCACACGGCTAAGTCATTATGGTATTTGCAGATTTTTATTTCATTCTAAAATAACAGCTGATTATAGTATTTATGATAATAGAATTTCCCTAATAAGAGTTAAAACCATTGATTTTAATTGAAGTGCTATTCATTTTTAATTAGAACTGCTTGCAATAAGTTAAATGAAGTAAAGTGTAAAACAAATTAAAGTTAGACCTCAAATCTGAGTATCAGAGAAAGTGTTCAGATACTTGGAAGACTCTACCTGCCATTTTCCATCCCTGAAGGAAGGTGGAGTACCTGGTAAGCTATGGTAGAATTCGCCTAAATCTTTGCTTTGGATGTGTATAGTGATGAGACCTTTGATCACAGAGATACTCTATTCCATAAATGTAATAGCACACGTGAAATGACACCACAAGAGCAGCCTCACCAAGGAGTAGACAAGCAGGTCACAGCCCCTGTCTCCTGGCACTCCTGCAGCTGTAACTGATCTGGCCAAGTTCTTCACTGATACATAGGCTTAGATTACTAATTAATTGCTTAAAATCTCTGAGTCTCAATTTTCTCACCTGTAAAATTTGAATAGTAATAGGCCTTTTCTAGGACTGTTTTGCAGATTAAATACAATCTTATATTCATGTGTATATATATGACACACACACACTGAAAGAGATGACACAGTGAAAGGGCAGGCATTCAATAAGTGTAACTAACAGTAACCAATGAATTTTAGAACAGCATCATAGGTGTGATAAGAGAAATATGTACAAGGTACCATCATGGCACACAGGAAACAATGATCAGCTCTTCCTGAAGTAGAGACTAGTCTGCAAGGGATTCAGAGGAGCCGACCTGGGGCTCAGAGTTATCGATAAGCAAGAGTCTGTCAGGGGCCAAAGTGGGAAACAGCGTGTCATCCCAAAGGAAGCATGTGTGCAAAGAAATGCATGAAGACATAAAACAGCATGGTGTATTGTGGAAGGCAAGTGGTTGGGTCTGTAGAAATGGGAGAGAATTTAAATTTAGAAAGCCAGGTACATGAGGTGGCTTTTATCCAAGGGGCTATGGAAAGTCACTGATGAACATTAAGCAGTCAACCACAGATACCTGTTGACCTTATTGTAGGCCCTTGAGATACAATAGTGAACAAAACTGCTGTAGTGGAGCTTACAGTCTACTATAGAAGATAGATATCAAAAAACAAGTACTAATAATTATTTCAATCAAAGTACTATGGAGAAGAGTTAACACAGAGAATGCATGATGCAAAACATTTTACATGCATCATAGAATTTTCCCCATTTTACAGAAAATTCAAGTATACAAAGGTTAAGAAACTGTGGGCAGTCAGAATCCAAAGCTAGAACCACTATGCAATACTGTCTCAAGAAAAGATTCCAGCATGGAACCAAGCCCATAGAAACAATTATCCATGATCCGACTTCCTAAAGAAACTACACAACTAACTCTGGATTTCCTCCAGGTGATTATGGAATTGTCAACACCAGCAAGAAAATCAGCTTTTGCATGCATAAAACGGAGATTGTACTGATGAGCCAAAAGTAAAATCGACTGAAATAATTACATAGTCAAGATTAGATCCTAGCTTTGCTTCATTACAATAATTTTGGTGTGATAATAGAAAGCACTGCTGAGGGACAGCTCTCTTTCCTGTGGTGCTACAAAAATAAAGTGGATTTCCAGATATTTAGAAGCATGTAGAAGTACGCCTTTCTGGACACAGAGCAGGAACCACAAGCCTCTTAGGGTCTCCCAGCCTTATGAGTCCCCGAATAATTTTTTGCCCTTAACATGGGCTCTGACACATATTTCCCCATTTACATAATTATTTTTCTACCATGTACAATAATTGCATCACATCTTCCATGGTTTTTCTGTTGTTCTTTTTTTTGTTTTTTCTCTTAATCCTTCTGTTTTCAAAGGCTTTTGGTTCCAATTCCACTCCTCTACACCCACTGTTCCCTACACCTTTCCATCTACCTATATGTGAGTTTATATTTTGAAATACAAAAATATAATTAAATGTTGCACATCTTGTACACTCGTGAAGACAATAGCAACCTCCAAATAAGCTGAAGAAGAGGGACAGAAACATAACGACTTCAAATGACAAAAAAAACTGTTGACATAGACATCATTACTTGGAGAGCAAAAGCATTTTCAAGTTATTTGAATAGTTTACCTTCTGCTTGTATCATCAACCACCCACTTGTTTTTGCTCAATTATAAACCCTAGGGAGGGAGAAACAATAATAAATTGAAACCCATCCTGGATGAACACATATGAAAAATTTGGTAAAGACAGCAAAAACTAAAAAGGTGGTAAACAGGCTTTTTCTCTTAAGGGGGAAAAAAGACATCACAGAATGGAGTTTAACACTTGTATAATATAGTCCGTTAAAGCTTTCTGAATCAGCCAAGGGCTGTAGCTAAGCAACATGATTCCTCATTGTGCTTCAAAAGGGGGCTGCACAGCACCAGTAGCCTCATTTCTCACTGAAAGCTTTGACAAGTTTCCACCATATTTTATATAATTGCAGCTGAGGGGGTGCCAGATTAGATCTGATTTGCTGTCATAATGAGATTTTCCCCACATAAGCTAATGATGCAAAGCTATATTTAACCCCCAAAAAGTCACCCTCAGGCACTCACTGTATACTCTAATTGGACAAGCAGCAATTTTTCTGCTACTGATTATGACAAAAGCAAAGGTTTAATAGGCAGAGGTGTGTTTTGCTCCTCTGATTGGATCTATTAGAAATTTAGCTACATATTCCCAACCTGTTCACTAACTTCATATATCATCAAATGTTCTCTCCCTGAATTGGAAAGATAAAGAAAATCTGGTACTTTAAGTTCAAGTCCATTGATGCATGCAAGTGAGTCACCTTGTCCCAGCCCATCCTAACCCTGATACCTGTGTTACAGCCGATCGTCAGCCTCAGCCCCATCCAGACCGTAAGCCACAGGGAAGTTGGCAGCATTTTAGTTGTTTTGTCATCAGCAATGGTTAGAGTGCAAAACTGACTAATGTATCACCACAAATGTAGTGAATCCCCTTGGCATCCTCTCACTCAGTGAGCTGCAATCCTTCATGCTCACATTTGTTACATTCTGATTTTTATTCTAAGCCCTGCTGGCTGTGGGTCCCTCCCCTGCAACAGAAGCCCTCTCAGCTGGGGCCAGACAATATGTACAGCCCTCATCAACCTCTATCCAAGGAGATGTAACTTATCCCTTGGGTCCTGTTTCATAACATTCCTATAACCCCAAAAGTCACTGCCATACATCGAACCAAGAGTACCCCACTAGCAATAAACTTCTGTTGACTCCACTCACAGGCCTACAAGATGGGGCCCCTTGTACATTGATTGAAACCCAAACTTGTATGTAAGCTTGACACGCCCTCTTAGAAATTTATTTTGGCATCCAGAGAACTACGTCAGTTCTCCTTGATTCCTCTCTAATTTCCCTCTCAAGTAGGATTCCAGTTGTACCTATTAGCTCAGCTTCCATGTGCAGAACCACACAGCAAGGCTAAATATCAGCCCATGGGCCACAGCTAGTCAGTGATGCGCAACCAGGGAAGCAAGTCCCAGGGGAACAAATATTAGAATCTCCAGGCTTATGAAGTGCCTGTATTTATCAACGGGGATCATAGGTCTTAAAAAGTTGGAAAAAACTAAATTAGTGAGTGACCATCCAGGAGAATATCAAACTAAATGAAAATGAATTGTTTATTGTTATTAAATACTTACTTTCTTATACAGAGATTGAAAAATTGAAAAATAAACTTGATATCTGTGGGACAATTCACTTTGAGGATCTCACAGACTCTTCAAGCTTGGGCAAAAGACAACTTAGTTACTAAACTGAAAACCTAGCAAAATAGTATTGAAAGTGCCTTTACCTACACCATTCATAAATAAGATATTTTTAAAACATTTTATGTTGTCCAGAAAGTTGATAAAGTAGATACTTATTAAATAAAGACTTAATGGTTTTATATCTCAAGTAAAATCCTTAAACAAACAGATGCTGACCCCCCACCCCCGTACATTCTAATTCAAATACTTCAAAGGCCCTAATATTCCATCAAGAGATGTAAGAAGGTTGGTGATGCAATCTGGTGACATGGAATGTACAGGAAAGAGCATCATTCAGAGCAGACACCAAATTCCATGGCCTTACGCAGCAGGAATCTGGGCTTGTCTCCTCTAAGGCATGATTCATTCATAAGCAAAAGCGGCAAATTAATTAAAAAAAAAAATAGTGCCAACCCTCCCTCTTTTCTGGCTCAGACAAATCCCAGATTAGCAATCCAATGTCAACTAAACATCTCTTGGCTTTTTCTTCTCACTTCCATCAAAATTTATCTGTCCTGCATCACCTTCTCCAAAGCACTTAATGGGTAACCGGAAATCAAATCCTATATTAAGCTACCTTGAATGAAGGTGGCAATGGCAAATAATAGTTTGGTTTATCATTATCAAACAGAAAAATCAGGAAATCTTAGGTTTGGCAGACACAACCACATGTAATATGAGAGCGCAAGGTATTGTTGCCAGGGCAATAGGAGTGTTCTTTTTGTATGAAAACACCTTTTTAGTTGTTCCCTTTACAGAATCCTAGAAATATAAAATCTGAGGGTTGCAGAGATACAAGAGCCAAAGTTACATAAAGTTTTTACGAGCCCTGCAAAATTCTAAGTGATACCTTTCACTGTTTCCTGAACACAATGCAGCCTACAGCATCCTTACCACATCCTGGCAATGTGGTATTGAACAACTCTGACATCCAAATTTACAATCCCCTGTTTAAAAATATATATATATATTCTCAATTTTTTTTTAACAATTTTGATTGTTACAAAGTTCTCCTTAGGTTGAGCTGAACAGGCCTTCCACAGTTTCTATTGGCTTACCCATAGGTCACAGCCTACCTGGGTCCTTTGAGAAAAATGACAATTATCCACAAAACACCCACCTTGATATTTGAATGCAATTATCAGATCTTGCATGGGTCTCCTTTTCTCTGGAAAAATATCCCAAATTTCTTTGGCCCTTCAAACAACAAGGTTCAAAGTCCTTCATAATACTGATTTTCTCTTTTGACTAAGTTCTGACTTGTCTGTGTCCATTTTAATGTATGGGAACTGAAATGCATTATCCTGTTTCAGGTTATTTTTCTGCTAAGTTTAGAAGTGAGTGAAATGTGAACCTCCCCAGACCTAGAGAGCAAAGCAAAACTAGTTTGGCTTTCATGGCATGATCATTGCTGCTACAGGCACACCATCTGTTGACTCGCTTGATCTTTCAACTCATTTCCCAAATATTGTTCTCATGTGCTACAACTAAACCCTGTCACTCTTCCTAGGCTTGAACAGATAGGTTTTTTGATTCATATTCAGGATCTTACTTTTATTCCTGTTAAATTTCACCTTGAGAGAGTTTTGTCCATTTCTTCAACCTGGAAATATCTTTTTACTCTCTGATTTTCATTTTCAATGAATTTGTTATTCTTTTCTACTTGCCTCTTCTATCATTATTCAGAGACTCGGTGAACATTCTGACCAGCACCAAGTCCCAAATAAAGCCATATAACAGTGTATTACAACCTTTCCTCCAAGTTACAAACAATCTGTTCAATCAATTCCCAGTGTATCAATTACCTTAGACTTAAATGCAAATCCAGAGCCTAAAAGGGAGTGATTCCTCTCCTCACTGAGGGGAAGCAGGATTTTCACAGCAATTACTTAATGTAATTCCCATGCACAATGTTTAAAGTGACACCGACAGAGGGTGCTACACCATAACCTCTGCTACCCAATTCCCCTAGAGAAGAGGCGTTTATAATCTAAAACCCCCATACATGCTAACTTCTAATTGTAAATGAATTTTTCTGGTTATATGTTACCAGAAAACTTTTCTAGAAAATAATAAGTATAAGCTAGTAGTAAAAAAAATCCTAGGCTCTGGTATCAGACACATATGGATTCTAATCCCAGCTCTGCCAATCACTAACTGTGTAATCATAGGTGAGTTATTTAACCTCTACAGGCCTAGCTTTCTCATCACTGAAATGGAAACTATAAAGAATAAGTTAATGCATGTAAAACATTTAGGGTAATTCTTCTTTTTTTTCCTTTTGTTTCTTTTTTGTTTGTTTGTTTGTTTGTTTTTTGGTGTCTCATGGTTTTGAAGGCTCAAAAGTCCAAGATCAAGACACCGGCGAGGACAAGCTTTCTCCCGGAGTTGGTGGTGTTAAAGGGACGACAGTCCTGTCTCACAGCGATGTCTGACTCTCCTCTTGTCTGTTCTGGTTTCCACTGGCTTCCAACTTCTTTGACTGCATCCGAATTTCTTCTCTTTCAAGGCCTCCAAGGTCTTCCTCTCTTTTCCAAGATACAGATTAAGACCCACCCTGACTCAATTTGGCCACACCATAACCAATCATAGCATTTTCAAAAGATCTTAATTACAAATGAGTTCACACCTGCGAGAACACATATTAAGATTAAGAACATTTTTGTGGGGTACGTGACTCAATCCCCAACAACTTGTTTCCTCGTTGCCTCTGGTTTAAGTTCTTGGAAGTCTTTCTTTTTTTTTTTAAATTAGTTTTACTAAGATATATTTACATGCCATACGATCACCCACAGCCTACAATTAATTGTTCATAGTATCATCATATACTGGTGCATTCATCACCACAATAAATTTTTGAATATTTTCCCTACTCCAAAAAAAATGTGAATAAGAATAAAAATAAAAGTAAAAAACAACACCCAAAACACCCCGTCCCCCAATCACCCCCTATCATTCATTTAATTTTTGTCCCAATTTTTCTACTCATCCATCCACTGGAAAAAGGGAGTGTGAGCCACAAGGTTTTCACAATCACACAGTCATACTGTGTAAGCTATATAGTTATACAATCATCTTTAAGAATCAAAGCTATTGAGTTGCAGTTCAACAGTTTCAGGTATTTCTTTCTAGCTATTCTAATACACTAAAAACTAAAAATGGATATCTATATAACACATAAGAATAACCTCTAGAATGACCTTTCGACTCCATCTGAAATCTCTTGGCCACTGAAACTTTATTTTGTTTCATTTCTCCTCTGCCTTTTGGTCAAGAAGCCTTTCTCGATCATTTAGGATAATACTTGACCCAAAGCACGCATTACTAAACAGGTGCAGCCACTATTATTATTAATATTAATAATAAGCTGCATTTTTTAAGATTTCAATAAAATCTACTTGATAGAACAGAAAAGTAAAGCCTTCAGTCTTTACTGTAGATTCATTCACTCCGTCCTGCAGTGTTTGATTCTGGGTTTTTGTCTATTTTGCATTAGCAATCCTTGCCGTAGCCAGAAAGGAAAAAGAAGTCTCTGAATAGCAATGCATCTGCCATCTTATAGATTCCCTCAAGGTTCTTCAAACTGACTCCCTTTCTCCATCCTCTTCTTCCCAACACCATACTCCTTACAAGTTCTAGATAGAGGCAGCACTTACATATAAGTTTTTTTTTTAAGATCGCCACACCACCTCCCCTTTAATCCACTCATATTTTAAAAATTGTGAATACTGAATCTTTATATACTTTCCTTTTTCTCAGTTGCTGGGGTATTACAATAGCTAGAAGGAAAGAACTGAAGTGGTGGAACTGCAACCCATAGCATCCTTTGAAATTAGCTCTGTAGCTATTTGTTGAATTGTAATTTGAAAGTGATCATTTTTTATATGTATGTTGTATTTCACAATAAGGAAATAACTGAAACTATGGTACTTTAACTCATAATAACTTTGGAAATTTCCTATATAACTACTTGCTACAGCATACTTTGAAAGATATTACCTTTTTTGTACATAGTTATCTTTCACAATAAGGAAATAACTGAAACTGTGGAACTGTAACCTATAAAATTCTTTGAAATTTGTTTTCTACTTGTTAAATTTCACTTGGAAAGTTATCACTTCTATATATATATTTTATATTCTACAAAAAAAAATATGATTAAAAAATCGTGAGCTGGTTTATACAAATTACCTTGCACACAATTTCGGTAGTCATAAATTTCATTTCTCAAAATTAAAATGGCTCATCTTCAAACATAAACACAGGTTGGTGGCTTCTTACCAAGTCTGTATCCACATACATTACAGAAAGACTTTCTTGTATAACATCACTTTTCTCTATATTCCAAAACTCATATTAATCCTTAAATCATACTGGAGAATCTGCTCCTTTCCCTTAATCTATACCACAGTATCATTCCATGTCAATAAACGAAGAATGATATCATCATTTTAAACAGTAATGTGGTATTCTATTTTTGATGTATCATAATTTATTATCAATTTTTTATTGTTTTACATTTAAGTTGTTTTGAATTTTTTATTATAACATGAAATACTGTGATGAATGCTCTAATATATTTATATATGTAATGCAAATTTCTGAATTTCCTTAAATTATTTGAAGTAGAATTAGAAAAAAATAAAATTATGGAGCAAATAAATATGGACTTTTTAATGTTAATACATTTGTACCACACGCCAGAAAGCTTGATAACAATTTGCATTCCTACCAATAATACATGAGGATATCCATTTTGCAAAATCCTCACCAACACTGATGATTATAAACTATTTTTTTACTCTTTACCAATCCAATAGGTACATTCTCACATGTCTGGAAGAGGCATGAAAACTTGCCTTTTATGATAGGCATTTTCATTCCCATGTCTCAAAAACTAAGGTATGATATTTTAATCCTTTTGTAGTGTTGGTACTAAAACAAAAGTCAATTGATACATGTTTATGTTCTCTGGTTCTCTCTGGAATGAAATAATTTTTTTCTTTAATTATGGATTTCCTCTGACTTGCTCACGACTCCATACCTAACTCCAAAAACAGTGCCTCACAAACAGCAGGTACAAATAAATGTACAATCAATGAGTGAATATATGAATTTCAATGAGTCTATTAAAAATTTGGCAAAGAAAGCATACATCATATTAACCATCATCATAAGAAGAATAAGTTCAGCAAACTTTTAAGGTGGACCTCAAACAGAGAAGCCTAGTATCCCTAACTGAAGGTGAGCAGATAAAAGTCAGAGCTGGAGAGCATGAGCCAAGTGTTAGAAACAGTGGTCTAAGACTTAACTAGACCCCAAAACACAAATGGACAAAAGGAAAAATGTATCACCCACCCACCTCACCCTCACAGGATGGTGGTAACCCCTAGTGAAATCCCGGCTCAGTCACTAGAAACACCTTTCTCTGAAACAGAGATCCAGTTTTCCCTTAACCAACTTATTTGACATCCTAGTTCATGTAGGACAGTGAACCCTAACCCTGGTCTTGGAACTATTCCAAAATCTCTAGCCCAAATAACACCCATGAACATAATAAAAAATACAATCATATTTTTTAAAAAAAATCAGGAGGAGGGACTGTGTAAAACTAATCAAACAAGTTAGGGTTTCCCAATTCCAGAAACAAACAGGGATCCATAAAGCAGTGGCATGGCCCCTTGAATAAGCCTGATAAAGCAAGGATACTTGACGGGACCAGAGCATATTTAACCTAAAAAAAAAAAAAAACGAGAATGGGGGAGGCGGGGCAAGATGGCGGACTGGTGAGCTGTATGTTTCAGTTACTCCTCCAGGAAAGTAGGTAGAAAGCCAGGAACTGCGTGGACTGGACACCACAGAGCAATCTGACTTTGGGCATACTTCATACAGCACTCATGAAAACGTGGAACTCCTGAGATCAGCGAAATCTGTAAGTTTTTGCGGCCAGGGGACCCGCGCCCATCCCTGCCAGGCTCAGTCCCGTGGGAGGAGGGGCTGTCAGCTCCGGGAAGAAGGGAGAACTGCAGTGGCAGCCCTTATCGGAAACTCATTCTACTGATCCAAACTCCAACCACAGACAGACTGAGACCAGACACCAGAGAATCTGAGAGCAGCCAGCCCAGCAGAGAGGAGACAGGCATAGAAAAAAAACAACACGAAAAACTCCAAAATAAAAGCGGAGGATTTTTGGAGTTCTGGTGAACATAGAAAGGGGAAGGGCAGAGCTCAGGCCCTGAGGCGCATATGCAAATCCCGAAGAAAAGCTGATCTCTCTGCCCTGTGGACCTTTCCTTAATGGCCCTGGTTGCTTTCTCTCTTAGCATTTCAATAACCCATTAAATCTCTGAGGAGGGCCCTTTTTTTTTTTTTTAATCCTTTTTTCTTTTTCTAAAACAATTACTCTAAGAAGCCCAATACAGAAAGCATCAAAGACTTACAATTTGGGCAGGTCAAGACAAGAGCAGAACTAAGAGAGCTCTGAGACAAAAGGCAATAATCCAGCAGCTGAGAAAATTCACTAAACACCACAACTTCCTAAGAAAAGGGGGGTGTCCACTCACAGCCATCATCCTGGTGGACAGGAGACACTCCTGCCCATCGCCAGCCCCATAGCCCAGAGCTGCCCCAGACAACCCAGTGTGACGGAAGTGCTTCAAATAACAGGCACACACCACAAAACTGGGCGGGGACATTAGCCTTCCCTGCAACCTCAGCTGATTGTCCCAGAGTTGGGAAGGTAGAGCAGTGTGAATTAACAAAGCTCCATTCAGCCATCATTTCAGCAGACTGGGAGCCTCCCTACACAGCCCAGCAGCCCAGAACTGCCCTGGGGAGACGGCACTCACCTGTGACATAGCACAGTCATCCCTCAACAGAGGACACGGGGTGCACAGCCTGGAAGAGGGGCCCACTTGCAAGTCTCAGGAGCCATACACCAATACCAAGGACTTGTGGGTCAGTGGCAGAGGCAAACTGTGGCAGGACTGAACTGAAGGATTAGACTATTGCAGCAGCTTTAAAACTCTAGGATCACCAGGGAGATTTGATTGTTAGGGCCACCCCCCCTCCCTGACTGCCCAGAAACACACCCCATATACAGGGCAGGCAACACCAACTACACACGCAAGCTTGGTACACCAATTGGACCCCACAAGACTCACTCCCCCACTCACCAAAAAGGCTAAGCAGGGGAGAACTGGCTCATGGAGAACAGGTGGCTCGTGGATGCCACCTGCTGGTTAGTTAGAGAAAGTGTACTCCACGAAGCTGTAGATCTGATAAATTAGGGATAAGGACTTCAATTGGTCTACAAATCCTAAAAGAACCCTATCAAGTTCAGCAAATGCCACGAGGCCAAAAACAACAGAAAATTATAAAGCATATGAAAAAACCAGACGATATGGATAACCCAAGCCCAAGCACCCAAATCAAAAGATTAGAAGAGACACAGCACCTAGAGCAGCTACTCAAAGAACTAAAGATGAACAAGGAGACCATAGTATGGGATACAAAGGAAATCAAGAAGACCCTACAAGAGCATAAAGAAGACATTGCAACACTAAATAAAAAAATGGATGATCTTATGGAAATTAAAGAAACTGTTGACCAAATTAAAAAGATTCTGGACACTCATAGTACAAGACTAGAGGAAGTTGAACAACAAATCAGTGACCTGGAAGATGACAGAATGGAAAATGAAAGCATAAAAGAAAGAATGGGGAAAAAAAATGAAAAAATCGAAATGGACCTCAGGGATATGATAGATAATATGAAACGTCCGAATATAAGACTCATTGGTGTCCCAGAAGGGGAAGAAAAGGGTAAAGGTCTAGGAAGAGTATTCAAAGAAATTGTTGGGGAAAACTTCCCAAATCTTCTA
Organism: Choloepus didactylus; assembly: GCF_015220235.1. Taxonomy (NCBI): domain Eukaryota; kingdom Metazoa; phylum Chordata; class Mammalia; order Pilosa; family Megalonychidae; genus Choloepus; species Choloepus didactylus. The sequence continues at coordinate 8,782,186 of NC_051311.1, read as the reverse complement.
AACAACATAAATACACAAATCCTAAATGCTCAGTGAACTCCAAATAGAATAAATCCGAATAAACCCACTCCGAGACATATTCTGATCACACTGTCAAACACAGAAGAGAAGGAGCAAGTTCTGAAAGCAGCAAGAGAAAAGCAATTCACCACATACAAAGGAAACAGCATAAGACTAAGTAGTGACTACTCAGCAGCCACCATGGAGGCAAGAAGGCAGTGGCACGATATATTCAAAATTCTGAGTGAGAAAAATTTCCAGCCAAGAATACTTTATCCAGCAAAGCTCTCCTTCAAATTTGAGGGAGAGCTTAAATTTTTCACAGACAAACAAATGCTGAGAGAATTTGCCCTACTGGAGATACTAAAGGGAGCCCTACAGACAGAGAAACAAAGAAAGGACAGAGAGACTTGGAGAAAGGTTCAGTACTAAAGAGATTCGGTATGGGTACAATAAAGGATATTAATAGAGAGAGGGGAAAAATATGACAAGCATAAACCAAAGGATAAGATGGCTGATTCAAGAAATGCCTTCACGGTTATAATGTTGAATGTAAATGGATTAAACTCCCCAATTAAAAGATATAGATTCGCAGAATGGATCAAAAAAAATGAACCAGCAATATCTTGCATACAAGAGACTCATCTTAGACACAGGGACACAAAGAAACTGAAAGTGAAAGGATGGAAAAAAATATTTCATGCAACCTACAGCCAAAAGAAAGCAGGTGTAGCAATATTAATCTCAAATAAAATAGACTTCAAATGCAGGGATGTTTTGAGAGACAAAGAAGGCCACTACATACTAATAAAAGGGGCAATTCAACAAGAAGAAATAACAATCGTAAATGTCTATGCACCCAATCAAGGTGCCACAAAATACATGAGAGAAACACTGGCAAAACTAAAGGAAGCAATTGATGTTTCCACAATAATTGTGGGAGACTTCAACACATCACTCTCTCCTATAGATAGATCAACCAGACAGAAGACCAATAAGGAAACTGAAAACCTAAACAATCTGATAAATGAATTAGATTTAACAGACATATACAGGACATTACATCCCAAATCACCAGGATACACATACTTTTCTAGGGCTCATGGAACTTTCTCCAGAATAGATCATATGCTGGGACATAAAACAAGCCTCAATAAATTTAAAAAGATTGAAATTATTCAAAGCACATTCTCTGACCACAATGGAATACAATTAGAAGTCAATAACCATCAGAGACTTAGAAAATTCACAAATACCTGGAGGTTAAACAACACACTCCTAAACAATCAGTGGGTTAAAGAAGAAATAGCAAGAGAAATTCCTAAATACATAGAGACGAATGAAAATGAGAACACAACATACCAAAACCTATGGGATGCAGCAAAAGCAGTGCTGAGGGGGAAATTTATAGCACTAAACGCATATATTAAAAAGGAAGAAAGAGCCAAAATCAAAGAACTAATGGATCAACTGAAGAAGCTAGAAAATGAACAGCAAACCAACTCTAAACCAAGTAGAAGAAAAGAAATAACAAGGATTAAAGCAGAAATAAATGACATAGAGAACAAAAAAACAATAGAGAGGATAAATATCACCAAAAGTTGGTTCTTTGAGAAGATCAACAAGACTGACAAGCCCCCAGCTAGACTGACAAAATCAAAAAGAGAGAAGACCCATATAAACAAAATAATGAATGAAAAAGGTGACATAACTGCAGATCCTGAAGACATTAAAAAAATTATAAGAGGATACTATGAACAACTGTATGGCAACAAACTGGATAATGTAGAGGAAATGGACAATTTCCTGGAAACATATGAACAACCTAGACTGACCAGAGAAGAAATAGAAGACCTCAACCAACCCATCACAAGCAAAGAGATCCAATCAGTCATCAAAAATCTTCCCACAAATAAATGCCCAGGGCCAGATGGCTTCACAGGGGAATTCTACCAAACTTTCCAGAAAGAACTGACACCAATCTTACTCAAACTCTTTCAAAACATTGAAGAAAACGGAACACTACCGAACTCATTTTATGAAGCTAACATCAATCTAATACCAAAACCAGGCAAAGATGCTACAAAAAAGGAAAACTACCAGCCAATCTCCCTAATGAATATAGATGCAAAAATCCTCAACAAAATACTTGCAAATCGAGTCCAAAGACACATTAAAAAAATCATACACCATGAACAAGTGGGGTTCATTCCAGGCATGCAAGGATGGTTCAACATAAGAAAATCAATCAATGTATTACAACACATTAACAAGTCAAAAGGGAAAAATCAATTGATCATCTCAATAGATGCTGAAAAAGCATTTGACAAAATCCAACATCCCTTTTTGATAAAAACACTTCAAAAGGTAGGAATTGAAGGAAACTTCCTCAACATGATAAAGAGCATATATGAAAAACCCACAGCCAGCATAGTACTCAATGGTGAGAGACTGAAAGCCTTCCCTCTAAGATCAGGAACAAGACAAGGATGCCCGCTGTCACCACTGTTATTCAACATTGTGCTGGAAGTGCTAGCCAGGGCAATCCAGCAAGACAAAGAAATAAAAGGCATCCAAATTGGAAAAGAAGAAGTAAAACTGTCATTGTTTGCAGATGATATGATCTTATATCTGGAAAACCCTGAGAAATCGACGATACAGCTACTAGAGCTAATAAACAAATTTAGCAAAGTAGCGGGATACAAGATTAATGCACATAAGTCAGTAATGTTTCTATATGATAGAAATGAACAAACTGAACAGACACTCAAGAAAAAGATACCATTTTCAATAGCAACTAAAAAAATCAAGTACCTAGGAATAAACTTAACCAAAGATGTAAAAGACCTATACAAAGAAAACTACATAACTCTACTAAAAGAAATAGAAGGGGACCTTAAAAGATGGAAAAATATTCCATGTTCATGGATAGGAAGGCTAAATGTCATTAAGATGTCAATTCTACCCCAACTCATCTACAGATTCAATGCAATCCCAATCAAAATTCCAACAACCTACTTTGCAGACTTGGAAAAGCTAGTTATCAAATTTATTTGGAAAGGGAAGATGCCTCGAATTGCTAAAGACACTCTAAAAAAGAAAAACCAAGTGGGAGGACTTACACTCCCTGACTTTGAAGCTTATTATAAAGCCACAGTTGCCAAAACAGCATGGTACTGGCACAAAGATAGACATATAGATCAATGGAATTGAATTGAGAATTCAGAGATAGACCCTCAGATCTATGGCCGAGTGATCTTTGATAAGGCCCCCAAAGTCACTGAACTGAGTCATAATGGTCTTTTCAACAAATGGGGCTGGGAGAGTTGGATATCCATATCCAAAAGAATGAAAGAGGACCCCTACCTCACCCCCTACACAAAAATTAACTCAAAATGGACGAAAGATCTCAATATAAAAGAAAGTACCATAAAACTCCTAGAAGATAATGTAGGAAAACATCTTCAAGACCTTGTATTAGGCGGCCACTTCCTAGACTTTATACCCAAAGCACAAGCAACAAAAGAGAAAATAGATAAATGGGAACTCCTCAAGCTTAGAAGTTTCTGCACCTCAAAGGAATTTCTCAAAAAGGTAAAGAGGCAGCCAACACAATGGGAAAAAATTTTTGGAAACCATGTATCTGACAAAAGACTGATATCTTGCATATATAAAGAAATCCTACAACTCAATGACAATAGTACAGACAGCCCAATTATAAAATGGGCAAAAGATATGAAAAGACAGTTCTCTGAAGAGGAAATACAAATGGCCAAGAAACACATGAAAAAATGTTCAGCTTCACTAGCTCTTAGAGAGATGCAAATTGAGACCACAATGTGATACCATCTCACACCAATTAGAATGGCTGCCATTAAACAAACAGGAAACTACAAATGCTGGAGGGGATGTGGAGAAATTGGAACTCTTATTCATTGTTGGTGGGACTGTACAATGGTTCAGCCACTCTGGAAGTCAGTCTGGCAGTTCCTCAGAAAACTAGATATAGAGTTACCGTTCGATCCAGCGATTGCACTTCTCGGTATATACCCGGAAGGTCGGAAAGCAGTGACACGAACAGATATCTGCATGCCAATGTTCACAGCAGCATTATTCACAATTGCCAAGAGATGGAAACAACCCAAATGTCCTTCAACAGATGAGTGGATAAATAAAATGTGGTATATACACATGATGGAATACTACATGGCAGTAAGGAACGATCTCGTGAAACGTATGACAACATGGATGAACCTTGAAGACATAATGCTGAGTGAAATAAGCCAGGCACAAAAAGAGAAATATTATATGCTAACACTAATGGGAACTTTGAAAAATGTAAAACAAATGGTTTATAATGTAGAATGTAAGGGAACTAGCGATAGAGAGCAATTAAGGAAGGGGGGACAATAATCCAAGAACAGATAAGCTATTTAACGTTCTGGGGATGCCCAGGAATGACTATGGTCTGTTAATTTCTGATGGATACAGTAGGAACAAGTTCACAGAAATGTTGCTATATTATGTAACTTTCTTGGGGTAAAGTAGGAACATGTTGGAAGTTAAGCAGTTATCTTAGGTTAGTTGTCTTTTTCTTACTCCCTTGTTATGGTCTCTTTGAAATGTTCTTTTACTGTATGTTTGTTTTCTTTTTAACTTTTTTTTCATACAGTTGATTTAAAAAAGAAGGGAAAGTTAAAAAAAAAAAAAAAGAAAAACAAGGAAAAAAAAAGATGTAGTGCCCCCTTGAGGAGCCTGTGGAGAATGCAGGGGTATTGGCCTACCCCACCTCGATGGTTGCTAACATGACCACAGACATAGGGGACTGGTGGTTTGATGGGTTGACCCCTCTACCATAGGTTTTACCCTTGGGAAGACGGTTGCTGCAAAGGAGAGGCTAGGCCTCCCTATAGTTGTGCCTAAGAGCCTCCTCCTGAATGCCTCTTTGTTGCTCAGATGTGGCCCTCTCTCTCTGGCTAAGCCAACTTGAAAGGTGAAATCACTGCCCTCCCCGCTACGTGGGATCAGACACCCAGGGGAGTGAAACTCCCTGGCAACGTGGAATATGACTCCCGGGGAGGAATGTAGACCTGGTATCGTGGGACGGAGAACATCTTCTTGACCAAAAGGGGAATGTGAAAGGAAATGAAATAAGCTTCAGTGGCAGAGAGATTCCAAAAGGAGCCGAGAGGTCACTCTGGTGGGCACTCTTACGCACACTTTAGACAACCCTTTTTAGGTTCCAAAGAACTGGGGTAGCTGGTGGTGGATACCTGAAACTATCAAACTACAACCCAGAACCCATGAATCTCGAAGACAGTTGTATAAAAATGTAGCTTATGAGGGGTGACAATGGGATTGGGAAAGCCATAAGGACCACACTCCACTTTGTTTAGTTATTGATGGATGAGTAGAAAAATAGGGGAAGGAAACAAACAGACAAAGGTACCCAGTGTTCTTTTTTACTTCAATTGCTCTTTTTCACTCTAATTATTATTCTTGTTATTTTTGTGTGTGTGCTAATGAAGGTGTCAGGGATTGATTTAGGTGATGAATGTACAACTATGTAATGGTACTGTAAACAATTGAAAGTACGATTTGTTTTGTATGACTGCGTGGTATGTGAATATATCTCAATAAAATGAAGATAAAAAAAAAAAAAAGACGACTCTGAAGGTACATGATAACATCTTCAAATACCTGAGGAGCTATCATGAAGAAAAAAAATTAACTTTAATCTGGGCAATTCCAGCAGGAGAAATCAACAGCAATGGCTGTCATAGGGAGACCCTCTAATGACAGAGTGGGCTCTCTTCATTCCACAAACGGCTCAAGGGCCGTACCAGGCACCAATGAACCCTGATCACTGCCCTAACAATCCTGTAGGAGAATGCGACCTTATGTCAAATCACCAGACTGTGTCCTGGTAGTGAGACTAAGGAAAAGTTTTGCTACAGATTACAATAGAAATGTAAATATTTAGAAGATTACCAGTATTTACTTTTGCCATTTACTGGAAGATTTTTACAGTATTCAGTGTGAAATAATGCCATTAAAAATAGTTGCAAGCTTCTCATTATTTATTTTCAATTGATTTAATACAGATCATAGGAATGCTTGCATAAGCCAAAATTAATTTTGAGTTTGTCCTTAAAAGCCCCATAGTGCCTTTAAAGGCAATGTTACTGCTTCAACTGTACAAGGAAATTTAGACATTTGAGAAGCTGCAATTATCTGTGTGGCTTGACAGCACTGTGAGCTAGACCAGATTCTACAGCAGTGCCACCCACTACAGTTTTCAGTATGGTAGCCACAAGCTACATGTAGCCATTAAACACTTAAAATCAGCTTAGGGTGACCAAGGACCTAAATTCTTAATTTTGTTTACTATTATTGGATTTAAATTTCAGTGGCCACACATGGCTAGTGGCCATCTATTGGACAGCACAATTCTAGAGAGAGATTAACAATAAGATTTGTAAAGCAGGACCTTTCTAGAGAAAAGAGGAGCAATGGTGAGATGGCAGCCACGAGATGACATCTGATATACATCTGTTTCTAAGCAGTTTTCACTCAATCAGAAGTTGAATTGAATGAATGATGACTAGAAAACAACTCTAAACTCCACTGCAGCCAAATGAATAAGCTATGTACTATAACATGACTTCAGAAGAAGATCAATCCCTCTGTTTACTTTGGATCTTTGCATTAAATTACTTTTCCTCTGTACTAAATGAGAGCCTTAAAAAGATATTTTTAGATTCATTAACACTCAGCTAAGGGGGCAATAAGGAGTCAGAAACAGATTCTGATTCAATACATTAAATGGAAAAGAAGAGCAACTGTAAAACAATCGTGAAGCAATATAAAGCCATTGACTGAGATGAGGACACAATTGTCCCAGTGATTCTGGGTAGAACAGTGAATCTGATAACCTCAAGAAATGGTCCCCAAAGCAGAGTACAAGGAGATTAATTGGGATGAGAGAAGAAAATACTAAAATTTCTATTTATATTTAATGTTTACATAAAAAAATAAGACATACGCTTTACTAACACATTGGATTTGGATTGACATTTACGCCCTCACTCAGTTCACATGTCATACAACCACAAATCTGATAAGGCACTTGAGGCATCCTGAGGGAAAACTGGGAATTTCAAGCCAAAAATATTGACAGTGGTTACTCTGTTCCATCAAATGCTTTCAAACTTCAGTTTACTGCCACTTACATTTGGCCATTTGGATTTAGAGCATATATTATTTTCAAATGCAAAATACTTACAAAATTGTAAAACATTGCAAATATTGGGTGTGATTGTGACCACAAAATCATTTCCCATGAAGAGTGTCTGATTATCTCAAAGCGAAGTACTTGTTTCTGAGCTTACAAGATTTGTTATGCATCATTCTTTACAAAAAAAAGCAAATGTTCAAAATACGATGACCTGTTCTGTGACAACAGGTGGTTGTCAGGAGTGTCCATCCAGTAGGTATTTTCAAAAATGTACATAAATATACAACTTCAAAGTAAAAATGACTTTTTAACAATCCATGAGAAAGTCTTTTGAAGTGGGCATTTTGAAACAGCTATTTTGAAATGTTTGCAGTGTTATGTGATTTTGTTGCCAAAAGCTTTAAATGCTCATACAGCCTAACATTTTAAACTTGGAAATAAGATTCTCTAATCTGTTTAAAAATACTTCACATGAAGATTGTCAATGGACTTTTAACATAATTCTTAAAAATATTAAATTACTCAGCTTTCCAATTAGTTTGCAGGGATTGACTGACATCAGGTAAGAGGAAAAATTGTCAGATGTACTTCTGCAAGAATCTGTAAAACTAGTAGATGGAGCTGAAAAATGAGTGCACATCATCATTTAGCAAACACAGTCAACAATTTATTTCTTTAATTTGGATTGACAGATCTTTGTAAAGCATCTTTGTTCAACTATGACAGATATTAAAATCAAATATAAAAATAAGCTGAACTTTGAGACCTCTGAATCACTGCACTGCCAAGTATTAAACCAAGATTTTTAAAAATGGTGATGTATATTTGATCATAACATGCTCACTAAAATTTTGCAAAAATTGGGACTCAATCATATTGTTCTTATTAAATATATCATCATTATTTATTTTACATAAAAATGGAATTTACTTTAAAATATTATTTCATCTTTACTTAACCTGAGTATGTTTTTTTTGATTGATAATACAGAGAATACATATTTATAACAAAAGGTTTATATATTTTGTAAATTAAAAACTTAAAGACATTGGGGATAGATGCTCAAAGCATTTTTATTAAAAAAATGTAATCAAAAAATTTTCAGGGCCACTGTCCTAATGTGTCCTACTTCAAATAGTGATTTTTTTTTTAATTCTCATAAAAAAAAAAACAAAGCAAAAGAAAAACTTTAAAACAAAAATTAATGTCAATTCACTTTAACTGTTTTAATAAACTATTCTGTATGAGAGGATTTTGTGTAATCAAAGCAAACAATGATATGAAAACAGGTCAAGAACTATTGAAATGACTACTAAAAAGGTGATCAAGCCCATGTTGCAGTGACCTGAGTCACTTATAAAGCCAGCCAGGGTAATCTCACAATCCAGTTCAGGGTGTAGTCTCTGATTCTGCCCTTCAAAAACCACTTAGTGGCCTCCTGGCCCGTGTGACAACCCTTCTCTTCAAAGACACTGAGAAATTATTTTCTCCATATACCACTCCACGCCCTTCTAAAACGCACCTGAGACTTTCTTCCCGGGTCACAGACCACATTTCTACTTCCAACACCAGACCTGCTGTTCTGGTTCAACATACTCTGGAGGCTGAAAAGTCAATACGCTGGAAAAATTTTTAAAGTTAAAAGTTTGCCTCAGTTATAACTTTGAAATGTATAACTTCTTCTAGTACTGAAAAGAACAGAATGTCAAATATTAGCAAGACAAATCCCACCATAAGCCGCGCTGAGTATCTCTTTCAAATGATACAGATATTCGTAAAGACAGGCCCCGCAATCCCCAGGTTAAGTCCTTGCTAAAATAAAACAGTTTGCACATGGGAACAGGAAATTTGTGACAAAGAACAAAGAAAACACAGACAGATGAAAAAGGCCCTGATCAGCGATTTTTCCTTCTGTTTTCACGAGCAGTGAAAGGCCCAGGAACCGAACCGCACCCGGACCCGCCTTTCAATTGCTTGTATAGACGGAGCACGTGGTAGGGAAGCGCTGCAGGGGCCCAGGAGACCAGCGCCAACGAGGAGGCCTTCGAGAAGCCCAAGGAAAGGGTGCGAGGAGTCCCGGGGAGCTCCAGTTAGGGCGGCCGCCCACACCAAGGGCCTCCTTCCCCCCAACACCAGTGTCAGGGAAAGGGAGTGGGGGAGGGGATCTAGCACCCAGGTGGAAACATGCATTTCTGTAGACCCAATGTAGGGTGGTGTTACTTTTTGATTATTAAACTTCTTTCCACAAACCTTTTTCAGACGAGATTCATGGAACTCTCTGCTTGATGTCTCGTGGAATATGGTTTTCCAATGGTTGAAGAATAATCAAATAAATATAAAGTTCCCAAATATAATAATCCCAAAAGTTACACATTTCAACCTATCTTTCTTTTTTATTATTTTCAATGATTTTTATCAGAGAAGTTGCAGGTTTACAGAAAAATCATGCAGAAAATACCGAGTTTCCACACAACCTTCCTCCCATTATTAACACCTTGCATTAGTATAGTTTATGTGTTACAATTGATGAAAGAATATTATTATAACTATACTATTAACTACAGTCCATAGTTTACATTAGGGTTCACTTTTTGTGTTGCACAATCCTATGTTGTTTTTTAAAAACTTTTTATTCTAGTAACATACATACCACCTAAAATTTTGCCTTTTAACCACATTCAAATATATAATTCAGTGCAGTTAATAACATCTACAATGTTGTGTTACCGTCACCACCATCCATTACCAAAACTTTTCCATTACCCCAAAGAGAAACTCTGTACAATTTAAGCATTAACTCTGCATTCCCGACCCCCACCCCAGGCCCTGGTCTTTCTTAATCAGAGTAGAGGATAATAATTTTTCTTGAAATAATTCAATAACAAATACTTTCAAAATTTATTTGAAAGCTTTAAAACACACAAACCCCAGAAAATTAATAATCTTGATGCACTGAAAACATGCATCCTTCAAAAGGACAGTTTCCTCTGATATGACCACCACATAGTCAAATAAATAGATGTGCAATAAAGAAACAAAAAACTATACCAAGATTGTTAGAGGCAAGCAGCAACTTTAACACTGTAAAGTAAATATCCCCTTATTTCTAGTCAGGCCGCTAATTGAACTGCCCAGGAGCACATCACTGGAACAAGGCTATACAGGAATGAGCACACACAGATCAATATCCACAATATGACACCCATGCAGAAAAACTTCCACTCTGGCTAAAAGACAAGTTCAGTGGCTATTTGCCAATGGCATGGAGAGAGTAATCTGACTAAAAGTATTCACCAGATTGATGATTGAAATTCCTACCTTTAGAAATGCCAGAACCAACAAAAAGGAAGTGGAAACTTAGAAATGTTCAAAACCATTAAGAGCAAACAGGGAAAGAAGGCAAAAGGAGGGTCTTCCACTCGTGAGTTGACAAACCTAAAGCAGTTGCACACATCATTGAGGGAAGTATAGGGAGTGAGAGGCAGCTGCTGGTGGCTGTGTAGGGTTTGAGGGGATGTGGGAGGGGTGTGGGGATGCATGGGAATGTGTGGGATTGTGTGGGGAGTTGATGGAACGGGGGTTATGGAAGTAGGGTGGGAATGTGCAATGGATTTAGGGGGATTTCTAAGGGATTTAAGAGGGGAAAGGGTTAAGGGATATTGTGGTAAGTGGCATGAGGCTGGGTAGGTGTGTCTGTGGGAGGCATGGGGGATGTGGGGTACTGTGGAAGGTTATTCGGGGGTGCAGGGATATGGGGTATGCAGGTAGTGTATGGCAGGGTTGTGTGGTGGGTGCAGGCATGGCAAACATGGTGGACACAGGTACACGGGAGCATGTACATCTGAGCACATGTAGGTGCCTACTTTTTGTTTGTGTAAGGCACAAAATGTGCTTATTGTTTAATGTCCTTTTGATTTAAAATCCCTTCTCTTAAAGTTGGGATAGCCCAAGTATTTCTTTAAAATCAGGAACTGTATTGTACTCTTGTTTCACAGCACTTTGGGATCTGAGAGACAGAAAACTGAAAAAGAAATTGTGTTGCCACATTTCATCTCTGGAACTATAAAGACGAGTTATAATCTTATTTCCAGAAGCATGACCTCTATGCCTGCTCCTTACCAACCAGAGTCCCATTAAATCAAGCATGGATAGGACTTGGAAAGTGGAAAAACACATACAAACACAGGTCCCAGTATACAATTCGCTCCTTGTTTGTAAAATTTCCCTGATGCATTTTTCTATTGCTTTTCTAACAGATGGCAGTGTGTCTCAATGAATAACATCAATGTTTTGACAAGTATCATACTCTGTGAAGCTGTGCACAAAACCTGGATGGCCCTCCTAGGACAGAATTGTCACTTCGTGGCTATTTTAAATTTCCACCTCATTTTGAAGAATAGGGTCAGCCTTTAACTAAATCCAAACTTCATACATAATTTTGGTTTCAGCCTTCTCTTAGTTCTCCAGTGATCAATTATTCTGCCTAAGTTTCATTTTCTACTTCTTTTTCTTTCAGTTCATTTGGCAGCACTGAGACCTGCATACAGAGATTTTTCTCCTTGTTCAAAGTCTCTTGTTCACTTACACACACAACACAAATATTGAAAAGCAAAGAATTTCTGGGCTTTCCATTTCAGAGGATTTTACTTTCATGTTCTTACCTCTGAATTGTTAAGGTGGCATTTGTGAGTTCCTGAAAACCAGCCATCACTCGAACATTGGTCAATGTCCACCTTCTGAAGATTTATGTCAACTTTCATGACACCCCTTAAAAACAGAGAGAGATGAAAAGAACAAATTAATCTGAGCTGTTCTAACTCTGTATTTTACCCCAGGAATCAGACAAATCAGCAGAAATAATGCACTAAACATTTTCAAATTGCCCACTCACATTCAAGTAAAGTGAACCAAGTGAACACAGAAACATAATAGTATAGAATCAATAAATACTGCCTTTATGTAAGTCCCAAAGGCAGGGACTCTGTAATGTTCACTGTTCTGCCTTCAGCTCCTAGCATAATGCCTTGCACTTCAATAGTAGTAAGTGCTCAACAAATATTTGTTGATTGACTGAACTCCAGACAGCATTGCTCCGGACAAAGTAGCAAAGCTGACTCTAAAATACTACCTGCTCCCAGTGTCCCATCTTGTAAAGTGAATCAAACAAGCCCTGATCTATTACTTTCTATTCCTACTTCCCACTGCAAAGCTGGAGGGTGAGTAGACTGAGGACTACAGAAGAGCAGTATCAGAAGATAAACATCTCTTTCCTCTGATCTTCTATCCCAATGACTTTAAACAGCTCCTTAACTTCCCTGTGCACACCAAGCATGGAAATTTTCATCAGCTACAGAAGTGCTGATTAACATTTTTTCATTTAAAGCTGGAAACAAAAACACTGCATTTCACTTAGTAATTTGAGAAAACTCACTAAGAACTCACAAATTCAGAGCTAGCCAAAAGCAAAATTGTAAAAAACCTTACAAGTTTGTCTAGAATTCCCCCATTTTCCTCATCCAATTTCCCAGTATTTTCCTAAGATCCCTCCCTTTGTATTTCTCACCACCACCACCACTAGCAGCAGCAGCAGCAGCAGAAGTACCTGTCCTACACCGAACTGCCACACTTGGACTTCACTGAAATAAATATTCTGTGTTCTGAGCCCTAAGCTTTACAATGTAGTTTTTCCCAAACTTGGATAAAATATAAACACTTTGTAAAGGTAAAAAAAAATTTTCTAGATCCTATTCCCCCTACATATCAAAAACTATTTCCATTATAATATTACAAAAATATGAACATAAACCTAGGCTCAAAATCCTTTTATTACAGCACTTGTAGCCACAAAATAAAATTACAAAATACAAACAAATCTATAAAACCAACAAAATATAAATCAAGAATATTAATTTAAAGGGACTCATGATAATGCTTTTCTAAAGCTAAATCACTCCCAAAAAAGGAATATGGTAACAGATTTCTGTTTCAGCAGGCCGATATTACCATGTGTTATGACTCACTTCTCTACTCTCCTGTCTCCTTTTCAACCACTGCGAAATCTTTCGAGAGAGGAGCTTAATGTCATTTAGCCGTCACTTGGGGTGAATAAATAATTTACTTTTTTGGTATCTCTGCTCTCTTCTCTTTAACCTATGACAAAGTACTACACTGTGTGGCGCTAACACACTCAAAAGACCCCAAAAAGCAACAGGGACACTAAAGCCTCCTGCCTGTATTTGTTTACCCAGATAACCCAGAATATGTTTACATTCATGTTTTAGATGAGCACTGAAATGAAAGACCAAAAACTATCATAGGGTACTTGCAAATCCTTCAGAGAAATAGACCCCAGTTTGCAAAATACTACCATTGTGGGCTCCTAGTGCCATAAAACAAATTTTGTTCATGTGATAAATAACTGGATTCCCAGGTCACCTAATGCCTTAACCCATTCACCCCTTTACTCTTTCAACAAATATATATTGTATGGTCTGTGCATAACATTATAAGAGATGCTTTGAAGAATCAATTAATAAAAAAAGGTAAAAAAATTAAAAAGAGATGCTTTGGAGGATACAAACATGAACCACATGCACCCAAAAGAAAGAAGACATTTAAAAAGTATTAGGATGTACAAGAGAGAGATGCTAAAATTTGAGGACTTTGGAAAACTATCATCTGTGATATAGCAGGGATTCAATAAACACTGTTGACTGCCTTCAAACGGAAGAGTTCAATACAGCCCTTCCACATGGATCATACCAATCTTGCAAGCCCCTCCTGCTCTCTATTATGTTCTCCAGAAAATAACCTATTCATTTCTGCATTCATTCAATAAACAGTTGAGTGTCGTCTACTAGCGAAAACTGTTCTTGGCCTCTGAAATATGCTAGCAAGCATAAAAGGAATTCCTGTCCTCATGGAGCTTAATTCTAAGTGGGATAAACAGTTAATAAACGATGGCATATAATAAATAAACTATGCTATATGTTACAAAGTAGTAAGTGCTATGGAAAAAAAAATTGAGCAGTTAAGGGAGAGAGAAATAGAAGTAGAGGCAGGTTGAAAATTTTAAGGGTGGTCAGAATGGGCCCCACTGGGGTGACAGTTCTAACCACATACTCTTCAAGGTCTAACTACAACAGGTTCATATTTACACTCAAAATTGCCAGCCATCCTCTTTAGGGTCACAGAATTTCCCCCAGACTCCTGTCGCCCACTACATTTTGGTATTCCTCCCCGAAAATCTTATTTAGAAGATATTCATAAGGAGTTAACTAATCAAAATAATGCATTTCTATGTGCTCCACAGCAACTGTTTACTAATCAAGGAGGCCAAGTCTTCCTCAACAATCCTGCTACACTGACAGGATAGTCGCAGTACAGTCGAATGTCCCTGGGAGCCCCCTGGGAGCTCCCTGGGGATTCCAGGAGGCAGTAATCACTCTGGTCCCTTTCCTGGAGAAAACTAGCTTCAGAAATGGCTATCTTTATCGCTGCGAGCTCTCTCCCTTTAATTCCAGGCTCGTATCTGGCAACCAAAAAGTCACCACAGAATTTCGACTCTGCTCACGAAGCATCCCGGGCTTTGCACAAAGCCACGAGGTAATGAGCCGCGCTCCCCAGCGGGGAAATCAGCGCTGACTCATCCTCATTAGCGCCTCTGCCTGGGCCCCCGAGGCCTACAAAGCCCTCGGGAAGGCGCGCTCGACTTCCAGCAAGGAAAGCGGAGGTTTGGAGGTTTAGGTGGGAAGAGAATGCTCCCTTTGCGGGGAGGTGAGACAACATCCCGTGGAACAAAATGCTGAGACTCAGATACCTAACGGGTCCTCAGCGGCCTGGAGCAAGCACGGGAGAATCAGGTCAACTCCCTCCACTCCCCGCCCAAGAGCCATCGCGCGTGCGCTTGCGCTCAGCGTCCTCTGAGCAGAGGCCTCTGGGACAGAAGTGCTGCTTCCACATCCGGCGACCAGGCCTCTCTGGGGCGGAAGTGCTGTTCCCACATCCGGCGAGTGGGATCCCGCCGGGAAACTCCGAGGGCGAGGAAGTGGCAGCCGCCTGGTGGCGCGAGGACAGGAAAGCGAGGGCCCAAAAAAGACTCATAAGTAGCCTCTAGAGAATGGGAACTAGAGTAAATAATATCCACCACACACCTGGGTGTGCTCCACAGAACTGCATTTTCCTTTCTTTTGACTATCAGTCACTTGAAACGCCACAACCTCAAAATTGGATTCTTCGTGGCCCGTCCCCTTATGGTCTCTCTCTGTGAGTGGTGCCTCCATCCTTCCAGTTTCCAGGCTGGCAACCTATTTGTTTTGAAACTTGGCCCCTAAATCAAAGCAGTTGCCAAGTTCCATAGATTGTACCCCCTGTATGGTTCTTGTATGTGGACCCTTCCCCTCCGTTTTAACTACCACCGCCTTGGTTGGGGCCTGTGTCTCTTTCGGGGCTTAAAACATTAAACTGTCTTACTAATTGTACCTGTCTGTCACTGCTCCAGGTACAGATCCAGATTGTGTAGTTCCTGAGGTTTACACAGTTTAGGACCCTTCTTTAAGAAATAGGTACAAAATAATGAAACACATTCATATCACCATGAGCTCTCTGGCCCGTCTTCTTTGTGTTATAACTGCTGGATGGATAGATACAGTGGGCAGTAAAAATATCACCACAAGCCATTTCTGTACCAAATAGCTAGCACTAACTGTACACAGAAGTGACTGCGAACTATTTTAATATGCAGCAATAAATATGGTCTAACTTATCTTCAGCTTTCCCTTGCCAGTTTCCAAAAATGCCCACAGCCTAGGGAAACTGTGAGGGAGACAAGTGGAAAGAGGCCACTGCAGTTACAGTATCTTACTTTTGCAAATTTTGCAAAAACAAATGACCAAAAAACTGATTTCTGATGTCATTCCAGGACTTTAGAAGGTTCTCAAGCAAACCCTCACTGCTGTCCATGCAATCTTCAAAAGTTTAAACATCATATACTGCTGCCTGTATAAATTTTGAAACATGTAAATCTGATTATGACAACTGCCTGCTCAAAATCAGTATTTCCCAATTTCCTAAAGAATAAAATCTAAGCTCCTTGGTATAACAGTATAATCAGATCTCTCCTACTTCTAACTTCTCCCACCACTCTCCTGCATAGACTCATTGTGGCAGACAGTGAAAAATCACATATGGGGTTCTAAAACAATTCTACTGTCTGTGATGATTAAGTTCATGTGTCAATTTGGCTAAGTTATGGTGTCAAGTTGTTTGGCCAAACAAGTACTGGTCTGATTGTTACTGTGGTGGTATTTCATGGATTTAAGTTACTAATCAGTTGATTGCATCTATGCCTGATTCAATCTGTAATCAACAAAAGTGATGCCTTCAGCAATTAGAGATCTCATCTAATCAGTTGAAGGCCTTGAAAGGAGACCTGAGAATTTCAGCAGTCAAAAAGAAGAGTTTCTATCTCTACTTCAGCCAGCCAGCTTCTCCTGGGTAAGTCATCAAAACCTTGGTGCCTGCCCTACGGGATTCAACTTGCCAATCCCCATGGTCATGTGAGGGAACCATAATAAATCTCATAATATTTACATACATATACATCCTGTCAATTCTGTTTCCCTGAATAACCGTAATACAATGTCTCACATACCCATTAATTTATAGATGCATTTATAGATTAAGTCCTTTGTCTTAACTGTGCTTTATAACTCTTACCTGGCTCCTTTCTAAAGCCTTCCATGAACTCCAAGTCTGATTTGGAAGCTACTTCCTAATTCCTGCCATAATACACTGGCCATAGCTTTTTCTTAGCACTTAGCAGACTATATTATAATATTTGATTTTTATTGATCTGTTTTCTTCACTAGACTAAAATTTCCATGATGACATTGGCCATGCCTTTTCTACTTTTTCCTCAGCTCCTAAACAGCCCACTTCCAGAATTAGCCTTGGAGAAACTGTATACACAAGAGAGAAGCAAGGATCAGCTAAACTAACAACTGATAGAGGAAGAATACCCAGGAAAACCAAAAACTGTCATGAACTGCTGTGAGTGAATGGGGATGGAAAGAAAGACTGAAGATGGAAAGAAAGACTGGATATGTTGAAGGAAGGCTTCGAAATAATCTTTTTTCTGCCCCTTGTCATCTTAGACAATAACTTCCTGCTCCATCTCTACAAAAATTTGGCACTACCAGCCCAGAGAGTATTGGTGGGTTAGTATTAAGCAAATGTTCTGCTGAGATAAAGAGTTGATGAAAACAGATTCTGGTAGACCAGCTATCATCAGACAGTCACTCCTAACACATATAACCAGAACAGAATACAATGCCTAGAACTGGGTTGTGGTCACAACACATACAAAAAACCACGTAGCACTGGCTTTGAGAACAGGAATAGGCAGACACTGGAAAGGCCTCAGAGAGACAGTTAAAGTCTTGAAGGACAAAGAGGAAAATATTATTGAAGGCAGAAGAAAAAGGGAACTTTGTGTATAATAGGTTGAAATTTTGACAATACTATCATCTGTGAACAAATGAACTTGTAGATCTGGCTGAGGACACTTCAAGGCAGAATTCAGAGAGTGCCACCTGACTTCTGGCTGTCTATGATAACATGCAAAAATAAATAATGGACTAAAGAAGGAACTGGTTAATTTTGAGCAAAACTTAGAAGAAATGTAAAAAACCAGGCTTAGCTGGGTTTGAAAATAAAACTGCTTCTCATCCCCAGGGTCTTCTAGCAAAAGACTCTCAAAATGTGACATGGCTTCAGGGAAAGATCCGCTGCAGGATGGGGCTGTAATATCCTTTGTTAAGACCTCAAAATGATATAAGGCAGTGTTTCATAGAACCTTTCATCTAGGACAAAAGCCTTCTAATGGTCCTATGGATATGCTTTGTAGACTCTCTCCATTAAACAATGTGGATCCTAAGATTTTCAAGGGTACTATTGCACAGTAGTCACAGGGTCTGTGGTGATTTGAAGCTGTATGTACCCCAGAAGAACATGTTCTTAAATCCATTCCTGTTGATGAGGTTACTTCAGTTAGGATGCTACCCATCTCAATCAGGATGGGACTTATTTCTGTTAACTGCAATCCTTGATAAACAGAACAAATACAGAGAGAAAGAAAGCCATGGAAGCACAAAGCTGGAATCAGTGAAACCTGGAAGAGACAGGAGAAACCAGCAGATGCCACCATGTGCCTTGCCATCTGACAGAGGATCAGAGGATCACTGATCACCAGTCTTCAGGAAGAAAGCAGTTGCCTTGGTGATGCCTTGATTTGGACTTTTCCACAGTTTTAAACTGTAAGCTAATAAATTCCCTTTGTTTAAGCCAACTCACTTCATGGTACCTACTTTAAACAGCCTAGGAAACTGAAACAGGGCCCAAGATAGAAAAGCCTGGTCTCAAAGAGATTTGTGGGTAGGGTTTCTTTCTAATAAAATGAAGCCCAATAAGATTTATAGAAAACCCGCAATATTTTTCAGTGACTGGCATAGACAGGACCACTAGCATCTTGGATTAAAAGGGAAAGACAGTAAAAAAAAATGATAAAAGTCCTTTGCCCACCCCTACTTCTATCTTCTGTTGGCAGTAAGTAGGCAGAGCAGGCTACTCAGTTGCAAACATAAGTCATTTCTTAGGGAAAAGGAAGGATGACTCAGAGAACAGAATCAAGAGCCCAGAGGGTAAAGACAAGAACTGCATAGAATTATTCCCATGGACTGAGAGTGGAACCTAATCAAGGAACTGGCAATAGGTGCTCAGGTGGACTTCAGAATTGCTGTGGACCAGTAACTTCTATACGTCTCCTATGCCCTTGCCTTTTGAACTAGAGTGTTACTGTTATTATCCTAACCCTGTGCCACAATTATACATTAAGTGTGGGGGTGGGCATGGGGAACAGATAACATTTCTTTAGTTTGCAGGTCTTTAGATTGAGAAGTATTATATTGAAGGGACCATACATGTGGAGCCTCATCCTCATCTAAACATTTGGATGACTAGATTCTGGAATTCAAGTCAATACCATATGAGGTAAGACTTTGAGGGCCCTTGAAAGAGGGCAAGTGTATTTTGCATGTAAAAAGTCCAACTACCCTGAGTTTATCTTGCTATGAGGAAACCCAAAATAACCAAGGGGAGTGGCTGTGTAAAGATAGAAATGCTCAAGCAATGCCCAAATATCCCCCAGCTATTCCAAACTTCCCACTCAGTTACCAAACATAGAAGTGAAAAAGCCATCTCAGAAGTGAATCCTCCAGCCCCAGCCACCCCAGATGATACTACACAAATCAGAAACAAACCACCTAGCCAAGGCCTCCACAAATTTGTGACACACAGAATTATGAGAAAAAATGATTGCTTTCTTCCACAGGGTTTTGCATTATATGCAGAAATGGGTAACTGGAACACCTAACTAATGCAGATGTATTAGGAAAAGGAACAATGGATCAAGAGGATGTAGCCATCAAGAATATACATGACCTAGCAGTAAAGTTTGTGTGTATGTATGTCAACAATTCACATAACTTGAGAGAAATAAAGATTTCAACAATTGTTGGAAATTTTGATATACCTCTGAGAATCTAATAGATCAAGCAAGCAAAAAGAAGCAAAGTTGGCAAACATCTAAACATTATAATTAGTAGACATATACATAGAGCTCTTCACATGACAGACTTCACTTTCTGTTTTAGCATGTGCAGAATACTTAACAATAGTTAGCAAAAAATAAACCAGAAACTATTTCAAAGGGAACCTCAGATTCCACAGGATTAATATCATACAGACGATGTCCTTCAGTCATAATGCATTAGATTATAAATTAAGTTCCTCAACAGGATAGTTTAAATAAATCTCATTTGGAAATTAAAAACAAATCCCTAAATAACATTTATTTTGAAAAAGAAATTAAAATATTTAGAATTGAATGACAATGAGAACACCACAAATAAAACATTTGTGAGACATAGATAAAAACAGAACTAGAAGGAAATTGGTTGGTTTAAATACTGTGCATCTATCAGGAAACAAGAAAGTTCAAAAAAATAATGACTCCAATATTTAATTCAAGAAGTTGGAAGTGAGGAAGCACCAGAGAAAATACAAAGAATGATAATGAGTAAATACTAAAAATAGGGGTAGATACCAATGAAATGAAGAACAATAAAATGATGGAGGAAAAAAATTATTTCTTTGCAAACATACCTAGTTCCCAGATGTTGGTTTCTAAATACCATTCTCCAATAAATTAAACCAGAGCTTCTTGGAGAAATGACTGATTCTAGGGCTTGGGCAGGGAGAATACAAGATATGCCTGGAACATTATCGTGTCATTCCAGAAAATAAGGACAGAGGCATGTCAAAAGAACACAAGAGGCATCCTAAAAGAGTTCCAATTGCCAAAGTGATAGCAATTTGAACAACAAAATGATAGTATTGGATTATAACTCAAAAAATAAAATATCCAAAGTCCATACTCATATAAATAAATGAGTAAATAAATAAATGGGGAAGAAGGGGAAACTCTTCCTTGTAGAATTCCAATTAACAAATGTACAATTTCACCGTTAGAACACCAGAGTAATGATTGCTGCAGACAAGACCAAATGATGAATGCTAAAATTAGTGGGGAAAACTTGAAGAAAAAGCAGTATATTTGCATAATCTCAGAGTATCCTGAAAAGGGACATTAATGGAAACACTGGGGAAATCTGAATAAAGCCTGTAGTTTATTTAATAGGGTTGTATCACTTAATTTATTCATTTTGATAATTGCACCATGGTTATGTAAGATATTAACATGAAGGGGAAGCTGGGTGAAAGGTGTATGGGAACTTTCTGTTCTATCTTTGCTGATCTTCTGAAAGTCTAAAATTATTTCAAAGTTGCTAAAAGCTTTTCAGTTATAAAAAGTTAGTCCTTAAAATATATGAATAAGGGAAACATCAAGAATTAAAGAGAAATATGCAAATAATACACAGCATGAAAAGATTCACAGGAATGTTGAAAATAATAAAACAATATTATTAATTACTCACTAACAAACTTGAAAAACTGGATGAAAGAAGAAAAAGATCAATTGTAGAAAATATAAAATGGCCAAATTTGTCCCAAGAGGAAACAGAAAAATAGAAAAAGAGCATAGAAAAAATTAAAAAAATTTAAATCATTCACTTCCCAGAAAAGCTTCAGACCTAGATGGTTTTCCATATGAATTCTACCAAACTTGCAAAGAATAGTTAGTTCTATTTTTTGCAAGTTTCAAAGACTATCCAATTCATTTTTATGTAATTATGATTCCAAACCACAGGAGAGTAATAGAAGAAAATAGTCCAATTTTAACTATGTATGTACATCCTAAAATTCTAAATGAAATGTTGGATAAACAAATTTTAAAATATATTATAATAATTATACATCCAATGGAATATATCTGTAACATGATCCAGTGGAATATATCTCAATAAGGAACAGATACTTTAACATTACAAAATATATTAATGAAATGCACAAATTTAAAGGAAGAAATAAATGATTATTTCAATCAATGTTAAAAATAAGGCATTTAATTTTAACTGCATTTAATTTTAATTAATTTTAACTGCATTTAATTTTAATTAATTTTTAAAATGGAAATTAGAAATAGAAGGAAATTGTCTTAGTAAAGCTTGTCTATAGCATCATTATACTTACAGGAGAAACTTTCTCTATGTTCCCTTTAAGGCAAAAATGCTTACTAGTTCTGATGCTGTTTAAGATGGTACTGAAAGTCCTAATTCTATTTGAAAACGGAGTTAAGATCAGAAAGAAGAGATTAAACTGTCATTATTTGTAGATACGATCACTTAATAAAATCAACAGACATGTAGGAGAACTACTAAGAGGGTTCAGCAAGGTTGTTGGATCAACAGCAAAAATCAATAGCATTTCTCTACACCAATGCTCTCCATCTAAAAACTATAATTAAAAGTAATTTAAAAGATGCCATTTAAAATAACAACAATTGTAAATTATCTAGTAGTTAGCTTAATAAAAAATAAACAAGATGTCTACTGAGAAATTTCTAAAACTATGAAGGACAAAAAAGATGATCTGAATAAATGGAGAGACATCCTATGCTCTTAAAAGTTCAATAAAAAATCAATTCTCTCTAAATTGAACAATAAATTTAATGCAGAACCAATCAAAATTCTAGATGAATTTTTGAGAAACTTAATAGCTTACTTTAATTTTAATTGGTATAATAAAACTCAGCTGTGAAAAACAAGGGACAAGAAGAAAGACTTGCCTGACCAATATTAAGACCTACTACCTAATCATGGCAATAAAACATAGTCATATTGAACCTGGCTCACTAGATGGAGATAAACAATAATAACTGGATAACCACCAATACCACAAAAGAAGAAAAACTCCAAATGAATTAAAGACCTGAATGTCAAAAGTAAAACTATAAAGTTCATAGTTGAAAGCATAAGAAAATATCTTTGACTAGAGGTATTGAAAGACTTCCTAAATGAAACCTATAAGCATAAACCACAAGGCAAAATTTTGATTAAGCTAATAACATCAAAAGTTTTCTTAAAAATGCTGTCCAAGAGAGGACATTCTGAACAAAGTTAACTGGAAGATGACAGATTGGGTAATTTTCCAAAGTCTAAATTTGACAAGGAAATAATATCTAGAATATACTAGATATACATAGGTACAGATTCGTTGCAACTCAGCAAAAATATGGGAATCATAATATAAATTGGGCAGAGTATAAACAAGCAGTTTACAAAAATAAACCCATTAAGCCAAGTCCATATGAAGAGAAATGCTCAAGCTCATTAGTAATCAGAGAAGTGCAAATTAAAACAACAGATACTACTTGAGTGTAAAAATCAGAAGCTTGTATAATGCCAAGTGTTGGCAGGAATATGTGGCAATAGGGCTCTTGATGGATATATAGAGGATGCAGCCAATCTAGAAAGCAATCTTGCAATATTTAGTAAAATTGAATATATCCTACTATGACTCAGTAATCCTGCTCTTGGTGTATCTTTCAAAGAAATTCTCACAAGTTCATGAAGGGGAATATAAATTTACCACAGTGTTACTGTAGTGGTAGGAAATTGAAGGCAACTGGGTGCCCTCACTGGGATTGTATAGGTTTTCCACACCATGGAGCACTATTACAGCAGTAGAGAAATGTACTGGGTGTGTAGTAGCAACATGAAGAGAATTTTACAAGTTGTGTGAATAAAATAAGAAAAATAATGAGATATTGTGGCATACTCTAAAGGCACATTATGGCTATAAAATTAATGGTAGCCAATAGGTCAACGAAACATCTAATAAGAGCTCATGCCACTTAAGAATAAGAGGCATTCCTTGCCAGGGGATTTCCACAGTTAGGCCACTTCAGCACAGCTGTAACTTATCAAAATAAGGCCTACCCTTAGAAGGACAGCTTGAACTTCCTTCATGAAAGAAACGCCTGGTAAATGACCAGGACTGAATATGGTGTAAGAGAGGGAGATAGTCCCCAAGCTTTGAGAATGGTCTGCAGGCAGAGACCCCCTTAGTCCGTTGTGTGACCCCGTGACATATCGGTGCCCAGGCTATCAGCCTGCTCCCACTACTCTTGCAAGAGGGCAGCTTAAATAAACCTGCCTGAGCTCAGATGATGCCTGAGACTCATCTTTGATGTGGATAGAACCAAGGGGAAGAAATACAGCATTTATTTAATTAAAATTATTTGCACACAAAATATAGGAACAGAAAACACTTCTCAGATTGGTTACAAATGGAGGCAGGATCAAGGGAAATGGAAGAGATCTTAAGGGGAAGGAAGAGCAATTTTCTTTTTGTTACCATATAACTTAGATGATTCTAGATTCATGTTTCAGTGACTTTGTTAAGTTTTAGCTTGTCATCTTTGTCTAATTTCCTCATTTGAGGGCCACTCATCCTTAGAAAATATTGCTCACAAAAACACCCAGCATCACAGACTGTCATTTGGCTCAAGACCCATAACTACAAAAACTACAAGAGCACTAAGAACACAATCTTCCCAGGTTTTAGTGACAGAGAAAACACTTGGCAAATCTATCATATCAGGGATGTCCTCAGTGTTAGAATACTTTGGTATCTTCTAACTTAGGAAAAATATAGGCAGATATCTGGGTTACTTCAGGGCACAGCTTACTTTCCCTCTACTACAACCAAAACTTGATCACAAGCATCCATAGAATGAGCAAAGCTAAGAGTCAAAGTAAGATTTTCTTTTTAAATGGCACCAACAATAAACAGACACTTCACATATTTGTAACACTTTTCAGTTACAAAGAACTTTCCAGAAAGGTTCATCATAACAAATCTGTAAGACATTATCCCTATTTTACGGATAAAGTGGGGTCCAGAAACTTGTCTGAAGACATAATAGCTCCTAAGTGGCAGATCAGGAACTCAAAACTATGTATTTCATTTGAAGTCCATTAATTATTCTATATATCACAACTATTTGCCTATATTCTGCAGAAATAATTTCAGGATCAACATGCCAGAATACTCAATTAACTATTATGTATGTGTGTATAATTAACAATATACACACATAGATAAATGAGGGACTTAACATGTGAAGCTCTGTTAGGTGGTGTTGTGGACAAAAAGTAAAAATCATTTTAGGATATCATTCCTAAAATGATTATGGGGGGGAAATGTAATAATATAATTTATTTGTTCTTTCACCCAGATTGCATTGAGCACTTACTATGCCAGTTTTCATGTCAGCTATGAAATACGGTAAAAAAATCAGTGTACAGTCCAACTGTTTCTGAATTAACACAGGTTCTCTGTATTCTTGGCAGCCCTCTGTTATGGCATTGTGCCATAAATGAGGTATTTAGGTATGGTCAATCCAGGAAGCAGATGGAGATCAATTAAGGGTTTGTCTTACAAGACGAGGTGGCAGTGTTGTACAAAGACCTAACAGTAGTAATCCAAAAGGAAGACTAGAGGAGAGCAGAAAGCCACATTCCATGAAATTTGCATAGAAAAGAGAGCTGTCCAAGAAAACAGGAAGTGAGGTGTTCTCATATTCCATTCCCCAAGCAGTTCCAGAACCAAAAACATACTCTGATGAACTTGAAGGGTAATTCAAGGGGAAGCAGGTTCTGGACCTATCAAATTTGGTAGCCTCTACAAACTAATGTTCAAACATTCTCTCTGCAGTCAGGAAACATGCAGACATCCTTTCTCGGTCAGGAAATGTTAAGATGTCCTTCCTGTGGTCAGGAAACTTGAAGATGTTCTTGCTGCCAGCATCGTGCTACATAGTCCCTACTCTCCCCTCGCCTCTTACTTCTCAGTTCTAACACAAACATGCACACACACACGCACACACATGCACTTTCACCTAGGACCAGTGAGTCTCTTCGCCGAGAATGGTTCTGGTGATGAGATAGTTGGTAGGAGAATGCTCTAAAAGATACACGGGATGCAAATTTTCTTCTTTTACAAAAGCCTGTGAAGCATAGTCATTTCTTTAGTTGCCAATCAACTAAAGGCTTCATTTTCCTTTCCACTCCTCATTTAACTATAAGGTAGTAATTTGGAGACAAAGTTTTCTGTTTTTCAAAATCCTCCATTTTTAGATGTAGCGTTTGCTAAAATTAAAGCAAAGGTAGGAAAAAATAATCTGTACATTTACCAGATTCACAATTGAGTGCTATATTAACTTAGTATACAAGAATATGAAAAATCAATTAAAATAGCATCAGTTACCAAACCTAACCAATAATAAATGATGTCACTAATAAGCAAAGTAAACATGTTCTACAAATCCTGCTTGCACAATTGAATATGCCATGTAGAAAACATTTTACTTCAAGTCCCCACAATTGCTTAGCTCTTTTCTGCTTTCAAAGAACTTTTGACATATGCTATCTCATTAAATCTTCACAAAACCATTAGAATAGAATAGTCATGTTATTCATAATTTTAAAGGACCAAGTAAAATACTGTCAAAATTGGCTAACCAACCCAGAGAATCTTCATCAGGAAAGGTAGCAACTTACATTGTTATTTGGGTCCTTAAAACTCTTGTAAATGAAAATTTGAAGGCCATTGTCCCCCAAACCTACCAGCTCTACCAAAAATACCTGTGTGATCATATAAATAATCATATAAAGAAGAATCATATTAAGTCAAGTTAGTACTGAATGTAACCTCAAAGCTGTATCCTACAATTTGGTGTAAAGTTAAAAAAAATAAAAATAAGAACTCAAAGAAATAATAATAGAGCCATAGTAAGGCAAGAAATCTGTCCAGAAGTACCATCAAAGACTGATATCATAGAAAAGACCTGTTGGGAGAGGCAGTCTGCGATGGGCCTGAGCTTCCTGCAGGGCCATGCTGAGCATCCCAGGAATGCAAGGTTCTGACCTCTCCACTTGGACCATTTCTCAGGGTTGTGTTTTTCAAGGAGCGACCTTTGGGAATGAGGTAACATCTTCACCCAGACAAAGAGCAGCCTTCTTTCTGATTATATAAAAGTGGCAAAGCCCCCAGTTCAGGGTTCCACTCCTATAACTCAACCCACTACACGTGCAGGCGTCCATCAGGAGCCCTGTGTGTCACCCCCGGGACCCGGGCAGCACTGGGAACTGACATGGACGCACACGAAGCTCTGGCATAACGTCCCTTCTTTCTGAGTCAGGAGCTTCCTGTCTTCTGCCAACATCCATGAAACGGTAACAGGTTAGCTTGTTAGCTTGCAAGTAAGGTGAAAACAGCTCTGCTTAGGACCTTTATAAATTGCTTGTTAATACCCTACTTCCGACAAGTAAATTGTTCAGTATTAGAAAACCAAGGTCACATTAGGTTAGTAAACCTGGAATACATGTACACCCGACAGTATTTTCAGTCAAAAGTGCTGCAGAATATTTGATGAATTTGAAAATAGATTAGCAATCAAAGAATATTTAACGTTTGATATAGATTTTTAGAAAACAATAAGAATTTTTTAAAATAGATAAGTTTTACAACTAAGATATATACCCAAATGTTATCAGTGATTGTCTCTGAGCATTAAGTTTGTGAATGGTTAAAATTTTGTTCTTTGGTTGATCTGTATTTTCTGCAATTTGTAAGTGAGCACACATTTTTATAGTAAAGGAAGTTATTTTTTAAAACTTGAGGATGACTATTCATTCCTCAAAGGTTCTCTAGAACTTAAATGTTTGGAATGGATAGAGGTGAGGGTAGCTCGTTGTTGGGATTATAAGTAATAGTGCTGTATTATAGATGACTTTGGTTGAAAGGGATTGTTTAGAGTCATGTATGTCACCAATTAACACTACAGACATAAATAAGTTCTTTCATGAAGTTGTACAAATGTATGACACTTGAACAAAGAGTTAATATTAGAGTCTTATATGGAGGAAAATTACCTATTGCAAACTACAGACTATATTAACAATAATATCTTAATATTCTTGCATCAACAGTAGCAGGTGTACCACACCAATACTAGGGGCCAGTAATGCAGGGGGGTGGGGGCAGATAAGGGATTGGATTTTCTTTTTTATGTCTATCTGATGTTTTTCTTTTTGGAGCAATGAAAATGGTCTAAAATTGAGTGTGATGATGATTGCACAACTAGGTGATACTGTGAGACACTGATTGCATACTTTGAATGGAATATATGGTATGTGAATATATCTCAATAAAATCTGCAAAACAAAAGATATACAAACAGTAACAAATGTACCACACCAATACTATGGGGCAGTTATTGAAGGGGGCTAAGGAGTATGGGAAAATTAGGGTTTTCTTATTTATATTTCTTTTTTGGAGTAATAAAAATGTTCTAAATTTGATCATAGGGATGTATGCACGACCATGTAATGACACTGTGAGCCAGTGATTATATACTTCAGATGGTTTCTATAGTGTGTGAATATATCTCAATGAAATTGCATTAAATAAATAAATAAGAAAATAGTTCTCTAGAGTAAGGGATTTTACAATCTTCTGAACTTTTTCTCTTCTATAATTAACTTTTTCTAAAAAGATTGAATATTTAAAAATCAGTATTTGGACACTAAAGGGCCCTTGTCCATCTGTTCATCCAAGTCTGTCTGATACACATCAGGGCAGGAAAGCATGATTATTTCTAAAACTTAAGGATTACCCTCCTCTGAATCTCAGCAACCTGATAAGAAACATTTTTAGCATGTTCTTTTTTTTTTTTTCAATTTTATTGAGATATATTCACATACCATAGAATCATCTAGCATGTTCTTTTAAAACAAACTGATGATGAAAGCGTCAATGGCAAAATAGTAGAAATTGCTTTGTCATCATGATGTCAGGCTTCATCCAAACCCTCAATGAACTTAACCAAACCCCAATCATAATTAGAATGCTAAATTATTAATAATATTAATATTAATTATAGACCGTCTGGCAACTAAGTGTAGTTGGCCCATTCAAGACTAAAGACAATTTCATGGTAAATAGCCTTATTTTTCTCTTATTGCTTTATGGTGACCCATTAGGCAGCCTTAAGAAAATAAATTCATTTTTGCTTCCTGCATTTCTACAAAAAATATTTAGTATTATAATATATTGCCAAGAATATCTTTATCAAATAACTTTATGAAATGGTTTTCTGCTTATTTAGGAGGTCAAATTTAGGAGGACTTTGTGGCAGTCTTTTCTTCTAATACCATTATTTAAGTATAATAAATTCTATTCCTGAAATATTGCTAGAAGTTAATTTAAATTTATTTTCCAATCATATAGCTATCCATAGTTTTAATCATGACTTTATATTCCTGTGGCACATTATCTGTAAAACCTGATCCCTGCTAGAACATCTAGAAGAATTTGACAAGTGAGTTTGTCTTAAAGCAAGAGAATGCTCTTCTCCCCCACGTTACTTTGCAGCAGACGTCCCCAGAGAAGCTTGCCAAAACTTTACATCGTGATAAACATCTTCCATCTGTCTGATTTCTTGTTCTTGGAAGTCTTTTTGGCAATCAGGTCAAGCCTTCCTTGGGAAGACCTATACATTTTGAGTGAAAAAAATAACTCGTGATGAAAAGAGAACCAATAAATATGAAATGAAGGTCAGTCAGGATGGGACATTTATCCTCCATCCACAAATGCAATCTTCATATTTTGAAGCTCCTGAAGGAGATACTTTTTCAAAGTTAAGTGCAGTACATCTCTTAAAATTGCTAGGGTTTAGAGTCTAGTAATAGATGAGTATTCCCTGAAAATGTATTTTGAGTCTGCTACTTTTGCAGAGGTAGCTGACTAATGTCTCATTTTGTGGTTTTATTTCACGGAAAACATTTTGAGCTACCTTGACATTTTATTTCAATTTTAAATAACAAAAGGGCAATTTATTTTATCAACCACATCCACACTGTTCCTTATATCACCATTTTGGATATGAGCATTTCTCAATAGGGTGGGACAATTGTCCCAGTACAAAGAGTTCATCTCTGTCTACTCATTTAGTTCAAATAACAATCCTATGAGAAAGCAAGTACTTTTCTCATTTTAAAGACAAGGAAAATAAGGTTCAGAGAAGTTACATAATATGACCAAAATCATATTTTTTTTTAATTGCTAGAGAAGAAAATAAAGAACAAAGCATCTGCTGTCAGAGAAAATCCACGTCTAATGGGAACAATGTAATCTGTCTTAAAATATAAAATAACTGTCAAATACCTTGGAATTTCCTGGTGATTTAATCACACATGCCATTTATGTTAGTATTTGGCTGCATTATCTAAGCAAAAATATGCCTTCTTTTGTTGTTAATTTCTTAAATTCAAGTATACTGGTCTCTTTTTCCCCCTGTTGGCTCTTATTTATATAGCTCTTCAAACCAAATTACCCAACTGATAATCTGCATAGATTTTTTACTTCTAATTAATTTTTTCTATGTCTTAATATTTTATATGATCAGGCAAGTCAGCTGTTCATGGTAATTTTTCACACAGCTTATGTAAATGAACACTTCCGATCCAGAAATAATAACTCATAATAAGGCAAGTGAAAAATGTTCCCATTGAAATTTAAAATAAGGAACTTGGGTTAGAAGTGGTTAGACAACCAAGATAGATGCTAAATGTAGGTTTTACTTGTAGGCTTTGATCCCTATAATTTAAGCCACCATTTATTGAGTACTCTCTATGTATCCGACATTATGCTAAACACCTTCAGAATATCCACACTGATACTGTATGTGATTGATATTATTTTCCCCAATTTATATTGCAGCTATCTATGGTTGATATTATCCTCCCTAAATAACAATAAGAAATTTGGGACACACAGAGGTAGAATGGATTGCCTAAGGATACACAGCTTGTAAGTGAAAGAGCTGAATTTGATGTCCATATTGTAAATATAAGGGAAAGAAGATTGGCCAGAAAACCTAGGTTCAAGTTCTTGTTCAAAATGGTGAATTTAGCATTTATGCTTTCTACCATCTCCACCCCTTAATCCAACGGTAATGGCAGTAAATGAGCATAAGAGGGAAGAGATTCACATTGCAAAAGAGAAGCAGCGACCAGAGATTTGACACAATTCTCTGGGACCATGCTGATGATAAGCCTGGGTGGTGGGAGCTAAGCCAAGGAGAGGAGAAGCTGGAGTAGAGGTGAAAACTGCTCTTCCAGCAGAGCTTCCAGAAAGTGGGTGGAAGCTGAGAGGAACATCAAGGTGATTAATTGAAGGACTTCCTTCTCAACAAGTTGGTACACCCCCTCCCTGAGAGCAGGGATGGCATTTATTCTCAAGTTAAAAACCAAGAGCTATTCCATACAGGGAGTGACAGAAAAGCCTGAGAAGAGCTGTACCTCCTAAAATGGTTATTAGTTCTCCCAGAGTAAAGGAGAACTGGTAGCACAAAGGAGAAGGACTGATATGAACAAACAAAACAGAACCTGGGAAATCCAGCAGTAACTCAGGGAACAGAAGAGTATTTAAGACATTTTAATTAATATCCTTAAAGAGATTTAAGAATACAACCATACTGTTAAGAAAAAGGAACAATCTGAGATGAATATATTTCCAAATGAAAAGTAATTTTTGAAAAAAGTAAAGGAAAACAGAAAAAAGTCTCCCAGAAATTAAAGTAAAAAGAAGAAGAGAAGGAAAATAAAAGTTGAGAAAACTAGAGATCAAACCAGAGAGTCCAATACCCAACTGTAGAAGTTCCAGAAAGAGAAAGTGAATAGGAGAAAATTACTTAATCATAAAAGAAAATTTATGACTGGAAAAATTTTAAAGGATCCAGTAAATGGTAAAACTGATGAATAATAAGATTTGAATCTAAGCACGTAATCATTAAATTTCAGAACCCCCAGGAAAAAGAAATTATTTTAAAAGTGTCCATACTGTGTAAGTAATATACCTACATAACTATAATTAATCATGTTAGCATCAAATGTCTTGTCAGCAACAATGGATGTTAAAAATGATATAATGTTGTCTTGAAAGTTCTGAGGGAAAATTGACTTTTAACTTATATTTCTATACCTAGGCAAACTATCAGTCATGCATGAATACAAAGACATTTTTAATTTTTAGACATAGAAGGATTTAGAATGTTTCCGTTCCACACATCCTTTCTGAAAAAAAAATTATTTGGGAATGTACACCAAAAACAAACAAACAAAAAAAAAAGGAGAGAGAGAGAAGAATTCTAGAACTAGAACCCACATCCAACACACAATTATTGAACCAATCCAAAAGATGAATAAATTGAAAGATTTCCATGGTAGCTATTTTGCTGAAGGCCTATAAAAATTTATACAAATCATGGACTCCAAGAAGAATGTTTTCTTTAAAAAACAGAATGATTGATTAAGAAGTTGGATGTTCTTAGATATCAGTAAAACACATGATTCCTTTTCGGTTTTTTTAACATTAAAAGGAAAGGTAATTAGCAACTCCAAGAGGAAATAATGCATAAAAAGTCTGCATGCAATCATGCATAAACCAAGTGTAGAATAGATTTGAGCAAGGAACTAAAAAAGAGAGAAGACAATCCACTCGACCTTGAAATTTGGAACATTCTTCTTAAAATGTCAAGCATTCATTTATGCAAATTTTCATTCTTAGAAGCAACTAATGGACAAAGCACAAAATTTTGTTTACTGTAATGACAGAGTATAAATAATTACTTTTTTAATTCGGTAAAATATTGGAATAGGCAACAGGAGTGGGACAGCAAAGGGAGAAAAGTGGAGTAAAGAAAAGAAGATACTATGTAAAACGAATACTTGCAAAGCAAGATTTTAGCAATGAGCCCTAATTTAATCCATGGACTATAGTTAATAATACAATTATAAAAATGTTCTTTCATCAGTGTAACAAAGTGTGTTACACTAATGCAAACTGTTAAATATAGGATGGTTTATGGGAACTCTTATTTTATGCATGCTTTTTCTATAAACCTACAACTTCTCTAATAAAAAAACAAGGTTTTAGTATATTATTTAGCATTTTAAAGGTAAACGGAAAATTTTTAAATAAAAGTATAGTTAACAAAAGAGGAAAGTGGAGGGGAAAAGGAATACAAAGCTAAATTGTGACATTGAAGAAGATAATGATGATTTTATTTTCTAAAACCTATAATTCCAGTTTTCTAGCATTAATACTCTTCACTAGAGACACGTTCCTCCCTATACTGCTTTTCCTGACATACAAGTCTGCCTCCTACAAATTCCTGACCCAAATGTGTGTGGTCTGGCTTCTGGCTCTCCCAGTCTCACTTCTGTGCCTTTCCACCTCTTCCTGGCAGTTCTTTGGGCAGCCTCTGACCTCAAGGTCTTAGGGCTCACCATAAAAGGCAGGAAAGGGCAGCAGGAAAAGCCAAAGGACAGGACCTGCCAGCCCCAGCTGAGAAAGGGCAGGGACCTGCCAGGTGTCCTCCAAGGCTGCTGGGGAGGGAGAAAGCACTTTGCCGGAGTTGACCCGCTGCGCCTCTCCCCTTGTTTTCCTGCTGCCTGTGTCTGGCAAGTGTCGCACTTTACAGGTTTAAGCCTGG
Organism: Choloepus didactylus; assembly: GCF_015220235.1. Taxonomy (NCBI): domain Eukaryota; kingdom Metazoa; phylum Chordata; class Mammalia; order Pilosa; family Megalonychidae; genus Choloepus; species Choloepus didactylus. The sequence goes on along the minus strand of NC_051311.1, from coordinate 8,748,869 downwards.
GAGCAAAAAAAGCACTAAATTGATTTTTGCAAGGAATTCTGGATTTCTGATCTCTACCTCCCATACCTCTCAAATATTCCAATTCATTCATTCACATGCAATTAGAAATAGCTTCCTCTTTGGCTGAAGACTCATTAAAGAAAGTGGAAAGCCCAAACTTTAGAGTTGAGGCAGGTGATGGGCAGGAAAGCCAAGACTGAAGGAAGGAGGAAAGAGAAATGAGCAGCCGAAATAAAACTAGAAAGCTAAAATAAAATCACCTGAAGGGAAAAAATGAAAATGAATTCACAATTTACATATTACTATAGAAATTTGTAAAGCACATTTTAAATATTTAAGCACCTTCTGCCTACCTTACTCTCCTCTTCTACCCCATTCCCCGCCCTCACTACATCCCCACAACACTGGTTTTCTTTTTGTTCTTAGAGCACTCGAAGGTCATCCTGCTCTAGGCCCTGGTGCTGGCCATTCCCCACCTGCAACATGATTATCTGGGCTTGCTCCATGGCGGCCGCCTTCTTACCCTGCATTTCTCTACTTGGTATCATCTCTTTAGAGGGACCTTTGAACACTTCCCCCATGTCATGCACCCACCCCACCTCTCAGCCCTTCTCCACTGTATCCTCCTTTTGTTTCCTTATAGCACTGGTTCCATCAAGGATCGTTTATTTATTTTTGTTTTGCTCCTTCACTATCTATCTCCCCCCACCCCTCAAGAAAGTCCATGAGGATGGGGATTCTGTCCATCACTTTCACTATTCTACCCAAGTACCCCTAGCCCTAGCCAAGCATGTGGTACGCACACTATAGCTGAAAAAAACAATAATAAATTCCAGACGCCATGCTAACTCTTTACATCCATAAGCTTGCTTAATCTTTACAACAGTGAGAGGTATTCTACCCCTCCGCAGGGGTGGGGATGGAGCTATGGAAAGGTTAAATTACTTGCACAGGGCCACAGCAAGTGGAAGTGGGAGCTCTTGAATTCACACCTAGGTCTGTTGCCCCAAAGCCCTTCCTTCTAGGCACAATGCCATGCTGCCTCCCTGAAATACACAAGGCATTGGCTACCAGAAACTGTAAAACATGGCTGGTTGGGGGAATAGGACATTTACAGAAAGAGACAAATAGTGATAACAGGAGGCGGCCCACTCTCATGACAGCCCCTATTTTAAACTCAGCAACACAAAGAAAACCCCAAAATAAAGTGAGGGGGAAACAGAGCATAAGTCTCAGTGACTCCTCATTCGAGACAGTACCTGTGAGCTCTCCATCCTCAAGAAGCAGTTCGTCATTCAAAACTTGACAATACTGACAGGGTCACTCACAAAATTGGAATACTTCAGGTATACAGAAAGGCCGGTAGCCAAATTTTCTAGATAATTAAAGCTGAAGTGACTAGGCATTTACAATTTTTTGTTTTAATTCTTAAAATCTTCTAAAATGAATTCTACATGTTTCTACCTTGTGAAATACTGTTTACTTTTTCCCCAAGTTTATGTTTAAGGACCAGCTGCTTCTGAATTACAAAGCCTTTTAAAAATATAGTTTTTTGCTCCCATCTCCAGATTCTTTCATCCACAGGGTCTGGAGAAGGCCTGGGAACACATCATCAGGTTCTTCAGGTGGTTCTCATGCCCAGCCAGGTTTGGGATCAGTGACTAATGAACATACATTAACCCTTCTCTGATGACTCAGTGTCTCTTTATTTGTGCCTGTTATTAAACCATGAGTTCACTGCAGCCATAGCTAGAAAGTGATGGTCACCCCTCCCCTGAGGCTCAATTTCCCCACCCATACAAAGAACGAATTGGATCACATGATCTCTAAAATCCTTTTTTTGCTCCAAAATTCTAATTCTTTGGAAAGAAGTTTCCCCCAGATATTTACTAAGTCATTACTTCTTTAAAGAACACCCCTAACATCATTTTTTTTTTATGTGCTTCTTTCTCATAAAAGTGGAGAGGATATATTGCCAAGGAACTTGCAGAGGGTGGTATTACGAGAGCCCTTCCACAAAACTGATTGCTAAGCTAGTACCTCAGACACCTTTCTCACAAGTTTGCCTTATCCAGAAAAACCGTCTTCCTTCTTCCTTCCATGAGCCTTAGTCTTGTCCCCAGCACTCACTATGTGGCCCCTACCTTCTCCATCACTAGCAAAGGGCCAGCAGCGAGCTCCTCACCCCTGTCACTGCAAGCCCATAAACTACATTCACTAAGGTGAAGAGTTTTGTTTCTCCTGTAGAGCAGGGTTCCTCAAACTCGGGACTACTGACATTTTGGACCAGAAAATCCTGTGACATCTAAACATTCTTCTTCCTCATTTGGTCATTATATTTTAAGCTCTCTTCTGACTTAACAGAATTCTAAGCAGTTGTCATATTAAAAACTGCATCTTTAAACATTTGTTTATTAAAGGTTTATATAATGTCTATGTAACATTTCATTTCTTCTGCGAAAGTTCATTTATAAGTCCATCTCTAGTTGAATCAATAAAGTTTAAAAGGCAAATGGAATATTTTTAAAATATATATTGTAAGGTATTAATACCCCTTTAATGGGATAAGCTTATTATCATCAGCCTATTAATAGCTTTGTGTTTTTGAAAGAAAGCTCTGAAACACAAGCACAGGCAACCTGGCTTTATAATAATTAAATCTTCGGAAACTTGATCCCTACTACCTGCTGGAGAAGAATATTCAGTTTAAAGGGAACTGTAAAAGTGCCTTGTGGTAAACAGAGCTTCATGGAAGAGTAAAACAATTTCCCACGACCTTACAGGTTGCTAATGTTTTTCATCAATTCATTCATCATTTTTCCCTCTCCCCTCTTCGTCCTCCTCCGCACTTTACCCCCTCTTCTTTTTCTTGCACACACACATACACAATTTCATTTCAAATTAAATATTTTAACAAGAAATTTTAAACATAAGACATTTACCATCCACATAGTAAAACCATGCTTGGCACCAGATTCTGCCAAGAATTTGGCCCACTTTTCTTTTAAAGCCCTGATGACATATAAATATAAATTAACATTTCATTGATCATCAAAATTTTCCAGTACTCATTCATTTCAGGTTCTATATATAAAATGACATATGCCAAATGAACAAAAAATAATGAATAAATAGATTGAAATATGATCTGACAAACATAAACACATGCAAACATAGAGAACTGTTGAAATAAGGATAGCCTCAGAATAGCATATCTATATGTGTGTCTCAACCAGGGCAATTCTGTGTCCCAGGGGACATCTGGCAATGTCTGGAGGTATTTTTGGTTGTCACAACTTGGGGAGGAGGGTGCTGCTGGCCTCTAGTGGGTAGAGGCCAGGGATGCTGCTAAACACCTTTCAAAGCACAAGACAGCTCCCACCACCAAGGATTATCTGGCCCAAATGTCAGTAGTACCGAGGTTGAGGAAACCTGCTCTACAGGAGAAAACTAAATTCTTCATTCTGTTCCACGCAAGCCATTTCCAGTTGGCAAAGAGAAAGAAAAACACTCACCCCCACCACAATTTGATTTGAATTTCATTGGCCAAAAGCTAGTTACATGACTACACCAAGAAGTTTTGATTTCTACCCTGAAACTTTAAGCACTTTAGAAAGGAGAGACAGACATATTCCTTCCTAGTCTTGTTCTATCAGTGGTCTTTTCCCACCATATGTGTGAAATACTTTTCTAGATAGTGTGGGGAAAATTTTGATAATCCTTACCTCACCTGTTTTAAAAACAAAAGTTTCTGCTGAGAAAGAAGAATTTCTCTCTCTACTTCATTCAGCCAGCTTCTCCCAGTGAATTCATCAAAACCTTAATCGGAGTTCCCAACTTGCAACCTGCCCCACAGAATTTGGACTTGCTCATCCCCACAGTCACATGAGCCAATTCCTATAATCCAACTCATAAAATTTACATTATATATATATAGATATAGATATGTATCTATAGATATATATATATATATATTCTCCTGTAGGTTCTGTTTCCCTGGAGAACCCTAATACAATTGCTTCTTGTAGAAATTTTAGAAAAGAGCAAACAAAATATTAAAAAGAAAGGAGAGGAGGAGATTGAAGAAGATGGCAACATAGAGAGGAGTGGAAGCTAAGTAGTCCCCCTGGAACAACTGAAAAAAAACCAGAAACAACTAGTAAATAATCCGGAATAACTGCAGGGGGACAAACGTGACTGTCCACTCATCATACACTAACCTGAATTGGGAGGAATGCCTGAGATCACAGCATAAAATCTGTAAGTAAAAACTGCAGATCCAGATTGGGAGACCCCTCCCCCACAGCCCGAGCTACAAAGCCTCCTGGTGCCAGAGAGAAGCTTTCTCCCAGCAAGCGAATATAGCTCAGCTGAGCTCCAACTGGGGTTTTAATTAGTGAGTGTGAACTGTTCACTACGAGGTACAAATCCCCAACAAGTAGACAGAGGCTTTGGGTGATGACTGACCTTGGAGAGCCGGAGGGTCGCCTCGGACTAGCTCTGTTCCTTTTTCGACTCAGTGGAGAAAGCCTCAGCCATTTTCAGTTCCCAGTTCTGTGACCCAGACAAGGGTATAGCACAGGCAGAGAGAGACCATTGAAATGCTAATGACTTCCCCCTATGGCATCTATCTTCTCTAAGAGGAAAGGGGTGGGGCCCAGCCCTACTACCTGCCTTTCATTCAGAACTTACAGCAGTCAAGAATTATAGGCTAATCTTTGCATCAGGCAGAGAGTGCCCCTGCATGGTCTGGTGGCCCGGGGCTTCCCTTGAGGGACGACGTGCACTAGTGACATAGCACGGCCTTCCCTCAACAGAGGTCCTGGAAGATCACAGCTGAGAAGGGAGGCCCGCTCGGAAAACCCAGGGATGCTACGTCAATGCCGGTGGTTTGTGAGTCAGCGACGGAGAAAATCTGGGGCAAAACTGAAATGAAGGCTTAGACTCTTGCAACAGCCTTGAATCTCTGGGAACACCTGGGAGGTTTGAATATTAAAGCTGCCCTGCCTCCCTGACCACACAGACACACGCCCCATGTTCAGGGCAGACAGCTCCAACAACAAACCCAAACTGAGTTCACCAACTGAACCCCACAAGAATCATTTCCCCACACACCACAGAGACAGAGTTGGGGAGAACTGACTTAAGGGGTATAGGTGACTTGCAGATGCCATCTGCTGGTAAGTTAGAGAAAGTGTATGCCACCAACTTGTATTTCTGAAAAATTAGATTGGTATTCTTTTTGCAACTTGAAAGAACCCTATCAAGCAAAGCAAATGCCAAGAGGCCAAAAACAACAGAAAAATCTTAATGCATATGGTAAAACCAGATGATATGGAGAAACCGATCCCAAACACCCAAATCAAAATATCAGAAGAGACACAATACTTGGCACAATTAATCAAACAATTACAATTGAGGAATGAAAACATGGCACAGGATATAAAAGACATGAAGAAGACCATGGAACAGGATAAAAGGGACATAAAGAAGACCCTAGAAGAGCATAAAGAAGAAATTGCAAGATTAAATAAAAAAATAGAAGATCTTATGGAAATAAAAGAAATTTTGGGCCAAATTGAAAAGACTCTCGATACTCATAATACAAGATTAGAGGAAGTTGAACAATAACTCAGTATCCTAGGGGTCCACAGAACAGAAAATGAAAGAACAAAAGAAAGAATGGAGAAAAAAATCGAAAAAATCGAAATGGATCTCAGGGATATGATAGATAAAATAAAATGTCCAAATGTAAGTCTCATTGGTGTCCCAGAAGGGGAAGAGAAGGGTAAAGGTCTAGAAAGTGTATTCAAAGAAATTGTTGGGAAAAACTTCCCAAACCTTCTACACAATATAAATACACAAAGCATAAATGCCCAGCGAACTCCAAATAGAATAAATCCAAATAAACCCACTCCAAGACATATTCTGATCAGACTCTCAAATACTGAAGAGAAAGAGCAAGTTCTGAAAGCAGCAAGAGAAAAGCAATTCACCACATACAAAGGAAACAACATAAGACTAAGTTGTGACTACTCAGCAGCCACCATGGAAGTGAGAAGGCAGTGGCATGACATATTTAAAATACTAAAAGAGAAAAATTTCCAACCAAGAATACTTTATCCAGTAAAACTCTCCTTCAAATTTGAGGGATAGCTTAAATTTTTCACAGACAAAAAAATGCTGAGAGAGTTTGCCAATTACAGACCTGCCCTACTTCAGATACTAAAGGAAGCCCAACCAACAGAGAAACAAAGAAAGGAGAAAGAGATATAGAGAATTTTAACAGACATATATAGAACCTTACATCCCAAATTACCAGGACACTCATTTTTCTCTAGTGATCACGGATCTTTCTCCAGAATGGACCATATGCTGGGACATAAAACAAGCCTCAATAAATTAAAAAAAAAAATTGAACATATTCAAAGCACAATCTCTGACCACAATGGAATACAAATAGAAGTCAATAATTTTTGAATTGTTTAACTCCACTATTTACTTCCTACATGATATAAAATACACAAAGTCTAATGACAAATCAGTGGTTTTGAACTCAATGTAAAATATGTAATTTTTGACAAGAACTATATAAAGATGGGGGAATGGAGGAGTATAGGTACATAGTTTATATGTCCTATTGAAATTAAGTTGGTGTCAAAGAAAAACAAGATTGTTATGGATTTAAAAGTTTAATTTTAAGCCCCACAGTAAACACAAAGAAATTATCAGAGAATATGACCATAGAGATGAAAAATTGAGTATGGGTTAAGAGAAAGGGGGGAAGGGGCAATGGGGAGTTAAGAAATGAGTGTAGGGTTGCTGTTTGAGGTGAAGAAAAATTTCTAGTAATGGATGGTGGGAAGGTGATAGCATTACAACTTCTAAATGTGATCAATCCCACTAATGGAATGCTAGGGAGGGGATGGAATGGGAAGATTTAGGCTGTATATATGTTTCCACAATTGAGGAAAAAAAAAAAAGACAGTTTAAATAGATGACAGTTGAATGCCAAGGATGATCCTGGATGGGATCTGAGGATGGAGGACAGGAGGCTCAAAGGGACACAGTTGAGACATAAGGTAAACGAAATATAGAATGTAAGCTTTGTATCATTGTTGAATCTCTTGAACTTCTTAGCTGCACTTAATGGGATTGCATAAAAGAATGTTCTTGTTCATGGGAATCGTATATGTGAATTATAGTGTTTGTTCAAGGATGTGTGCAGCTAGCTCTCATATGTTCAGAAGACAGAGCAATAAATGATGGATGATAGATAGGGAGAGAGGGAGGGAGGGAGGGAAAGAAATAGCGGTGTGACAACATGTTAAAGTTAGTGGATCGGGATATTGGGGGAGGGGGGTTAGGGAATGCTGGAGTTCTGTGTATGGGGTTTGTATTGTTTTTGCAACTGTTCCTATAACTTTGAATTTATTTCAAAATAAAATTAAAAAAAAGAAAAAGAAAAAGAAAGGAGAAAATCTCATGTGAACCCATTACCCAGAAAAAACATTATACACTTTTGGAAACTTAAAAAAAAAAAAGAAAAGAAAAAGTTTCTGCTGTTTCTGGCCCAATATGTTGTGCATTTCATGTACAATAAAAGTAAAATGTGAATGGTATGCCTGAAAGTGGTTAAAGTGGGAAATGTTGTATATATGCTATCATAATTAAGAAAAAATAGATGAGGCCATACTGAATCAGGGTGAGCTTTAATCCAGTATGACTGGAGTTGTTATAAGAGAGGAAATTTGGACACAGAAGTACAAGCCCCAGAGGGAGACAGAAGGAGACAGATTGCCACGGGATAGAGGCAGATACCGATTGTCAGCAAGCCACCACCAGAACGCTACAGACTTTGGAGAAAGCATGGCCTGCTTTGGACGTTGATTTTGGACTTCTAGTGTCAAAAACTGTGAGACGATAAATTTCCATGGAAGGAAGGAAAGGAAGGAAGAAAGAAAGAAAGAAGGTAGAAAGGAAGGAAGGAAGGAAGGAAGGAGGGGGTGGGTACAGTATAATATCCATAGGTATCAAAAAGAAATTCAGTCATGCTTGCTGTATTAGCTTTGGCATTGTAGAAAAGAGAGGGTAAAAAGACCTAAAAATCACTTTTAGCCAAGAGGATTACCCCTTCCTAAATTGAGGAAGTATTTCATGGAACAGCCTATCTACCTAAATCTTTTTATAGAGCACAATTCCTCATGTAGAAAGAAAGACTTGTTGGAGGAGTAAATACACATTGAAATGGTTTTTACTAAAATCAGAAAAGCTGATAAGACTAAAAGATCAGCAAACAAGCCCCACAGATGCATATGTCATAGCCGTGCGGGGCATGAGCTGAATCGTGCCATTGGCTGCAAAGACTCCCAGGGATTGCCCCAGTACCAGGGAGCTGTCTGCAGATAATCACCATCTGACTGTCAGAAGTTATCAAAATCCCAATGTGCTATCTTGATAATTCTACTTAAATAATCCTGCAAACAACAATCCAGAAATGAAGACAGAAAGCACACAGGACCTTAATGCTTCTGTACCAACCAAATACAAATTAGCATCAACATACTTCTTTGCATTCTAGTATACTGCGGCATAATCCCAAAACACAGTGTATATTGAATTCAATAGCACTCTGAAAACCAAAAAAAAAAGCAAAAAACAAACAAACTAACAAACAACAGGTAGCCTTAAACCCTGAACAGTATACAACAAACTGCTGCCTTTCTGAAGTTGAAAGTAACATTTGGCTTGTCCAGCAACTGAGACTATAAAATCAGTCTAGTGAGGCACCAGCTCCCTTTCCAGAGGGTAGGCATATAAATCCTGTAATATATCTAGCAGTCTTGGAAATCCCATTTCTGCTTTCAAATGCATGTTCTAGAAAGTGAAAAGATGATGCTGCACCTCTGCTTCTCCAAAATAAATAGCCCTTTTTGAACTCTTAAAGCCAACTACAAAGTACATTGCCAACAGAATTTTTTTAAGAGTTAAGTACTTTCTAAGGAGCTTTGAAAATCTCAGATTGATTTTCTTGAGGGAAAGTTCAGAAGTATGCTGAGATCCTTGGCTTAGAAATCTGTAAAACAACTTCATTTGATTGTAAGTAAACTTCAGGGGACCTTTCAAGATCTGGAAATTCATCATACTCTTATTTTGAAACAGGATTCTTGTTTGTTAATTCAGTGTATGTTGAGAGGGCTTTCTCTAAATACTCTAAGACTAAATGACCATGGACAGAGTCAAACACTGAACATTGATGAACATATTTTGCATTTATATGAACATCTATTAACTGATTTCAGCATTGTAATCAAATAAATTTTCCAAAGTTAAAGTGGGATATTTAATTATGTGCATAATCATAATACTTAAGGTTATAAGGAAGCTCAGAAGTCATCTAGTCTAATCCTGTCAATTTACAGATGAGAAAACTAAGGATTAGAAAGGCAACTGGTGTCCCTGGTGACAACATAAGTCAAGGATATGGTCCAGAGTGGTGCCAATATTTTCTGTCTCCAAGACCAGTATTTCCACCATGATCCACTGACATTGCAAGCTTCACAATAATTAGGAATGAAATTAAACAATTATATAAATTATATATTACTATAAATAATGTGACTTTAATACAACTACATTAAGAAAGCTTATAGTCAGGTGAGGACAACATTTGGGAAGATAGAAGCTGCGGTGCAAAAATTTATCTGAGCTGTGTCTAACAATTCTACTTTTAGTCTTTGGTCTTTATAGAAGGCTGATAAGAGTTGCATTACCATTCACAATGTACAGATGAAATAAATAAGACTCAAAAGCCTCAATAGCAGCAGTTCATCAAAAAACTCTTTGATGTATAGCCCAGGAAAATGCCTCTATGCTGTTCTTACAGGTAAGCCTCTTCTTCCCGCCCATAAGAAAATCCCTAAAATCATAGGATATGTTTGGCTTAGAGCAAGTCAATCATTCTCTTCTATTGTGTGTTTCCCTCTTGTTGAAAGGAGAAATGTGTACCAGATCACTGATGGAAGCGTGTGGTGCAGGTGTAAAGAAGAGATGTGATCCCTCAGAAGTCAGCCTTCCACTGTGTGTCACTCCCCCATCAATACCATCAATATCATTTCCACAAGGAACTATTTCTATGTTTATCAGCTCTGTTTTCAAAGATTTCTTTTTTCCACTTGGATAGGCTACTTAGAATTCATAGCAAAAAGAGCTATTAAGGGATTTGGAGATCGTTAAGTCCATTCCCACATTTTAATTATGCTGAAACTGATTTCCAAAGATATAATACAGCTAGTCAGAGACAAAATGGAACTGGAGACAAAGTCCTGACTCAAGTCTAATAGCTGTCTGACTATGAAACACTCAATTTCTTGAATATTTTGTATATACTGTACAAGTACTTATTTATTGTAAGAATATTGTGGGCCTGAATTGCACAGGGAAAAAATTCAATGGGTAAAAGAAACAGAAGCAAAGTGTTTGGGCTAAGATTTGAATTAAACATTAGGAAGATTTTTCTTTGCTAAGAACCCTTATAACAAAGATTCATGCGCCTTGCAAGGACAGACATATAGGCCAATGGAATTGAATTGAAAGTTCAGGAATAAACCCTCAAATCTATGGCCAATTAATTTTTGACAAGGGCACCAATTCCACTCAATTGGGAAAAAATAGTCTTTTCAACAAATGGTGCTAGCAAAACTGGATATTCATATGCAAAAGAATGAAGGTGGACCCCTATCATACCATATACAAAAATTAACCCCAAATGAATCAAAGACCTATATATAAGAACCCAAATTATAAAACTCCTAGAAAAAAAACATAGGGAAACATCTTCAGGACCTTGTATTAGGCAATGGTTTCTTAGATACACCAAAAGCTCAAGCAATAAAAGAAAACGATAAATGGTCTGTGGTAGTTTGAAGCTGTTCTGTACACCAGAAAAGGCCCTGTTCTTTTAATCCATTCCTGTGGATGCAGAGCTGTTGTGGGTGGGACCTTCTGTTTAGGTTGTTTCAACTGAGATGTGACCCAGCCCATTCAAAGTGGATCTTAAACCTTTTACTGGAGTCCTTTATAAGAAGATAAAACATATACAGAAGCTAGATATAAAATTGATCAGTTTAGAAAGAAGCCCTGGAAAAGCTAAGAGACAACCCACAGAAAACAGAGAGGAAGCCACTGAAGCCAGAAGCTGAAAACAATGAAACCCAGGAGAGAAAGAGGAGCAGAAGCTGGTCATGTGCCTTCCCATGTGACAGAGGTGTCCCAGATGCTGGAAGCCTATCTTCAGGGTCCAGGTATCCTCCCATTGATGCCTTGGGTTGGGACATTTTCATGGCCTAAAAACTAAACTGTAATTTAATAAATCACCATTGAAAAGCCAAACAGTCTCTAGTATGTTCATTTTGTCAGCTTTAGCAAACCAAAATTTCATCAAAATTTAAAACTTTTACACATCAAAGGACTTCATCATGAAAGTAAAACAACAACCTATAGAATGGGAGAAAATATTTTGAAACCATATATCCGATAAGGGTTTAATATCAGAATATATAAAGAACTCCTACAACTCAACAACAAAAAGACAAACAACCCAATTTTTAAAAATGGGCAAAAGACTTGAATAGACATTTCTCCAAAGAAGATACACAAATGGCCAATAAGTACCTGAAATGATGGTCAACATGATTAGCCATTAGGGAAATGCAAATAAAAACCACAATGAGATATCATTTCACACCCACCAGACTAGCTACTATTAAGAAAAAAAAAAAAAACTGTTAAAGCTACTGTTAAGAAAATAACAAGTGTTGGAAAGAATGTAAAGAAATAGGAACCCTTGTACATTGTTGGTGGTGGTGTAAAATGGTACAGCCACTTTGGAAAACAATTTGATAATTCCTCAGAAAGTTAAGTTTACAATTATCATTATGACCTGACAATTACACTACTAGGTATATAACCAAAAGATCTGAAAGCAAATATCGAACATGTACTTGCACGCTGATGTTCATACTGACATTATTCATGATAGCTAAAAGATGGACGCAACCCAAGTGCCCATCAACAGATGAATGGATAAACAAAATGTGGTATATACATACAATGGAGTATTATTTTGGCCATAAAAAGGAATGAAGTTCTGATGCAAGCTGTAACATAGATGAACCTCGAAGACATCGTGTTAAGTGAAATAATCCAAACACAAAAGGACAAATATTATATAACTCATGTATATGAAATAATTTGAATATGCATATTCATAAGGTCTGAAATTAGAATACAGGTTACCAGGAGCTGGGGGTTGAAGTGGGGAGTTAAGACTTAATTAGTATGGAGTTTCTGTTTGGGTTGATGGAAGAGTTTTGGTAAGGGATGGTGGTGATGGTAGCACAACACTGTGAATGTAATTAACAGCACTAAATTGAATAATTGAAAGTAGATAAAATGAGAAAATTTAGGTTGTAAAGAATTAAAAAAATTCATAGAACTTTACAAAACCAAGAGTGAGCCCTAACGTAAACCACAGACCATAGTTAATAGTATAATTAGAATAATTTTGCTTCATCAATTGTAACAAAGGTACCACACTAATGTTAAGAGTTAATAATGGGGAAAACTGTGTGGTGGGCGGGAGTATGGGAACTCTGTACTATCTGCATGATTTCTCTATAAACCTAGAACCACTCTAATAGTAATTTTTTAAAAGTTAAAACAAAAAGATTCCTGTGCCTTGATTTTCCTTCCAAAATTAATTTCAGGTGACGTAATATTTGTCTCTTCTTATTACCTCAATTGGCCAAATTCATGTTTTCTCTTCTATTCCCATTCAAATAGCAACAAGATTGATGTGATAATGGACCATAGTTGGCCTTAAAAGAATAAGTATATATCACTTATTTGAGCCAAATATATTAATTATTTCAAGCCAATACCATGTTGCATTTTTAATTTTAAATTCTAAATAACAAGATGAAAATCATAATTGGGAAATCAGCACATGGTGGTGGAAAGAGTACACAATTTTCATAGATAAATCTAAATTCGATTTGGGCTCTAATTTACTAGCTGCATTACCTTGGGTGGATTGCTCAACTTTTATGAAATAGAAACTACTTTTAAGAATTAAATGCAATGGTATATATAAAGCATCTAACATATAGTAGGTGCTCAAAAATATTGATTCCCTGTCACAAAAGAGTTATGCCACTCCTAGCAAATTCTTTAGCTCTTTGGATCTCAGTTTCCTCGACTGTAAGATGAAAAGATGGAACTAGATGGCTTCTAAAATTCCTTTCAGCTCATCAAGAATTAATTTCCCAAAGGAACTCAACTTTCATTTAAATTCAACAGACATTATTAACTGCCTTGCATCTGCCCTAGGGACTGACCAGTTCTGACCATCACCAAGAGCTGCTCTGTGTATTCAGAAGAATAGGCTCCAGCTCCTTACTACTTTAATTCCCCAAAGAAAAATTAGTATCTAAAGCAAAGACCCTAAGTTTAACTCTACAAGGATATCACAAGCCTAATGTAAGTAAAAATATTTTAAGGCATACCTTACATAATTACTATCTCTTTTTCCTATAGGATAGCAGATAAGAACTAACATGTTTAAACTGTAGGTCTACAAGCAAAGACTCAAGGGATATTACATTAAGAGGATTTAGTGCCATTTTTTTGGCAGTGCTCTTGCTACAAACCACACAAGTGAGCTCTGCACAAGTCACTTCACCTTTCTAATTCCATTTCTTTATCAATAAAACAACAGGTTGAACAATCTGATCCCCTTAAGATCTCTTCCAATTCTATCATTAATATCTGCCAGAATCCTTAATTTGAGGGGCACAGAACATGGGACAAGGCACTCACCGAGCAGAACTCATTTTGCTTTTTGTGGGTGCTGCTGGGCCTGGCCAGCTTCTCTAGAGAGCCAGACTTTTTTGAGAGCCTGGCTTCATGCCTTGGCGGAGAACATCATCTTTGAGCACTGTGACAGCGCTTAAAGACTCAGCCAGAGGAAACAAACTCTTTTCTGAGAATAGGACAAAAAAAAAAAAAAGGTAGGGGGTGTGTGAGTCTTCACAACCTCAGACCCTTGTGATAAAAGCCTTTCATCTTGGCTGGCAGAAGCACTGGATTCATTCGGGTGACCAATGCCCTCTGATCCTTAAGAGAAATAGTTCTGGAAATGAATGATCCTCACTGCCCAGTCCCAGATCTGACACTTGGAAATACATAGATTTTTAAGCAGCAGCAGCTACATTATATGCAACACCCTGGGACTCCTTCCCAAGACTGAGTGTAGCAGAGTGGTTAAGAGTGCAGAGTAGGCTCAAATTCTGCCTCCACCACTTAACTGCTATGCGGTTTAGGGCAAGAAGCTTAACCTCTCTGTGCTTCAGCTTTGTTTTCTGTAAAATAAGGAAAATAATTACACCCAACTCATAGGATTGTTGTGAGGATTAATCAAGATATGACATGCAAAGCAGCACAGAGCATGACATATAGTGTTTGGATATATGATAGATGAATGTACACATAGATGACAGATAGACAGATAGACAGACAGACAGACAGACAAAGGTAGATTAATCCTGGGACTCCCTGAAAAGGCTCATCTGAAGGCCACAAATAATTTGCTGACAGTGAACGACATTTGGCCAATCTTTTCTGAGCAAATAATAGGGAATGACTCAAGCTGGGCTCAGCTCTTACTAATAGGATCCTGCAAGAATCAGGAGGAAATGAGATTATCATGAAAGCAAGAAAAAGTTACTCTGGTTTAAGACAGGATCTTTAAAAGAGAAAGAAAAGCATGTGTGCATGCACACACACACAGATTCAATATGGTCATAAGGAGTCAAAGATAGTTTTTCATTCATGCCTTCTCAACTGTTGCCATCATTAAAAGCTACAGAATGTTATAGCTGGATGGCTCTCTAGAGATGATCTACTCCAACTCCCTCTCTTAATAAATAGCTGAGGCCCAGAAAGCACAAGCAACTTGCTCAAGGTCATTCAGCAGTTCATGACAGTGTCAAGACTCCCCCCACTTGCTCACCCAGTACTCGAACTGGTCTCTTTCACCAGGACAGCATTCTGCCCTTGCTTTGCCAGAGAGGTTTGTTACTTCTGCCAAGTTCCCAAAAAAGTTCAGAAGCAAGTTCAGCCCCAGAGACCTCCTTTCCAGGGTATCCCAACTCTCAGGGTATTCCAGGTGGGAACTGGGAAGGACCCCACTCAGCTGGGCCGTCTCCCAAGAGCTCTTTGGAGCTCCTAGTCCTTTCCTTTCTGTTCATTCCTCATGTCCACTCTTTAATGCTGCTTCTAGACCTTTCTCACCTCAAAGGTCAAGCACTTCCCAGGGCAGAAGTTACAACCTACGGATTTACAAATTCTCACCTTCCCTCCCACACTCTACCTTGAGAAAGGAAACGCAGACCTGTTATTAAATTTTCTCCAAGCTTCCTGGGAGAATTCAGTCAGAGGTGGTTTCCTCCTTCCCTAAGATAACTCAACCAGGTTCTTTTACAAAAGGCATGAGTGTGTGAAGGGCTGGAGAACCAAGAATGCCTGGCCCGGGGGACAGGAGAAAGAGGGGACCAAGGAATCCGATCGAAGGCGGGGGCGGGTTCGGGTGGAAGGAGCGCCCTGCACCATGCAGTCTGCGTCCTACAGCTGGCGGATAGGCTGCTGGGACCGACGCGACCGCTGAGGGGACAGAGCGGCGGAGGGGACTGCACTGTCTTGATTACAAGCTCTGGTAACTGACTAAACAACAGACGGGTGCCTCCAACTACACAAGCAAGAAACAGGCAGAGGTTACCCGAAGTGGAGGAAACCAGGAGCTGTCCCTTCCTCCCGCTGGCTTTTCTCCTCTCTGATCCGGGGCTCGCCGCTCTGCGCGCCTGGCGAGCACCCCCAAGGCGGGTCGCATCACCCGAGGGACGGGGACTGCCTTCCCTGCAACCCGGAGGGTGGAGAGGCAGAGGGCCGCGGAGGTCTCCACGCTCCATCAAGTGCCTCCCTCTTCCCCCTTGCAGGAAGCGGATCCCAGTCTTCCGCGGACAGACATGGAGCGCTTGCGCCCAGACACCGGCGCCGGCGTGAGGTTCCCCCAGCCGGGCTTTTGCTCGGAAGCCGGAGGCGTAAGTGTCGTGGCCAAGCGCTCCTTCCGCGCACACACGCCCACCCGCGAAGCCGGAAGAAAGACTTTGCTCCGGCCCTTTCCCCGCCCCCTACCTGAATTCAGGGACCAGGTTAGGCTGCAACCCGTAGAAAGCAGCGGAGAGAGTGACCAGCCACCCGGGCTTGTAGCTCCCATTCTCGCACTCCAGATAAGGCGGAGACCACTTGACGTGGCTCCTGTCCCCGCCGAGCCCGTTCCTGCGCCTCCAGCTGTGGCCCAGGCCCGGGGGCCCCTGGTTGGAGCCGCGGCGGTGGACGTGGGGCCTCCACTTGCGCCGGAGCCCGTGGAACCACTCGGTCTCCAGCGTGGCGTTGGCCAGATGGTGCGCCGAGGAGGACAGGTCCTGGAGCAGGACGCGGCTCTCCTCGCGCGTGGCCTGGAGGAAGACCTGCGGGGCGGGCGCGGACAGCGACTCGGTGCTGAAGGTGATGGCCGCCCGAGAGATGCTGGGCTCGCCCTCCAGGAGGCTCCGCACCAGCGCCTGGTACCACTCCAGGTCGTCCTGCAAGTTCTGCTCCCGCGACTTATTGCTCTGCAGCATCATGTTGAGGAAGTTGGTGGCGTGCGTTAGCGTGTCCAGCGCCCCGTGCAAGGAGGGGTGGGAGCTGGCTAGGGCGGGCGCCTTCCCCGGCAGGCCCGCCAACTCGTAGCGGCCGGAGCAGTTGGCTCGCTTCAGCTGGTGGGAGTCCCCGGTGTAGAGGTAAGAGGCCACGTCGGTGGGCACCTCCTGGGAGAGTTTCTGCGCCAACATGCTGCCGGCAGCGGAGCGGCTCCAGGGAGCAGAGGGGTCCGCGGCAGCAGCGCGAGCCGGCAGCTGGGCAGGCTGCCTCCCCCTCAAGGTCCTCTCCCGAGGGGTGTCCGGCCGTCCCGGAGGGTCGCGGCTGGCGTCCACAGCTCCCGATCCCAGGGGAGCGAGCAGGAGGCACAGCAGTAAGGGGCAAGCCATGGCTCCCGGCTGCCTCGCGCAGAGGAGAGGAGGTAACGGGAGGGGTCTCTTTTTAAATGTTGGTCATCAATTTATCAACGGGAAGACTTCTGTTAGGTGTCTTCCGCCTTCTCCAGATGGCACCCAGAAAAGCCAAAGGGACTTTCAAATAAGATGTTTTGAAATTGGCCCGATGGCTAAGCTGCCGTCACAGAAAATCGAATCACCTGTGGCAATGCTGGCTGCACCGCCCCACAGTGGGTCGGCTCGGGATTACGCACCTTGCAGCCCCGAGCCGAGCAGGTTTAGCTCCCCTCCGGCGCTCGGCAGCTAGACTTGGCCTGGTCCCGTCCGTCGGTCCCGCCGCTTTCACTGAGATGCACTCAAGAGCCGATGTTGCGGCTGCTGCCGCCGCGGCCGCCCGGGACGCTGCTCCATCATCGGGCCGGGGACAGGTCGCTGTCGCCTCCCAGCCCCGGCTCCTCCGCGTCCCCTTCTCCCGCACGGCGCGGAGCGCGCGCAGCCCAGCACGCCGAGCGCCCGGGGAAGCCCAGGCAGCGAGGGTTGCTTTTCAGATGTTCGTCACTCCGGAGTCGAGAGGGCCTGGGAGCAGGTTAATTGGAGCCTTTCGGCTTGGCCGCAAACCACACTCGGCGGCTCCGGGCGCTCGGGGGGAAAGCCGGTTTAAAGAGGCGGCTTGGCCGCAACCAAACCCTGGCGGGGCGGCCTCAAGTCGTCGTCTTCCCTGTTTGGTCGGCTCCGCTGTCAATCAGCCGCCCGCCATTCGTGGGGCTGGGGCGGGAGCTGTCCAGTGCTGAACCCGCGGCGGCGCGCGCGGGGCGGCGGGGGCGCGGGGGCGCGCGAGGAGTCCGCGCACCCACACTGTTCCCCACGGCTCGGAAACCCCAGGGGTGGAAGCGGGTGGGCGGGAGCGAGCCCAGAGGCAGAGCTTTCGTGGCTCCGAGCGAAGAAAACTTGGAGGCGCCGAGGAGGAGGATGTTGGCGTCTTGCATTCTCAGTTACATCAGTCTTTTCTTTTGCCTGGAAAAGAGGGAGAAGGGAGTTGCATTTCTGACTTCAACCGGAGGGGAGGGACGTAGGATGAAGACGTGTCCTCCCGGGCATCTGCTCAGTTTAGGCAAATTGTCAAGTCCTCCTCCTTGCTGTCCATTAAAGAAATGATTAAACCTACTTTCCGAGGCGGATCTGAACTAGGAGTGAGTGATGGAGACATCTACCGGCTGAACTTCAAGGGGGGAAAAAAAGCCATATTTGAAGAACCTCTGATTTTGAAAGGAGGCCAGGATGGGGAGGCCGGGGAGTCAGGAATCTTGGACTGTGAAAGAATGAGAGTAAAGGAGTCTGAGTTGGGCAAAAAGGGGAGTGATTCTGATTGGGGGTTCCCAGAATTAATGGCTAGGAACTGAGACTTCAGCTTAGCTCTAGGTTGGGGTACCCCGGTAGAAGAGAGAAGAGCCGCATAAGCATGCCAAGCCACCCAAAATGCTGAGAAATCTCTTACCACGAACTAATTATCTTATTTGAAATAAAATTTTGATGCTTTGAAATTTTATTTATTAAGGAATTTTAAAAGTCTTCTGACATTCTGGTTAGTACTGGATACGTAGAGTTCCACGCACCTCCACTTTTCATATACGACCTTTGTCTTACTTTGTCGGGGCTGCTATGACACATACCACAGGCTGTTTGTCTTAAACAGCAACAGGAATTTCTCGGCGCACAGTTTGGAGGCTAGAAGTTCAATGTCAGGATATCAGCTAGTCATGTTTTCTCCCAGAGGCCGTAAGCTTCCTCCCTCACACGGCAATCTCACTTTTTCTGTTTCCTCCTCTGGTTCCTGCTTCCCTGTCCAATTTCCTTTGCTTGTGGAGACTTCAACCAGATTGAATGAAGACCCAACCTCAATTGAGTTTGGCTACATTTTAACTGATAATATCTTCAAAGATCCTATTTACAAAGGAGTTCACATTTTAACTGATAATATCTGCAATGATAATCTCTGAATGAGTTCACACCCACAGGACCAGGGATTGGGATTTGAACAAGTCTTTATGGGAGACCTGATTCAAATCCAACAACATCCATTTTCGGATTCACCAAGGAAGACCCAAATAGCAATTTACAAAATTCACTTCAATCCTCAGTTCACATTAATACCACTCAGAGCATTCCAAGATCCCTCTGCTTGGATTTACTTCATCATTTCATTTCATTTTCCCTACTGGGAATTTATCTAAACATTGGAACATAAGCTCCAAAAGGGCAAAAATCATTGTCTGTATTGGTCACGGATGTATTTTGAGTACCTAGAACAATAGCTGGCACATGGTAGGTTTTCACGAAATAGTTTTTTTTTTAATGAACCAGAAGATGGTGCTGATGAAGTTGATTATTTAAAAATCCATCTCCTCTCCCAGGAGAACTCTGCCTGGTGTCAATGAAGAGGGCTTCTGGAGTAAGACATAACAACCAGTTTTCCAAACTGCAGTGCATAGTCTTCAAGTGAATTTTTATAGCTAGGCAAAGAGTGATTATTAGATTTGTATTTACTTACAAGTGGAGTTCATGTTCATATCCAACTTAAATTTTGCTTTGGTCTCTATGCTCCTATGCTAAATAAATGTCATCCCAGCTTAATGCTCTATTCTAAATGTATGTGGCAATAACAGAAGAATTTTGTTTCATTTTATCAGAGGATGCAATATGATCTTGCACTTACTTAACTCTAAAGACTGACATAATTTCCTCATCAATTGATATTTTAGAAAAGCTATATAACAATAATTCTTTAAAATGTTATAATGTCTTAAAAAGGGAAGATATAATTGTGTGAGTAGCTCCTTCTGTAAGTAATTCAATGACTCAGCATAATTGAAAGACTTGGGTTCTGATCCCAGCATTGTTTTAAGCAAGACACTTAAAGTTTCTGTGTCTTGGGGCACAAACTGTACAGCGTCTGGGCCTCAGGATTTGACACTGAAGAGGTACTGGGGTGGCACCTGAGTCACTTTCCAGAGGGCCATCCCTTCCCCTAGTGCACATCTAACAATGAAGGAGCAGGTTATGCTGGGCTCTTGCAATTTTAGCATTCCTTTAAGTGGAAGCTTGACTTCCAGCTTCTGCTTCCTGTTGGCTTTCTCATAAAGCCTCCAGTAGTAGGACTAATGCCCAATCTCATTCAGTTGGGCCACTCCTTCACTAAAAATAACATCTTCAAGAGGTCCTATTTACAATGTGTTCAAACCCACAGGAATGGATTAAGATTAAGAATATGTTTCTTTCTGGGGAATATAATTCAACCTACCACAATAACCAAGATAAGGAGTGAACCTGGGATGAATGCCTCCCCAATTATATGAACATAATCTGTATCTAGATAAATATCCCTATTTAGCATCAAAATTAAGAACCATATTATTTAAATGCACATTCATATTGGGTAGATTTTGACTATAATAGAACAATGAATGGGAGACCTGTAGGCCATGTTGGAAAGGCCCAAGGCTTGTTTATCACAGCCTGAAAAGTTAATCTAATTGCTTTAGAATAGCCAAATTTTCACTGGTGAAGAAGCAATGCGTAATGGGGTAATGTGCTGTTAGTTGTCATTCATTTTTTGATTGATTTATCACTATTATAGAAAGAAAGATATGATTTAGCATATCTTTAAGTAAAAGGAATTAAAAGAGGTCAAAAGCTGATGAGATCATATTTTTGCAAGCAATATAGGTAGAGTCATCAAAAGATTTAAGTGCTGATTTAAGTCATTTAAATCAGCAAGGATTAGGACCGAGGGCTGTGGTGGAAAGGACACTCATTTGGCACTTGGGAGACTCAAGTTCAAGGCTTGCCTCTGCAGCTGTGTATGTAGTCATATGACTTTTGACAATGTCCTCAAACTGTGGAGCCCCTTTTCTTCATCTGTAAAATAAATGTTGTATTAGTTAATCCACACTGTAAAATCGCAGCTGAGTGGAGTCAGGCAAGATGGCGGCATAGAGAGGAGTGGAAGCTAAGTAGTCCCCCTGGAACAACTACAAAAAACCAGAAACAACTAGTAAATAATCCAGAATAACTGTGGGGGGACAAACGAGACCATCCATTCATCATACACCAACCTGAATTGGGAGGAATGCCCAAGAACACAGCATAAAATCTGTAAGTAAAACCTGCGGAACCAGGTCGGGAGACCCCCTCCCCCATAGCCCGAGCTGCAAAGCCTCGTGGTGCCAGAGAGAAGCTCTCTCCCAGCAAGCGAATATAGCTCAGCTGAGCTCCAACTGGGGTTTTAAGTAGCGAGTGTGAACTGCTCACTACAGGTACGCAGCCCCAAAAAACAGACAGAGGCTTTGGGTGACGACTGACCTTGGAGAGCCTTGGACTGGGTCTGAAGGGGGCTATCTGATTCTTTTTCAGCTCAGTGGAGAAAGCCCCAGTCATTTTCAGTTTCCAGGGCTGTGAAGCGGAAAAGGGTGGAGACAGCACAAGCAGAGAGCGAGACCATTGAAATGCTAATGACCTCCACCTGAGGGGTCTGTCTTCTCTAGGAGGAAAGGGGTGGGACCCTTTCCATTCAGAACCAGACCCCAGAGCCTGGGGGAACACAGCCACACCGCCTCACACCAGTCAAGAATTATAGGCTAACAGACGTCACCTGCTGGGCAGAAAAGCACAGTGACCCGAGGCATCAAAGGGTGGAGCAATTTTCTAAGACACATCTGCAGGGAAACCAGATACTGGATATTTCTTCCCTCTGGGACCTGAGCCTGTTCTGGTCTGGGAAACCTGATTTGGATAACCAAGGAAACCATGCCTAGACAACAGAAAATTACAACCTACACTAAGAAAAACAAAGTTATGGCCCAGTCAAAGGAACAAACGTACACTTCAACTGAGATATAGGAATTTAAACAACTAATGCTAAATCAATTCAAAAAGTTTAGAGAAGATATTGCAAAAGAGATAGAGGCTGTAAAGGAAGAACTGGACATGTATACGGCAGAAATCAAAAGTTCAAAAAACCTGCTAGTAGAATCTATGGAAATGAAAGGCACAACACAAGAGATGAAAGACACAATGGAAACATACAACAGCAGATCTCAAGAGGCAGAAGAAAACACTCAGGAACTGGAGAACAAAACACCTGAAAGCCTACATGCAAAGGAGCAGATGGAGAAAAGAATGAAAAAATATGAGCAACATCTCCGGGAACTCAAGGATGAAACAAAGTACAATAATGTACGTATCATTGGTGTCCCAGAAGGAGAAGAGAAGGGAAAGGGGGCAGAAGCAATAATAGAGGAAATAATTAATGAAAATTTCCCATCTCTTATGAAAGACATAAAATTACAGATCCAAGAAGCGCAGCGTACTCCAAACAGAAGAGATATGAAGAGGCCTACACCAAGACACTTAATAATCAGATTATCAAATGTCAAAGACAAAGAGAGAATCCTGAAAGCAGCAAGAGAAAAGCAATCCATTACATACAAGGAAGCTTAATAAGACTATGTGCGGATCTCTCAGCAGAAACCATGGAGACAAGAAGGAAGTGGTGTGATATGTTTAAGATACTGAAAGAGAAAAACCACCAACCAAGAATCCTGTATCCAGCAAAGCTGTCCTTCAAATATGAGGGAGATCTCAAAATATTTTCTGACAAACAGACAATGAGAGACTTTGTGAACAAGACACCTGCCCTACAGGAAATACTAAAGGGAACACTACAGGGTGATAGAAGACAGGAGTGTGTGGTTTGGAACACAATTTTGGGAGATGGTAGCACAACAATGTAAGTACACTGAACAAAGGTAACTAAGAATGCGGTTGAGAGAGGAAGATGGGGAGCATGTGAGACACCACAAGAATGGAGGAAAGATAACGACTGGGACTGTGTAACTTGGTGAAATCTAGAGTGTTCAACAATTGTGATAAAATGTACAAATATGTTCTTTTACGAGGGAGAACAAGCAAATGTCAACCTTGCAAGGTGTTAAAAATGGGGAGGCATTGGGGGAAGGATGCAATCAGCATAAACTAGAGACTGTAACTAATAGAATAATTGTATTATGCTTCCTTTAATGTAACAAAGGTGATATACCAAGGTGAATGCAGATAAGGGGGGAGGTAGGGGAGGCATGTTAGACACTTGACATTGGCGGTGTTGTCTGATTCTTTATTCTACTTTGATTTAAGGTTATTTTTCCTTTTGCTGCTTCCTAGCTGTCATTTTTTTTTGTTTCCTCTTTCTTTTGCCTCTCTACCTTCTTTGACTCTCCCTCCTGCCGTGTGGAAGAAATGTAGATGCTCTTGCTTAGTATGAGCAGAATGTTCAATTAGGATGAACTTAAATGTTTGGAAATGAACAGGGGTGTTGGTAGCAAGATGTGAGAATAACTAACAGCACCAAATGGTGTGTGAATGAGGTGGAAAGGGGAAGCTCAGAGTCATATATGTCACCTGAAGGAAAGTTGGAGGTCAAAAGATGGAAATGTATAAAACTGAATCCTATGGTGGGCAATGTCCATGATCAACTGTACAAATACTAGAAATCACTTCATGAACCAGAACAAATGTATGACAATACAATTAGAAGTTAATAATAGAGGGGCATTTAGGGAAGAACTATATACCTATTACAAACTATATACTACAGTTAGTAGTATTTCAACATTTTTCATTAACAGTAACAAACGTACTATATCAATACTAGGAGTCAACAATTGAGGGGGTTGGTTAGGGATAGGGGAGGTTTAGAGTTTCCTTTTCTTTTTTTCTTTTTTCATCTTTCACTTTATTTCTTGTCTGGAGTAATGAAAAGTTTCTAAAAATTGAACAAAAATTAAGTGTGATGGATGCACAGCTGTATGAGGGTACCCAGGGGCAAGTGATTGTACACTTTGGATCTTTGGATAATTGTATGGTATCTGAACAATCTCAATAAAAATGGAAAAAAAATCGCAGCTGAGTGATGAATATTGTTCTAGTTTGCTAATGCTGCTGGAATGCAAAACACCAGAGATGGATTAGCGTTTAT
This sequence comes from Choloepus didactylus, assembly GCF_015220235.1. Classification (NCBI taxonomy): domain Eukaryota; kingdom Metazoa; phylum Chordata; class Mammalia; order Pilosa; family Megalonychidae; genus Choloepus; species Choloepus didactylus. Next base: position 8,724,689 of record NC_051311.1, on the reverse strand, counting down.
AAGATGGGGTTTTATTTGGTTACACAGTTACAGTCTTAAGGCCATAAAGTGTCCAAGGTAACACATCAGCAATCAGGTACCTTCACTGGAGGATGGCCAATGGTTCTGGAAAACTTCTGTTAACTGGGAAGGCACGTGGCTGGCGTCTGCTCCAAAGTTCTGGTTTCAAAATGGCTTTCTCCCAGGATGTTCCTCTCTAGGCTACAGCTCCTCTTCAAAATGTCACTCTCAATTGCTCTTGGGGCATTTGTCCTCTCTTAGCTTCTCCGGAGCAAGAGTCTGCTCTCAATGTCCATCCTCAAATTGTCTCTCATCTGCAGCTCCTGTGCTTTCTTCAAAGTGTCCCTCTTGTCTGTAGCTTCTCTTCAAAATGTCACTCACAGCTGCACTGAGTTCCTTCAGCTTGTCAGCTCATTTATATGGCTGCAGTGATTTAATTTAGACCCACCCTAAATGGGTGGGGTAACAACTCCATGGAAATTATCCAAACAGAGTCATCATCCACAATTGGGTGGGGCACATCTCCATGGAAACACTCAAAGAATTATAATCTAATTAACACTGATAGGTCTGCCCACACAAGATTACATCAAAGATAATGGTGTTTGGGGAACATAATACATTCAAACTGGCACAGATATAGTCTAGGTATATCTCCCAGAAACTATGGTTGTTGATACCTCTGGATATACAAAATGAACATCTAGATGTCAGTAAACAAAGTGGCATAACCCCAATGAAATTCCTGAAAAAGCAAATAATACTACAAAGAATGAGCATGGTCTATAAATGTAACACAAAAAATCAAAGAAATCCTGTTCTTATATCAGGTTTTACCGAGATTCTGGGATTCCCTAAGCATATTCTATCCCTGTGTTTCATGTGCCCATTTGCAAAATGAGACTATAATATTGTATCCAAGAGTAATTGTTTTGAAATTTCGGGATGCAGAAATATCACTACAGAATCCTGATCTCTGTGGGTCTGGGTGGGACTTAAGATCCTGAATGTTTAAGAAGCATCTCAGATGATTTTGATGCAAATGATCAATGGAACACATGCTGGGAAACACTGAGCCATAGAAAATAAGACTAAGATTTTAGGGGAGAAGACCTTCTGGTGAACACAGCCATGCTGTGCATTGTGAAACCTATTCTGTGAAAATAATGCAAATAAAACCAGTAAAGAATATTATTAATTATTAAAACACATAGCACTTACAGTGGCCATGCATAGTTCTAAAGATCTTATATTAGCTCATTTAGTCCTCATTACAATCCTATCAGTTTGGTACTGTCACTATTTTACAGATGGGGAAAAAATTTATGTAACTAGCCCTAGACAATACGGCCACCTGGCCCCAGAGCTCATGTTCTCAGTTACTATACTAGTGGTTCTCAATCACTGATATGCATTGGATTCACCTGGAGTGCTTTTGTCCACCTCCAAAGTTGCCACTTCAGTAGGTCTGGGATGGAGCCTGAGAATTTGCAACCTTAACAAATTCCCAGGTGATGCCATTGCTGCTGATAGTTCTGGTCCCAGGACCATACTCTGAGAACCACTGCACCACACATGCTTTTCACCCATATCATCTGTTTCTTCTACGAGCTTACACTTTTCCGGGTATTTTCTATGGAAAAAGGGGAAAGTCAAAAAAACGTTAATAGAAAAGATGCTTGAAATCTTCTAAGAAACAAAAAAACTCTCTAGTTTGTCTATTTCCAACTCAGAAAGCTTACCCAAGATGTTTATATTTTATACTTAGCAGTTGATTCTCATCTGCCTCCAGTTTGCCCTTAAAACTCGCACTCCCTGACAGCATCACTTGTAATGCCACTCCAACTTCTTCCAGAGTCATCTCCTCTGCTTTTTGCATGTCGTAGGCTGTTCTTGCATTCCCTATGAACTGCACTTTTAAACTCCTCCTAAGCACACGATCACCTCCACAGTCGCTAGGGCTTTGACCCAGAATGCTAGCTTCCCCCGACCCCCTTCCCCACCTGCACATAGAATAGTTCTGCAAATTCAGAGACACCTGAAGAACTTCCCAACCCCAAGGGAAAAACAGTAGGAAAAGGCATTTATGTAGGAAAATCCTGAGTGTGCCAAGGCAAAACATTCAGCTAAATGATCTTCCGTGGTTGGCACTGACGTGACATTCAGCAGCACAGGGAAGGGTGCTCGGGGCTTTCACTAAAAATCACAGCAAACCATTGAAAGTCCAACTCCATCAATCCAAGTATTGTCCTCCTTTCTCATCCAAAAATAAGAATGACAACTTTGAAAGAAAACAAAATGTACCAACAAGCGGTTTTGTGCCTACAAAAAGATGGTTAATGGATTCTTTTGTCTTTACTCGATTTTGTCTGTTTCTCTTTCTGGAGGGAAACACCCCACTCCATTGTCCCCACATGTTGTTTCGCTCATCATGTTCCATCAGCATATGACCTTGGGCATGAAGGGGGTTTACTTCATGACCAATTAGGACTTGACTCTCCACACTATCACAGGAGCTTTTGAAACTTGGGAACTTCCAGCCCCCAGGAGCACAAGCCTGCAGGACACACCTGCCATACACAGCACTCACTAACGAATGATGATGCCTTGTTGATCAAGAGCAGAAAGTGGTAAATCCAAACAAACTTACAGAAGATAGGTTTAGAGTTTTATCACTTAAATTGCTTGTAAAATTTGTAGTATTTTTACAAGCTTAAAGGAAAATAACCCAGTAATGTTTATTTTGTTGAAATTTCAGATACCATCTTAAAGCAAGGATTGCATGGAAAAATAAAATGAAGAAACAAACATAAGAGTTATATTTCCAACAATATGTATATCCTATTTTATTTTTATCCTATTTTATTTTTATCCTATTTTATTTTGCTTCATAGCACTTATTGCTTTCTGAAATTATATTCTATATTCACTTGTTTATTGTTACTCACCTCTCTGGAATGTAAGCACCCTGAGGGCAGAAATTTGAACTTGTTTACCGCTATACCACCTTTCCCACCAAACACTACCTGGCACACAATTGACACCCATAGGTATTTATTTGTTAAATAAAAGAATAAATAAGGTAAGTGAGGAGACTGCCCCAAATTTCTCCAATTGTTCATATAGATGTTCACAGATAGCATCAAATCAGCAAATGTAAATCATATCATTCAAAGAGGGTTCATAGGAACTCAGATGATTCTAGACAGAAGCAAAGGATTTTTCTAGAAAATCAAGTGAATTGTGCAAGACTACCTAGAGTTGGCAGGTTTTTGTGTTTTTTTTTAATTTCATTAAGGTACATTTCACATGCCACCCATTTCAAGTGTACAAGTCAATGATTTTGGGTAACTTTACTGAATGGTACAACCATCACCATAAATCAGTTTTAGTACATTTTCATCCTCCTACTAAGATCCCTCATGCCCATTTACAGTTAATTTCAGTTTCCATGGGAAACCCCAGGCAAACTTGAATAGACCTTCTGTCTCTACACATTTATCTTTCTGGACAATTCATATAAATACAATATGGGGTCTCTTATTTCTAGCTTCTTTCACTTGGCATGATTTTGAGGTTTATCCGTAACACTGCATGTGTCAGTGGTTTGCTCCTTTTTATTGCTGAATAGTATTCCATTGTATGGCTCTAATACATTTTGTCTATCCATTCACCGGTTGATGGACATTTGTTTCCAGCTGTTTTGGTTTGCTAGAGCTGCCAGAATGCAATATACCAGAAATGGATTGGCTTTAACAATGGGGATTTATTAACTTCCAATTTACAGTTCTTCAGCCATGAAAATGTTGAACTCAAGGCATCAGAAGGATGATACCTGAACTCTGAAGACAGGCTGCAGGCATCCAGGACACCTGTCACATGGGAAAGACATAACCAGCATCTGCTGGTCCTTTGCTCCTGGGTTTTGTTGCTTTCAGCTTCTGCTTCAGTGGCTTCCTCTCTCAGCTCTTCTGGGGCTTTTTCTCTATGAGCTTCCCTGGATTTAATCTCTTAGCTTCTGTTTGTGTTTTATCCTCTTATAAAGGACTTCAGCAAGAGGATCAAGACCCACCTTGAACGAGGTGGGTCACATCTCAATTGAAATAACCTAATCACAAGGTCCCACCCACAATAGGTCTGTACCCACAGGAACGGATTCAAAGAACATGGCCTTTTCTGGGGTACATAAGAGCTTCAAACTATCACACCAGTTTTTGGCTATTAAGAATAATGCTGTTATGAGTATTCATGTGCAAGTCTTTGCAGGGACATATGTTTTCATTCTCCTCAGCAGGAATGTAGGGGTGGAGTTGCTGGGTCACGTGGTAGTTTTATGTTTAATTTTCTGAGAAGCTGCCAAACTGATTTCCAAGGTGGATGTCCAACATTACATTCCCACTAGCAACATTCAAGCATTCCTGCTTCTCCACACCCTCACCAACATCTGTTATTGTCTGTCTTTCTAGACATAAAAAGGCAGTGAGTTTTGTGGCACAATGTTTACCAAGGAAGTTAGGCCTCCCCCATCCTCACACCCACTCCCCTAGGACAAAAGCTGATATTTTGATTTGGGACAAGGACCAGGACATTCCTAGGGTAGATTTTTAGGTGTTAGATATAAAGAGGATAAAAGAAAGAAGAAGGAAAAAAAAAAAAAAAAACACCCCTTGTCTCTGTATAGTACACCCACCTGAATTCCCTTTTTGAAATCTCTTTCCTTATTCAAACTTGTCATTTGAGCACCTGAAGTGAAAACAGGAGCTCAAGATCTCCCTCTCAGTGAGAGAAGTACCTACCCCTCACCATTCTCAACAAGACAAAACCAAACAAAATAATAAAATCAGACTCCAATCCAAAGTCAAGAGGCAACTGGCGCGGAGCTCGGGGAAGAGGCAGCACTGAGTACATTCGTGGTTGGGTTTGACAGTTATGTGTTTTCAGGCCATGGGAGTTGTGAGCCACTGAAGCCAAGTTGAGGGTGTGAGCCAAGAGGGGAGCGGCCAGGAACGACCCCCCTTCAGGCTCAACTTCTCTGTCATGGGATGAGGGAAATCCTGGCCAGTGCACATGGTCCAGCCGAGAGCATACAGGTGGTTCCTATGTAGAAACTCATCTAGTTCGTTTTCCCCTCTAACTAGAGTATTAGATAGCTTTTCAGTAGGAATCAGTGGCAGGTGGATAAAGCAGTATCCCTCTAGTGGAGAGCCCCTCAGATATCTGCTCCTTCCAGGTCTCCAGCGCCACGGCAGTGTGCCACAATTTGACACTCCACCACCACTCGTCTGGCAGCAGGCAGCTTCCCTATGTGCAGCCTTGGTGTTGGGGAAAAGTTAATTTCCCTGCACAGATGAACCTGGCATATACTTTACTGGCTTCATTACATTCCTATCCATAAGGGAAGCCTGCCATGTAACTTCCTCTATTCTCTCTGAAGCTCATAGTCTGAAACACACCCTTTCCTTCCAATTTTTCAAATGGAACCATTTCTTCTGTGTCTTTACAGGGACCAAACTGGAGAGCTGAGTGCCTTGCCATGCTGCCCCCTGCCCCCTGCCATGCTCTAGCTTCTGCCCTGACATCGGGCTTGCTCCTGAGCAGCCTTCTTTCATCCTGACTGTCCCCTGACACCCTTCAATTTCTTCAAGTTCCTTTTCATTATTTTTTTGATATTTTTCCCTTTTACTTTTTGTTCAACAGATAAAATATGTCTATGAAACTAAGCCCTTCTCTTTATTGTCAAAGCATCTGAAATTTCAAGCTTTTTTTTAATAGAAGCACATTCCCCAAGGTTAGTCTTGCTCCTGTTCTGCTACTGAACATGACTGATAGCCTAAGGTTACAGTCTCTTCCCTCTGGCTAGCTCCGAGAAATCTTTCTGCGCCCTAAGCGTCACTTGCTACCTGATCATTCTCTAGCTCAGAATAATCTAAAGGGCTTGGTTAAGAAAAAAAAATCACAGAGATTTCTGGGCCCCACTCCCAGGGTTTCCGACTCTGTCGGTCAGTGATGAGACCTGGGATTTTGCATCTTTAACAAGTTCCCAGGGGACCCTGATGCTGTGGGTCCAGGGATCACTCTTTGAGAACCACTGTTCTAGTTCCTGAATTACTGTTCTCTGTGCCTGTTCCAACCTTGTCCCCACGTCTTTTATGGATGTTATCTCTGGTAGTCGAGGATGAAACTCAAGAGGGGCATGGAATAGAAGCTATCAGATGGCCTTCAACTAAGGAGACAGGCCAAGGATAGAACGGAGTCAATTCAATTCTACAACAATTTTTTTGAGTGACTCTGGGGTTATAAAGCCCCCGAGGGAGGGGTTAGAAAGATAAATTAGTTTCTGAAACTTAACACCCAATAAAGGGAAAGACCTGCACAGAACTAGCTATAAAACAGAATGGGACAAGGGACTGGGGTTTAACAAAGGGGATTTATTAGCTTACAAGTTTACAGTTCTGAGGCCATGAAAATGTCCAAATCAAGGCATCATTAGTGCAATACCTTCTTCCTGAAGACAGGCTGCAGGCATCCAGGGCTCCTCTGTCACCTGGCAAGGCACATGGCAGCATCTGCTGGTCCTTCTCTCCTGAGTTTCATTGCTTTCACCTTCTGGCTTCTCCATCTGTGGCTTTCTTTCTGAGCTTCTGTGTGTCTCTAAATTTCATCCCCTTATAAAGGACTCCAGTAAGAGGATTAACACCCACCTGGGGCATGCCTCAACTGAAATAATCTAATCCAAAGTTCTCACCCACGATAGGTCTACACCCACCAGAATGGGTTAGCTTTAAGAACATGATCTTTTCTGGTGTACTTGCAGCTCCAAACCATCACAGCCTCACGTTGTGCAAATGCAGTGTCGATGTGCACCCTCGGCACCTCACCTGCCTCACCTCATCCCAGCCCTGCCAGGTCAAGGGCACAGGTTCCACCACTCCCGGATGGATTTCCTCTTTTATCTGTGTGAGGGTGTTCTCTGCCAGGCAGGCTTGACATGTTAAAGAGCAATGCTCAACCATGTGTGCAGTTTGGGGTGAAGCCACGGGAGTTGTGAGACTATAATGCAAGATTCGGTTGATCCTGAATATTCACAGATTCCATATCTGCAGATCATCTGTTCACTGAAATCGATTTGGAACTCTGAAGTTGATACTCATGGCACTTTAGCAGACATGCACAGAGTGGAAAAAAATTTGATTTGCCCAATGTGCGTATTCCCAGCTGAGGTAAGATGCAATGCTTTACCTTCTTGTTTCAGCTTTCCATGCTGTAAGCAAGTGTCCTTTTCATGGTATATTCAGTGCCATGTTGCTCACATTTTTGTGCTTTTTCTTGGTGATTTTGCTGTTTAAAATGGCCCCTAAGCATCGTGTTGAAGTGCTGCCTAGTGTTCTTAAGTGCAAGAAGGCTGTGATGTGCCTTATGGAGAAAATACATGTGTTAGAGAAGTTTTTCTCAGCCTTGAGCTACAGTGCCATTGACTGTGAGTTTAGTTGGTTAATGAACCAGCAATATATATTAGATATATAATATATGTTAGATAAAGTGTCTAATATATATATATTAGATAAAGTGTCTGTATACAGAAACACACATGAAATAAGGTTACAAATTTATCAGTTGACAAACTGATCACAGGTACCCAACCTTGTATTTCCCCAAGGAGCAACGGTTTAATATTCACTAATTCAGTGTTTGCAGCAACTTCATAGAACATGACTGTGAATAACAAGAATCAAACATATATAGATTAAGAAGAGCTGAGGATCCAAGACAGAGATGAGGGGATGTCACCGTTAAGGGATGGAATTTAGAAAGAGAAGTTTGCAAGAAGTTGTGAAGCAGGTAAGTAGGAAGAAAATCAGTACAGCTTAAGATCTGCTTCAATCCACAAATGAAGTATGTAAAGCTGGGACCTGCCTCCAAGACGCTTCCAAGCTAGCATGGGAAACAGAGTCCACACTTGAAAAGATAAACATTCAGGCAGCACAAGCACCAAGTGAGTGTTGAGGAGAGAAGATAGCAAAGAGTAATCAGCCCAAGATTTGCCTGAATGTGAGCAACAGGATCCTCAGTTTCCCACTTTAAAAAATGGTGACAGTGATATGAATTGCATAGGGCTCTGTGGAAATTAAATAATCTAAAGTTCTTAGTACAGTTGCTGATTCATTGTAAGCACTCAGTAGATTGTTGTTTTTATTTCAATCTCTATTTTTATACTGCTGATAATGATGAGTGAAGTTTAGAAGAGAAAGGGGAAGCCATGGGATAGCATAGGGACTTAATGGATGATGGGGGATTGGAATGATTAGAATGTAAGACAGGAGTCACCTACATTTTGGATCAAGAAGCCTAAATGTGAGCCAGGTCAATTGTTAAAGTGTGAGGGATAGTTAGAAAATCGTTTGGTTAGGGTGTAGAGCTTGAGTAAGGAAACATTAAGTGTAGATTATAGTCAAACCATGAATCCTGGGATAACTAGTTTAGACTTTGTCCTATAGTTAATCCAGAATCTCTGAAGGTTTAGGAAAGATAACAAAAGTAAAAACAATCTACTGTTGATATTAAATGATAAATTGTGGGTGGTAGTAGGAAAAATGATGTGAGCATCTCAAATATGAGATGATACATTAGGATGATAGTGGAAATGGAAAGGAAGGATATTATTCAAGATATATGAAAAAAAACCAAGACAGTGGCATAAGATGCTCCAGCGTGCCATTCCCCCACAGAATCAGTAAATAACCAGCAAAAACTGGCAGAGCAATCTTCCTCAAAACTCCAGAAAACAGTTAAAGGCTTGCAGTAACTGGGAAAATGCTGAATCAAGAAAATGCAGCTTTACAAACAGGAAGAGAAGTTCATGGCACCCTTGCCAGTTCCTCCCCTCTCCCGCACATTGTGTGGAACCAGCCTACACCCTTACTAAAGGATTTCCAGCTTTAATACATACACTATAGCACCTGGGGTGTCTATTTATTTCATAAGTGATAAAAGGAGACATTCAGATACCTGTAAATGGGGAAATTCCTGAGGCTACAAGCAAACACAAGCCCAGGACAAGATACGGGATTAGGAAAGACGTAGAAGACCCTTCACTTCACTTTTGCCTCCTGCTGATCTCTTGATAGAACTAGGGTGTACAGCTTGAGTAAGGAAACATTAAGTACAATGCAGAGCCAATTTGCAAAGATGGTGAAAGATGTCTTATGGTTTGGTTTCTTTGTTTTTGTTAGCTACTGGTACTCAAGAAAATCTCTAATATCACTAGCTGCATTCAAACTTAAGGAACAAACATCTCAGTGACTAAATCCCAGAATCAGTGCTTTAAAAACAAAAGATTACAAGACAAATAAAGAAATAAATAAGAAATGATGGCCTACCCAGAGGAACAAGATTAATTTCAGAAATCATCAACAAAGAAGACCAGACTTTGGACACTCTTGACAAGGACTTTAAAAAAAAAAAAAAGACTTTCAACATGCTCAAGGAGATAAATGAGAACACAGAAAAAGAGCTAAAGGATTCAAGAACAATGTGTAAGCATTGATAAAGAGATAGAAATTTCAATAGAAACCAAACAGAAATACTACAATTCAAGACCACAATAACTAAATGAAATATTCCCTAGCAGGTTTCAACAGAAAATTAGAGCTGGAAGAAGAAAGAATCAATGAACTCAAAGACAAGACAATTGAAATCATTTAGAGTGAGAAACAGAAAATAAAAAGAATGGAAAAAAAAAATGTGAGCAGAGCCTAAGAGACTTTGGGACACCATCCATAATATATGCATTATGGAAGTCCCAGAAGGAGAATAAAGAGTGAAAGGGAATATTCAAATAAATAGTGACAAAACATTTCCCAAATTTAATGAAAAATATAAATATATACCTTCAAGAATCCCAGTGAACCCCAAATAGGATTAACTCAGAATAAGTCACACCTAGACACATAGTAGTCAAACTGTCAAATACCAAGGACAAGTAGAGGGCTCTGAAAGCTACAAGAGGAAAGCAGTGTGTTATGTACAAGAGAGCCCAAATAAGATTCTGTGCTAATTTCTCATCAGTGTTTTAATTTCCCAGCTGTTAAAACAAGTACCTTACAATGAGTGGGATTAACAACAGGAATAATTGATTCAAGGTTTCAGAGGTGAGAAGGCTTGCTCCCTCCCAGGATCAGTGTCTTCTGGCCAACCAGCAAACATTGGGGTCTCTTGGCTTTTCTGCCACATGGCAATGCACACAACAGTGTCTTCTTTCTTTTCCAGGTTCTGTTGACTTCCAGCTTCTGGCCGCTCATCATAGGTTTTCTCTCTCTCTGTGTGGACTTCTTTATAAGGCCTCCAGTAATAGGAGTAAGACCCATCCCGATTCAGTTGGGCCACACCTTAACTGATGTAACCTCATCAACCTATATGGGAACTCTAGATTTTCTGGGGTACATAACTTCAATCCACCACATTTGGCCCTCTTGACCCCCAAAAGATGTATTCTTCCCACATGCAAAGTGCATTAATTCCATCACACTGTCCCAAAAGCCTTCAGCTATTTTAGAACTAAGTCCAAAGTTTCAGCAAAGTCAGTTATGGGTGTGGTCCATCCTGGGGCAAAATTCCTCTGTCTGTGGACCTGTAAAACCTAGGAAAAAAGTTATTTGCTTCCAATATGCAATGGTGGAACAGTCATAGGATAAATATTCCCATTCTGGAAGGGAGAATTTGGAAGAAACACAGGGGTCATTGGTCCCCCAAAAGTCTGAAACCCAGCAGAGTAAACTCCATTTGATCTCAAGTTCTGAGCAATCTGTGGTTTGATTCTTTGTCTTCTGTGCCTGATGGCCAGCAGTCCTATCCCCTCCAAAGTGCCTGTGCTGTGGTCACGCTCTTCCTGAGCACTGCAGTGAGGGTCCCACCCTCTCTGAGCATCAGAACGGTTTCCAGACTCTCCACAAATGCTAGGGCACAGGCCCCACCAACTCCAAGACTTGGGGTGGTGGCCAGACTCTCTGTGAATGCTGGGACACAGGCCCTGCCATCTCCGAGCACTGACTGGTGTGGAGGCACTCTTTCTGAACAACAGGGCACAGGGCCCACTCCCTCCAAGCAGTGGGGAAGATGGCCTTCCCCCTCCAAGTGCAGAGTGGGCCTGCACGTGGCCCACTCTCTTTGCCTGAGTTCTCTTCAGTCAGAAGAGACTGAATTAATTCATTCAAACATTAGAAGCTAATGTTCTGCCCTCAACATCATTCTTCCTTCAATTGTCCCTTCTCTGTCCCTTTCAGGCATTGCTTCTGCCCACACAAATTTCACAAGAAACTTCTGACTTTGTGTGCAGTTCCAGGGGTGTCCAAAACCATCAGACAGCAAAACCTTCCACAGATCCTTCCTGGATAACTACATTTCCAGTCCCTACTTCCACTGAAATATCTGAGTGGATCCATGTTCAGCCACACCTGTTTTAGCAAAGGGTTGTTTAGTTAAACCCTCATGTGGAGCTCTGTCCACTGGGGACTCACTTCCTGAAAGCTCAGGGAAGTCTTTGATAGAGCCACTTCTGATCCCAAACTCAGAGCATGTGTTTCAGTTTGCTAAAGCTTCTGGAATGCAATATACCAGAAATGGGTTGGCTTTTTCAATGGGGATTTATTAGTCTACAAATTTACAGTTCTAGGGCCATGAAAATGTCCAAATTAAGGCATCAAGAGGAAGATACCTTCTGTGAGGAAAGGCTGCTGGCATCTGAGGTTCCTCTGTCACATGGGAAGGCACATGGTAACAGGCCTCCTCTCCTGGGATCTGGTTTCAGAATGGCTCTCTCTGCTCCTGGGGGTCCTTCTTGCTTCTCGCAGGGTGTTCCAATTTGCTAATGCTGCTGTTATGCAAAATACCAGAAGTGGATTGGCTTTTATAAAAGGGAGTTATTAAGTTGCAAGTTCACAGTTCTAAGGCCGTAAAAGTGTCCAAACTAAGGCATCAACAAGAGGATACCTTCACAGAAGAAAGGCCAATGGCATCTGGAACGCTTCTGTCAGCTGAGAAGGCACATGGATGGCATCTTCTGGTCCTTTGCTCCTGGTTGAGTTGCTTTCAGCTTCTGATTCCAGTGGCTGCAAGTCCTCTCTTTGCTTCTGTGGGGCAAACTCTGGGCTTCACCTCTTAGCTTAACATCTCCAAGCATCCTTTTGTCTGTATCTCCAAGCACCTCTCCAAGCATCAGCAAGCATCTGGGTCCATGTCAGCTCTTAGTTTCTCTCTTAAATTCTCCAGTGAACTAACCAAAACTTGCCCTGAAAGGGCAGGGCCACACCACCATGGAAATAATCTAATCAAAAGTATCACCCACAGTTGTGTTAGACACATCTCCATGAAAACACTTAATCAAAAGTTCCCACCCAACAAGATTGGATTAAATGATCATGACTTTTGTGGGGGACATAATATATCCAAACCAGCAAATGGGGCAAACTCTGGATTTTCTCTCTTAGCTTCTCTGAGCTCTCTGAGTTTCATCGGTCTTTTATCCTCGCATAAAGGACTCCAGCAAGGGGGTTAAGACCCACCTTGAATGTGCTGGGTCACATCTTCATGGAAACAACCTAATCAAAAGATTCCACCCACAGTAGATCTGCCCCCACAAGAATGGATTAAAGGAACATGGCTTTTCTGGGGTACACAACAGCTACAAACCAGCACAGCATGCAACACATATAGACTGAAATTTTTCAAAATCATCAATATCTGGTTCCTTTATGCTTAATATTTTAATTCTCAGCTTATCCCTTTCCTCTCACATTTTTCTGTAAGTTGCAAGGAGAAACCAGGCTGCACCTTCATCACTTAGCTTGGAAATCTCCACACCTAAATATTCAAATTCATTGCTATCAAATTCTGCCTTCCATCCAACATTAGAACCCAATTTTGCCAACTTCTCTACCACTTTATAGCAAGGAACACCTTTCCTCCACTTTCCAAAACACATTCATCATTTTTTTCTAATACAACATTGGAAGTACATTTAATGTCCATATTTCTACTGTCAATCTCTTCAAAGAATTCTGGGCTTTTTCTATCAAGCACCTTACAATTCTTCTAGCCTCTATCTATTACCCAATTCCAAAGCCATTTCCAATTTTCATGTATTTATCGTAGCAACACTCCACTTTCCAGCACCAAAACTATTTTAGTTTCCTGGCTGCTAAAACAAATATGGTGGGTTGGGTTAACAACAAGAATTTATCAGCTCAAGATTTCAGAGGCTTAGAAGGCTTTCTTCCCTACAGGATTGTTATCTTCTGGCTGGCTTGCAAACTTGGGGATTCCTTGGCCTTTCTTTCACATGGTGATGCACATGGTGGTGTCTTCTCATTTCTCTTTGGGGTCTGTTCCAGATTCTGGCTGCTCTACATGGCTTCTCTTTCTGCGGTCTTGTCTACAGGGCTTCCAGTAAAGGATTAAGACCCATCCTGACTCAGTTGGCCACACCTCACCTAAAAATACCATCTTCAAAAGGTCCTATTTTCAATGGGTTCATACCCACAGGAATGGGTTAAGATTAAGAACATGTTTTTCAGGGTACTTAACCACAGGCCACCACATAAACCATGGAAGCAAGAAGGCAGAGGGATGAAATATTTAAAAAGCTAAAAGAAAACAATTGCCAACCAATAATTGACAAAAAGCTAGAGGACATGATAACCAAAATAAAGAATGAGAGGGGGTCATTACTACCAACCCCACAGAAATAAAAAGGATTATAAGAGAGTAGTATGAACAACTGTATACCAACAAATTACATAACTTATATGAAATGGGAAAATTCCTAAAAACATACACTACCTTCACAGACTCAAGAAGAAATAGAAGATCTCAACAGACAAATAACAAGTAATCAGTACTTGATGTACAAAAGATTGAATCAGTACTCAAAAACATCCCAAAAAAGAAAAGCCCAACACCAGACGGCTTCAGTGGTAAAATTTGCCAAACATTCCAAAAATTAACACCAATCCTGCTCAAACTCTTCAAACAAATTAAAGAGGAGAGAATTCTTCCTAACTCATTCTGTGAGGCCAACATCACTTTAATACCAAAGTCAGATAAATATACCACAAGAAAAGAAAATTACAGACTGATATCTCTTAAGAGTATAGATGCAAAATCCTCAGCAAAATACAAACAAACCAAATGCAGTTCACAATAAAAGAACTATACACCATGTTCAAATGAGATTTATCCCTTATCCCAGTAATACAAGGGGGATTCAACATAAGAAAATCAATTAATGTAATATACCACATTAATAGAATGAAGCAAAGAAGCCACATGATATCTACCTCAATTGATGCATAAAAAGCAATGAGAAAATACAACATGCCTTCTTGATAAAAACATCTAGAAAACTAGGAATAGAAGGAAACTTCCTCAATGATAAACATGATAAAGGGCATATATGAAAAACCCACAGCCAGCATCATATTTTCTGGTGAAAGACTGAAAGCTTTCCCTGTAAGTTCAGGAACAAGACAAGGATTCCCACTATCACCACTGTTGTTCAACATTATACTGAAGGTTCTAGACAGAGCAACTGAGCAATTAAAGGCATCCAAACTGAAAAAGGAGAAGTAAAACTTTCCCTACTTGCTGATGACATGATTCTATATATAAAAATCCCTGAAAAATATACAACAAAGCTACTTAAACTAAATGAATTCATCAAAATGATGGGGTACAAGATTAAAATGCAAAAAATCAGTAGTGTTTTTATATACTAGTAATGGACCATCTGAAGAGGCAATCAAGAAAAAAAAAATTGCCTTTACAATAGCAACTAAAAGAAACAAATATCTAGGAATAAATCTAACCAAGGATGTAAAAGACTTTCACACAGAGAACTGTAAACATTGCTAAAAGAAATCAAAGAAGATCTAAATAAATGGAAGGACCTTCCATTTTCATAGATTGAAAGACTAAATATTGTTATCATTTCTATCCCAAATTATTTACAGATTCAACACAATCTTAATCAAAATTCCAACAGCCTACTTTGCAAAAAATTGGAAAACCAATCATCAAATTTATATGCAAGGGTAAAGGGCCAGAATAGCCAAAACCTTCTTGAAAAAGAAGGAAGTTGGAAGACTCAGACTTCTTGATTTTAAAACTTATTACAAAGCCACAGTGATCAAAACAGCATGGTATTTCCACAAGAATAGAAATATAAACCAATAAAATTGAATAGAAAGTTCAGAAATAATCTATAGTCAACGGATTTTTCACAAGGCTGTCAAGTCCACTCGATGAGGAAAGAATAATCTCTTCAACAAATGGTGCTGGGAAAACTGGATGTCCATATGCAAAAGAATGAAGGTAAACTCCTACCTCACATCGTGTACAAAAAGCAACTCAAGAGGGATCAAAGACCTAAATATATGAAACAGAACTATAAAATTCTTTGAAGAAAACTTAGGGAAGCATCTTCGGGATCTTTTATTACGCAATGGTTTCTTAGACATTATACCCAAAGCACAAGCAACAAAAGAAAAAATAGATACATGGGACCTCATTAAAATTTAAAACTTTTGTGCATCAAAGAACTTTATCTTGAAAGTTAAACCCAACTTAACAAATGGAAGAAAATATTTGGAAACCACAGATCCAGTAAGGGTTTAATATCCAGAATATATAAAGAAATCCTATACTTCAACAACAAAATGACAAACAAGCCACTTAAAAATGGTCAAAAGACTTGAATAAACATTTCTCCAGAGAAGAAAACTAATGGCCAGGAAGCACATGAACAGATGCTCAACATCATTAGCCATTAGGGAAATGCAAATCAAAACCACAATGAGATACCATTTCACACCCACTAAAATGACTTCTATTTTTTTTTTTTTTTGAAGGAAAATATCAGGTTTTGGAGAGGTGTGGAGAAATAGAAATGCTCATTCATTATGGGGGGAATGTAAAAGGTGTAGCCCTGTGAAAATAGTTTGGCAGTTCATCAGAAAGTTAAGTATAGAACTAACATATGACCCAGCAATCCCTGTTCTAGGTACATACCAAAAGAATTCAAAGCAAAGACTCAGATATTTGCACACCGATGTTCACAGTGGCATTATCCACAATTGCCAAAAAAAGGAAGCAACCCAAGTTATCTATCAACAGATGAATGGATAAACAAAATGTCATCTATACATACAATGAAATATTATTCAGCAATGAAAACAGAATGAATTTCTGATACATGCAACAACATGGATGAACCTTGAAGACATCATGTTGAGTTATACAAGCCATCACAGGACAAATATTTATGATCTCACTGATATGAAATAATTATAATAAACAAATTAATAGAATCAGAAACTAGAATACAGGTTACCAGGGGCAGGGGCCAGGGTTAGAGTAGAGAATAAGGAGTTAACACTTAATTGGTACAGAGTTTTTGTTTAAGGCAATGGAAGGGTTTTGGTAATGGATGGTGGTGATGGTAGCACAACACTGCATATAATTAACATCACTGAATAACATATTTGAATGTGGCTTAAAGAGGAAATTTTGGGTTGAATATATGTTACTAGAATAAATTTTGAAAAACCATAGGGTTGTACAACACAGAGTGAACCCTATATATTTAATGATATAATTATAACAATATTGTTTCATCAATTGTAACAAAGGTACCATACTAATGCAAACTGTTAATAGGAAAAACTATGGATATGAGGGAGGATATATGGGAACTCTAGATTTTCTGCATGATTTTTCTATAAACCTTCAACTTCTCTAATAAAAATAATTAAAAATCAAAAGAAAAGAATCAATGGGCTACAGGTATATTAGATTTGAGAATCAAAACATGGGTGGGAGGGGGTCACCTCTTTTCTTCATACCTGGGTTCCAAGGTTGGATTTCTTGGAGAACAACGTTATGTACTACTATGAGATAAAGGAAGTATGAACTTTGAGCTAATTTGGAGAAGATAGCTTTGACTTTAGACATCATGGTTTATTTATTGACAGCATCATCCAGTAGAACTCTCTGCAATGAAGAAAATCTTCTATGTCATCGTTATCCAAGATAGTGCTGCTAGCTCCATGGGGCAACCAAGCTCTTAAATGTGACTAGTGAGACTGAGGAAACAAATTTTTAATTTTATATACATTCAATGAACTTAAATTACATTTGAACTGTATTGGACAGCACAAGTTAGAACTATGGAAACCTCAGGCAGAATAAAGAGGTTTGTCAATAAATAGGTCTCTAAGGCTCTGCTAGATCTAAAAGTCTTGTGCTGTAGAGCTTCTACTTCAAATAGCCTCTTTTTATAGAAAGAAAAACTGGAGCTCTGAAAAGATATGTGACTTTTTGAGATTAGCATAACTGGCTATTTACAGAACCTTAAATAGGGCTTGAATGTTTCTATGGCAGTAGCCATGCAATTGGGAGTGTTTAGCAGGCCACAGAAGCCATGCCACTAGGGAGGAGAGAAATTGCCAAGGACTGAGATAAACACTTTGCAGTCACCCGTGGGTGTGGTGGCTGCAGCCACAAATGGGGAAAGGTCACAAGGAATGTAATCTGCAAAGAAAAGAGTGTGGGCTTCAGCATCAAACCTTAGAGATACCCACCCCTCAACAGAAGGAAAAGAAAATCAAATCAGAAAAGAAGTTGAATTTTCATCTTCAACTGCACAACAGTTAGATAACCCTAGAGCTGCCACCAACTCAACATGTTCAACGTTTGTCGCAGAAAGATGGGCTTAATGAGAGTGAGCAAGTGCTCCTACCAGCTTCCCGTCCAGTCTCCACCATGTTTTAGCTGCTGGCCAGAGCAAGTTACTTCACCTCTCTGTGCCTCTGTTTCCCATCCTAAAATAGGGGTGAAAATAAGACCTACTTCAAAGGCTGTTGAGAGGATTACATGGGATGGGAGGGAAAGTACCAGCAAAGCCCCAGGCATATAATAAACATCCTTTAAATTTTATAGTAAAAAGACAATTCATCCCGTCCCCCGTCTTGTATCTCCTCCTGGGTCCCTGATCTGGGTGAATAGCATTGCCGTTCACTCGTCAATCTTTCAGGAAGCCTGAGTCATCTTTGACTGCTTTCTCTTCCTCATTCCCCACGTCCCGCAATCCACCAAGTCTTCTTGCTTCTGGTTCCCCGATGTCTTTCAGGTTCGTATACTTCTCTCTGTGGCTAATGCACTAGTTCTTGTCCTCATCGCTTTCACTTGGAAGATCGTCATGTTGGGCATCATCAAAAATGTCTTCCTTTACGCCAGCTCCAGGGTGGCTTTGTCCACCTTTGGTCCCATCGCATCCTTCCCCTGGTGTTTCCTTTGGGCTGACAAGAGCCCATTGGTGCCCCTCGGCTTGGCCTTCAAGGGCCCTCGCGGCCTGGCCCTGTCCATTTGGAGTCTGTTCCCATATTTCACCTTTCACTTTGAATGAACAATCCATAAATACGAATCAATACATTTTAGATATTCAGGTGAACAATTGTCTTGTGACTTCGTGTGGACCTGAGAAGAGGAAGCAGGTTCTTTATTTGACTCCTGGGGAAGATGCAAAACTCCTCATTAATCAACCCCAGCAGACAGATTCCTCACTGGGCCTCCCGTGACTGGGGTGGGCAGGGGGGTTGGTCTCCCAGTACGCCCAGGGGCCTCCTTGCTTATACCTGTTGTCCCTACATGATTTTAAGAATTCTCTTCTTTCATTCAAAAGTGTCACTGTCGCCTGTTACCCAACTTGCCAGGTATGTCAGAGTGGACAGTTTGAAGGCGGCACCAGGCAATCGTCCACCCTTCCTCCCACCCACCTCACAGGGCAGCCTGCCTTTGGGGTCGCCCCCCACATCTGTCAGCACTGGTCAGTCGTATTGAAACATCCCTTCCAGGGCATGACTTCCTATCTCCCCTTGCCCTTCCTTACAAATCCGCCCACGGCCCTGTTCTCTGAACCCCTTGATCAGACAAGCTCATCCCTGCAAAGTGGCTGGATGCTCGCCCTTCCCAGGGAGCGCCAATGACTTCTAAAGGGACCTAAAGAGCCCTGAGCAAAGGAATGACTAATGGAGAATTTCAGGAGCTGTGCAGGTGTCAGCAGTGTCATTAGGTGATGCCTCAGAGGCCAGAGAAGGCTTGAGGGATGGGGGTGACACAAGCCATTCCTCACACCCCTGACCCGGGGGGCGGGAGGGGAGAAAGGCTGGTGGGGGGCACATGAGTCAGGGGTGACCCCGGTGACTGAGAGCAGTGAGGAAACTAAAGAAAGGGACAACTCAAGGAAATTACAGCCCGAGACTCTCTGGACTCAGGACAGAAGGAAGGGCGGCGGGGACAGCCAAGCGCACAGCCACGCCCGGGGAGCTGCCTGCAGGCCCAGGGCTCAATGGGGTCCCAAGCCCCCATCTCTGCTCCGGACCCAGGACGCCCTGACCTCAGGCGAGGCCTCCAGCTTCCTGAGCAATGCTGGTTGGGAGAAATAGCAAGAGACCTGCTAAAGTGGACAAAAGAAGAGCTGACTTTAAACAAAAAAGTGTTAATGGTTCCAGAAAGAGAAATGAGAAGACAGAAAAGAGAGTTAATGTGGGTAAAACTTAACAGGATAAGCGAGGACAAGAGAACAAGGACTTTTCTGAGTCTACGTTGAGAAGGAGAACCCCGAAAGGGGCAGTGAGGCTGTGTCCAGGAAGGAATGACATGGGGACATGGGGGCATCCTTCCCAGCAAAGGGGCAGGCAGGGGTCTGGAATCAACAGCCGGTCTCTCCCCCTCCTCCCTCCCCCTCCCTCCCCTCCTCTCCCCCCCTCCTCCTTCCTCCCTCTCTCCCTCCTCCCTCCCTCCTTCTCTTCCCTCCTTCCCCATCTTCCTAGCTTGGATGTGGGGTTTGATTCGTGCACCTTCCTCTGCAGACTGACTAGGGGTTCACCCTCACAGACACAGGGAGCTCCAGCAAGGCCCGTGCCTCTCAGGAGAGGCTCAGTGCCACAGATGGGCTTATTCCCCTTTTAACAGAAAGGTTTGGTTTTATTTCTATTTGAGGATCATAGAGAGCCTGACCAAGGCCTGGGTCATCCTCCAAGTGGAAGGCCCTGGGAGCCGGGCTTCTTTCAGGCTGGGAAAACTGTTCTCAGAACACGCACGTGCAAATTCCCACAGGGCTATTAACCCTACAGAAGAAACACTCAATCTCTTTAGTAAAAAAAGGAGAGCAAAATAAAACAGAAATAATTTAAACTTTTGCCTTTTCAGTTAGTAAAGACTTAAGACCAAAACAGTTGTGAAGAAGGGGTAAAATAGATAATAAATGCTGTTTTGGGGGTTATAAATTTTTATTTATAACTTTTTGGGGGTCATCTGGGCAATATGTAGCAAAAGCTCACAAAAAAAAATTTACATTAAGACAGAAATCAAAAAATAGGCTAAGACCTTTATTCCAAGCTCTGGAAATCTTAATCTGTTGATTGTCATTTTCATTGGCTTGCTTGTGGTTCCCTAACTTGATTGTCATTGTTGATGATATATTATTTGGCCCAATTTAGTATGTGGAGATTCTGAAGTCTTGGGATAGCAGGTAGTTCTTCTAGGAAGATTTGTATTTGCTTCTGCTAGGCACTGTGGGGTGTTACTTATAACCATGAAAAATTAGAAGATAGCTAAATATACATCATAAAGCTATTTATCAAATAAATGTGGGGGCATGTCCTGGAATACTCTACTATTAAAAATCATAAATTGGAACACAAAAAATGCTCATATGCTTAAAATTAAAAAGCATTCTGTACAAGAGTATTGCAAATGATTTCAGTTCTTGTCATTTTTATGCATAGCAAAAAGTGAGAACGTTTTATGTATGTGCGTGTGTGTGTGTGTTTACATAATGTTTGTGACCACAGAAAAAAGAGCAAAATAGATTTTTTTTAGAGTGAGCTCACTACGGTCAAAGTTACTGGTGCAGGTCACGGTGGGCCATGGCCACTCTTGGCCCAGGACTCTGCGCATTCTGCTTCCTCTGTCCTGCCCTCTCTCCTCCCACCGCCCCTCCCCCCCCGCCACTTTCCCTCCCTCATAAGGGTCTGTTCCGGTTTGCTAATGCTGTCATTATGCAAAATACCAGAAATGGATTGGCTTTCATAAAGGGGGTTTATTTGGTTACACAGTTACAGTCTTAAGGCCATAAAATGTCCAAGGTAAGGCATCAATAATCAGGTACCTTCACTGGAGGATGGCCATTGGCATCCGGAAAACCTCTGTTAGCTGGGAAGGCACGTGGCTGGCGTACGCTTGCTCCCAGGTGGCATTTCAAAGTGTTCTCCAAAATGTTGCTCTTGGGGCGTTTTGTCCTCTCTTAGCTGCAGCTGCTCTGAGGTCCTTCTGTTTGTGAGCCACTTTATAAGACTCCAGTGAACTAATCAAGGCCCACGCTGAATGGGCAGGACCACATTTCCATGGAAACATTCAATCAGAGGTCACACCCTAACCAAAGGTGTCACTCACAGTTGGGTGGGGCACATCTCCATGGAAACAACCTAATCCAAAGGTTCCAATCTAATCAGCACTAATACATCTGCCCCGACAAGAGTGCATCAAAGAACATGGCGTTTTGGGGGTATAATACATCCAAACCAGCACAGCATCCAAACATGCCCTGGAAGGCAGCTGAAAGACACCATCATCCTGGAAGCCCTCCCAGACGCCTGGCCCGGTTGGTTCCTGCGTTGTGCTTTCCTGCACCAGTTTCCTCTCCCTCCAGAGCAACCCCTGAGTCTGCAGCAATTCCTATATTACATTCTGTTTACTGTGATTATTTTTGCAATGTCTGTCTCTTGCTCTTGAAGATAGGCTAAGTCAGAGCCTCGACCACCTACCTAGCCTGTGCCCGTTATAAATATGTGCATGCAATAAATATTGTCGAATGAATGAACATAAAGTCATTCTAACTTGATCTCCTGAAAATCTTCCAGATTAAATAATGCTTAAAATTGGTAAAAATCAACACAGAGCCTACAGGTTGTTGTGGTCCGGAGCCAAAGAGCCTTCCTCGCCAAGGGCACATGCACCCACATGCAACAGACATTTTTTGATCACCTAGAAAATGTGTGGAGGTTCAGACCACAGGTTCTAGAGTCAGGTGGGCTGCTCAACCACCTGCTATGTGTCTTTTGGCAAGTTAATTAACAGCTCTGTGCCTCAATTTATCTGTGCCTCAGTTCATCTGAAAAGAGGAACTTTAATAATCCATCACTCAAAAGGTTACTGGGAAGGTTAAATAAGTTGGTACAAATAAATCACCCAGCACCAAGCTTGACACACTGCCAAAGAGTATGAGATCAATAAATGTCAATTATTGTGATCATTATTAATTGTCATTATTAATGAAAGCCTGGGCACTATAGGCTCTAAAGGATGCAAAGAAAAGTCAGGAAAGGTCTGATGCTATAAGAGCTTACAGCTAAGTAGGTATGATAATAAACGTAATAGTGGCACAAGCACGTATGAAGCAAGAGTACTGGGAGAATTCAGAGAAGAGAGCAAGGCACATCTAGGCTGGGTTCTTTTTTCTCTGTGCCTCTGATCAAAGACCATCTCCAGTGTTGTCTAAACAGCAAGATAGATCTTGTTTCCATCGTAACGATCTCAAATAGATGTTCTTAACCCAATTAGACAAACTCTCCACCAGCCTGACTGGGCACTCTAGCCCTTTCGGGATATACCCATGAGGGGCAGCGGCAATGTTGTATGCATCGTGAAGGAGTCGCACAAAGTGAAGACATCTCCAGGCAGTTCCTCAGAACCCCAGCTGGTCAGTGGGCGCAGACATCAGATTCAGAACACACTTCCAGCTGGCCAGCCACTGTTCACTCTTCTTCAGGAAATACTCCTCCTGTTTTCCCAAGGACTCTTGAAAGCAGATTTCCCATGTATCTATGTTATTCAGCTTTTCAACATAATAGAAATGAGAGGACACCCTTCCTCTGGCTTAGTAATGACTGTTCTCTTCCAGTATAAAGCCCACATCAAGAGAAGATGATTTTCACCTAGTAAAGCAGTTTGCCCAGTTTAATATCAATCTTATTTTATGAACTGCTTAGAAATCTATCACCTCCTACACTCCAGTAGGAGCCCTTTTATACATATTCTCTTTCAGCGTAACAATCATCAACAATCACTTAAGGACCATTTCCATGGAATATTGCTTGCAGGCAGAGGGCCTCACCAAAGTCTCTGAACAACCACCCCTACTCTCACCATCACCTCCCACCCCCAGCCTCCCTCCTTCTAGAAAGGCCTATTTATTGGACCCTCCCTGTGCCAGTTTGAATGTGTTATGTCCCCCAAACGCCATTATCTTTGATGTGATCTTCTGTGGGCAGACTTATCAGTGTTAATTAGATTGTAATTCTTTGAGTGTTTCCATGGAATGTGCCCCACCCAACTGTAGGTGATAACTCTGATTAGATATTTCCATGGAGGCGTGGCCCCACCCATTCAGGGTGGCCTTGATCAGTGGAGCCATATAAATGAGCTGACAGGCAGAGGGAACTCAGTGCAGCTGTGAGTGATGTTTTGAAGAGGAGCTACAGCCAAGAGGGATACTTGAAGAAAGCACAGGAGCTGCAGATGAGAGACAGTTTGAAAACAGCCATTGAAAGCAGACTCTTGCTCCAGAGAAGCTGAGAGAGGACAAATATCCCAAGTGCAACTAAGAGTGACATTTTGAGGAACTGCAGCCTAGAGAGGAACGTCCTGGGAGAAAGCCATTTTGAAACCAGAACTTTGGAGCAGACGCCAGCCACATGCTTTCCCAGCTAACAGAAATTTTCTGGACACCATTGGCCATCCTCCAGTGAAGGTACCCTTTGCTGATGGACACTTATGGCCTTAAGACTGTAACATCAAAACCAAATAAACCCCCTTTTATAAAAGCCAATCCATCTCTGGTGTTTTGCATACTGGCAGCATTAGCAAACTATAACATTCCCCAAGGGTTGCCACATCTTGGTCTTTGGAGTGAAATAGACATTGAGCAGCATTCTTCAACTGGGGGATGGAAAGGGAAGTCCAACAGATCCACACACAGCACAATTCAGACTTCAAAGAGACCTAATCCATTGTATTTTAAATTAGCATAAAGTAAAGTAGGCAGTCTTTGAAATTCATAACATTCCTGGCTGATTACCTGCATTAGAAGATAGACTTAGAATATTTTTCTGCAGTTCTGAAGCTAAGCAGAAGGTACTTGTTCTGGTTTGCTAATGCTGCCAGAATGCAAAATACCATAAATGGACTGGCTTTCATAAAGGGGGCTTATTTAGTTACAAAGTTACTGTCTTAAGGCCATAAAGTATCCAAGTAAGGCATCAACAATAGGGTACCTTCACTGGAGAAAGGCCATTGGCGTCTGGAAAACCTCTGTTTAGTTCAGAAGACACTTGGCTGGCATCTGCTTGCTCCCAGGTTGCATTTCAAAATGGCATTCACCAAAATGTCCAACATCACCTTTCAATGCCTGTCTTCAAAATGTCTCTCTCAGTTGCTCTCCAAAATGTCACTCACAGCTGCTCTCTGCTCCTTCTGTCTGTGAACTCTTTTATATGGCTCCAGTGATTTCATTCAGACCCACCCTGAATGGGTGGGGTAACACCTCCATGGAAATTATCCAATCAAAGGTCTTGCCCACAGTTGATTGAGTCACATATCCATGGAAACACTCAATCAGAAGGCTCCACCCTAATCAACACTAATACATCTGCCTCCACAAGACAGCATTAAAGAACATGTCTTTTTCTGGGAGACATAATATGTACAAACCAGTACAGCACTTAAGGAAAATAAAAAGGCAACTGAGAATTCTTGGCTGCGGGCTTCCATGAGCTAAATCCCCAATCATTCAGTAATTTATTCTTGTATCCAGTCATTCATTTATAAGATTGTATTGAGGACCTACTACGTGCCCAGTGGTGTTTAGATGTGGGGATAGAGCAGTGACGCAGGCAGACATGTTCCCTCGCTCACAGAAAAAGAGATGGACAAGAAATGAGAAAACAGACATGTAAACACAGAACTTGCAAATTTTCCAGGTGTCATGGAGGAAATAATCAGGATGAAATGAAAGAACAACTTGAAAAGTGGGGAAAAGGCAAACAGGAGGGAGAGCTAGCAAAGACAGAGGAGCCAGGCAAAGCCTCTGCCAGGACTTGATGCTTGAGCTGAAACATGAGGAATGAGAATTAAGGGGCCATGCAAGGAATGACCTAGACAAAAGGAACAAGTGTGACATTTCGGATGTAGAAAAGAGCCTGGTGCATTCAAAATGCAGAAGGGAGGCCATTGCCAGAGGAGGGGAGTGGGGTGGGGAGGGTAGAGTAGTAGATAAAGCTGGAAAGGTATATTGGATCCATTTTGGGTTTACTTTTAAAGTCTTTGGAAAGTACCGAGGAGTTCTAAGCAGGGAATTCTCATCGTCTGAATTAGAGTTGTTTTAGAGACCATTCTGTTTGTTTTATGAAGAATGGATACTTTGAAGGGTGGAAAATCAAGATAGAAGCAGAAAGATAAGCTAGCCCATGTTAGCAACAGTGGAGCTGGAGTAAAGTGGACAGATTTGAGCTTTTGGGGGTGGAAGCACAAAACCAGGTGATGGATGAGATGTGGGGGATCTGAAAAGGGTTGAATTAAGGATGGCACCCAGGACTGGACTTGAGCAACTGAGTGGTGCTGTGAATAATATGGAGGAAACATCAGGAATTACATGTTTGCTGTAGGAGCTGGGATGAGGAGTGGTGTTTGACATGCTAATTTTGAGATATTTACTTTGTCACGAAAGTGGAGATGTCAAGTAGGGAGTTCAACGAGTGAGTCTGGGGCTAAGAGACAAGTCTGGCCTGTCCCATCCCAGGGGTGGTTACAGAATTGATGCTAATGTGAAGTCAGGGGGCTGGATGAGACCAGAGAGACAGAGGGCAGGAAAGAGGGGAAGAAGAGTAAAATAATGAAGGAGGAGGAGAAGGAGAAGGAGAAAGAGTGAAGGAAAGGGAGCAGAGGAGAGGGGAGGGAGGAGAGAAAAGAAAGACAGAAGAGAGAGAGAAGAAAAAGAGACAGAGTGGAGAAGAGAGCAAGTCCAAGTCCAAGGCAGAAGCTCTGGTCCTCTCCAGCATTAAGAGATTCAATAAAAAGGAGTCAGCAAAGAAGATTAGGATGGAGGGACCAGGGAGAAAGAGGCAAAGAAGGCAGCCATCTTCTCACAGGGGCCAGGAGAAGAGAAAGCTTCACAGGGGGAGCTGTCAGAACTCCTGTGGAGCGAAAGCTGAGGAGAGGGTGGAAAATCAAGATAGAAACAGCCCCGTCTCCTCCTGCCCCTGGACACGATGCCCATCTCCATGCGGCCCCTAACACCAACCACGTGGGTTCTGCCTCAGGGTCTTCACAGCTGCTGTTCCCCTTGCCCGGATGTCCTCCCCACCCATCTTATTGACCTTTCTCCTGATACTCAGGCCCCTGCTTGGAAGGAACTTCTTCCGAGAGGCCTTCCCGGACTGCCCTTCATAACCGCACCCCTGTCCCTCTCGGCCCCTTGCTCTGAGATACTTTCCTCACAGCACATCATCACTCTCTGAAAGTAGACTGGTATTTTTGTTTGTTTGTTTCACTTGGTTAGTTCTATCCACTTTCTCTAGAATATACAAGGAAAGAGAATTCATCTGTCTTGTTTACCTCTTTAGCCACAGGGATGGGCTCTGGTAAATGTTCAATAAATGTGTAGTAAATGAATGAATAACTGGGTGCAGACGCAAGCAGCTGTAAGGATTCACTGGTGAAAATACAAGAGAGGTTAACCGTCTTTGCCTGGGAAATTTGATCCAAAGTTGTTGCCTGAGAACTAGTTTCTAAGAGAGAGGTGGGATAAGAAAAAGAAAGGCAAAGATATACAATGAGAGTTTGGAGAATGGAAGTGCGGAATTGTCCAACAGTATTAAGCGGCCACTTGAGGATTTTTGGTGTGTGTGGTTTTTCCTTCTTTATTAGAGAACTTGTGGGTTTACAGAACATTTATGCATAAAATACAGGATTCCCATACAGCACCCCACAGCTAACAGCTTGCTTTGGTGTGGAACATTTGTTATAATTGATGATAGCACATTCTATAATTGTCCTATTAATCAAAGTTCATGGTTTAACTTAGGGTTCACTGTTTGTGTAATGTTGTTCCATGGATTTTTTAAAACAAATTTTATCCTGTTACAATATATACAGTGTAACGTTTCCCCTTTTAATCATATTCAGATATAAATTTCAGTGCTGTTAACTGTGTTCACAATGATTTGTTACCATCACCACCATCCACTGCCAAAACACTTGAATTATTCCAAATAGAAACCCTGTACATTGTAAGCCTTAAATTCTTATCCATTTGAGTTTTGTAATTACAAATTGAAAGTGAAACATATTCGGCAAATATTTGAGTGCCTACTCAGGGCTAGACTTTGCTAGTTGCTGGTGATTTAACAGAAGAGTCAGGCCAAGGGAGTTTAATTTTATATCCCAGAACTTGATGGTGTGGTGGGAGTATCCTTGCTCCCCAATTTTAATGTGCTGATGGCAGAGGTAGGACTTAAATTTACTTGAGTTCTGAACATCTATAAAATGAAAACATTTTATTCAATACTATAGGATTATATTCAGATAATATAATACATTGCTTGTGCCCTGACACAGATACTGAGCTAATTAGGAAACTCAATATTCAGATAAGACAACATAAATGATCGACAACTGGAGACCCAATGAGTTAAGTTAGGCCAAAACCATTGGGCAAAATCCATCCATGGATGCTCTTTGAGCTGATCTTTTGACTTCTCTTGGCAAGGGTTTTATCTTGTATTTTGGATCACTCTTCCCTAGGATGGTCCTGACTGGGGCTGCTTAGGAGAGAGGACAATGCAGAGGGGGCAGCCGTGATGGGAGCTTGTCAACTGGCATGTGTCTGGTTGTAAGAAGCAGAAGACCCATTTCAAACAGTCCCCGGAAATAAATGTATCACACGTATAACTGAAAAGCCCAGAGAGCGAGTGAAACGCAGGAGCTGTTTGATCACGACTCCGGCACCGTCTGGGCAGTCATCTCAGCTCCCCCTGCCTCTGCTCATCAGCTTCATCCTCAGGCGGGACTCCTTTAGGGAAAGAGGGACACCTCGTCCCATCCATCCTACCTCCACATCACACCGTGTAAGAGGAGAGGGAACTTTTGTTTCTCCAACCACCTAAAAGCTTCCACTCTGACTGCCTGACTTGGTCCTCATATCCTCCTGGAATAGTCATGGAGACTGGGACGGGGTCAGGTGGGGCTGTCACAGGGGTGGGACTGGGAAGATTCCGGCTAAGCCAATTGCCATGGCAACAAGGCGGGCTGGTGCTGACAGGTTTGGGTCGGTGAGGCAGTGCCCTGAGCTGGGGGTGGGGACAGCGGGAGTGGGTCCCACACAGCCACTCGTGTGGGGAAGCAGGAAGGGGGAGGTTTCGCTGGAGGGTGAGACAGCGTGGTACACAAGAGGTAGACCCCCCGAAACCAGGAGGATTCAGACCCATTCACTCAAGGACAGCAGTAAGTGGTGAGCGGTCTCTGGGGAAATGAATCAGTGCCTGTAAAGCATTTTGTAACAAGGACCCACTAAAGAATAAGCGTGTAATCGCTGGAATGCTTTGTACACAGACTGCCTCGGGGTTACTTTTCTGCTATTACCCGGGCTGGAGCCCTCCTCGCCAAGACTGTTAGTATGGCACCAGCTGGGCCATAGAAGTCTAGAGGGTTCTTATGCTACTTGTTCATCTTCATGATATTTAACACCTATTTCATAGCGTAACGAGCCCCCTAGATGTCAAAAGAAAACAAAAAGTCTGAGGAAGGGCATCAGTAATGGAACACACCTCCTGGCAGCCACTTCTGAACCCAAACCTAGACACCTTTCCAGACTGGGGCAGGGCCCTTCACTGGTCCAGTCTCTCCACCACTCTCTTCGCAGAAGTCAGCTGCCCCTGCCCATTGGCGGCCACATGGCGTGGTGGCAAACGAGGCCACCTGGTGATGTAGGATCAGGATGCTGGTTCGGGAGGTCTCAGGCCCAGGGCCAGGCCTGAACATGCTGCAGCATCTCCTGTATGCTTCCAGACCTTTCTTCTCTCTGGGTCTCAGTTCCTCCCCTGTAAAATTAGCAAACTACCCTGTCAAGTTCTAAAGGAAGTCCTAGGCCATCTTCCCTGGTAGGGGAGTCTCAGTCTTAGCTCAAAATGAAAATGATGTGTCTTAGTCTGAGTACCCCAGGAAACAGAGTCTAAGATGGAGATCTGTGTCAGGAAGTTTGTGGGGTGTGCTCTCAGGACCAACGCCTATGGGGGGAGGGCGGAGGGCTGGGCAGGGGGAGCAGTTGGCCTCCAGAGCAGGATGAGGCCTTCAGCCATCACACAGGGAGCAGGAGAGCTGGGGCGGGGGGCCCTCAGAGCCCAAATGGAGGCAAGAGGGGTGGGTGCCCCCCACCGTCAGCCAGTCCTGGGAGGCAGCTGCCCCGAGAAACGGCCTCAGCAGCTCCTACATGGCCTTTCTCCCACATCCTCCAAATGCCAGAACCAGGGCAGCCAGGGGCCACGTCTGTTCCTTCCCAGTCTCTGTGCCCACACTCAACTTTCCCCAAAGAACCCGGCTTTTCCTCTGGTGGCCTCCAAAAGGGAAAACTGGCCCTGTCGTCCTCCTTGCCCAGCTTTGATCTGATGGGGCGGCTGCTCATGTCTCAATTATGCAAACAGCCTCAGAGGAAAGCCAGGCTCTTTGGCATTGCAGCGGATGTGACTTTCACCCTTGTGAGCCAATGAGTTGCCTTCTAAAGGGCATTTTAATTTATCCCCAAGGGGAAAAAAATGGATGCATTGCATGTTACCTTTGAGAAGAGCTTTACCCTTTTATAGCCTTGTAACCGCTGATAACACCGTGCGATGTTATGACCACTCCATTCCCTTAATTTACACCTGGGAGAACTAGAGGCCGCAGCTTTTTCTGGAGGGACCCTGGGTCTCAGGAACTCTCTCCTTCCCATAGCTGAGGATGAGAAAAACTTTCTTTACAAACCGAGATAGCCTCACTAGTTTTAACAGTTCAATTCCTTTTACCTGCTCTTTTCTTCTGATTGAACAATTCTAGAGAATGCTTTCCTTATATTTCCATCCTTTGGTTTTAAGCAAAAGGCACATCTTAAAAATATCTAATCAATAAAGAAGATGCAATCCCATTAGGCATCACTTCCTTTAATAGGACCTATTTTAAGCCTGGACTTCTTGGAACTAGGCTCTCCAGTGGTTTATCAGAAGTCAGTCAACATTTTTAATATAGTATATTTAAAGGTCTGCAAATGTCTCTTTGGAAGTAAATTTATACAAAGGCGTCATAAGAACTCTCCCACAGCCACCCCACCCCCTTGAAATGGCTTCCTCGTTTGAATGGAATCATCCTCTTGGGTGATACATCCCGGAAGAAGTATATAGAGACAGAACCCCCAAACAGTTATTACAGTCTATCAGGAGTTTAGGAGAATTCAGCTTTCCAAATGCAAATCCATGTGTTAGAAGCCATTCTCCTGGCTGAGGAACTTCTCACCAGTATTAGTCAATTGCAAATATTTTAAGCAGAGTTCATTTTTTTTTTCGCCCAACTCTGCTGCTCAGGGTGGGGTATACTAAGAAGTATAAAAAAATTCCTGCCCTCAAGGAATTCACAGTCTTATTGGGGAGAACAGGAGAACACAGAAAATAATTAAAGCACAGTTAAATCTAACACTAATCTAAAGGTTAGTGGTAGTTTAGGGAAAGGAGAGCCCAGTCCCCACAGGCTTATGTAGATATGAAAGCTTTCATCGAGGGGTGAGGAGGAGGCCTTTGAAAACCCTGGTTGAGCTACAGAAATACTTTCTGGGAGGGGTAGTGTTTTAAGTGTTCATGACTTTTTAATGTCTTATCTATAAATTATTGATTAGACTCCTGAACGCTGAGTTGTGCTTGGAAGGAATAACCTACAGCAGGAGGATGGACCGAGGGTAAGTCCCAGAGCTGGGACAGAGCTTGAGGGTGGGCCGGCCTGGGTGAGAGCCCTGAGTCAGCCAGAGGGCACTGACCCTGTCAGGGTGGACAGAAAGATCCAGAGAAGGGAAAAAGAGGCAACAAAGAGGGGCAGCTTCCCCCAACAATATGTGCCTGCTCCAAAATACGGGTCCAAATCTGCCAACCCACCACTGAGTGACAAAGGGGCTTGGGAAGCCTATGGCCTCTCTGGTCCTAGGGGACAGTGACTCTCTGCAGGAGGGAGATTTATGGCCTTGTTCTTCTTAGCTAATTCTCAGCTTGTAAAAATGCTAGAGAGCGTCACGAGGCAAAAGACTCCAGAATTCAGAAGAGAACCCCAGAAGACTACACAGAAGGTGCTCAGTAGCAGTAATTGCACGAATCAAGCTCAGTGCTGATGCGTACATTTACACTCAGTACCTCCTTGAGTCCTCAAATCACCCTCAGATGCTGGTGTTATCCCATTATACAGATAAAGAAAGTGACTCTCCTGAGAGTTACGTAACCCGCCTTAAGGAAGTATCAAAATGAGCTCCATAATCCATTCATTGGAAGAATAACTGGATGAAACAATCAATTAAGAATGCCCCAGGGGAATAAAATTACCACAATTGTCAAGATTTGTAGAGTATTGATGAAGTGCTCTCCTATGTATTGCCTTCTTGATTCTCTCTGCAATTCTGTGAGGAAGGCATTTTACTTTCTCCTTTCTCAAATAAGAAAATGGACACCCAGAAAGGGCGCGTGGGTCACGCAGGGCACCTCAGCTAGTAAGAAGAGATTCGAACCCAGATGTTCAAGCACCAAAGCCACCGTTGTTCCCACCCGAGGCTCCGAGCCCAGGACTAGCGAGACGGTCTGTGCGCTGAAGGAAAAGGATGCCCACACGGATGGCCGCAGTTACAGCATGTTGAATTGGTTGACTTTCCCATGGTCTTTATTCTTACGGATTCTCCTGTGTCCCCATTTTCTTACAAGCAAAATCATCCTTCTTTCTAAGGGGAAGTTGCAGAACCCAGGGGACAGCGGAAGGGGTGAGGCTAGGCGAGCTCACCATCCTGCCCTGAGACTAGTTTTGAGCCTGGGGGAAAGGCATCATCTCAGAGGTCCCAAAAATTAGGATGCGAGAAGCCCTCAGAGTCCCTGGGGTCTGTGGAAGAGATGGGAGAACGAGAACAGACTTGAAAGGCGGCATCTGGGCTGAGCTGGCGAGACACCTGCCTGGCTCCTGCCGCTGGGGATGTTTCCATGGCACTGAGCTCCCTGGGAACGGGGCACCTTCAGCCGAACTCCCTGCCCATCCCCCGGCAACCACCCCGGAAAGCCAAGCCCTCTCTTGGAAAGGCCGCATGGAAACCATTGTGATAATGCACTTCTTGGCTGACTTTGCCATTGGGAACTCCAGGCAGATCCCCTGAGTCAGGCTTTCTTCGAATGGAAGTAGTAGAGGAGCCACGGCCATGGCAACGCATCTCCCCCGCCCGTTTGTTCCCTCCGTGAGCTGGGGGAGCTCCCTGCAGGGAGCGGCTCCCCACCTACTTCACCAGGGCGGGGAAGTCGCCAAGGACACACAGATGGGGACGAGCCTTAGGGAATGTTCCCTCCAGCCTGGAGTGGCTGCTGGGAGTTGCCATGGCAACCGATCCCCTGCCCACCAAACCATGAAGGAGGGAGACCAGCCTGCACCGAAGGATCCCCCGGGCCTTGCAACTCGGGGGACCAGGGCTCCAGTGCTAATGAAGCAGGAGGACAAAGAGGAGCAGCCGGAGAGACAAATGGACGGCTTCTGTCAGATCTCAACAGTGACTCTGCCATCGGCAAGCATTTGAATCGCGTGTGCCATACATCATCTCCCTTATTTTTGGTCTCGGTTCTTAAATTCTCTCTGCCAAGTCCCTGAGCTAATAGCCATGCAGCCAATATTCCAGTAGGCAGTTTTTGCCTCTTGGGGGCAAAAGGAGTGGAAAGGGGAGCTGGGAGAAGCTTTAGGAGTAAACATCCCACCGTTCCAGTAGGTTTGAATTTTAATATACAAGTTATGTGTAATTTATATTATTAAAATTTAGTCTAAATCCTGAAAGAAATGGAAAATGAATAAAAACAGAACTTCTCTGGGTGCCAAAAGACAGGCATTCAAGCAGCCCAAAGCTGTGTGTGACTCATTAAAAACACAACCTTTAGAGTCTGACACCAGGTCTGCGTCCCTTGCTATTATAATATTCTTGTAGTCAAATTAATATGAGTGAAGAATGACTAAAACACACAGACATATATTTGGTTGGTCACTGGTACTGCTTTCCCTTAGGTCCTTTCTGTTCTCTTCTGGGTTCAGGAGAACATAATCACTAGAAACACGATGAGAGGGTGGACGATGAAACCAGCCACCAGGCCACATGGCTAGATTTGCAATAATGAGAAGAAAGAGTGAGACTCATTTCACCATCATTTTACTGTCCAAGAATGACAGAAAGACATGGCACAGTGACCTTCGTACCAGATGCTGGCGGCAGCTAGAGGCTTTGTCTTCCTAGGAGACCACGATCACAGCCACCACTTACTGGGTTCCTGCCATGTACCAGATACCGAGCTAAGGGCTTACATAAATTCTTTATTTTCATCCTGACAGCAACTCAGTGAAGTAGGTATTATTATCCCAGATTGCCGTCAGTGAAACTCAAGCAAAGAGAGGTTAAGTAACTTTTGCCCAAGGTCACCTGGGAGCTAAGTAGAAAACACCTGGCCTAACCAGGTCAGGTGCAAAGCTGTTATTCTTAACGACTATGGTTTAACTTTCTGGGTGGTCACGTATGAAGAAAGCCGCCTACCCACCGACAGCATCTAGATGCATGGGTAAAGGGATAATAAAAATGAAATTGAGGGAGTTGTTAATTTCCTTATCACGTTTTATTTTTTTAGTCAACAACATCACTATTCTCTATATCAGCTTTAGGCAATCCCTCCCTCTACTAGTGCTTGGCTTGTATGATCTTATTAGTTCTTGAAAAGAATAATAATTCTGTGACTTACATTTCATTTCAGTAATTATTGTGTGTCTACTACTAAATGTGAAATGCTAGTTTGATATTAGCTGCTATGATGAGAAGGAACATGAAGGAAAAAAAATCCTTATCAGACTTATATTCTACTGGGAAAATCAGTATAATTCAGGACAATAGCTGATCATTTGACCTATCCAACTGTCTTTGTAAAAGTATGCACTAGTTCCGGTTTGCTAATACTTCCATTATGCAAAAATACCAGAAACGGATTGGCTTTTTTAAAGGGGGCTTATTTAGTTACAAAGTTACAGTCCTAAGGCCATAAAATGTCCAAGGCCATAAACAATAGGTAGTCAAATTGTTCAGTGACTCCACTGAAGAGTGGTGATGGTGTCCAGAAAACCTCTGTCACCTGGGAAAGCACGTGGCTGGCATCTGCTCCAGGGTTCTGGTTTCAAAATGACTTTCTCCCAGGACGTTCCTTTCTAGGCATCTGGGGGTGTTCTCTAAGTTTCTCCCAGGCAAACTCGGGCTAGCAAAAGTCTGCTTTCAACAGCCAGCTCCAAAATGTCTCTCTCAGCTGCAGCAGCCTCTTTTTAAAGGACTCCAGTAAACTACCAAGAGCCACGCTGAATGGGCAGAGCCACATCTCCCTGGAAATAATCTAATCAAAAGTATCACCCACAGTTGGGTGAGTCACATCTGCATGGAAACAACCTAATCCAAATATCCCACAAGATTGGATTAAAGATCATGGTTTTTCTTAGGGGACATAATATATCCAAACTGGCACAACTACTTATATATAAAAAAAATGCAAGTTAAAACCAGATACCATCTCTTCTCATCTATTTCATTGACATACATCCTCATCGCCTTAGTTTGCCAAGGCTTCTGTATAAAGCACCACAGACTCTTTGGCTTAAAGAATAGGAATTCATTGTCTTATAGTTTTGGAGGCTAAAAGTCCAAAATAAAGGTGTTCACAGACCAAGCTTTCTCTGAAATGTAGGGATCTGGTGGTGGCTTGCCAGCAATATCCCATCACATGGTGATATGTCTCCTGTTTCCCTTTCACTCCTACCACTGAGCCCAAATGTCCTCTGCTTATGAGGGCTAACAGTCATATTGGACTAAGGCCCACACTGATTCAGTTTGGCCTCATCTTAATAGGATCTTCAAAGATCCCATTTACAAATGAGTTCAAACCACAGGACATGATCCAATCTACAACAATCCACCCTTTTGATCCCAAAAACACATGTTCTTACATGCAAAATACATTCACCCCATCCCAACATCCCCAAAGCCTTAAGCCATTTCAATAACAATTCTAAGTCCAAAATCTCATAAAAATCAGTTGTGGGGGTGGTCCATCCTGCAGCAAAATTCCTCTCCATTCGTGGACCTGTTAAACCCAGAAAACAAGTTATCTGCTCCCTAAATAAAATGGTGGTACAGGCAAAGGATAGGCATTCCCATTCCAGAAGGGAAAAGCTGGAAGGAAAACAGGGTCACAGGTCCCAAGCAAGTCCCAAACCAGGAGAGGAAAGTCCATCAGATTTCAAGGCCTGAGAATCATCTGTGGATCAACCCGTTGTCCTCTCAGCCTGCTGGAGTGGCCACCCAACGCTCTCCCAAGACACCAGGGTGGCCCTGCCCTCTCTAAACCAAGATGGTAGCCCCTCTCTCAGTACAAGGAAGTCCTTTCAGCACAGAGCTTGGCATCCACTGTGCTGCTCCTCAGCTCATTCTCCTTCATTCCATCCCATCTCTGCCCCTCTCAGTCCAGGATGGAGGGTTTCCAGGATCCCATTTACAAATGGGTCCACACTCATTTTGAATATGTCTTTGCCAGAGACTCGATCAAATCCACAACACTCAGTATTCATGATTCTGTATCTGCAAATCCACCTACTTGCTAAAATTTATTTGTAATCCCAAAATCAATACTCATGGGGCTTTTGCAATCATTCATGGACATGCCCAAGGTGCTGAAAAAGGTGAGTCACTGGATGTTTTACTTTCCTAGCTTCCAAAACAAATACCGAGCAATGGGCTTAAACAGTGGGAATTTATTTGTTCACAGTTATGCGGTTAAGAGAAGTCCAAAACTAAGGCACTCTGGGGCTGGCCGCTGGTGGTCCTTGGTCCTTGGCATTTTTGTCACCTGGCAAAGCATATGGCGGCCTCCCCTGGCTTCTCCTTCTCTTCCAGGTTCTGTTGACTTTCCACTTCTGGCTGCTTCCTCTGGCTTCCTCTCTATGTGACCTTCCGTGTAAGGCCTTCAGTGATAGGATTAAGACCCTTCCTGATTCGGCTGGGCCTCATCTTTAACTGAGTAACCTCTTCGAAAGGTCCTACCAACGATGGGTTCACATCCAGGTAAATGGATTAAATTTAAGGACATGTTTTTCTGGAGTCCATGGCTCCAAGCCACCACACCCAATGTGCGTGTTCTCAGTGAGGGTAAAACAAGGCGATGCTCTGCTTTCCCGTTTTGGCCTTCATGCTGTAAGCAAGTGTCCTTTCCGTGATCTATTTGGTGCCACATTTTTCACATTTTTGTGCTTTTTGTTGGTGATTTTGCAGTTTAAAAGGGCCCTCAAGCAAAGTGCTGAAGTGCTGTCTAGTTTTCCTAAGCACAAGAAGGCTGTGATGTGGCTTTTAAAGAAAATACGTGTGTTGGATATGCTTTTGTAAGTTTTGTAAGGATTGGCTGTAAGTTCAATGTTAATGTGGATCAACAGTATCTATTAAATAAGGCATTTATAAACAGAAACACACATACAACAAGTTGTGTATTGATCATTGACAAAATGTTGTGACCAGAGGCTCACAGGAACCAGCCCTGCATTTCTCCTAGAGGCGACGGCTCAGTATTCACTAATTCAGTTTACAGAACATAACTACCACAAGTAACAATACCCAATCCAGTGATTACCCTTCTAGAAATCTAACCTAAGAAATTAAACTGAGATACTACACAGATTTACCTGAAGGATATTTATCACTACTTTATGCATAGTAAACCTGTAAAAACAACTGAAACATTGACCAGGAAGAGAGCAGTTAAATAACTCTTTGTACCATCATATACAGTGGAACTATTGTGCAGCTATTAAAAATTATAGTTTTGAAAAATATTTAAATTCATGAGGAAATGGCCACCTTATAATGCTAAGTGAATAAAAAGCAGGATACAAAACTGTATGTATAGCAGGGTTCTAATCTTGTGATAGAAATCATATACATAATATATATGTGTGTGTGTTTAAACTTTTTCGTGACATCGAAATTTAACAGCAGTGGTATTGTGCTGGTTTGAATGTATTATGTCCCCCAAACGCCATTATCTTTGATGTAATCTTGTGTGAGAAGACGTATCAGTGTTGATTAGATTGTAATTCTTTGAGTGTTTCTGTGGAGATGCGCCCCACCCAACTGTGGGTGATGACTTTAGTTGGATAACTGCCATGTAGGTGTTGCCCTGCCCATTCAGGACGAGTCTGAATTAAATTACTGGGGCACTATATAAGCTCAGACAGAAGGAGCAAGCTTGACACAGCCAAGAGCGACACTTCGAAGAATGCACAGAAGCTGAGAGAGTAGCTGCAGATGAGAGACAGTTTGAAGACAGCCGTTGAAAGCAGACTCTTGCTCCGGAGAAGCTAAGAGAGGAAAAACACCCCAAGAGCAACTAAGAGTGACATTTTGAAGAGGAGCTGCAGCCTAGAGAGGAACGTCCTGGGAGAAAGTGATTTTGAAACCAGAACTTGGGGCAGACGCCAGACACGTGCCTTCCCAGATAACAGAGGTTTTCCGGACACCATTGGCCATCCTCCAGTGAAGGTACCCGATTGTTGATGTGTTACCTTGGACACTGTATGGTCTTAAGACTGTATCTGTGAAACCAAATAAACCCTCTTTTATGAAAGCCAATCCATCTCTTGTGTTTTGCATCCCGGCAGCATTAGCAAACTAGAACAGGTATTTTGTGGGATTTTAACTTCCTTCACTTTTTTTTCCTGTATTTTTTACAGTTAAAACTATTACTTTTACAGCCAGAAAAACAATACTTGTTTAATGAAATAATAGATATCCTTGGCTTCAACAATTCATTGCCAGACCTCCCATCTCACCGCATCCACAGAAAGGGGGCTTACTGAGGCTTGGAAGAGCAGCCCAGATTGGGAGTGCCCTCACCAGCCTGGGAAAAGCAAGGACTTTCCCACCTGGGCTCAGTGACACAAATTTTTGCCCCTAGAACCTGGAAAAGGAAGGCCATTGGTGACTTGGGTAAGCTGCCTTGCACGAGAGCACATGCCCCTCCAAGGAGGAGAAAGACTGCACCGCAACCCAAAATACCTATTTCCAGCACCTTCCTTTGTATAAATCCAGCCTGGCTACAGTATCAGCCAAAGAATACTGAAAAGGCCCCACCAATGTGACAGGGTCAGGGGAAGAAAGATCCGGAAGCTGTGTGGGAGAGTCGCCGCCCACACTGCCCGAGACAGAGGAAATAGGTGGCAATCTCTGAGCCGCCTTCCCCACGTCATGGAGTCACTCACATCCTGTGACCTTGTCCTGTCCTTGATTATCCCAAACACATGAAAATATTATCAATCAGCCCTTCAGAATAAACCGACTAATGAGCCACATACTTGGAGGTCAAATTCCGTGCCCTTGGTTTGGCTATGTTTTAGCTGTGTCAATGTAAACCTTCCTGAAATAGAAGCCAGAAATTTTCTTAAAACATTTCTTCATGACTTACTGGCCTCTGTACTTTCCTGTTCCTCTTACTTTCCACGTCTCTCAGAAGAAAAACAGAAGAATTAATTAAAATGCTTTTCCAATTGATTATGTTTTGTTCAGCATTGCTTTTTTTTTTCTTTTGTTTTTAAAAAGCCATGCTTCCCAATTGGGGTTATTTCCGTAACAAACTAAAAATAGCTGTTTTGCCAATATTAATAAGAATCTGGGTAAAAATATGCTCACTCTGTTTTGAGAATTTATTCACAGGCATACAGAAACCTTCAAAGAGGTTGATCATTGTCACAAGAAGATCAGAAAAACTATCTTTTTCCAATGCTGTATTTATTAAATGCTGCCATGCATTTAGTCATCCCTCCAGTCATGTCAGCCAGGTTCCCTCTGGTCAGTTAGCACATGTGTGGGGCCCCAGAAGCAAATCCTATAAGGAGAAAGAGGGGACACTGGAAAGCAGCTCAACTAGCGCCCAGTGCCAGCGCGGCCTGCTGGCGGGAAGCCCCCACAAGGACTCACTGGAAAATTCCGAGGCCCTGAAATCCCAGCGTAGGTTGAGGGAGGTTACACAGGCTGAGGGCAGGTGCAGAACAGGAAGATTACATAAATATGGCCCAAAATGAATTCAGGACCCGTGACCCAAAAACTAGGCCTGAGGGACGAGCCTCTGCTGAGCAGCAAAACTGCCACCTTGCGTGGTGGGGTAAATTGTTTCTGGATGCTGCCACGCCTTTTCAGTCGTGGATAAATTCCTTTTGGGGCGACTCTCACCCTGACATCACAACAGACCTGAGCACAGCCTCAGGCAACAGGACAGCAGGAAGCAGATGCCTGTGTATTTGGTAAGAAAAACACACAGAGAGTCTGAAGAAAATTGATTAAGCCACGTAACCATGGGTACCAAAATAATATAAAAACTACAATTGTAGGAAAACTTACATATGACCTCCAGATCCTCACAAAGCCATTTGTTTCAGAAAAGAGTCGAAAAATCTTGCACTTCTAGGGGAAAAGTCTGGAAAATCCTTCACAGAATTTTAAAACAGGATTTATATGATGATAGGATGCAAAATAAAGAAAGACTGGGGGATCTCTGGGGTTGATCAGGTATGGCTAAATGCAGGAAGTCATTTTAGAAATCTTATTTTTAATGTGTTGGGAACATGTAGGCCAAGAGAGATGAAAAATGGGGCAAATGTTCAGCACAAGCATGGACTGGCATGGCCACAGGCAACAGGTGAGGCCGTCTCATCCACAGGTCTGGGAGAGTCAGCCTCAGTCTTGCAATCCCTGGCTGTTCCGGGTCAGGTTAGGGGTCCCAGAATGTTCCAGCTACTAACAAATTTCCTTTTCTGAAGCAGAGCCAGCCCCATTCTAGAAACCGAGGGTCTTTAGGAGATACAGTTGCTCAGGAGAGACAATTGCATCCTGGAGATTCCTGGGTTTCGTGCATTTGGACAATGGGCCCCAATCTTTAAATTCATATTTTTGGGAATTAGGTCTATCAAGAATCTAGGGATCAGAAGTTGAAGAACAAAATGAATGATCTGAAATGCTCATAAAACGACACGGGGGCAGGGAGAGGGAGCCAGTGGCAGAGAAAAGCATCTGAGATGACAAAGTTAAGATAGGATAATAGGATTCTGTTCTAGTTTGCTAATGCTGCCAGAATGCAAAACACCAGAGATGGATTGGCTTTTATAAAAGGGGTTTATTTGATTACACAGTTACAGTCTTAAGGCCATAAAGCATCCAAGGTAACACATCAGCAATCAGGTACCTTCACTGGAGGATGGCCAATGGTGTCCGGAAAACCTGTTAGCTTGGAAGGCACGTGGCTGGCGTCTGCTCCAAAGTTCTGGTTTCAAAATGGCTTTCTCCCAGGATGTTCCTCTCTAGGCTGCAGCTCCTCAAACATGTCACTCTCAGTTGTACTTGGGATATTTGTTCTCTCTCAGCTTCTCCAGAGCAAGAGTCTACTTTCAACGGCCATCTTCAAACTGTCTCTCATCTGCAGCTCCTGTGCTTTCTTCAAAGTGTCCCTCTTGGCTGTAGCAAGCTCGCTCCTTCTGTCTGATCTTATATAGTGCACAGTAATTTAATTCAGCCCCGCCCTGAATGGGTGGGCCAACACCTCCATGGAAATCATCCAATCAGAGTCATCACCCATGGTTCGGTGGGCCACATCTCCATGGAAACACTCAAAGAATTACAATCTAATTAACACTGATAGGTCTGCCCACACAAGATTGCATCAAAGATAATGGCGTTTGAGGAGACATAATACATTCAAACTGGCACAGATTCCATTTACTATTGTACTTGAAGGTAAACAACTGGAAGTCAATGGTGTATTTTCCAGTCCTCTCCAAAAGATGGACAGAAGTCAAAGTGCATCATCTGTTCTCCATTGCAGGTATCAGAGAGGACTAACCCCCACGGGGTTAAACCTGCAGGAAGAAAACATGCTGCCCCCAGACAGAGAAGGGGGTGTGGGAAGAAGGAAGAAAGGTCCAGAGAGGGCGGGGCATGGCCGCCGGCCTCTCCCAGAGGGTGGCTCGCCCAAGGCCCGTACGCCAAGGTGGCAGAGGAAGACAAAGGAATTTAATTCATGGGCAAACACACATGGAACACCCACCAAGCACAAGGGCCAGATACTGTGGGAGACCCAGAGACGCATCTGCCTTCTCCTTCCTGGAGTTTGATGCCCTCGGGTGGGAACCAGATCAGAAGAGGAAGACGTAAGGAAATCTAGTTGTTAGGGTTGGAACAAACCAGTCTCAAGGAGGCCAAACCATCTATTCAAGAGAAGAACAGCAATCGGATTCAAATGCAAGCCGAAGACGGTAGCTCTCAGCCCTGGACAGCCTGATAAGCAGACATCACCTATGTTTTTTGGAGTTTTCCATTAAAAACATCAAATCAAAACCCTCCCTGCCCCTGCCCAGCCCCAGTCCAGTGTTTAGTGTCTCCAAGGACTTTTCAGTGCTGCAACAAGATGTAGTGCCTCAGAGTACAGGCTCTGGGGTAAAGACTCCCTGGATCGAAGTAGCGGATCCACCATCTACTAACTGTGTGACCCTGGGTGCCTGGGAGCTCGGAGATGCGTAAGCCTCACCTAGACCAGGGTGCGTGAGAACGCGGTATCGGCACTCGGACAGAAAGCTGAGCAGGGTGTCGTGTGGTGAATAAAAGAGGGAGATTGACTGGTGAAGGGGCATCAGGAAAGACACGAGCTGGGCCATAAAAGGTGGGCAGAAAGGAGCAGAGCAGGGCAAACAGAAGGACCCTCTCCAGTGAAGCTGTGGGGGCAGCAGGCATGTTCTGGGGTTTCGTGAGTGTGGGTTCTGAGGAGGAGCAGGACAAGGGGAGAGTTGAAGAGGTGATGGGATCTCAGACCAGGGGGTCATCATGCCAGCCTGCACTCTTGTTCTAATGGGCCAGGGGCACTGGGGACCCCCAAGAGGGTGACATGAGGGGACCTTGAGATCCACTTGTCTGCCCTTTTCCACAACCGTTTATAGAAATCCCAATGTGGCTGATCCTTTTGCATTCCTTCTCAGTCCCCGCTGGCTCTCTGACTTAGAAGTAAGGGTGAGCATCCCAGCTCCACAGGCCAGTTCTCTGGTTTGTTCCTGCCGATTCCAGCCTGGTGGGAGATGAAGGTGGACACAGAGCAGGAAAGAACAGCTCCTCCACCTTCTCCCTTCCCACCTCCCCTTAAGTCCCTCTAGTTCTGAGTTGACAATGACTTTCCCTTTTCTGCTTGGCATGTTGCAGCTCACCGGTTCATGAGGACAATTGGAGAGGACAAGTCTAGGATTCAGGAATCTGTCCTTAAAGAGTCTCCAGGCTTATCGGTCAAAGTAAAAATTGGAAGAGACTGGGCTATTCCTTGCTCCACTGAACCCCAGAACACCATTGTGTTCGTTTGGAGCTGTATGTACCCCAGAAAAGGCCATGTTCTTTCAGTCCATTCCTATGGGTGCAGATCTGTCATCAGTGGCAGCCTTTGGTTAGGTTATTTCAATTGAGATGTGACTCACCCCATTCAGGGTAGGTCTTAGTCTTCTGACTGGAGTCCTTTATAAGAGGATAAAAGACAGAAAGAGATAAAGAAGCAGAGAGATGAATTTAAGACAAGCTCAGAGAGAAAAGCCCTGGAGAAGCTAAGAGAGAACCCACAGAAGCTGAGCAAGGAAGCCAC
Organism: Choloepus didactylus; assembly: GCF_015220235.1. Classification (NCBI taxonomy): domain Eukaryota; kingdom Metazoa; phylum Chordata; class Mammalia; order Pilosa; family Megalonychidae; genus Choloepus; species Choloepus didactylus. The sequence continues at coordinate 8,681,607 of NC_051311.1, read as the reverse complement.
TGGAACCAGAAACTGAAGCAATGAAACCCAGGAGAGAAGGACCAGCAGATGCCGGCCAAGTGCCTTCCCAGGTGACAGAAGTGTCCCGGGTGCCTGCAGCCTTTCTTCAGAGAAGGTATTGCCCTGTTGATGCCTTAATTTGGACATTTTCACAGCCTTAGAACTATAAATTTGTAAGCTAATAAATCCCCATTGTAAAAGCCAACCCATTTCTGGTATATTGCACTCCAGCCGTGTTAGCAAACCAAAAGAGCCACCATACTTAAAAAGAGAACATTTGCCCTAGATATTCTCAAATGAGACCTTCATGCCAGTTAGAAGACGAGCTGAGCCCTGCTGTTCCCAGAAGAACCCTGGAGAGACAGCCAGCTGAGGGGGCCGTTAGCATTTCCAGATGTGACCCCCTTCCACAGCCTTGGGGGTAGCCGGGGAAGACCACGGCTACAGATGTCCTTGCGTTTCTCCACCAAGGGAAGCTCTGAGAGAAATGCTGGCCCAATGAGAAGCAGTGGGAAAGTGCGAGCCCTTTCTTGGCCTGTTTCTAGGGCATTGTGTGAGTGGGTTGATGCCAGTGGAGCGACAATGACGAAAAGCCCCACTGGGGAATCCACCAGCTGGGGTTCCAGCAGCGAGGAGGTGTCTCCCGTCTCCAACACCCCACATTAGCTGTCAACTCTAACCCAGCAATAGAATCGCCCGAGAGCTTCTACAGACTTCCCCTGGGTACCATCCCAGACCCATTTAATTGGAATATCTGGAGAGGGATCTAGGCTTCGGCATTTTTAGAAGAAATCGTTGTTACAAAGCATCCCTCTATAATGCGGTAGCAAGGAGGAGATAACATTTCCAGGCCATCCTGAAGGTCACAGTGTCGTCACCTTCAGAGCAGGAATTAAAAGCGAGGAGGGATAGGGATGGAGGGTCAGTGTGGCGAGTGGGAAGACGGGGCTTCCGAGCCAGCCAATCCAGCTCAGCTCCCTGCCCTTACACATCGGTTGCACAGACAAGTTACTTAACTTCACTAAGTCACGTCACTCCCTCCTTTGCAAAATGAGGATAACTTGACCCATTTTGAGGACTAAGGTGGGGGTTCGATGCACATGTAACATATCATAGGTATGCAACAAAAACTAGAAAAAAAACAAAAACAAATAATAAAAAGAATCTAGAATGTGTGCACACAGGCACTGCCACTTACTAGGAATGAGGGTTGCAACTCCAGGCAAATTGCTTAAATCCTCCAGGTCTCCTTCTTCACAAGTCTCCACAAATTCAAAAGTTTATGCCAGAAGTTCTCTGAGGTAACTTCCACCTCCAACATTCTATTTATTCAAAGAGCAGCAACAGGCTGGAAAGGATACAAATTTAGCAAATATTGTCAGGAATTTAGCAAATATTGTCTGATGACTGACAGACAGACAGACCTGGCGGGAAAGGGTAGCAGAGAGCCCCGGGAGCTGAGGGGCCCTTCCCTGACCACATCTGAACTGGAAGCCCGCGTCCCCTCCCCAGCTCCGACAGACGCCATCTGCACCTCCAGCGTTTGTTGGGTCTTGCTAGTCCCTCACCAGTTATCCCTACCTAGAGAAGCTGGTAGAACATGAGCATTAACTAGAAGTCAGAGAAGCAGATTCTGCCCGTTGCCCCAATACCAACTGGGTGGAGAAGTCGCAATTTCTCTGTAGCTCAATTTTGCCATCTACAAAACGAGAGCAACCATCTCTGCCTCCAACCTTGGGAAGATAAATGAGTTCAACTTCTTAAAATGAACTTTGGGAACTTTGGAATATTTGAGTCAAGGAAATGGAGATGCACTGAATAAACTTCAGTCCAACTTTTAAGACCATTTAAATGAAAGCTTCAATTTCAAAAAAAGCTATAATACCACTGCAAACCAGAGGTGGCCTCAGGAAGTTGATAGTGGCGATGCCAATTCATCGAATTGAAAGGACACATGGTTAATTTATTTAAGATAATAATAATAAGTGGAAGCATCTTGTACAAGCTTCTCGGAGAGCTTCAGATTTCATGCCAGGATTCCCCAGTTGTGTTCAGATAATCTGCTAGAGTCCTTGAGGTCTAATGAAATGTATCACTAGTGCATTTGCATAGATTAGCATGATCAAGAATACAAAATGGCACTTTTATTATGTAACTAATGCAAGCAGCCTCCCTTTAAGCAGGCTGTCAGTCAGCTGCCTCTTGGCTTGGCAGCTTCGAGTTTGTTGGCTGATAGAACAGTCCAACCTGCTTTCTCCTGTCATGTTTTTGACAAACATTATCAGAAGCCAGGTGCTTTTTTGAGCTGTCACCTCGTCCCTGGCATCCACCCTATCCATCAAGTGGAGCACCCATTAAGAAATGGGGACATTATTTCAGCAACTAATTAACCAAGCTAAGTGCACATATAAATTCATTTTCAATTCAACTTTCCATTGCTTTTTCCAGCTGCTAATAGAGGAACTACAGTGAGTAATGTGTTATGAATGGATATGTTAGGTTATGTCTTAATAGAAAACACATGTCCATGCAAATTTTTACAGCCAACAATTATGAAAACTCTGACAATTTAAAAAAACCCACAATGTGTCCAAAAAAGCACTACAGTGTACTTAATAACTCTGAGAGATTGATCATAAATATGAAAAGCTTTGTTTTTTTTAAGGGAGATTTTAAAAATGCATTTGCAATCTCAGCCAAATGTATTTAAGAGCGTCACAGATGACTCCCCTGGCAGCCCAGGGTGAATTTCAGCACCTGCCAATGACATCATCTTCCTTGTGTCCCAAACAAGGTCATTCTCCAGGAGGACAAACAGGGTCATGTGCAAATACTTCTTTGCAACAAGCTTTATTCCAGAATGAATGAGAATGAGAACAATGTAAGTTTGGATTTATTTTTTTTTAAAGAAGAGGAACTTTGGAATTGCAATCTACCTCCTAACTGCCAAATAATTTTTCCCAACTTTAACAATGTTAGCAATAGCACTAGGTTTAGGGCAGTGATTTGAAAAGTAGCGTTCAAGGACCAGAAGTGAGTTGCCAGGTAGCAGTGAGAGCACTGTGAGATGGGGACAGCCACTCCCCAGAGGGCTGGGAGCCGGGTGACAGCCATGCCCACTGCTTTGTAAGGACACGATGGCTTTCAGTTAATGGAGACCCAACAAATTGGGGGATGGGGTGCTACTGCCAAATGGTTGGTGGATGTCATGCCCTCTTTGGGGCTGAATATCCAGGACCCAGCTTCAAAAGATAACTCCTCCCAGCACTCGTGACCAGCGCCTGTCATCGGGGCAGCCTCTCGACTTCAGGAAGGGCCGAGAGTGAAATCAGTGATGTGGAAAGATCAGCAAAGGCAGCGAGCTTCCTGTGGAAGCCCAGCGTCAGCCCTTGGGCGACACGGCTGGGTCGGGCCAGCACCCTTCCAGGAACACAACGCAAGGTGGGCACGACATGGACGACTTGTCAGGGAGTCAGGCTGCTCTTGTCCGGCAGGTCCGGCCAACTTCTCTGTGGAGGCAGAACTGAGTTAATGACTAGGAAATGTGTGTGAAGAAAACGAACAGCACACAGCCAACGCAACGCCACTCTAAGGCCAGCAGTTTGTCTTCTTGCCGAGGGAGGGCCCAGCACTGTCCTTTGTGCTGAAGTCCATCTCTGCAGGATGACCCTGCAGTGACCATTCATTCATTCTCTCATCTACAGAATTTTATCTCAAATGTTCCAGGGCCTGCGTTACCTAGGGAAACAGGCCCTCTGGAATGTTCTCTGGAATTCACCACCTACCACAGTTTCCCTGGAGAGGAGGCTCCCCTGCATGTGAATAATTAAGAAAATGAGAGAAGCTATGTGGCAGCATGGAGATGGAAGACACTTCTTGGAGAGAGGGCTGTGTCCACACTCCCTTCTGTGGAAACCAGTCATTCCTCATACCCCTGAGGAAGGGACAGAGCATCCTCTGGCCACAGCTGGTTGGACCCAAGAAAGACATGTGACTCAACATGGGCTGAGAGATTCTTTGGCTGGGAATTAGAATTGTAACCCAGAGACAGTGATCTCAGGCGCCAGAGCTGAGAGAACCAGGAAAGCTGGCCAGGCCTGCCATTTTCCACCAAATGCTCATCGATGAGCAGGAAGAGAGAAAGAACAGAAAGAAGCAGATCTGCAGGGGGGAACAGAGGTAGAGATTGCCTCAGCGTCCCTGCAGAGAAGGGAGAGCCACCTCAGGGTCTGACTGGCCAACAGCCCAGCCAGCCCCGACTGTGCCTCCTACAGTGGGATCCCTTGGCTTGGGTTGGGTTGAGGGGTCAAGGGTCCCCTGCCCGAGACAGTGCTCTCAGCGCTGTGGGGTGGGAGAGGGGGCATAGCCCTGTTGGGGGGTACGTAGAGCTGGCCAGGAGTGCCCTGATCCAGCCACACTGCCATTTGATTCTGTTTGTCTCGACAGCCCATCCTGGAGGGCCTGCTATGTGGGCCTCCTGTTCTCCCCCACCCCTGCCATGGATGCCAAGGCCTCCTTCACTGCCCAGCATGGCATGTGGCTGGCCAAACATTTTTTTTATCCTTGTTATCAGATATGGGGCCTATGACTTTGGCCTCCTTCAGTCCAGCTTCCAAACCATTGCCACTTCTATTTTCCCAAGGAGAACTCTGGAGGTGTCACCTGGTTGATGTGTTCTGTGCAATTAATCCGCGCTCTGCACTGAGACCCCCTTGGGTCCCAGGAGCCTGCTCTGTGGATCCTCAGCAGGCACTCCCGGGTCGGCCGCTTCCTCGCAAGGACTCTGCGTGTGCCACCTTCACAGCTGTAAACCCCTGGAGAGCAAGGACCACAGGACCATGCTTGGTTCTTCTTGTAGCCCTAATGGTGACCAATCCTCAAGGAGAGTATGAGCCTTTATTAACAATCTAGTCCCCTGGATGCTCATCCGAACTCAGAGATGGCAGGGACCTCCAGACATCAGCGTGTCCATTCGCTCTCCCACCAGCCACTCGCACACCCCTGGTCCCAGGCCTCAGATTTCAGGCCAGATTCTCAGCACAGAGGGAGAGATCTCAGAATCCAAGACACCCAATCCAGATTCCAGAAGAGGAGATGGAGGCCCGAAGAAGGTTGACCTTCTCCACGTCATCGAGCAAGCATGGCGCATCATCCTTTCCATGTGGCTTTCTTCAAATAGGTGATGAGGTGGAAGGAAAGCCTATTTGATTTGAACACTTTCACCCCAAGAAAACAGACTCAGAAGACCCTGTGGGCTCCCTTTACTGCAGACCCAGGCCTGGCTGCGTTTGAGTTTGCCCTGCTCCCTGCTAGCAACCATTCAATCCCACAGCTTAAAACCTGAACCCTCCCGGGAGGGTGACAGCAAAGTGCAGCCTCCCACAAGGTGCATTATGCAAAGCAGGCCCGAGACAGACAGCTGGGCCGGGAGTTCAGCTACCCCGGACCCTGGGAACTCTTGCAAAGGTCTGTGCAGAGGAAGTGCCGAGTTAATTCATAGGAAATTCTTGGGAAGGAGGTCCTTGTTCTCTTCATATCAAAGCCTTCTCAGGAAGCAGGACTCTGGAAAGAGCGTCGGGCAGGTCAGGGATGTTTGTGAAGGCAGAGGGGTCCTGACTTCCCTTTATGGGGTCACCCAATCTCTCAGCCCCCCCGCTCCCCAGGGCTGAGATGCTTCCCTCCTCATTGTCTCCCACGGCCACGGAAATGAGTCTCTGCAAAGCACTCAGAGCCTGCAGACCCCCTCTGCAGGGACTCTCAGAGGACAGCTGCAGGGCCATTGGCTGCAAACCTACAGGCTGTGAAGGAGCTGACCCCTGGCTTCCTCTGGGGTCTCCCCTCCGTTGGCCTCAGGTCTCTGCTATCCCAGTAGACACCCACCCTTAGCGCACGGGACACAAACTGCTTGTCCATGTGTCTGTGCATTCCCTTAGGACACAACCCTGTCACATTCATTGGCCCAGATTATGGGATTATTAAACATTATTAAACACCCTGAAGATGGAGAGAGGGATTAAGTGAGAGGAAGGTGTAGCAACAAACAAGATAAGATTTAACAAAGGTCTATGAATACTGAAACTTTATATAAATATATACATTTTTTAGATTCTGGGGTGCTGAGGTAGCTGGGAGGTAAACGACAGGGCAGAACTGTAACCTGTAACATCCTTTGAAATATGCTCTATAGCTACTCATTGAATTGTGCTTTCAAAGTCTTCATCTTTCTGCATATACCCTATATTGCATAATAAGGAAAGAACTGGAACTGGGGAACTGTAACCCATAACAATTTTTGAAATTACCAAAGAAACTGCTTGTTGAGCTGTACATGAAAAGCTAACACCTTTCTGTGTGTATGTTATATTTTACAATAATGGAAATAGCTGAAGTTGTGGAATTGTGACCCATGCCATTCTTTGAAATTTGCTAACTACTTGTTAAATCATATTTTGAAAGTTATCACTGTTATGTATATATGTTAAAGTTCACAATAAAAAAAAGCATTAAAAAAAAAAAAAACACAAACATTTGAATGGAAGATTGAATGGCCAAACTCTCAGGACTGGCTCTGATAAACTCTTCCAGAATGAAATGAAAATGATCACTGGTGCCAAGTAATGCCACACCAGGGCTCTGCTTTCTAAAAGCCTTTCACCAATGGAGAGAACAACTAGGGGACTTGAGGCAGCAGAAGGGAAGGAGGTTAGGGAAATTCCAGGGGCACAGCAAGAGCAGAGCAACCACACCCTCCACCCACATCCCACATCAGGCAACACGGCGCACACTGTGTATAGAGAATTTAAAAACAGTAATAAATCTCACCAAAATCCATTTGCTGTTTAGCATCACCATGCACCAGCAACTTTAAGAAACATCAAGGATAAATACTCCTCCCCTATCCCCCCAAAAATCTTTAGTTGGTCCAAATTTTAAGCAATGGTTGCAGTTTATTGTTAAGTATTAATAAATATAAGCATCAAAATATCACATTTTTTTACTTATTCTTTAACAAACAGTATATTTATATGGAATTTAATCTGGAGAAGATCCCAGTCATACAGTTGCCCCTGACACATGTGGAGTTAGCTACCTGCGTTCTTAGGAGAGTAAGTTTTCACCAGTTCAGAATCTTTTGAGCTAGCTCTGGGTGAAGCCAGTTTGCGGTACTGCACATTCCCGCATTTAAACACTAGACTCTAAATAAAACAATGAGCCACAGTGACTATAAAGACAAACTTGAGTTTCAATTCTGTCACTCCATGTGACCACTTGGAGAGTTTTTATTCATTTATTTAATATTTAAATCTTAAAACAGTGAGAACTGCAAGACGAAATTTTTCTTAGAAGAAACATTAGTTCATACATGAAATATTTTCCTGAACTTTAATATCTTTTAAATTGAATTTTTTCATTTTAATTGATAATTATTTTGAAGCGCAAGAGTAAATTAAGAAAAAAAATTATGAGTGGCATGATTTTAGAGTTCCTAAATTATACCTTTTGCAGATCTTTCACTTTTCAGCTGACTGACTGAAGTAGAGAGAGAAATTCTTCTTTCCGACTCCTGAAATCATCAGCTCCCCCTTTCAGGCCTTCATCTGATTGGAGAAGATCTCTCTCCTTGCTGAAGCCTATCTCCTTTGTTGACTGTAGATGTAATTAGCCATAGATGCAATCAAATGACTAATGATTTAAATCCATGAACTATCATTACAGTAACAATCAGGCCAGTGCTTGCTTGACCAGATAACTAGATACCATAACCCAGACAAGTTGACAAATGAACTTAACCATCACAGGGAAAAACTAATATGCTTTGCATTTATGCTTTTAATTGTGATTATCAGTCTATATGTTTTCATCTCTTGTACAAACCATGTTTCAGGATTCTGCTTACTCTCTTTTTTGCATGGTAGTGAAAGTGGAAAGTGATTCCACAACCAGCTGCAACCATGGGACCATCTCCTGTCAGGTGCAAACTTGACGTTTTTGAGTTCAGATCATCCCAGCCTTCCAGAAAGCATAAAGGAAAACACATTATTTATATGTTGAACCACAAGTAATTTCAGGTCATTCCACAGAGGAAGAAATCAAATCATCATTTTCTAGAAACACTAAAAGATGCTTGCAGCAAGTCTGATGAGGTATCATATTGTGAATCTGCAGATTACTCTGAAGGTCTAAGAATAGGGATAGTAGATGACGGAGATTTTGTTAATATCTTGTAGATTTCACGGGGAATTTAGTTTTTTAAAATGTGTCATCAGGATTGAGAACATCTTGACCAAAAGGGGGATGCAAAATGAAATGAAATAAGCTTCAGTGACTGAGAGATTCCAAATGGAGTTGAGAGGTCACTCTGGTGGGCATTCTTACGTACTGTAGAGATAACACTTTTTAGGTTTTAATGCACTGGAATAGCTAGAAGTAAATACCTGAAACTATCAAACTGCAACCCAGTAGCCTTGACTCTGAAGACGACTGTATAACAATGTTAACTTATAAGGGGTGACTGTGATTGTGAAAACCTTGTGGATCACACTCCCTTTATCCAGTGTATGGATGGATGAGTAGAAAAATGGGGACAAAAAACTAAAGGAAAAATAGGGTGGGAGCAGAGGGGTGATTTAGGTGTTCTTTTTTTACTCTTTTTTTATTCTTATTTTCACTTTTTCTGGTACAAGGAAAATGTTCAAAAAATAGATCAGGGTGAGGAATGAAAAACTATATGATGGTAATGTGAACAATTGATTGAACACTTTGGATGACTGTATGGTATGTGGCTATATCTCAATAAAATTGGATTTTAAAAAAGCCCATGATTTCAGCAAAATTGGTATTAAAAAAATCAATAAAATGTGGCACCAGTACTAAATATTTATAGGAGAGAAGAACTGAATATAAAATGTGATCAAACACCGGAATATATTCTTTGGGGACTCTATTTATTCTGTTTTATTTTTCCCCTCAAAAAAGTGTCAGGAAACAGAAATATTCAGAAAGGATATGTGTGTGTGTGTGTGTGTGTGTGTGTGTGTGTGTCTATAAGTGCCTATGTTTATAAAGAAATGTTTTTTGATTTATTATTTATCTTGAATCCATTTTAGAGGTCATTTTTAAATAAGAAAGTTACATCTGCATCAAGCAAGCTTTATGGGGGCATCTATACAGTAACCAGGTTTCCCGTCTTTTCTCTGTTCTTTTGCTACCCTTCTCCCAAATGTAATTGCCACCATTCTCAACTGGACCAGTTGGAATTGGCCCCAAAGTCAATTCGATTGAAATAGTTCAGCTTGTTTAAAACATTTGAAAAGGTTAAAGGAATTAAAGGATATGCAAGGGAAAATATTCTTTCAGTGTGATTATATATGTTTTCTCTAACATTAATGTTGAGAATGATGGAAGCTTACCCCAAAAATGCTTATTTAAAATCTGACTTGTCTTGCCAATTCTTGTCTTGTAAATTATGTGCTATTGTTTATTCAATACAGCATAAGGTAATTATTCTAGTGAACTGTTTGGGTCTTTCTTTTATTCTATTTTAAACTGTAATCCTTAATACCCATATAGAATCATTAGTTAGCTAAAAACAATACAAAACATGAGAGGGAATGTTCTCTTGGATTATTAAAGAAAGATTTCTAATTTGTGTATTATTGTGTATATGAATCCAAGAGATTATCTAGTAACTCTTAAAAATATAAATGGATATTTCATGCATTAAAATGAATGTATGATATTCTAAACATCCCTTTTTTTATATGAAACAACCAAAACATTAAAAAAAAAAAAAAAAGGATTCTGCTCAAATTCCTTGCCACTTTCAAGATAGATGGGTTGCCCTTAATCAAAAGAGAAATGAGATAGAAATCGGGCTGTCTCTAGTGGACCAAGACTAAAAATAAAAATAAATAAAAATAATAATAATAGACACCTCAACTTAGAGAGAGGGCCATGTCATAATCAACTCAACTGAGTAAGGAACCCAACTCTAAGGGTTTAAGTGTGATTGAACAGCCACCCAACAGACTTCACTGCCATCCAGAAAGAATGAGCCCACTGGACCACTAGACAGTGGAAAGAAACTAATGGTGGTGGCCAGAGTGTTTTGGTCAAGTTTCCAATAAGATCATTGGAAAAATGACCAAAAGGGAGGACTGTTAAGCAAAATAAAATGGCCACCTGCAATGGGTGTTGCTGGGAGGGACCCCTTTCCAAGAAAGGATTTTCCAGAAGAGAAAAACAATTGATCCACAGGGGCTTTCTGAGAAGATGGAATAATGGGGTACACCCTAGAAGAATAGCAGATAAGCAACACCTGGTGATGAACAAGTTTTGGTCCAGGAGAGAGAGCTTATCAGAGTGGACAAGTATACCATACTAGTCAATGTATATCTGCTCCCCACCTTGTAAGACACCCCCACCCTCACCACCACCAGGCAAAATGAAAACTCAATGGCAGCCCATCAGAACACTTCCTTGTTTGCCTCTGCATTTGCCCTGTGTCAGCTCCCCTTTTCCCCTCCCTTGGCAGAGCTCCTTTCCACAGTCTGGATGATGCCTCAGTCATGACTTGTAAACTGCTCAAACAAACTCCCATAGATAATAACTTGTCTAATATTTTATTTTAACACTTATTAAAATATTCACTTACTAATTACTGGAAAATCATAAATATGTTTACATCAGAAAGTTATTTTTTACACATATTATTATCTTAGATTCAAGCCAAAGGATTGAAGTTCAAACTGTGAAGTAAATATAAAAGCTATTGCATAGCTGTGCTTGTTTCCTTTTTGTACTGTAATATTTACTTTAGGCTTTATTTTTTAAAAAATCATTAGTACATATAAACAAAGTTCAAGGAAAGAAAAATTTTACTATATATTTTTTTATAGCCATTATTATTCTTTTAATTTCACAATTGTAACCAGAAATAGTTTTGTGGTGTATAGGAGGTGGTTGTTAAAAAGTGATTTGCTCCATATGTCAAATATACCAGTAATGCCGCTGGGGAAAACAAAGACACTAAAATCCTCCCACGTAAGCAGTTCCCCACCAGCCCACCCCTGCCCCAGCCAGCCATTCTCTGTCTCTTTACCTTGTTTTACTTTCTTCATAGTATTTATCACTATGTGAAATTCTCTCCCCACCCCCTCTATTTTCCCCTTTCTAGTTGTCTGCACAAGGACTTTGCTTCTCTTTGTTTGTATGTTATGTGTGTAGAAGGTGCTTAGGGAACATCAGTTAGGGTAATTATTTGATTGATTGGTTGATTAAACAACCTACACCTAAAGCACATTCTATTCCAGTCTGGAAATGCTGGTCCTCTGTGTGATCCTTGGAGCCAGGGTGGGTTGACCTTCCCATGGCAACTGGCACAGCTCCATAGTACTTTATCCTTTAATCAAGTTGCTATTTTTACTTAGTGGTGATAGGAAGGCTCAAGTCAAGTTGCTAAGGGCAATATACCTTTGCTTTTCCTTCCTCGTCTACTTCCCTCAAAAGAAGTGCAAAAAGATTTTTTTAAATGTTCTGGTGTGAAAAGTCCCCAGAGGAAGAAAAATGCCCCCGAAGTATACGCTTATGTAATCCAATCGTAATTATACCCGTCTCAGCTCAAGAATTTAAAATTGTCAGCTAGCACATTAGAATATTTTAATGCATTTGCTTCTCAGTCATTTTTACATTTTATTATGGGGCATTTGAAAAAAGAATCTTCAACACATGAATAAATAAAAAAAGACGGAATTCTAGGCTTTGGGATTTGCAATCCAAGTCATTTGGGGACAATTGGACTGGAGATAGATTATCACGGCACATACGTTTTTGTGTTTACTCTTAAGGAAGGTTGATCTGCAGGATACCTGCTTGACAATCCTCAGCTACTCCCTCTCCTTCATCCCCACATCCAGTCTCCAGTTCTTACAGATTACAACTCCAAACTCTTTCTCAGATCTAACCCTTCATAACCATTTATTGATCAACAGACTCCTGGTTTCCCTGCCTCTGGAGCCAACAATCAGACCCTGCCCCTCCCTGTATAAAACAATCCAATGGTGGCTCTTTGCCGAGAGAAGAAAGTCCACACTCTTTCATGAGCCGTAGAAGGCTCCCTGTGATAGCACCATCCATTGCTCTCCCCTCCTCTTGCACTTCATGATCTAATAAGCCCAGCTCTGTGGGTCTCCAAGCACCCATGACATCTCTCACCTGTGTGTGTGTATAGGCTGGCCTTACGCCCATAACGTCCACCCCCCACCATCGATGCCCAGGCTGATGCCTCTCACCTTTTAAGACTCAATTCACGTGTCACCTCATCCAGGAAACCTTCTCTGAAAACCCCACTTCCTTAACACAATTAGATTCTTACCTTCTGCATTCCCAAAGACCCCTCCATCATCCCCTGTATGTTGTCAAATTATGCACTGACCTTATTAGACTGTGGAATTCCTGAGGTCAGTGTGCTCTTAGGGCCACTTGAAGAGGCCTTAAGTGGTTGTTTTTTATACAATTGTCACCAGTTTCACTAGGGGGTGGGTCTGCAGAGTTCCTTGCACTGTCATCCAGAAGTCGATCTTCATATTAATTTATCTGAACGTTCTGTTGAGTGGTAGGAATGTATATTTGGATGAAGCTTCCCAGTTATTCTGCTATGTCTTCAGCCCCACCCTGTCAACCCATCTGGAGGGTGGATGAGATTATGCCTCCACCCATGAAGTGCTTGGATCAGAGCAGCAGCAGCAAGGTTTTTCTGGGACTAGAGACTTTTTCCTCTTACCACAGCTCTCCCCAGCATTTCTGTAGTGTTTCCCTAAGAGAACAATATGACTAGGAAGAAGCCACATCCTCGGTCACTGGAAGAGACAGAATCAGATGCTGGAAGAAGATGTGAATTAGAGAAGCCCAGAGAAATGAATGGACTGGTCTTCTGACATTGCACAGATCCAAATAGGGATTTTCCTGGCCAGAACTACACCAAGGGTACACTGCTGTGGTCACCAAGCCTGGGTCCTTGTGGTGAGGCTGCAGTTTTAACTCTCAATGGAACTTCCCAAAGGCACATCCACACACACAAATAACAGGGAATGATGATGGTGACCACTCCCTGCAGTCCTTTCTGTAAGGCTGGGATTGGAAGAATGTTGTACAAAAGCCATGACAGAGCAAGGCTCTTGGAACCTGGCATTGTCCTTGTAACACTCCTGGTGACTCAAAATGTCTGGAAACTCAGCCAGCAAGATAGGCCAGGAATTTCCCAAACCTCTTGATAAAAAGCATGAAAGAAAAACACTTTATTCCTGTTAGTCATTCATTTTGTTGACAAATATTTATTGAATTTCCTTCATCATCTAAGTACCAAGACAGGTCATAAGCTGAAGGACTGGGCTCCTTTGTTCACACCTGTATTTCCAACATTTAGCACCGAACCTGGCACATGCTTAACAGAACGCTCAGATAAATTAATATGAAGATCGACTTCTGGATGACAGTGCGAGGAGCTCTGCAGACCTGCTCCCTAGTGAAACTGGTGACAATGATATAAAAAACAACCACTTAAGGCCTCTTCAAGTGGTTCTAAGAGCATACAGCAAATGAAGAAACATCTATTTGAGAAATCTATGAAAATTCATTAAGAAAAACAAGAGTCTGTGGTATTTGAACCAAGACCTCTCCCTCTCTCCCCACACCCAGCTCAGCGAGGCAGAAACTCCACTCCAGATGGCTGCAGCCATAAAAACAGGGGTCGCTCTGCCCCCAGCTCCCAGTCAGAGGGCTGCCAGTATTTCCCATCCTGCCCCTGACTAGCTGTTGCTGAGACATTCCAGGGCGAATGTGATTGAGAGGTGTGACGTGGAGGCTTGACTTTGGGCACAGCAGTGCTGAGAACACTGGGGCCCCCGTCACCCTTGCCCTGGCTCGTCAGGCTGTGATTCCATTCCAGGAGAGACAAGCAGACATGACCTCAGGCTGCTGTCCCTCTCCCTCACTCCCCCACCACCAAGAGCTCATCTCCTAAAGCATAGTGTCATGCAGAGAAGCCATTGTCCCCAACCCAGCTCCACTTGGCCATGGCTCAGAGCTTTTGTCTGGGGAGAGAAACTGGCTATAAAACAGAGAGCCCCTAATCACTTCCCAATGGAACTGAATCAAGCCTAAGGGTGCTCTCAAGAACAATAGAGGTTGTGGTGGGGGAGCAATTGGGAAGACATTCCTGGATTTGGTAAAGATACAGGCTCAAGAGTAAGCTGACAAGTTTACAAGAAAGAGCTAGGGAAGGACATGGCTGGGAGGAACCCTCCTGGGGTCAGAAAAAATATCAAACACCAACTGCAGGAACTTTTCCTTAAAAGGAGCCTGAATTTGATTGGAACTGTCTGTCAAGCAATTTACACCCCAGGGCACTGTTGAGAAAAAAAATAGAGCAATTGTGTTAGTCAGAGTTCTCTAGGGAAACAGAAGAAAACAGAACTAACAGGAGATATCTATAAATATGATAAATATGAGATTTTGTAAAAGTATCTCATGCAACTGTGGGGATGCACAAGTCCAAATTCCATAGGGCAGGCTGCAAGCTGGCAACTCCGATGAAGGTTTTGATGAATTCCCCAGGAGAGGCTGGCTTGCTGAATTAGAGATGAAAATTCTCTCTTCTTTCTGCTTAAGTCATCACTTTTCCTTTTAAAGCCTTCAACTGATTGGATTAAACATCTCTCGTTGCTGAAGACACTCCCCTTAGTTGACTGTAGATGTAATCAGCCATAAATGCAATCAACTTATTGATGATTTAGGTCCATGAAACGTCCTCACAGTAACAGGCCAGTGCTTGCTTGACCAGACACCTGGGCACCATCACCTGGCCAAGTTGACACATGAGCCTAACCATCACAGCAGTCGACCAGCATGTCATGGAGCCAAACAGCTGGGCATGGCCAGGGAAAAACAGGAGGAGAGCCCCACCAACCCATTGTCATCCCAGGTGACAAACCCAAAGCTGTGTCTCCCAGAAGACAACAACAGAGCAACATCCATGAAGTATCCATGGGTGCAGAAGGTGGGGATAACAGCCTTCACCACAATAATCCAGCCAGTCATTAAACACATAAATGAGCAAATGAGAAGACAAGCCCCAGGGGAGGAGGATAACCAGAATCCAGAGTTGCTATAATAGACTCTCTAAAATGTCCAGTTTCCAACCAAAAATTAGAAGACATGCAAAAAAACAAAGTATGACCCATACACCAGAAAAAAAAAAAAAAAAAAAAGCAGGCAAAAGCGATTGCCGTGAGAGCAAACAGATAATGGATTTAACAGACAAGGCTTTCAAAGTAGTCTGAAGAACTGAAGGAAGCCATGATTAAAAAGTAGAGGACACCCAAATCAAAAGATCAGAGGAGACACCGTACTTGGAGCAATTAATCAAAGAACTAAAGACAAACAATGAGAGCATGGCACAGGATATAAAGGACATGAAGAAGAGTATGGCACAGGATATAAAGGACATGAAGAAGACCTTAGAAGGGCATAAAGAAGAAATTGCAAGAGTAAATAAAAAAACAGATGATATTATGGAAATAAAAGAAACTGTTGACCAAATTAAAAAGATTCTGGATACTCACAGTACAAGACTATAGGAAGCTGAACAACGAATCAGTGACCTCAAGGGCCACAGAATGGAAAATGAAAGAGCAAAAGAAAGAATGGGGAAAAAAATTTAAAAAAATTGAAATAGACCTCAGGGATATGACAGATAAAATAA
This sequence comes from Choloepus didactylus, assembly GCF_015220235.1. NCBI lineage: Eukaryota > Metazoa > Chordata > Mammalia > Pilosa > Megalonychidae > Choloepus > Choloepus didactylus. Next base: position 8,665,847 of record NC_051311.1, on the reverse strand, counting down.
AATGTCCAAATATAAGACTCACTGGTGTCCCAGAAGGGGAAGAGAAGGGTAAAGGTCCAGAAAGAGTATTCAAAGAAATTGTTGGGGAAAACTTCCCAAACCTTCTACACAATATAAATACACAAAGTATAAATGCCCAGTGAACTCCAAATAGAATAAATCCAAATAAACCCACTCCAAGACATATTCTGATAAGACTGTCAAGTACTGAGGAGAAGGAGCAAGTTCTGAAAGCAGCAAGAGAAAAGGAATTCACCACATACAAAAGAAACAACATAAGACTAAGTAGTGACTACTCAGCGGCCATCACGGAGGCAAAAAGACAGTGGCATGATATATTTAAAATTCTGAGAGAGAAAAATTTCCAACCAAGAACACTTTATCCAGCAAAGCTCTCCTTCAAATTTGAAGGAGAGCTTAAATTTTTCACTAACAAATCCTGAGAGATTTTGCTAATAAAAGACCTGCCCTACTTCAGATACTAAAGGGAGCCCTACAGACGGAGAAACAAAGAAAGGAGAGAGAGAGATGGAGAAAGGTTCAGTACTAAAGAGATTCAATATTGGTTCATTAAAGGACAATAAGAGAGAGAGGGAAAAAAATATATCTGACAAAAATAAACCAAAGGATAGGATGGCTGATTCAAGAAATGCCTTCACAGTAATAATGTTGAATGTAATAATTAAACTCCTGAATTAAACGATATAGATTGGCAGAATGGATCAAAAAATATGAACCATCAATATGTTGCACACAAGAGACTCATCTTAGACACAGGGACACAAAGAGATTGAAAGTGAAAGGATGGGAAAAAATATTTCATGAAAGCAACAGCCAAAAGAAAGCAGGACTGGCAATATTAATCTCAGATAAAATAGACTTTAAATGCAAGGATGTTATGAGTGACAAAGAAGGCCACTACATACTAATAAAAGGGGCAATTCAACAAGAAGAAATAACAATCATAAATGTTTATGCTTCCAATCATGGTGCCACAAAATACATGAGAGAAACACCGGCAAAACTAAAGGAAGCAATAGATGTTTCCACAATAATTGTGGGAGACTTCAATACATCACTATCTCCTACAGACAGATCAACCAGAGAGAAGACCAATAAGGAAACTGAAAACCTAAACAATTGGATAAATGAATTTGAATTAACAGACATATATAGAACATTACATCCCAAATCACCAGGATACACATTCTTCTCTAGTGACCACGGAACTTTCTCCAGAATAGACCATATGCTGGGACATAAAACAAGCCTCAATAAATTTTAAAAAATTGAAATTATACAAAGCACATTCTCTGACCACAGTGGAATACAATTAGAAGTCAATAACCATCAGAAACTTAGAAAATTCACAAACACCTGGAAGTTAAACAACACACTACTAAAATAAATGGTTTATAATGTAGAATGTAGGGGAACTAGCGATAGAGAGCAACTGGTGAAGGGGGGACAATAACTCAATAAGAACAGATAAGCTATCGTGGGGGAGTTTAACATTCTGGGAATGCCCAGGAATGACTATGGTCTGTTAATTTCTGGTGGGTGTGGTGGGAACAAGTTCACAGAAATGTTGCTATATTGAGTTATTTTCTTGGGGTAGAGTAGGAACATGTTGGACTCCCTTGTTATGGTTTGTTTGAAATGTTTTTTTAATTGTATGTTTTAAATTTTTTTTTATATAGTTGATTTAAAAAAAAAGTTAATTGGAAAAAAAATGAAAAAAATATGCAGAGCCCCCTTGAGGAGCTGGTGAAGAATGCAGGGGTGTTGGGCTTCCCCACCTCGATGGCTGCTGATGTGCTCACAGACATAGGGGACTGCAGGTTTGATGGGCTGAGCCCTCTAGCACAGGACTTGCCCTTGGGAAGACTGTTGCTGCAAAGGAGAGGCTAGGCCTCCCTATAATTGTGCCTAAGAGCCTCCTCCTGAATGCCTCCTTATTGCTCAGATGTGGCCCTCTCTCTCTGGCTAAGCCAACTTGGCAGGTGAAGTCAATGCTCTCCTCCCTACATGGGATCAGACACCCAGGAGAGTGAATCCCCCTGGCAATGTGGAATATGACTCCCAGGGGGAATCTAGACCCAGCATCGTGGGATGGAGAACATCTTCTTGACCAGAAGGGGGATGTGAAAGGGAATGAAATAAGCTTCAGTGGCAGAGAGAGTCCAAAAGGAGCCGAGTGGTCACTCTGGTGGGCACTCTTACACACAATATAGACAACCCTTTTTAGGTTCTAATGAATTGAAATAGCTAGCAGTAAATACCTGAAACTACTAAACTACAACCCAGAACCCATGAATCTTGAAGACGATTGTATAAAAATGTAGCTTATGAGGGGTGACAATGGGATTGGGAAAGCCATATGGACCATACTCCTCTTTGTCTCCTTTATGGATGGATGAGTAGAAAAATGGGGGAAGAAAAAAAAAGAGAAACAGGCACCCAGTGTTCTTTTTTACTTTAATTGTTTTTTTTTTTCACTTTAATTTTTATTCTTATTATTTTTGTGTGTGAGGTAATGAAAATGTCAAAAATCAATTTTGGTGATGAATGCACAACTATATAATGGTACTGTAAACAACTGAATGTACACTTTGTTTTGTATGACTGCATGGTATGTGAATATATCTCAATAAATATGAATTTAAAACATATAGGAAGCTATCATTGACAATACTGCAGCAAATAGAAAATATCAATAAAAACATGGAAATCAAATGAATTACTATATAAATGAATGAGTGAGTGAGTGAGTGAATGAAAGAAGAAATGAGTGAATGAGCCAACGAATGAATGGGCAAGTGAAAGAACATGGACTTTTAGCAGCAGGTCCGCCCTTTACATTTACAGAGACCAAGACAAGAATAAAAATGGAGGCTCATATATCACGTGTCTAAATATTTAAAAGTTATAAATCAAACTAAAAATCTGTTAAAGTGTGCTTGATCCTCCTACCTTGATAAATGTATTTTCATAATGTCTTACCCAAATTATAATTGTGGACAACACAGCCCACGAATTCAAGCTCCGTCTACCCCTGACCTTCCTCCAAGAGCTGCTTTTGTCCCATCAGAAGTACATCTGTCCTCAGATCCAGGAAAGAGGCTGTGTAAGCCCTTGAAGTGAGCTCAGAGCCACCTGGGCAGGGATTTCTTGGGTCTCAGGCAGCCAGAGCTGGGTCAAGATGAGCACAGTGGTTATCAAACTTGAGCATGTATCAGAATGACCTGAACACTGCTATGCGCTGATTGCAGGTCCCCTCCTCAGAGTTTCTGAGTCACTAGTTCTGGGTTGAGGTCCAAAAATATGCATTTCTAACAAATTCCTGGGTGATGTTTTGAGGCCCACACTGGTCAAGAAAGGAGGAGGGTCACTGGCCCTGGTGGGAAGAGGCCCAGCTGGAAGAGAGCCCGAGCAGAGTCTTCCAAAGCACAGGGCCCACGTTCCCAGGACTAACTAGCAGCCACAGAAGATACACCAGGCAGCCTGGACGACTGCAGGGGGTGCTGCGTAGTGGGGTTCCTGCCCCCCTAACTGCAGCAGTTCTTCAACACTGGAGTCCAAGCACTGCACTAGGAGACACGTCCTCCCTAGCAACAGCCTGGCAACTTCATTCCAAGCAACGCCGGGTTGCACCAGGATGCTGTCATCCCTTCTATCACCCATCTTGGGATGACACAGCAGCAGGGTCAGCTAAGGTTCCACCAAGAGCAGGGATTGCTTTGTTCACTTTAAGAAATGTGAACTAAATACGTTGGAGCACAGAACCTTTTTCTGGCGTGTCATCTATTAGCGTCACATGCAGGTATTTTGGGAGTCACGTATCGCCCTATTCTAACAGGAGGTTCAGCCTCCTCCCTCATCACACTTTTAAAAAGGTAATCAAATGATCAAATAGAAGATTTATTTTCTTACTTTCCCTAACTCAGGCATAAGAGATGCCAATTGACTAAGATGTGAACAGCAGAAAAGACTAAAAGCAAAAGTAACATGTTAAGTCACAGCACCCAATTGTCTGCAACTAAACATGCAGAGAAGAGGCTATGCAGGCTTTTAAAAAAACTCTTCCCTGCCTAATGGCATTTTCTTCCAACAAATCACTTTATGATCAAATCTGCAGCTGTAGTCATGCTTTATGTTGCTCACACAAAAGCAGGAGTATGAGCCTTTACTTTCTAAACAAAATGAGTGCCTGCATTCTTTCAGCCAGATTGCAGTGACAAAGGTCTGAAATCACCAAGTCAGGAATGAGCTGGCAAATAACCCAGCCAGCGTCCAGGCGCCCCCACCCACCCACAGGAGACATTCTCATCTGGAACTTCTTTTCCTTTCCTGTTTGTCAATGAGGTCACCGGCAGCCTTCTTGCTTTCCGGAGCAAGAGCCAGTGCCCTGAGTCAAGGAACTTCCTCAGGGCCAAACTCTGTGTGCTCACTCAGGACTACCTCCCTCTTCCAGGCCTCGGGGAGCAGCACGGGGGCGACTTGCAGCAGAGGGAGAAGGGTTAAGGCATAGTTGAGCCTCTTGAAATAAATCCCCCTGAATTCGCTCAAGGACAGCCTTTAAATTCCTTTCCTCCAGCAGTTTGTTTGCAAGACCATAAATAGCTCCTCTTCAAACACATAAGGAGAGCACCAACCTAATAAAAGAGGCAAAAGGGTCTCTGAGCTCAAGAGCTCCCTGTATTTGCACAGGTCGAGGCTGCAGTGCTCCTGCTGATCTCAGCTTAAATGCAAGGCAAAGGTTCCAACAGAGAAGCTTCGTTCTGGAGATTCCCATGAAATGGGGACATTTTTCTACACCCATTGCAACTGGGTGAAGTCCTCGAAGGCTGTCTGTTCCTCAGCATGAGCAGATTAAGACACGGATACCCCGGTCCTAACTGCAATGGAAGCTTTAGGAGACCCCCAGCCAGGAATTTTGAAAAGGAAATGCTCTCTGCTTGGTTGATGGAATTCACCTTAGGTCACCAGCAAGCAGTGATGGTGGTGGAACAACAGAAGAAAGGAATCTTCCCTTTGGCTACTCTCTAAGAGGAGGTCAAATGTTTTTTCATGCATAGTTGTAACTGGAAGAGATGCTTACATATCATCAAATTCAATCCTCTCATTTCGCAAAGAAGAAAATCAAGCCCCAAAGCTTTCTATGGTTTGTTTTAGGTAGGTAGGTAGTGATTAGGGAGGGAGGTAAGGGAGGTAGGTAGATGGTGGATGGGTGGATAGGGAGGTGGATAAATAGGGGGCGGTAAGGAAGAGGGAGGGAAGTGGGTAGGGAGCTGGGCACACAGATGGGGAGTTGGGGAGGTAGGGAGGAAGGTAAGTAGCTGGGGGGGGGGGGGAGACGGGGAGGTAGGCAAGGAGGGAGGGAGGTGGCTAGCTGTTACTCCATCAAGAATGGGTTATCCCATTCTTAGTGTCTTTCTCTTCCATCTGGCTATAGCTCCACTGCTTCATAAGCACATGAAGAGATATATAAAGGATTTAGCCAAATTCATGCATAAAGCCTTCTCAATTAATTCTTAAAATAGAGGTATGGCTATCTAAGGCGATAAACCAAATTGTGAAAAGCATATCATAGAGACTTTGCACAAAGTCCTAAGTTACCAGTTTGCTGGTAACACTTATAATGTTATAATATTCTCTTCCTTTTTTTTGCTATGTCCCTAAAAATCAAATTTACAAAAAGCAAACAAAAGTGACTTTATGACTTCCCCCCATACATTCTGTGAATGTTCTCAGGCTCACCGCTGGTTTATTCTGGGTTTGTTCTTGTTAGCGTTGCCTCTTCCCCATGGCCCAGCATAAAGTGAATCTGGACACGGCGAGTCGCTAACACTGTGAAAAAGAAACAGAACTCAGTAAATGACTGAATTAATTAAGAGGAGCAAGAAGTTGGGATACTGCCCTGAAGAAAAAAAATGCGTGCCCTGATGTCTTGTCTATGGCAGCAGCAGACACAGATGGCCTGTTAAAAACAAAAGCTTCTCTGGAGTGGGAAGAGTGTCCTGCAGAAACACAGCTTCGATGATTCCAGGAGGGCATTTCAGGACATCTACTCTTGACTTCTGCACTTTGCAGGGCAGAATCATCCCGTGTGCCTAGTCGTGCCGTCCACTAGAGGGAGTCAAGGCCCTTCAGTGGAAAGACTTCCCAAAAAATAGCGGTTGTCTGAATTGCAAACAGAAGGAGGAATGGAGGTTTCGCCTCTAGCCCAGACACATCCCTCTTTGGAGAACACTTAATTCCTGGGTTTGTCCTTTCCTTCAACAAATAGTCATTGAGGCATGTACAGTATGCACAGCAAGTAGACAGTGGGAACACTGGGTCAACACCCAGAGGACCCCCAGCCTTACCTCCATCTGGGAATGAGGCAGGGAAAGTAGGAGCTGGGAAGCCTGTGATCTCGATGCACTAGTTGAAGACTGGCCACCTTTCACCTCCTTTTCATATGACCAAGGTTAAGCATGCGCAGCCTTCCAACAGCAGTGGCTTCATCCCCCTCCGACTTTGGCTACCCCAGGAAAGGTAACCTTTTCACCAAGCAGATGAAGCAAGAGCCCCCTTTTCCCCTCAAAATTATAACCACCTCCTATAACCAATTCCTGCAACTCAATGTTAAAAAAAGACATTTATTGGGGTCTTCAAGAATCCTCTATTCAAATGCCACAGCTATGTGGGGAACTGTGTTTGTTATAGTATTATTTTGAATAGCAAAACTTGGAAAGGGACGAGACTCCACAACAGGGAATAGGAAAATAAATGATGATGTAGCCACAGAATGTAAAATGATGTATCTTTTAAAAATCATGCTTTAACAATCATTTTAATGGCACGGGAAATCACTACAAAACAGTGTTAAGTGAAGAGTAGCATATTGAAGAACTGTTACGCAAAATGATCTCAACTATTTTAATTAACAACAACCACCACCACACACACACACACAAAAAAAAACCCTAAAAGAAAATGGACCAAAATACTGAGGCAAATATCTCTGAAAAGTGGTGTTACACATAGATTTATATTTTCTTCCTTGTTCATTGAATTTAAAAAAAAGTCAAAATGAGTATTTATTAATTTTATCATCAGAAAGAAGTTATGTTAAATACCATTATCCTGAGAAAAGAGGTAGCTTAATTTTTGTAATTGTCTAAAAGGGAGATTCTGAGGACAGGGCTGCACAGGCGGATGGGGAGGGGAGAAGGAGTTGGGGGAAAACTAGGGAGGGTGTAGGAGGGATGGAAAGATTAAGAAAGAGGTAGTGTGGGGGGTGGGGTACTAAGGACTGAGCCCCCAGCTCCCTGGCAGGAGGGGAGTGCTGGGACCAGCCAGTCACCTTTCTCCAGGTTCAAAAACCAGAAAGAAAAAACAAGTGACAACATTATTGAAGATATTGCCCAATGAAAACATTCAATAAATGTTTCTCTCAACCCAGAGATGAATCTCAATTGCTGATGAGTAGACTAAAAAAGTGAGAGAGCTATTCAAAATTAGTCAATCAACAAGTTTCTTCTGACCTAAGCTAAGCCAGTCAATCCATCAACCAATAATCCCTTTCAACAAGACAAAAATTAATAGATGGACATTGGTATTTTTGCTTTGATGGCTTTGGAAGGCAGAGAAAACAGGGATATTAGATACCATTTTGTTAAGCTTTATTTTTATTCTGTTTAGCTCAATTTCCATTGAATTTATGGCCCTGTGCCAGTTTGGATGTATTATGTCCCCCCACAAGCCATTATCTTTGATGCAATCTTGTGGGGCAGATGTATTGGTGTTGATTAGGTTGGAACCTTGTGATTGAGTGTTTCCATGGAGATGTGACCCACCCAACTGTGAGTGACACCTTTGATTAGGGTGTGACCTCTTGACTGAATGTTTCCATGGAGGTGTAGATCCACCCATACAGCATGGATCATTACTGGATCACTGGAGTACTTTAAAAAGAGCCACACAGGCCGGGATGCTGCTGCAGCCTAGAGAGGAATGTCCTGGGAGAAAGCCATTTTGAAACCAGAACTTGGAGCAGATGCCAGCCACATGCCTTCCCAGCTAAGAGAGGTTTTCCGGGCACCATTGGCCATCCTCCAGTGAAGGTACCCGATTACTGATGTATTACCTTGGACACTTTATGGCCTTAAGACTGTAACTGTGTAATCAAATAACCCCCCTTTATAAAAGCCAATCTATTTCTGGTCCTTTGCAGTCTGGCAGCATTAGCAAACCAGAACAGCCCCAGATAATTTTTAATAAGTTTGAAGTGGTTTTCAGTACTTCATAGAATTCAGTTGGTCATTTGCTGATGTCTCTCAATGGTGGATTTTATATATTGAAGGAGATTTACATTATGTCCAACGGGATGAAGAGAACGCTGCTTGGTAAAGGGATATCAGCAGGAAATCACCACCTGGATAGGGGGTGTTTCGAGTATATGTTCCTATTTGAAAGAAAGAATCGACGTGGGTTGTGTCTCTTGCAGACTGAGAACAAGCCTTTTTTAACCTGATACTTCCCCCGAGACCCTTGCTAGGGCTGGGGGATTCACAGAGGTGGTGTCTGTCTGGGAGGACTATGGTCTGGGGAGAAAGGGGCAGGAAAAGTGGGGTGGTTGGCTAAGACTCTGTGGGAACAGGAGAACATGCACCCAGGATTTTGCCGTGGACAGCCAGCTCCTTTGACAGCCATGTGGTGACGCATCCGAGGGAGGCTCCAGAGAGGGAAGGAGACAGGTTGTCACGGCCTGCAGCGCCCGGACAAGGGAAGCTTAGGGAAACTGGGGGAATGGGGGCAGGATTTATCAGTGGATACACTTGGGAGCTTAAAGAGATTACGTAATCAAAGGTTTTAGGCAATGAATAAAGAGAAAGTTCTGGAGGGAAGCAAAGAGCTCTCTCTGTCTTCCGTAAGTGTCAGGAGGCTCGACAGCTTGATTAGAACTTTCTGCCACTGAGGAACCTTGAACTCTTTCTTCCTGCCAGCCTCCGGGGAAAACAGGAACAGTCTCCAGACTTTGAACTTGTGAATTTTCCTATACTGCTCTCCAACTTTCTTATCTTCTTGTCCTAGGTGGAGTTTATCTGCCTGGACCTCAAATGGTAAATGATTAACTGGTAGAAACTAAATCCTTTTGACAGGTTTCCCCAAACAGACACTTTCTCTTGACAGCCAATTTTGTGCTGGTTTTTCAGAAAAATTTGTCTTCTAAATTGTAAGATAGGCCGCTGTGGAAAGATGCATTTTTATTTTATTTGTTTCTTCAGCTCAGTGAGAGTGCTGCATTGTTCCCTCAGGGAGCCCATGAGGTGGAGTCGCAGAGCCCCGGTGCAATGGCCACCGGCTCCTCTGGGGCCCAACTTAGGAAACAGCAAGAGGACAAGGCAGAGAAAGGGCCACGACAAGCTGCTCTCCCTTGGGGCAGAAAAAGGACGGCATTTCAGACAAGTCAGGGGAAAGAGATGACCACCCCTCACATGCGGGAAAGCCCGGGGAGCCAGGCTGCAGTCCCCCAAACAGAAGCCGGGTGGCAGGTCCTTGGAGAAGAGACCCCAACGTTTTTGTAAACTTATGACAAAAAGCAGGGAGCCAAATAGATGCCATTGAGCCACTTTCTGTCAGTTGGTAGACAGCAGGACCGACCTCTTTGGTTCACAAGAGCTCACCTTCTTCCTAAGATGGTCTGTCCCCCAGATGAAGGGGAAGATGCCAGGATTAGTGCCAAACAGAAAAATTAGCATAAATAAGTGGAGGGAGAAAAAAAATTTAAATAAGGGCTTTAAAGGCATGAATTCTTTGGATAAGAGTTAAGTACTAAAACACGGAAAGGCTCAACAACATCCAGCTGATAGGTCAGTTTTCCTAGAAGCAGAGCCTAAAGTGGGGATTCTGACTCAAGCAATGTATAGGCTTGTGCTCTCGGAAGAGGGGAACGGGGGGAAGAGGTGGGTTTGGGGGGAGCGGGGAAGCTAAGCAAGAATGTGTCTCCGCTGGGGGCTAATTCCAGCCTGGCTCCCGCGGGGACACCCTGGCACAGCAGCTGCACAAGGAAAGTTCCACTTTGAGGTGATGGGGCTGTCCTGTGCCATCGGCCAAGGTCTGTCGGTGTGGGTGGGTGGGCACGGCCACCTGAGGAGCCCCGGTTGGCTGGGGCAGGATGAGGGTGGATTCTCCAGAAAGGGGACAGCTGTGAGTGTTAGCAGCCACGGGATGGGTGCCCTGGCAGGTGAGGAGGGCCTGGCCCAGGCCTGGCCCGGGTCACAGAGCAGGAGCGGGGCTGGGCAGAGCAGCGGCTGGAAGACTCAGGCGGTGCCGTGACACTAACCACAGCCTTCATTGCTCCAGAACCCCGGTTGTTCCTTTCTGGAAGCAGAAGATGAAGTTAAAGCATCAGCAGGACTTCTCGGGTAACATGGGTCAGACAAACGTGAGCAAGATTCCTGCTAAGCTCATCCAAGCCCTGTGACTGAACAAGTGACATCCTTTCTCTGAACCTCCGTTTCCTCATCTAGCAACTAGAGATTATAACCCCAAGTTATGGGCTAAGAGCTTGTATTTTAATATGTGGTAAGTGCTCCTGACTGGGAGTTGGTCATTATTAATTTGGAAGATGATTTTCCAATAGCAAGTATTTGATCAGAATTGTAAAAAGATGCTCATCCATGGGAAAGTCAATCATTATAACTCCACCACCTAAGTAACCTGCCTACTGGATTTGATCTCACTGACCCATTTTATTTTTTTAAACTTCATTTATCGAAAAATTAAACAAACAACAACAAAACCCACAACATTTCAAACAAAACAAAGCAAAGGATTAAGAAAAACAAATAATCTAAAATAACTACTTTGCTTCCAACATGTTCCTACCATACCCCAAGAAAATTAACAAACCATAACCAAACAATGGAATAAGAACAACAAATAATCTAAAATAACTACATTGCTTCCTTCGTGTTGCTATCATACCCCAAGAAAATTAACCATAATCAAACAAAGGCATAAGAAAAACCAAATAATCTAAAATAACTACATTGAAGCTATTTTTTTAAAAATGCAATTCACTGATGCATTTTAAAGCTGTCATCAGAGAGCCCATCAGGAGAAGCCCCTGAACCACCGCTGCAAGCTGGAGGCTCTGGGAGAGCTCTTTTTTCGTGCTCACAAAGTTTCATCAACTCTCAGGGAACAGATATGTCAACTGCTCCAAGGGATTAGATTTCCAAATTTCACTTTGGAAAGCACTGCTTAGTACTTTATTCACTCTGGAATGAAAGCAATGAATCAAAAGGGAGAATCCTGCATTCAGGGGCAGCCTGGGGGTTTCAGGGTGAATTTTGCTGTGTGGCCAGTGGGACAAGCTGATGGCCGAGACGTGCTCACAAAATCTCGGCTCACGGGCTGGACAGGCCACACCTGCTAGTCTGAGAACCAAGACCTGTGATCCACAAGCAGCAGGAGGCAGCTGCAGACTCGACCCACAGACCCTCCACCCAGCACTCCAACTCGGAAATCGGCCAACAGGAGTGAAACAGCCAAAAATATGAACACACGTTGCTCTGCAGTGTGGCGTTGATGTCATGGCACAGCCATTCGGAAAAAGTGAACTAGGCCCTAGTTGGCTCTTCATGTAACTAGTTCAAAAGTGAAAATTAAAGAATATGTATTTTTCTTCTTTTTAAGACTACATGATAGTAAATAACAGTTTACTTTTTTCCCAACTGATATTTTTTGAGCCTCATGTAGTCAACGCACAAATCAGTACACAGATGTAATATATATTATTTTTTTAAGTCACAACTTTCTTTGGTAACTTATTCCAAAGCTTTATAATTTTCTCTGCCAGGAATATATTTTTCCTTTTGGACCTGGACCATTTCTGTTAAAATTTCCTCTTATTTTGAGCTCATAAAAGATAAAGAATGTTATATTACTAAGTACAATTAGATAATACACCTTTACATATGTGAAATACCCTCAAGTTTCTTCCTTGCAGTTCAGATGATCACAAATTCCCAATCTCGTCATCTCCTCCTTATATGTTCTTGTTTATACATATCTCACATGCATCGCTTCTGAAGTTCCAAACGACTCTAAGATTATGGGGCAGGAATGGATCAGGCTTTTCAAGTTCTTGGTAAACTGTCGTTCACAGACAGCCTGACTCAGGGCCAAATGGGCAGCAGCCACCCCAGATATTCGGTTGGCCCCAGACTCCTCTGGGCTTCATGTTTAAGACTGCGGGAGTGGGGCAGACAGACCTGGATTTGAATCCCAGCTCTGTCATTTACTGGTTGTGCTGATTTGTAGTAATTAACACCTCTGTGCTATGAAATGAGGCTAACAATGGAACCTATTTCATAGGATTTTTATGAACATGAAATGAGATAAAATGCATGAAATAAAAGGTATGCAATAATAATATAAGTGATTGTAAGAATAAAGGTTAATTTTTGTGATCATTCTGCATTCATCTGCCACTTTCATGAATCCCATTTGTCAATGAAACAATATCAGATTTTGAGCTCACACATATTCCCTCCTCATCTTCCCATCTTGCTGTCTTACTGTAATGAATAACCTCAACATTCCTTGGCCAAAGATATATGTTGTCTCCCTTGAATCTTGCAGAGAATGTACTCCCTTCAATAGCACACGCAAGGCTTTAGAATATGTAGGAGAAAAAGTCCTACCAGGAGAATCCATTCTTCTCATAGCCATGTAATTGGCTCAGATTCTGAAAAGATTAAGAGTTCAGAGGGAGAGTCAGCCTAGATCAAGAAATACTTCAACTTATAAAAAGAATTGTCCCACATTACAGTTGGGAGAAATCTTGAAGGCTGTGGCCCCACCTGATTCACAAGTCTCTCTACAGAGTCTCTGAAAAGTGTCCAGTCCAAGCAGCTTGACTTGGTAGAAAGTTCTTGATTTTCGAGCTACAACAGTCCCAACTATGACTTCCACCCATTTTGTTCTCACTCTGCCCTTAACACCCCTGCAGGAGAGTCAAGTCCCTCTGCCACGGGATGGGTCCTTCACATCTAAAACATCATCTGGTCCTTCCATATGACCCCTTCTCACCATCCTCCACATTGTAATTGTCTCAAAGAAAAGATGCCTAATTCTTTCATTAAAAAGAAAAATATTACCTTGTACTTAGCAAAATTTGCACGCCACTTTAATAGCTATTAAAAATCATATATACAAATACACACACACAGACTTTTTAACCCTGCTCACCCCTATCATTCTGCAATGGGGAACCTTAATAGTTTCCTCCCATATTCCTTTTGCTTTCTTAACCAACAGGGCTGAAAGAGATCTCAGATATTTGGGACCAAAAACTATAAGTGAATTCACTGAATGTTGTCCTGCTGTACTGAGAGGTCCCTGGTCACCATGTCACTGTCAGAGATGCAACCTTCCCCATCCCAACCTCCCCCTTCCCAACCCTGTAAAGCATCCAACCATGTAGATAAATCAGGAGGTCACTGTTGTTTTCTGCAGAGACATTTGGGCTGTCTACCTTCCTCAGCTTGACTAATCTTACTGTTTTTAGGGGGAAAATTATTTCATGGAAAGAAATTACTGAAGTATCTACTTTAAGTATTAGGACAATATATCAATATAGAGAAATACATTTAAAAAACTATTAAAGAGAAAGAGAGTCCTACTGTAGTTGTGGTAGTCAGTAGTAGGACTCAGGATTAACCTCAGAATAAAGCATTTCTTAATAGTGGGTGGAGGTTCTGTAGGCAGTATTCAACTTAAGATATTTTTTAGGAACAGTAAATAAACTGGGAGTACCCAGATGGCATGCGTGATGGTTAAGTTCACATGTCAGTGTGGCTGATTTGGTCAAGAAAGCTGTGGCCTGATTGTTGCTGTGAGGGTATTTCACAGATGGATTTGCATGTATTTGCAGTTGACTGCATCTATGGCTGATTGCATCTACAATCAACAAAGGAACTCGCCTTCAGCATTGAGCGGAGGCTCCTCACACATTCAGTTAGAGATCTTCAAGCCAGAGCTGAGGATTTCAGAAGGAAGAAGGAATAATTTCTATCTCGACTTCGGCCAGCCAGCTTCAACTGGGAAATTCAACCTCACCTTCATCGGAGTTTCCAACTTGTAGTCTGCCCTACAGAATTCGGACTTGCCAATCCCCACGGTCACATGAACCAATTCCTATAATAAATCTCTTAATATTTGCATATATGCATATATCTCCTGGCAGTTCTGTTTCTCTGGAGAACCCTAACGCAGCATGTATGGTCACTATCCAGCTAGAATGGGCAGAATTTATACCCTGTAAAACAGTGTCCTGACAGAGCTGATTCACTGCGGATCTATCTCTGCTTAAAGATACACTCATGTATTTCCTCCCAAAATGTTGCATTATGCAAAATAACTTCCTTAACCTCAAGGCTATTCTTATTCCAGTATTTAGGAGGAGTGTAATTCAGATACTTGCCTTTCAATATTTTAGAATCTCACAGGATTGCTTAATTTAAGAAAATTCTAGTCTCATCAGCATTACCTCCAGGGAATTCATTATAAATTCAAAGGTACAACATTATTCCTCAGGTAGAATTGTAGGATTTTAAGGTATTTTTTTTTCACTAAACCTTGTTGGGATTCTTCTTTTTCTTTTCTTCCTCTTCTTCCTTTTCTTCCTTCTTCTCTCCTCCTCCTTCTCCTTCTTCCTATTCTTTGTTAGCAAGAAATATTTTAAGCAGGAAATGAAATTCTAAGTCTATCCAATGCCCAAAGGCAAGAATTTATATAACACACGGTTTTGATGTTGTCTGTTTAAGTCTAGGCTATTTCTTTGGTTAAAAACATCATGAGCCTGACTTGCCCTTAGGATTCCTTAAATTTATCCCATTAAAAATCTTAACGGAGAAAATGGTGTGTGAAGGGGGAGTGGTATATGGGAATTCTCTTTGCTGCATGATTTTTCTATAAACCTATAACTCTCCAAAAAAAATCAGATTAAAAAATCATGATGACATATAGCTGTCAGTGAGTACCCTTAGAAGATTAATCTCACTACCCAGCTGTGGAGATGTTTGATGTCATTTTAGTCACCCTATTTTTGACATGGCATATTAGAAAATAAGAAGAAAATGGAATACCTCAGTATAATGAGACGGAGAATGTTATCACCTTTATACAGATGATATCTTTCAAGAAACCTACCAGAGTTTATCCTGAGCCTGTCCTAAGCACTGCATGGTGCACAATCTCAAATAGTGAAATTCCTGCGGAAACCCTATAATGACTTGCTTTAGAGGGTGGGTCTGAAGCCTCTTTATTTTCAATAGCTTTTGCCAGGAATTTTAGTCTCCTCATGCCGTCCACACGGTGTGACCAGTTGCCACCTTCTTCCTGAAGAACGACAGCAGACTCACATTTTGTTTCGGCCAAGGAGAGTTTTCCAGGATGAATGTCCATAAACCCTGTCCACAGAGCCTCAAGTGGAATGACCTGTTCATCTGACCAAGATCAGATGCTAGCTGGGACATTTTCAAACCATTCCAATCTATTTTACTGGCAGTATCACAGTTGGCAGCTTTGTGCTCCATATTTATTTGCTGAACAAAAGCACCTGGAGTCTTATAACAGGACTTTTATCCTTATCCTTATTGTGTCACTTGCACAAGAGAAGCAGAAAAAAATCAGAAAGCAATTAAGAAAAATTGTTTATAGGATAGAAATACATAGAAAAACGTGGTTATTTCCTGACATAATGAGTCTCTCTGCTTTTCCAAAGAAGCCTCAGAACAAATTGTTAAATGTTTACTACAGTGCTGCTATTTTCCAGTTTTGACCAATAAAATGGCAAGATCCTCCCTGATGAGTAGATTACGTCTGTTTTTTCCCTATTCACAAAGTAAATAAGCCCTCCTGCTTAGCAGAAAGCCCTCTCCTGTGTTCCTCTGAGAGTAGAAAGACTTGCCCAGAGGCGAGATGGATGATCCGCGGGTTGTATGAAGTCCTGCCCACAATTATTAGCTTGAGACTAGTCAATGATTAACTGGCTACGCATTTAGAAAAAGCAGTTTGGACCTTTCATTCACTTGGGTCTGACTATTCTCCTTTTTCCACAAATAATTTTTCAACATTCAATGATGCTATGGAGTTAGAGGTTTTATCAGCTCAAGACTTTCCTGAGAGACATTCTAGCTTTGAAGCAGAAGTGACCTTCTCCATCATCCCTGCGCTTGCAGTAGATAGACTAAAATTCAGCAATTTGATACAAGTAATTTACAATCTATTCCTATTTCCCAACAGCCAAGGAAACGTCTCACAGAGGGTATCATCTTATCAATAAAACTGTCTTAGGTATTAACTACCTCTAAGGGTAAGTACATACATAAGTAACATAACTGATCAACAGATGATACAGATCATTTGGAAAATGAAACATGAACTTAGAATAAGAGATAAAGATTAAATATGCAATAAAGCCTAAATATCTCTTTGAGCATGTTTCACCGAACCTTATATCTCATAAGGAAATGTCCTAGAAGGTTAGGGATTAACAGCACTTCACAGGCCATCTAAGGAATCTTAGTCATTCACCACATTAATAGCAAGGAGTTTACAGAGTATAGGTGGACATAAACACATAAAAATACATTTACTATAGAGTATGGAATGTCCTCCCATTGAGGCTGGCAGGGCTTTGTGAGAGTTTATAGCGAAATATTTCACCCAGCTTTCATTGGAGGTGGGAGGATGTTCTAGTTTGCTAAAGCTGCCGTTACGTAAAATACCAGAAACGGATTGGCTTTTATAAAGGGGATTTATTAGTTTACAAATTTAAAGTTCTAAGGCCATAAAAGTGTCTGACTAAGGTATCAACAACAGGATACTTCCACCAAAGAAAGGCCAATGGTGTCCGGAACACCTCTGTCAGCTGAGAAGGCACATGGCATCCGCTGGTCCTTTGTTCCTGGGTTGCACTTCTGAAAAGCTTTCTCCAAAATGTCTCTGGGCTTCTGACTCTCTTAGCTTCTTCCACTCCTATGCATCTAAGCATCTGGGGTCCTCTCTTTGCTTCACCGAGGCAAACTCTGGGCTTCACCTCTTAGCTTAGCATCTCCAAACATCTTTCTTTCTGGATCTCTAAGCATATGTGTCTGTGTCAGCTCCTAGCTTTTCCCGGGGGCAAACTCTGGATTACATATCTTAGCTTCTCTCCAAAATTTCTCTCTCAGCTTCTCTGAGCTCCTTCTCTCTGTGAGCTCTCTTAAAGGACTCCCGTGATCTAATTAAGACCCACTGGAAAGGATGGGTTCACACCTCCATGGAAATAATTTAATCAAAGGTCTCACCCACAGCTGGATGGGTCACATCTCCATGGAAACATGCAATCAAAAGATTCCACCCTTTACAAAAGACTAGTAAGTCTGCCCCCACAAGATTGCATTAAAGAACATGGCTTTTCTCGGGGACACAATAGATTCAAACCAGCACAGAGGGTGATTAGAGAAGCCTCCTGGAAAAGAGGACACTAGAGATGACCTTTGAAGTTCAAGTTGGAATTAACAAGGTGGCATCATAAAAACCAGGAACACATTGCCATGTACCAGGCACTCAGCTAATCCCCTTACAGACAAGGGGACTGATTTTCTCCCATTTTGTAGATGAGAACACTGAGGGACAAATGGCAAGCACCTTAAGCAAGTCCACACAGTGGAGGTCCAGCTGGGAGCATGTCCCTGGGTGGGCGTGGGAAGGGGGTGCAGAGGCTCAGGGAGAACGAGGCTCTCGACCACCACCATGGCTGTGGAGGCACTAGCCTTTGGCTTGCTGCAAGGAAACCACCTCCGTGAAGGCCTTAGGGAGGGGCACAGCAGGCTGCATTTGGGCCACGCAGGTGGGCCACGTATCTGAAGCAGAACCAGTGTGTGGGGAGGTGATGGTGGCCGCTGCCCTCCACGTGAGCCACAGCCTGGTGATGCAGCTGCAAAATTACGTTTTTAGTTTTACCCTCATAGCTTTTGAGAACTCTTGAAGGGTTCTAATCAGACAAGAGAAACTTAAGGCTTTGGTTTGTTTATCTTTCATTCTCCTTACGACCTGTATTGCCGATTTACGCATTCCATTGATCAGGTATTGGACTGGGGAGTAAATACAGCCAGTAGGATAGTGGGGACCATCGCCTCTTCTCTCCCATCTCACTGGTCGGTTGAAACGGATCTGAGCAAGCAGGTGCAGAGCTGTCATTTCGCCTGTCGGTTTGATCCTGCTCTGTCCCTGGACACTCTGAAGTCTGTCCCTGGACACTCTGAAGTCCACCACACCGTAGATGCCACCACATGCTAAAGGCAGGACAACAGCATCCTCTGTCAGTAGGTAATGGGGGGGGGGGGGGTGCAGGGCCTCAGGCAGGACGGCTCCAGACCTGCAGGGTTACTTTACCTTGCCACATCCTTCCACTGTGCTCAGGCCAGCGTGGGGAGGAACACACAATCTTTCCAGCCAACTGCATGACTTGAACTCCACCCGTTCCACTGGTGGACACTTTACTTCAAACTCCCTTATGCTTTTGGGTGTAGATTTCAGTAATAACACTTGAAGTGCTAAGTGACCACCTCTGAAATGTCAATCCCTAATTAGGGTATTTCAAATACTGCTTACCTAGCCACCCTTGGAAAGTGGATGCCTGATTAGGAAATGCCAAACGCCTTGTAACTGCTCCCATGGGTGGACTCTTCCAAAGGCTCTTGTAGGAAATCAACAGGAATGTACACTGAGACGGGGCTTGCTACTAAAACAAGGGGAAAACTGTTCCTCTGTGCATGTGTGGAGGGAGTAACGGCAAGGACAAGCAGGGACACGCCTCGGTGACGGGGCCACAGTCATTTCCTCTTCCTGGACGGGTGTTCGGATGATGAATTAGGGAGGCAAGAAACTGCATCCTTTTGTCTGAATGCCTTGTCATTCCAAGGACACCACTGCGATCGTGCAGGCCGGTTGCACAGCTGGGAGGTGCTGATGTGGAGAAGTCAAAGCACAGACAACCGGACACGTCTGAAACAAAGGCCCTGGGTGGTGTGGGTGTCCACGGGCTGGCCTTGAGGCAGGCTGCACACTTGCGGGGCGCTGCTTGGGAAAGGGGGACTTATTCTCAGACAGAGAGAAAGCACTCGGCACCCCTGGGACTGGCTGGCCAGGCAGGGAGGCCAGCAGGCCTCCCTCGGAACCACGTCCGGACCGCCCGTGTTCCATTTAAGCATGGCCTCAACTGGACATGGTGATCCCGTCAAAGCTCTGGCTCCGACTCCCAGAGAGAAATTAAAAAGTACACGACACATATGTAAGCATATGATTTTGTACATAATTTTAGGAGGCTCATGGACCCCCTTTTTAAAAACACTCTATCTTTCAATGCAGCCTAAAATAGAATTATCTTTGAGGGCAAAAATATCACAATAAAATACATGAATTTCTATAATTCCACCTCATTCAAATCATATTTTGGCTCAAAATGAGGACTTTTCAGGCCATTGGAGTGTCCAACAGTGGCACAAACAGCCCCGATTTCCTCCTTCCTGGTGAAGTTGGGCAGAGGTTGGCTGCTACCTGGAGGGTGTTTTAGGAAGGAGAGATTGGACAAGATGCCCCCGGCAGGGGCCTTTCAACTCTTAAGGGTCCGAGAGCTTCCATCTGAAACACCCTTATGACCCCCAAGGAAAGAGAAGGCTGGAGAATCTTCGGGACTCACAGAGACTGAACTCACCTGCCACTAGAGTCACAGGTTCTCCAAGCGTTAGTTCAGTCTCCACCCAGGAACAGCTCCATCGTCCACTGCGTCCAGCAGCCCCTTCCCATCAAGCCCACCTACTCTGGACACTCCCTGAGGCCCCCAGAGTAGGGCCTGCAGGGCAGTGCTGACGGGCAGGAAGAGCAGAGAGCAGCTCCAGGGATCTAAGTCCCTCCAGGACTAAGACACAGACACTGGAATTAAGGGCCCTTGAGGTCCAGAACTAGAAGTTCACTTGTCCTGTGAAACTTGATTCTTCCTCACATCTTCCCTGACACACCCCCGGCCCCAGCCAAAGAAGGAGTCAGGGTAACAAGATTCTTATTAGAAGAAAAAAGAATTCATATACTAACAACAACAACAACAATGCACACAACACTAGAACAACACTAAAAGGAGAAAAGCATGCTAATAGTGACGACTGGGGCTATGAGTCTAGAGGTAATTTGGGGTTCTTTATGTGTTGCCACCCATGTTTTCTGCATAGTTCTGTGTGACTATCACAGCAAATGTGAGCCGCCCGGCTCCACCCTTCACGGCCTCCCCCACCACTACCTGAGTCACCGCCTGGCTTCTCTGCCCAGGCCTGAGAGGGGCCTCAGCAAAGAGCTCCAACTCACCTCACCCCCCAGTGTCAACAATTACGAATGGAGGGGGCCGGCCAGCTGTGTCACCAGCTGCTGAGGGCCAGCTCCAGAGCTGCCACCGGCCGACAGGTTCCTGCCACAGGAAACACTCAGGAGGAGGGCGTGACAGGGCAAACAGAAGGGAAAACAGCAAGAGGCTGATCTGGAACTTCCCAGACAGGGCGTGGCTGCGTGAAGCCCAAGGTTTGCCTCCAACGTTCCAAAACAGTCTTTTAAAAAAACAGGCTTTCTTTTTCTGTCCCTTAACAAAGGAGACTCCTGGGAAGACGAGGCAAGAGCAGAAAGGCCCGTTTGTTCCAGGGGAGGGTGATTCGATAGGCCTGTCGTCATCACAGAAGGAGTTTCTCGGAACGGTGGCCCTTACGGGGTTCCAGGGAGACCTTCCGGGCAAAAGCACATCAAACAGAGATCGACAGCTGCTGGAAATGCCACCCCCAGAAGCCATTTCCTTGAGTATGTGAAGGTGTCTTGTCAACTGCAGCTAAGAGACTATTGTTCCTCTCTGCAGTGACCCCTGGGAGAGTGGGCCAGTTGGCAGATAGCTCAGTATTTCAAGCTCTTCCTACATACATTCGGCAAATATTGTGGGCCTGCCAGTGCCAGCCACCCTTCCAGGCCTGGCAATACAGCAGTGAACAACTAGAGCTTATAATCTAGCAGTGCGAGTTCACTGAATTCACATCTCACACGACCTTTCCCATACCCAAGGGACAGGAATGAAAGGTGAGAGAAGTGTGGAGGCCCAGGTGTTGGCAGAGGTGGGCAGTGCCCCCCACAGCCGGAAGTCCCTGGCTTCCTGGATGTCAGCTGGAGAAGGGGAGCTTGCAGGTAGGAGAGAGGAGAAGAAAGGATAAACATGTTTATTTTACCATTTCATTTGAGACTGGTCTTCAGCCATAGCCAGGACTCGGAATATGGCCAAGCCCTCTGGTCCTCCTACCCAAAGGAAAAGTGGCCCAACTGTCACCAAAGCTTTCTACTCTCCCCGCCTCTTTGAAACTGGAAATGTGCAGGTAACTCTAGGCTCAGCCAGTTAGCAAAGAGTAGAAGGTGTCAGGGAGAAGAGAGCCGGCTGGCCCTGGGAAGGTTCCGTCCATCTGGAGCACAGATCCCTCCAGGGGACCAGGTAAGGAGGAAGCCAAAGGACCCAGTGGAGCAGGTGGCGAGAGGAGGGGTGCAGGTGGAGGAGCCCTGAAGTTTTGCTCTCGGGGGCGGATCCCAGGATAAGATGTGTTTTCCTCACCTGGACATGTCTGGCAGCCTCAACCGGAGAGCTGCAAAGAAGGTCTGACAACAGAACTCTGGGCCTGGCTGCACATTTCTGGCATGTGAGCCTCCCACGGGCATTTGTTGCCAGGAGCACAAAGACAGAACAGGTGGCTGGAGGTGGCTCTCAAGGTGATGCTGACAAGATGCTCAGAGACTCTGCATCTGGGCAGCTGGCCCTGCCAGGAGAACTTAGAGACTTTTTGTTCTCACCCAAAGGGGCGTGAGAGTTTGTCACCATCATTGCACGCTGTCGGGACGGTGTCTTCCCCATCAACAGAGGAAGCCATCTTTCAGTTCTGTTTAGAGCCCACCACTGTTCAAGCCTGATGACTGAAGACCATGAGAGCTGGAAATACTTCCTTCAGGGAAGATGGTGCCCTATTTTTGGTGTGGTGAGTATGTGTATGTCAGGGGCAGGGGTGGCGTTTATTTTCAGTTCATTTGGTACTAAGGGGCTTTCCGGGGTTATTTTTCCTCACTGACTTGACTTTGAGGATGACGACTATGTTTTCTGCTGATGATCTTTCTGAGAAACGAGTCTGGACCCATTTCTGGTTGAGCTATATTTCTGCTCCTAGTTGGAACGTGCCTCTTAGAATGGAGAGCAGCAGTCCACATTTGAAGCCGGTTCCAGGCCGGCCAAATTTCCCAGGAGACTGGCACCCAGTCTGCTTGCACAGTACATCTTTAGACTCTGAGTCACCATTAGGTTCTAGTCTTGGGATCACTTTGGATTAAACTCAACAGCATCCTGTTACCTCAGCCTTTTCCTGTACAGACAGGTCTGCTTCTTGCCCCCTCCAGGCATCTGCCCTCAGGAGACAGAGAGCCCAGGCCCAGAGCTGCACAGGCGAGCCACACGCACGCTGGGGACAACAAGGGACTGGTCACAGGGTTCATCACCTGCGCCCTGTAAAACCGACACCAGACGCCCAAGGCAAAGTGGTGACACAGGCCTGATTCATCCAGTCTCACCTGATGTCAACATTAGCTGGCCCATCCTTCCATTCCTGCTGAAATAGGGGTCCATTTGCCAAGTGTTTGTTGACGCTTGCCATGCCAAGGAGCGTGTGTCAGGCACTGGTCTAGGCCCTGGAGATGCCACTGTGAGCAAAATAAACCTGGTTCCTCCGTCACAGAGGGTTGGATGCTGGAGAGGATCTCCTGGCAGAGCTTTCATTATCTATACCCAGTGCAGAGCATAAAACTACACCAAGAAAATCAGGACAAAATGAACATCAATCAAGTGCCCTCTTGAATAGAAAACTAAGTTACAAAAGGGAGAAGGTCAACTGAAGTGAGGCTGGCAGGGAGGGAACAGGCCTGGATGCTAGGGGCAGGTGGTCTATTTTGCACCTCGGGGGCTCCCCACCCCTGCCACCACCTGCCGGCCGCAGCCTTCCTAACTGCCCACTGCCTTTAGGTCCGTAGTCAGTTCTCCTGTTTGTCATCAGCAAACAGAGGCGAGAACCACTCTCTGCTCCATTTAAAATCAAGTAAGAGAGGGTGGAAAGAGGGCAGGAGGGAAAGAATAGCTTTAAAGTCTTCCTGATCCAGAAATCTGCTCCTAGTTGGAACGTGCCTCTTAGAATGGAGAGCATTAGTCCTGGGTTTGAATTGCTTCAACATATGGCGAGAAGGGAGGCTTCCTGCCCTCCCACCATCCTTGCTTCCACCCTGCTCCTGAGGCCTGATATTACTGAGGCAAACCAAACTGGAGAGAGACTTTTGTGATCTACCTTAAAGCTGGAAAGGAGACAGGCTCTCTTTTAGCACATTGACGCTATTCACAAAACAATGCATATTTTGGCTATGTCTGCCTATCCACCTATATCCTATCTGTCTACTTTGCATTGTGAGATTCCCAAAGACCTGCATAAATGCCTATGTGCATGTCCTACAAGATTCCATGGCAGGGGCACTCACATGAGTGAGCAGGCTGTACCCGGGATAGGGTCCGCCACTGTGGACATGGGGGCTAAGCCCAGCTCCCAGCACAACCTGGAGGGAGCGCCCCTCCTGCCCAGGCTTGACTGCTGAGAGCAAGAGCAGCCCGTCATCCTACAGGGAGAGCAGTGCAGGGCTATGATTCTGATACAGCAGATTTAGAGCAGCAGCAGCCTGTATCGAGTCTTCCAGAATCCAGGAGCCCAAAGCTTTATCGAGCGAATTATTCAGTCGACAAAACTTGTGTCCCCGCAATATGCCACCAAGCTAAACCCTTAATCGTCCTAGGACTTGTAGACAAGTGCTTAACAGCAATTTAAGAGAGTGAGAGAGAGAGAGAGAGAGACTGTGTGTGTGTGTGTGTGTGTGTGTGTGTGTGTGTGTGTGTGTGTGGTGGCACCTCAGTTGCAGAGAGTTGAGCTAATTCCAAACCTCCACACATCACTGGGTGTTATCTTTGGACTGTGCTGTGTGAGGATTTACAACTTTTTCACCGTGGTAACCCTGAATCCACTCACACTCCCCCTCCTCCCACCACAAGCAGCCGTTCCGATGAGTTTAATGCGTATCTTCATGGATGTACCTGTTCTTGCCAAAATACGAGTTGTTTTGTGAATATTTTCAATTTGCATAAACATTGTGTTACATTTCTCATTTTGTTCTTACTCTTTTCTCCAGGTACTGTTTATGAGTTGTGCCTTTTGGGGGGTTTTATTTCCAAGCAAAGTGCATCCTCCTGTCCTTGGCAGAGAGCCCTGTTGTGAGCTGGGTCTGGAGGGAGAGGGACCAGTCCTGCCCCAGGTGTGGTGAGTTAGCTTCCACTGGCAGGTGCTCAGGGGATGTTGCTTCCAAACCACCTAGTAGACTCCCATCCTGGTGACTCCCGGTCTCCTTAAGACCATCCCAGTGATGGGTTCTGAAGAGACAATTGAGTGCCAACAACATCCAAACAGCTGGCACCACCGTACATAATACAAATAGGCCACTGGCCGTTGAGGATGCAGTCACTTCCCACAGTGCGCCAGGCACTGCGGAGATCAGTTAGTCTTGCCATCCATTCACTCATTTATTTTTAGTAAAATCTAGAGCCTCTCTGCAAATTGACTTCTATAACTCTTCCCCTCAGATGATCACTGGATCTTCTTATGAATTATTCAAACACCAACTACACTCTCTCTGCTCTAGACTTACATTTATATTGTTCTACTTGTCTGGACTACTCCCTACAACATACCTGATGAAGTTTCACCTTTCCAAGCACCACCCCCCTCCGCCCCAAATCCCAAATATCCCCAAACTATGAATTGATCGTCCCCGAGGCTCACACGACATGTTGCTAGTCCCTCTTCATAGCACTTCACACCATTGGCTCTGCCCTGGAAGTGTTTCTGTGTGTTCCTTTTTCTTCCCATTGAACTGTAAGCAGTTATGGTCATCTCTGTCTCAGCTACATACACAGCACAAATGTGACACGATGCTTCACAAAGGATCTGCTCTTTGGAGAGCACAGGCTTCGATTTCAGACAGATATGGATTCAAGTTCTAGCTCTAACTCTCACTATCAGGGTGACCTCAGGCTAGCTGAATAACCACCCTGAGCCTTAATCTCCTCACTTGTAAAATGAAGATAGTGTTTACATTGAAGGAATCTAAGGACAGCCCAGGAGTATGGTAGACACCCTGTATGATGATGATGATGATGATGATGATGTGATGAGGATGACAGTGATGGTGATGGTGATGATGATGATGTAGCATCCTCACCAACTTCTTTGAACTGGCAGAAAAGAATTATTCCATAAGCATTCCCAGAGTCTTGTTCACACCTGACAAGCTGGAGTTGCTTGAGCTGGTGACTTGAATTCTCTTCTGGAAAAGGAGGAGTCATAATCATAATGTTTTGAGACATTGCCAATGAAAGTAAAAGGACGAGCAGCTGAAGAGATAACTAGAGGAGCGTCACAGTTTCTTTTTACCAGCCACACAGAAAGGAACAAAATGCGTATCCAAAAAATTGACTCATTATATACAAAAAGGAGGCTTTCAGGATTTCTGTAGAATCTTTTGTCTGTTGTAGTTACCATTCCAACTCAGACCACATCTAGTGAGTCATCTTAATGAAAGTCTCTCTCTCCCAGTGTATTTGCTCTGTGAATCAGTGTGAGACATTCATGTCTATGGAGAGAGCTTCTACTACCCTGGAGCAATTTAAGCACATTTCAGAAGTGTAGGCCTTTTAGAACCTATGACCAAAATACAGGCCTTAGCTAGGAAGGAAGGTAGGGAATGGCAGTAAATATTCAAAACAAGCACCATGCTTGGGAGATACGGCTTTTTAAGCAAATGACACTATTTTTCTTCTCCTCACTTAACTTTTGTGCACCAGTTAAACAGGCAAGTGTGCATTTGAATTGAAGGGAAGCCACAAGAGGGCAAGGAGAAGGAGGAAGTGAGAAGGAAGAGCTGGCATTGATTCTGGGAGATTTGGTGGCTGGGGAGGGGGAGGAATGGCAGTGTCTTCCAGGCTATCTTAACAGAGAGACCACTGAACTTGGAAAGAAACATCCAGACCCTAACAGTAGAGAGCTGGGAGATCGCAAGATATCTGCTTATCTCTCGGAACCTCTGTTCTCTTCTCTAACGTGGACATAAAAGCCACACCTGCCTTGCAGGGATGCTGAGGGACCTGTGACAGGAAACCAGCAAGCACCTTCCAAATGAAAAAGCCCTGTTCAATTTAAAACAACTGTTTGAGCCCAATTGTTTTATCTTAAGTATGTAATAAGAAGAGCAAAGCAGATAAAAATACTAACAGTTATTTCCTAGTTGTGTTTTGGGAGCAATAATTTTGCTTATATTTCTGTTTATCCTTTTGCTTATGCTTTTTTATATTACCCATCTCTCTACAATGATCATGCATTATATTTGCAATCAGAAAAACTTACATTAAGTAGTTAATACACGTGTGACTTTGCGATACACAGTAAGCCTTGAAAATATAAAGGAATGTGGAAGAATGAAAAACACTGTGGTCAGGAGATGTTTACTGCCGCGGTAAGCAAAGGAGATGGGACAAGAAGGAATCCTGGGGCTCCAGCTGTATGGGGAAAGGTTAATTTCTTAAGCTGCATGGTCGGACACAGTATTTTTTTTTCATGATTTATACTTTTTTGGTGTGTTCTACATATTTCTTTATAGTTTTTTCAAAGGGAAAAGAGTGCTGGGTACAAAGATTTATGTACATGGTGCCTACTGCAAGCTGTACCGGTTTGCATATATTATGTCCCCTAGAAAAAGCCATGTTCTTTGATGCAATCTTGTGGGGGCAGACTTATTAGTGGGGATTAAGTTGGAACGTTTGGATTAGGTTGTTTCCATGGAAATGGGCCCCTCCCAACTGTCCGTGATAACTCTGATTGGATAATTTCCATGAAGGTGTGGCCCTGCCCATTCAGCGTGGGCCTTGATTAGTTTACTAGAGCCCTATATAAGCTCAGACAGAAGGAGTGCGCTTGCTACAGCCAAGAGGGACACTTGGAAAATGCACAGGAGCTGAGAGAGGAGCTGCAGCTTACAGAGTAACATTTTGGAGACGGCCGTTGAAAGCAGACTCTTGCTCTGGAGAAGCTAAGAGAGGACAAACACCTCAAGAGCAACTAAGAGTGACATTTTGAGTTGCTGCAGCTTAGAGAGGAATGTCCTGGGAGAAAGCCATTTTGAAACCAGAACTCTGGAGCAGACACCAGCCACATGCCTTCCCAGCTAACAGAGGTTTTCTGGATACCATTGGCCATTCTCCAGGCCTGATTCCTGATGTCTTACCTTGGACACTTTATGGCTTAGGACTGTAACTGTGCAACCAAATAAACCCCCTTTATAAAAGCCAATCCATTTCTGGTGTTTTGCATTCCAGCAGCATTAGCAAACTAGAACACAGGGTTAGTTGCCATAGTCAAAATTTCTCAAACAACCTGAGTGTCCAAAAATAGGAAATTGGTTAAATAAATTACAGCACAGTGAAAAAAAAAAATAGCAAGGTAGTGTTGTTACTATTACTGTCCTATGTTCCTTACATCAGCATGGACTCCTTCAGCAGCTGCTGTGTCAACCTACTTACTCTGAGTGTACAATGATAGAAAATGAATGACATTGATAATAAGATTTCTTTTTATTTTCTCCAGCACTTTGTTAAACCCACTGTGTTAGTTTCCTGGGGCTGCCATAACAAAGCACCACAACCTAAATGGTAGAAATGGATCATCTCACGGCTCTGGAGACCAGAACCCCCAAATCAGAGAGAGCCGGGCCGTGCTCTCTCTGTACCCTGCAGGGAGAAGGCTTCCTGCATCTTCTGGTGTGTTCCTCGGTGCTCCTGAGCTTGGAGATGCATCACCCCAACCTCCACCCCCGTTGTCACATGACCTTCTCCCCCACATCTGTCCGTCTCTGTGTCCACATCTCCCTCTTCTCATAGGGACACCGGTCACATTGGGTGGGGGCCCACCTAATCCAAGGTGGCCTCGTCTTAACTCATCACATCTGCAAAGACCCTATTTCCACATAAGGCCACACTTACGGGACCAGGGTCAGGATGAGCCTGGCTCTGGGGGCTCACAATCCCCCCACAGCCTCCAGGATGGTGTAAACGTGTCCACCAGGTGAGTGCTCCTGAGGTTCTGGAAATGCCATCGGATGTCTTACCATGCCGGTAAGAGTGTTCAGTACCTGAACAGGAAGATGTAAAGAGGCTGTCTTAGGAATAAAACAAAAATCCCAAATGAGGGGTACCTCCTATCACCATCCACAAACGCGCCTCTTTACTTTCCAGATGAGAACAGCCTGTCTTACAATTAAGTTTTGTCTCTTTTCTCTTATCAAATTGTTAGACTAAGTAACAGTTTCTCCCTTATTTTACTAGGCTCTAAGGTGGATATTACATAATGAGAGAACTTGCCGGGGATTTACAAGTTCTGTCCATCCTCTGCACATCCTGTCCAAGCACTCTAAGGAACACAGTTTTAAAACCAACAGCAAAGGACAACTGGTTTCTGCTCTGCTCTCCAGTACTTAAAATGTGATTTTGCAGCCCAATGTATATTTTTTTGCTATTTTGTAAAATAAAAATAACTATTTTACAAATCCACATGCTGTCGATGCAGATATAGCTACATGCCACTAGGTGTCACAACAGTGAATTACAGGAGTCACAACAGTGAATTACAGGATCATTTCAAAGAATCAGAGGAACAGGACAAAGGCAGGGTCGGATCTGTCTTCAGCATCTCCAGGTTCCCACTCTGCCTTGTTCATTTCAAAGGCTTCTTAACTCTCTCCTGAGCCTTCAGGAAAGGACCAACGTCCCTTAGTGGATGAGCAGGTGCATTTCGAATGTTATCTCAAATTGTGGAATGTTTATTCTCTATTAATAAGTCAGTTGCAGGAGAAGGAGATATGTTTCTGGGTAGGGAAAACCATGAACCCCTTAAATCAGGCATCCTTTGTGCAGGACTAGCAACTACAGTTTTATACTTTTGTTTAAGTAGACTTTGTGTAATGTCTGTAGTGTAGAAGCATGTAAATTCAGTGTCTACATAAAATTTCAAACTTTCTAAGTTTGTACCTATAAAGCAAAATGAACAAGCATGTGTAGGAACATTAGTAGTCAGTAAAGAATAAGTATGAAATTTGAATTGAATTAGAAACTAATTTATTAGGTCATAATTCACCAGTACAGGATGATACTGATCTTAATTTTCATGACAAGCCCCCTTTGTCATAAAATGCTTGCAATCCTTTTTGAAACTTAAGATACATATATCCTTTGATAACTTGACTCAGCATCCCCATTTACTAGCTTTACTCTACTGGAAATGTCTATGATTGTCTTACTTGCTAAAAAAGAAAAGAAAAATGGGAAGTTTCCAAATCTATCACACATCTATTCTTTAGCCCCTAGCACCTACTCTAGAATATGGCCCCAAATATGCCTTCACCTGTCTGTAGTTTCCATGTTGTCAGTGAAGCAATGAACTAATAGATCTGCAAACTGATCTAATTTCAAAAATCAATGATATATATCACTTCTATTTTACAAATTCATGAACTTACAGATTTTAAACACATGATTTTTCAAATCTTACTTAAAGATATCCTGGCTTTTCTTTTATAGTTATAGATGTGGATGAGAATATAGATATAAATGATATTAAGTATAGGTACAGGTTTTTTTTTAAAAAAAAAAGGAAAGATGTTTGTAAGACAAAAATGAATCAGAGGAAAGAGGAGATTATTGGTTTCTTCATACAATGCAGTCAAGTCAAACGGCCTTTTCCAGGGGACTGCTAGAATGTCGTCTGAAGAAGGACACAAAAAACAGTGCTCCAATTGCATGGAACTTTGAATAGGAAGTGAGATACGGTAGGTTAGTATAGGCTGGAGTGAAATAGTGACACATCCTAGAGTAATTTGGGCAGATAATAAAAAACATATTTACAGCCTCCCCCTCCCCAGCCCCAAGAATCTGGGGGAAGGTGCGGATGTGTTGGACATCCTCACCTGGACTGGTGTTGATGTTGTCACAAACATTGGGACTGGCGGTTTGATGTGTTGAGCCCTCGAGCATGGGACTTGCCCTTATGAAGCTCATTACCACAAAGGAGAGTCTAAAGTTGTACGTAATGGTGCCTAAGAGTCTCCCCCTGAGTACCTCTTTGTTGCTCAGATGTGGCCCTCTCTCTCTCTAACTGAGCCATCTCGACAGGTGAACTCGCTGCCCTCCCCCTACGTGGGACCCGACTCCCAGGGGTGTAAATCTCCCTGACAACGCAGAGTATGACTCCCAGGGATGAATGTGGACCCAACATCGTGGGACTGAGAGTATCTTCTTGACCAAAAGGGGGATGCAAAATGAGACGAAACAGTTTCAGTGGCTGAGAGATTCCAAATGGAGTCGAGAGGTCACTCTGGTGGACATTCTTATGCACTATATAGATAACACCTCTTAGGCTTTAATGTATTGGAATAGCTAGAAGTAAATACCTGAAACTACCAAACTCCAACCCAGCAGTCTGGACTCCTGAAGACAATTATATAATAATGTAGATTACAAGGGGTGACAGTGTGATTGTGAAGACCTTGTGGATCACACCCCCTTTATCTAGTGTATGGATGAGTGGAGGAATGGGGATAAAAACTAAAGGACAAATGGGGTGGGATGGGGGGATGATTTGAGTGTTCTTTTTTCACTTTTACTTTTTATTCTTGTTCTGGTTCTTTCTGATGTAAGGAAAATGTTCAGAGATAGATTGTGGTGATGAATGCATAACTATGTTATCATACTGTGGACAGTGGATTGTGTATCATGGATGATTGTATGGTGTGTGAATGTATTTCAATAAAACTGAATTTAATAAAAAAACAAAAACAAAAACAAAACAGTGTTCACTATTTACCACCCAGGACTTTAAAAAAGCCACCCAACTGTTCAATAGTTAGGATCCAACTTTGGAACTTAAATTAAATAAAGCCCAGCCTACATACAAAGGAAAATAAAATTGGTGACCAGAGTTATCCAAGTTTGTTACTTGGATGGTTTCTATATCACTCACGGATATTGTTTATATTAAGGTAAAAAAATTACTTAAAGGAAATATCAAGCAAATAAAAAATGATAATTAAGCATATTTTACAGAGAGAACAGGAGGAGGAAGATAAATAACTATGGCAATGTATCTCTTTTATCTTTTATCTGATACCATTAAGGAGTGAGGTTCTACAAAAGTGGGCAAAAGGTATTAAAAACCTTAGGATAAACTTTATATTTAATGGGGCTATTATAGATGCTTCCCTTTAAGATCACAAAACAGTACCTACTATCATTGATCCTGTCTAACATAGAACTAGAAGTAATACAGCCAATGTTACAAAGAAAGAGAAATAAGAGATGAAAGGTCCAAAAGAAAGAGATAAAACTGTCATCATTCGCAGTTGATGTGATCATCCACCTAGAAAAATCAACATCATAAGCAAGTTTAGCAAGGTTGCTGAGTACACGATCAAATCACAATCACCCACACTGTTTCTCTATGCCAGTTATATCCAAATACGTAACTACTTATACCCAAGTTACCATTCACAACAACAAAAACTACAAATATCTAGAGATTAACTTAACCAATAATATATAAGCTCTCTAAGGAAAAATTTGTAAAATTCTGGAAAGGACATAAAAGATGACCTGAATAATGGGGACACATTTCATAGTCTCAGTCCAATTTATATTATAAAGAAGCCAATTCTCTCCAAATTATTTTTTTCAATGAAATCCCAATCAAAATTGTGGCTGGGATTTTTTTAAGGAACTCAGCAGACTTACTCTGAAGTTTATATTGAAAAATTAAGGCCTATAAAGAGATCAACCTATTTTGAGAGCCCCAGCTGAAAGCCTGGGGCATTTACCAGACCTTCCCCTCCTTGGATCTCTGAACTTCACCCTATGAATTTGTTTTTCCAATTTTTCTTTCTCCACCCTATGAATCCAGTGAAAGCTTTGCTCCAATTTCCAACCTTTCCA
The DNA here is from genome assembly GCF_015220235.1 of Choloepus didactylus. Lineage (NCBI taxonomy): Eukaryota > Metazoa > Chordata > Mammalia > Pilosa > Megalonychidae > Choloepus > Choloepus didactylus. Next base: position 8,633,626 of record NC_051311.1, on the reverse strand, counting down.
CTTTGGTTTTCCCAATGAGTGAAGCTCTGAGGCCAATCATTCACCTCTCCGAGTGTCCCTTCTCTTTTGGATCTTGGCTCAAAAAATTGTCACTGCCATGGCAGCTCTCCAGACAGATTTTTAAATACTTTGTTCAGCTCTCAGAGAGAGGGTTGGTCTTAGAGAATTCCCTCTGTTCTTTCTTGGCACCTTCACTTCATTGCAAGGAATTCTTCAGAGACCCCCAAGTGTCCACCCCTGGGCTTTACTGTCCACTCTGCACATTCCTAACACCAATAGCTCCTGGTTATGATTATAACCTGGTTCTCAGGATGACCCAGTTTCTTTTACTGCTCTCTCCCAAGATACCCTTACTTTTGCCTCTTCCCATGACTTAACTAGCAGAAAGAAGACCTCTTGACATCTCCATGTCACTCCAAGATGGCATTTTCTACCTTCCACAATCTTTATTTCATTTACAGAACTTTATTTAGATTTACAAGTTTTGTTCACTGATTACCTCCTGAGATTGTGAGGATACCATGTATTTTGCTTACCAGTTTCTGCAGCACTCAGCCGAGGGCCTAGCACACTGTAGGTGATCGTGCCAGTTTGAATGTATTATGTCCCCCAAAATGCCATTACCTTTGATGCAATCTTGTGTGGGCAGATGCACTAGTGTTGATTAGATTGTAATTCTTTGATCGAGTGTTTCCATGGAGATGTGACCCACCCAACTGTAGGTGATAACTCTGATTGGATAATCTCCATGGAGGCGTGGCCCCGCCCATTCAGCGTGGGCCTTGATTAGTTCACTGGATCCCTATATAAGCTCAGACAGAAGGAGCGAGCTTGCTACAGCCAAGAGGGACACTTTGAAGAACGCACAGGAGCTGAGAGAGGAGCTGCAGATGAGAGACAGTTTGAAGACGGCCGTTGAAAGCAGACTCTTGCTCCAGAGAAGCTAAGATAGGACAAATGCCCCAAGAGCAACTGAGAGAGACATTCTGAAGAGGAGCTGCGGCCTAGAGAGGAACATCCTGGGAGAAAGCCATTTTGAAACCAGAACTTGAAGCAGATGCCGGCCATGTGCCTTCCCAGCTAACAGAAGTTTTCTGGACACAAATGGCCTTTCTCCAGTGGAGGTACCTTGTGTTGATGCCTTACCTTGGACACTTTACGGCCTCAAGACTGTAACTTCGTAACCAAATAAACCCCCTTTGTAAAAGCCAATCCATTTCTGGTGTTTTGCATCCCAGCAGCATTAGCAAACTGGAACAGTGATCAATAACTCTCTGCTAAGAATATACCTAGAGAACAAAGTAACAGCTCATATTTATCAAGGACCTACTTTAGGCAAGGTGCTCCTCAAAGCAATTTACAGCGAATCCTCCCAACCTTAAGAGGAAGAATATTTTATTATCGTCGTTTTACAGATGAGCCATAAAGAGGTTCAATAAATTGCTCTGGGTAATCAGCCAGCAAATGGTAGAGATGGCATTTAAAATATAGGTATTGCAACTTCAAAGCCAGCTTTCTTAATCGCCATTCTATATAGATGGCCTCCTACAAAACGCTGAGAACCTTCTCCCTTCCAATTTCCATTCCAATTTCCTCCCTTTCTCTTAACCTTCCACCAGATATTTCTACGTCCATCTGTATCTGTCTTTAAGTAAAAAATCCTGAAGTTTTACCCCAAATCAAGGGTGCTGGCAAGGCCTCTATCACCAGAGGCCCCAACTCTTAGAAAGGGTTTAGAAAAATCTTTTGCCCTCCTTTGTTTCCAACCTGTCCTGCTCATACCCTTGAGGAGTTATAGAATCAGGGCTGAGCACAGCTATCTCAGGTCTTGGCTCAGGATTCCAGTGTAGTTTTGCTCCTGATTTGGGCCTCGTTGCCTGTGCAGGACTCTGCTTCTCATCTGTGTCTTCTCCTTGATGTGAACCCCCTGACTGGGGCCTGGGCTTGGTTTTCCTTCTGTTTGCTTGTTCTTCCTGCTGTAGACCTAGGCCTGCTGACTCTTTGCCTGGCCCTTCATGTCTTGGAATGCTCAGATTCAGAACTCGGCCTTGCTCTCTACACCTAGTGCCCGTTTTACGTTTGTGAACATGCTGGCCTTGAACCCATGTATCATCTCCCAATTCTGGTCATTTATCATACCTCTTACAGCTGTCCCTATAATCTGAGGCTGACCTTTTTACTCCTAGTTGTTCTTGTTTTCCCACTTATCAATTAAGAGCCCTCTGTATTCTATCAACCCTCTCCTTTCTTCCTCTAAAGACCTTGAGATTCACTCCTTGCTAATATCACTTGGCTTCTTGCCATACCATGGGCCATGGTTCCATGAGAGAACCAGATGCAGTCCTAATTTTTCCAGCAGAATCTCTGTGGAGGAGCTGTGGTGGAGCCATCTGTGCTGACAGTGACATACTTTTCTCCCTGGTATAGACATGGGGATAAAGGAGGTACAGGGTCTTGACCCTGAAGAGTGTTTCAGAAGCTGTGTGTAAGGAACCATGGATAAAAGGCAGAAACAACAAAGTTTTGTAACCAGGAGAACATTCTGTGGAAAATAACACAAATTAAAATAAGATCTAGCCCACTCCATTATTTATGCCATCCTTTTGTACAATGTGTATATGTTAGGGAAGCTGCTGGGACCATCTGCTAAATATGTGTCTCCACTGTTACTTCTGAAGTGCCAGTAAAGCCTATAATGGGAAGAAAGGGGAAGACAGCCTTTAAGATTACTGGGAAGTGAGCAGGAAAAGAAAAAGCCAGAAGCCAAACACAGGCTTAAAGTTCTATCTGCCTTTTATAACCAAAAAGGTCTAGAAAAGGCAAATTTACCTTTTCCAGGGAATTATTATCACTGCTTTTTGTTTCATTGTTGATACCTCTCCTTTATGGCAGAGGAAACTGGGGACTTGGGAGGGAAGCGGTTTTTCTTTTGTCAGTACTTCTTTGAAAGGATGGAGGAAATAGAGCAAGGACAGAAAAATAACTATTCTACCTTACTTGTTAGCTCTTTTGGAAAAAGCATTTAAGGAGGGTGAGGTCTTCAGCCAAAATAAGTTGCAAGAGCTTGTCTGCACAATTCAATTATTCATGCTTTCCCTGCCCACAATTACTCTGGATAATCAAATACTGAGTGACCCAGGAAGACTGAAAGACAACAAAGCATTTTCCTGGAGGCCTTAAATGCTCCTGAGCTTTAATCCTGCTTGCTGACTTCCAAGAACTTCATCATGGAAACACTGAAGAAAAAAGTACTCAGCATCCCTGAACAGACCTTGAAAGTTTGTGTTTATGTTGGATATATTTATACAAGGAAAAACCGAGTTTTGCTTTTCTCTGAAGTGTAAGAATTTGAGTAGATAATACTTAAACTGCCAGCAGCTTCAGAATCAATTACCCTGAATCTTGTTGCCAAAAACTAATTCTATTTGGTAAAAAGCAAAGTGAGTCCACCGATTTGGCCCACACCTCAAATGACTTACAAATGACAAATTCTCATTTTTTCCACCGGAATAAAATAGCTTCTATTTCAACATGCTCAGTTTCTAGGAGACTGAAACTACACATAGGATTACTTTCAAGGACAGTGACCATTTTGCAAAGTCCTTTGGGCACTTCAGTAAATCAATCCTTTGGTTGGGATACAACAGAGAAGGATTTGGTATAAATCCTTTTGTGTGAGGAAAGTTATAGTGAGACTTCAATAGTTTATGAAACAGAATTATTTTAGCCTCATCCTAAGCAAAAGATTGTTGCACTTTATATCCATTATCTCATGTCATCTCACAACACAGTCAGGGAGGTATTACCCACATGTTCTAATTGAAGAAGCCAAGGCACAGAGAGATTAGGTAACTTGCCCAGGGTCTCGAAACTGTTGTTAGAGCCAAGACTTGGATGCAGGTGGCCTAGCTTAGCATGTGGTAAAAGCTTTTCCCCTCTAAGGTAGTATAAAAATTATAAAATGCAAGAAGAAATTCAAACTGTGGAATTAGGGCTTACCACTTACTCTAGAAAATGAAGGCCATCATTCTAATGATTGGCATAATGATCTCATCAAAAGCCTGGAAGTATTATTCGGCATGAATTCCTTTTTTTAATCAGTGAGACTGCTGCTAGTCTTGATAAAATGTACTTAAGCTTTTTAATAGATCACTGTGGTTTTGCAAAGACATGGCTTCTACTATCGTTCTGATTGTTTCACCAGGAGATACTCCATTTCCTCTGTGAAAAGAAAATAGACAGATTGAATCATAATAATTAATAAACCACCCCGTGGCATTTGTTAAACACTGTTCCATATCATCTTGTAGGTTTTTTTTCCATTTAATCCTTTTACTGTTGTCAGCGAGGATAATGAGAAAATGACCAAGACTTTAATCAATGCTGAATCAAACCAAAGACTGATTTAAACAAATTTAGGAAACAATGATTTATAAAATTGTGCTCGTTAGTCAGAATTCTATTAGTGATACGTTTATACTTTTTATGCTAATATAATACATTTGACTAAGATTTTAAGTTATTTGATTTCTGGGAGAGTTGTTTTTATTTTCCAAAAGGAAATTCATTTTATTGTTCTTACTCCTACAACTTGTATTTTAAAAATCATTATGTTAATATCATATTCTCATCTTATTTTCCCACAAAGTGGCAAAGAATAGAACTCTGGCTCAAACACAAAGCTCTAGGATAGGAAGGGTCATTACAAAAATGCACTGGAGGGAGCCAACTAGTTCTTGTCTCATCCTGTACATTGTACCAACTTCTGATAAGGCCAAGTAGCTTGTATCAGACTAGCCTACCCAAGAATATAAACTGTAAACTCTAGACAAAATAAAAATAAATAACAGAGACAATTATTTAAAAACAATGGAGAGTGAATAAAAGGAGGCAAAAATGAGAGGAGATTCAACCCTTGAAGAAGGGAAACTACACTGGATAAGAGCCATATTTATTTGACTTTTCCCTCAAGAGTACTCCTCTCTAACTGTGAGGTATGAAAGGATAAATCTCAAGCAGAAAGCAGTGGTTTTATTGGTCTGAGGAGCCAGAGATAGAGTTGGGGTTGCCAGAGTGGTTGGAAGTTGAAAATTCCAAGAAAGAGGCAATCTATGGGATGGGTAACCCCCCAAATCTGCATATAAACTATCTTCAAATACTTGTTCGACCCTTGAATGGAGCATGTGCAAGGCAAGACTCCATGAAGTCCACAGGAAAATAGCTGGAAACTGGAAAGAACTTAGTAGAGATTTCAGCAGCTGCCTATTGCAGGGAAGACAAAGGAAGTTCAAGACCCAACAGGTTAGAAAGGCTTGATAAATACCTAGGATTTCCACTGAAACCCCAGGAGGGACTTTAGGAATATCAGTCCACACCACAGTTCTAAGGGATTTGCCCTAGAATTCAAATGAAAACTGAAATAGACCCAGCATAATAAAATCTAAAATCAAACCTTCACAAGACTAAGGTTGGCTACAAACAATGTAACTGCCTGCTGAAACAAAACTAAACATTCCTCAAATGAAGATAATAGAATTCAGGATCTTTACAGAGATTTATCCACTATATCTGATATACAGACAAAAATCAGTAGACAAGAGAAGAAACAGGAAAATGTGACCAATAGTTAAGAGAAAAAAATCAGTCAATAGAAACAGTCCCAGAGATGACCCAGATATTGAAATTAGTAGACAAGAATTTTAAAATAACTCTGACAAATATATTTAGATACATACAGGAAAATGTGACTATAATTTTTAAAGAGATAAAGACTTTCAGGAATGATATGGAAGGTATGAAAAAGAATCAGATGGAAATCCTAGATCTAACAATTACAATATCTGAAATTAAAAATGCATTAGACATGGTTAACACTGGATTGGACACAACAGAAGAAAGGATCAGTGAACTTAAAAATTCAGTCAATAAAAGTCATCTAAACTAAGCTCAAGGAGGAAAAAAAGACTGGAAAAAATTAACAGAGGACCTCAGTGACCTTAGAACAATGTCAGTTGGTCTAGCACATGTGTAATTGGAGGACCAGCAGAAGTGGCAAGAATAGAACAGAAAAAGTATTTGAGAAAATGCTGAAAATTTTCCAAATTTGGTCCAAAATAGCAACCTGCAGATTCTTGAAGCTCAGCTAACCCCAAACAGGAGAAATACAAAGCCAAACATGCCTAAGCATTTCATAGTCAAACTTTTAAAAACCAAAGCTAGAGAGATAACCATGAAAGCAGCCAGTGAAAGTGACATTAAATACAGGGGAAAAGGTGTTGCATGCAAAGGAAAAAGGATGGAAATATTTTATAAATGATGACTGATATTCATACACATTTTTATTGAAGCTGAAAATTGAACATAAATAGACACACACAATTCTATTGATATAAACATTTTCATTGGTAAATATATTTTACAGTCATTCCACTAAGTTTTACTATTTTTATTTAAATGAGTTTGAGACATTTCAGAGTACAAAACATTTTATAACTGACCAAAATTGAAAGTGTTGCTTCCTTATTTATACAAAAAAGAACATTTAAAATGAAATCATGTTTAAAAATTGTAAAAAATATTACATGTAGGATAAGATTAAAGATATTTAAAAATACACAAAAAGAAAAAGTATAGAGATTGCCTTAGTTTACCAGGGCTATGACAAATACCACAAATACCATACATTTGGTATTGGATTGGCCTGAACAAAAGGAATTTATTTTCTCATGGCTTTGGAGGCTGGAAGTCCAAAATCAACGTTGTGGCAGGGCGTGCTTTCTCCCAGGGTCTGCAGCATCCTAGCGCTGGCTTGCTGCAATCCTTTGGGCTCCTTGGTTTGTACCTCTGCCTCATCACATAGTGATCTGTCTCCTTGGCATCTTCACGTGGCTTTCTCTGACTCTGCTCATCTGAATTTCCTTTGCTTTTGAGGACTCCAGTCACATCAGCCCACCCTGATTCAGTCTGGTCTCATCTAAACAGGAGCTTCAAAGATCCTATTCACTAATGAGTCCATCCTTTAGTTAATAATAACATCTTCAAAGGACCTATCTGTAAATGGGTTCACACCCACAGGAACAGGGATTAAGACATGGACATGTCTTTTGTGAGGGACATGATTCAATCCCTGACAAAGATGGTAAATACATTAATGAAGGAATCATGGCTGATTATTTTTCTCTTTAAAAAATTTTCAAAGTTTTCATTTTGATACCTTATCACCCCATAATATTTTAGTGTGTCTTTCTAAAAAACAATGACAGTCTCCAATATAACAAATAGTACAACTCTCAAAATCAGAAAATTAACACTCATATGCTACTACTAAGTAATCCAAACATTCCTCTCAAACTTTGCTTTTTGAGTCAAGGATTAAGTCCAGACCATGCATTGCATTTATATATCTTTAATGCTCATCAATCTTACACAATCAAACAGTTTTTTGGTCATTCTTTAATTTTCATGATCTTGAAGATTTTTATACTTCTTATTTTGAACTAATTTCAGACTTACAGAAAAATTTCAAAATTAGTACGGGGAATTTCTATATGATTGTCATCCAGATTCCCCAAATAGTTTAACATTTTATGACATCCCCTGTATTAGTTAGAGTTCTCTAGGGAAACAGAATCAATGAGAGATTTCTATAAATATAAGATTTATAAAAGCGTCTCATGCAACTGTGGGTATGCACAAGTCCAAATTCCATAGGGCAGCCAGCAAACTGGCAACTCCAATGAAGATGTTCAATGAACTCCTCAGGCAACAAACTGGCAACTTCGACAAACTCCTCAGGATACACTTTGCTGGTCAGCTGAAGAACTGAAAGTCCTCTATCTGTCTTGCTTAAAAGTCTTCAACTAATAGGATTAAATCCAGCTGACTGCATTCTCTCATTGTGGAAGACACACCCTTCATTGACATCATCAGTCACAGCTGCAGCCAATTGACTGATGATTTAATAAAACAGCCTGTTGGTTTATCAACCAGCCACAAACGTCCTCACAGCAACAGTTAGACCAGTGCTTGCTTGACCAGACAGCTGGGTACCATCACCTGGCCAAGCTGACACATGAACCTAACCATCACATTACCCTTTCCCCCTCTCTGTATAAAATTACTTTTTCTGAAACATTTCAGACTATGCTTCAGATATGATGCCTCTCTACTTCTAAAACCTTCAGTGTGAATTTCCTAATAACAAGGACTTTCTCACATAACTACAGCACCATTATCAAGACAGAAAATTAATCTTGATGTTATAATCTTATTCAACCTATAGACATTCATATTTTGTCAACAGACCTGCTAATATCCTTTATATCAAGAGAAAAATAATTTCAGATCCAGGATCCAATCCAGGTTACATTTAGTTGTCATGTCTCTTTAGTCCCCTTTTAGTTAGCACAGTGCCACAGTCTTCTTGCCTTTTTGTGTTTCATGGTGTTCTAGTTTGCTAATGCTGCTGGAATGCAAAACACCAGAAATGGATTGGCTTTCATAAAGGGGGTTTATTTGGTTACACAGTTACAGTCTTAAGGCCATAAAGTGTCCAAGGTAAGTCAACAACAATCGGGTACCTTCACTGGAGGATGGCCAATGGTGTCCAGAAAACCTCTCTTAGCTGGGAAGGCATGTGGCTGGCGTCTGCTCCAAGTTCTGGTTTCAAAATGGCTTTCTCCCAGGATGTTCATCTCTAGGCTGCAGCTCCTCTTCAAAATGTCACTCTCAGTTGCTCTTGGGGTGTTTGTCCTCTCAGCTTCTCCGGAGCAAGAGTCTGCTTTCAATGGCCATCTTCAAACTGTCTCTCATCTGCAGCTACTCTCTCAGCTTCTGTGCATTCTTCAAAGTGTCCCTCTTGGCTATAGTAAGCTCGCTCCTTCTGTCTGAGCTTATATAGTGCTCCAGTGAACTAATCAAGCCCCACGCTGAATGGGCGGGGCCACGCCTCCATGGAAATTATCTAATCAGAGTTATCACCTACAGTTCGGTGGGTCACATCTCCATGGAAACAATCAAAGAATTACAATCTAATCAACACTATTACATCTGGTTACACAAGACTGTATCAAAGATAATGGCATTTTGGGGGACATAATACATTCAAACTGGCACACATGGCTTTGGAATTCTTAAATATTATAGGTCAGTTATCTTGTAGACTGTCCCTCAATTTGTATTTGTCTAATGTTTCCTCATTGTTAGATTAAATTTTGCATTTTTGTCAAGAATACCACATATGTGATCCAGTATCCTCACCACACCATATCATATGGCATATAACATTGATTTGTCCCATTATTGGTGAGGTTAATCTTTATTATTTGTTAAGATGGTGTCTGCCAGCTTTCTTTACTGTAAAATTAACTAATAATGATTTTGTCCTTATTAATGAACAAGTAATTAATATGTATTTTGTCCTTATTAATAATGAAATCAATAAGCATTATATGAGAACATACTTTGAGACTGTGTAACTATCCTGTTCGTCTTCAAATTTTCATCAATGAATTTCAGCATCCTTTGATGATCCTTGGCTGAATCAATTATTATGATGGCTGCTACACTGTGATTTTTTTCTAATTCTATCATTCCTTCCATATTTATTAGTTGGAATTTTACTGTAAGTAGAACTTTCCCTTCTTTGCCTTAATTAATTATTCATATCAGAATAAGCTCATGAATTCATATATTATCCAATGGGTTTCAGTCCATTACTTCATTATTTACTTTGATGCTTATTCCAACAAAATACCTCAAAACTTAGTGGCATAAAACCACCATTTGTTTTTTGGTTTGGATTATGTGGGTCAGGAATTAGGACAGTGTGGGAGGCTTGTTTCTGCTCCACTGGAGCCCCAGATGGAAGACTCAATGACTGGTGGCTACAGTCATATGAAGGTTTATCCACTCACATGACAGTTTATGCTGGCTGTGAGCTGGAGGCTTCAGCTCCTTCCCACATGGGCTTCTCCATGTGGTCTCTCCTTTGAGTTAGTTTGGGCTTCCTTGCAGCCCGATGACTGGGTTTCAACGGTAGGTGTTCTGAGAGAGATAGTGACAGGTGGAAATCATATCACACCCAGCCTAGAAGTTCACAGTGTCACTTCTGCCATATTCTATTCACTAGAAGCAAGTCAAGAAGGTCAGCTAGTATTCAGTGAAGGGGAATCGGGTTCCATGCTTTGATGGGAAAAGAATCAAAATTCTGGAAGTACATGTGGAACCAGAAAATCATTGTAGCCATTATTGGAAAACACAGCCTGCCACAATCTTCCCTCTGATCACAATAATTCATGTTCCTCCACATGCCAAGGACACTTTCCAAAGTTTCCCATGATGATATCAGGATCATGACTGAAGTCCAGGATTGTGTCATCTTAATCAGTTGCAAGTGTGAATGAGGCTCTTTGGGAGCAATTTATCAAGTTTACCTGCTTGAGTACAGTTCCTTTCAACTCAAGAAACCTTCAAACCAAAGAATAGAGTTACCTGGCCTCCACCCATAAGACATATAATGATGGAAGAATCACATAATAACTGCTATAGACACCTTGTTCAAAAAGGGAAAACAATGGACACAAAGGAGCCACTGGTCCATAGCATTTCTGAATTTTGGTTGGGTACAATTTGCCATCCTTGATTAGGGTTCCCTCAGTCCTACTGCCTAGGAATAATTCACTAGAACATTAGGCTGGGCTATCTGAGCTGTTGGTTATGCCCTCTGATTCATTATGCCTTTTCCATAAGAAATGTCTGTTGTTTGCTTCTGTGTAGTTTTCTCAGGTCAGTTCCTGGCTGATGTACTTTGGGAGACCAAAAGCCAATTTAAATTTTAGTCCAAGCTGTCACTTTTAGTCCAACCTGATGGTTCATAAAATTCTCTTAAAAACTTTGTGGTTTTCTGTGAATCTTATTGGGTTCACTCCATTAAATGAAAAGCTCACCCACAAATTTCATCACGATTAGACTTACTCCACCTTAGCTGGTGAGGAACAGTGCTCTTTGGATTCTTAGAAGCCCTATTATTTAACAAAAGATATATGAGGCAAGACTTTAAGAACATTAGAGGGCCTTTTTCTGGTTGAATATTTTTTTCTGAGCCACCAACTTGCAGCTTTCTAAGTCTTGAACAAAAGATCTTATAGCCTTACCTTGTATTTAACCTCTGCCCAGAAGCCATTTTGTAATTTTAGCATAGTTTTCCATCTATGTCTGGACATGGGAAAGAATTTTATTTTCAAGCCTATAGAGTCCTAAATACTTTATATTTAAGAGTTCCTTCTTTAGCTTATTTCTCTTGCATTTCCCTATAGACAGCTAGAAGAAGCCAGACAGCACCTCAGTATTATGCCTGAACACCTTCTTAGCAAAATCATCCATTATTTTTTTTCCTTTTAATTTTTATTGTGGTAATAAATACAACATGATATTTCCCATTTTGACCACTCTCAATTCAGTGCTGTTAATTACATTCGCCATGTTGTGCTACTATCACCACTATCCAAATAGCAAAACTTTTCAATCATCCCAAACAGAAACTCTGCATTCCCCACCCCCGCTCCTGGTACCTTGTAATCTACTTTCTGTCTCTATGAATTTTTTTTTTATTTTGAAATAAATTCAAAGTTATATGAACAGTTGCAAAAACAATACCAGCCCCATACACAGAATTCCATCATACCCTGACCCCTCTCCCCCGATATCCCAATCCACCAACTTTAACATGCAGTCACATCGCTATTTCTTTCCCTCCCTTCTTCTCTCCCTATCTATCATCCATCATCTATTGCTCTGTCTTCTGAACATATGAGAGCTAGCTGCACACATCCTTGAACATACACTATAATTCACGTATACACTTCCCATGAACAAGAACATTCTTTTATGCAATCCCATTAAGCGCAGCTAAGAAGTACAATAGATTCAACAATGATACAAAGCTTACATTCTATATTTCCTTGTCCTTATGTCTCAACTGTGTCCCTTTGAGCCACCTGTTCTCTATCCTCTAGTCCCATCCAAGTTCATCCTTAGCATTCAATTGTCATCTAGTTAGACTTTTTTTTTTTTTCGGTTGTGGAAACATATATACAGCCTAAATCTTCCCATTCCAACCCCTCCCTAGCCTTTCATTAGTGGGATTAATCACATTTAGAATGTTGTAATGCTCTTTCCCACCATCCATTACTAGAAATTTCCCTTCACCTCAAACAGCAACCCTACACTCCTTTCTTAACTCCCCATTTCCCTTTCCGCCATTTCTCGTAACCCAAACTCTACTTTTCATCTCTATGGTTATATTCTCTGATAATTTCTTTGTGTTTACTGTGGGGCTTAAAATTAACCTCTTAAATCCATATCAGTCTTGTTTTTCTCTGATACCCTTTCACTTCAGTAGGACTCATAAACTATGTTCCTATAGTCCTTCATTCCCCCACCTTTATATAGTTGTCTAAAATTACATATTTTACATTGAGTTCAAAACCACTGATTTGTCCTTAGAGTTTGTGTATTTTATATCATGTAGGAAGTAACTAGTGGAATTACAGTTCAAAAATTATTGACTTCTATTTGTATTCCATTGTGGTTGGAGAATGTGCTTTGAGTATTTCCAATTTTTTTTTTTTTTAATTTCTTGAGGCTTGTTTTATGTCCCAGCTTATGGTCCCTTCTGGAGAAAGATCTGTGATCACGAGAGAAAAGTGAGTGTCCTGGTGATTTGGGATGTAAGGTACTATATATGTCTGTTAAAATTCTCTATTTCTCTCTCTCCTTTCCCTGTCTCTCCACCAGCAGGGCTCCCCTCAGAATCTGAAGTAGGGCAGGTCTTTCATTGGCAAAGTCTCTCAGCATTTGTTTGTCTGTGAAAAATTTAAGCTCTCCCTCCAATTTGAAGGAGAGTTTTGCTGGATAAAGTATTCTTGGTGGGAAATTTTTCTCTCTCAGAATTTTAAATATGTCATGCCACTGCCTTCTCACCTCCATGGTGGCCGCTGAGTAGTCACTACTTAGTCTTATGTTGTTTCCTTTGTATGTGGTGAATTGCTTTTCTCTTGCTGCTTTCAGAACTTGCTCCTTCTCTTCAGTATTTGAGAGTCTGATCAGAATATGTCTTGGAGTGGGTTTATTTGGATTTATTCTATTTGGAGTTCGCTGGGCATTTATGCTTTGTGTATTTATATTGTGTAGAAGGTTGGGGAAGTTTTCCCCAGCAATTTCTTTGAATACTCTTTCTAGACCTTTATCCTTCTCCTCCCTTTCTGGGACACCAATGAGTCTTAAGTCTGGATGTTTTATTTTATCTATCGTATCCCTGAGATCCATTTCGATTTTTTTTATTTTTTTCTCCATTCTTTCTTTTGTTCCTTCATTTTCTGTTCTGTGGGCTTCTAGGACACTGAGATGTTGTTCAGCTTCCTCTAGTCTTGTATTGTGAATATCCAGAGTCTTTTTAATTTGGCCAAGTTTCTTTTATTTCCATAAGATCTTCTATTCTTTTATTTACTCTTGCAATGTCTTCTTTATGCTCTTCAAGGGTGTTCTTTATGTCACTTATATCCTGGGCCATGGTCTTCTTGATGTCCTTTAAATCTTTGCCATGTTTTTGTTCCTTGATTGTAGTTCTTTGATTAATTTTGCGAGGTATAATGTATCTTCCGATATTTTGATTTGTGTGTTTGGAGTTGGATTCTCCATATCTTCTGGTTTAACCATATGCATTAAGATTTTCTGTTGTTTTTGGCCTCTTGGCATTTGTCTTGCTTGATAGGGTTCTTTCAAGTTGTAAAGAAAAAGGGATATTGATCTAATTTTTCAGGAACATAGTTTGGTGACGTATACTTTAACTAACCAGCAGATGGTGTCTGTGAGTCACCTATATCCCTCAAGTCAGTTCTCAACCTTGTTTCCACTTTGTGTAGGGAAATGATTCTTGTGGGTTCAGTTGGAGAACTCAGTTTGGGTGTGTTGCTGGAGCTGTCCACCCTGAATGTGGGGCATGTGTACGGGCGGCCAGGGAGGAAGGGCAGTTCTAATGTTCAAATCGCCTGGGATCCCGGAGATTCAAGGCCGCCACAAGAGTCTAAGCCTTCATTTCAGTTCAGCCCCAGACACTCTCTCTCGCTGATCCATAAACCACCGGACTTGGCGTAGCGTCCCTGGGTTCTCTGAGAAGATCCCCCCTCCCAACCACGCTCCTCCAGGAGCTCAGCCGAGGGAATGCTGTGCTACATCACCAGTGCATGTTGTCCCACAAGGGAAGCCCCGGGCCGCCTGGCCGTGCGGTGGTGCACTCCCAGCCCGAAGCAAAAATGGCCGAACAGGGTGTCTCAGCCCCCTCCTCCTTGCACAGTTCCTCCTTCCCAGCCCCAGGACAACTGGCGGGGCTCTGGGCTGTGGGCATGTCCCCAGGCAGGAGTTTATCCAGCCCTCCGGGGGGCCAGCTGCGAGCCGTGGGGTTTCTTTCTGCTTCCGGCTCTCCCCTCCGTTCCCCCGGACCCAAGGGTGTCTGCAGCAGGCTATCCTCCAGGCCAGACACCGAGAGGCCAGCCCAGCCCCCTCCTGCTGTGTTTTACTGTGTGGTTCCCACAATTGCTGCTGGAGCTGCTCCTTTTTTTTTTTTTTATAAAGAGCCAGCTGGTCTCCAAACACTGAACCCTGGCTTCCCCAGCCCGCCGCGTGGCTGCGGGTCTTCCGGACAGCTTACTCACTTGTTTCAGAATGCTGACTCCCGGTTTCACCAAGTATACGGCCCGTCTGGAGCTAGGAACCCTCATCCAGCTGGCGCATTGCTGTAACCGGTATTCTAGGTCACTTTCTGGTTTTTAGCTAGTGTTTTTCACGGAGGTGTTTTTTTCACCCTGTCTCAGCTAGCCGCCATCTTAGTTTCTCCAAAATCATCCATTATTAAGAATATTTTTTACTTTCCACATTACATCAGCCACAATATTTTTAATCTTCCACCCCTACATCCTCTATTACTCTAACTTACAATGGCATTTTCTCCATTCTCCTTTAAGCCCTTTTCAACAGCCTGCCAATGAACATCAGGCTTCTACTCACATACAATTACAGTGTCCCAGATGCAATCCAAATGAAAGAACCAGGAACATGTGACTCATTCTCAAGGGAAAAGACAGTCAACATCTGATAATCTTAAGATAACTCAGATATTGGAATTATCATATAAAGACATAAAGCAGCTATTATAACTATGTTCCCTGAGGTAAAAGAAAACACACTCGAAGTGAAAGAAAAGATGAGAAATCTCAGCATAGAAGTAAAAACAAGAAAAAAAGAGAAAAATGGAAGTTTTAGAACTGAAAAATAGAGTGATAAAAAAAAAAAAAAACATGGGATGGGCTCATAATAAGAATGGAGATCATAGAGGAAAGCAACAGTAAACCTGACCTTAGATAAACTGAAATTATCTTATGTAAAGATTAGGAGAAAAAGATTATGAAAAGGAAAACAGCCTGCAGGGATCTATATGACAGTATGAAAATATCTAACGTACATGTATTCTGACTCCTAGAAAAAGAAGAGAAAGAGGCTGGAACAGAAAAAATAATATTTGAAGAAGTAATGGCCAAAAGCTTCCCGAATTTGATGAGAGACATAAATCACAGATTTAAGATGACAAACTAATGCCAAACAGGATAAATTCAAAGAAAATCATGGCTAGACACATTATAATCCAATTACTGAAAATCAAAGACAAATTAAAAAATTGAAAACCACTAGAGAAAAAAAGACACACAACATACAGGCAAAAAATTATCTGAACAGCTGCAGTTACTCGTCAAAACTATGGAGACCAAAAGACAGTGGAATGGCTTCTTTCATGAAGGACAGCATCAAGATTTTCAAAGTTTATACCCTTCATCTCAGCAATTCCATTTCCAGGAATTTGTTCTAAGGAAATAATCAAGAAATGTCTAAAAATGCACATATAAGGTTGCTCACCATAATGTTTCCGAAACAGCAAAAACTGTATTCACTAAAACCAAAAATCTACTTAGGAAATAAATATTTATCAGTAGGGGATGGATTAAATATATTATTGTACCTATCTTGTTCATATATTTATTGACATAGAAAGAGGCCCACGATCTCATTAAAGTTTAAAAGGAGGCTATATACTTTCTGAACTTGGGCACAGCCAAGTTCTCACTAAGATAAGAAAGACAGCACTCCAACTTTGTCTAAGGAAAAAAGACTAAATTGTCAAACTACCACCAGGTTCAGAAATGACTACTACTTTCAACATTTCATCTTGGTGTTAAAATTCTCAAATCCTGACCAAGCAGCCATGCCCTCTTGATTTACATGAGTTCCTCTTGAAAACCCACTTAACGTAACTATGGTCAATTGTTTAACATGGCCCCATGAAGCATGCCTCCCTGAGTCCAGATCCCTTTGCAGTGTTACCTTGCCACTCCTCCCACCAAGAAGTGGAATCAATTTCCCTACCCCTTGAATCCAGCTGGCCTTGTGACTTGCCTTGATCAGCCTAATGTGGTAGAGGTGACTTTCTGGGATTTCTGAGCCAGTACCTTAAGTGGCCTTGCAGCCTCTGCTTTGGCCTTTGGAACCCAGCACCAGGGAAAGGCTATCCTACTGCAGAGAGGGGTCTTGTGAGGGGAGGCCCCAGAGGATGGGAGACCATGTGGAGAAAAAGGTCACATGGAGGAGAACCGAGGCACCAAGGCCCCAGATCAGTGAGGGACGCTATTTTGGATCCTCTGGCTCCAGTCGAGCTGTCCCAGCTGGCCCCCTGGGGGGAACAAAGATGAGCCAACTCCACTGAGTTCTGCCTGAACTCTTCATCCACAGGATCATCAGTCAATGGTTGTTGTTTGAAGACACTAAGTTTTGTGGCAATTTGTTATGCAACAATAGATGACTGGAATATGCCTTTCAGATAACTATTTTGAGGCCAACTTATGCGCTACCTATAGCTAGAGAATAAGCAGATGTCAAAAATGTAAATCATGACCATTTTGAGTTAAGAGTACAAGAGGGAAACAGTCCCTATAAAGAAGACTGAATTTGGGTATTCAAACAAAGCTGAGTGAAGTTACTTTGCAAGCAGACATCAATCACTAAGATCCTATTATAAGAACTTTTTTTCCTAAGCTTTATGATTCAGGCACTTAGAACTGGAAACTATCATTGAATGCATTTCATAAAGGTGCAGAAAATCCATAGTAACAGAGTAATTCATTTAAAGCAATGTTCTGCTAAAATGACTAACATAATTCATGGCACTGAAAATTTAGAGTTCATTACAGAGACATCTGCTGTGCAAACAAATGATCAAAGTAAGCTCAGTGATGCTCAGTTTATACATTCTTATTTCAATAACTCACAATACCGTTGACAACTATTGTTTTTCCTTCCAAGTCCTAAATGAGCAATGCATGAACAGGACATTCCACAATGTTGACATTATGAGAAACAGATATCACTCAGCAACTATTTAAAAACATAGCATGAAACAAAAGTGTGCATTAAAAGTCATATTTGCCCATTCTCTTCCAGTGTTTATAATTGGCATTCCCTTCAGAAATGAATCAACCTGATATAGGATTGTAGGGATTCGTCTTGAATACATTTAAATCATTCCCAATAAAGCAAACTATACTAAAGAGAAGATCACCGATTCTCCTGAGGCAGGCTCTTTTAAAATTTAAGACAGTAATAGAAACAGCACCCATAAGAATAATATGATATGTTGCTTTAAAATTTTCTCATGCATATTATTTTATTAGATTTCTATAACACTTATATATATCAATTTTATAGATTAATAAACAGAGGCCTTTATATATGAGAAAAGTGCTCACTGTCATAATAAAAATATCTTTTAAATTTTAAACCTAAGTCCTTTAAGAGTAAAACAGTCATCTAATGCCTAACGTGTATTGTCATAAGTGGTGATCCCAACAGACAGGCACAGCCAGCAATATAACACAGATAGGGAAGTGGGTGCATAACACCGTTCCATGACTACTCAATTCTACACTTCCTGGGAATTTTTCAGACAGTCATCAGAAGTCCATTATTTTTCCTGATCTCCAAGAGAGTAAAGACAAAAGCCCCTTTTAAGGGGAAACCATCATTTCCTATGATACTGTATCCTAGAAAAAAAACAAGCAAACAAAACCAAAATCAGGAGTAGATATTTAACAAGTAATGATATCCAGAGAGAATCTGAAATAACCTATAATATTCAGTTGCTTAGAAAGTGATTACAAGTTAAAAGATTCCATTATATAAAGAAAGCTGCCCAACAAGCTTAAAATTCAAAAATGTATTGTGGAACTTATTTTACTGCCAATTATCAGAATGAAGTATACCAAGAAGTCAATTAACTAAGCATTTATTCTTTAGACAATAATACACTGACACGGAGGCAGATAGGAAGGAATATAAATTTCTAAATAAATTTATAATTAAATTGTGGAAATGGTAAATATTTATAAGAAGGAATTCCAGGATTTTAGCAAGTTAACCATAAAATATTTATAAACAATATATAAATGCTAAAGTTAAAATGAACAGGTAGGGTGGCTGGTGAAAGAAGAGTGCAATAAAGTAAATCCTCAACTGCAACTTGAAAATGTTGATGGGCATAAATAGAAGGACAGGATTTAGGAAGCCAATTTTTAGTAGAACATGATATGGAAGGCAGGGGGAAAGAAGAGCAAGACAGGTTTGGAAAACAGTTAGAAGGAGAAGTAGAAATGCATTTGCTTGGAGGTAAAAGTTCTCCAAATCCCCAGATGCTTTAAGAGTCATTTTGCTTCCTCTTCCTTGAAGAGGTTTTGGAGGCCATTTATTTTAGAATGTGTTAGAAAACAAAAGGAAAAATTACATGTTCAGTGAGTTAGGCATACAAAACAATCAACATCACCTCACCACCCCATTCACACCAATTCATCCCCTACCTTCTATATTCTCTGTATTTATGAATGGTGTGCCAGTTTGGATCAATTATGTTACCCAGAAAAGCCACGGTCTTTAATGCAATCTTGTGGCGGCAAACTTATTAAACTTTTTGATTGACTGACTGTTAATCAAAATGGAAAACTGAGTGTTTCCATGGAGATGTGAGTCACCCAATTGTGGGCAAGAACTCTGATTATATTATTTCCGTGAAGGTATGGCCCCACCCATTCCAGGTGAGTCTTGATCAGTGCACCGGCGTACTTAAGAGAGCTCAAGAGAGCCGACACAGATGCTGTTGCTTGGAGATGCAGACAGAAGGACATTTGGAGATGATAAGCTAAGAGATGAAGCACAGAGTTTGCCCCAGAGAAGCTAAGGGAGGACTCTGAGATACTTAGAGAGAAACGTCCTGGGAGAATCAGCAGAGAGCTGAGAGAAGCTAAGAGGGCAGAAGCCCGGAGACATTTTCGAGAAAGCCATTTTGAAACCAGAACCTGGGAGCAAAGGACCAGCAGACACCAGTCACATGCATTCCCAGCTGACACAGGTGTTCCAGATGCCATCAGCCTTTCTTCAGTGAAGGTACCCTCCTGTTGATGCCTTTGTTTGGACATTTGCATGGCCATAAGACTGTAACTTTGTAACCAAATAACCCCCCTTTACAAAAGCCAATCCATTTCTGGTATTTTGCATAATGGCAGCTCTAGCAAACCAGAACAAATGGTAAACCATTGGAGTTCTCATGGATTCCCCTCCATACCCTTCTTGTCCAATCTGTCACCAAATCCTGTAAAGCTCTTTCCTAAACATCCCTTGAAACTGCTCTTTCATTTGTGGTCCCACTGCTTCAGTCCATGCTCTCAGCCATGCGGTCTCCTCCTGGGTCTCTGGCCCATGAGCCCAAGCCCTCCACTCCCACCCAATTGCCAGCATGAATGTTCTAAAATAAAAGCTGATTATGTTAGCCACTTATCGATCCCGCCTGAGACCTGACCCAGCACACTATTTGTTCCAGGTAATCTGAGCACTTTATACCGAACTCTTGCCACATTGTTCCCTCTTCCCACCAAGTCACCTTCGTAAATGTCACTTGCCTTTTAAACTTCAGCTCAAATGTGATCATCTCCTCTTTTCTTTCCTCAACAAAGCCTTCTTGAATCCCTCAGTCTGGTCCCAAGGTCTCTCCTCTTGGCTCCCTCCACAGAGCCTCCAGTCTAAAGCACTGTCATAGCTGAGATGGATTGGGAGGGCAGCGGGTGGGGGGAGCCAGCCAGCCAATTGTCTTGGGCACCAACCTTCAAGAAGACTTAAACAAAGACTTAAACATCATTAGGAACATCACAGATAGAGAAAACTATATTTATCAGTACTGTATGTGGTTAGAATAGGACTACTTTGACAAGTTCCTAGGGATAAGAAGCCTGAGATGACCCAGGCACATTAAAACAGCCTTTCAAAGAGGGTGAGTGTGCTGGTTTGAAGCTGGTATGTACCCCAGAAAAGGCCATGTTCTTTTAATCCATTCCTGTGGGTAGGACCTTTTGATTAGGTTATTTCAATTTGAGATGTGACCCATTCCATTCAAGGTTTTAATCCTTTTACTAGAGTCCTTTATGAGAGGATAAGGGATGGAAAAAGCTGAGAGAGCTTTGAAAGAAAAGCCCTGGAGATGCTAAGAGAGGACTCACAAGAGCTCAGAGAGGAGGCCACTGGAACCAGGAGCTGAAAGCGACAATACCTGGGAGAGAAGGACCAGCAGACGCTGGCCATGTGCGTTGCTAATGGACAGAGGGACCCTGGGTGCCAGTGGCCTTTCTTCAGAGAAGGTATTTTCCTTTTCATGACTTAATTGGGACATTTTCATTGCCTTAGAACTGTAAATTTGTAAACTAATAAATCCTCATTGTAAAAGACAACTGGTTTCCGGCAGCTTTAGCAAACCAAAAGTGAGTTTGGTTAGATTCAGGGTTTTGGTTCTGCTAATTAGGCTATGCAAGTCTGGAGTGAGAGCTGAACTGCTAAGGACAATACAGGAGAGGGTATAATGAATCAGCAGAAGTCCCTTCTCCATCATTTCCCAGCACTGGGTTTAGTTTCTTCTCAAAGTGAAAGTTGAGCAGGTATGATATTAAAGAACATCAGCTTGAAGGGATACAAAATACTTAATTAGCTTGCTCAGGGTGTACCATGTTTGTGTCTGGTCCTGATTATAATACTTATCACACTATATTTTAATAAGTTAAATTACTTGTCTAAGTCCCCCATAAGCATCCAAAGGCCTGAGAATATGACTTTTTCATTTTGTAGCAAATCTGAAAAAGGAACACATTAATCCAAAGTGTATCATCTCAAAGTGTATCATCTTGAATTGTAATCAACTGAGATCCAAAGATCAAGATTTAGCAGCTATCCATACAAGAATGCCCCTTTTCAAATAGGTAAGAATATTCTGTTCACTGCAGAAGCATTCTTTATTGTGGGATAGATACAGATAATTCTGAATGAAATATGCCTTAAAACTATCCTTTGCCCTTTAACTTCATGTTCATCAAGAAAACTACTTACTGTTCATTCCATTTGTGAGTATCTTCATATAAGTGATGGAGAGTCATCAGTACAGAAGACCAAATCCCCAGTTCCTGGAAAAATACATCTACCATTAGAAGTCAACACATTTTCTCTTTAGTTTACACGTTATTCTCTTATAAGTGTGATTAGCAGGAGACAGGCTCTCTGAGTCTTATCATTCACTGACAAAACTTAATTTCTGGACTTCTCATGCTGGTGATCACATCAAGGCAACATCACCCTGTCTGAGGTCCTGGGAAAAACCAAATCAAATAATATATGTGTAATGTGTAATCTTTTCAAAATTATTAAGTGCCTATACATTTTATCCTTGATTGTTTTCTCCATAAAATAAAATTTCATCTTGGTACTGCTTTTGACCAGTAGGAATTTCAGGCTGTTGACCTGATTCAAACTCATATTTTCCTTCCCTTTGCTGCCACTAAAATATTTTTATTTTACTCAACTTTTCTCAAGAGGAAGATGTTTTGTGTCTCTTCAGGGTAGGCTACAACATTTTAAGGGAAAGAGGAGGGCCTCTGGAACTGATGACTCTTTCTCAGGAACATATACCAATACTGCAGAAAAAATAAGCTATCTGGATCTTTTAGGATTAAATTACATTACTTGAATGGAGAAGAACCCCACACTGATGTGGAATTTACAAAGCATGGTGTATTTTCTGGTAATGACCAATGCTCATTTGGCAATTGTTTAAACATTATTTCAACCAATTGTGTTTACATTCACAAGCAGATTGGAGTGTTCCAGAAAAAAAAAAAGGTAGTTTGAAGGACAACTAAAATGTTTTCTGAAAACGTTTGCTATGTGACTTAAGTCTTGTAAAATTCAAAACAAGTATGAATGATCTTAAATTTTGTCAAACTTGGAAAGGGAATCATTTTAGTCAGGTCACTTGACCTAATACACATGGTAGTGTCTGCCACATATTTTGTTAGATTAGAAAACTGTGCTGTGCAAAAGTGAACAGGTTGACAATCCCTTATCCAAAACTCACTTGGTAAATGTGGTTTAGAATGCAAAGGTTTTCAGGTTTTTAGAATGGTAATATATATTTGCCATATATTCTGTGCTGCACTATAAATTACTACGTGAAGAAAACATATATGTGCATGTGTGTGTATATATATTTATACACGTATATATATACACAAATATAAATTTATTATAAATTTTACTGATACAATTTGTAACCCAATAAACAATCTAACACTCTTTAATGTAAATTCTATATAGCTAATTGATTTGCACAGAACAGTCTCATTGATTTTTACCTAATCATATTCAAAGCCAACCTATGGCTATGATTGACGTTGCAAAGTATTTCAGTCTTGAATGTTGTTTGATATTTTGGTTTATTCTTTTTTTTTCTTATCTTCATTTTATTGAGATATATTCACATACCACGCAGTCATACAAAAGAAATCGTACATTCTATTGTTCACAGTACCATTACATAGTTGTACATTCATCACCTAAATCAATCCCTGACACCTTCATTAGCACACACACAATAATAACAAGAATAATAGTTAAAGTGAAAAAGAGCAATTGAAGTAAAAAAGAACACTGGGTACCTTTGTCTGTTTGTTTGTTTGTTTCCTTCCCCTATTTTTCTACTCATCCATCCATAAACTAGACAAAGTGGAGTGTGGTCCTTATGGCTTTCCCAATCCCATTGTCACCCCTCATAAGCTACATTTTTATACAATTGTCTTCAAGATTCATGGGTTCTGGGTTGTAGTTTGATAGTTTCAGGTATCCACCACCAGCTACCCCAATTCTTTAGAACCTAAAAAGAGTTGTCTAAATTGTGCTTAAGAGTGCCCACCAGAGTGACCTCTCGGCTCCTTTTGGAATCTCTCTGCCACTGAAGCTTATTTCATTTCCTTTCACATCCCCCTTTTGGTCAAGAAGATGTTCTCCGTGCCACGATGCCAGGTCTACATTCCTCCCCGGGAGTCATATTCCACGTTGCCAGGGAGATTCACTCTCCTGGGTGTCTGATCCCATGTAGGGCGGAGGGCAGTGATTTCACCTTTCAAATTGGCTTAGCTAGAGAGAGAGGGCCACATCTGAGCAAAAAAGAGGCATTTGGGAGGAGGCTCTTAGGCACAATTATAGGGAGGCCTAGCCTCTCCTTTACAGCAACCGTCTTCCCAAGGGTAAAACCTATGGTAGAGGGCAAAACCCATCAAACCACCAGTCCCCTATGTCTGTGGTCATGTTAGCAACCATCAAGGAGGGGTAGGCCAATACCCCTGCATTCTCCACAGGCTCCTAAAGGGGGCACTACATCTTTTTTTCCTTTTTTTTTTTTTTTTTTTTTTTTAACTTTTTTTTCTTTCTTAAATCAACTGTATGAAAAAAAAATTAAAAAAAAAAAAACATACAATAAAAGAACATTTCAAAGAGACCATAACAAGGGAGTAAGAAAAAGACAACTAACCTAAGATAACTGCTTTACTTCCAACCTGTTCCTACTTTACCCCAAGAAAGTTACCTGATATAGCAACATTTCTGTGAACTTGTTCCTACTATATCCATCAGAAATTAGCAGACCATAGTCATTCCTGGGCACCCCCAGAACATTAAATAGCTTATCTGCTCTTCTTGGATTATTGTTCCCCCTTCCTTAATTGCTCTCTATTGCTAGTTCCCCTACATTCTACATTATAAACCATTTGTTTTACATTTTTAAAAGTTCACGTTAGTGGTAGCATATAATATTTCTCTTTTTGTGCCTGGCTTATTTCGCTCAGCATTATGTCTTCAAGGTTCATCCATGTTGTCATATGTTTCACGAGATCGTTTCTTCTTACTGCCGTGTAGTATTCCATCGTGTGTATATACCACATTTTATTTATCCACTCATCTGTTGAAGGACATTTGGGTTGTTTCCATCTCTTGGCAATTGTGAATAATGCTGCTATGAACATTGGCGTGCAGATATCTGTTCGTGTCACTGCTTTCCGATCTTCCGGGTATATACCGAGAAGTGCAATCGCTGGATCAAATGGTAACTCTATATCTACTTTTCTAAGGAACTGCCAGACTGACTTCCAGAGTGGCTGAACCATTATACAGTCCCACCAACAATGAATAAGAGTTCCAATTTCTCCACATCCCCTCCAGCATTTGTAGTTTCCTGTTTGTTTAATGGCAGCCATTCTAATCAGTGTTAGATGGTATCTCATTGTGGTCTTAATTTGCATCTCTCTAATAGCTAGTGAAGCTGAACATTTTTTCACGTGTTTCTTGGCCATTTGTATTTCTTCTTCAGAGAACTGTATTTTCATATCTTTTGCCCATTTTATAATTGGGCCGTCTGTACTATTGTCATTGAGTTGTAGGATTTCTTTATATATGCAAGAAATCAGTCTTTTGTCAGATACTTGGTTTCCAAAAAATTTTCCCATTGAGTTGGCTGCCTCTTTACCTTTTTGAGAAATTCCTTTCAGGTGCAGAAACTTCTAAGCTTGAGGAGTTCCCATTTATCTATTTTCTCTTTTGTTGCTTGTGCGTTGGGTGTAAAGTCCAGGAAGTGGCCGCCTAATACAAGGTCTTGAAGATGTTTTCCTACATTATCTTCTAGGAGTTTTATGGTACTTTCTTTTATATTCAGATCTTTCGTCCATTTTGAGTTAATTTTTGTGTAGGGTGTGAGGTAGGGGTCCTCTTTCATTCTTTCGGATATGGATATCCAACTCTCCCAGCCCCATTTCTTGAAAAGACCATTATGACCCAGTTCAGTGACTTTGGGGGCCTTATCAAAGATCACTCGGCCATAGATCTGAGGGTCTACCTCTGAATTCTCACTTGAATTCCATTGATCTATATGTCTATCTTTGTGCCAGTACCATGCTGTTTTGACAACTGTGGCTTTATAATAAGCTTCAAAGTCAGGGAGTGTAAGTCCTCACACTTTGTTTTTCTTTTCTAGAGTGTCTTTAGCAATTTGAGGCATCTTCCGTTTCCAAATAAATTTGATAACTATCTTTTCCAAGTCTGCAAAGTAGGGTGTTGGAATTTTGATTGGGATTGCATTGAATCTGTAGATGAGTTTGGGTAGAATTGACATCTTAATGACATTTAGCCTTCCTATCCATGAACATGGAATATTTTTCCATCTTTTAAGGTCCCCTTCTATTTCTTTTAGTAGAGTTATGTAGTTTTCTTTGTATAGGTCTTTTACATCTTTGGTTAAGTTTATTCCTAGGTACTTGATTTTTTTTAGTTGCTATTGAAAATGGTATCTTTTTCTTGAGTGTCCCTTCAGTTTGTTCATTTCTAGCATATAGAAACATTACTGACTTATGTGCATTAATCTTGTATCCCGCTACTTTGCTAAATTTGTTTATCAGCTCTAGTAGGTGTATCGTCAATTTCTCAGGGTTTTCCAGATATAAGATCATATCATCTGCAAACACTGACAGTTTTACTTCTTCTTTTCCAATTTGGATGCCTTTTATTTCTTTGTCTTGCCGGATTGCCCTGGCTAGCACTTCCAGCACAATGTTGAATAACAGTGGTTACAGCGGGCATCCTTGTCTTGTTCCTGATCTTAGAGGGAAGGCTTTCAGTCTCTCACCATTGAGTACTATGCTGGTTGTGGGTTTTTCATATATGCTCTTTATCATATTGAGGAAGTTTCCTTCAATTCCTACCTTTTGAAGTGTCTTTATCAAAAACGGATGTTGGATTTTGTCAAATGCTTTTTCAGCATCTATTGAGATGATCATTTGATTTTTCCCTTTCGAATTGTTAATGTGTTGTAATACATTGATTGATTTTCTTATGTTGAACCATCCTTGCATGCCTGGAGTGAACCCCACTTGGTCATGGTGTATGATTTTTTTAATGTGTCTTTGGATTTGATTTGCAAGTATTTTGTGGAGGATTGTTGCATCTATATTCATTAGGGAGATTGGCCGGTAGTTTTCCTTTTTTGTAGCATCTTTGCCTGGTTTTGGTATTAGATTGATGTTAGCTTCATAAAATGAGTTCGGTAGTGTTCCATTGTCTTCAATGTTTTGAAAGAGTTTGAGTAAGATTGGTGTCAGTTCTTTCTGGAAAGTTTGGTAGAATTCCCCTGTGAAGCCATCTGGCCCTGGGCATTTATTTGTGGGAAGATTTTTGATGACTGATTGGATCTCTGCTTGTGATGGGTTGGATGAGGTCTTCTATTTCTTCTCTGGTCAGTCTAGGTTGTTCATATGTTTCCAGGAAATTGTCCATTTCCTCTACATTATCCAGTTTGTTGCCATACAGTTGTTCATAGTATCCTCTTATAATTTTTTTTTAATTTCTTCAGGATCTGCAGCTATGTCACCTTTTTCATTCATTATTTTGTTTATATGGGTCTTCTCTCTTTTTGATTTTGTCTAGCTAGGGGCTTGTCAATCTTGTTGACCTTCTCAAAGAACCAACTTTTGGTGATATTTATCCTCTCTATTCTTTTTTTGTTCTCTATGTCATTTATTTCTGCTTTAATCCTTGTTATTTCTTTTCTTCTACTTGGTTTAGGGTTGGTTTGCTGTTCATTTTCTAGCTTCTTCAGTTGATCCATTAGTTCTTTGATTTTGGCTCTTTCTTCCTTTTTAATATATGTGTTTAGTGCTATAAACTTCCCCCTCAGCACTGCTTTTGCTGCATCCCATAGGTTTTGGTATGTTGTGTTCTCATTTTCATTCGTCTCTATATATTTAGCAATTTCTCTTGCTATTTCTTCTTTAACCCACTGATTGTTTAGGACTGTGTTGTTTAACCTCCAGGTATTTGTGAATTTTCTAAGTCTCTGATGGTTATTGACTTCTAATTGTATTCCACTGTGGTCAGAGAATGTGCTTTGAATAATTTCAATCTTTTTAAATTTATTGAGGCTTGTTTTGTGTCCCAGCATATGATCTATTCTGGAGAAAGTTCCGTGAGCACTAGAAAAGTATGTGTATCCTGGTGATTTGGGATGTAATGTTCTGTATATGTCTGTGAAATCTAATTCATTTATCAGATTGTTTAGGTTTTCAATTTCCTTATTGGTCTTCTGTCTGGTTGATCTATCTATAGGAGAGAGTGATGTGTTGAAGTCTCCCACAATTATTGTGGAAACATCAATTGCCTCCTTTAGTTTTGCCAGTGTTTCTCTCATGTATTTTGTGGCACCTTGATGGGGTGCATAGACATTTATGATTGTTATTTCTTCTTGTTGAATTGCCCCTTTTATTAGTATGTAGTGGCCTTCTTTGTCTCTCAAAACATCCCTGCATTTAAAGTCTATTTTAACTGAGATTAATATTGCTACACCTGCTTTCTTTTGTCTGTAGCTTGTATGAAATATTTTTTTCCATCCTTTCACTTTCAATTTCTTTGTGTCCCTGTGTCTAAGATGAGTTTCTTGTATGCAACACATTGCTGGTTCATTTTTTTTTTTTGATCCATTCTGCGAATCTATATCTTTTAATTGGGGAGTTTAATCCATTTACATTCAATGTTATAACCATGAAGGCATTTCTTGAATCAGCCATCTTATCCTTTGGTTTATGTTTGTCATATATATTTTTCCCCTCTCTCTATTAATATCCTTTATTGTACCCATACCGAATCTCTTTACTACTGAACCTTTCTCCAAGTCTCTTTGTCCTTTCTTTGTTTCTCTGTCTGTTGGGCTCCCTTTAGTATCTCTAGTAGGGCAGGTCTCTTGTTAGCAAATTCTCTCAGCATTTGTTTGTCTGTGAAAAATTTAAGCTCTCCCTCAAATTTGAAGGAGAACTTTGCTGGATAGAGTATTCTTGGTTGGAAATTCTTCTCACTCAGAATTTTAAATATATCGTGCCACTGCCTTCTTGCCTTCATGGTGGCTGCTGAGTAGTCACTACTTAGTCTTATGCTGTTTCCTTTGTATGTGGTGAATTCCTTTTCTCTTGCTGCTTTTAGAACTTGCTCCTTCTCTTCCATGTTTGACAGTGTGATCAGAATATGTCTCGGAGTGGATTTATTTGGATTTATTCTATTTGGAGTTCGCTGAGCATTTATGATTTGTGTATTTATGTTGTTTAGAAGATTTGGGAAGTTTTCCCCAACAATTTCTTTGAATACTCTTCCTAGACCTTTACCCTTTTCTTCCCCTTCTGGAACACCAATGAGTCTTATATTTGGACGTTTTATATCATCTATCATATCCCTGAGGTCCGTTTCGATTTTTTCAATTTTTTTCCCCATTCTTTCTTTTATGCTTTCATTTTCCTTTCTGTCATCTTCCAGGTCACTGATTCGTCATTCAACTTCCTCTAGTCTTGTACTACGAGTGTCCAGAATCTTTTTAATTTGGTCAACAGTTTCTTTAATTTCCATAAGATCATCTAGTTTTTTATTTAGTCTTGCAATGTCTTCTTTATGCTCTTCTAGGGTCTTCTTGATATCCTTTGTATCCCGTACTATGGTCTCATTGTTCATCTTTAGTTCTTTGAGTAGCTGCTCTAGATGCTGTGTCTCTTCTGATCTTTTGATTTGGGTGCTTGGGCTTGGGTTATCCATATCGTCTGGTTTTTTCATATGCTTTATAATTTTCTGTTGTTTTTGGCCTCTTGGCATTTGCTGAACTTGATAGGGTTCTTTCAGGATTTGTAGACCAATTGAAGTCCTTATCTCTAATTTATCAGATCTACAGCTTCGTGGAATACACTTTCTCTAACTAACCAGCAGGTGGCATCCACGAGTCACCTGTTCTCCACAAACCAGTTCTTCCCTGCTTTGCCTTTGTGGTGAGTGGGGGAGTGAGTCTTGTGGGGTCCAACTGGTGTACCAAGCTTGCGTGTGTAGTTGATTTTGCCCGCCCTGTATATGGGGCGTGTGTCTGGGCAGTCAGGGAGGGGGGGGGGGGTGGCTCTAACAATCAAATCTCCCTGGTGATCCTGGAGTTTTAAAGCTGCTGCAATAGTCTAATCCTTCAGTTCAGTCCTGCCACAGTTTGTCTCTGCCACTGACCCACAAGTCCTTGGTATTGGAGTATAGCTCCTGAGACTTTCAAATGGGTCCTTCTTCCAGGCCGTGCACCCCCTGCTCCTCTGTTGAGGGATGACTGTGCTATGTCACACATGAGTGCCGTCGCCCCAGGGCAGTTCTGGGCCGCTGGGCTGTGTAGGGAGGCTCCCAATCTGCTGAAATGATGGCTGAATGGGGCTTTGTTAATTCACACTGCTCCACCTTCCCAACTCTGGGACAATCAGCTGAGGTTGCAGGGAAGGCTAATGTCCACGCCCAGTTTTGTGGTGTGTGCCTATTATTTGAAGCACTTCCGTCACACTGGGTTGTCTGGGGCAGCTCTGGGCTATGGGGCTGGCGATGGGCAGGAGTGTTTCCTGTCCACCAGGATGATGGCTGTGAGCAGACACCCCCCTTTCCTTGGGAAGTTGTGGTGTTTAGTGAATTTTCTCAGCCACTGGATTATTGCCTTTTGTCTCAGAGCTCTCTTAGTTCTGCTCTTGTCTTGACCTGCCCAAATTGCAAGTCTTTGAAGCTTTCTGTATTGGGCTTCTTACAGTAATTGTTTTAGAAAAAGAAAAAAGGATTAAAAAAAAAAAAAAGGGCCCTCCTCACATATTTAATGGGTTATTGAAATGCTAACAGACAAAGCAATTAGGGCCATTAAAGAAAGGTCCACAGGGCAGAGAGATCAGCTTTTCTTCTGGATTTGCATATGAGCCTCAGGGCCTGAGCTCTGCCCTTCCCCTTTCTATGTTCACCAGAACTCCAAAAATCCTCCGCTTTTATTTTGGAGTTTTTCGTGCTGTTTTTTTCTATGCCTGTCTTCTCTCTGCTGGGCTGGCTGCTTTCAGATTCTCTGGTGTCTCGTCTCAGTCTACCTATGGTTGGAGTTTGGATCAGTAGAATGAGTTTCAGATAAGGGCTGCCACTGCAGTTCTCCCTTCTCCTTCCCGGAGCTGACAGCCCCTCCTCCCACGGGACTGAGCCTGGCAGGGAGGGGTGCGGGTCCCCTGGCCACAAAAACTTACAGATTTTGCTGATCTCAGCAGTTCCACATTTTCATGAGTGTTGCATGAAGTATGCCCAAAGTCAGATTGCTCTGTGGTGTCCAGTCCATGCAATTCCTGGCTTTCTCCCTACTTTCCTGGAGGAGTAACTAAAACATTCAGCTCACCAGTCCACCATCTTGCCCCCCTGGTTTATTCTTAAATCTTTATTTTGGTTTACTACTTCTTTTTCTAGTTTCTTTAACTGAATACTTGTTCATTTCTCTTCATATATAAACATATGTATGCATGTATATAAAATAAATGCATTCCAAGCCATAAATTTCTAGTCCCATTCCAACTGCATCCTTCCAAATTTTCTGTTGTATGCTCAATGCTGTCTAGTTTTTGACTCCCAGATTGTAATAAATTGTTTCTTGATTTTTAAAAAATGGCTTAGAAAGACTACTTTAGGACCTATTAAACCTCTCCAAGTTTCCCAGCCCAAATTGATCTATTCCAACATTTCTTCAACCGTGCCCTGAAAAACATTTGCAAGCTTTTCTTCCATTGACAAATATGTTGGGGTAAAAAAAAACAGTTTAAAAAGTTGAAAGAAGTTTCCTCAATGCAGGATCAATATGCTAACACACATTGTAAATCTTTAAGAAGGAGATACAGAATGCAGTATTTCCTAAAATCATTTGTTCTCAGATTTTTTCCCCTAAATACTTAGTTCTTATGGAACAATTTGGAAATGTTTAACTAACCTATATACTTAGTGTCAGTATCACTAATTTTACCTATAACCACTACTTAGTACTGTATTAGTTAGGGTTAACTGAAAATAATAAAAGTCACTCTGAACATGTTTAAACACAAATAAATTTATGAAAAGATAGATTATAATAAAATAATAAATAATAAAAACCAGATAAAATAATCCAGTTAAAAGAAAAAAAACTTGTAAAGATTTTGAGAATTGTAGCATAAATAACCTAACACCCTCTTGTAAAGTCTCAACATGTGTTGCCTGAAGTAAAAAGAAAACATGAATGTTGACCAAAGAATCTCCTGAAAGTCCAGATAATTAGCTTTAGAGTCTAGCACCAGAAACAATATCCAGGTCACAAACTGGATTGCCTTTTGGCACCACTGAAATGACAGTCAAGTCATTAAAAAGTCATAAACCAACAAGGAAAGCAGGTGAAGAGACCTGCAGCCGCATGTTTTGGAAGCCAGAAAATGGATGGATGACTGCACACTGTTTTAAAGGACTAGAGAAGGTTGAGACCTTTGCTTCCAGTATGAGAACTCCAAAAACAGATTGATTAGCTCATCAGATCCTAAAATGGTTCCATAACTACAGGTACCATTTATTTCCGAAAATGGGCAGGATGTGGGACAGAGTGTGGAGCTGAGGACAGGTGAATTGGTTGAAAATCTGTAAAAAAGGAATTAGATTCTTGTGAACCATCCCCCACACCATGAAGCAGGGTGAAAGCTGATTAAGACTATAGATTTACTCTATGGAGAGAATTCAATTTCTGGAACACCAGGCACAGGTGAGGGCAGAATTATTATATTTATAATTGGAAGAAGTCCCATAATGAAAAATCTACATATTAAATAACAACCCATAGCCTCCCCCTCACTCTTTGGTTACACATCCCTGGAGGATTCTTTCCAGGAAATCTAACCAATTCAAAATAAAAGCCCTACAGATAGAGTTGAGGGTACCCACTGAAATAGACCAGTCAGATTATCCCACAGAAGAAATGGAAACAAATTTTTCAAAAAAAATTAAACTGTGATTAAATTCCTTAAATAAATAAAAGAAGATTTTTGCACCCATGAAACAAGAACAGAAAACTATAAAAATTTTCAGATGACTAAAAAGGAATATTGGAAATTAAAAACAGGATAACAGAAATCAAACATATAGTAGATGGGCTAAAGGAGAAATAAACCAGAAAGTGGAAACTCCAACACCCCCAAAAGAAAGATGAATAAATGAATAAATTCAAAGAAAAGAATGGAATGTGGGAAAGAAAATATTAGAGAATTAGAGAATATTTGTCTTATCTATTGTTGCACAATAAATCACTCCAAAACTCAGTGGATTAAAACAACTTATTATTTTTCACAATTTTGTGAGTTGACTGGGCTCAGCTTGGTGGGTCTCCTGCTCTTCTGCTTGGGGCAATTACATAGCTGTTTTCACTTGGGAACTTGGCTGAGGTGGAACAATCCAACATGGTTTCTCTCCAAAGCCTCTCTCTACATACCTCTCATCTCGATGCTTCTTTACAGATGAAAAATAAGGAAGTTGAAGCTTCCAGTTCCCTTATGGCATGGGCTTAGAAGTCCTTGAGATTACCTACATCACATTCTATTGTTCAAACAAGTCACAAGACAAGCCCAGATTCAAGAAATGGGGAATAAATTCCACCTCTTGATGTGAGAAACAGCATGCACATACAGATGGGGGGATTACTTTTAGAGTCAATCTACCAGTTAGGATCACTTCCAGATGTTCAAAACACCCAAAATTGGAGTGTGCAGAAGAACAGAAAAATAATGGGGGAGGGACAGGAAATTATAAAATACATTTTTTTCATCATCAGAACTGCAGGACATGAATTTCCAGATTGAAAAAGACCATCAAAGTCTTGCAACAGCAAAACAGGCAAAAAAAAAAAAAAAAAAAAAAGCCTACATTAATAAATATCATCATGAAATGACAAAATGTTAGAACTCTGATATTAAAAGAAGATGCCAAAAGCTTCCAACAAAGAGGAAAAAATAGGTTGCATTAAGAACATTAGCAATCAGAATAGCATTAGAGGTATCAAAAGCAACAATAGAACTTAGATGATAGAGCAGTGACTCCAAAATTCTGTAAGAAAAAAAGGACCTCCAACTTAGAATTCTATTCCTAGAAAAATCATCAACCTAGAGGAGATAGAATAAAGACATTTTTAGACAAGTAATTTCCCAAATAAATAAAATTATGTGCATACTATCTCAGGAAGCTACTGGAATATAGGTTCTACTAAAATTAGAGAACTAACCAAGAAAGAGGAAGAAATTGGATCCAACACAGGAGAACAGTGAAAGGACAATAATGAATAGAAATCCTTGGTCGATTCAGTTGTGTCCCAGCCCTAAAGCTCAACCAGTATTCATTGGAACAAGGGGGCAGAGGGCTGCAAGAAGGATGTCTTCCAAAACAAGATAAAATTGATAGGTTATCTAACGAATTCACAAGCATTGACATTTGTGCATATGGCAGAGTTTGAAGATGAATTTGTGTTATATAAAGGTGGAAAAATACAATTATCAACTCCAAAAGTATTAGAAAAATAAAAATTGTAATATAATATATGATGCGGCTGGGCTCTGGATAATATTTAGAGTCATAATAGTGTAAACACTGAATATTAATCTGCCAAAATTATACTGTATCTATAATGGGAGAGTAGGAGGAAAGGAAATGAGTGGATAGTAGGGGCAGGACAGTGAGAGAACTAAGTATCTTTCATGAAAGAAAGTCATTAAATAATGTCTGAAGTTATAATTCAGAATAGCAATATAAACATCTTATCAAGAAATATGGACAATGCCAGAGGAAGCAACTAATTTGGAAATGTTTACCTCTGGAAAGTGGATATGGAGAGGAGCACGCACAGACTACTGACTTTTTAAAAAAAAATTTAGCTTTCCATAATTATTTAGCTTTTTTAAGTAGGTAAATGTATAACTTTGTTTTTAAAAACACAGTTTTAAAAAATGACTTTCCAGATCCCACTCCTGACTCAATCTCTGGGAATGACTCTGGGGAATCAGCATTTTTAACAAGCATCCCAAGTTGATTCTGATGCATTATAGGGTGAAAACCACTACCTTAGGAATAAACCACATACCTTCTGAATGTATTAGACCACTGCTTACACTGAGTCAGTAGTCTAGCATTTCTGTTGTGAGTTGAAGTACGTCCCCCAAAGATATGTTGAAACCCCAACCACAGGCAGCTTTGAATATGACCTTATATGGAAATGGGGTCTTTGCATGAGGTCATACTGGATTAGGTGGGCCTTAAATCTGATATAAGAGAAGCACCAGAGACAGTGACACACACGGAGGCCATGTGAAGATGGACGTAGAGAGAAGCTGTGTTTACAAGCCAAGGAATGCCAAGGATTCCCAACTCCACAGGTATAAGAGGTAAGGAAGGATTCTCCCCTACAGGTTTCTGAGGGAGCATGGCCTTATTGACACCTTGATTTTGGACTTCTAGCCTCAAGAACTGTAAGACAATTTCTGTTATTTCAAGCCCCTTAGTTTGTGACACTTTGCTTAGGCAGCCCAGGAAACTAATACACTGAAAAGGGGCATACATCCCTGGCTGAGGAGTTCATTCCCAAGTCACTATAGAGCATTCCAATTTACATAGCAATTATTTACATGGCAACCTAATGCCTATGAGTGCTTAGTGACCAACTGACAACAATGACCACTGTTCTGCCAAGAGTGGGCAAACTGCAACAATTATACATACACTACAAATAGGGAAACTGAGGTACACAGATGTCAACTGCCCAGAAAAAGACCAAATTAGAGTAAGGAATCAAGTAATGTATTCCAATAAACATTTAACAATGCCTACACTGTGTTGGCTACAGTGGAAATTCAAAGACGAATTCTTTCAAATTGCTCATATATCGGTACTAACAATCAAACAGCCTATGGAGATGGACGGCTTCCTTCTGCCATTCAATCTCACCCCAACATCCACCCCTGCCCCTTCGGAGCCCAAAGCCAGCATACTTACCCCTTGCTTTCCACAATTCTACTCTACTTCTGTAAAACATATTTTAATATAATGCAATTTATCAACATTTAACAAAATGTTTGATAACTATAATCAATGTCATTTTATCAGGGAATGGAACTAAAATTAGTAAAAGTCAATCCAATTTTAAGACTGATTTAAAAAAAAAATGTCCTTGACAATTTTTTTTTTTCAGAATAAAAATCAAAATACTTATCTTAATTTCAGCTACTTCTCCATCAATCTCCATTTTATTTGACTGGAGAATAGATTCCTTAGGTAACAGATAAGTATATTCAATTCTTTCCTCAAAGAACTAATAATAAAATAAAAACTTTAAATCTTACACTTTTTTCCCCCAAAATGCTCTCTAATCAGTAAGAATGAATGCAATGGGTGCTACAAACAAAAACAAAACAAAACATTTCAAAGTTCTCTATTTAAAAACAATAAAGTGTTATAATATGGATTGTAAAAGTAAATATGTAGATATTTGCACTTTAGTAAAAGAGAACCAAGAAAAGACTTGTTTTTGTTTTAAAAACATTTTTACCTCTTCCAGTTGTTCAAAACAATTCCTGGAGGCTTTTTTCTTATTTCAGCATTTCTCACAAGTTCTGAAATTCCTATCTGTTTCCATTTTGGAAAAAATGGTTAATAAATCATTTGCTTCAAAAAAAAAAATCACAAAAATACCATTAAATCTACTATTACATGGTAATAAATTGACTCATTTTAGGATTCCTTCACCAAGTAGGAAACTCTAATAAAAATAATCCATTGTGGAGTAAAGTGATTTAAAATGATAAATTCCCCTCATTAGTAAATTAAACTTACTTGCCATTAACAACTCTGCATTTGAGAAGTCATTAAAATCTCAATGAAGGGCATGATAATATAAAAAATAGTGCCACAACTGCACAAGAGACTTCAATGTAGTGACTTCTTAAAATAATTATTACCAATTAGATGAAGAAATCATAAGAACTCAGAGATAGATGTGAACTCTCAGGTTAAAAAGGACCAAAATCCTGCCAATTATTCAGAGCACGGCCACCCAGCAATTCCACTGATTTGGTTGCTTGTCTTTGACATGCCCCTTTTCCATGCCACTGGCAAATTTCTTGGCTTTGCATTTTGTATCAGAAAAGCTTATTTGTTCTAACTTTGTTTTTGACAGAGCCTATTTGTTTTTAAGTTTCAAAGAGATAAAACCAATAATTTGAGTAGCTGGAGTACACATATGGGACCCACACAAATAACCATTTCATAAACATTTTATTCATGTTTCTGGAAGGGGACAAAAACAGTATTATTTATGTTTCCATGGGTTTGAGTTTCTTCACATGAAAACAACTGTTTGTTTTCTTTATTAACATTAAGTAGCCTGAATCATAAAATGTTTATAAATGAATCCAATATAATGCATTGGGGGAGATGATATTTGCCAGCAATGATTATTTTTGAAAGTGAACTGCTACTAGTATCTAATAAAAAACTCATACAAAATTTATTGACTTCTAAACTCTTGTTTTGACAGAAACACAGTCTAAGATTTTCACTAATACGCAACTTAAAAATCTGGATTTCTTTTTTCTCAAAAATCTTACAAACTCACAATATTTATGATACTGTAAAATAATTTCTAAAAAAGTGAAATCAATAATTTTTCAATTTATAAATAAATCATAAATTTTTATTTTATTAATGCCAGGATATGAAAACTATTTTCTAATGTCTAGAAATAATCACAAATGTTTGGAAGTCCATATTCATTGCCTTAAACACAGCTTTCACAAAATGGGGTATTTAAGAAGAGATAAAAATTAAACAATTCAAACATTCACCAATGGTTAAAAGGATAGCATGTGGTATTCATACAACAGAATACTATACAGTGACAAAAGTCAATAAATGGTAGCTTGTATCATCTGCATGGATAAGTCTTTAAAAACATGAGCAAGAGAAGTAGGTAACAGAAGAATACATACAGCATGATTCTGCTTACATAAAATTCAGAGGCAAAACTAAACAATGTGAAACTATGAATACAAGCAAAGGAAAATTAACAGAAAATTTAGGATAGTGGCTGGCTCTGGGAAGAGAAGGAAACATGATAAGAAGAATCCCAGTGGACATCAAAGTTAAGGGTGATGGTGCATTTTTAAGCCGAGGTTAAGTACATGGGTGCTTTTATTATATATCTTGAAACTGTATATAGATTTTATTCTCTGGGCAAAATGGGGGGTAAGGAAGTGGAGACTATATATGTACACAACTCTTCTGAGAGGCTGGTTACAGTAGGTAAGGGAAAATGGGGATGTTCAGAGATTTTGTTTTGCTTTGATGCACGTCCAAATGACAGAGAAATAAAGGTTCCATTAGAGAGGGAGAGTTTGATGAAACAGGAGAGGAAGTAACTGGTGGCCTAGTTATCTGAGTGGACAGAAGGGAATAGATCCAAGGTCCAAGACACACCTAGGAGAAGGCCCCTGGAAAGGATGAGTAGCACCACCCAACTCAACCAAAGGGAATGAGGCAAGGATGGGAACGTGTGCAGCAGATTTGTAGATGCAGTGATGAAAGGCTGAGGTGGGTCACATCTGATAGCTTCTTCCTCTAAAGTAAGACAGGTCTTTAGCTGAGAGTGAAGGGCCAGAGTTGGTTTTGAAGATAAAAAGTAACTGTTTTAGTCAGTGGGAGAACAAACTGGCCACACATAAAGGTAGGTGGACTCTTGGGCATTTCACCTGAATTGTTTCCTTTTCCTCTTTTGCCTGGAATAACACATTCCCTTCGTTTTCACGTAGAAAATGTGTCCATCTTTCAAGGCTCTCCTCAGATTCTGTGTCCTCTAGAAACCTCTAGGGTATTCCAAGGTAACCCTTTCCTTTTAAACCTCACAGCACTTGACTGTAACCAGCAGTCTTCACTTAGTCACATACTATCTTGCAATAACTCTTTTGTGTCACACATGATTTAATTTTCAAGTTTTCGTCTCCTCAACTACAGCTTTTGAGGACAGCAATCATGTCTTGTTCTTTTTTTTAACTGTCACTTCCACTTCCAGAAAAATAATGCATTCTCATGCAGTGAACATTTAGATACATTTTCCTAAATACACCGTCTACTGAAACAAACATACTTAAATGTAAATGAAAAAATAACAAAGACATATATGAATAAGTATAGAATTTTTGAATCCTCCATTATTTTCTTATAACTGCTCCTGGTTTAGTTTTTGATTTTAGAACTTACTTTTTAGAAGCTAAGCCACAGATCCCATGTTAAGAAATAATTGGTTTAATTTTAAAAAAAAAAATTTAAACAAATGCTCATTAAACTATTAAATGCTTTCCATCATAACTACTTTTAATATATTTCTTCATGTAGATAGTTCTCCCTGAAAATGAAGGTTATCAGCAAAGACAAATAACATTAGGAATGCCATCTTGTGGTTGAGAGTAGTCCATTACATTAATAGGCCCTTTCAATGACAATCTTTAATTCAGAAATTAAACATCCAATACATTTACAATGTAAATCAGTTAAAAGGTACTGCACTACAAAGGAATAAAAATGAAATGTGTGCAACTGTTTTGTGTGTTTTTTTGTTTTTTCGTTTTTTTTTCAGAAAAAGACAAAATTCATTGGAAAGAGAGACATCAGTGTTAGATTGGACTCCAAATAATACAGGAAGGCTGATGTCTATAATTACAAATTATGTACTTCTATTAATACTATTCAAAAATCTTAATTCTGTTAATTACCACATCCTGGATTTAAATCATGTGAATTGATTTTCAAACTTCACTCTAATGATAAGTAGCTAAAGTGGAGTGGACAGAGGATTTATCTAACTTGGACAGTGTAGAATACACCAAGTTAATTGTAGTCCAAATGGAGTTTGAGAAGGGTTAAACACTGGCCCTAATCTTAATATATGAGCTTACTACTTCCTTCATACAAGTTAGCCACCGTGAGTGATAAAATAACTTTCTTGTCTAGTCAATAGGGAACTAGTAAATGGTTACAGATGTAGTACTTAACAACGGTGTTCAAATATTTTAATCACCAAGTCACTAAGGGCTACCAGACATTTTGGTCCACTTAACAGCCGGGGTAAGAGAGTGGAAACTGACAAATCCCTCATGAGTGCAAAGCAAAACACAAGGGCACAGAGGTCCATGCACTATGCCACATTTTGTCACTTCCAGATTAAGATTCCAAGGAGCAAGTGCAGGGACACAGTCCTAGTGATTAGACTATTCAAATTCCAAAAGATAATAAACATACAGCTATTTACAGAAATATGCCATTGTACTCAAAATCAACTTTTGAGATATTTATTATGGCATGCCTACTGCCAGAAAAACATAGGACATCTCTTCCTCAGAAAGCTTTCATGAATTGATTCTGAATTAGTGTTTCCACATGACTCTTCAAGACATTCACATCAGCGTCACAGACCTGGTACTCCACCTTCTCTAGCTGCTTTGTTCTCTTTAATAAAGCCCCGTGGGGTGGAGGCAATGCATTGTACGAACTCAGTAAATAGAGCTGACCCAATGAAGTTTGGTTCATTTCTTTAATCTTTAAAGCCTGCATGATAGCAGGTGCAAACTTTGAGTAATGAGCTGTAGATGAAACAATCACTGGGCAAGTTTTGTCTTGTATTCTATCTGCAACCACTTTGGCAACAGCAGTGTGTGGATCCAAAATATACCCTG
Source organism: Choloepus didactylus (assembly GCF_015220235.1). NCBI lineage: Eukaryota > Metazoa > Chordata > Mammalia > Pilosa > Megalonychidae > Choloepus > Choloepus didactylus. Next base: position 8,593,550 of record NC_051311.1, on the reverse strand, counting down.
AAGTATTGTGGGTGGAATTAATAGCTGCCAGGCAGTCTTCCTCAGAGCACCAGTCGGCTACAAAATCCTGCTGAAGCTTCTCAACTAGCATCTTTTCTATCTGGAAGTGATGCTGATATTCTAATTGGTTAAATAATTTTGTCATTAGTTGTCCATCTCCATTAGCCATCAAGTGTAAATGTCGTTCCAGGTTTGAAGATTTGAGAATATCTATGGCTGGTGAAAAGGTTTGGGCTAACTGTCTTTCCCTTAGATCATAATGCCCTGTTTTTATAAAATCAGTCAGAACATGGTTCTGATTAGAAGCACAAATGAATTTTCGAATAGGGATTCCCATCATTTTGGCATACACTGCTGCTAATATGTTGCCAAAGTTTCCTGTGGGAATACAGACATCCACTGGGCTTCCGAAAGAAATAAATCCTTGGCTAACAAGATCAAGGTATGCAGAAGCATGATAAATTACCTGGGGAAGCAGCCGGCCCCAGTTTATGGAATTAGCTGAACTTAAGGTTGTTCCATATTCAACAGTAAGAAAGCCAGTAAAATCAGAATCTTTAAAAATCCTTTTTACAGCCGTCTGGCAAAAATCAAAATCTGACTTGACACCTATTGCCTGTCCATTTTCTTTCTGACTGCCAATTATCTGTGCTTTTTGAAAATCACTTACTCCATTCTCAGGGAAAAACGTGGCCACAGCTATCCTCTGCTTGTCACTGTTATTAAGACCACTAAACCCATGTAAGACTGCACTCCCTGTGTCTCCTGAAGTAGCTACAAGTATCATATAATTGCAACTTGGTGGAATACAGTGTGCAAAGAGATGAGGCATAAGCTGCAAAGACAAATCTTTAAATGATCCTGTCGGTCCATGAAACAACTCCAAGATGAACTGGTTGCCTGAAAGGTGCCTGACTGGGGCAATTTTTGAGCAGGCAAAGTTTTCTCCATAAGCAGTTTCAATCATTTCTCCCAATCTTGCAGCAGGTATGTCAGCAGGATGTATACACCTTTCCAACAGTACTTGGGCCCTTTCTATATAGGTTGCTCCTACTAGACGTTTCCACTCTCCGCAGCTTAATTTTGGAAGCTCCTTCTCAGGAACAAAGAGCCCACCATCAGACGCTAACCCCTCAATCACAGCTTCACTAAAGAATTTTGTTGAAACCTTCTGTTCACAGTCTTTCGGCCAAGTATGTCTTGTCGAAATGAAAGTTTCTGAATCCACATCTTGATATCGTTTAACTGCATTAAGCACTTCATCAGCTACCTCCTCTGGAGAAGCCTTACTTTCACAAAAAACACGAGTATCATACCACTTTTTATAATACTGTCTTCTAACCTGAAGTAACTCCTTCACAGATGTTCCAGAATTTTGACCTACAATTCGATCTATCTTCATTGATTTTAGACGATTAATTATATCTATTAGAGGTACATCCAGGTATACAATTATCCCATTTTTCTTCAGATGCCACATGGTAGCATCATGCATTGGATTAGACCCAGTAAGGGAAATCACACTTCCAGACACAGAGAAGTTTAACACAGCTTTTCCTTCCTCTTCTAAAAATTGCTCATTACCAACATCCTGTAATTTTTCAGACACACTCATATTCCAGGTTTTTTCAAGGATATCATCATCCACGTCTATGACACAACAATCTAGTTTCTGACCTATTATTCTGCCTATTGTTGTTTTTCCAGCACCAGGAGGTCCCATCAGGACAATATTTTTGTCTCCAGCGAGAGAGTGGGTAGAATGCCATGACTTCCTTAATTCTGCAAGGGCAAAGGTTCTTAAAAGAATTCGCTGTATATGTTTATCCATTTTAACTTGTATACTAGACAGACATTTCTGTGTTATTTTTTTCAGATGCTGACATCGGTTAAGGTTAAAGTGGAGCATTGTCTTTTCACTTTTCTGCCCAAGCCAATCTAAAAACTGGCATTAGCCCTTTTCAAAACAAAAACAAAAAACACATTTGGTTATTAAGTTCAACAGACTATAAAATCCCCATATAATCATGCTTACAGTATATGAACTGTTTAAAAGTCTTTTCAAGTTTATGGGACATTTAAAAAATGGATATCAACCCAAACCCTCATATATTGAATATTTTCCTTTTAATAATGTTTCTCAAACCTCAAGACACTGAAAAATCAAAACTTTAAAAATTGATAAGTATAAATAGAAGTTCTATTCAAAAATGCCAATATCATAGCTTCTTGGAAAAAAATGAATACTAAATCCAATTAATATAAATTCTTTTCTTTTATGGAATAGTGTAATGAAAATTATGGTTCATAGTTTATTGGTTCATAACACCTACAAATAAGGACTATTTGGAGTTGGAGCACTAGTTCCTTGAAAGTTAAACAATATTAATATTTAATTTCTCTTTAGTATATGAATGTTGATAGACTATCACGTTAAATCATAAATTTCTTATCATAGAATTCACAACAGAAAACCAGAGTAAAATAACATATTAGCTTATAAAATATGTAAGTAACTTTCCAAACAATAGAGCAAAGGTATGACATTTTCTTTTTTATGTATTTTTTACAAGCATACTATTAAAAATCATTCTCACATACTTTTTTATATTAAAGGTCTGAAAAAGAGTCAAAGTAAAAGGTGTAAAAGTATGCCAATGAGTTAAGAAAAACTGATAATCAGCAACAAGGCCAGAAACTACATATCTATAACTTCCTTTGCATGAAACCATTGCTTTGTATCTGATCCTCTAAATATCATCAGTGGAGGAACTTAACTCAAATATCACACTCCAGAGTAAAGCTAAAAAATTCAGAAATATTTCCAATGATCAGAGGAAAAACTATTCTGGTATCCAAGGAAGCTCTTCAATTCTCCATACTGTTCAAGTTCCTGACTCTGAAAGTATATTTACTATCAAACAAAACATGTTACGCCAAACAAAGTCAAATTTTTAATTAAATGTAAAATGCATAACAACTGCCACAATGTTCATTTAAACTGACCAGAATAGCTTTACAGACACTTAGTAGACTTTTACATATTCTATGGCAGAACCAAATGCAAGTAAACCATATTATATGTTAAATGGTATGTTTAAATATGTTCTGAAATTTTTCAGTCATTTTGAAAATGATAATCTATGCTATTTAAACTGTTCTATAATTAAACTATTAAACTATTTTAAGCTAACTCAGAATTTAACTTACAGTAAAAATACAACTGTCAAGAAAAGGAACTCATTTACTCATTTCCTTATTTGATCTTTCAGCTTGTATGTACTGTCTTAACTCCCACTGACTTTCACACACATGACACACAGGAACCAATCTCAGATGAAGCATTTGTTGATTCCGAGGCAAAGCCGATCTTTGCAAAAGGGGGAGTCTGTAACGGAAAAAAAATCAAGTTAATCATAACTACATACAGTATCATAACATTCCACACAAAGACTATTATTCAAAAAACCATCTGAAATGTTTTAAGTACAGAAAAATAATGAATTGACTTTTTTCATGCCTCCCAAATCTATTATTAAAACATTAAGACACTGGTTTATTTCAATATGTGTATGTCTCATCATAGAAAATAATTTTACTGAACAGCATTGAAGGGATTTCACCAAGCAATGTAAAAGATAGAGCCAAATAATAATTATAAAATCTTTCGTGAAGAATGGAAATCTTAATATTTTAACTATGTTTAACGTGCAGAGGAAAAAATTCAGCAGGCTAGATCTCTGAGTGTCTCAATTATTCTTTTAAGTTATCTTATCTATTTGAATCACTACATGATTTGTAATGTAATAATAGCTATTGTAAAGTCTCAAGGAAAGATCTGCCTCATACAAGGAATGCTTAGCTATTTAAATAAGTCCATAATACATTCCAGGCCCTTATCACAGTGGCTTGGCACATACGCATATTAATATATATCTTAATATCAATCACTCATTGATAATGGACTAAGAAAATATATCATTGAGTCACAATGTCTAGCATATTATTTTTATGGTTTGGTTTGCTTATAAACTTTCAGGGAAGAAATTCTTTCCCTGGAGTAAACCAAAGACCAGAGACAAACGTACCCTTGAATCACACCACCAATTTCTCAACACCCTATTTAGTCAAAAGGATTTAATGTTTGCCAACAACTTAAAATAAAATGTAAGACACAGCCCTTCCAAGATTATTTCGTGATGCTGGCTATAGCTCAACCACCTTCGAAAAAGCCTAGGCCATGGTTGCACTCGTCATCACACGTTGATGCAGCCACTTTTTAAATTCCTCAGAAAAATGACTAAATCTAGTCTATTTGTTATATTAAGAAACATATTCTGAGTTTTAAAAAATCTTAAAAAGTGTTGGAATTTTTATAGTAATATGTTGTTTTCTAGTAAGTAATAATAAAAAAAAAAAAATGCAACTATACCAGGGCATAAAATAATCGGAGGGAGGTGAAGCTCTACTCTCCTGACTACTGACCCCAAATCCCACCAGCCAGCCCTCTCTTGGTCTGCCTCTGAAATAGATGGAGAGGGTGGGAGGGCCACACCCTGTCATCCAAAGACCACAATGTAAGCCAAACGCACAATTTTACAACTTCACCACCTATCTCTGCCTTTATCTCAGTGTCAAAGCTGACTAAACCTTTCTGTTATAGTCTTCTATTTTAGCCTGGTGTTGTTAGATATCCTCTCATCATCTGAACTATTTTCTTCAAGACTTTTTAAGTACCCTTCTCAATTCTATAACTGAAAACTACTGTAAAGAAAGTCTTTATAAAAGATTTATTTTCTTCCCAAGTGTCTTACTTACATCCCCATCTGTGCCCATTTTATCCACTTAAATATATTAAAATAAAGTTCAGCAAAAACCCTAATTTGCCTACATAAAACACGTGCATACCATTTACATCAAGGATCTGTAAAACTACAGTCTACCGCGTGGCCAAGTCTGGCCCACTACTTGTTTTTGTAAATAAAGTTTCATTGAAACACAACTCTGCTCCTTCATTTGCACATTCCTTTAGGAGCTAGCTACACCTGCTTTTGTGCCAGAGCACACAGCTGAGTGGCTGCAACAGAGAACTCTTGGCTTGCAAAGCCAAAAATACTTATTCTCTAGCCATTTACAGAAAAAAACTGTCAACCCTCGATGGTATACCAATACTAATTCCTTGTGGATATGATGCTGGGCATAGGCATTTTTCTGAGAATAGTATTGCCATTTTGAGGGAATTATAGAAATCAGAAATATATTCTTTGTAAATACCCATTCAAAACACAAGCAGAATTAAAGACCAGGTATCCAAGAAAAAAAAGTTCCTTTCCAAATAATTTGACAATTTCATCATGATGGCAGATGATCCTACAGAGAGGAGATCTTAAGCAGATTCTATTTGTTATTCTTAAAATACACCCACCACCAGCAGGCACCAGTGCAATTATTTAACTTCAGTAACGCCTGAAACTCAAGGTTACTTAAGGCCAATTGGTGTGCACCAACTGCAGAAATTACGCTTTCCCCTCTGGCCCTTTCAGGAGTTGAAGCATAAATAGTCCCAAAGTGTTCCTTTTAACTGGAAATTTGTACACTTTCTCTGATGTCTACCCGCTTAGCGAATGGTGTTACCATTCTGCGAGTCCTTAATTCAAATACCAAGTATAGGGAACAGTTCTCCAACGAATTTTTCTCTCTACATGCTAAGCAAAAACTAAAAATAAAAGACACGCAAAGGGAAAATGACAAGATTAAAGTGGTTTATATTATATACACACATGAACATGAATGTGTGTATATATGCATGTATCTGTGTGTGTATCTCTCTATCTATCTACGAAATACATATATGAAACGTTTTGGAAGACGGAAGCTCAGTGATGTGAAGAAAACAGGAAAACGTCACCCCAAGAGGTCCTTCATCCGAAATGAAATGGTTGTTACACGCCAGGGATAAAAATGAAAATCTGATCAACTGGGTAAGAAAAACTAAATTTATTCTTGGCTAATGGAATTCAGGACGGGCCCCCGTACCCCGAGGCCCCCAACCCCGAGCCGCCCCCTCCCCGGGCAGCGCGGCCTCGGCAGGGCTGGTCCGGAGCCCGGCCCTCCCCCGAACCCCACCTCCGTGGCGTCTTATAGGGCTCGCGGCGACAGAGGCTTCCCCAGGGGCTGCTCTCAGCAGTCGCATCCGCATGAACAATTCAAGGCCAAACTGCCCAAAACGGAGGAAAAGTGCGCCTCAGAAAGACGACGATTTTCACGAAGGGTCACGAAAAGCTGGACGCGAGTTCGATTGCCCACGTCAAAGCCGTCCCCTCGGGCTCGGGCCGCTCCACGCGTCTAAGGGGTCGCGGGGCCGCCGGGTTTGGGGGTTCGGGGCGCACCCAGAGTCGGGGTCACAACCGCGCTGCGGGAAGGGAAGGCAACCCCCGGGCAGGCATGCGACGGGAACGGCCCGCTCTCTACCGCTTTTCCTTCTTACTCCTCAGACAACTCACCAAGAAGACGGGGAAAGGGAAAGAGAATGGGGCGGAGAGTCCCCGCACCGCCAGGGCCGCTAGGCGACGGGGAGTCGCTTTTGGACCCTTACCGCCCCCTCCGCGCGGCCACTGCGCCTGCGCCGGCCGGGCGCCACGCCCACCGCCGGAGCCGCCTTGCACCGCCCGTTACGCTGCGCCCGCGCTCCACCCACCTGTCCTCCACGCCTCACCGAGTTCCGCCCCGCCCTTGCCCGTTCTAACGTAGACGTGCGTCAGCGTGTCTCAGTCGCTCGCCCCGCCCCACCGGGATTGTGGTATGCGCGCACAAGAGACGTCTTTTGGACGCTTGCGCATAGGTGCGTTTCTCGACTCTATCGTAGATGTTTGTTTTTTTCTGAATAGAGGCAGGAAAGAGCAGACTTTTTAAAGGGACGCCGTTCTCCACCCTATTACCCCCAACAGTGTCTTCCATATTAAACTTCTCAGGCACAAGAAGGCACTGCAGAAAGGGAAGAGAAGAAACCCAATTTGCTGCGCTGCCTTCCAGCGACCCGTCACCTAGTAACTGTTTCCACGGCAACCGCCCCGTCAACAACGCTAAGCGACTCTAGAGGAATAGGAAGGGTATTTTCTTTTCTTTCCAAGAGAGGGCAGCTAAGAAGGGATCAAAGAGGAATTATGTGAAGGAGGCAACCCGAGTTCTTTCATAAGGGAGTAGGAAAGGGAAGGAGTGAAGAAAGGGACGAGACATCGGTACAGTGAGAACAAAGTTAAGGATAAGTTTTAAGGACTCATTTGGTTGCCATGGATCCAACGTGCTCCTCTGAGAGCATTTATAACCTCATACCCAGGGACTTCAAGGAGCCTCCCCAACCTCCCAGGTATGTGGGTAAGCCAAGATCACCACTTGAAAATAATGCGGAATAGTTATACAACTTCAGGATTAAATAAGCATACGTGTCCTATTAAAAAAAAAAAGCAAATAATATTCTTGTCTCTAAAGTAGTCGTGGATGGACAACTTCTTAGAGAAGACATAGAAAAATCTAAAGTATTTAGCGTCTCACAATTGACAGCAAGGGCGGTTTGGGGCTGTGAGATGGCCATTTTATTATGTTAACCTTAGCTCTCTATTAATATAGTATGTAATTGTTCTGTAATTTTTTCTAATTGTTCGTACCTGATGTGATATACAACATATTGTGAAATTTCGGGTTGCTGTTGAAAAGAGTAAGTCACAATTTTATTATCCTGTTTTAGGATACTTGATTTTTGGTTTCAGGAGTTGAGTGGTATATTCCTAACTGCACTCTGTTCCCTCTCCAAAGGGATATTACTTAACCTCCCCCCACTAAGCTTATTGTCAAATATAAATTCCCATTTGTTTCTGAGCCTCAGTTTTTTGATTGATAAGAAGTAGATGGACTACATAATCTCTAAGGTCTTTTTCAGGTCTAATGGTTAGATGGAAGGAAGAGTGGATGGGTAAAGACAAAAATATGTAGAATTGAGTTACATACGACCCCTTAAAATCTCAAAAAGGTAACCACAAAGTGAACACTCTGTTACTCTCTGGCATAGGGTCTTCTTAAACTTACTTAACTCTGCAGGCAGAAAAGAAGCTAACTAGTGGAGAAAATCTCATTTCTCCTAGGACTTGAAATGTTTGCTGTGTTTTACCTTTCTCTTTTTCCTAATGCAAGTCATTGAAAGAGCAATGGGCTGAAAAAAACATGCTCTGCAACTAAGTCTTCTTGGGACTTTGAAAAAATTCTCACTTGGTTCTGAGCCTCAGTTTTCTGATCTGTAAAACAAATTAGATAATCTCTAAGGTCCCTTTCAGATCTAATAGACAATTATTTTCACTAGTAATTACATAGGGTGCATACCATCATCAGCCAATGGGCAGTTTCTTCAATTTTAAGCCTGTCTGGTTTTAACTGGAGCAGTACCGATATTGTACTTCCATTAGCTTCTCTTCTCTAATAGAGATTGAACAGGAAAGTAAAGTTATCCGGTTGTAGACTTTATGAGGAGTGTTCAGATTAACTGTTGCTGAATGGACTTTTGATGAAATATTCCTGCATAAAATACAGGATAAATCTCCTCTCTGAAACCCACTGGTAGATTATGTTTTCTATAGGGTACTGAATATGAATGTAAAGATATTTTATTAGATAGGTATTCTGTTCATTGGTGAATTAAAAAGCTTAGTAAAGCATCTAGGTGACTTTTTTCCAAGAAACTTTATTGGAGCAATCTTTATTCAATTGGCAAGTATTAACTGAGCCCCTATAAGGTGTATAATGTTGCCCTAGAATATCAGTTCTTGGGCAATGTTGGAGTGACAGCATGAATTCCTTGGTTTTACTGCGAAGGAATAAGGAGACAAAGGACTTATGGTGAGAGGGAATAGAAAGTATCCAGAAGTGGCACCAAAAGAACCCTTTTTCTTAGGGCAATGTCAACCCTCCCTGTAGGCAACAAGCATTGGGAGCTGTATGTGTATTTTCCCCATGTAAGCATTTTATTTGTTTGTATCTATTACATCTCTTGAAAAAGAATCCCAGGCTTTTCCCTCCTGGGTGTTTTAGTCTTGCTTCCTCACAGTCCATGATGCCAGCTGAGATTGTCAGTTCAAACAGAGCAAACCGAGGAGACAGGAGCAGATTATTCTGCCATTTTTCTAGATTTTTGAGTTGCACATGAAATCTGGGACTCATCACTCCACAGTTGTTTAACCTGCATGTTAGGTTCACAACAATTTTCCCAGCTCTGTGATCATCAATGATTTCAAATTCGCCAGTGTAACCATGCTTCGTCATCACATATGGAAACTGGACAGTAGCTCTGGAGCACTGCCTAAGAAGAAGCTGGCCTTTGCCTCTCTTTTCAGCCTTTTTGAAGCTCTTGAGAGCATTGCCTTGTTGTTCATGCTCACCATCATGGAGGTACAGGAAGATGGCCGAAAGAGAGCCCTTTGAGGGTTTTTAATTTGACAAGATGGCATGCATACAAACCTCTAAATTATAAAAACAGAGAACAATAAAATATATAGCTAGTTCTCTCTTGCCACACTAATACAAAATTGTCCTGGCCTAAACTCCTCACTAAGAGTAAGAGTTAAAGACACCAGGAAAGAAGCCTGTTAAGCTACAAGACCTATTTGCATCACCCCGTTGTATAAACACAGCTCCAGGAAAGCTCACAGCACCTTTCTTTTGCAATACTGGCAAGATGATTGTCCAGCTTTCACAAAGAGGTGGGTTCCTTGAGGAAACCAACAATTGACTCCACTGTGAGCTGTCACACCTCTGAGGTTATGGTCTCCTTTTGGAAGTGAGATACAGATATTAAAATGTTAATTAATAGGAAGTGAAATAGAAGCATTATAATGTTAATTAACAAAGCAAGATATTATTGAAAACCCTAATGAGAGATGCAGATCATAGATGCTGTGAGAACTTAGCCAGTGGATCCATGTGATTGCAGTAGGAGGAAGAGCACTTACTTGTCATTGAACTAGGAACTGGGGTTAAGATATGAAAGTCCTAAAGTCAATGGAAACCCATGATTTAATTTTCAGAATTTGAGTTGTGGTTCATGAGGTGATTTCCAACATCTTCACCAAATCAATTACCCTTCTATTGATGACTCCATTCACTTCATATCTCTAATATGATTCTCTTTCCCTTTTATTTAAGGCAATATTCCTGATATAATCTGAACAGCCCATGGAACCCAGAGTCTTCTCTCCTTCTCTTAATACACAAAAGAAGTGTATCAATACTTTTTTTTTAACTAAACCAAATCATTTTATTGTGCAGTTTCCTTCTACCAGAATATTACTAAAAATATAAATATAAAATCTCAAGAAAATACTCAGAATAGATATGTAATCCTCCCCCAAGTTGGGGCCACCTTCCTTGTTCCTTAAAAATTGATGGACTATGTATCTGTCTTCATATCATCTACATACAGCTTAAGTTCCCATTAACATTTTGACATTTATGTCCCACCGTTGGCTCATATTGAAATTCCCATCATATGATTGTGTAGCTGATTCTCTTCAACTAAGTTTATCATTAATCTGTGAAAATAGTTTGAATTATGAATCTTTCATAAACTCCGTTAACTAACTCTCCTAGCTTTGTGTCATTTGCAAATATCCTCAGTTTTTCTCTTGTATCCCCATCCACCATCGAACAGGGCAAGTACTTTGTACTTCATTGGGCTACTAGACATCTCTCTCTAAGCTGACGGCAATACTTTCTTTGAGTGTTTAATCAGCAACCCAAAGGGATCCATCAACCAGTTCATATTTCTCTTCCTTATCAGTAAGGATTTAATAAGATTCTTTGCTAACATCAAGATGCACATTGTATGTCTAAGATATTTCCCTGATCTAATGGATCTAATAACCCTTAAAAAAAAAAAGCTATGCTCATGTACCTTGACCTGAAGCTCCTCATGCAATAATCATTGCTTCTCTGTAAACTTACTAAGGAGTCTTGTAGAAATTGAGGTTGGGTTCACCAGTGTAGAGTTTCTGGATGGAGCCTTTTGGAAAATGAGAATATTAAAGCCCTAAGCTCCCACCATTGTTTTAAATGCCTTTCTGTTTTTCATCGGGATTGTGTCATGTAGTCAGAATTTCATTTTTGGAGCTCCCCATTCTTCTTAGACTACCTTCCATTTTATTCCATTTCCATACTGTTATACCTGTGTCTTCCGAGGTCTTTGTAGCATCTTCTTGTTTAAAGGCTGGTTCTGTATGTGAATTTGCTGAGCAGTCCCTTCCTTGACTATTATAAACTCCTAAGATGGCATGTTCACTTTCTCCTGAGGCTCTTGTCTCATCTACTTTGCTGACTAGAGTCAGGAATTCAGTTGGAGAAAGCAGTAGCTCTTTGAAATGAACATATATTCAAAGAATGTCAAGAATGTTCCAAAGTCTTTGTTTTTAGCATTATGAAATTTTATGCTAGAATTCCCATTGCTGCAATATGTGGTCAGAGTTTTACAGTTAGTGTTAGAAACTATCATTCATCTTGTTCATCTGGCCCAGCAGTCTGTGCAGCCTTCCACAGAAGTAACTTATCTTCATTACTAGTGTTATTTTTACCCAAATGTTCTCAGGCTTATTTCCTCAAGATTAGTAATGATAATCTTAAAATAATTATTGTAATAAATCTATCTATAATAATTATAGACTATATATATACACACATGTTCTTGACATATAATTTTATATATATAAAATCACATATATATGATCTATATATATACATACATACATTCTTGACCTAGATCTCACAGTTCATATAGAAGATTTCAAAATCACCAGGAAGAGCAAGCCCACAACTAAAAATGTGGTATAGTTAATAGAATCACCAGAAGATTATAGAAGAATTGAAGGCCTGGGAAATTGAGTAATGGAAGGATAATTCAAGAAGGCACTTTATTCTCCTTCAGACTTGTGAATGAGGAGAAGGATATCCACAAACAGGATTTTTGTCAATAGAATTGCAGCTTCCATATGTACTTACCAGTTTAATGTTTGTTCATTGTGGGTGATTGCCTCTCATTTAGATTTATATAGATTGTGGTAAAAATTATTGGCACAACTCTCTGGCATTGCACATATTTGTAAAAGTGTTGAGAGAAGAAAAAAATGCCAGCAATATTCCTTAAAATTAGTTGCCAGATAATGTATGGGTAAATGGAGTTTTGTGAATGTTAGACCAATTTTTAGATGTTTATTCCATTACAGAAACAGGTACTATATCTTAAACATACTGTACAATATATCATAGTAGGAAAATCTGTTTTGTACAGGTCAGAAATGTATATCAGCCTGTCTTTGTCTTATATAATTACCATTTAGACATCATGACTTGAATTTTTAGAGAATAAGACTGTGTCTGCTAGAGCACAGGTAAAATCACATAAAGGGTGAAAGTGTTTTTTTTTTAAATTTAATCAATGTGGATATCCAATATTAATAAGGATACTATTACTGTTATTAGTAATAATGATAATGTGTTCAATGTATAAGGGTTCATAATGTGCCAGTACTGTTGTATGTTTTTCACAACCATGATTTCATTTAATTCTCACAACAACCCTATGAGATGAGTAGTGCTATCTCAATTTTGCAAAAGAGGAAACTCAAAAGAGGTAGCTAGGAAGAGGGAGGAAGAGCTGGGATTCAGGCACAAGTCTAGCTCCAAACCCCTTTACTTTAAACAGGTTGCCTTTTAGACTGAGTAACGGAATAATGATAGAGAAGTAAGGTAATGTTACAAATGGGGTTGTAAACAAAATGTATGCTTTAAAGTCCCAGATGTTTGCTTAAAGTCTGATAACAGCTCTGACTCAGAGCTAACTAGAAAGCAGCCAAGCTACAAAGGAGGAAAGATTCTTCATGTGATTCTTTAAAGATCTCTTACACTCCACGTCACATTATGCACAAGATAAGAGTAAAGCAGTAGCTGAGGCAAAGCACAAATACTCTTACTGTGGAGCTAGCTCGAGAGGGGAGACAGTGGGTAATGTCATGGATGAAGATTTCAGCAATTCTCTTACATTCAATACCAAGAATTTCATAGGTCTACTGTAGCTCTCCTTACAGACCAATGGCCTAATTGCAAAACATAACTTAATGAAAGCAATTTTGGAAGCATCAATATGATGTGGTCTGGGCATTGAGGAGCACCGAGATCAGAAGTATACTGATCAGGTAAGTGCAGAGCATAGCTTTAACAACCAGCCAAGCCGGGGTGGAATTGGCATCCCTTTTTGATAATTTAATTACTTGATATAGTCATGAGGCTGAGTTGAAGACATTTGCTTCTCTGCCTGAAGATGTGCTTATGGGTATCTATGTGCATGGCAGAATTCTCCTCCATGAGGAAAGAAGATTACAACCCCATGAGGTGATTAACCCAGTAGGGTGTGCGAAGGGGCACCTAACTCAGCCTGGCAAGGGAGGGGCTTCCTGCAGGACACGGCACCTGAGCAGAGTCAGGGAACGCAGACTGTTGCATCAGTTAGGAAGAAACCAGAATTTCCCCACACACCATGCTGTGTTATCTCTACCAAAAAAGATGACATTGATTCATTTTGCCATATGGAAGTGGATTAATTTAGCAAGTTGTCCATTAGCATTTCTAAAAAAAATTCTCCTCAAGAAATAATTTGGGGGACTTTCTAACACAGTCTAGGCCCCAAATTCCCCACAAAAAAGAAACACTGCAATAATTTTGGCCTGAAATTTTAAAATAGCTGTTATTAATGAGATACCCATCTCACCCATTAGGAAAAATAATCTTAACCAAGCACTCTCAAACTATCCCAATTTTTGGTAAGTGTTGTTTTCTGTGTGTACCCTTTAAGAAGATAAACTGTTTTGAAACTGTATATATAGGGACTTGATGTAACTTACTACATAGTGATTATTGGCAATAAATCAAAGTTATAGTATGTTTACTGAGAATAACAATTTTAGTTTTAGAACAATTGATCTCTAGCCCAGATCTAATAATAATTAGAAAGTAGGGCCAGTTGTCTAATAAGGCTACCTGCTAGATCTTTATAATAAAACCACATTGTCTATAAAATGGAATAAGATACTATTCAAAAGGAAGAGTAAGCTTTACACGTGCTAACATGGAAAGATATTCTTATATTGGTTTAAAAAATCAAGTTGCAATTCATTGATAAATAGAAACATAGAAAACAGTTTATTCTGGGAAACAGATTGGGGAGATGAGGGAACCTAAAGTGTATTCATTTTTTAATTTTTATTTTTGTAATTAATTTGGAAGAATAAATATATAGAATAGAATGCTTACCTTGTTTTACGTAAACATGGGTAACTTCCAGCTCACCAAAAGAAATGGTTGAATCACATGATTGCAAATTTAAAATAGGTGGAGGCAAAGATAGACATATTGATCAATGGAATCAAATTGAGAATTCAGAGATAGACCCCCAGATCTACGGCTGACTGATTTTTGATAAGTCCCCCAAAGCCACTGAACTGGGACATAACAGTCTTTTCAACAAATGGGGCTGGGAGAGTTGGATATCCATATCCAAAAGAATGAAAGAGGACCCCTTCCTCACACCTTACACAAAAATTAACTCAAAGTGGATCGAAAGCCTCAACATAAGAGACAGTACCGTAAAACTCCTAGAAGATAATGTAGGGAAACATCTTCAATACCTCGTATTAGGCGGTCACTTTCTAGACCTTACACCCAAAGCACAAGCAGCAAAAGAAAAAATAAATAAATGGGAACTCCTCAAACTTAGAAGTTTTTGTACCTCAAAGAAATTTGTCAAAAAGGTGAAGAGGCAGCCAACTCAATGGGAAAAAATTTTTGGAAACCATGTATCTGACAAAAGACTGATATCTTGCATATATAAAGAAATCCTACAACTCAATGACAGTAGTACAGACAGCCCAATTATAAAATGGCCAAAAGATATGAAAAGACAGTTCTCTGAAGAGGAAATACAAATGGCCAGGAAACACATGAAAAAATATTCAGCTTCACTAGCTATTAGAGAGATGCAAATTAAGACAACAATGAGATACCACCTCACACCAATTAGAATGGCTGCCATTAAACAAACAGGAAACTACAAATGTTGGAGAGGATGTGGAGAAATTGGAACTCATTCATTGTTGGTGAGACTGTATAATGGTTTAGCCACTCTGGAAGTCAGTCTGGCAGTTCCTTAGAAAGCTAGATATAGAGTTACCCTTCAATCCAGCCATTGCACTTCTCGGTATATACCCAGAAGATGTGAAAGCAGTGACGCAAACAGATATCTGCACGCCAACGCCGATGTTCATAGCAGCATTATGCACTATTGCCAGGAGATGGAAGCAACCCAAATGTCCTTCAGCAGATGAGTGGATAAATAAAATGTGGTATATACACACGATGGAATATTACATGGCAGTAAGAAGAAACGATGTCGTGAAACATATGACAACATGGATGAACCTTGAAGACATAATGCTGAGTGAAATAAGCCAGGCACAGAAAGAGAAATATTATATGCTACCACTAATGTGAACACTGAAAAATGTAAAATAAATGGTTTATAATGTAGAATGTAGAGGACCTAGCGATAGAGAACAATTAGTGAAGAGGGAATGATAAGCTAATAAGAACAGATAAGTTATCGTGGGTAAATTTAGCATTCTGGGAATGCCCAGGAATGACTATGGTTTGTTAATTTCTAGTGGGTATGGTAGGAATAAATTAACAGAAGTGTTGCTATCTTAGGTTATCTGTCTTTCTTATTCCTTTGCTGGGTTATAGTCTGTATATTTTCTTGGGGTAGAGTAGGAACATGTTAGAAGTAAAGTAGTTATTTTAGGTTAGTTGTCTTTTTCTTATTCCCTTGTTTTGGTTTGTTTGAAATGTTTTTTTAATATATATTTTTATTTTTATTTTTATATAGTTAATAGTTACTTAAAAAAAAAAAAAAAAACAATGACAAAAATATGCAGAGCCCCCCTGAGGAGCTGGGGAAGAATGCAGGGGTGTTGGGCTTCCCCACCTCGATGGTTGCTGATCTACTTCCCCACCTCGATGGTTGCTGATGTGCTCGCAGACACTGGGGACTGGCAGTTTGATGTGCTAAGCCCTCTATCACGGGACTTGCCCTTGGAAAGACTGTTACTACAAAGGAGAGGCTAGGCCTGCTTGTAATTGTGCCTAAGAGCCTCCTCCCGAATGCCTCTTTGTTGCTCAGATGTGGCCCTCTCTCTTTAGCTAAGCCAACTTGAAAGGTGAAATCACTGCCCTCCCCCCTACGTGGGATCAGACACCCAGGGGTGTAAATCTCCCTGGCAACGTGGAATATGACTCCCGGGGAGGAATTGGGACCTAGCATCATGGGATGGAGAACATCTTCTTGACCAAAAGGGGTATGTGAAAGGAAATGAAATAAGCTTCAGTGGCTGAGAGAGTCCAGAAGGAGCCGAGAGGTCGCTCTGGTGGGCACTCTTACGCACAATATAGATAACCATTTTTAGGCTTTAATGAATTGGAATAGCTAGCAGTAAATACCTGAAACTACCAAACTACAACCCAGAATCCTTGAAGCTTGAAGACGATTGTATAACAATGTAGCTTGAGAGATGACAATGTGATTGTGAAAACCATGTGGATCACACTCCCCTTTGCCTAGTGTGTGGATGGATGAGTAGAAAAATGCAAAAAAAGAAAAAAAAACTAAAGGAAGAATGGGATGGGGGACAATTTGAGTGTTCTGTTTTTACTCTTTTTTTTTTTTTTTTAAACTTGCTTTCACTTTTTCTGGTACAAGGAAAATGTTAAAAAAAAAATAGATCAAGGTGATGAGTGAAAAACTATATGATAGTAATGTGATCAATGGATTGTATACTTTGGATGATTGTATGATATGTGAATAAATCTTAATTAAAAAATTAAAAAAATAAAGATTACATGATTGCAATTATTAAACTCTCCATTCAGGAAAGAAAAAAAAGTATGTGGAGTATACACACTCCTGTTTTACACCAAAGGAAATTATTTTATTATTCAAGAGACTGTATCTGCCATCCCAAATTCCATGAGAATTTTAAGGCACAGGTTTGGCTTGAACATTATTTATTTCCTGAAGATATCTAATGACCTCATTCAGTTTATACCATAATTTTTTCCTAGCCATTGAGTTCAAGATTGAGGAAATGTCCCTAAAAGCAAGAAACCATTTAATGTTTCTCCAGACAAATTTATCCACATAAAGAAGAGACTACATTTGTTAAAAATAGTACAGCTGAACTTCTAATTCCAACCAAGATTGAGATTTCCCCTCTCACTTTAAACAACTAAAACACTAGAAAAAAAAAATGAAACAGAGGTTTTCAGACGCTGGACAAAAGGCAGCACAGGGCAGCGATCCCTAGGAGAAGGGAAACAAACAAGGTGAGCCCTGTGACAGCCTCAATGTAACTCTCTGGGGAGGATTTTAAGACTAAGGCCCAGAAAGGGGAGATTAGAACAAAGCTCAGCAGTCTGCTTGAATTAAGGAAACAGAGTTCAGTGTTTTAGGAGACCAAAGCAGCTAGAATTCATGGCCCAGAGGCCCAGAGAGGAGAGAATGGCATAGAGAGAACTCTAGAAATCTGCAGGAGGATCCCCCTCAATTTTTTGGCTGAGAAGTGATTGGCACTTGTATGTGATGAAGCTACAAAGATCAGGGAAACAACCACCAGGAAGCAGCAGAGCCAAGTATAGCTTGTGTTGCTACCATCAGAGTGGAAACACCTCCCAAAACATAGTGCATTGAGTAATGCATTCAGAAGTATACTGCCTCAATACTGGGACCAAATTAGAACTAGACTACAGGCTGTTCTGGATCCACCCTAAAACTTAAGAAATGATCACACTGTTTCCAACTAACATAACTGTTCCAGAATAAAGCTAAAAAAAAAAAAAAAAAATTTGAGGAATACCAAAAAAGAAAAACAGCAACCAACAATGTAAAATTCACAATGTATGTCAGTTGATCAAAAATTACCAGGCATGGGGGAGTCGGGCAAGATGGCGGCATAGAGAGGAGTGGAAGCTAAGTAGTCCCCCTGGAACAACTACAAAAAACCAGAAACAACTAGTAAATAATCCAGAATAACTGCGGGGGGACAAACGAGACCATCCATTCATCATACACCAACCTGAATTGGGAGGAATGCCCGAGAACACAGCATAAAATCTAGCCAGAACAGTGCCGGGTAAAGTTAGCATTTGGAAAAATGCTTTGATGACTGATTTTCTTTCCCCTTCAAATAAGATGTCACTTCCACCCTGATCAAGATGGCGGAGTGAGAAGCTTCAAGGCTCCATCTCCCAAAAGAAGGTTTGAACAACCAGTAAGAACTGGCAGAAATGGTTTTCTAAAAGCTTCAGAAAACTGTTAAAGGATTGCAATAACAGAGTGAAAAACAAATCAAGAAAAAGGCCAATTAAAAGCAGTAGGATCTCCTGGCACCCTGGCTGGCCCCTCCATCACCCCTCACCCACTCAGTATGGATCCCTGGTTCCAGTTCTGGAGGGGTCCGAGTTTTCCAGGGGGAAAAAAAAAAACTTAATATCTTAAAAATTGTATCAGGTCCTTTCCTTAAGCACTCTCTTTGACAGAAACAACAGAACAGCGGCATCGCCTCTCAGAGGATCAAACACACATGTATGTCTGGCCCAATCTGTTTGGTGGTGACCTGAGGGACTTGCTGTCCTAGAACTTGCACTGCTGTAGAAAGCAGCTCACAGATTCACAGAACCCTCCCAGAGAAGCTGTGGGAGAGCAGTTAAGTGGCTGCCTGGGACAAGGGACTGCTGAGGAAGGACCTACAGTACAGTGCCTGGGACCATAAGGAAACCGTTTTCTAGGGAAGAGGGGCTATTCAGATCTGTGTAAATGGGGGAATTTCTAGACCCACACACATGCCCAAGACAAGACACATGCACAGAAAGGACCAGGACTGCACAGAAAGGATTGGGGGGTGGGGGGGGGGGGGGTTCCTATACTTTAGCCTTGAGCCATTCTCTAAACTCATTGTATGGACAAACCCTGAAGGAGAGCACTAACACAGGTCAATCTGCAAACACTGGGAACAGTGTTTTCTTTTTTTACTTTTCTTTTTGTATTAGCTCCTGGCATTCAAGGAAAGTCCTTTCCTAACACTAGCTGTATATAGATTTAAGGAAGATACCTCACAGTCTAAATTCCAGCAATAACACACAAAATATCAAAATATCTAGGTTTCAACAATAGATTATAAAACATACAAAGAACCATACATTATAAAACATACAAAGGAAGTGATGGCCTAGGCAAAGGAGAAGATTAAAGCATTAGAAATTATTGATAAAGAGGACCAGATCTGGGGCACTCAAGACAAAGACTTCAAAAAATGGATCCTAAATCTGCTCAAAGAGATAAAAGGAAACATGGACAAAGAACTAAAGGAAATCAGGAAAACAAATAGAAAAATACAATAGAGAGATGGAAATTATCAAAAGGAACCAAAACAGAGCTGAAGACCACAGTAATAGAAATTAAAAATTCCCTAGAGGGTTTAACAGCAGTTTTCAGATGTCAGAAGAAAGAATCAGTGAACTTGAAGATAAGACAATTGAAATCATCCAGTCTGAGGAACAGAAAGAGGAAAGAATAAAGAAAAGTGAACAGAGCCTGAGGAACCTGGGGGACACCATCAAGTATACAAATATATATTTACTATGGGAGTGCCAGAGGAGAAGAAAGGGTCAGAGAGAATATTTAAAGAAATAATGGCTAATAATTCTACAAATTTAACAAAAGACATGAATATAAACATCCAAGACATTCAACGAACTCCAAACAGAGCAAACCCAAATAGACCCATACTGCGCCAAGTTATAATCAAACTATCGAATACCAAAGATGAGAGAATTCTGAAAGCTGCAAGAGAGAAGCAGCATGTTACATTCAAGGGAGCCTCAATAAAATTAAGTGCCAATTTCTCATCAGAAATCATGGAGACAAGAAGGCAGTGGATGACATATATAATGTGTTGAAAGCAAAAAACTGGCAACCAAGAACTCTGTATCTGGCAAAACTGATTTTCAAAAATAAGGGAAGGATTAAGACATTCCCAGATAAACAAAAGCTGAGACTTTATCACTACTAGACTAGCCCTTCAAGAGATGCTAAAGAGAGTTCTGCAGGTTGAAAGGAAAGGACACTAGACAACTGACTGAAGCCACATGAAGAAATAATTATCTCCAGGAAAGATAATGACATGGGTAAATATAAATCCCAGTACTATTTTATTTTTGATTTGCAACTCCCACTTTTTACTTCCTATAGGATCTAAAAGGCAAATGCATAAATTGTAATGAAAAATCAATGGTTTTGGATTAATAATACATAAATATATAATTTGTGACAAGAATTACATAGAGGTGGGGGGACGGAGGAGTATAAGAACATAGTAACACAGGAACACAGTTTATGTATGCTATTGAAGTTAAGCTGGTATCAAAGCAAATCAGAGTGTTATAGATTTAGGATGTTCAAGCTTGGTTCAATGTAAAATTTTGGCTCCATGCTAACCATGAAGGAAATTATCAGAGATTATGCAAACTCAGAGATAGAAAGTAAAATACAGGTTACTAGGGGTGGGGGATGGGGCAACAGCGAGTTAATGCAAAATGAATGTAGGATTTCTGTTTGGGGTGAAGGAAAAGTTCTGCTAATAGATGGTGGTGAGGGTACAACACTTTTAATGTGATTAATGGTGGGGAAAGGTTGGGATAGGGAGATTTATGTTGTATATATGTTTCCACAATTTAAAAAAAAAAGAAAGAGAAATTAAAGAGACAATGACAATTAAATGCAATACATGGTCATGGATGGGATCTAAGATTGGAGGAGAAAAGACTCAAAAGAACATTATTGGAACATAAGAAAAAAAATGGGAATACAACACGCAAGCCTTGAATCAAAGTTAAATCTCTTGAACCTGAAAACTGCACTTAAGGTGATTCACAGGAAATGTACATGGAAGTATCATGTGGTTCAAGGAGTATGAGGTGTATGATTTGCTCTCAAATGTTCAGAAAAGATAGACAGATACATGAAGGAAGGAAGGAAGGAAAGAAGGAAGGAAGGGGGAAAGAAATGGCAAAGGTGGTAAAATATTAAAATTGGTGGATCTGGATATCTGAGGGGGGGGTGTGCTAGAGTTCTCTGGGTAGGTTTTATATCATTTTTGCAACTGTCCTGTAAATGTGAAATTGTTTCAAAATAAAAAGTTAAAATTAAAAAATTAAAAAATTACCAGGCATGTAGAGAAGCAGAAAAATAGAATGAGTACTCAAAAGAAAAATCAGTCAATACAAACAGACACAGAAATGACATGGATGAAAAAATTAGTACAGAAAGATCTTGAAACAGCAATTCTAAATATTCTCCATGTGTTCAAAAACATAGAGGAAAGCAAGAGCAAAATATGGAGAGAAATTAAAGAAAAATGAAAATCTGTAACTTCTAGCTATTAAAAAAATACCATGCCTAAAGTGAAAATAGTATACCGAATGGAATGAAGAGCAGCCAAGACAATGAAGAAGAAAATATAGGTGAATTTGAAGACATAGCAACAGAAAAATCCACAATGAAATGGGGGGAAAGTCTTTAAATAGAGGGGAAAAAAGACTTTAAAAGAAAACAAACAGAATCCTTGAATGGTGGGACAACATCAAGCAGTGTAACTTAAGTGTAATTGGAATCCCAGAAAGAGAGGAAAGAGATGGGAAACAGAAGTAATATTGCAATAATAGCCAGAAATGTTGAATTTGAGGAAATCTCTAATTCTACACATCGAAGACTCAAAATGAGCCTCAAGCAGGAAAAAAAAAAAAAATGAAAACTGTATCAAGAGACATATTTTTTAAAACCAGTAATCAAGAGAAAAATCTTAAAAGCAGTCAGAGAAAGAAAGAAGCATTATATACAGAGGATGGAAGAAACAAAACAAATTTCTCCTCCAAAACAGTGGAGAAAAAAAGGACTAAGGAGTCCTTTAGGCACAAGAAAAATGATACCACTTGGAAAATTAGATTTACACAACAGAATGAAGAGCATTGGAAATGGTAAATATGTGGGTAAATTTTTCTTACTTTTTTGCATCTCTTTAAAATATAATTTGTTATTTAAATGGAAAGTAATAACAATGAACTGTGGGTTTTATAACACATGTAAAGGTAAAATACATTACACCAGGACAGAGGGGGAGAGGATGAAAGTATACTTTTTTAAGGTTCTTATACCATATGTGAAGTGGCATAATATTACTTGAGAGTTGACTATGGTATGTTAAATATGTATACTGTAAACCTTAGCACTTCCACCAAAAAAATAAAAATAAAAACCAAGACTCAATAAAAAGAAGAAAAATGAACAATGGGATTATAGAAAACAGACAATGATATGGCTAATTTAAACACAAACATTTTTAAAATCACACTAAATATGAATGATCGGAACACACCAAATGAAAGAAATTGTTATGTTGTATAAAACTTTGATGCTTTCTCGAAGAAACCCCCTTTAAATAGAAAGACCCAGTAAAATGCAAGGGTGGAAAGAGACTGCTACCAGAAATCAAAAGAATGCTGGAGTGGCTATATTATATAAAACAGAGTAGATTTGGAAGTACATAATATTAAAAGGGATAAAGAATGTTATTTGATAATTATGAAGGAGTCTGTTTTTCAAGAAGACATGATAATCCTAAATGCTACATTCCTGCTAATGAAGCCTCAAAATATATAAAGCAAAAACTTATAGAAGTAAAAGAAGAAAGAAATCCAAAAATAGTCAGAGAGTTCCACATCTCTCTTTCAATAAGAACTTGAACAAGTAGGCAGAGTATCAATGAGAATGTAGAACTTAAAAGCACTATCAGCTAATTTGACCTAATTTCATTTATAGAACAATCCCGCCAATGGCAGAATACAGTTTCTTTTCAAATGTTTACTGAACATTTACATAGATAGAGCATCCTTCATGCCGTAAAACAAGTGTCAGAAAATTTAAAGTGATTGAAGTCATAGAAAGTATATTTTCTAACCACAATGGAAATAAATTATAAATAAATGTAAAATCTATCTGAAAAATCCTCATGTATTTACAAACTGATGAAAGCACATCTAGAAAAACCCTCTAAGTCAGAGAAGATACTAGAAGGTAATTTAAAAGATACTTTATTTTGAGCTGAATGAAAATGGAAGCATGGCATGTCAAAATTTACGGGATGCACCTAAAGTGGTGTTTAGAGGGAATTTTACAGCTTTCAACACCTGAATTAGAAAATTATGAAGGCTTAAAATTAAAAACATAATCTTACTTCTTAAGAAACCAGAAAAATTTTTAAAGTAAAGCAAATTAATCCTAAAGTAAAAAAGATTTACTAGAAGTCAGCGAAATGGAAAACATATGAACATTAAAGAAAATCAAAGAAATACTGGTACTTTGAGAAGCTCAATAAAATAAAATAAAATAAAGAAGACACAAAAATATCAGGAATGAGAGTGTGACATCACTACCAACACTACAGATGTTCAAAAGATAATATGGACATACTAGGAACAACTTTACTTGACACCTCTTTCTTAGGACAGAGCTTCCCTCTAGCCTTCCTATACCTGATGAACAGGGCTCAGATAATTATACTTTATGGTTATTCTCTTTATCAATATAAACATACATAATAAAAATACTTACCTCTTTTAAACTTTAATGTGTACTAAAAATATAAATGCTACAACTTTTAAATTTTATTTTAGGTACTCATCAGTTTTTAAGACATCTGTGAAAGATGACATGCAAAAAGTTAAAGCTGCAATGAAAACTATGGGACCAGCAAAACTTGAAGTACCTTCTCCAAAGGATTTTCTAAAGAAACATTCAAAGGAAAAGACCCTACCACCTGGTAGGTTTTCTATTCTTTTTTCTTTCCTAGTATTAGCAGATAATTTAACTAAAATTATTTTATTGTCTCTGGATATTAAATGTGCATAGGTGATAGCAACTTCACCTCACATTAAACAAAATGTAGGTGACTCAAGAGAACGTACAAGTAGAATGTGGTAGAAAGAGAGTAGAGGGTGATAAATTTCCCCCACAATAGACTGTCGTTCTGATGTCACCAACATCTTGATCTTCGTCTTGGACCGTCCGGTGCAGCCCCATCTCCAGCACTGTGTGCCTCGACATCTCGCTCCTTATAGACACGTGACTCCGTTACAAACAGCAGCCATAATGAGAGCTCTAAACCCCTGAGACAATCTCTGATCAATGAGCAATCTGCATCGAAACCCTTTCTGGTGAGAGATGAAGAAAAACACAACAGTTAACTATCAGTTCATGATGAAACTACCTGGTTTGACTTTGGGCTTGCGTGTGGGCTTTCTCTCTCCCAGAACTCTTAAGGCTCTTAGGACAGTAACTGAGTCAGACGTAAGGAGGAGGCTTCATGAGCGAGTGGTGGACGGAGCTGCCGCATGGGCGCGCCCTGTCCTAGTGTACAGAGCTCTGGGGTTAGAAGGGCCCCACGCTTGGTTTAATGCTCTTCTCTTGCTGTCTTGAAATGCTTAATTTTTAACCTGGGAGTCATATATTTTCATTTTTCCCTCGGCCTTGCGAATTATGTAGCTGATCCTGGTGGGAGACTATATGGATACCAGCAAAGAAGGTTTTTATGAAAATGGAGAGTGGATGAAAAGGGATCTGTTCCACATATGCATGAAAGCAGCTTCTTCCCATAATAAATAGGGGTTCCCTGGTGGCTTAGGGTGATACACAGAAGAGTCAGATGAGTATGTGTCTTTAAAAAAAGAGTTGGCCTTTTTCTGTCTGCTGGCATCAAGGAAATAATACAACATCTCAAGCCCAGCTAGAGATGTACATTTTGACAAAAGTGGAACTGCTTCTCCCTGTGGCAACACTGTATCCCTCATAACTCATATCCCATGACAGAGGTTGGGGACATTTTCAAGAGGAATGGGAGAAGCAAGTCTGAAAATACCACATTCGTGCTCAATTTGGAGAACTTTGTCTTCCAAAGTCTCTTTTGTATTTTCTTCTAGTGGGTTCTTGGTCTTTTGTCATCCACAACCTCTTGAGAACACTGGAAAATCCTAAAATGGAATTAGATGATTTCAATACCTTAGAACCAGTGATATCCCCGGGGCCCTCACAGATCTTGAAGGGTTGAGCATGTTGTGTAACACAACTGCCAAGCTGTGTAGATCCTATGAACCAAAGAAGGAGAAAGAGAAGAAGCCTCTCTATCACTAAGAAATACACTAAGACAAAAGAAACAAAATCTCCTTGGCCTTAGGAATAATTACGGAAATCCAGAGTGTCCAAAGGGCTTTAAAAATCCAGTCCAGTGAGAGAGTTGAGGGTAATACAGGCCAGGCTGCTGCCAATCTCTTTTTGAATAGTCCACCATTTTGAACCTATCCCCACCTAATTTGCTGCACACACTGAAAAACACTTAACAGATACACCAGCGTTTCTCTAAATTCAATTGATAGCACATCTGTATGATTACAAGGCTGTGTTGACATTGCCTTTTGATATAGCCTAAAGAAAAAAGCCATTTGCTTTTCGGTTTGATTATCATTCCCACCAAACAATATGTGAAAGAGAAATGCTCACCCCATTCTCTGAGCCTCACCCTATTGCCAGCCTGTTCTCCTGGGACGAGAGACCAGATGGTGTTTAGATATAAGGGAAAGGGGAGTATGCTTTAGGCTCCATCCAGGGGGCAACCACGTAAACCAAGAGTTACACCTTTACTCTACTTACTCACCTGAGAAAGTTATCAGTCCTTCTAAACTGTTTCCCCATTTTCTAAGAATTCAGTTTTCTCTCTTGCCAGCATTTCAAAAGCTAAAGATTTCCTTACAGTTACAGAAGTCATTTGCACATACATTCCATTCATATTTAAACTTGGCTGCTGAATATTTGCCATGTTTGCACCTAGAGGACGGATACCTCTGGTTTCCTAGGCACACTGATGGTGCACACCTTGGTCGATTGGACGTACCTGATGGAAGGAGGCCATTTGTGTTGCAATAGGAGGCCTTATCCTCCACTCCAGGCTTTCTATCAATTTCTAAGAACTCTCAAGCATTCCCAGTAATATGTAAAACAGGAAGAAGGAGCCATTCTTGTAGGTCAAAACAGTAAACAATTTCATATAGTTCAACCAAATATATACTTCATGTTCTATATATTAGGTGTTATTTATTTATTATCTTTTTTTTTCCAACTGTAATGTAAACTCCACTTGTCTCTTTTGTTCACTTTTGTATCTTAGTCCCTAGAACATTACCTGGGCACATAATCATTACTTAACAAAAATATATTGAATCAATTAATGAATAAATGAATATTTTAAAACTCTGTTATAATGGTTTGGGGAGGGATCAAGGTTAGTGCAGTCCATAGACTTTTAACAATAATTACTGGAGTTTTTCTAACAGTGAAATTTCTGTAAACCCATAAAAAGTTCAAACAATGCTGAAGTCAGTAAAATCAGGGTCCCTAGTGAATGTGATGAGGTTCAGATTGGGAGAGGGCCTTGTCAAGATAAGTGTTGCCTTTAATACTTGGAAATAAATTGTAATTATTTTACATTTTAGCATTTTGATATGGCTGTATCAAAATAGATTGGTCAGAATGGTCAAGTTGAAGAGGCTGTGTAAAAATGGCCAGTTTCATGTGCTTTTAATTAAGAGAAATTGGAATAAAGAAATAAATAAGGAGATTAATTCTGGATAGTAGTTACTTTAGGAGGCAGGATGCAATCAGGGAGGGGTAAAGAGGAAATTTCATCTGTATTGGTAATGTTTTATTTCTTGAGCTGAATGTTGATACACAGGTATTACATTATTTTTATACCTTATATTTTTGCTGAAAAAAAAATCCATAGATACTTGGGCTTTCAATATATTAATTTACTAACTTGGTGATTTACAGTAATTTTCTTCTGAAAAAGGAATTATTGGTAACATTGATAGTTCTCAGAAATGAAGTTTAATGTTTCTTAAACTTATTTAAATGAGAAAGCTGAACATTTTTTGTTGAAATATTTATTAGAAAATATTTTCACCATCATCAGTAAAAATGTATTATTTAGCTAGCATATGATTTGGGGTACTTCTACCTTTGATTTTTTTGTACATTTTTAAATTTTGAAATATGACATATAAAGAAATGTGATAACTTTCAAAGTGCAATTTAACAAGTAGCTATAGAACAAATTTCAAAGCACGTTATAAGTTACAGTTCCACCATGTCAGTTATTTCCTTCTAGCTATTCTAGTACCCTAGAAACTAAAAAAAAAAAGTTTATTTAAAGACTCAGTATTTGTAATCTTTTGTTATAGCAAATTAATATTTTAAATATTTGTCTGTTGCTACCCCTCTCTCTCATTTGATCACTTTCTCAATCTTCAGGGATATCTGGGCAGTGACCACCCTAAATTGTTCATATTGAAAAGGGGTGTCAACATTATGGAAAATGGGGATGCATCTGGTTGACGTTCTTGGAGAGGCTGTTGCCTCTGGGTTTGGGGACTTATATGGCATGGGAATACTCTGGGGGATTTAAGTTTCTGAAAAGTAAACTTAGTGAGTGAATCTTTTATAGAATCTCAGGTAGGGACCTAGATATTTCAGGACTACTGTTGGTTGGGGCATGGCATACTGTGGCCATTTGGGATATCCAGCTGGAGCTTGCATAAGAGAAACCTCCAGGACAGCCTCTTGACTCTATTTGAAATCTGTTAGCCACTGAAACCTTATTTTGTTACCTTCTTTTCCCCCCTTTTGGTGTAAAAGACCTTCTCAATCCCTTGGTGCCAGGGCCAGGCTTATTCCTTGGAGTCATGTCCCATGTCAACCTGGGAGATTCACTCCCCTGGGAGTCATGTCGCATGTTGGGGGGAGGGTGATGAATTTATTTGCAGAATTGGGTTTAGAGAGAGAAAGGACACATCTGAGCAACAAAAGACGTTCTCTGGAGGTAACTCTTAGGGATAATTATAGGAAGGCATAGCCTTCCCTTTACAGCCATAAATTTCCCTAGAGCAAGCCTCAAGATTGAGGGCTTGACTTATTAAGTAGGGGGTTGCTAATTTCACATAACATGTATTCTGTCAAAGTTAAACAATATCTCACATTATCTTCACTTAGTTGTACAATCATCATCACTCTTAATTTTAAACAATTGTCATAACTCAAAACACCCCAAAGCTCTTATTAGCCCCTAGTTATTTATCCCTAGTATTCTTGTGGTACTGGTAAGGTATCCCTATTAAATATGGTCTATAATATGCAATAGGTAGTTTTTCCCATATACCATTCTGTGTTAACTCTTTGTACCAGTGTCATTACTTAGAAATAGATCATGCAAGCACTTATTTATATTTGTAGTGCTAATCTGTGGGATACATACCTTTAAACAATCCCTTTCAATCAGCACTCGTACACATAATTCCTTTAACGAAATATCATCACTTCTGTCCATTCCCATACCTTTTAAGTTCGCCCTCATTAACCTGTCTGTACATATTATCTTCCTTTAATTTTTATACTGTTCTCCTAGACTGTCTTCTAACATATTAATTGATTATGCTGTACTTTTTTTTTTTTTTTGCATTTATGTCTGCTGGCTTTTTACCTTAAATATTTGAATATATTACTAGTAAAACTCAAATACTTTCTTTAGTGGTAAAATATCTGAATATTGTAAATAATATGAGTAGCAATGTTTATAATTTGAGTATTAACAAGTTAATGTTGTGTTTAACAGAAAAAAAGTTTGATCGGAATGAGCCCAAAAAGCCTCCTGTGCCACTGAGGACTGATCATCCAATCATGGGAATACAGAGTGAAAAAAATTTTATAAATACAAATGCGGCTGATGTCATTATGGGAGTGGCTAAAAGGCCTAAACCAATTTATGTTGACAAGAGAACTGGAGACAAGCATGATCTTGAATCTTCAGGACTTGTTCCAAAGTACATCAATAAAAAGGTAGCCTTGTGATATATTATTGACTTAATATTCAAATAATTTAAATATTAAATAAGGTGTTCATAGTGATTGTCTAATTTGTCCCTAATAGTGCTCTCACTGGACAAATTATCTGGATTGCAAGTTCACATTCTGCTGCAACCTTTGATCCAAATCTAATGTAATAAAATTGCAGAGAACTTGGAATGAACCTCACCATATAGTTCGGTAGTTGCAAGCTATCATTGTTTCCCTTAAATTCAATTGTTAATATATTTAACACTTATAACTAACATTCCTAAACAATGCTATTTTTTTTATGGTGGGAGTATCATTAAAAGCATAGTTGGTGCTGTAAATCTAGAAGAGAAAACCTTTCAGAAGATCCTAATATTTAGTCATTAGGTTGTGCAACTTGAGAGAAATGAAGAATAATACAACTTGAAGTCATCCAGTCCCATCAGTGTTGTGAAAATAATTCACATTCCTATTTCCACTTGAATATATTCATTTGTTTTTAGTTAGGGGTAAAGCAGGTCTTGAATGTACTTTAAAAGAATCCAGTCCTTTTGGACATAAAAGAAAATCAGGTCCTCATTTCCATCTGAAAAGGTCTGTATCAGATAGGCATATAATTTCATTGGGAAAAATTATAGACATTGGGTTAAATGGTTTAAATATAGAGGATCTTAAAAATTAACAATAAAAGCTTATCAAAGAACACTTATGCAAATTGTGTTTCATGCTTTAAAGTGCTTGAAACACACCTTTTAAAATATGAGTACAAAGTCTAACATAATAAATAATAATACGATGTGGCAAGAAGGAAAGAAGAAAAATAAGAGAGAAAAGAAAAGAGGAAAGCAATTGTAGGGGGCTTGCGCTGGGTAGCCCAATCATGGGCCGTGACACATCCAGTCCCTGTTCATTATCAAAACAGAAACCCCAAAGCCGCTGTTGGAGGAGGCGATTTATTTTCCGAAGAGCCCCTCCCACTCAGTAGGCAAAGGTCACCTTGGAAGAACTCGAGCCAGAGCCTAGGAGATGGTGGCACGTGTGGAGGTTGCTGCGTCAGGCTTCTCCCAGGTTGCTCCCTCCTTCTGTAGCCCCTGGAGGCTGCGCGTAGCTCTTGTCCCCCAGGGTGGGGAAAAGTGGATTCTCCCTCTCCTGGCTCTTTAAAGCCACTTCCAGTCCACATTTTCTCCACTATCATGCAACCAGCTGCCACACTCCCAGCCCTCTCCTCCTGGCCACCTTTGCCTGCCCAGCCACGGCAGGGAATTTTCTACCCTGTACAGAAAATTGCAAGTATCCATCACAGACAGAGAAAAATATTAGGTTAGTCTACCTGTACCTGCTTGCTTTCCTATGCATCTGTTGTCCTCCTGGTCTTGCTGGTGAAGCAGGCGGGACTCGTTCAACATACTGTTCACATCTCAGTTGAATTGTAAATATCTCTGTTGATAAATAAGATAGTAAATCCATTTAAGGACAGTGCCATTTTTAAAAATGAGTGAACCTCATGTTTTAGTTGCAGAGAAAATGTCATTGCCCATTTCAGCCATGAGAAACAATTTGTGAAAACAAACAAGCATGGGTGATTACGTAGAATATGAAGCAGAAGTAGTAAGACATTTCAGATTCTAACTGCCGCAAAGCACTGTGATCTTTAACAAGTTATTGGCTTTATCCCAGGGCCGTAGCGAGGGTTAAATGATATAAAGTATATTAAACATTCAACACAGTTCTTCGCACCTAATAAAAGTTCAGTAAGGAGTGGGTATTGTAATACATTCAATCATTAGAATAAATAATATGCATTAACCCTCAGTGGCCCATCATATGGGAATATTTCAGAGCTCTAAAACTTCTACCCACTTGGGAGATCATTTTTTTCTAAAATGTGTTGCACCATGCCCTTAAAAAGGGTTTGCCAAATATAGTCCTTTGTTTTTGATGACTCAGAATCATCGTTATGAATGTAATTATTGGGCTGAGCTATAATGCAATGATGGACTTTGTGTTTCCTGCAGTAGATTGGACTGTTTACCACTGCACTCACTGACCAGAAAACTGTGCTTTCATAGTTTGTTTGCCTAGTGCTTTGCAGCTTTCCATTTTTATCTAGGATTTCTATTCTTTGTTTCAACCAAGCTAGGCTAGATTATGCTGTCATAACAAATAATCCCCAAATTCCAGTAACTTCAAGCAAGAAAGTCTTGTGGTTTGCTTGTGCTGCATGCTTATCGTTGTCCTCACCCCAGGATGTAGGCATCCCAAAACGTTGCCAGTCACTCACTGTAGCAGAGAGTAAAAGAACCTGGCACAGTAATCCCTGATTCTTAAGGTGTCCACCAGAAGTGACAGAGGTCTCAGGCTACATCTTAGGTCAGGGGGGGTGGGAGAGGTTACGCTAAGGGCCTCCTCAGAGAGGGTTTGCCTGGCCTCCTTTTTTCTCTAAAATAAAATATCCCGTATTATTCTCTTCCCAATAGGGTCCTTCATTGTGCTTCAGGGAACTTGAATATAATGTTATACTCTGTCTGGTGAGTTGGTCTTCCTATAGAACTCAGAAGACATGAGAAGAGAAGCCTCACCTTTATTATTACACTCTAATACCCAATGCCAAGTATGTTCTCAAATAATTTTTTGAAGAGTGAAAAATGTCCTTTTTCTCTAGGCAGAGAATATTGACAACTTCCTCTCTCTTTAAGCTGATGTGCTTGGTATCTTTTTTAAGCACTTGTTTTTATAATGCCTTGGAAATATTTGTCTTCTTTTATTTAACAAAACCATGCAAAAGAGGGCTCAGAAATTCAAGATATTTAAGGCAGAAGCCAAAGCACCTAAAAAAAATAAAGAAGGGCCAAGTATTAGGGGTAAAAGAAGGCTGATGAGCCACGAGCAGGCCCTGCCCAACGATCAGAAAAGAAGGAAACCAGCGACCACCGTGACAAGACAAACTGCTTTAGAAGACTGGAGTTAACAAATTCCCAATGGGCAAAAATTACCTACTTCTGTCCATTTTCAGTGTTTTGAGCAAAGGCTTTAGATCTGTAACATTTATTTTTCTCCCAGTCACTGGTGGGTATACATGTATATATCAGACTGTATTTAGGATACTGGTCATTTATTTTTTTCTGAAAAACCCTTACAGGATTATGGTGTCACACCTGAATATATTTGCAAGCGAAATGAAGAAGTAAAGAAAGCCCAGGAGGAGTATGATAATTATATCCAGGAAAACCTTAAGAAAGCGTCTATGAAGAGGCTCTCCGATGAAGAAAGGGAGGCGGTTCTGCAGGTAAGTGTCCTGACATTTAAATGCACCTGCAACTCTTTGGAGCATCTCTGGAAAAAAGGTGCATCCTCAACCTGATTATCAAAGTCAGCCCTTTGATTTTAAAATCGGGACAATCTCCTTTCCTTATAGTGACATATAGAAAATCTGACTCTTCGGGGAAAGGAAAATGTAACATAGAGATTCATTGACTGGCATTTCGTTTCCAGTGTGCTGAGCTGCTGTAACTTCCCGAAGTGGCGTACATGCTCCTACCACACTCCTACCACAATCATGCACAGATAAGGCAAAACAGCATTATCTTTTTCATCCTCAGGTCCCTATCTGTATCTTTCAAAAATAATATCCTTAAAGTAATTTTCACTAGATGGAGCCCTAGAATAATTGAAACTGTCATTGACCGACTTTTTTTTTTTCTACCATTCAAATGCCCAAATTTTAGAATTTTTTTCCTTATTTTGAATAATCTAGACTTAAAGCCATATTTCTATTTGAGCTTTTAATGCAAGACTTTTATCAAAAGCACTTAAAATATTGGAGGATGTGACCAGTTGTGCCTCACCACCATCTATATTAAGCACCTACAGGGTTCTGTAGTTACGCTGTTTCCTATGCAGGTGAAAATAGTACTTTATCCTTTGTTTTGCTATTTTATTTCTACAAAGTCATTTTATTGTCCTTTTAAAAAGAGAAAAAGCCTCTTATTACCTTATTAATTCCTGTTAGAAAATGGAGTCCTACGTTATAAATTCTTAACATTTGATCAATGCCATCATAGTCATCAGTAAACGTTTGTTAAATCCACGAAATATCCTCACAGGAACCATCAGGCAGTGCTTGCTTGACTGAACAGCTGGACACTGTCACCAGGCCAGGTTGACACATGAACTTCACCATCACCCGTGGCCACTACAGAATTTCTTGGCATAGCCTTTGATGCTGCCACAGCAGATCATTCCCCTTGGCTGGGGAGTATAGGTGCCAGAGCAACAAAGCCTCTCGCTCTTCTCCCGACAGTCCCCGGACCAGTCCCCTCCCTGGTGACACGTGGTGTAGAGTTCCCGGTCCGCATGGTTGTGTGCCCCTAGGAGGCCACATCTGCCCAGTCTTCCTGACATAACCATCTCCCTGTGCCTGGAAGGAGCCACCTGGCCCGATGATTCCAAGCCCCTCCTTGTGCAGATGAGGGTATGAAATGCAGTGAGTGGGCTCCTTGGCTCCCTCATGCATTCATTCCTTTATTGAGCATCTCCTTTGTTCCAGGCATTGTACCCAGACCTGGGGGACTGGGCTGGACTGGAAAACAAAGCAAAACCAAACAAATGCAGCCCTTATTGTCAGTGAACTCTGAGTTTGGTTTGCATTTGCCCTTGGTCACAAAATTAGCAAGTGGCTAAATGGGAACTGAAGTCCATGTCTGCCAGCCTGCAGGCCAGTGTTTTCCAAAACAGTGCATAATGCACAGGCACTCAGGAGGTGGCAGGGACCCTGCCTTGGTCCCTCAGCCAGAGGTTTTGACGAGAATAGAATGAAGGAGCTACCTGCAGAGGTGAAGCAGGATTAAGGGAACCAGCAGGGACCACTGAGGCATCCGCGGACCAAGGGTGGTGGGAATCCGCCACCAGCCTGGGCTGGAAGGGGCAGAGGGAAGAAGCCGGGCTACCAGGGCCCTGTCCCGGCTGGGGCGGGAAGGCAGCCTCCCAACAGGCAGTGTAGGCACGCCCAAGCATGACACGGAGGGGAGACGCGCCCCCATGGCTGCTCCAATCGGAGGCAGGGGGCTAAGGGGCTGGTGCAGCCCACCAGATCAGCCCCCAGCCCATCCCAAGGCACAGAGCCAGGCAGGGGAAGAGAACGGGTGGAACGGCATAGAGCTGAGCTGAACGGAAAGCACATCTCATTGATTTGATGACTGCTTCTGCCTATTTGAATTTTTCCAAAATTAAACGTATTATTTAGTACTCAGGAGAGAGAAAAATGATGAAATAAAAATAAGGGGGAATCACAATTGCTAGGACAGGTAAAAGATATTTCAGGTGAAATAACCAAAAGATATCTCAAAACCAGCAAGCTGGTTATTTCAACATAATATGAAATATTAGTTATATTAATTTCCATCCCCAGCTGTTGACTTTCATCCAAACACTGTTGTACACATTAGAAGATAAGAGCAAACAATCCTTTAGAAAAGAAGACGGGGAAAGTGTAGCTGCTGTGACCAGAGGAAATATGGAAATATCACCCAACTAACTATGAAAAACCCTTGCTATCTGAAAGCATATAAATATATAGATTTCCTTTACGCAGGAGGCACCTCCGTGGGGCACTGTGGAAACCCGTTTTACGTTTCACAGTGAAAGACAACGGAAAAATGGAATTCTTTTGTAGACTTCTTTTTTGCAATACATCTCATAAACTTTTTACACAATTTTACTAACCCATCCACCTCTCTCTTTTTTTTAAAAAAAGCTTGATGTCTTTTCCTTTTACCTTTCCCAAATTCTTGATATAATCTCACTCAATTAGTGGTCAAAATCTGTTCCCTTTTTTTCCCAACCAACCTATTCCTTCCAGTGTGCTCTATCTATGACCACTTTTACCTAAGTGTGGAAATAAATCATGGCCCTTTTATTGTTCTCAAATGTTTCTACAAGATTAAATGCATACTGCGAGAGCTTATTATAAAGACATTATTTAAGACACTTCTAATCCTCCCTTAAACCTAAATGTACAACCATGATTCTCAAGGACCATGTTTTCAATGCAATATTTTACATTGCATTTGTGTTTTTTGCTTTCTATTTGTGCATAAATAAAATGATTGTTTCCCCATAGTGAATTATGAAAAGTTTTCATATATGAAACATTGTTGCATACATTTAATTAGTTTAAGACCATTTTGGCAATGGGGCTCTAGTGCACTGTGAAATGGTAACTCTGCAGGGATGAAAATAACTGTCATTGCTCCTAAGAGACGCCTGATTTTGGATTTTTTGGTTTCTGAGTATGTAAAACATTCACTAGACCATTGAATTAGCATATGTCTTACATTTAATGACATTTCTGTCATTTCTTGAATACGTTCATGGGAAGTATATATCCCTCAACTATATAGAGGAAGAGTTCTTTCTAACATTGAAAATTCATAAAAAGATCATATCATAAAATTGAATTTTGATATCTTGTGTAATCCCATTTTGCCAAATACAAGAAAATATGGCCATGCAAGTCAGAATCAATTCTTTCAGTGTGATTTCTCTGTTGCAGAATGAGGAGAATGGTTTAGAAAGAAAATCCTAAAGAAAAGTAGCAGAACTTTTTTAAGTTCAAGAATGTTTTTACTTGGAGATAGCCATTCCAAGTTGTTATTTTCACCAAAGTATTTGCTGTGAGCTTAGTTTCATACTACTCAAAACTCTGCAAATACTTATCTGATGGTAAAAACAAGTACAGTAACATGAAAAACAGAGAAAATAAATACTCCCAGTGGGAATGGAGCACATAATCAAGGACAGAGTTTGGCCGCTGTACAGTATTTTTTGCAACTGTGGCCAAGGGCTTGATGAATCCATATCATTTTAAAGTTATTTTCACCCGTTTCCTTTTCCTCTTTACAATTTTTCTTTACCAGCAGGGTTTTCTTTACCATTTATAGCTTACTTTACTTTTGCAGTTCACTCTGGTATTTCTGGTTTTCTTTCCTATATCCAGGGGCTGAAGAGGAACTGGGAAGACGTGCATAAAGAGTTCCAGTCGCTTTCTGTATTCATAGATTCCATTCCAAAGAAGATTCGCAAGCAGAAGCTGGAAGAAGAAATGAAGCAACTGGAACATGACATTGGTGTCATTGAAAAGCACAAAATTATTTATATTGCCAATAAGTAATAGTGGATTGTTAAAGGATAGCAATTTTAAGATAGAAAACATATGACAAACATAAACATGAACCTACAAGTTTTTCAAAGAGGAAAATATTATGACGAGAATAAAAGTAGCCGTATAGTATTCCAGATGCTTAATTAGGCACAGTTTATTCTTTAAATGTGAATTATTTACTTATTCAAGGGAAAATTTTGTTTTTACCTGTGCCAGGTTTCTATGAAAACCAGTTAAGGTTTGATGTTCAAGGTTTCAGTTCCATAGGGTAATTCATCATTATTATGTACTTGTTTCACATAAACATTCATTTCTGGGCCCTGAAAAATAAAGTCAGCACTCAAGAACTTCTAAAACTTCCTACTGTATGACACAAGGCACATGGTATTCAAAGCTGTTATGTATTTTGAGTTGGAAATAGTGGCGTATGCTTTCTTACCACTCTGAAATGTTTTCTGTATTTTGATTCAGAGCTCCCCAGGTTTAACAGCCTGCGGATATCATCAGTATCCATATTACTGTATCTGCTGAAGGGCTTATATTCTGATTGAGTCAAATTAAGATAACATAAAATGAAGAAGATAGCTTATAAAGTACAGCATAGAGAATGATTAAATAAAGAGAACAGTCTTCATCCTGATCTACCAATTTTTAAAACTTTGCTACTCTGCATGTTTTATTTTTCAAGATTCACTATACATATTTTGTTAAAATGGAATGTTAGGATTTTTTGGTCCTTTCTATTTATCTATTCTATAAATTCTAAAGTGTCTATTTGTAAGATTACTTCATTTATTAAGCAATACTTTTATATAAGTAGAGCTATCTTCAACTCAGAATAAGAAACAAAAGTCCATAAGTATCTGAGAAGGAATAGATTCTTCTATGAAATTTTGACTTAGAGAATACAGGAAATATACATGAAACTACATAATATCAGAGCAATAACAATTTCTCCTGCTCACTCTTAATTTTGATACTATCAATGACACAAAATCAGATGATCCTTTTCTAGCATTTGTTTTTAAACACAGAAGTGGGAAGCATTGCAGAAAAGTTTACTTTAGTGTCTTAAAGAAAATGCTTATATACAGATAGTTTTGAAAACTCACATTAGACTTTTTTCATATCTCTTTATGAGTATCATTTCTTTAATCCTATACTCCCTTAGGGAAGATATAAAATAATAGATAGTACATGAGAATGGCTGGTTGCTAATTAGGGTAGGCTGAAAGCTGTAACAGTAAACCCCAAAATATGCTTATTCAAACCCAACAGAAACCCGTGTCCCGCTCACGTAACAGTGCCGGGCTGTGAACAGATCCAGGACAGCCCTTTACACAGGGACCCAGACACAGGGAGGGTGGGCTCCATTCCCTGCAGAGCTGGAGGTGCTGGGGGCAGGCCAGGCCTGAAATTGGTACACATCATTCCCACTTGCATTCTCTAGGCAAGCAAAATCAGTCTACCTCCAAATCTAGTTTCTTGACACCATAAAGATAAATGGATCATTTTTACAGCAACATCCAGTGTGAATGATGGTGGTGGGTGTTATCTGTCATCTGTTCGACGTAGTCACTCAGGGACCCAGTCACTTTTATGAAGTAGCTCTGCCAGTACAGCTTGCCTTCTCCACTGTGTGTTACTATTTTATGAGATGACTTCTATGCCCACTCATTTTTAAATAATTCAAAATCAATAGCTATGCAAAAATATTCTGATCATTTCACACGGTTGGTGGGTTTTGGGGTCATGAAATGGGAATTGCTTTAAATGTTCAAGTGATAACTTTGAGGTTTTAATAGATGGTTTTTCTCTTATTTCTGTAAATATCTATTAAAGAATCCAGACTTTTCTCCATGTCACACAGTGTTGGCCTAGATAAACTTTACAGCTTTATAGCCCTTGTCACCTGCAGCTCACCTAGGGAAGCTTGCTCTTCCATAGTTCCCGGAGGGTTGACCCTACCTGGGATCCCAAGCTTGAATAGCTTCAGTCAACCTCCCTCCATACACATGCACACACACACACACCTGGACCAGCCTGTCAGTCCGTCAGGAGGGACAGACATCTGTCTCAGGTGGATGGTCAGAGTTCCGGTTTGCTAACGCTGCCATTATGCAAAATACCAGAAATGAATTGGCTTTTATAATGGGGGTTTATTTGGTTACAGAGTTAGTCTTATGGCCATGAAAATGTCCAAAGGCATCAACAGTAGGGCACCTTCACTGAAGAAAGGCCATTGGGATCCAGAAAATCTCTGTTAGCTCGGAAGGCACGTGGCTGAAATCTGCTTGTTCCAAGGTTGCATTTCAAAATGGCTTTCTCTCAGGATGTTTCTCTCTAGGCATCTAGGGGTGTTCTCTTAGTTTCTCCCAGGCAAACTCTGGAATAGCAAAAGTCTACTTTCAATGGTTGTC
This sequence comes from Choloepus didactylus, assembly GCF_015220235.1. Taxonomy (NCBI): domain Eukaryota; kingdom Metazoa; phylum Chordata; class Mammalia; order Pilosa; family Megalonychidae; genus Choloepus; species Choloepus didactylus. The sequence continues at coordinate 8,554,846 of NC_051311.1, read as the reverse complement.
TCCAAAATGTCTCTCTTAGCTGCTCTGAGCTCCTTCTGTTTGTGAGCTCCTTTTATAAGACTCCAGTAATTAAATCAAGACCCGCCATGAATGGGTGGGGTCCATAGCTCCATGGAAATAATCCAAGCAAACATTTCACTCACAGTTGATTGAGTCACATCTTCATGGAAATAATCAAAAGATTCCAACATAATCAACACTAATACATCTGCCCCCACAAGATTGCATTAAAGAATATGACATTTGGAGGGACATAATACATCTAAACCAACAGAGTCAGTGACTTGATAGCATGAGTTAAGAGACACAGAGACCGTGGTCATTTGGGGATGCACACTTGAGCCCAAAAGGTGAAACTCCATTGCTAAAGGTGGTTTGACTAGGTATCCATTCCTGCTCAAAAGCTCTCTGCGTAGAATAAAAATTCAATGTGGATAAGCCCTTGGCTGTCTCTTCAGCCCTGTTTCCTGCCCTCCTCACTGACCCACACTCCCATCACCACACCGAGTGCTAGAGGCCTCCTGAACGCCAACTGGGCGATGCCTCCAGGTCTGTGCTCACACTGCCCAGAACCCTTTTCCCTTCTCGTTCTCCCCTCCTGCATATCTGCCTGGCAAATCCCCAGTCTTCAAAGGGTCAGTTCACACCCATGTTTCTGTGATACCCTCTCTGAATCTGCAGAACTGGGCCTTCATAATAGCACTGATCATCTGGATATTTCACCACAAGGCTACAAGCTTCTGGGGGGGAAAGGACAGTGCATCTTTTCATCAACATTCCTTAGAGTCTACACAACAGCTAGTGTACAGAAGGTACCCAAAGAATCTTTATTGAATAAATTAATAAATGATACCCAAACATTTATTTGAACATGACCCATTGGCATTATTATCACAATATAAATGAGACTTAGAAGATAGGGATTTGGGCCACTAAAGCAACCCACTGACGAGTGATCAAGTCAGGAGGAGGCAGTTTCATGGCATGCCTAGGAGTTCAGGCACCTGAGCCAGGCTCTGCTACTTATTGACTAAGCACAAAACCTCTCTCAGCTACATTTTCCTAATCTGTAAAATGGGGGGTCCTAACCCATAGCTGTGCTATGTAGAGTTAGGATGAGAAAGGAATGATGTGATATATGGATAGCAATTAATACAGTCCCTGGCATGTAAAAAGACAGGACATTTCTTGCTTAGATTCACTAAGAAACTTTCTTCAGTTCTGTAGTATCTCTGTCCAGTTGGTGCTGGGCTGGTTAGCAAACGTCAGTAGAGGTGTGGATTTCCCAATCCCACAAAATCATGTTAAAGAAAAGGACGTCATATACCAGCTTAGAAGTTTAGTCTGAGCAGAGCATGGCTAATCTCCTCAGTGTTTCACACAGATGATAGCAACTATATTTGGTAACTGCTATCTTCAGGAACTGGCAAAAATTTGGCAATACCTCCTATGTTAGCCAGCACTGGCATTCCAAAATGAAATATAAGTTGAAATCAGTCATGCTGTGAAAGGACAGCCTTTCCCCTAAGTGACCCTTTGCTCTTCGGAGACAAGAGGCCTCACACCTGATATTAGTGACTTAACGGTGGTCCAGGCCCTGACCTCCAGTTAAGGTTGCAAGTTCACTTTTCTCAGGACCTCCAGGCTGGCACCCACGAATTGAAGTGTACATGTACACCAATTTTTAAATTTATATGAAGAAATGCTTCCCCCCCAAATAGAGCCTCAAAATCAGTTCATTCTCACTCAGCTGCCAAGCTATGTGGGAGGAAAACTCATAATCAAAAGTGTGCTTTGGCTAGAACAGAGTCAAAAAGATAAAGACGTTCAGATTATCTTTTGAAAATCCCTTCAGCTAACGTAGCTCCCCATAACTCAACACGGACTGCCCATTGTTTGCCAGATCTCTTTTAGTTGCTGGAAGTAAGGTAGAAAGACAAAAAAATTACACAAATACATTTATAAAAAGGAAAAAAAAAAAAAAGAAGGTTCTGCAAGAGACCGTTAAGGGAGTCCTGAATCAGACTGCATAGTTAAGGAATGCCCTCCTGAGGAGTCGACATTTCAAGTCAGACTGAAGGGTCAGCAGCAGCTGGAGGCAGTGGGGGAGAGGAGGGTTGTGGAGGGAAAAGAATTCTGAACAGAGAGAACATGATATGTGAAGCGTCTGGGGTGAGAAGCTCTGGATCCACAGGAGGATGGCAGCCCCTGGGGCAGGACCGTGCTCAGGGGAGGGGAGGGACGGGGTGCCAGCTGGAGGGGCAGAGCGACACAGGCCGCTGATGGGTTTTAAGCAGGGAGGTGGCGTGACCGGTGGTTTTAAATGATCACTTGCTACTGGGTGGAAAATGGGGTGCAGTGGAAGAAGAGTGAATGAGAAGACTCATCAGAAGGTTACTGCAGTCCTGCAAGTAGAGGAGATAGTGAGCTGGAACAAGGCTGCAGCAGGGAAGGTAGAGGAGCAGGTGGCCTCGAGAAATAGTCAGGAGGTAGAAACACATCGTGGTGATGGATCAAAGGGGAGGGAGAAGGAGGTTTCGAGGATGGTGATGACCAAGTTTCTGACCTGAGCAACCAGGCAGATGACGGTGACGTTTTCTGCACTGGGGAAACTGAGGAGACACACATTGGGGGAGGACATGGGGAAGAGACCAAGACTATGACGGTAGACATGTGAAGTTTGTGACAACCCTGTAGACATCTGGGTGGAAATTTACATAGATTGGATAGATAGAAGGATGGACTGAAGGATAGATGGTAGATAAATGGACAGATGATAGATGATAAAGCAATAGATGAGAAATTGAGATATAGTTTAGATAGAGAAGAAAAGTAAAGAAAGGGAAGGGAGAGGAAGGGTGGGGAAGGACATAGAAAGGAAGGGGAGGGAAGGGAGGACAGGGGAGGGGAGGGAAAAGGAAAGAAAGAATATTTCAAAAGAAGCCTGGAGTCGAGCTTCACATTTGTCCAAGGATGAGATCACCTTGAGAGAAGTGTCAAGTGATAAGGAGATAAATGAGCTCTCAGCAACTCTGCCTTTTAGAGGTCAGGTGGGAGAGCAGGAGCCAAAGAGATCAGAAGAAGACCAGGAGGCCAAGAGAATTCAAGAAGGACCCTTCCCTACAGCTGGAGTCTTGACAATGGGAAAGAAACTCTCAGCACCGCCGCCAGCCCTTCGTCTCCCCTGCCCTAGGAGGACGGTCAACTTCTGCATGCCCCCACCCCCAGCTCCTCTCTTAGATTTGCTGTCCAAACTCTTACAATGAAATCCTGTTATCGCTCTAGATTGTTAATACCACCGGCCAGTGTCACGAAGTTGGCAAGTGACTTAACATGCTAACAAAAATAGCTGACCTTTGACCGTAGATTTGGAGGAAACGTTTCAGCAGGGAAGGCAGCTGATGCTCGTTAATCTCATAATTAACTCTTGAGGACAATCTAATTTCCCTCACTTCTAAGATCTTAGTTATCCACAGGAGGTGATTTATACATAAACATTGGTTACTGCAGGTAGAAGACAGACATGGGTAAGGGAGAAAAAGAACACGATAATTTTTCTGGAGTTTTTTCCTTTCCAGTGAGATATGATATCATGCAACAAATCGGCAGGTTTGACTCTGGCAGTAAGTTACGTGACCTTTGGAAAATCACTTAGTCTCTCTCACCTGTAAAATGAAGAATTCAACCCACTTGTGTCCAACCCGCCTTCCAGTTCTAATGGTTCGTAACTATAAAACTATATGACTTTTTTCCTACTTAGCTCAACCAAAATTTGGTCTCCAAACTGATGAGAATACAGAAAAGTGCCAATGGATCCATAACCAGTTATTTGTACCCACCCCCATGAAACCAAAAACCAGTCTTTTGACATACTGGACAGAATGCCATATAACACAAAAACTACCTAGTTTCTAGATCTTTTCAGATGAAAACTTCCTTAATAACAATCGTTTGAGCTTTGCAATCACAGGGTGTTCCTGGGAGGATTTTAAACTCATGCAGAAGAGAAGCAAGGAGAGAAGGAGGGGGGGAGAATTTAAAAAAAAAATGAGATACGTCCTTTTAACTAGAAAGAGTGGGTCCAATTATAGAAGAACGTTCCCACAGACCATGTCAGAGCCTGTGTGCTCTTAGAACAGTATCTGTGGCTGCCAACAAAAGAGCCTTGTCTTCATAATAAAATTTTGCTGAGTGAGGTCAGAAGGTGTGGTAGCATTTTTCCCTTCACACATAATGTGCTTGATAAGAGAGAAAGAAATGAAAATAGCAACAGACTAAGGAATGCTAATTGTACCTGCAAACTGAAAGATTTTTTCACCGGATCAGTGTGATAAGGCCATGCACATATTAACTTCAAAAAATCACATACAGAGAGACCACCTATAGATGTGGATTTTTTATTCTACAGGATGTTGTCTGTATCAGAAATGTGACTGGATAGATGTTTTTGGTTTGTTTTAATAAACTGCCTTCACTCAGGCGTTCAAGTAAGTGTTTGTATGAAGCAGGGGCACTCTCTTATCTAAATGATGCTGTGGACATGTAAAACATCTGTGGAATTCTTTTGAAATAAAAAGCATTCATGCCACACATGATCTGTGCCAGCATGTTCCCTTTTCCAGAGACAATGTTACTAATTTTATGTACGTTTTCAGAAATATGTTATAAAAGCAAAAGTACATGTATACATATGTCTCTGTGTATATATATGTAGGTGTATGTGTACATATGTATGTGTATTGTGCATGTGTGTGCATGTGTGTGCATTTACATGTATGTGTGTGTATGTAATCCTCTCACTTTAAAAAAACTCAAATGTGAGCACTCAATAACACTTGTCTTTTTCAGTTAATATCACGTAGTTCATTTCTATCAATACATAATGCTCTTTATTCCTCTTTATGGATGCTAGTATTGGATTGCATGGGTGTATATAATCTTTTTCACCAGCGCCCTGTTGATGGACATTTAAGTCCTCAAAATTTTTCTATTAAAAGCAATTGCTTCAGTGAATAATCTTGTATACATATTATTTCACACATTTGGGTTTATTTGTAGGTAATCATTCCCAGGAGAGCAATAACTGGGTCAAAAGGTTTTTCTCTTGTAATTTTATTAGGAACTGTTTTAATTTTATTCTTTGTGTGTGTGTGAATAGGCAATGCATATACATAGTCCAAAATCATAATTTACCCACAGGGAAGTAAGAAGATGTACATCTTCCTCACACCTCTTTCCTTTCCAGAAGCAATCATTGTGAGCAGCTTCTTATGTGTCCCCCCAAATTTATCTGTGTATCTAGAATATAAAATAATCACTTGTGTATCTATAAGAGAATTAATTGCATTTAGCAGATACGTAATTTTCTTCCAACACAGTCTACAGGGGTCAGCAGACTCTGGCCCAGTGAGTTGTTGTTCCGGTTTGCTAGTGCTGTCATTATGCAAAATACTAGAAATGGATTGGCTTTTATAAAGGGGGTTTATTTGGTTACACAGTTACAGTCTTAAGGCCATAACGTGTCCAAGGTAAGGCATCAACAATCAGGTACCTTCACCGAAGGAAGGCCAATGGCATCTGGAAAACCTCTGTCAGCTGGGAAGGCACATGGCTGGCATCTGTTGATCCCAGGTTGTGTTCCAGCTCCTCTCTCAGCTCCTGTGTGTTCTTCAAAGTGTCTCTCTTGACTGCAGCACCTCCTTCTGTCTGTGAACGCTTTTATATGGCTCCAGTGATTCAACTAAGACCCACGCTGAAGGGGTGGGTAACACCTCCACAGACATTATCCAATCAAAGGTCTCGCCCACAGTTGATTGAGTCTCATCTCCATGGAAACAGTCAAAGGATTCCAACCTAATCAACACTAATATATCTGCCCCCACAAGATTGCATTAAAGAACATGGCATTTTGGGGGACATTATACATCCAAACCGGCATGGGCATTGTAGGTCAGGGTAACCATTCCCGTTAGGAATACCTTTTTTAGTCTCATTGTTCACCAGCCATAAACCATCCATATGGTGAATCTCATCAACAACACAATGGCTTCATTGGCTTTCACTTATTTGTTCATTCTGGATGGAAGAGCAGCTATGAATTGGGACCCTGCTCTGTCCTTAGCCACCAGATGCTGAGTTTTCCCATCTGGATTCATCGTCCTCTATGGCTGCTTCACAGCTTCCCATCGTCCTAGTGGTGGGGTCCCTGTTGGGTCTACTGGTCCTGGGTTTTACACTTGTCTCTTTCTTCATTGTCTTTTCCTATCTGGGGAGGCTCCCCATTTACTCACGTTAGGTTGCAAGCAGCAGGCAGAGAGAACCTCCAAAACAGAACTCTAGTCACAGTGATCTCTCCATACAAACTGCACATGTCCTGTCTGAGCACCTCTCTCATGGTTTCCTGCTAAAAGCAACAAGGAACAAGCATCTTACCACAACATGACAAGGTTTTCCAACCATACCCCTAGAGAGGATTGATAGGCATGTGGGTTCTCTGCTAAGACCGTGTAAGGGACGCTTTTATCAAATACTTTGCCATGGAACAACAAGGACCAACAGCTTTCCAGCCTGCCCAACATCTCATTACCTCCACTCCACCCTATCCAATGACTGTGATAAGGAACTGGAACTTTCCAAGGCACAGAAAGCCTCCAAGTCTTACCTTTCAAAGATTCTGGCACCATAATGTGGCTGTTAAGACACCTACATGGACTTGATAACTATAGTTTGCTCCTGAGTGCTCCAGTTTCCCTATTCACCAACAGCAAATTTCAAGAAAAAGTTTTAACCGTCCAATTCAAAGTTTCTTTTAAACAAAAGACAGCAGGGCCCAGCTGCTGCCTACTGTCCTCTCCCCAATCTTTGACCTTTCTGAGGCCAATGCAGAGGACAGATCCTAATCTTGTACGGTTCTCACACATGGGCTGTTCTCTTTTGGGTGAATGGAAGTTTCTTTTCTCTTTCTTGGCTTTGGGGAGGCTGTCCAATTTTCTCCTGGATTAGCTCTCTGGCTCCACAGGCCTGGACTTCAGGCCCAGAGGACCCCAGCAGTCACGTGTGTTTCCACGTGGACCAAGCCTTTCCTTGGCTTTGCTGCAGAATCACTGAGTGGACAGGCAGCCTCCACCTCAGAGGCAGGATGATCTCCAGAGCTAACAGGAGCCACATACGTATGGTTGAGATAAATCGTGAGTCTGGAGAGTTAGGCCTCAAATTATAACGTCTTCCTAGAACTGCTGTAGTTCTTTTGTAGTGCACCCAAAGCTTTTAAAAAATTGCCTTGACACACCTTTAGGGGAAATAAACTTCAGTAGTAAATCCTAAAAGACTTTTCCTTCTAAGTATTTTTTATAACACAAAATGAGGAACGCGCCAAGATTCCAACTTTAAAATTTTCTGGTTATTTTAGTGTAAGCTAAACAAGTTGATGAAAACTGTCCCTTATACTTTTTTAAAAGCACAACATTGTGAACATAATTAACAGCATTGAAATATAATTTTAATTGTGGTTAAAGGGGAAATTTTAGGTTGTATATATGTGTTAGAACAAAAATTTTTAAAGAACCACAAGAAGACTGTACAACACAAATAACGAACCCTAGTGTAAACCACGACTACAGTTAATAGTACAATTAGAAAGGTAACACACTAATGCATAGTGTTCATAATTAGGGATGGGGTATGTGGGAACTCCATTTTCTACATGATATTTCTGTAAACCTACAATTTCTCCACTAAATTTTTTTTTTGAAGTGAGTAAAATTGAAACATTTCAAAAAGTAAAAACACCAGCTAAGTGCCTTAACTTAACTAGGCTAATACTCTTTGTCAAAGGTGCATTATTCTCTTGTTTAGCCTTATGGCTCTAGTATTATAAGTATAAGCATTTTTAAGTATTATCTGACATTGATTCATCCTATGACTTTTTTTAGAAATAGGATATGTTTCCATGTAAATGGAATTAAATTAGATGTTTAGACTGATAATTTTTTATTATTACAATTATTTTAATGCACCCATTGAAGCTAATCTTTTAAAATAGATTTTTAAAAGTCACATCAGAATTCGAGTATTCTAGACAGATTATTCAAATATTTAAAATGAATTCCAAAATTATTATCATTGCTAACTGATATTTTTCTGGGGATCCCATGTAGTGTGATTTCTCCTCACATGTTGAATTTCTACCCTACGATTGCATGTTCCGAGCTCACACTGTGCTTATTTGTCCTTTCCCATACCTGTATATCATTAAATATAAACCGTCACCACAGACCACCAAGGAAGGAGAAACTCTAACAAACTGTCGTAATGTTTTTTGTTTTTTTATCACTTGGAATTTTTATTTTATATTTGTTGAATGAGCTTTTTTAGACTTGTTTAAGTGCAGATTTTTTCCATATATTCTTATGTGACATAAAAAGAAAAATATTAGCAAGATATATGGTAAAGATAGTCCCAAAATGTTTTTACATTCAGAGCTGGATTCATCTTCATCACTTTTCAATGTCCATATTTTCCCACGTTTTCTGTGCCAACAGGAGTGTTGGTGATAGAACATTTCAAGCAAGATGACTCCACTATTGTCCCTGGGATTTTATTCCAAGTTACCATCACTTCTTCTGTATGTTTTGATGACGTTGGTCTTTCCTCTAGGGACACCTACTTCCTTTAACTAATATCAAATTTCACCCTGCTCTGTTTCTACAACTTTCTGCATACATAAACACTTTTCAAGGATAAATAGCAATATAGTCTTTTGTAAGGTATTTTAAATGTCAGTTAAATTGAACATCTGTAGATGCAACAATGGAAAAAACTCATGCAATGTTGACAATGACCAAGTTGGCTCGTGTGTGCTCAGTGTAACTAACATCACAACTGCCACCGGGTTGGTAGAAATCCATTCTGATGCATCCTGGTTTCAGAGATGTTCAAATGTGAAAACTTCCCACCTTCAGATAAATGAAATATCATCCTAGACCGCTACCAAAACATCTCCCCTGCTTCCTAGATGCCACCTCTTCTTTAAAAAGCTGGTTCAAATCCAGCTCACCATGGAAGTCTTCCAGGATCATGACTCAATTCGATCCTTTGGACAGCTCAAAGAACCCCCGTAGTCCCTTACCCAGGGGCATGTTACATTTGCTCCCTTCTTCAGAATAAGTTCCTATGAGCCAGGCTGTGAGAATCCTCTTTGGGATTGCCTGGCAGAGCTTTCGGCTGAGAGCTGGGATAACTCCCTCCTGGGAAATTAAAGCAGAATAAAGGAGCAGAGCAGTGGGCACCCAAGTGCCCACTTTGGTGGTTGGTTTCATAAACTCAGAGCTTGATTGTTGGATGTGCATGCTCCTTGAAAGGACACATCCTCTGCATTACAGCTCTTAACACCGGCCTGTTCAAGAAATAGCCTGTTGGACTTGACTCGTAACCGATGCCTAATTTGAGCTTAGGTATTTGTATGGAAATTTACTACAGCGATTACCCTTCTATTTCATGGGGGAAAGTTTGGTTCCTATGGCAACTGTTTCAGAACAGCACATACTTACTATACTTCTAAAATATGCAGCCTGTCCTTGTGGGAGTACACATCATCTTGTAAGATTTTCCCCCTTCAGTGAGCATTGATATTTTTCCTTTTACCTGATTTCAGAATAAAATAAACATTTGTTTGTAAGATCTGCTAAGGAGGAGCTTCTAGGACTTAGACGCCTGGACAGGCCCGGCCTCTTGCAGCAGTTAGAGGAGAGTGGCAACATCATACTGGAGTGATTTGTGGGAACATGAGCCCAGTCCCCCTCGGGTTGTATTTCTCCAGACCCTTTGTATTTTCCAGGCACCATCCTGTTTGCTGTGTTTGGGATGTTGCTATGCAGAGTGATATGAAAGACTGGGTTTTCCAAGGCAATTGGCCTTAGCAAAGGCATGTTTAGGATGCTGCAATAGTTTCTGAGGAAATTTTCAGAATTCCTTGGGGGATGTCTAAGACTGTTCATGATAAGAAAAGACAAATGCCAATAATGGCCTACAATGTCATTCCACATGATAAAATTCTTTGGTTCCAGGGATGTTTTAACAGCAGCTGTCAAAAGTGCTATTATTTGTATTTTTACAAACAAAATGCCCTTTCCAACTTCTTCAAATTCACTGCCCTCTATGAACTTTTTTCCTTGTAAAAACTGTATGTTCAAAACTTATTAAAAGGCAAGAAATAAACACACAAATGGTGTAACCTTTATTATCTGTTACCAAAATTGGCATCGTGGTCTTTTTATTTTATCCTCTTTTCTGTGTGAATTTTTCTTTGGAGTTTATATATAGAAAGAGATCTACACAAACAGAAATAGGATTAAACTATAATCCTATTATATATATATAACTAATGTAATTTAATTTTAATATATATGCAGAGGGATTTATTTTGAGGAATCGGCTCATGCATTTGTGGGGGCTGGTGAGTCTGAAATCTGTAGGGCAGGCCTGGGGTGCATACTCAGGCAAAAGTCGATAGAGCTGTCTTGAGTGTGAGTTCTGTAAGGTGAGCCAGCAGCCTGGAAACTCATGCAGGAGGAACTTCAGGCAGGACTTTTATGCTGCAGTCTGGAGGCACAATTTCTCTTCCCTGGAAACTTCAGTTCTTTGCTCTTTTGGCCTTTGACTGATTGGATGAGGCCCACCCTCACTACAAGGGGAGTCTCCTTTACTTAAAGTCAATGACTGTGGATGTTGACCACACTGCAAACTACCTCCACAGCCACCTCTGGAGGGGAGTTTGATTAAATAACCGGGTCCTGTTGCCTGGCCAAGTTGGCACATGGACATAACCGCCAGAGGCCCCTGAAGGACTCGGAGGACACGGAAGGAACAAAGGCGATGCCAGGGACGGAAGGGCCTGGGAGGATTTGGGACAACCACAGGATGTTACAAAGAACACAAGCTGCTTGGGAGCACGAGAAGGAGCCAGGCTGAGGGAGTGGAGGGCTTTACCTACTGCCTCAGTTGACCTTGGGGGTTGCCAGGATATCACGTTTGTGCCTCTCAATCTCACGGGCAGTAGCCCCTCAGAGGGGCTGGGTGTGGGCTTTGTTTTTCTTGTGCATCTGCCCTGGAAAAAATCCATGTTGGAGAAAAGGGAAAAGGGAAACCAAGTTCTTCTCCCTCTTGGGCCTGGAAAAACTCTCTCCCCATCTCAGGGTCGGAAGTCAGAAGGAATGAGTCTTACTTGGAGAGAGGTTTTTAAAAATCTGCTGTGAAACGACGTTTCCCATCAATATTTTCAACTAATTTCAGGGTCCCAGTAAAGATGTAGCTGATAGCCAGAAATACCAGAAGCCTGGTCAATGTTAATTATTCAAATCTTTAAAAAAAGTAAGTATTGCTTTACTACATTCCTTTATATCTTTAGGCTATGCCTAATTTCTTTCCATCTTGCGCGTGTTGAGCATAATGATTTGATGTATATCATTATCAGTCGGATCATTGGGAGACTGCTGAAAATTTCACACAAATTTGTTCAAGGGCCTATAGAATTGAGGATAGGGTGACGCATTGAGAAATACTAGGGCTTAATTGAAAGAAAGAAAAGAACGAAAATTTATGATCCTTCACGTCCTACCTACAGGGCAAGTATTCAGCTCATTTGTAGGGATATTCCCAGTTGTAAGAGCCAAATCCTTTCTTCATTTCTGAGCATGTACCATTAAAGGCAGCCCAGGTGGCTCCAGCTGCACAGGGTGAAAGAAATCACTGGCTTTATTATGGAGAGTAATGACAGAAGGATGGGCAGTGGAGACCAGCTGGGTTCATCTCTGCCACTCTTTCAGCACACGCGCACACACACACACAGGCTTGCTTGCACAAAGGCACACGTGCACACCCACACATGCGCACACGCACACACACACAGCCATACACATGCACACACATGCACACAAACACACATGCACACACATTACTAAAAGCAGACTCAGGAGCTCTGGAATTGTGGAGGGAGACGTTGAACCTGATAGCTCCGCCATCTGCCATCTCCCTGGTCTGTTATGCTGAGCAAAGCAGCGTATATTGCTCCTAGTAGGCACTAAATCTGTTTATTAAGGGATAGAAAAGATAATACCTAAATTGTTATATGACTTTTCAAAGAGAAGCTATGCACAGCCAATAAAGTGAGAAACAGACAGTGCCATGCTTCTCTATGAGAGCGATCACCACAAACGCGTGCACAGATGGCACTTAGGAGAGTCCGTGCTGTCCTCAAGGCTTGCCCTAAGTTACCTCTCTGATTGGTCCTTGAATAACCCAGTGAGGGAGGTAGGGTGCTGTCCCCTCTTACCACAAGGCAGCTGAGGCACAGAGAGGTCAGGCCGTTGTCCAAGATCTCACTGTTAATGGTCAGCTCTGGAATTGCTGCTGGCAGGAGGAAGGAGGATGCCCGGGAATAAAGGCCCACTCTGGAGACCCTACCGTCCTTCACAGAAGAGCACATCGCCAAGAGTTCAGTGAATTAAAATCCGCTTTAATTCCCAAGCATGTGGCGTGGCGCATGCTAACAGTGAGGCTGAATGATGGAATACAGAGAGGCCATGAGGGAGTCGGGTTGGCAGCCCCGGCTACCCAGGAACTGCCAGGCGGTGTCCGGGGGCAGGCTGCTCTGGTGTCCAGAGAAAGGCCGCCAGCACCGGGGAGAGACGGCAGGAAGCCAGGGGGTGCCCCGGACAAGAGAGAGTCGGTACCTCTCTCCCCATTTGCGAGCAGGTTGCACGCATCACAAATAATGTTTTTTTTTCCTTTATTCGCTACTTCGTTCTTTATTATTACAGCCTTTGCACATATTTCATTTTTCTTCTCTAAATATTCAGGTGCTACAGAAGCCAAAATGGCAACTTGCAGAATTGTATGTTCAAGTTTCTTTGTTGTGTTCTGGACGTACGTACAATGGAAGTTCCAGTTCACACCTCCTTTGAAGTGTGCATGCTCTCTGCTCATCTGGAGGAAGGCTGTGTGAATCTGGGTGTGTTTTGGGCAGCTTATCCTTCCCGGATTGCTCTGGAGAGTCAGAAAAAAGAAAGAGAACTCATTCTCTCTGCACTTAGGTCTCTTACTCTGAAGTTTTATGCTCCTACTCATCCCAAACTTTTACGGAAGCTTCTGCTCACTGGGAGGTCTGTGGCCTTCCAAGTTACACAGCCCCCGCTAACTGGGAGACAGGAGACTAGGTTTCAGGGGTGTGTAGCTTATGGAATTAGTGTCATTGTTTCATACTCAATATATTTAGATATAAATAGCCTTTAAATGGAGCAAACCCGCAGGCCCCTACGTGCTCATCGGAGAACAAGGAAGCGGATGCAAATGGCATTGCTCCAAAGAAAAACCAAAAGGCCCAGGGAGGACACCGTCAGAACGGTTCAAAAGTGTCCTGCAAGGGTGTCCTGCAAGGAGTACCCATCCCTAAAATGAACCTTGGCCCTACATCAGGAGTGCGAGCCAAAGAATCCTCACTGGATAGACAGTCTCAGGATCCTCTAGCTCCAGCTCGAAGATTTTGTGATTCTTTTCACAGAGAACTAAATTGTCTATATTCTGAGGTGTCTATGTTCCTAGAAATTTGAAGAAGCCATTTCCAGGGGTAAGAAAGTGACAGGCAGAGCCCTCAGTTGGTTTTATGGAGCCTATGAACTTAACTGTCTAAAAAGCCCAGATAGCGGTAGTGCTGGGCCTGGGAACTGGGGCTGAGTGAGGAGCCAAGGGCAGAGGGAGGGGAATGGAAGAAAGTGGAGTAATAATAATAAGTTGCCCAGCCTCCCCTGAGATGTGCCTGTCTTTATACAAAATGGAAATGATCTGAATAAACCTCAGAGATCTATTAATATCACAAACTCAAATGTCTAATTTGAAGGACTAGGAGAAAATGAAAACTGGTTGAGCACACATTAAGCAGAAAGTACAGATCTAAAATTTTGCTTTTCCTTTTTGACCTGAACTTTATTTGGTTCATGCTGTTTTTCTATCCCAGTAAGTGTGAAAGAAAGACAGACCACCCCCCAAACTCCCCTCACATTATTCTGTGGACCTCTTGGCTATGGGTCTGCTGGCCACGGGCCCAGTGTTTTTCTTTACCTCCTTCAGAGTTGGAAAAAGTTGAGCCAGTATCAGAGCTGTCACTCTAGGACACCAGGTCTCCACTGCAGTTGATTTTGCTCTCTAGGGACATTTGTCAATGTCTGGAGACATTTTTGGTAGTCACAACTGGGAGTGCTACTGGCCTCTACTGGGTCAGACCAGGGATGCTGCTAACTGCCCTACAATGCACAGGACAAACCCTGCAATGACGAATTATCCAGCTCCAAATGTCAACAGCCCTAAGGTTGAGAAACCCAGGCCTAAGATCAAGCTAATGCATGGCCTTCTACATGCCGGGGCAACCCCACTGGTAAAATCCTCTCGGTCTCCAGACTGAGTGAATCTCAGCATGGCAGCACAGTCTACAGCTGTTGAGACGTGGCCTTCCCTGCATTCTCTGCGAATCTTCAGAAATTCATAGAATGGGCTGTGTGGAGGATGGATGAGTAGAAAAATAGGGGAAGGAAACAAACAAACAAACAGACAAAGGTACCCAGTGTTCTTTTTTACTTCAATTGCTCTTTTTCACTTTAATTATTATTCTTGTTATTTTTGTGTGTGTGCTAATGAAGGTGTCAGGGATTGATTTAGGTGATGAATGTACAACTATGTAATGGTACTGTGAACAATCGAATGCACGATTTGTTTTGTATGACTGCGTGGTATGTGAATATATCTCAATAAAATGAAGATAAAAAAAAAAAAAAGAATGGGCTGTGTGGAACAGGGGCTGTGCTTCTTGGATAATGACCTCACCATCTTCTTTCTTTACTTTTCTCATTCCATAAAAGCAAACTGGCCATGGGGTTGCCCATCATTTTATATTATTTTCCATGGTTTGGCTTTAATGCCAGAGTTTTCTTTTTTCAGTTTTCTTTCAGAAGAAAGAAGAAATTGTGGAAGAAAATTTGGAAAAAATTGTAAAATGTCTAATGTCCCCATGAATAAGACAAATCATTGGAAGCCTATGTTTCAGGTTTTACAAATCAGCACCAAGTTACTGAACAGATCAGTTGAATAGTCTAAAATAGCTTTCTAAAGTTCCTTAAAACTCTAATTAAGTTTTAATTAAGTTTTCTAAATTACACATAAATAAGTTAGCATTTTCCCATAGAATCATATTTGTTGTATTATCAACTTATTCTTTCTATATATCATATGTTTACATACATATGTAAATATGTGTGTATGTGCATATATATAAATATATGTAAGTAAAAGGGCAAGTAATGTACAAGAAAAACCCTGTCTAATTAGTACAAATAGTGATGGAGCCTGAATTAAGGAGACCTATTTTTAAATTATTGCTCTTTTAATTTTACATTATAAAGAAAAAAAATTAGCTCAAATTAATGCTCTTCGTGTTCAGGCCATAAAGAATAGTAATAAAAGTTAACTTTAAAACTAGTTACTGAATAACTATCCTAATGACAACTTGAATAACAAGTCTCAATATTAACCACTTTTTAAAAGTCTGTTACTTTAAAAAATTCAATCTAGTTGACTAGACAACTGGACCAAACCTAGGCAATTACACCTAAATCAAAAAGAACTCCAAAACACAAACTGGGAGGAAAACAAACTTTGGGCGGGCAGGGAATGCTGAAATAGAATGCAAAAAGATCACAAGTAACACCACAAAAAATTGTACTATAGAAGGTAATATGACTTTCCTATCGAGGTGGAAAGGTAATGAGTACAAAGTCCAGGTATGACTTTCATAATTTATAAGGCTGTCGGTCTGTATCACCTGAGCTTTGGCAAAATCCCCAGACCTCTAGAGAAGTCTGAGTCACTCATTCCTTTATTCTCTGTATGACAGGTGACCTGGATGCATGCTCTGAGGTCAATTGTGCTGAACACACAGGAAATCTGAAAATAAAAAGCCAAATGACATCAGTCCTAGTGTTAGAAACTATTATTTCTTGGTTAAGCCTCTGTCCTTCCCATACACCCTGGATTTTTCTCCTCTCTGATTCCTTTGAATCTCCTGAGAGGGTTGTTTGCTATGGCTGGGTTTGGCCTGAATCAAAGAGAATCCAAAGTTTATTTCCAAAGCCAAGGGACAAAGTCAGAGAGTGACAATGCTGCCTGAGCTCGGGTTCAAGAGGTTCTTAATAATTTTGCTGAGCTAAGAAACAGTGGAAAATTGAAGGATAAGTGAGCATAAGTGAGGAAACCACTGAGCGTGGTAACTGAATAGCATCTAAAACGCCTCTGAAGACAGAAAACTGCCCTAGCCCAGTGTCACCAGGAATGGCTACTTCTGCCCCCGGAGGCACCCTTCACTGAGGGCTTCTCCGAACCCTCCTTCAAGGGGCACTTGGAAAAATGTTACATGATCTCCTATTTGATCCATTCGCACTGGTTCCTTAGGAATAAACTACACACGTTGAGATTAGGAATGGGTTTGTTTGCCATAGAGCTGATTTTAAGTATATTCACTAATTTTAAAGTTAACTTTTAGTACTACCCTTTATGGTATGAACACGAAGAGCATTAATTCGAGCTAATTTTTTTTCTTTATAATGTAAAATTAAAAGAGCAATAATTTAAAAATAGGTCTCCCTTAATTCAGACTCCATCACTATTTGTACTAATTAGGGTTTTTCTTGTAGATTACTTTTCCTTTTACTTATATATATTTATATATATGCACATACACACATATTTACATATATAAGTAAACATGATATATAGAAAGAGAATAAGCTGATAACAACAAATATCATTCTATGGGAAAATACTAGCTTATTTATGTATAATTGAGAGAACTTAATTAAAACTTAATTAGAGTTTTAAGGACTTTAGAAAGCTATTTAAGACTATTCAACTGATCTGTTCATTAATGCAGAACTTCTAACTGACCAGGAATTCTATTTAAAATGATTCCATCTTTACAAAGATGAACTGTATAATCCATAGGTACGCAGCACCAAACCCATTTCCTTATTTAAGCCTCACTGTGAGCCCAAGAAGTAGGCAGTGATAGTTTCTTCAACAAACATGAGGAAAATGAGGCAAAGGAGAAGAAACTTGCTCAAAGTGAGGTAGCAGGAGATGGAGTCTGGTTTAAAAGCTGCATCTGCCAGACTTGCAGCCAGAGGCCTGAAATGGTGCAACAGAAGTTTTCGTTATGGACGGCAACAATAAAACCACATTATCTTCAAGTCGTCTATAGTTAAGCATCAACCACAAATCCAAACCAACTTTTCTTATTAGCTCCAGTTACTAAGCTTTTAACATGTTAGTTAATACTTTTTTCTCTCAAAACTTGAAGTGTTTCACAGTAAAATTTTATTCACTTTCAGCTAAAAATCCTTTCAGATTTACTATAATTTTTCACTGAAAGACATTAAATGTCATAAGCTGAATTGAGCCATATGTATCAAAAGCCTTACAATAGTTATACTCTCTGATTTAGAAATTCCATTTCTGGAGAATTTCTCTTCCAAAAACAGTTAGAAAGATATAAATGTTTTATCACAAAAATATTTATTTATATATATTTATAAAATCAGAATTTGGAAGTAATAGAAGTATATTGGGGAATGGTCGAATAAATGATGGCATTGACATTTCAAATGATATTTATAGTTTCTTATATCATGGAAAAACGCTTGTGTTCTATGTTTATTCTACTCAGAATGTGATGCACAAAAGCAGGTTATAGAAATACATGGAGAGAGAGCATTTAGTTACATTATGTGTAAAACAAAGTTTCCAGAATCACAAAATTTGAAGACACCAAAATATGTTCTGAATGCCTTTTTATTTTACGCCTTAAGATAGTTTCCATTTTAAATAATTTGCACATACTAATTTTCAAAGGGAAAAACACATTTCCATTTTCTTTTTAAAAAGTTATAAGCAGAATCGCTGAAACTTAGCAAATTCAACTTTCTGTGAATCAGGTTTGACTTGCTATGAGTCCTACAGGCACATGTGAGGAAGACTGTAGTCAGGAGCTTGCTCGTTGGAAAACACTCCGTTCCTTCAAGTAGCAGCCGTGGGATACTGAGGTGGGGGCTGCAATGGATTCTCCTCGTCCTTTGGCAGCAAGCCCCTTGGGAAGAAGCCTGGGCCTGGATGACATGCTGAGCCACCCCATGGCTCTGCGACCCTGTTCAACGGGAGAGTCTCTATGCTGGTGGCATCGATAAACAATTGCCCTTGGGAGCCACAACACGGTCCTGGAGAGACACAGGGCACAGCTGCACTCTCTCTTCCCAGCCAGAGGGCTGATCTTGTTCACATATGGGGAAAGTGGAGAAGGTAAGAATCCGGGATGGGAGCAAGTTCCTTGTCTTCTAGGACAATTCAAGTTTCATGTCAACTTGAAGGACACCTCGGATTCCAAGGCCAGGACCTTTCACGGTGGAGAGAGCTCTGAGCCACATCAGTCTAAGTTCCCATTACATACCCTAAAAATGAAAAAATACCAATGCAGTTTGAAAAAAAACATTATATGTTAAATAGCGAGACCTCTCCGTGGAACTTGAAGACCATCTAAACCTTCTCACTTGGAGACAACACTAAAAGCACAGCTTTCAGGCCCTTCTTAGATTTGAGATGAGCCCAGATAGCCCTCTGAGGGGGAATTCTTTAATTATCAAAATGAGCAATACATTTGTGATACTTTAATCAATTGCATACTAATAATAATTTTAGATAAGCCAAGAGAAATCCTTTGATACTTGAATCTCTGTGACACAGGAAATTTAAAATAAACATACCTATATCTATTTGTTGCACAGAAGTACGTTAGCATGATTATTTAAAGACGTTTTAGCATAGAAGTAAAGCTCTGTTGGGGAAGTAGAATGGAAAAACGAGTTCAAGGGAAAAAGAAAACAAGTAAAATTTCCAAATATTAGAGGGACTATTTGCATACGTTAAAAATTGACAGTGATGGGTATCAATCATTATGGAATGTATATTCCATTGGCTATATTGGATAGGGTGACCGGACAGTGTTATTTTAAAAGAAAAGTCAATATTTACCATTCACAGAAATTACATACTTGTCATCTATTTAAACATGATGTAAGATGGTAGATTACAACTTAGGGGCATATGGTTTAAAAATGTTCGGAGATCACTGCTCTACCTCAATAAAAATTCGTAACTACAGTTATATGCGTCAAGAGCTACAAACCCTCATAACACAATGTTGAACAGAGGAAGAGAAAAAATTCACAAGAATACAGAGTATGATATCCTGTATATAGATTTCAAAAGAAGGCCAAACTATGCAATATGTATTTTAGAGATGGATTCGTATGTAGTAAAACTGTAAAGAAAAACAAATGATAAAATTCAAGGCAGTGGATATCTGGTGGGGAGCAGAGAAAGAGGGCTAGGATAGAAGAGGGGCACATAGGTGGCTTCAAAAATAGTAGTTAGTAATGGCCTATTTCTTAACATGGGTGGTAGAGATATAGCTACTGTATTATTATTAGACCATGCATGTTATATATATTCTTTTGTAAATTTTAAATAATTCATAATAATGTAATCTTAAAAACTTTTATAAAACATCCCTAAAAGGGTTTTCATGGCCAAAAAACATTGGGAAACATTGCATTTTGCAACAGTCTTCTTGACTATTGACATGCATATCAGCATAAAACATAGAAACCTGTTTCACTTGGTTTATCTCACTGTTTCTCCAATCTAATGAATCACAAACAAAATCATCTTTCTCAAATCTCTTTAGAGAAGTGAAGCCAAAGCTCCTTTGGGAAGAGTCGCTCTAGGTAGATCAGTGTCCACTCTCTGTTTCTTCCTTGGTCTCTTCCCCTGTGCCAGGCGACTCCAGACCTTAAGTGACATCCCCAACCTCTTTCCCAAGCCCCACCCCCCAAGATCCACAACACCCCCAGAACCTGAACCTGGCATTCCAGGGATCGGTCTCTGGGACATTGCCAGTGGGTGTTACCCACCAACTCTGATCTGAAGAGAATGCATGTGCAGTCACAGAAGCAATAGCTCGTTCCCTATCCCATTTGGTCCTTGCTCTCCCGACAGACAGCAGCGAAAGTCATTGTTGATGCAGTAGGACTCATTTTCTTGAAGTGGCCATCTTTCCATCAGAAACTCGTCCCTGGCTGAGGCACCAATTAATTTTGCATAAGCCGCCACAACACCATCAGATGCTAATCCATTCATTCATAACCACGGGGTATTGTGTTAAGGTCATGTCCATGACTTCTGCCTCCGGCCCTGTGGATTTATTTGGTGCTCAGCCCCCGGGTTCCTGCAGCTGTGTCCTTTCAATGACAGCTTTATGGTGGCTGAGAGACACAGCTGCCAGGATCCGGTTCTGGAGGAGCACACGGACACGCTATTCTTCTAACTCCTAAGGCTTCCCAATTCCTGTTCCGGTCAGATGGGGTGATGGAGGGAGGGTGTAGCCAAAGCAGCCCAGCACTCACTGCCCATGAGGTTCCCGTGCCTGACATTTCTGCAAGAGAGCAGGCTTAACTCTACCCCAGGGCGTTTTCAGTGGAAGGCTGATGACTGATGGAAGTGTAATCATACAAAACGTAACCCTGAGCATAGCTCCTGGCTCTATTTGTGAGTACTACACAGTCATTATTTTCTTTACTCTAGGGCCACACATTGGATCCAGTCTGTTTCAAACCCGAGGTCAGAAAGGAGGGGTTCCTATGTTAATTGAATACTAATGAGGCTTTTGCATAAGCTAGTTTTTGTTTCAATTATTTGCAACTACATTTCTTCTGTATTTATGCAGAGGGGAAAAAAATCCCTCAAGGGTAGCAAGAGTCTCACTCATTTCTGGAGGAAAATATCTCGGCACTTTTTCTTTTGCACTTGTAACATTTATGAAGCGTTTTGTTCAGCACTAAGGAAAAGCAAAATATCATCCTCATTATTACTGGCGTTTTTCCACAATGGATTCCATCCAGCTTCTAAACAGTGACTCTGCACTGGGTTTGACTCACTAATTTCATATGTTTATGTATTTCAACACAATTCTCAGTCTGAAAAATTTTATTTATTTTCATGTTTCAGGACTCAGGAAGAATTAAATGCCCTTCTGTATTTTGCATCCAGAGTCACTGAGGAACTGGTTGTTAATAATTCAGTGGACACAATAAATAGCTTCTTCAACAGCAGATTAATACTGGCAAAACTAAAAGAATGACCGAACTGTCAAAAGATCAGTATGTATTGCCAGGACAAAAGTCTCTCATCCGGTAGAGAATTCAGATAAATAGAAATATCTTTGCCACTCTGGGAGTGGCAAAAGATAAATTCAGAATTTAAAATTGAGGGAACATGTACCTAAAATGTGGTAAAGAGAATAACAGAAAATGCAAATATACTGCTTATTAAATTTTCAATTATGCATATCTTTAGTGCTTACAACTTCATGACAGGAATATCAGAAAATGGATGGTGTGAGCTAAAACATCCCTTTTTATAGAGAATCCCATTATTTTAATACTTTTCTAATGTTTTGGTATTTTTTTTAATCCATTCTCATACTAGCCCTAACTTGTCCCTAGATTATAGCTGTCCTTGACTAGCCACACTGCACCCATCTTAAGAGACAATTCCCTGTCAGTTTTCACATCAAATGAATTTACAAATATTTGGTCATAACTTTTCACAGCATCTCAGGTTAACAACACCTTAGAATTTTACAGCATTTTATCTCACATCACTTTCATCATCCTGTGTGGGAGAGCAGAAATGCATTTCCCCACTTATGGATAGGAAAATCAAGGCACATGGCATTGAATTTATAATTCATTGGCTAAGGTCATACAGATCGTGAATAGAAACATCAGAACCCTGGTCCAAAGCTATTCTACTAGACATGACACAGAAACTTGAGGTCTAAAAAGAATTTTTGTCCCTAAATCCTCATTGCAAGAGTAAGAATAAATCCTGGACAGATGAGTTATTGTTTGTGGATATTAGCCCTTGCAAATACCACCTATTTGTGCTATCAAGCGCTATGGTGTATTATATTAATTTTGTCCAAGTATCCAGGTATAATCAAACAATTGTGTATCACAATATACAAAGATAATATATAAAGTGAATCTGATTTTCTTAAAAAATACCTACTTGTTAATCATTCTGTGGTCTTTGCGCCACATAGGATATTCTAGAGTGCCTGTGCATGTAGAGTTCTGCTGTCTTTCAAGCAAGTCACATTTTTTCATTGTGACTCTATTGGGGTTTATGTTTAAACCAATAACCTTTTAAGGGCAGGAGATGTATCTACCGTTTCCCTTACATCTTCCACAGTGCTTGGGCTGGGCCCACAGTGGTTGCTTTTTGCTTGGTGTGTATTTTGAAGTCCGGGCCCCCAGTCCAGCCCCTGCACCCACACAGAGCCTCTTAGGGGTAAGTCTGATATTGAAGCATCGAGGACGTAGAGCCAAGCACCCTGATGTGAGGTTCATGGGCTGGCATCACACACATCTGGGTGTCCCTCAAAGATGCAGCTTCCTGGGTCCCACACAAATCTTCCCCAACATCACTTGCAGAGTGGAGACCTGCCCACCGAGCTGCAGGAAAAAACCAGCTCCCCAAGACAGTCTTATGGACACTGAAGTTTGAGCGTCACCGTGATGGTAGCACTTGTCAGTTCTGGACTTTAGTCACATTTAGTGACATGAGCCACCAAGGGTTTTAATCTGTCTGTCCTGAAGTCCTCACAAACAGAGGGAATTTGGACACAGCAGAAAAAGACAGAAGGCGAGGGAGACAGCCATGTGATGGAGACACAAACTGGGTAATGGATCGCAGGTAAGCCACCACCCCAAAGCTGACTTCAGAGAACGTAGGGCTTGACCAACACCTTCAGTTTGCACTTCCAGTCTGCAAAACTGACAGTAAATTCCTGGTGTTTAAGTTAACCAGTCGGCGGTATTTGTTACAGCAAACTAAGGCACGGTCCTTCACCTTTGGGGAAAAGAAGTGAGAGGCTGACTTTTAACAATGGCCTAAAACAAAGACCTCTGAGAGTTCTGGAAAGTGTTTGCACACTAGGAACAAACATCACGCAGCTGATGTGAGCCAGCCCGCCATCAGGCCCCCAGCTCCAGGACCCATGGACGGAGCGGTCTTCTGTCCACCGCAAAGGCAAAACCAACAAATGGTGCCGAGCAGGGCCAGGGCCTGCTCTGAATGACTAATAGTTTCCAACCTAGAGCCACGTTAACTGATGATAACTGTTTTCCCCGCAAACCTAGCGCCTCGTGGTGCGCCAGAACCCCAAGAAGTGCGCGACATCGGGTGGAGAGGCCGGAGTTGAGGCGCCGTGGCGGGCTCCCGGGTTCAAAACCCAGCCGGGGTGCTGAAGGCTCTGGCGAGATTGCAGCGACGGGGGGGGACGGGTACGTCAAGAGGAAAGAGGGACCCTGAGGAAGGGCCAGAGAACTGGGCATCCAGCTGGGAGGGCCGGCGCTGGGACCTGCCTTTAGCAGCAGGTTCCTAAGAGAACTGCCCATCTGAGGAGAGCAACCTGCAACCTGCAACAATTAAAAGCTGCCCCTGTTTTTAAAAAGTGGTAAAGTAGATCATTGGGGAAACCCTCTTTTCTTTCCTGGCCAATGCGATTACCGACGGCCCCGCCCCGGCCCAGGCCCTACAGTCGCGGTCAAAGCCAGAACAGCCCGCTCTGCTGTGCGCGGGGGCTCGGACAGACAGACAGACACCGGGAGGGCGCGCGGGCCGCTAGGCAGCTGCTCCCCGAGGGCGTCGGGGAGGAAAAAGATAGCTTGGGCGGGGGCGGGGCGGCCTGGGGGGGGAGTGAGGAGGGGTGGGGTTCTGGGGGGGGAGTGGGAGTGAGGGGGGACCTGGGGGGGAGTGAGAAGGGGGCGGGCGGCCTGCGCGGGGAGTGGGAGGGAGGGGGCGGCCTGGGGGGGGCGAGATGGGGTGGGGCGGCCTGCGGGGGGAGTGGGAGGGAGGGGGGCGGCCTGGGGGGGGCGAAATGGGTGGGCGGCCTGGGGGGGAGTGAGGGGGGATGGGGACGGCCTGGGGGGGGAGGTGGGGGGCGAGATGGGGTGGGCGGCCTGGGGGGGAGTGAGGGGGGATGGGGGGACGGCCTGGGGGGGAGGTGGGGGGCGAGATGGGGGTGGGGCGGCCTGGGGGGGAGTGAGGGGGGATTGGGGGACGGCCTGGGGGGGGGCGAGATGGGGTGGCGGCCTGGGGGGGGAAGTGGGGTGGGGAGGTGGGGGCAGGCTGCCGCGGGGAGGCGGGCGGGCCCCTTCCCGCGGGCTCGGGGCGGGGCGTCCCGCCGTCCCGGCCTCCGCCCGCCCCCCGCGCCGCTGCTCCTTCCCGTTTTCCCGGGAGAAACATGGCCGGGAGCAGCGAGAAGGCGGCAGACAGCGGGCGAGGGGTCGTGGTAAATGCAAACCCCGTTTTCGGGGCCGAGCCGCGCGCCCCACGCTCCCCTTCCCCTCCCTCGGTGGGCACCCCCTTCCACACGAGGGGCGCGACCAGCCCCGGGGGGCGAGCGGGCGGCTGCCTGGCTCCTCCCGGCCGGCTCTCACACCCAGCCGCCCCCCCCCCCCTGCATCGGATCCGGCCGTCCTAATAACGACACCCCCACCCACCCCCACTCTGTCCCCGGGGTCCCTCCCCTCCTCCCCCGTCGGGAATCCGCGACCCCGGCTTGGAGCCACCCGTTTCCCGGGGACGGTCCCGCGCGCCTCCCTTCCTGCAGACCCCCACCCCCGGCGCGGGCTCCGAGCGGTGCTCTCGGAGAGGAGACGGAGGATGCTGGAAGGCAGCTGGGAACGAAGCCGCTCCAGGGTTTGGAGTTGGGGCTTTGACGCCTACGATACGGGGACCGGCCGCGTCTGGGGGCCACCCAGGGGAGTGTCCGTCCCCCCGGGTGTGAGGGGGCCGGTGGAGGGACACGCAGATTTTTTTTTGATGGAGAGAAAGGAGCCAGTCGAGAGAAACTGATGACAGTCGAGAAAGAGTATGGAATAACTGCGAGAGTGACAGGAGACACTGGGTCTGAAGCAGGTGTTGAAAATCAATTTGAAATTCATAGGGTTATTGTGAGTTAGAAACAAAGGCCTCAAGGTGGGGAGAAGATAGAGATTCGAGGGAGAGAAGGGAAGAATTGCAGAGGATTTTCTGGTGAAGTAGGGGATGGGGTAGTTTCGTGAAAGAGCAGGGAGCTAGTGAGGGAGGCAGCTGTTGGGTTCTGGTACAAAGTAGCTGCTAAGCTGCACGAAGGCCCACAGAGGCCGGAGATAATCCACATGCCATGGCGTTAGATCCTGCATTTATGTCATTTACGCCCCCCTCCTCCCGCCAGAACTTGGGGGTCTGAGGCAGGCAAGGCAAGGACAGCGTGATTTCAAGGTGCTGGTGGGAACCCATGGCATTCAGGGCTGGCAGGCAAGGGGACTTGGAGAGGGCATGTCCTCTGGGGGAGGAGAGAACTTCCCAGGGATGCACTGCAAAAATTCACAGGGGAGTGTTAGTGCCAGTGAAGAAAGGATGCAGGGAATACGAGCAAATATTTGTCAAGCAGTGTGCTTTTCCTGTAGGTCTAGTACGATCCCCATGCTACAGAAGAGGAAACTGAGGCACTGAGAGAATAAGCCACCAAAGCCACATACCTAGCAAGCGGCGGAGGCAAGCTTGGAAGCCAGTGTGCAGTCACTGCGCTACAATAGGAAGCCGGGATTGCAGAGAGGAGTTGCAGAGGGGCTGTGGCTGTAGGAATGGATTGCTGGAGTGCAGGAAAGATGGAGTAGTTGGAGCTAGGAAGGCAAAGGAGCTGTAAGATGGAGGAGCTGGAAGGCTCCTGGAAGTGGGTACTGGAGTAAATCGCCTAAGCAGCTGACCAAAGAGGAGGTGGACCACAAATCTTGAGTTAGTAGAAAGTTGGTGATGAAGATGGTAAGGGGCCTGGAGCCAGACTTGGGCTGAAGCAGGAAGGATTGTTTATGCAAGAGAAGGGACTATTAAGAGATGGAAGATGGCTCCTGCCTGCAGGTAGCTGTCAGGGGAGGTAGGACATTAGTAGATTATTACCTGTGAACGTTAGCAAATAGGAGACGGAGACCCTGAGTTCTGGAACTGCTCGGGGTTGGCTGCTCACGTGAGGCTGGCTGGAGCTGGTGAGGTCCCCAGTGGCCTGGTTCCTTCTTGGAGAGAGGAAGTGCCTCCACCAGCTGGTCCTTCTGAATCAGGCTGTTAGTTGCCTGTGTTTTTGTCATTGGTTGATTTTCAAAAAGCATTATCAAGCTAGACATACTCAATCCCTACACAGGTGCCTCTGATAGGAATAATACCAGCAAGATCTAAAATGATAGTTGGGTTTCAGTGCCAGTTGGCTGTCCTCCCCCCCGGACAGGCGGCCCCTTTGGAGGCATGTAATCAGGTGTAGTTCCAGCTGGAGACTCAACTTCACTCAGCTGTGCTAAGTTTTACCTTCTGAGTGTGGAGCCCCCCATGAAAGAGGAAGGCATGTGGGATGCACGGGGGTAATTTGGTCTCCCCAGTGCTCTTCGTTTTTCAGGTAGCAGAACCTGGGACCCTTCTCTGCGGGCAGACACCACTTCTACCCATGACTCTAAAACACAAGGTTCTGCTGCAGGTGCCCTCACAGCACAGCCCCCCAGCCCTGCCTTGGCTCCGTCAATCCACCGTCGAGCCTGGCGTTCTTCAAACCCTCTCGGTTCCTGCCTCGAGAGGAGAGGGTGGGGCAAAGCAGAAATGAGCTTTTTCTATGTGTTTCCGAACTATTTTTCTCCCTGGAGAGAAAAAACAACAACCCTGAAACATAATGAAAGAAATATTCTACACAAAAACTTATTTTTATTGATTTGGGAAGAAGGTTTGCAAGATGTCTTCAAATGAGAAAAAGAGAATCGGAATTGGTTCTGGGGTTTGGACATTCCATAAAGTGACTCGGTCCTAGTTTTCTCACTTCCCTCTCTGGGCGATATTTTGCCTCTTTGAACAGAGAAAGAAAGCAGTGTTTTGAGTAAGCTTAGAGAAAATTATCTGTGATACGGAAATTATGTCAAGACTTCTTGTTTTGATGTTTTAAAAAAGCAGGCGATTAACAATCCCCTATAGTTCCGAGCGCCCTCCTTCCTCCAGTGGAGGATTTAATTACAGTGAAACTTGCTGGCCTGACCCTCAGGTGCCTTTAGCTCGAACGGGCTGTTTCTGCAAAAGTGAGGACCCACTACTGCAGATTAGTTGGAAATAAGGCCGATTTAGATTATGGAATAGTTTTTGAGAAATATGTTTCTTCTGCTTTTAAGTTTACAACTTTAACGAGGGTAAAAAGAGTTTGGCAGATAGGTTTGGGGCACCTCTGTAATTAATTAAATGATATAGATAGTAATTAGAACATTGATGTTTTCAGAAAATTGGAGTGGTTATAATTTATTGCATACTTGCTGTAGACCATACACCGATATGAGTTTCATATCCATCATCTCTCTTACCTGATCTTCACAATAGCAGCAGGAGGTGGACTTTGACTCCACTGTGTGGGTGAACATACTGAGACTTACAGGTGTTTGCACACTTGAGGCCTCACAGCTAGTAAGTGGTAGTGCCAAAACCTGCACCCAGGCCTGCTCCACTTGCAGGACTCTGCTTCTAACCCCAGGCTGCCGCTGAGCTGTGGGTTACCATCACAGCTTGTTTTATTTGTCTATTGCTTATCAAAATCATTTTTGGCATCACTTATTAAGTATTTATTGTACACTCAGCAATGTACTAGTTACCCTGTACTATCCCTTTTAATCCTCACAGCCCTGTCCCTGGGTTTTACGATGTCTTATTCAAAGGACTAGGAGACTGAGCCTCAGAGAAGGAAAGTGATTTCCCAACATGACATCTCAGACGCGCAGGGCTGAGCGCCTGAACGTGGAGCAGAGGGTGGCCCCTGAGAATCAACCAGGGAGGGGTCCCAGAGGCCGTGTGTGGTGGAGGATGGGCTCACAGACCCCTAGTTAAGGACCCACCACCTGCAGGGGCTCCGGGAAGGGGAGTGGGGTGTGCATGCTTGGCTGGGGGTGGGGGTGAGGCGGCAGAAAGCAGCAGGCCTGGAGGGTCCCCCCAGCCCGGCCAGGGGGTCTTCCACAGGTTCCTCACATGTAGACGGCCGTTCAGGCTCGGGCTAGGCACGGTGGTGGTGACAGCAGGCCCAAGGAACTCTCCGGGCGGAGCCAGCGTTGCTCTGCAGATTTTACAGGTGCACAAACCAGTCTTCAGCCTTGCGGCTGCCACGCCATTTTACCAGCCGTCTGCAGGTGGTGGACCCGAATTTCCAGAGCCTTGGGCGATGGGCAGTGGTGCTTTTCATCACAGGGACTCAAGCGAGTTCGGGTGGTTGGGGGGTGGTGGTCCTTAGATGGAGACCAGGTAGTTCCCTCATTCATTTGACTTTTCTGAGCATGTAGGGTGTTCCAAGCAGGGTTCAGGGCACGGAGGATGCAAGTGTGGACAAGACAGACAGGGTCTGTGCCCGAAGGAGCCAGCGTTCTAGTGGGAGGAGACAAGGCCACACACACACACACACACACACACACACGCACGCACACATGAGAGCGGTGGTAATGCACACTGTGAAGGAAAGCAAAGCCCAGTAGAAGGGATGCAGAGATGGGGAGGAGGTGTTGCTTTTATGGATGTGGTGAGGGAAGGCCTCCAGGAGGAGGTGATATTTGAATGGAGACTTGAAGGGCAATCCATGGGATCTTGGGGGAAGTGTATTGTGGGCAAAAGAAACAGCTGGTGGAAAGTTCTTGAGGCAGAAGTGTCCTTGGCACGTTTGCAAATCAGCAGGGAGAACAGTGGCTGAAGCAGAGTTGTGCGAGGGTACCTGGGGAGGAGCCAGAGAGGGCTGCGGGAGGACTCTGGATTTTAGTTCTAGGAAATGGGAAGCCCTTGCAAAGTTTTGATCAGAGGACTGCTGTGAGATGGGGTACAGGTTATCTGTTACCTTTGGAGCCCAGGGAGAGGTGATGTTCGCATGGGCCAGTAGAGTCGAGGTGTGGAGAGGGGGTCTGGCTTGGATTTCCCGGGGGCTGCATGCAGGGTATGAAGGCAAGCAGTCAACGGCAATGCCAAGGTTCAGGTCTGGCCACGGGAAGAATGAGTTGCCCCTTACTGAGATACGAAGGGGTAAATTTGAAGGGAGTTATCACAAGTTGGTTTGGTTGGCACTGCAGCACCCAAAACAGAGATGTGAGTGGATGGGAGCTGAACCATAAGCCGGGCAAAGGGCAGCAGGTTTTGAGTCCCGAGAGAGGAGAAGTGTGGGAAGTAGGGATGTCCAAGCCTTAAATCAGACACAAATGATTTCTAAAACAACTCACTGAGCAAGAGGACGAAAGGGACAGGTATCTTCTCAAAAAGCCTGAATCAGAGCCTTTGGGAGAGCAAAGCTGCCAGGAAGAAGATCAGAGGGCTAGGGTGGTCCACAAGACCTCCAGGAAGAGGTGGGCGCTGAGCTTGGAATAGAGAGATAGAGGAGGGGGAGAGGGAAAGGGTGCAGGGTGCAAGACAGATGACCAAACCCAGAGCTGGGAATAAGCATGACTTGACAGAAAGCCAACCCGCAGGCAGAGAGGGGTGGTTTGTGGAGTCTGGCTGGAAACCCAGGACGGGTCTGCGTTAAAAGCTTCTGGCCGGACAGAGCAGCCTGCTGAGAGCGGGCTGGAGGGACTAAAGAATGAGGACCCGGAACGCAGCTACAGTACAGTTTGAGTGTGTAACACTTTCCCCTTTATGTCTTCATGATCTGAAAGTAAAAGTATCCCCACTTTCCCTTCATTTTCTCTCCCACCTCTTGACTATTCTCACCATAAAACTTGTACATCCCGTCCTGACCGAGATATGGACTTGCCCTCAGTCTGTCCGCCCTGTGAATAGGCTAATTTTCTGTAGCATCAGTTTCCCCAGAGGACTACCTTGGGCTCCCACCATGGTACATCCGTTGAAAGTCTTTGCTATAATGACTTAAGACTCTGAAGTTTCTGTACACTCTAAACCATATGCTTTTCATAGGTAATCTTTCTCGGGCAGCCGAGACATTTACTATTAATACAAGTTAATATAAATATAAGGTATGAGATTTATACAGTATGTTGTGTAGTAATATAATTGCAGATGTGCTATTTGCAATAATGTAGTCATGATATTTATAATTCAGATATAAATTATATATTTTGCACATCTGTACTCTCATGGACAATACTACCAGCAATTAAGAAGACAGAGAATTCCCATATACTATGGGTTTTAAAAATAAATTTCCCATAACCAAAATAATATGCTTTGCAGATCGGGGATGACTGGCCAGGGTACGACTTGAAGTTGTTCACGTATCCACAGCACTACTATGGAGATCTGGAGTTTGTGCTCATCCCTCACGGCATCATCATCAACAGGTGAGTGCTCTTTCTCCCGGGCCGGGCTTGTCCTCCCTGGTGTAAATCGTGCTATATACTTTAGGGGCCTGTTTCAAAGCCACTGTTTATAGTGGTACAGAGAACTTTTATAGGATAGTGCATTTGGAATAAAAAATGAATTTACGATTTAACTGAGCTGTTTTCCTGGATATCTGTCCGGGGGGAGTGGTATGTTAGTCATATATATGTAAGGTGTTATGACTGTTATCAGTCCGGCATGGACCGTGAGAGTGGGCCTAGGGGAAGCTCTGCTCTTCAGCGAGGGACCCTCCGCTCACCCTTGTCCCAGATTCTCACTTTTCAACCAGGGAGAGTCAAGAGGTGACCTTTGTCTTCATAGGACACCCCTAAAACCCTGGCTTTTCTGCAACTTTCATTTGCCTCTGACCAAGTGATGTAACCCAGATGGGCCAGTCTGTGTAAAATTATGTTTTCCAGCCAGTGGTAATGTTTTGGAAATACGACTTGGAGCTTAAAAGTGTCTGCACAGAACCATTTCTAGAATACTGTTTCTAGCCCCTAGGTTCCCACTACAGCCCTTTTCTTAAAATGAAGTACTTCTGCCTCAGTGTTGTTGTAGGTTTTTTTAAATCTTTTATATTCTTCTGAGTTAAGATTTAACTTGATGAAACAGGTACTCAGCCAAAGGAAAGTGTGAAAAACTCGAGGGTCACTTGGCTACAGTTTCCATCAATCCCTGTTCTGTAAGCAGAAGGAAATGTCATTCTTTCACCAAAATTCTAAGATTTTCCATTGGATAAGACTTGTATCTCACTTGTTCTCTCGAATTACGCTATATTATTGAAATAAGGCCTAGTTTGTGATTTCTCTTGCCTTAAGATGGCTTTTCCATCCTTGAGGGAATGGAGATTTTGTGATCAAATGAACTTGGGAAATTTTGAAATTCTCAGATTTCTAAATCTCCTTGTTGGCAATTGCAAACAAGCATTAGCATATTGAAGAATGAAAATTCCTGCCCCCCCCCCAAAAAAAAGGAAAAATGTAAAGAAACCTGCTTGACTTTAACTGACTTTTTTGTACAGTAGGGGACTTTTTACTCATTAACCTCCATTTTGGAACCTGTGGTGTAAATAAATTCCAGCTTTCTCGCCTGAAAGTTGTGACTTAAATTGATGCATCTGGACGAGTTACCCTAAGACAGTTCCCCGAGTGTGAGAGTCTGCTAAGGCACTTGTTGAAAAGCAGGTTCCTGAGCTATATGCCAGGAAATTCTGATTCAGTGATCTGGGATGGGCTAGGAATGCCCTGCCCCAAATTTAACACGTGTAATTTGCATACCACAAAATTTACCTATTGTACATGAAAATTCAGTGATTTTTTAGTAACAGTTTTATGGTTGGCCAACCATCACCACAATCCAGTTTCAGAATAATTCCATCTTTCCAGAAAGTTCCCTCAAGTCTGTAGGCAATCCCTGCACCTAGTCCTAGCCCCAGGAAGTCACTAATCTGCTTTATGTCTCTATAAATTTGGGGAATTTGGGACTATGAGTTCTACAAAAATTTTTTCTGTTCTTTTTTCTCCACTTCTGAGGCTCCCATTACATATGTTGTCATGCTTGTTGTTGTCCTCCAGGTCTTGGAGGCTCTGTTCATTCCTCTTTCATATTTTTTCTTTGTTCTTGAAATAGCTTAATTTTTATTAATCTATCATCCAACTCAGTGATAATCTCCTCTGCCATCTCAAGTCTGCTCTTGAACCATCTAGTGAGTTTTTCATTTCAGCTATTGTACTTTTGAACTCTAGAATTTCCGTTTGGTCCTTTTTAATATAATTTACATCTTTTCATTGAAAGTCTGTTTATTGAGTCAGTGTTACCATACTTTTCTTCAATTCTTTAAATACAGTTTTCTTTTAGTTATTTTAGTAAATATATAGGATATAACTTACCATATGTATCTATATATCTATATTTATCTATCATATCCATATATATTCTGCTCTGAAGCCTTTGCTAAATCCCACAGCTGGAAAAACACAGAGAGTTTCTATTGTCTACTTTTATTCTGAGTGTTTTCTTTACATGTCTTGTAATTTTTTTGTTGAATTCTGGATATTTTAGGTAATGTATTGTATAGCTCCAGATTCTGACTTTTTTCTTCTGAGGATTTTCCTTGTTGTTTTGTTTCTTTGTTTAGTTACTTGCCTGGAAAAAATCTGTGAACTCTTTCTCCCCCAGTGTGTGGCCTCTGGCTAGGCAGTTGAGTGCTCTTATTTTTATTCTTAGGCCTCACTTACTCTAGTACACCCTTATGTCTGTGTAGCTTAGCATCACTCCAAGGATTGCCTAGAAGTTGTGCTCAAATGCCAGTAAGGCTTCTTGTCTCTGCAGAAGGATGTTTGTGGGGGCTGACAAGTGCAATCAGATTTCCAGCCATGTCAGGTCTTCCCTGGGGCTTTTGTTTTCCTTAAGACTGTTGCACACAGAGCTTGCACTAGGCTTCATTGGCTAGAGTCTACCCCGGGTAGGTGAAGAGCTGACCCTTTCCTCGATGACTCTCTTACCTCCAGAGCTCCCTGTCAAATCTGTGACTAGTCTACCAGTCTGTTGCTTGTCTCAGACAAAACTGCAGCCTCAGGATGATGGAGCCGCACGCTGGCCCTGCTCACGTGCTATCAAGATTGCCACTTTAACTGACAACACTCAAAGTCAAGTGAACTTCCTGGGGCAGTGTCGCGTCCTGGTTGAACAATCTGGTTGAACAATAGACCTGGTAGTCGTGGGAGGGGCGGGTAGGGGAGTGGGAGCATCCCTGGACAAGAAGGCCACAGACTCATGCTATTTCTACCCATACTCGGTATTTCCATGAGTAAATGCTTCTCAATTTGTGGTGTGCCTTCGGTCAACGTCCAGACTGCACGGTTGTTTTTGACAGTTTGTCCATCTATATGGTTGCTTTTGTGGAGAGGATTGGTTGAACTCCTTACTCCATTTTTAAAATGCCTGCCAGATATTCTGATGTGCATTTTTCATATTTTGAGAAATATGCCTGAAACCGTGGATACCGTTTTGTACGTATGGATGTGTATGGTGTATACATATATATATATATGTATATACACATACATAAAACATATAATGTATGTGTAGACATATGTTTTACACACACACCTGCATACACATGTATATTCAATTAATTCATTTAATCTATTTTAAGTCTAATTCTATTTGGAGTAACAGGGAGAATTTTTTAAAAAGTATTTGCCTTTGATCTTGCCTTCATTCAAGGTTTTAATACTATATGGGTGTTTAGGCAGCAAGACTAACAGGTGTGAAACAATTTTTAAAAAATACAAAGGCAGATCCAAATTAGTTATCAAGTGCCCAAAGCCGATGCACATTGTGCAACCCCAGGTGGCCTCACTGACATGGTTTTCATTGCAAATGGTACCTCCTGGAATTGTTCTCCAGTGTACCTTTCACTCAAGTAGTGCGCTACCTTTGAGAATATAAGATAGGCATTACTTTCAGTAGTTACTATGGGCTTGACTTTTCCTCCATTCTCCTGTAATGCTGTGAGACAGGTGAGTCATTCTCTCAGTTTCCTTTTTTCTCTGCTATTACATGAGCATAATATCACCAAATAACCACCATAACCTCATTAAGTTTAACAACCAGGATATGTCGGGATAAACTAATAGCATTCGTGGTCTCTGGCACTGTATTTTGCACCTTTGTTATTTTTGTGACATAGAGGAGCAAGCATATAACATAGGTGATGTGGTTGTCAGAAGTATGTTTTGAATGCACTCTTTTTGTCCAATCTTAACAGAGTTTTTCTGTCTGTAGTCTCTTTCTCCTGAACTCTTTTCCACATTCTCCTGCATAATTCAATATCATTCATTTTTTTTAAGAGAACAAAAATACTCAGAAATAGTTGTGCTTCAATATACCTTTTATCTTTACTTCTTACAGAATTGAGAAGCTGGCTAAAGATATTATGAAAGACATAGGAAACTCTGATGTTATGGTCCTGTGTGTGCTCAAAGGAGGGTACAAATTCTGTGCTGATCTTGTGGAACAGCTTAAGAACATCAGCCGAAATTCAGATAGATTTGTCTCCATGAAGGTTGATTTCATCAGACTCAAAAGTTACAGGGTAAGTTGCTGTATATTCCACTTTAATTATATAATCTTTAGAATGAATAATGTTATAGAACAAGAGAACTAATAATATAATGAAAATGGAGTGAAAATGTTTTTTTTTTTTCCATTTTGCAAGAATACTGCAACTGTTAATTCAAATAATTTTCTTTGTAAAAAGAAAACCTTCTGTTTTCACATATATGAAGAGACACTTGAGGAGAGATTTGTACTTTCTTTGATGGGGATAAAGCCAAGTGGCTATTTCCTGCTGCCCAGCCTCACAAATGTGAAGCCTCAGTGTTAAGAAATTCTAGTTGGCACCACAGAGTTTCTGTTCTGAGTAATTGTTGGCCATGGAGACCTCTGGGAGGATGTCCAGCTCAGAGAGGAGAGTTTCAATGCTTGTGTTCTCCAGAGATGTTTTCCCTTCAGTCTTCCCCTCTTCTCTTGATGATGTTACTTTTTGTGATGCTTTTTGGCCCCACATAAATAAATCATTAAAACTAACTTTCTATTGGGTGAGGAGCTGTGGGGGTCAAAGTCATGGAAATAGTCTCATTGATTCTACTAGCTTGACACATTTAAACTCATTGATCCTCTTTGTATTAGTCTTCTATTGCCGTGTAACAAATCACTCCAAAGTTAGTGCTTAACACACATATTATCTTATGATTTCTGTGGGTCAGAGGTCTGAGCATGGCATGATTGGGTTATCTGCTCATAATCTCACCAGGGTGAAATCAAGGTGTTGGCTGGGCCATGTCTCACCTGAGACTCGGGGTCCTTTTCCAAACTCACTGGTTGTTGGCAGAATTCCGTCCCCATCTCCTTGCTGGCTGAGGGATGGCTCACAGTGCCAAGCATCCCAGCTGGGGAAGGCCTGCCTTCAGGTCTCGTCGGCTCCCCCATAGGCAGTTCACATCATGGTGGTTCTGGTTCACTAAAACCGACGAAATGCTATATACCAGAAATGGACTGGCTTTTAACAATGGGGATTAGTTACCTTACAAGTTTACAGTTCTAAAGTCGTGAAAATGTCCAAATTAAGGCATCAACAGGATGATACCTTCTCTGAAGACCAGTTACTGGAAGCTTGGGCTCCTCTGTCCTCACATGGACAGGCCAAAGTTGACGTCTGCTGGTCCTTCTCTCTCTGATTCCATTGCTTCCAGATTCTAGCTTCAGTGGCTTCCTCTCAGCTTCTCTGGGGCTTTTTCTGTGAGGTTCTCTTAACTTCATCTCTCTTCTTCTAATGTTTTAGCCTCTCATAAAGGACTCCAGTAAAAGTTTAAGACCCACCTTGAATGAGGTGGGTCACATGTCAATTGAAACAACCTAATCACAAGGTCCCACCCACAATAGGTCTGCACCCTCAGGGATGGATTAAAGAACATGGCCTTTTCTGGGGTACGTACAGCCCCCAGGCCACCACAGTGGTTGTCTGCATCTCCAAGGCCAGCAGGAGAACCTCTCCATTCAGGAAGGGCCCTGACCTTTTAAGGGCTCACCCGGTTAGATCACGTTCACCCAAGATCTCTCTTTGGATTAACTAAAGCCAACTGACCCATTACCTTATCCCAGAGTGAAGCCCCATAATCTTTACAAGTCTCACCCCACTCAAAGTCATGTACATCAGGGGATGGGAATCTCTGGGGCCAACTTAGAATTCTGCCTCCCCCACTCTATCGGATTCTCTTTCAGCCTCCTCAGTTCTAGAGCAGCTGCAGATTATATCTCATTTCTTAAATTACTCTATTTTCCTCTCAGGCCAAGTTAAAGCTTGTTTTTGTGGACATCTTAAGCCTAATTTATTGATTTCATTTTCTCTTAAAAACTTTGTTTCTGTTTAGGGCCCTTTCTTCCTGGACTAAGTAGCTGTGCTTCTTTTTATAAGATCTTTCTTATTCATTTGGCTCTGATCATTATTGTATTTCTTCCTGGCTAACAGCTTTTTCAAAAAACCCTTTAAAACCTTTTTCAAATTAAATTCAGATTTATTGAGGAATCATTCACATGCAATAAAATCCATCCCTCCTAGTTTACAGTTACTCTGAGTTTTGTCAGATGCACACAGTCATGTAAACCTCCACAATCAGATATAGAACAGTCCTTTCACCCCCCCCCCAAAATTCCCTCATGTCCCTTTGTTGTCAACCCCCAGTCCCTGTAACCTGCTGGTATGTTTTCTGTCCCTAGAATTTTGCTTCTTCCAGAATGTCATGTACATGTGACCTTAGTAAGTCTGTCTTATTTCATTTAGCACAATGCCTTTGAGATTCATCCAGGTTGTGTGTATTCTCCGTAGTTCATTTCTTTTTATTGTCCGGGATTCCATTATATGTATATACCAGTTTTTTAATCCATTCATCAGCAGAAGGACGTTTGGGTTGTTTCCACTTCAGGGTGGTTGTAAATAGAGCTGCTAAAGCACTCACAAAAAGTTTTGGGTGAACTTAAGTCTTCATTTCTCTCGAGTAAATATCCAGAGGTAGAATTGCTGGGTCATATGATGAATGAGTGTATGTTTAACTTTATAAGAAGCTGCCAAACTGTTTTCCAAAGTGATTGTATAATTTTGCATTCCAGCCAGCAATATATGAGCATTCCAGTTGCTCCACATTTTTGACATCTCTTGGTATTGTCAGTTTCTCTTTATTTTACATGCTCTATAGGAGTATGATAGTATCTCATTGTGGTTTTAATTTGCATTTCCCTAATGATTGATGATGTTGAGCATATTTTCAATTGCTTATTTGCTCTTCATATAGCTTCTTTCATAAAGTGTTTGTTCACATATTTGGCCACATTAAAAATTGGGCTGTTTGTTTTCTTTTTATTGATTTTTGATAATTCTTTATCCATTTTGGATACAAATCTTTTATTAAACATGTGTTTCAAATATATTTTTCCAGCCAGTGGACTGTTTTTCCATCTTTATAACAGTGTTTTTCAAAAAACATAATTTAAAAATTTTTATTAAGTCCAATTTATCATTTTATGGTCATGCTATTGGTGTAACCAAGAAACCTTTGCCTTACTCAAGGTACAAAGATTTTTCCCCTATATTTTCTTTGAGAAGTTTTATGGTCTTAGTATTACATTTATGTCTATAACCCATGTTGAGTTAATTTTTTAAGATGGTATAAAGTGTGGGTCAAGGTTCCTTTTTTGCATATGAATGCCAGAATCACTTGGTGAAAAGACTATTCTTTTTGCATTGAATTGCCTTTGATCTTTCATTGAAAATCAGTTGGCTGTATATGTGTGGGTCTATTTCTAGATATTATCCAGTTCCATTCATCCAGTCATCTGTGTGCTTACCCTTTTTCCAAAATCACACAGTTTTGGTTATTGTAGATTTATAATACATTTAAATCAGATAGTGTCAGTCCTCCAACTTTGTTCTTTTTCGTAACTGTTCTGTCTATTCTAGTTCTTTGCTTTTACGTGTAAATTTTAAAATCACGTCAATATCTATAACAAACTTTCATCGTGTTTGACAATACTAAGAAAATCAGTGCTACTATTCAGTGTTTATTTTGTTTAACAAATAATCAAAATGATATTTTTTATTAGAGTTAATTCACCGACGGGGCTATTTTTTCAGCCCGTTCCAATCCAAGGCTACAGTATGTTTCATAATACAGTGGTCTGCCACTGTGTTATGCACTTCAAAAATATTTTCTTTTTCTTGTGGCAGTTTACGTACATGCAGTTTAATAACTCAAACAGAAAATTTGATTGCAACAGTTTTGTGGAATAGACAACTTGAAAAGCCTCCTGCTACAAACACCTAAAAATGCTAGGTGAAAAAATAGTAAGAAGAAGAAGAATGATAAACAGTAAACCTTTCAAATGCTCACTTGGGCTCACAAGCAGGCTAGGCTTGTGCAAGGGGCAGAGATGAAGTAGCTGAGAATCAGAGCTTCTTACACGTGAGCTGATGCACCACAGGAGCAGGGTTGGGGCAAGAGGCGTCTCAGCCTCAGCAGCCTGGTTTTAACATTTGTTTTAGTTTCCCAGCTGCTAAAACAAATACCACTCAGTGGGTTGACTTAGACAACAGGAATTTATTGGCTCACAGTTTCAAGGCTAGGAGAAGTCCAAAATCGAGGTGACAGAAAGGTGATGCTTTCTCCCCAAAGACTGTGGTGCTATGGGCTGATTGCTGGTGATCCTTGGTCCTTGGCTTTTCCATCACATGGTGATGTACACAGTGACGTGTTCTCCTTTCTATTTTGAGTTCTGTTCACTTTCATCTTCTGGCTGCTCCCCGTGGCCTCTCTTTCTGTGTCCATTTTCCTTTGCTTATAAGGACTTCAGCCCTATTGGATTAGGGCCCACCCTCATTCAGCTTGGGCACCTTAACTAATCACATCTTCAGAGGTCCTTTTCACAAACGGGTTCACAACCGGAGGACCAGGGGTTGGAACCTGAACCTGCCTTTTGTGGGGGACGTGATTCAATCCCCAACACCTATGCAGAGATGATAAACCTTGGGCCCATATAAAATGGTGAGTCAGAATGAGGCTCTCACATAAAGTCTGTGCCCTCTAAGATGTTGCCCCTGGTGAAAGTGTGACCTGGGAGAGAAGCCACCTTTTAGTAACGGGAGACCCTAAGAAGCTGGCTGTGTTTCTTGCCCTGGGCTGGAGTAGGAAAGTAAAATACCCTGTGGTGATTTTTTGAACATAGCTTTGCACCACATCTGAGTGTGAGGTTTTAATTTACTTTACCTTCATAGTGTGGGAACCTCAATCTGAGAATTGATCTCAGGCTACATTACCCACGAGTACCTGGAGAAAGTAGCTTAACCGTGGCAGAATTCCACAGATAAAGCCTCACTTATCCTGAGCTCCCCAACCAAAAGTGCAGAGGATGTGTGGAAACCATCCACCACGGGCAAGACCAGTTGGCAAAAGTAAATGACAGAAGTAGACAAATAGTCTGAAGGAGAATATAAAACTATTATGTTTACTATAATGAAAGACATAAATGAAGGGCTTTTAAAGTAAGAAAAAATAAGACAGCATGAGAAGAAAAAAAAATAGAACTTTTAGGAGTGAAATAATGGAATGTCTACCAGTGAAAAAGATAATTGAAAACTCAACAGATAGGTTAATTAGCAGATTAGATGTCACTATGGATATGGATTTTTTTAAAAAACACGTTTTTATTGTGAAATTTAACATATTACAGTGATAACTTTCAAAATGATTTAACAAGTAGTTAGCAAATTTCAAAGAATATTATGGGTTACAGTTCCACAGTTTCAGTTATTTCCTTACTGTGAAATACAATGTATACATGGAAAGGTGATAACTGAAAGGTACAATTTAACGAGTAGCTATAGAGCAAATTTCAAAGAATCTTATGGATTACAGTTCCACCATTTCAATTATTTCCTTCTAGCTATTCTAATACCTTAGCATCTGTTCTAGTTTGCTAATGCTGCCGGAATGCAAAACACCAGAAATGGATTGGCTTTTACAAAAGGGGGTTTATTTGGTTACACAGTTACAGTCTTAAGGCCATAAAGTGTCAAAGGTAACACATCAGCAATCGGGTACCTTCACTGGAGGATGGCCAATGGTGTCCAGAAAACCTCTGTTAGCTGGGAAGGCACGTGGCTGGCATCTGCTCCAAAGTTCCGGTTTCAAAATAACTTTCTCCCAGGACGTTCCTCTCTAGGCTGCAGCTCCTCAAAAACGTCACTCTTAGTTGCACTTGGGGTATTTATCCTCTCTTTGCTTCTCTGGAGCAAGAGTCTGCTTTCAATGGCCATCTTCAAACTGTCTCTCATCTGCAGCTCCTGTGCTTTCTTCAAAGTGTCCCCCTTGGCTGGTAGCAAGCTCGCTCCTTCTGTCTGAGCTTACATAGTGCTCTAGTAAACTAATCAAGGCTCACACTGAATGGGCAGGGCCACACCTCCATAGAAATTATCCAGTCAGTGTTATCACCCACACTTGGGTGGGGCACATCTCCATGGAAACAACCTAATGCAAATGGTCCAACTTAATCAACACTAATATGTCTGCCCCCATAAGATTGCATCAAAGAAAATGGCTTTTTCTGGGGGACATAATATATACAAACCAGTACAGCATCTAAAACAAATATTTGTATAAAGATTCAGTATTCATAATCCTTTGTTAAATCTATCTTGTCTGTTGCTACTCCTTCCTCTCGTTCAATCACTTTCTCAGTCTTCAGTATGGATATGGTTTTGTGACAAGGAGGTAGATCTGAAGAACTTACCCAGGAGATTGTGTGGAGAAATAGGGGTGGAAAATCAGGAAGAGAGGAGAGGAGACATGAAAGATAGAATGAAAAGATCCAGGATGGGACCACATAGGGATTCCATAAGAAAGATGAGAAAGGGGGCAAGGCAATTTTCAAGAAGACAGGGCCTAATCATATTGTAGAATCTATGAAAGATGTGAATATTCAGATTCAGGAACCACAGTTAGACCAACTTGGACACATCACAGTGAAACTGCTAAACACCAGAGTCAAAGAAAAGATCATCCAGACAACTGGGGAGAAAGGAAAACACCTGTAAGCCCTTCCCACTGCCTGTCAAGAAACTTATCAGAGGCAGCAGCAGAATTCAGAAGGCCGTGGAGTCCTATCTTCAATGAACTGAGAGGAAATAACTGTTAACCTAGATTTTCATTCCCAGCTAATCTATAATTCAAGTGTGAGAGCCTGATAAAGACAGGAGTGACGGTTTGATAGTGTTTCAATACAGACTCTGGCCGAACAACCTCCTAAAGGATGTATCTTGGTAAGAAGGAAATTGAACCAAAAAGAAGGAATTTGATGCAAAGAAATTGACAAGCATGCAGGTAAATAAGAAACATTTTGATTGGTTAAAATAATAATGAATGAACTCATAATACTGATGATGACAAATTTAGGTGGTACCAATGAGATGGAATTAAGACAGCAGTCCATAGCTGGTGGTAAATGGGAGGGAGTGGTCAGAGGTAAAACCTTCTAAGGTCCTGTGAATGGTTTAGGAGGAGCATAGAGAGACTGGTGACTTATAAACTGTAAGTCATGTATGCCTGTTAAAATTTAAAGGTAACTACTGAAAGAATAGGAACATTATTTGTAAATTCCCAGCTAATATAGAAAATAAAAGGGAATAAAGAAACTCAATTGATTCAGTAGTAGAAAATGAGAAACAATTAGGTAATCTAATTATACTCATTTTACAGACAAGGCATCTGAGACCTGAGATGTTAAAAAACATGCCCAAGGCCAAACAGCTTGTAAGTGCTGGATCCATTATTTAGACCCAAGAAGTTCGACTCCAGAACCCAAGGTTTTAACCACTAAAGAATACCGTCTCTCTAAAGATTTGTTGATGTGTGGAGATGGGTTGTACTAAAGGGAGATACATTTCACCAAATGAATCAGCATTAATTCGTCCTGAGCTTTATTTTGACATTTATCTAACCAGAGTAAGCCAGCTCCTCTTATTGCTGAAAGAATGTTAATATCTATGTTCCGCTTTGCTAATGCTGCCATCTTGCAAACCACCAGAAATGGATTGGCTTTTATAAAGGAGGTTTATTTGGTTACAAAGTTATAGTCCTAAGGCTGTAAAGTGTCCAAGGTAAGGCATCAACAATATGGTACTTTTACAGAAGAATGGCCAGCGGTGTCTGGAACACCTTTGTTAGCTGAGAAGGCACGCGTCTGCTTGCTCCCAGGTTGCGTTTCAAAATGGTATTCTCCAAAATGTCAGCGTCAGCTTTTGACGGCTGTCTTCAAAATGTCTGTCTCAGCTGCAGCTGCACTGAGTTCCTTCTGTTTGTCAGCTCTTATATGGCTCCAGTGATTTAATTCAGGCCCACCCTGAATGGGTGGGGTAACACCTCCATGGGAATTATCCAATCAAAGGTCTTGCCCACAGTTGGTTGAGTCACATATCCATGGAAAAACTCAATCAATAGTTTCCAACCTAATCAACACTAATACGCCTGCCCCCACAAGGTTGCATCAAAGAACATGGCATTTTGGGGGACATAATACATCCAAACCAGCACAGTCTATAAATAGAAAATTAACTGCATATTTTTCTGAAATTTTTTTATACATTGTATTACAAGAAGTATCTTCCAAGGATATGAATAATAAGTCTTGGCATTTGTTTCCCTGTAAATTAGAGGAAACTCTGATTTTCTTTCCATATTTCTCCCCTATATCATGGAGATTTTCCAAAAGGTCTGAGCATTCACTCCACCCACTTGTTGTCTGGGTTATTTAAAGCTGCTGCTCTTGGGAAGCCAAATCCAGCAAAACTGCAAAAGAGCCTTGAGCTCCAAGCTCCCCCACAGCTCCTCAGGATGTTCAGACTTGAAGGAAGGAGATGTGGGCACAATTCACCTGCCCCTTGATCTACTGAGTTTAATGTGTTTGTGGGAAAGTTCTCCCAGAGTAGGGGTGGGAGGTCCTTTGGGATAACTAGTCTAAGGGATCTGGGAGTGGAGAAACAGAACAGGTTTTGAGAGAGGTTGGAGGAGAGTATTGTATATGCCAGCAAGTGACTTTCCAGCCAGCTTTTTAGTATGTTGAAGTATTATTTGCCAAGCTTTTTTCCCCTATTCATTCTTAAATGTTGCCCCCATATAAAGGTCCATTAACTTGCATGCACATCAGTGTGAGGACAGAGTGCAATTCAGGGTGCTTTGCTCTGATTTCTTGGTTCTCCACCAACTTGTATAGCTAATGGGTGAGCAAAGTAAAATCTTCATCAAACATGCAGTTGTAAAAACTGAAGAGGAATTTTATTGCCAGCAGGCTATAGCTGCCCTGGATCCATTCCCTGTGTTATTTGAATGTGCACTGCTCTGTATTAATTAGTAATTCCTGTGTGTTGGCAGCCCCCAGAGAAAGCTCGTGGAGCTAAAGCACCATCCAGAGTGAGATGGCAGTGGGGCTGAAACTTGTCCTGCAGGGGAGGCGGGCACCGTGGGGTGCTGGCATCATTATCAAAGAGGCTTGGAGAGCTGGGGGCTGGCCACGAACTGTTCCCATGAGGAAGAGAAAAGCTGAAATAGTCCTTGTGTGTGCATTCCTTCTCTCTCATTTCCAGAGTTCAGACAAAGGGAGTTAAATCTTGACAATCCCTGCTAATGAGGGAAGGGGACAGGGTGGGTAAGCCAGCCCCAGCATCCCTAAATCCTGTCCTCTGCGTTAGAAAGGGTGATTTGAGTAGCATGCCCCCCTTTTCTAGCCTAGAATCCCACCTCGGGGTGAGGAAAAGGACTCCAGTTCCCTGAGATGGCCAGTCAAGAGAAGGGAGGTCCCATTCTTTGGGGGTACCAGATGATCAAAGATAGAGGTATGTGTGTATGAATTTCTTTATCAGTGAGAACAGGGAGGTAAAACAGAGAAATAGGAGAGTAGAAGAAATAAAGGCATAGAAAGGGGAAATTCCAAAACTTACCAGGTTTTATGAACGCTAAGACGTCATGGATTGTAGAATACACCATTATTTTATGTGTCGCCAAGAAACAAAAAATGCTTAATAAATATTTCATAAATTAAACCATGACTGACTTGGATTATACGATACGTCCTGATTTTGGAAATGTTAAAGTGTGAAAAAATGTGCAATTTGGAATTAATGAGAATTGGTAGTCTTCTCCCCCCTCCCCTTTTGTTAGCAATACCATTTGCAATTTTTGAAAAGTTGAAATGTAACAAAAACTGTGTTTACTCTTTGGTCATTCTTAAATCTTGGCTCTTGTAACATCACTCCAATGCTCTTTCACAAATGG
Organism: Choloepus didactylus; assembly: GCF_015220235.1. Lineage (NCBI taxonomy): Eukaryota > Metazoa > Chordata > Mammalia > Pilosa > Megalonychidae > Choloepus > Choloepus didactylus. The sequence goes on along the minus strand of NC_051311.1, from coordinate 8,510,384 downwards.
TGTGACATTCCTTTGAGACTGCAGAGTTTTTCCTTAGTCTCTAAAATATTTTTAAAATCCTGAAAGCATGTTTTGCAGACTCCAAAGGGAGGGTTATTTACTAAAGTACAAATTAGGGGTAGGATTAAGTAGTTTGAATCAATCTTAAATTTAATCAAAAGCATTTATAAAAACCCAAAGATAATTAATTTCTCTGTGACCCCTGGGTAGAGACACTGAAACATCTGTCATGTATGTATGTTTCCTGAAACAGAGGGTGCTCACATTACCTGTTTTCTCTTTGACCTTTGGTTCTTAAGATCTATTTACTGCTGGATTTTAGCTTGCATGGGTGAAGAAACTTGGCCTCAAGCAAATGTGTCCTTTGGCCTAAAAAGAGATCAGTTAGCATTGCCCTAGACAAGTTTACTTTGCTATTTATAATTCTATCAAGTAAAAGCCTTTTTTAAAAACAAAATTGAAACCAAAACCTATTTGTGTTAAAAAGGTTAATCGTAGAATTTATAGCAATCTTTTCAGTTACTGTTCCCACGGTCTTTTAATTTTATAAATATCTGTGCATTTTATTAATGTGTATGCTTTGTATTCGATTTAAGTGTTCTATATGTTAATAGAGAGAATTATTGGGTTTTGTCTTTTCATTATGAAAAACAGACAGTGAGAGGGCAAGAGAATAATGCAGGAGTAATTATTAAATTATGGAGGCAGCCAAGTTTTGAGACAACGCGCTGGGAGCAGAGCTGTGCTTAACTCAGCTAATTGCAGCAGGGTGGGGTTGGATCCAGGAAAGGGATCAAGACCCAGCTCTCGAGGGCGTAGTACTTGGTGGAGATGCAAGTTGAAGTTCAGTGCCCTGGACCACAGAGCTCCAAGAAGCTCAAGGCAGCCAGCACCCACCACCTTGTGTAAGTTACAGTAATAAAAAAACTAATATTCACTGAGTAGTTATCATGGCCCACTATTTTCTCTAAGTGCTGTATGTGTTCTAACTCATTAAACCTTCACAAGACCCCTGTGAAGTCTTTGCTGCTAATATCTTAGGTTCCTTGCTGCTATGACAAGTGCCACACAATGGATTGGCTTGACAGCAGCAATTTATTGTCTCACAGTTTCAGAGCCTAAAAGGCTTGCTTCCTTATGGGGTCAGTAACATTCTGGCTGGCTGGCAATCCCTGGGTTCCTTGGCTTTCCATCTTACGGTGATGTCCTCTCCTATCTCGTTTGGGTTCCTGCTGACTTTTGGCTTCTGGCTCCTCCCTATGGCTTTTTCCTTATAGGCCTTCAGTAATAGAATTAAGACCCATCCTGACTCGGTTGGCCACACCTTAACTAAAAATAACATCTTCCAAAGGTTCTATTTACAATGGGTTCAACACGTAGGAATGTTCTTTTGATTAAGAACATGGTTTTTTTCTGGGTTATGTAACTCAGTCTACCACAACAGGTGAGGACCTTGAGACCAGAGAGGTTAATTCGCTTCCCAGGGTCACACAGCGGGGAACTGGAAGTCTGTGGGACTTGGAACCAGTATTCCTAACTGCAACACCACAGCTGCCTCTTAGAGCAGCGGGTGGGTGTGATGGTTACTTTCGTGTGTCAGTTTGGCTGGGTTAGGGTATCCACTTGTTTGGTGAAGCATGCACTGGCCTGATTGTTACTGTTGAGGGTATTTTGTAGATGTTTTTGCATCTATAATCAGTTGACTGCATCTACAATTAACAATGGAGCTCACCCTCAGCAATGTGGGGAGTCCCTCCCTCCAATTAGTTGGAGATCTCAATAGCCAGAAGTGAGAATTTCAGAGGTTGGGGAAAAAAAAAAAAATTCTACCTCAAGTTCAGTCAGCTAGCTTCCCCTGGGGTAGAGAGTCTTGCCAGACTCCAGAATCACCTTTATTGGAGTTTCCAGCTTGCAGCATGCCTTATGGAATTTGGACTTGCCAGGCCTCATGGTTGTATAAAGCCAATTCCTCATAAATCTTACCCAACTCCCATCTAAGTTCACTTTCGCTCCTAGGATGCCGTCGGGTTGTGGATAGAGCTCAGGTGATTTAGCCATTAGGGGCAGACCTGACTCGGCAGAAAGTACCTATATTTGAGAACTCATTGTATCAGATGCCTCATGTGTGTGCATTTCCCCTTTTAACTTTCACACACATGCTAGTCCCAGGAACTCAAGCATGCTGCATATACACAGGAAGTATGCTCCTAATCCTTTTTTCTAAAAAGGATATAATACAATGTTATATTGACTATGTCCAGATAATTTCTACTTTTCTGCACAAAATTAATTGCAGGCAGAAAAAATGCTTGCCCTTATTTTATGTTAGGCCATCAGCATTTTAACTAATGCGGAACATAAAGCCTAGCAGAAGGCCATAAAAATCTTCATGAAATCACATATTTCATATGTATTTTATAAAACACATAGACTTTATGTGCTAGGAGAGTTACCATGAAATCATTTGATTTTGGAAGAAAAAAAATAGTTGGATATTTTATAACATGGCCTGGGAAAATAATCTTTTTTTTTTAAATTCAATTTTATTGAGAGATATTCACATACCATGCAGTCATACAAAGCGTACACTCTGTTGTTCACAGGACCATTATATAGTTGTGCGTTCATCACCAAAATTAATTTTTGAACATTTTCATTACCACACACACAAAAATAATAAGAGTAAAAATTAAAGTGAAAAAGAACAATTAAAGTAAAAAAGAACACTGGGTGCCTTTTGTTTTGTTTTGTTTTATTTTGTTTCTGCCCCCATTTTTCTACTCATCCATCCATCCATATACTGGACAAAGGGGAGTGGGGTTCATATGGCTTTCCCAATCCCATTGTCACCCCTCATAAACTACATTTTTATACAATCGTCTTTAAGATTCAGGGGTTCTGGATTGTAGTTTGATAGTTTCGGGTGTTTACTGCTACCTATTCCAATTTATTAAAACCTAAAAAGGTTGTCTATATTGTGCGTAAGAGTGCCCACCAGAGTGACCTCTCGGCTCCTTTTGGAATCTCTTTGCCACTGAAGCTTATTTCATGTCCTTTCACATCCCCCTTTTGGTCAAGAGGATGTTCTCCATCCCACCATGCCGGGTCTAGATTCCTCCCTGGGAGTCATATTCCACATTGCCAAGGAGATTTACTCCCCTGGGTGTTGGGAAAATAATCTTTTAAAAAAATCTTTCAGTGTCAATACATCAACGCATTTTGAATTTAATGCTTTTTATTCCAGTTTCAAATAATAGTATCAATGATTTTAGGGCATGAGTTTGCCATTACCAGATGTTCTATTACCCAACTCAGGTAATTTCAACATGCGTTAAAATAATGGGATTCAGTAGCTTTTCAAGGACAAGAATTACTTAGCTTTCAATTTATTAATTCATCATTCGTTTGGAGGATTGTTTTGAAAATGTTCTTTTTTTGGTTTACCTAGCATATTTTTCTCCTAGAGGACAGAAAGAGAATTCAAACTGATATTGACTAATGAGCGACAAATGCCATAAAAACAGGATGTATCTCGGTGCCCGTCGCTGATGCCCCAGATTCGAAGGACAAGGCAGAGATGCTCCTGGGAAAGACTGGGTGTTCCGGGGTGTCAGCCAGCCGTGCGACAGCAGGGAAGGCCGTGGCTGAACACGCATCCCAAGACAGGTGGGGGGTTTGGGGACCTGGGACACAGGGAGCAGGACACGGTCCCTGCTCTCTGCAGCGTTGCTGAGCTCTGGCCCAACTCCGGACACTGTGCTGCCCTCACAGCCTCTGAGCATCGTCGTGTTGGCGTCTGGAGCCTCTTCTAACCGGGAAAGCAGGTGGGGTGGCTCTAGAATCCCAGAAAGAGCTCATTTCCCATCTGAGCGTGACCTGCGTTCAGGAGATCCGAGAAATGCTTAACATCAGTAACATCACACCTGCTTTACCTATTAAGATCATGTAAGGTAAAAACGATTTTAAACCCTTCCCTTCCTCTGCTGTTTTCTCAACCCGGTCACTAGAGAGATATTAACTACACCTTCCTTGTTTTATTTCTTTAGGTCACTTTGAACAGCAGGCAGGGAGCTGCTTAACTGTGAAAGAAACATACGCTAGTTTTCTTTAAAGCAAAATCATCCCACTTTTAATGCAAATCAATTTTGACCTGCAAAAAAGGATAGCATTTTAGGTTTTTGTTTTTGTTTTTTGTTTTTGTTTTACGGGGAGTTCTTGTTCTAAGAATTTTTTTTATTTTAGGCAGAGTTCTTGTTCTAAGAGTTAGAATTTTTAGTAAGTTTAGAAGATTCATGAATATGGGTACTTTGAAAACCATTATGTAATTCAGTGTTTATTTTTTTTTTATTGGATAAATTTGGACATATATCAAATAAGTGGATTAATGTAGAATTTTCCAGGGATAGTCATGTTTCTCCATCAGCAGTCTTGTTGGACTTCTACCTGTATGCAGAACACCTGTGCTAGAATAAGTGAGCCCTGGTATTATTGATAATTTTCTTAAATTAAGATATTCTTTCTACCACAACAGTACTATGTACAGGTTTTTTTTTTTTTTTAAGTTGATAATTAGTGTTACCCAAACTAATAATAATATTGATTCACTGATTACTATGTGCCAAGTACTATTTTAAGAGCTTTACAAATATTAATTTGTTAATGCCAAACACAACGTGAAGAATTAGATAACTTGTTATCCCCACTTCACCTGTGAGGACACTGAGCCACAGCAAGTTTACAGAACTGTCCCAGGATCACATACGTGGCCGAGAGTAGACTGGCGACTCGACCTCCCCCCGAGAGCCTGAAGGCCCAGCCACCCCCCCACACCACCTTCCGAAAGAGGGGCCCCTTACTACGGTCTGTGTGGGCAAGGAATTGTATTTCTAGGGTTTACTCTCTCCTTTTATAAAATGACAAGGTCGGCTTCCAAAATCTGTAAGGTCCCTGACAGATTTGAATTTCTATCATGTATAAAAGGAGGATCTGCATAGAATTAACGCATTGACCACACATAATTTGATTCATTTTCTCCACTAAAATGACATTTAAAAAATATATGTTACCCAAAATGACAACCTGGGTCGGAGAGGAGGAAACCACGTCAGGGTGCTGATGACATAACAGAGTGCGTGGGAGCAGGTCCCGCGTGCCTGCAGTGGGGTGCAAAGGGGAGCCTGTTGCCCACCGGGATGCTTGGAAGCTCGGCGCTGGGGCCTTCCTGTGCAGACCCCACCCTGCCCCACCATTTGAAGTCAGGTGACTGCTAACTTCCCGTCCCTACTTTCCCTCTTCTGCCTTCCCTGCTCCTGCAAGAAACTGAAGATTAATATTTCAGAAAAACTGAACCAAAGAGACTCCACGATTGTGAACACAAGTACAGCAGGGTCCTGGGAGATTGAAGTAAAATCTATATATGAACTTCTGGTACCGTCAGCCCCCTTCCCTAGCAGCCAGGCATGTTACCATCCCATCCCGCATTGGCGAGGCGCTGAGGCTGAGAGTGAGTGTTCTTCTCTGGAGAAACTGAACGGTCCCAAAGAAAAATCCCCCACATGAAAAGGCTCTCTCTCCCTGTATTAGTCAGGGTTCTCTAGGGAAACAGAATCAACAGGAGATATCTGTAAATACGAGATTTTATAAAGGTGTCTCACGCAACTATGGGGATGCACGAGTCCAAATTCCATAGGACAGGCAGCAAGCTGGCAGCTCCGATGAAAGTCTTCAATGAACACCCCTGGAGAGGCTGGCTGAAGAAGTGGTGAAAGTTCTCTCTTCTCCCTTGAAAGTCTTCAGTTGATTGGGTTAAATCCAGCTGATTGAGTTCTCTCATTGCTGAAGATACTCCCTTCATTGATGTAATCAGTCACAGCTGCAGTCAGTTGACTGATGATTTAATAAACCAGCCTTCTGGTTTATTAACCAGCCACAAACGTCCTTGCAGTAACGGTTAGGCCAGTGCTTGCTTGACCAGACACCTGGACACCATCGCCTGGCCAAGTTGACACATGAACCTAACCATTGCACGTGCCAAAGGAACCCTCCAGAAATGTCCATCCATCTTCAATTCCTGACCCCAGCCGCACGCTGCCCTGGCCTCGCTTGCACTAGCAAATGGGCATGTGTCACCAGATGGGAAGCTGCAGGTCTTCTCAGAGGGGAAGGTTTGCCTCCTGATCCAAAACCCTTCTCTTTTTATCAAGATGTGGCTGTGTCGGAAAGTGATTCCTGGAACTGCAGCTGTCTTCTTGGGACCATGAGAAGACAAGCATAGGGACTCAGCTAGTTACTGAAGATGGCAGAGAAGAAAGAGAGAAAGAGCATGGGTCCTTGGTGGCCCCACTGAGCCAAGAAATCTACTTTAATGCCACTTATTTCCAGACTCCATGCTCATGTGAGAAAATGTATTTTCCCCCTTGCTTAAGATACTTTTCACCAGAAGCGTCCCATCTAATAAAATAGCTAACATTTTTAAAATAAAAACTCAAGAAAAAAATTTGAAGATAAACTCAAGGAAATCTTCCAGAAAATAGACAAAAAGACAAAGAGAGTGAAAATACAAAAGAAAAGATAAGTGGCATAGAAGATCAATCCTAGACATACACCATCCCTTATTTGAAGTTATGAAAACAGAGAAAAGGAAGAAACTATCAAAGAAATATTACCTCAACATTTCCCCAAACCTGAGGACATTAATCACTAAACTGAGGAACCACCTAATGGTCCATACAATGAATTTAAAAAGATGGACAGCAAGACACATTGTCACAGAATTTTAGAACATCAAAGCAAGATTCTAAAAATTTTCAGAGAAGAAAATGAGAGGGGTGTCTTTGGAGGGTTTTGTGCAGAGGACACCATCTGACTTACGTTTTCAAATAGGAGGTCTGCCTGCTGTGCTGGGAACAGTCTGAGGGGGTAGGGGCTGCAGCAGGGAGATGTGTGGAAGGCCACGGCTGTCACCACCATGAGAGGTGATGGTGGCTTGAACCAGAGTGGTGAGAAGCATCTGGATTCCGTGTATATTCTAGAGGTAAAGCCACAGGATTTTCTGGTGGATCTGACTGGTTGTAAAAGAGACTGGAGTCAAGAATGACCCAAGGGTTTTGGTCTGAGCGACATTAAGAACTTGGTTGCCATTTACTAAAGTGGAGAAGAGAGCGGAGGTTTGGAGGGAAAAGCAGAAGCTTGTTTTTTTAGCTATTTTTCCTCTTCAGCATCTAAGATGAGCAGGCAGTTGGATATACCAGTCCAGAATTCAGGAAGAGGCTGAGGACGAAGCTATTGGTTTGAAAGTGGTTAATGTCCAGGAGGGATTAGAAGCCCTGATGAGGTCCCCCAGGAAGTGAAGTAGATGGAGAAGAGGTCTGGGGCCTGAGACTTGGGCATCTGAATATTAAGTGACAGGGAGGACAAGAAGAAACTAGCAGTGGAGTCTGTGAAGGAGCAGCAATGAGCCATGTCCTGGAAGCCAGGAGAAGGAGCAACTGCTCAACTGTCCAATGCGGCTGATGGAGTAAGGATAGAACTAAAATAAACCACCAGGTTTAGCAAGATGGAGCTTGTTGGTGGCCTTGACAAGGACCTAGGTGACTCCAAAGCCCAGAATAAATCTACATCCTTGGGAAGGACAGTTTCAATGAATGATGTGTCAGCATTAACAGCTCATCTAAACACCCAGTCACAGGAAGTGACATGAAACATTGACAACGGCTCTTTACCTAGGAGCTGTGTCCAATTCTAACATCGCCTACAGTGATGTGGAAGCCAAATGTGGAGAGCTTTACTCAAAGGAAAACAGGAAGTTCTGGATTTACCCCTTAAGTTGAGCAGCTATGTTCTTTGAAGCTCCTATGTATTTAGTAGCATGTTAAGGGATGGTAGATGACCCATCCAAATGGCAGAGGTCTTTGAAAAGGCAAGGAAAGCAGCACAAACTTTAGAATGAATTCCAACATCACTTACTAATTTGTGATACCAGGTTATCGAACCTTTCTGAATCTGAAGTGTTCTCACCTGTAAAATGAGGCTGATCATACTTACCTGGTAAAAGGATTTTATGAGAACAAAATTGGTTGCCATAAGGAACGTCCTAGGATGGCATCATGAAAACAGGTAGTCAGCATTATCATCATCATCATCACCGTTACATCCCAATAAGGCCTGAGGTAGAGGCTACTTGCTTTGATGTGGGAAGAGATGAAGGCTCTGTTGACGTGAACCTAATTGGAGAGGGGAGTGGCTCTGCCTGCAGTTTTTGTTCATTTGTCTGTTTTTCCACTTCATGGTAAAAAATTTTTCAATTCAGTTTCATTGAGATATATTCACATACCCTACAGTCATCCAGTGTGTACAATCATCTGTTCATAGTACCATCATATAGTTGTGCATTCATCACTAAAATCAATTTTTGAACATTTTCATTACTCCAAAAAAAAAAAAAAATAAGAATAAGAATAAAATAAAGAACACCCAAAACATCCCATCCCCCTCATCCCTCCTATTCATTTAGTTTGTGTTCCCGTTTTTCTACTCATCTGTCCATACACTGGATAGATGGAGTATGAGCCACAAGGTTTTCACAATCACACAGTCACACCATGTAAGCTACATAATTATACAGTAGTCTTCAAGAATCAAGGTTATTGGGTTGCAGTTTGACAGTTTCAGGTATTTCCTTCTAACAGTTCCAATGCATTAAAACCTAAAAAGGGATATCTATTTAGCACGTAAGAATACCCTCCAAAGTGATCTCTCCTCTCCATTTGAAATCTCTCAGCCACTGAAACTTTATTTTGCTTCATTTCTCTTCCCCCTTTTGGTCCAAGAAGACTTTCTCAATCCTACAATGCCAAGTCCAGTCTCATCCCCGGGACTCATATCCTGTGTTGCCAGGGAGGTTTATACTCCTGGGAGTCAGGTCCCACGTAGGGGGGAGGGCAGTGAGTTCACCTGCCTAGTGGACTTAGAGAGATATGCCTGCAGTTTTAATAAAATTCTTTAAAAGGCATTTTTTATGCTCTAGACCTTTTAAGAAGAAAGCAGGCCTTGAGGCCATATTTTCTTTGTATCTTCCAAAACAAACTTTCGTTGACTTCTCTTCAACTCTGCCCTTTAAACCTGATCATAGCCTGTGTTAAGGTTAAGATCACACCACACCCTCGGGATGCCAAGAACCTTGCCAGACCAAGAAGCACATCTTTGGGAGACACCAAATAACCTTGAGATGACCTTGGTTCTCTGATTCTCTTACCCACAGATCCTTTTACTTCATAGTACTGTGTACACAGTGGGTGTGGGTTTTATGCTCATTGGTTCACAAAATGAAAAGGGATAGCAAATGCCTAAAGAAACAATTTTGTGCAAGTACATTATGACTACCTTTTTATTTTCATAGTAACTCAGACCAAATTGGAATATTTCTAGTGGAAATAGTCACATTTCTCACACTTGAGTAAAGTATTGAGAAATTTAGCAAATGGGTTCTGTGTCCTAAAGCAATGTTTACTTATAGCTATTATTAATTCATTTTCTTATTTAAATGTATAATTTTGAGTTCTGGTTTTATGATTTATTTTTTCTAGTGGACTTGATTGGAACTTTATGGCATTAAAGCACTTGAGCCAAGAGGTTCATAGGGCAGTGTTAGTTTTGGATTTCAGTTTTTGTATTACAGTTCATAGTCATTAGATTTATCAACATAAGAAAATTCAAACAAAATGGATATTCCCAGAAGTCATGCAATTTTCCTGGAAGGAAAAACAAAATTTCATTTGTCCCTAAATTAAAAAATCTCCTAATTCGATTCAAAATAACCATGAAAATCTTATTTCTTCACATGTGACTCTCTAAGAAAGATCTGTTGGGACCTCTTGAATCCACAGATGCTGTTTCCTGACCTTCACTTACATGAGTTGTTGACCCTATTAGAGGTAAACAGATTCTAAAAATTGCTTTAAAATCATGGCTCCAAGTCACCTCACTCATTAGCATCTGTGACTATAATCAGAATGGAAAAACATTTTAATAGTGGCATTGACAATCCCTTAGGTTAACTTGAAAGAGTCATCTCTTGCAGAAATGACAATTTCTAAACACTTAGATTAGCTATGTTAAGCCTGACTTGATTCTAACCTTTCTTTGTTCTTCCCCCAAATAGTGTCATTTCCCTTAAAAGATTCTCTGGCATCAAGAACCGTTGGCTTGGGCCTGAAATGTGTTAGAGTATTTAGAGTTGCAGTAACAAGCATGTCAACAAACACATCCAGAAGAGAACTTTATTACAAGTTATTTATTGTGAATTTAATCTGTATTTCCCTAATGACTAATGATGCGTAATTAATCATCTCATCAACCTACATACATACATACGCAGTTACCTAAAAGGCCAAAGCTAAAAGGAACGGTAAGAGCGTGAAGATTGCTCACCAGTGTCCTGCCAGCATTGCACCCCTGACTTTTACCCAGCAAGGGGCACCCAGTTGGGTTATTCGGCTTCAGCACAGAGTCACTGACGGGGTGACTGCTTTGGCAGCTGGGCAGCCCCGGAAAAGTTAGTGTTTCCTTCCTAAAACGGTTCTGGGAGGCTAGAATTTCAGTGGCAAATGGTATTAGAACTTGCAGATGTCACACTCAGAATCCTTTATATTTTATTTAGTGAAGAGATTTTATTGTCCTGTGTTGTCAGATCTGTTTTCAAGAAATTGTAATTGGCATTTTCTCTGTTTTTGTAAGTGTCTGTAGGTTTTGACTTGGTAATGGGAAGCCTTTGGAGGGTTTTGATTGGAAAAATGAGATGATCAGATTTATAGTTTAAAAGGATGTTCGGTTTAGCAGAGAAGGAAGGGGGCGGGGGCAGAATCAGGGACACCAATTAAGAGACCAGTAATCCAGGTGGGGTGGGAGGGGATGAGGAGTGGTCAGATTCTGGAGACGTTTGAAGCTTGAGCCAGGAGGACCGGACAAGAGGTGTGAGACAATTACAGGAAAAAGGAGGTCTCCAAGGCTTGGGGCTTAGGGACTGATTGGGAGAAATTGTTAAACACATGTCTGATCAAGGACTTGTATCAGAATATATGAAGGACTCATACAATATACCAATTAGAAGACACCCACTTTTTTAAAAATAGGCAAAAGATTTGAATAGACACTGCTGAAAAAGGATACATGAATGGCAAATGAACACCTGAAAAAATGCTCAGCATCATTAGTCATTAGGAAACAAATTAAATCCACAATGATTTACTGTTACATACACACTCGGATGGTGAAAATTAAAAGACTTGACAGTACCAAGTGTTGGGGAGGATGTGGAGAAACTGGAATTCTTGTGTGTTGTTGATGGGAATATAAAATGGTGCAGCCACTTTAGAAAATTCTTTGGCAGTTCCTTATAAAGTTAAACATATGACCCAACAGTCTGACTTCCAGGCATTTACCAAGTAAAATGAAAACCTATTTACACAAAGACTTGTATGCAAATGTTCATAGCAACTTTATTCACAATAACTAAAACTGGAAACCATCCAAATGCCCATGAACTGGTAAATGGATAAACAAACGGTGGTATGTCCACACCATGGGGCACTCTTCAGCAACAAAAAGATATCAACTATTGAAACGTGCAACAGTGTGGGTGAAGCTCAAATGCATTACGCTGAGTGAAAGAGCCAGACTCAAAAGGCTGTACGCTGCATGATTCCTTTAAAGTGTAATTATAGAAAAAGAAAACCGTAATGACAGAGAGCAGAACAGTGGTTGCCAGGGGCTAGAGATGACGGGGAGGGAAGTCCCTGCAACGGGGCACAGGGAAACTTATTGGGGTGATGGAATGTTCTAGATCATGATTGCAGCACTGGATACAGGACTGTATACCTTTGCCAAAACTCAATGAATTGTATGCTTGAAATTGGTTTTTAGTTGATTGACACTCAAATAACATTGATTACAGTATTTACCATGATCGTCTACATTTTCCCCACTTTACCCAGAACAAGCCAAAATCTCCGAGTTGTGGTCTCCCAGCCTGTAGTTGGTAAAACTAGTATTAAATCTTGGATTTCCTGACTTTAAATATAGTGCTCTTTCTTCAACCAAAGCTGCCTTCTTTCCCTGCACCTTAAAGTACAGGTGAGCTGCCCTGGCTTTGCTGCATCCCCAGCCTCCACTGTTGTTGGCTCGTCGGACAGATGCGTGTTTCTTACTGGAACGATCTGCACAGGAACCCGTGGTATCAGTGAGGTCTGGCTGATGGGCATTGAGACGGGCCTCTGTGCTGCTGAATTAGCACCTACCCACCCCCAGTTCCACTGTGGCAGGAAGGCCTTCGTGGACTTCAGTAAAAGGTCAGCTGGAGCAAAGTGGCATTTTTCAGTATAATTGGGAAAAAGAAGATAACATTTGGAAAAAGAACATTCAAAATCCAAATTTTGTGCCAAATGTAGCACATCAGTCTTTCGTTATGGGAAGAAAGTGGCATTTTTTCTACATGAAGTTATAAAAATTAAGAAGGAATATACGCCATATTTTTAAATGCATCCATTCAAGTCTGTGCATCAGGAATTCTGCTCATCCTGGGATTCAGGGAAAACATAAGCCATTCACAAGCCATGTCCTTAAAGAGATCCACAGCCCGGGAAGGGAAGCAGATGTGCCAACAAGCGAATGCAGAACACTGAGATAAGGAGAATGGAGATTTTTATAATAAAACAGACAGCTTGCATCCCAGCTACTTATTCAGAGCCCTGCAATATTTCATCCTACTCTTTGAAGGAGGCATTATTGTCTCCTTTTACCGTATACACTAATGGAAGCTCGGAAAGGATGGATGCCTGGTGTAGTTGACCATCCCGGGGTGAGAGTTTATGTTTTAAAATGGCTGCTCTCTCTCCTGCATGCTTGCCTAACTCCAGACACTCAACGTCCTGCCTCCTCATCCTGCCCAGTGAACCAGGGCGGTAGCTCTTAGCTCCAGTGGGGCACACAGCAGTAGATGGGAATTTTAGAGTTGGTCCCTGTGGCCCTTCAAGTCCTGGTGAGGCTGGCTGTCCTCAGGCAGACACTGGACGTTCTGTCTACTCAGTGGTATATTTCTGCTCCTATATTGTGAAAAACTTCAGAGTATGTAAAGAAACCTTGTTTGGGCGTTAAGGTATTCATATGCCTTGAATACAGTGTGGTGGTCTTCAAAGACCGAAGCCACACCCGGTTAAATGAAGTTCAGCCACAGCGTCCTGAAAGTCTTCTGTGGCTGGTGCTGGGGCCACAGCCTGTGACGGAGTTCAGGGCCTCTGGGACCTGGTGTTGGATCCACCAATACCCAGTGAAATGTGACTATAAAAGGCCCCCTTTAACACTCACTTTCAAATGTCTTGGACCATATCCTAGAAAGCAGTGTTGCTCAAGTAAAATTTTCCCAAGTCAAATGTCACAATGCTTGGTTGCTGGAAAACTCTATAAAGAAATTTTACTGAACATCCAACTCTTAGGGCAGAGGTTATGACATTTTGCTGCCTGACTCCAGAATGAAACAGTCTTTTATTTTGTGTTCTTTATTTATGCTGGGTTAGAATACTTTGCTCTGTAATGTATTTGGCTGTAGTTTTAAGTAAAAAAGGACAGAAAAAGAAAGAAAACAATCACTCCAAATATTGTTTTTCTTGCTAGCTAGGACATTTGAAGAGAAATGGCTTCTTCAGTAGTGTTGGAGTTGGGTTTTCAGAAATCAAGGGAAATATAGAGCCTCAAAAATGATTAGGTTGCTATTTTTTGTAGTAATTTTTTTTTTTTTTTTTTTTTTTTTTTTTTTTAAGAATTTGCCTTGAAGTGATTCAAGTCCTACACTTTTATCCTGTGGAAATTCTAACTTATACAACTCAGTATCTTGCAGTCTCCGTTTCCTGAGTAATTTCCCATTTTTATGCTCATCTACACTATCCCAAAGACTGGTGTGCTTCCACAAGAATTTATTGGCGCACAGTTTTGGAGGCTAGAAGTCCAGAACCAGGATGTCAGCAGACCAGGCCTTCCCCAAGGTCTGTGGGGTTCTGGTGGTGGTTTGCCAATGAGCCATAACTCAATCTCACCTTCTGTCAAGCGGCGATCTGTCTCCTTCAGTCTTCTCGTCACACCTGCTGTGTCCAATTTCCTCTGCGTACAGGGCCTCCCGTCCTATAGGACGAAGGCCCACCCTGACTCAGCTTGGCCTCGTCTTAGTAGGGTCTTTGAAGTTTCTGTGCACAGAAGGGTTTAAACCCACAGGCCCAGGGCTGAGGACTTGGGCATGTCTTTGTTGGGAAGCGTGATGCAGTTCACAGCACATGAATTTTCCATTCAGGAAATTATAATGTGAGCTATTTTATATCCTCAGTGGACAAAAATATAACGTAACGACATGCCTGTATTCAGAAGCATCCACATAAGGGGAGGAGAAACAGCAGCACAACAAGGAGAGTGCCTCGCTTTCGCGACACACTGCCCATCTCCTGCTCCTTTCAGAACCGGGGCACCCGATGCTCAAATGGGAGAGGGCAGCCGGGAGCCCCCGTGCCCGCTCCCGAGAGCAGCCGAGGGAAACCTGCACACCCGGGCTGCGTGGCCACGGTTGTTCCGGAGAGAAGAGGTCTTGTAGAAATCTCATGTTTATTTCCTTGATGAATAAAAATGTTGCAGTTAACCCGCCCGTTAGCAGGAAATGCCAGGGATGTCAAACAGCTACAGACAGCCTTTTAGATTCCTTCAGACAAAGGACAGGGTGGGGATCCAAGTGAGCAACTAGAGGGGCACAGCAGGTGACCCCACCCCAGCCTCCTGAGCCTTCCGGGGAACTGAGTAGCAGCCACTTCGTGTGCTCTCACAATGGCTGCACCCATCACAAGGCCTTGCAGGGAAGCCCTGGGGCCCCAGCACCCTGGATGGAAAGACGTCATTAGGGCTGAAAACTTCCTTGGTAAAGGATATCTTGACGATATGTTGTATTGTGCCCTGATTCACAAACGCGGGTAATCCCCACCTACTTTGTCCATAGTTCTGGTGGTGATGGTACTGAACTTTATAATCTCCTGGAGAACTAGGGTTCTGTCTAGTAATTGCATCTGGTTGTCTGCATCTTTTAAAAATGTTTTATTGGAGCGTAACATACATACAGAAAAGTGCCCAAAGAGCTCAACAAACTTTTCACTAAGTGAATACACTTGTGTAACCATCACCTGTTAACAAAAATAGAACATGTGCTTGATTAGTTTTTAACTTACAGGGGATGCTCAGTAAATAATGCACTTTGTATAGGAAGATGATCCAAATGTCTTTTCTCATAACCATCGCTGTGCTTTGTTACTCCAGCTGCTGTGGGGAATTCATGCTGAATAAGCATCGTCTTCTGTGGCCTTGTTAAATCAGCAGCTATTTGCTGAAACGATGAATGAATGAATATCTAAGCCGACTGTTATGGCAGAATTCCAAGGCAGTGAGGAAGAAGGAAATCTACCTGCAGTCTTGTTAAACTTAAACTTTTGGTTCCCTTTGATCAGGGTACCTGTTTACTGTAACATGTCACGCATGGTGAGAGGAGAAGGCTCTCGTGGCTTACGCATCACTCTTTGGTCCAAATGTGAAGATCAAATGTAAAAGTCCACTTTCCCTGGGGCTTCCCAGAAACTGGTTGCTAGGGGGAGGCAGTCTGCACCAGGCTGGGGTCTGTGAGGACTCGATTCTCGTCCTCTTCTGGTGTGTCCTGCTGGGCCTTGGGGATTTGGACAGAAGTTGACTGGGTCTCTCATCTGTAGAAGGACAGAACTGGGCAATTGCTAGTTTGTCCCTGCTCTCAGGTTCTAGAGGCGCCCGTCTTTTGCAAAAGACCAGTTATAGTGAGGGGTGCAGTCTGTAGTCTTGGAGCCGATGAAACCAGACTGGGACACAGCAGTGGTGGGCTGCTGGCATCAGCCCACGGCTCCAGTTGAGCTCTCCAGGCAGAAATGAATGCCGCACTAGAATGGGACTTACTGCTGAGCAAAAGAATAATTTAAAGATTTTTTTTAAATTCCCGGGCAACCCTCTCTCTCTGGCTAAGCCAACTTGAAAGGTGAAATCACTGCCCTCCCCCCTACGTGGGATCAGACACCCAGGGGAGTGAATCTCCCTGGCAACGTGGAATGTGACTCCCGGGGAGGAATGTAGACCCGGCATCGTGGGACGGAGAACATCTTCTTGACCAAAAGGGGGATGTGAAAGGAAATGAAATAAGCTTCAGTGGCAGAGAGATTCCAAAAGGAGCTGAGAGGTCACTCTGGTGGGCACTCTTACACACACTTTAGACAACCCTTTTTAGGTTCTAAAGAATTGGGGTAGCTGGTGGTGGATACCTGAAACTATCAAACTACAACCCAGAACCCATGAATCTCGAAGACAGTTGTATAAAAATGTAGCTTATGAGGGGTGACAATGGGATTGGGAAAGCCATAAGGACCACACTCCACTTTGTCTAGTTTATGGATGGATGAGTAGAAAAACAGGGGAAGGAAACAAACAGACAAAGGTACCCAGTGTTCTTTTTTACTTCAATTGCTCTTTTTCACTCTAATTATTATTCTTGTTATTTTTGTGTGTGTGCTAATGAAAGTGTCAGGGATTGATTTGGGTGATGAATGTACCACTATGTAATGGTACTGTGAACAATCGAAAGTACGATTTGTTTCGTATGACTGCGTGGTATGTGAATATATCTCAATAAAATGAAGATTAAAAAAAAAAAAAAAAATTCCCGGGCAACCATCTCCTTCTATCATCCAGCTAAACTGGCAGCACTGGGGAGTCATCCGTCTCTTGCTCCAAGCTATGTGTCAGCTCTCTTCTCCCCCCTTCCCTTGCTACGTCGCCGTTTCACTTCCAGTAGCAACTCACACTGTGCAGGGGCCATGAGCTGGGCACACTTTTCTCCCCTGTCCCGTGCTCCCCCCCCTCCGCTGACCCAACAGCCACCCACTCAGTGGGTAAAGGGTGTCAGAATTGTAGCTGTGGTCATGGTGAGATTCTGGGGCTTTGACCCTTGGGGTGGATCCCCATGGCTGAGACCGTCTCTGCTTGGGGAGGTGGATATTAATATATGTGTAGGAAGAGAAAGTCAGTGCAAATGCAGAGTGTCCACCACAATGAGAGATTCCATGTGTGACTAGAAGCACAGTGTGGGAAAGATTAAAAACGAAGTAGTTGTGTTCCTGTTCATAGACCATGGTAGTCGTTCCTCTCTAAAGGCGTTTTTCCATCCATAGCTTCTGTTTCTGTCACGTGGTGACAGTGTGCTCCTCTCTCGCCCTGGCCGGCTGCCCTGGAATTCCAGTTGCTGACGTGATGCCAGCAGACAGACACCCCCTGGGTTTCTTTCTTATGTGGTCACGGCTTCCTTTTTTCTTACCGACTAAATGTTGCCTTGCTCTGGCATACAAGAAGCAAGCTCGTGGCAAGGCCACTGAGCAACAGAGGGGTTGTAACTGTCCTGGGATCGCCTGCACGGATATAGAGGCCACATTCCAATCTCCTTTCAATAGTGTGATCACACCCAGGGCATGGGGCACTGAAGAGTTTTAGAAGACTAGACCCATTTCCAGTGCTAGAATGTGATTTCTGGGTTGTAATTACTTTGCACTTTGATAGTTTGAGATTGATTCGCCTTTCAGACCAAAGATTCCAAATTCTAATTTCAAAAACATCTACTAATGACAGGTTGTCAGGAAATAATCTCCTTTCTTAGAGAACCCAGAGGAAATGGGGTTCTTCCTTTTTAAAGACAGTCACAAGGCATAGATTTTATTTATACAAGATGTATATCCTGAGTTTTTATAAACAGCACTTACCCTAGTTATTTGTTTTTTAATTCTAAAAATAAACATCCAGAAAAGTTAGCAATGAAAATCTAAACTAACTGGCTTGCAAGTACTGTCATATAGATTTCTTGATTTGGTTTGTAGGAAAAACAGTTGACTTTTTAAAATTCATTGAGTAGATTTGATGTGAATATTTAAAAGGATAAAAAGCTACACTTACAAAGAGCCTTTTTTTTTTTTTTGCACCAGGTTACTCTTACACAAAATCAGTTAGCACATTCTTTCTGCTCCATTCAAGACTTTAGAAGGGTCCGGGGCATTGCTTTTCTGTTAATCTGTCAGAAGGAGAACAACTTCTAGGGAGCTGCAGAAGGTGATGGGAGAAATTCGTCTGCAAAAATACTGCCTAGGTTACCTAAAGTTATGGACAACATCAACCTTAGAGCCACAGCTCCACAGTTTCTGGAGGTCTGGCTTCCCCTCCTCTTTGAAATTATGCAAGAAATGGTATGTAAACAACACACGCAGGGGAGAAAGGGACTGAGCAAACATGCGTACCATGTTCTTTTATTTACATCTCAATATTGGTTTAGGTTTTCACAAGAATTTAATTTGGAAAAAAGTTCTGAAGAGGCAAATACTTAACTTCTCCCAACCTAGCAATGTGGTAAATAGTATAAAATAAGTGGTATGGTTTTCATAAAGGAAGGAGAGTTATGAGAATTCTGCATAAAAGAGAATTAGGTTGCATCTGTACATTCGGTGAACTGTGAAATTCTACCTATTGATGGGGAGAATGGAATGGCTAAAGTTTAGGGTTTGTTTTTTTTTTTTCATTAATTTTCATTCCTCCACCCACTGCCAGTGTGTATATTGACAACTCCCTTCATAAATAAAATCTGTGAGTTCATTTCCAGTCTTCTACTCAGCCCTCTAAATCCCTTCCTACTAGTAGATGACAGTCTAAGATAGTCACATCTGGTTAATAGAGAAAATCTTCAAAAGCAGCCTTATTGTTTAATTCAGGATGCTTCCTGCTACATGGCTATTCTCTAACAGAATTACAGCATTCTGTTGTGGTGGTGACACTTAACATGGCTGTCATTTGTCATAGTCATCAATTTCTATTGTCTTGAGATCTTGGATTTGAAAGCTTCATGTTGTGTTGTCTCTCTCTCTAAGGTGTATGGTTCAAACAGGACATCTCTAATGAGAGGATGAGAGAGTGTATTGTCTACCTTCTATTTAGTTAGAAGCCTAGATGTTTTAGAAATGCTCTGCTAGATTTCTGTGCAATAGGCAAATTGTGAAATCAAGTTCTTATTCCCTGAGTCTTGTGGAGGATATGAATGAAATCTTGACTTGGTGGTGGCAGCTCGTTCTATCTGGTGCCTCTCTAAACATGTGGCCAGGGGTGGTTGTACAAGCACAGCTCCATTAGGGTAATCCCTATTTGGTGTCCCTCTGTCCCAGTGCGCACAGTCCCAAAGGAACCCCTTTTCTTGAAATAAAGTAAGACAAAGTTGCTCTTTAGCCACACAAGAAGACTGGGCCTGACTATGGTGGAAAGAAGGCTTTTGCAATGGCAAATATTATCATCTGAAGTTTGGAAGATGCACACTGGGGTGGGGGACACACCCAGGGGCCCTGAAAGTGCTGCCACATCCCCTCCGCTGCTCTCACAGGTGCAAATTGCTCCCTTGGTCGCAGTGGTTGATCTAGGGGTGGACATCTGACTCGCATAGAGTACTTGCTAGAGCTCACATGTTCCTGGCCCCATTGATTAGCACGAGGGCTCGGTATGCAGCCCAGACCAGCCCAGTCACATCTTCTTTAGAATTTCTCACCCTGGAATTTGGAGGGGAAATCCCTTTTCTCTTGTATCATGTGTTCCTGAGCTTGTTCAACTCTTCCCTGGAATCTGTGAGCTTTCCCAAAAATCACCCTATGGTTAATAGAGTTCAAATTGGCTTCCTCTCTGCACTGGAGAAAATCCCTGGTTGGACACATTATAAAAAAGAGGACTCCACATTATCATTTTTAGTGGCTGGTAAGCATCCTATTATATGCATATATTACAGATTTCTCAAGTAATCCTCTGTTTTTGGACATTTCACTTGCTTGACGTCTTCCTGCATCATAAATGATGCTGTGATAAACATCCATGGTCATAGGATGAATTGCACATCTCTGCTTATCCCATTGGTCTTGATCCTAAAACCATGTGCCGTGGCTTTTAAAGCTTTTGATGCATTATGGCCACATTTCCTCCCCCAACAGTTGACTTTATTGGATATTTCCAACAGCGGTTCATGAGAGTGTATGTTTTTTCATGTTGTCACCCACTCAGGATACTATCATTCTGTTTCCTTAATATCTTTCTCAATGTTATAGGCAAAAAGTGCCAACTCATTGTTTTTTAGTTTGCACTTCTTGGGGAGAGCAAGTCACTCCTACAAAGAAGCCCTGGATTCACATCCCCCCCGAGAGCCTTGCACAGGAGCCGGTCTTTATCATTCTACCCAACGCGTCCATTTTGCACTGGCTCACTCTTATCACAATGCTCACAGCTTCCTGCCACCCAAGAGTTTTGTTAGAACATAACTTTGCCTCGTTTTGATGCAAAATATCAGCAACCTTCTTCGTTCTGGACAGAGGGGAAGAGATGACCAAATAAGCAGCCTAGAAATGATGGCAGGGAGCAGGAGGATTTTTGTGTTGTTTTGTTTCAGTTCACTCTGAAGGGCACCGTGGAAGGCCCTTTCCCTGACCGGACTGTCTTCTGGCTTGGATCGGTCTCAGGTTTTGCTCGTGTGCTCACCACCGTTTGTCCTTGACGTGTGGTGGTAGAATGACCTTGGATCTCGGGAGGTACTTCCCAGGTCTCGCCCACATGGTCCTGACCGAAGAGCTTGCAGCCTGGGTGACAGTTTCTCTCTTTCCTCAGAAGCGGTTCCAAATAGCGTGAATTTGCTCTCATCTTTTTTCTCCCCCTCATTCAGAACAGACTGAAACCAGTGTCACGTTGTCAGAAGTTGGAGTTAGTGAGCTCCGGGATTCTCGTCAAGGGGCCACATGAAAACAGGCCGTTTCTCATCGTTAATGGCTTGGGGAAGCCTCCTTTAGAACACACATGATTGGTTTTCATCCTTTAGAATACGCATGGTTGGTTTCTGTGCCCATTTTCAAGCACCAAAAGCCTCTTATGTAGGTGTGTGGTATGATGGTGATATCGCCAATAGCTAATTTTTCACTATAGCAAAATCTGCAGCTCAGTTTTCAGTGCAGGGGGGGAAATAATGAAGGAAGTGGGTGGGAGCAACTATTTTCATTTTCAGATTAACTATATGTTGACATAGTTTCTAGTGGACTGAAAGTTTTATGTGCCAATTTTATTTTTAATAAAATAGGGTCTGTACTAATGTTTCATTATTACTGATCTAGGGGGTGAAAAAAGATTGCATAAAGGCATGTTGATTTTCACTTTTTAATCAGCCTCTATTTTTTTCAATAAATCTTAATCCATATATTTAACGACCCCTACTCTGTCCCTCTAAGGTTTTCTTTCACTTCTAGTCCAGTGCCATATCTCTCCCCTAAGCTTGTACCAGGCCCCCTGTATTCTCTGACTACAGCAGAGAAAACATTTTATTTATTTGAATCAGAAGAGTTTAGAGATTTTCAGGAAAAAGAGAACAATCTTAAGGGAATAGAAATAGTATGGTTTATAGGAGATAATATTTCTCATTTAAACCTGATACAAGTCACAACCTCCCAGGACCTCAGTTTTTACATCCATAACAGTGGAAGGGTTGAACTTCCTGTAAGTCTCATCCAGTTCTATGATTTTAGAAGATATTGGAAGATAAGACATAGGTAAGTCTCTTTCTTTTACTTCAAGCCTGTGTGGAAGCCAGGCCCACGTCCTTCTGTCTTGGACCACTAAGCATTTTCTCTTCTTCTGTATTTTAACCTGCTCCCCTTCTAGCTCAGCACCCACCAACTGGGCCATGCAGTATTATTTAAAATTACCATTTCTGGAAGCCAACTCTGAGCCAGGCTGGATTTTTTGTTTGTATTTTGTAAAAGCTCTGTTGAGCTAGCACTAACAATGCTATACAATTCACCAACTTAAAGTGTACAATTCAGTGGTTTTTAGGATATTCACAGAGATGAGCAGCCATCAGTACTATCAATTTTAGAATATTTTCATCACCTCAAAATGCCCTTTAGCCATCACCCCTCTAAGCCCTTGTCCCCACCCCAGTTCTGAGCTACCAGCAATCCACTTTCTGTCCCTGTAGATTCCCCTTTTCTGGACATCTCATAGGAATGGAATCATGTCATGTGTGACCTTTTGTGTCTGCTTCTTTCACTTGCCTGATGTCTTCAGGGTTTACCCACGTTGTAGCAGGGATAACAACTCCATTCCTTCTTTCAGCTGATAACATCACCCTGTGTGGCTTTGCCGCATTTTATCTGTTCAAGCATTGACGACCCTGGGGTAGTTTCCACCTTTTGGCTGTCATTGATGCTGCTGCATAAACATTCGTGTACACGGTTTTGTTCAACTTTAAAAACAACGTCTTACCTGCAGCCTCTGAAGTGGAGCTGCTCCGGGTTAAGCAGGGTGGGAGCCGGCTGC
This sequence comes from Choloepus didactylus, assembly GCF_015220235.1. Classification (NCBI taxonomy): domain Eukaryota; kingdom Metazoa; phylum Chordata; class Mammalia; order Pilosa; family Megalonychidae; genus Choloepus; species Choloepus didactylus. The sequence continues at coordinate 8,487,923 of NC_051311.1, read as the reverse complement.
CTCGCCCACCCTGCCTCGTCTCCATCCCCTGGTGGGCTCCTCAGCCGCGTGAAGGGGAAAGAGAACCCGCCAGCTCCCTGGGTGCACGTGGACGTCAGCGTCCGCTCCGTGTCCACAGGTGGGGGCCCAGGAGCCTGGTCCTCAGCTAGGGGTCCTCTGCCCTAATTGAATGCTTCCCTCGAGGACCACAGCACCGTCCTCCGTCCTGACCCCACCACGTGCCCAGCAGGTGTGACGCATGGAGAGGCCCCTGTTGCTGAGCTTGGCTGCCACCCACGTGGCCGAGCTGGTTCCTGTGCAGTTGTATCATTTTCCTGAAGGTGGACATGACGGTCACATGTGAGGACTTTGCTCTGGGACGGGTCTGGGTTCACATTCTGGCTCTGCTGCTTCCTGAGTGCATTTGGGCAAGTTCATCAGGATCCCATTTCCTCATCCGGAAATTGAGATGAAGTGAGTGTAACCCAGCACAGGGCCATCACATTATGTTATTATTATTATTATTATTGTAAGTTAATGAAATGTGTCCTTCTAATTACAAGAAAATGAGAAGAATCAGTGTTTTCCAAAGCTCTATGAATATATATTGTCATCTAGTTATTAAGAGACGGCCTCATGAAGACTTTTTTTTTTTGCACTTGGGATACTTCCCTTCTGAATTGCCTTTGAATTTCAAGTGAGTTTTCTTTCTCACAAATGTGACATTATGAATATGGGATGTGCTCCTTCCATTTTCCTTTCAGTTAGATGTGCCATTACAAAGATGTTTTGTATGATCAGAGTTTGGGTGGATTTTGTCATCTATTGAAAGCTAAATCCCAGGGTTTTCAGAGAATTTGGAAACTCCTTCTCCCTGTCCCTCTTAGCCAAATACAAACTGGCGTTATAAAATTCACACTTTCTTTGTGGCAACAATAAAAATCACTCTCCTCAAAAAATTTTTTTTTACCTAAAATACTAGGTGTAATATTAGGAAACATTTTCATGAACTCCATTCTTTTAAACCAACAAGTGAATTTTTGTGTAATCAAGGAAATTTCTGAAACCCAAGTGCCATTTGCTTCACAGCTGTAACCTTGGACATTCCTGGTTGGTCAGTACGAGATTGGGTCCTGTTTCTGAGTGTGCCCACAGAACGTTGACTCGGCTTGACCTATCCCCACCTGCCCAACCAAGATGTGTTCTCCAGTTATTTCCAAGGGTCCCAAATGGTTCCTCAAATGTGGCCGTAAATCCATCCGTCAGCTGCAATAACCTCGCCCACCCCGGCCCCAGTTCTCTTTCCACGTGTCTGCCTGGGAAGCCTCATGCAGGATCACTACTGAGGCCCTTCCTAACAGTGCCCGTTGTACAGAGGCCAGTGTCGGTGCCAGGGAAGCCCCCGGAGATGCCAGTCCTCGGGCACCAGAGCCGATTTCTCACAGAGGCATTTCAGTCCATCCACAGCCCCACGGTCATTCAGGCTTCAGAGCAGCCAAAGGCTCCAGGTCACCGCCACTCACCCACCACCCTCTGCTCTCTCCCCTGCCCCATCAGGAGAGAAAGGCCCCCGGCTCATCAGCAACAACAACACATATTCAGTAGGGGCAGGGGGCGGGAAGAGGAGGTGTTTTATGCCCAAGCAACATCTGGATGCAACACTGGACAGCCAGGTGCCCTGTCCCACAGCCGCCGGCCCTCATTCGGCCAAGAGCCAAGGCCACCCTCCCTGCGTGATGTCGCCTTCCCTGTTGGAATCCAGAAGGAGGTGTTCTCCACTCGCCTCTCCCAGTGAGCCGTCCACTCCCGCCTTTCCCAGGCACCCCTCGTGTGGCCACCTCCCTTCCCTGTCTTCCTCCAGAGTTCTGTTTCCTCTGCTGTCCTGAAGCTGCTTCACTGCAGGATTAGAAACACGATGATTGGGAATATGTCCTCCTCAGGCGTGTTGACGGAGCCCGGATTCCGCCTGCGTGTCATGGACAGACAAGCGCAGTGCTCACTGCTGCTTTTGGATGAGCAAGGCTGTTTGCCCAGAACTTTCCCAAGACCACCCAGCTCACTTCCCATGGAGTCCTCGGCGGCTTCCAAGCCCTGGCCTCCAGAGGAAAAGAAAAAATTTAACACAGCGTCCCACCCAGTTTTGAAGACATGACTTAATGCCAAAGGAATCTGCCAACCTGCCCTGCCAATCAACATGGCTACATCAATAAACCATCTCTGCTTACTCTGGGAGATGGACGGTGGTTCTGGAAACATTCTCTTCTCTGACTTTCCTGCATATCACCTACCACTCATTAGATCCTCCGGAAGGTTTGAGCAAAGGCTGTAAATCTAAAAAGTAATAACAGTGGATGAACATTTAATATTTGCCCCTCCTGAAGCCTTTTACTTTCTGAATATTTCACATGAACTGCCTTTTCTTCCTAGCTATGGATTATGCATGAAGATCTCATTAATAATCTTTTGCACATAGTTTGCAGCCATGGCATTCTGTTTGTGCCTTGCATTAATTCTGAGAAGCAGGTAAAGCAGGTAATATTTCCTCCGTTTTCCAGATGAAGTCAATGAAGAATCAAGTGAGTTTGCCAAGGAGTCCCAGCGAGTTATTGGTAAAGCCAGTCATTGTTACAGCTGATCATAATCATGTATTTTCCTTGTCCTATTATGATCATGTTTAGTCTGGAAACCATCACCTGTTTTTAAATTCGGCTCTTACATGGACACACTGCTGCACTGCAGACGTATAGTAAACATGCAATGTTGCTTTGCTCTGAAGTTCACCAAGATGTCGGGATACAGCTACACCTCTTATTCCTGAGCCCTATTTGAATTTTAGTCAGTGACTCTTATAAAAACTGAGTCAGGAAACAATATTCTAGTTTTCTTCTAAAAATATAGATATATTTTAATTATAGGGAAGACAGGACAATTTTCTTGACTTAAATAAAGAAAAGGAGAGCATGGTCGAGTGGGGAAAGCACTGAGTAGAAGCAAAGACGTCCTGTGCCAATTCTGGCTCCGACATTCCTTCATCCACACGCAGCCCTGTACCTTACCCAGATAATAAGAGGAAAAGCCAACTCGGTAAATGTTTCCTGGGGCTTCCTGAGGGCTGAGCCCCCACATACGGCATTAATTTCACCCACCGGACTACCCCATTGGGCAGGGGTTATGCCCGCATTTTACAGAAGGGGGGCTGATAGCGGGTAGAAATACAGGGGCGTGGGGGTCTGGACCCCCTCTCATTGCCGCACTGCGTTCCCTCCTGCAGGCCCGGCCCTGTGCAGCGTCGGGAACTTGTAGACAGATTCATACACAGGGAGTCCAGCACAGCCATTGCAAAGACGGGGCCTTCTTGCGATGAAATTGCAATTGCGTTGGCCGAGGGAGCAGTTCTGGGGGGCTGCAGTGGTGGGAGATTTGGGTGACAGTTTATAATGCGAGCAGACCTTAATTTGCATGACTAAGGATGCTGGTAGTTTTGACCACAGGAGTGTGGCAGAAAGACACCCTGGGTTGAGGGACCATCCAGAAGATCCCAGGGTGATAAAATGCAGTGTTTGACCGGGACTGGGCCAGCGGGCAGGCATGGCCGAGTGCACAGCCTGGCTGTGTGTGGCCTCCACATCTGCCTCCCCCCATGGCCTGGGAGCAGGACAGAAAGGCAGACTCTCAGGGGCCCCCAGACTGCTGGGCTCAGAACCTGCATTTTGCTGAGCTCCTCAGGTGATGGGTGTGGAATTGTTGCGGGACTGTGGCAGCCAGCAGGCGGGAGGGGACCCAGGCTCGGCCGCAGCCGAGAAGCCGTCCCTGGCCGTCGGCGGCTTGCAACTGCCTCCCTGCAGTCCCTGCCTCTGTGGCCGCATGACTGTCTCTCTGTCTGTCCCTCTGTGCAGGTTTGAATGTATTATGTCCCCCAAAATGCCATCTTGTGTGGGCAGATGTATCAGTGTTGATTAGATTGTAATTCTTTGAGTGTTTCCATGGAGATGCGCCCCACCCAACTGTGGGTGATGACTCTGATTGGATAGTTTACATGGAGGCGTGACCTCACCCATTCAGTGTGGGTCTGAATTAGTTCACTGGAGCACTATATAAGCTCAGAAAGAAGGAGCAAGCTTGCTGTAGCCAAGAGGGACACTCTGAAGAAAGCACAGGAGCTGCAGATGAGAGACAGTTTGAAGATGGCCGTTGAAAGCAGACTCTTGCTCCAGAGAAGCAAAGAGAGGATAAATACCCCAAGTGCAACTAAGAGTGACATTTTTGAGGAACTGTAGCCTAGAGAGGAACGTCCTGGGAGAAAGCCATTTTGAAACCAGAACTTGGAGCAGACTCCAGCCACGTGCCTTCCCAGCTAACAGAGGTTTTCCGGACACCATTGGCCATCCTCCAGTGAAGGTACCCAATTGCTGATGTGTTACCTTGGACACTTTATGGCCTTAACACTGTAACTTTGTAACCAAATAAACCCCCTTTATAAAAGCCAATCCATTTCTGGTGGTTTGCATCCCAGCAGCATTAGCAAACTGGAACACCCTCCCTCCTTACAAGGACACCAGTCATATTGGATCAAGGGCCCACCCCACTCGTTCTGGCCTCATTTTAACGAATTCCATCTCCAGTCACCCAGTTTCCAAATAACGTCACATTCACATGGTACTGGAGGTTAGAACACAAGTGTATCTTTGTGGGGGGCACAACTCGATCCATAAAGACGAGTCCCTCTTTGTCCAGTTGCTGAGGACAGTGCTTTTCTCTGCCACCTCCTCTCGGGCCACACACTGTGCCCACTGCCTTCCAGCTGTTGCAGATTAGCCCATAGGTCCCATTACCTCATTCTGTCACAGAACTTTTCAAAAATTTTCTTATGAGATGAAAAAGAAAAAGGAAAAAGCAAATGCCTTTGTTTCGGTGCTTGTGACATGCGGGAGGCGCCTCTCGCCTGGGTCTCAGGACAGCTCTGTCCCCTACTAGGACAACACGGGGCTTGGTTCTGCAGGCGCAGGAATCTCGAGAAATATTGTGAGCAGAGAAGTGTCACAATGAGAGCTGAACTCGTTGGATCCAGCCTGATGGGAGAAGCTGCGTGTTCAGGGGGTCGGTCCCACTGCTTCCTTCTGATCACTTCTGTCCCTTGGCCCGTCCAGTCACCCTCCACGCCCTGGCAGTCTTAAAACACGTTCACGAGAGCTGGACTGAGATGGCATCACTATTGGGCAACGGTTTTTATTTGGTTATTTTTTAAAGTTATAGATTTTCCCTGTGTTATTTAGAAAAAAAAACAGAAATGTATAGAGAAAATGCTCTTTCAAGAAAAGTCAACACTAGTGAGATACGGTAGCCCATATTTTAAAACAGATTTTGCTGTCTTTTTGGGTCATTCAGCTTATTTGTCCTTCTGTTCCAGTGATCTAAATACATAATCTAAAACAAAATGAGGCCATTCCAAGGTTTGTGCAGAAGGATATCCTGCCTCAAGGTTTCACACAAAGTTCATGTACAGCAAAGTCGCTGAACATGTTTTTAAACTGAGTTTCCTCTTTCCTGGGGTCTTCAATAACTGAATCGAAGTAAAGGCCCATTTCCTTCTCTCCCTCCATTTTTCTCTGACCCTTCATTTTTCCTGCTAGTCCATCACTTCTTCATATTATTGTGGTCCCTTCTGATCCAACACCTCTTTATTTGTCATCAAGAAAATAGCCTCTCTCTGTTGAGTGGGGATTACTCTTAGCTAACCAGCCCCCCTCCTGGAGCCTGGGTGGGGGGTTCCAACCACAACAGGGGAATAAGTCATTGTCGCTCCAAAGAAAGCCGTTTCTCTTCTGTAGAATCACGTCAGAGTTGCAAAAGTTAGGCACACCAAGGTCAGAAAATGCAAAATGTATATGTGCTTACTCCCAAACACACCAAGTTGTACAAGTTAACATTTTTTTTTCCTGGTTAAAATGCTAGTTCAGCTTTTTAAAAAAAAAGTAGCCTTTACTAAACATCAAATGGAGTAATGATATCAAAATATGTCTTGATGTTTCCTATTTTCCTATTTTTAAATATTCAAAATTCACATGGTCTTTCTGCATTCACATTTTTTGAAAATATTGAAGAGGTTCTTTGGGGATTAAGTTAATAAATAATAGTCATGATAATGAAGAAACAGCTGTGGGAATCACTCTGACATCACTGAATCTGTACTTTTCCTTCCTGTCTCCCAAGTGACTCATCAGCTGCATTTCCATCCCTCTCAATTTAGCTTTACAGATGTTTTCTCATATGTGTTTGTTTATATTTTATGTTTTTTCACTACCTCCCGTTGGACGATAAGCCCCTTCTGAGGGTGTAGACAGCCGAAGGCAGAGCTTAAAGCAGGAGAAGCCGTGTCGGAAGTGGGACGGGGAAGGGTTAAGAGTGGAGCCAACACGTGGGCTCAGAGGTTTCGGTGTGGCTCGGCAGATGCCCAACATCAGGACGTGCCAGCGCCGGGGCCACAGGTCCGGGGAAAACCAGGTCGCAGCGCTGCGGGAGTTTGCACTCCGGTGACAGCCGCTGCTGTCCCAGAGCCTGCTGTTGGCAGGCGGATGTGCCGGGGTCTCATCAGAGCACACAGGAAGGCCAGGGCGTTCCGGGAGAGCTTCCTAGAGGGACAGAAGATGAACGAGTTAGGAAGATGGCGAGGTGGTCATTCCACGGACGCGCAGCGCATCGCCTGTCCGGAACACCAGGGATTTAGAATAGCAGTTACCAAAATGTGTGAACGGACTTTCCCTGTAAATTAAAGTGGTGTCTCAGACAAGGTTCCTTTGTTTACGAGTAGTAAGAACCTATTTTAAGTTAACCCTTATCTCATGAGTCCCAAGGTAGAAATGCAGCCAAGTCAGGAAAAATATGAGGAACCCAGACGTCCAGTTTCATGTCCTGCCGCGGACCTTCTGCTGTCATCTCGTAAAGTGGTTTCAACAAGAGGGACTCCTTCCTGAACAGACCATTCGGTGGCCCTGGAGGATTACCAGCAGAGTCTGACCAGAGCTGATACAGGCAGAAATGAGTCAGCATCGTCTGCAGGGGGCAGAGGCAGCAGGCTGGGGTGATAGGAGTTGTGCCTGCTCAATGCGCTACTTGCAAGCATCAGGCCCCGCAGCTTGGGAACTGTGGGCCGGGGGGTCGCGGCGAAACTGCCAAATAGCACCCAGATGAGCTCATTTTTAGCCAAGTCTCTAGCCGCAATAGCCGCAACTTGGAGGGCATTCAGATGGCAGTGGAGGAGGTCAGTCGTCCCTAGCCACAGGCCTGTGGGCAGCGTCAGCCCAGAACCCTGATCCCAGAGCACACGGTGTGCACGTGTGAGTAAACTGGACAAAGGATAAATCACAAAAGCCAGTGTTAGGTAACTCGAGTAGATCTCCAAGATTCTTAAGACTCAAGGGAAATGGTGAGAAGATGGCATCCCTGTCCCTGGGACACCACACTCCCTGTTCACTTAGTCTCCAGCGCACAACTTTCTCCCACAAAGGTTGCAAGAATGAGTTTCAAAACCAAAAGGATCCTAGAGGGAAACGGTATTTTTAAATGAACAGGAACGAAAAGGAAGTCAATTTCAAGGGAGGAAAACATTAGAATGATAGTTTTCAAACTCCCCTCCCCTCCCCTCCCCTTATCCTCCCCTTTTGGAGCAGAACTTTTTATTTCCAAACAAGATCTTGCATGGAATCCTATCACTGTACAGATAGACACGGGGGGCTGCTGTCTTGGAGGTGAGGGGCAGGCCGGAGAGCCACACCAGTTGGCTGCCTTCCCCTCCACTTTGACCGCAGGCGACTTAAAGAACCGCGGGACCCAAAGAGTCATGTCCCACATCAACAACTCATTGGCAAATTCTATGAGAGTGAAAAGAAAACTGGGTACAGGAGACAAGTCACCTGTGCTTGTTATTGGACTTGGTATCAAATGTTCAGGGTTTTTTTTTTTTTTAAATTAATTTGAGCAATTTGCACCATTTTACTTAGAGGCTCTCCAGCTTGGTCATCAAAACTTCTTATAATGAATTGTTCTTGTTTTTGTTTTGCATTGCTACCTGTGCTATAGGGTCAATGGCTTCTTTGAGCCCAGGAGAGGAGCTGAGGGGGAGGATTGGGACAAAAAGTGGGGAAAAGGAAAGTGAAGTTATCAGGGAGGCTGAGACCACTGGAAAAGCTTTTGCACGTGTAGATACCAAGCAAGTCACTCTCACTTTGGAAATGAATGGCCTAGAGAGTCATTTGTTTGTTTGTTTTCTTTACTTTTCCCCCTCTGGTTCCTCAAAAGGACAGGATATTCAGAATATTTATCTTTCCTCGGTTATGTTTTTTCCTAAACGTTATCGAACCAGTCTGAATTCTCTGTGTGAGGCTCCACCACGCTTGCTGGGCTGTTCGGGTGTGCTTTACTTAGTACCTGGGGACCAGGTTATCTAAAGCAGAAGTTTCTTCCAAGGATGTCTGGACTGAATTCTAGAGGTTTCCTTTAACCTATAAACAAATACCCACATTCCCTCGCAGCGTTTCTACAGAGGTGTTGAACTCTCTGGCCATCCTCAGCCTCTGTTTCACTTCGGGTGGATTTCAGCAGCTGGACTCTCCCTCCTCCACATGAATCCCGAGAATGCACCATGCGCTTCTTTCCTCTAGGAATATGGGGGGTGGTGTGGGGGGCACCAGCATAAGGTGGGGCTGGGCAGATCTGGGACTGACGTGGACTCCACTTTCCAGCAGGGCCTCTTCAGGCAAGCTACTTAAATGCTTAGTGCCTCAGTTTCCTCATTTGTAAATTGGGGATTAAATAATACCTATTCTGAGCTCAACTGAACTTTTCAGAGACAGAAAATTCCACTCATGTGCAAACTCATCTAGAGCACAGGCAACAGCTACAGAGCCATGTGACTGGCAGTATGAGGCTAGCATAATTTTACTTTAAAATCCCACAAAAATGGTGAAAGAAATTTACGGGCCAGTCTTACATAGGAGCCTAGATGAACAATCCCAAATAAAATGTCACTGAATCCAAACCAATGACGTTTTAAAATAATAATGCACCAATCCTAGGAAAATAGGCTGGTTTTGAGCCATTAGAATATCTTGGTTAAACATAGTGATGGGATATGTAGAATAAACTCCGTTCCCTCCTGAAACCCTGTTGGGCTGAGAGGAAAGACACAAACGAGGTATATTTCTGTAAGAGCAGAAAGGAAGAGAGAAGACCCCGTGGCGAGAGATGTCAGTGCTTTTCAGATGGTGAAGCAAATGAAGGAAGGGTCCTGACTCTGAATAGAGAGGCTGAAAATCTAAATGCCTACGGAGGGAAATGTCAATGGGAAGAAAGGATTCATGCCACAGAAGTCCTGAAGGGCTTGGGGTCCTTGGAAGGTGGAGTGAAGAATGGACTGGAACCAGCAAGATGGTTAAAAGCCCATGAATGGAGAACTTGGGTCTTTGAGTTCCTTTCCCCACCCCAGCAGGAGATGAGAGGTTTGCTAAACCAGGGGGGATCCAGACTCTAATGACCAGTGGAGAACCCAGTAGGGGCCATTTCCCAAAGAAGTGAGGGAGGGAGGGAGAGCAGAAAAGGAAGGGAGGCAGGAAAAAGTAATAACAAGCATTTATCGAGTGCTTACCGTGTGCTGCCCAGTTCTAAATTTTCTGCTTATATTAATGCATTTGATCTTCACAGTATCCCAAAGTTAGGAGAATAAAACTGCAAACATAGCTGAGACAATTTAAAATAAAAACAAAGTGGGGCTTGCCTTATTAGATATTAAGACATTCAAAAATCATTGTGATTACAGCAGCGTGGGGCAGGTGCTGGAATAGACATTTGAGGTTAATGAAACCAGAGAATATGGAAATTGACCCTCACATATGTGGACGAAGGATATGATAAATTGACATTTCAAACCAGTAGGGAAACAATAAACAATTCAGTAAAGGGTGTTGAGAAAACTGACAGTAGACACGTTCGTGTGGCAATGGAATTAGAAGGTATAAAGCCAGGCGGATTAAAGACAAATCAGATATTAAAATGCATTTAGAAACTTGGAAGGAGCAAGGCCTTCTTAAAGAGAACCTACTCTGCAGTGTGCTTTCTTCACCTGTCTCATCCGTGGTGCTTTGTGTCTCTGTTTTTAGTATATGAAGTGTTGATAATAGCAGAATAATTGTGACATTTTCTCTGATCTGACAGAGTACCAGGCTCATTTGCTACACTAAGTGTTGTGGTTTAGTAGCCGTTTCCAATTCTCCCTGTCCTCTGGAGGTAGTGAAATTTTTATTTTTCCTGCTGCTATTAACAACTTGTTTCAATCTGATGTGCAGAGATTCTCCTTATGTTAACCCCTGTATCTCAGCACCTCCAAAAGTGACAGGAAAATGTTCTCCTTTGACATTTTTGACAAGTTCTCAGTGCACTAATGTCACAGCTTTTGAATATGTGATTGTATATGCCGGTACAGAAACAGCAAAGAGATCAGCAAATTCTGGATCTTCTTTGATTTGGAATGCAGTCCCACGAAAAGAAAATTACTGGTTTAATCTCCGTTGTGGGCAGTTCCCAGATGAGCTCCTGCGTGAAGCCCTGCAAGCCTGGCTGTATCTTCGTGTGCTCTCCCCAGTGCTCTGCAGCAGACACTTCACCACATTGAAGTAAAAACATTTTGCTGTCATTTTTATTCCCGGTGAGCAGGAAGACAGAGAAACAAAAGCTGCTTCATTGGGAAAACTGTCCTATTGGTTGGGTCTTTGTTCTCTTCCCAGATGGCTGGTTCCATGACAACAGAACCATGTAGTGGTCCAGATGGAGATTCTCTACAGCAAATGACAGAATCCGATTCAAACCAGCCCATGAAAAAATTCCCAAGGGAATGTGTTGGCTTAACCTGGAAGGCTGAAGGCTGGACACAGCCTCGGGCTGTGTTTAAGTTGGGAAGTCCAGGCCCCACCTGACCCTGTGGACTGGGGGCGGCTTTGCTGGAGCCAGGGGGGCAGTGCTGATGACCAGTGCTGTCCCCACAGTGGCCGGAGCCTGGCTCAGCGTGTGGCACAGCTGGTGCCCCCAGGTGGGGCCGCCTCCTGCCCGAGGTCATTGTCTGGACCAAGGGATGTGACATCACAGCACCTCTTGCTTCGTCGTGAGGCAGCTTGCCTGTTAGTAGATCTGCTTCGGGAATTGTCCTGTTACTTTCCTGAGGGTCTGCAAGGAGGCTGGGAAGCAGGTTGTCCCCTTCTGTTTCCTCTTTTGCCTCCACGTTATTCTCTTGTGACGGTCACCGTCTGCCAACCCAGTTTTGGCTTGTTGCTGTGTGTGGTTTAATCAGGCACATGGGAACTGAGAACGTGAGCAGTGGTGGCCTCCGACAGGGCTTGGGCAGGAAGTCTGGTGGCCGTGGTTCTGGGAATGTATGAGGTTCCTCCTTCACGTCAAAGGGGCCAAACACAACCCAAGTTCTTCATCCCCTACCTGCTGTAATCGCCGTCGACATTGGAAGAGGGACAGGGCCACCATCTCTCTGGGAGCCAGGACCTTCGAATTCAGTTGTTTCCTACTGTGGGGACCTCGCTGGGGCTGGTTGGCAGATTTGACAGGTGTGTGGCCCACACCTGGGGCTCCTGTCACCCCTGCACCTGGGAGAGTGCAGGGGTGGGGTAGAGTGTCTCCTCTCCTTCCGTCTGCCTCAGGAGAGAGTCAGGGCCTCCAGGGTTTCAAGACAAATAGTGCAGAAATAGCAGACTTCCCATACCCCCCCCACACACACACACACAGTTTTCCCCATTATGAACGGTTTGCATTAGTGTGCTACCTTTGTACAATTGATGAAAGAATATTATTATCATTGTGCTACTAACTATCATCCATGGTTTATATTAGGGTTCACTGCTTGTGTTGTGGAGTCCTATGGTTTTTTTGTTTTTGTTTTTTATTCTGTAAGAAATATACAACCTAAAATTTTCCCTTTTAGCCACATTCAAATACATAATTCACTGGCATTTTGCATTCACAATTGGGTGCTACCATCACCACCATCCATTTTCCAAAACTTTTGCATCTCCCCAAACAGAAATTCTGTACCAGTTAGGCATTAACTCCCCTTTCCTTACCTCCACCCCGTAACCTGTATTCTTGTTTCTGACTCTACACATTTGCTTATTCTAATTATTTCTTATCTGTGATATCATACACTATTTGTCCTTTTGTGTCTGGTGTATTTCATTTAACATGATTCTTCAAGGTTCATCCATGTTGTTGGCGTGTATCAGAGCTTCATTCCTTTTTACTGGCTGAATAGTATTCCATATGTGTATCGACCATGTTTTGTTTATCCATTCATCAGTTGATGGGACACTTGGGTTGCTTCCATTTTTGACAATTGTGAAAAATGCCCCTTTGAACACCAGTGTGCAAATATCTGTTTGAGTCCCTGCTTTCTATTCTTTTGGATATATACTTAGTAGAGGGGTTGCTGGGTCATATGGTAATTCTTTAGTTAACTTTCTGAGGAACCTCCAAACTGTCCACAGTGGCTGAACCATTTTACGTTCCCACCAGCAATGAATGAGTGTTCCTATTTCTCCAAAACCTCTCCTACCCTTATTTTCCATTTTTTGAATAGTAGCCATTCTAGAGGGTATGAAGTGGTTTTGATTTGCATTTCCCTCACAGTTAATGATGTTGAGCATCTTTTTGTGCTTTTTGACCATTTGTATATGTTCTTTGGAAAAACGCCTGTTCAAGACTTTTGCCCATTTTTTAATTGAGTTATTTGTCTTTTGGTTATTGAGTTATAGCGTTTCTTTATAGGTTCTTATATTAAACCCTTATTGGATCTATGATTTCCAAACATTTTCTTCCATTCTGTAGGCTGTCTTTGTACGTTCACGATGAAGTCCTCTGATGCACAAACGTGTTCAGTTTTGGTGAAGTCCCATTTATCTATTTTGTTGTTTGGTTCGTGCTTCCAAAATTAGGTTCATTCATCCTCTCTTCCCCTCCATTCTCCCTCCCCAGCCGTTGGAAGGCTCGTCTGGAGCACAGCGCAAGAGCCTGGCTCTCAGTAACCCTAGGCAACAGAGGAGCTGTGCACCCCGCGGGCTGTAAGGTGCCAGCCAGCCACCAACTGGGTAGACGGGAAAATGTGCTTTAGAGATTTTCTTGTGCAGTAAAATATTGTCTTCCTTTTTTTTTTTTTTTTTTTTTTTTGTTGCCCCCTAGGATGACCAATCCATAGAGGAGATGCAGATAATTGGAAGCGATGATCTTTCAGCACTTTCTGGAAAGGTTTGTTAACGTAAATTTTTTGGCACCTATTGATGTCCTGGGGAAATCGGTGACCTGTATCTCAGGTCAGCACTTGAAATACCTTTCAGACGCCCTCCAGGGTTTACTAATTCATGCTGATGGGTGTGTGAAACATTTTAATGATTTCTCCCTTGCAAAACACCCCTTTTAGACGCTTCTAGGACCTCACTCCTACCCCAACTTCCCTCTCCAAGCTTCCTTCCCATCTTATTTCAGACAACCTCGAATCCCGAAACTTCTTGGCACTCCTTGTTCTGTCCCATTTTTACTCACCCTCGCAGGCATCCCTTGAAAGAGAAGCTTTTTATTTGTCTACTTTTTATTTCATCCGTGCCTCAGTCCCTGGAATGAACAAAATTTGGGGATAATTAAAAGGAACTTGAGTTTTTCTAGTATTTTCCCTTTATTTTTCTATGAATAAGAATGTAACTCATTAGATTATGGGGAAAGCACCTTCAATTTTAACTTGGAGTTCCAAATCCTTTGCCAGTACTTAATAATTAAGTGAAAAGACTGGATTCTGACATAAATAAACACAGTGGAAAGAACTATTTCATAAAGCAGATGGGCTTTGTGGTACGTGACCTGCAATGCAAGCTTTGCTACTATTGATAGCAATGCAAAATTTGTTTGTGTTTAGCTGTAGAAGAGATATCGTGTACACAGTATTTTTGAACAGCTTTGGCTTTCTAAGTCAAATGAATCCATCCCTTATACAAGTTTAATCTGTCATTTTTGTGGAGGGGGAGTAGCAGCCATATTTAATAAAAATATGGATAATAACATCTGGGACACAACTGAGTCCCAAGGACTCTTGACTACAAAGCAGCTTGGCTGTGTTGACTGTGAGGACGGCATGGCGGGATCCAGTGTTGGATTGCTATCCTCATCATAAATTGTGCCCCACAGAAATTGAGATTAACTGATTGGTATGAACGTATCACTCGGCCACCATCTGATGTTCCAATGGCAATGTATAAAATAACATCCTAGAGAGTTAAAATAATCTGGCACTTTCCAGAAGTTCATCACTTTTAACAGCCCCAGTTCAGTCTTTAAATGACAATCATTCTGGTACTTTGTTGTATAATATTGCCTGTTAAATGTATCACTCAACAGAAATATTTTACGATGTGTTTTTGCAATGGGATCTGTCAAAGTGATAACTCTACGAGTTCCAAATGAAGGCCAAGAAAAAGCTTGCATGTAGAATTGTGGTCCTTCTCTCCCCCTCAAAAAATCATTTATTTCCTTTTAAAGTAATTTCCCCTGTAAGTGAGTGCTGGACATTCTGGTTCGTTTAGAGTGGGAGAGAGATTGAGGAAAGGTGGCTCTTCCTGTGGGTGGAGGGAACAGAGCAGGTGAAGGGGCTGTCTCACCATCTCCCTCCTACAGTTACTCCAAAGACCCCCGCGACACAGCAAGGATGGCGAAGATTCAGGTAGGAGAGACAGAAACCTGCCAGCAGGAAGCTCAAGCAGGAGTCGGCTTTACAGGTTTCCGGGGGCTAAGCCGTGGTGTCTGTACCCTCTGTGTGTCCATAGATGCATCTCTATGTGCTTTTAAGGGATGCCGAGTGGAGCTTAGAAGGCCCTGGGAAAATATTTCCAAGATGAATAAACATCGGTTAGCCAGGTTCTCAACCTTCACGACACCTGGAAGTTTAAAGATTCTGCCTCTTGGGGTGCCAAGGCTGACATCAGAAGGGGGTGCTGGGGGCATGTAGCCCACACCATTGCCGTCCCTTCTCTTCTCTCCCTCTCTGGGGGCACCCCCTGAGCCCACACCCTCCCCGGTGTGGCCAAACTAAATATTTTAGGCTTTGTGGGCCCACAGTCTGTGAGAGTGTGAGAGCCTCCATGGATAAAGGCAAACGAGTGGGTGTGGCTGTGTCCCCATAAAACTTCATTGATAAAAACAGGCATCAGGCTGGCCTTGGCACAGGGGCTGCAGTTTGCCAACCCTTCATCTGGAAACCAGCAACGTCAGCACCACCTGGGATGTTTTCATAAAAGCAGAATCCCGGGTCCCATCAATGATCTGCTGAATAAAGCCTTCATTTTAACAAGGTGATTAAAATTAAAGTTGGAGAAGCACTGGCCTCCTAGGGTGAGCCCACCGCCATCCTCCTCCGTGATAGCCTAGCTCGTCCCCCTGAACTTCTGCCTTCACATAACTTTCGCTACTTTCCAGATCATTCTCACAAAGCAGCCAGAGGGGTCCTAAAATACAAAGGGGGTCACAACACCTGCCCGCTGAAAACCTTTCAGTGGCCTCTCAACCAGGATAGAAAGATTAAGGGGAATAAGAAATACAGGACATTCAGTTAAATTTGAATTTCAAATAAATGATGAATAAAATTAATAAAAGTTTGTCCCATGTAATATTTAGTATAAATATGTCCCAGGCAATTATTTGGGTCCCCTGCAAAATAACTAACAAAGTATGTGTTATTTATCTGGAATTCCAGTCTCACTGGGCCTTCTGTATTTTACCTGGCAACCCCTCTCCCAGTGCTCTGATGTTACAGTACAAACTCCTTCCAGGCCTGCGGGACCTGTGGGACCTGGCTCTCCCTCCATCCTCTGGACATGGTGCTCTAACCACACCGGCCAAGCTCCTTCCTGCAAAGATGGTGCAAGCTGTTGGCGCTCCCGGAACACATTTTGCTCTGCCCTCCCGGGCTCAGCCTGCTCGTCCCTCCATGAGGGAGGTCTCCCCCGACTCCTTCTAACGACCCCGTGCTCTTCCCCTCTGCATGCCCCCCATCCCGGCATCATCTCTACCTCCAGCACCCTGTTTCCTCTGGAGACCTTGCCACAATTTGTAGTGTTTACTTTGGGCCTTAGTTTTTATTCCCCTAAACCCCCAACACACACACCAGAATGTAAGCTCCAGGAGGGCAGGGATCACACCCGTCTTGCTCACCTCTTAGATGGAAATCAGAAAGATGCTTCCGGTGCAGTGCAGGAAAGGGAGGACGCAGAAGAGGGAGAAGAAAACCATCAGACGCCATTTAGTTCAGAGTTGGACGAGAAAGGGGCTGGTGAGGGAGCATTTTCTCCATAGACGCAGAAGAGCTTTGGTGTCAGAAACGCTCAAGGGGGAGCTGCAGGGGGTGAGTTCTCACGGTGGAGGACTGGAGGAGGGAAAATGCCAGTAAACTTAGAATTCCCTTTTCCTTCAACAGATAAAGGCCTCCACCCTTCAGCCTTTCAAAAGAAAGCCCCCAAAACTGCCCTCCATTCTTGTCTCGCACCGAGAGCTTGAGAGGACTTTAAAAATAAAATATTCATTCAGACGCCCTCCAGAGTCTTTCCATCATGCAGTATATACCCTGGCTAGAAAAATAATTAAAAGGAAAAGGCACCCGGCAATTGGTGGATTTGTTTTTAACGTTTGTAGAAGAGAGTCTGAAACTGCAATAAAATATTTGCATTGGGCGGAAGGGTGCTTACAGGTCACCATTTAATGTCTCTCTTCTCATGTTGTCATCGTATGATTCCCTGCTGGTCCACAAAGCCACATTTATCTTTCATTTATTCATCCGAGGTGGGCCAGGAGCTCTCACACCTGCTCGGCACTTGAAAAGCTTCCCACACTTTCCTTGGGCTTAAAGAGACCAAAAGAAGACAGTACTCGTGGGGACGGTGATAGTCTGAGGGAGGAGGAGGGGATTTTACTTGGGACCAGAAGGTCTGGGAGTTACACAAGGATGGGGGAAGGGCGGATGGATTAGGGGGCAAAGCAGGGGGGTAGACAGCCAGAGGAGGGAAATTAGTCAAAAGTGGGGAAACAATAAGAAAAAAAAAAAAAAAAGAGGACCACGTAGATTGGGGTTTGGTTCATAGAATACATTGAATGTTTCAGTAAAAAGTTTAAAATTGCTTAGAAAAGCAAAGAAGAGCCACAGACATTTTTGAGCCACGGTGACGTCATGAAGCAGCGTGTTAGAAAGAGCCAGAATTTAGGGTAGAACTCAGGGACAGAAGGGACAGAGGCTCCAAGCCTGAGCTGGAGCTGGAAGGGCCAAGGGGGGTGAGGGAGACGGGACGGTGGAGCAGACCAAGGCTAGATCAACTTGATGAAAGAACGCTTAAAAACACGGGAAAATATTCGCCTGCGTGATTCTTCCCCGCTGCGAGTTACAGGCATTCTGAGCTCATAACTGATCTGTGACTGCTCAAGTACCCCAAAGACGCAGGATTTAACGTGTTTAGGAAAAGGAGACTCCGGACAGCCCCACGCGCCTTGCTCGTTTTTCTCTTATTTTCCCCCCTTTCTTTTTTTAAAAGGGAGGCTGCCTGAGTCACGGTTCTAAATAGGTCAGTGCTGCTGAATAAAGAAGCCCTCAGAGCTGATTGAATCCTGGCACTTCATAAAATGTGTGTCTCCATTAAAGCAAGAAGATTTTATTCATGTACAAGAGGGAGGGATAAAACCTAGTGTGTGGAAACAGGCCCAAATCCTGCAGCATGGAAACACAGATGTGCAGGTTCAGTGTGAGATTTGGGGAGGACCCCAGCCCGCAGCCCCCTCCCACCAAGTGCACTTCTAATCAAATGCCAGGAGGGAGCCTCAGAACCAGCCCAAATCGCCTCCTTGGCTGCTCCAACTGTCTAAAAATCATTCCCCTTTATTGCACCATCCAGGCTGAGTATTTGTAAAGTCGTAGAAATCCCCACCAAAGGATGGTTCTGGGGGTGTTGGGAATTATCCTTCTTCCGTGGGGTTTAGATTTTCACACCCCCTTATCCCCAGCAGCCACGACACAGCACGTCACCATGACGGCCATCCTTGGGATCTGGTGGTCACAGCTGGGAAACTGCACTGTGGCACATTAGATGGCGGTGGTTTTGCTAATCCTTTTGTGTTTTGAAAGATTAAAAGTAGGAATAAGCTAGTTAAGAAAATCATATAGCTTGGGATAATTCTTTCCTTCTTTCTTTTTTCCTTTCTTTTTATAGGAAACTATGTGACTAGCTTAGCCTGGGAGTGTGAAAGAACACATCAAGAACCCACTCTAGAGATTCCCCATAGATTTTTGCTTGCAGCCTCCAGGCTGGAGATTTTACCAGCTTTTCTGGGAGGAAATGAGCTGGGTGTGAGGAGATGATAAGCCAGCACTGGCAAACATCTCGGATGCGAAGTCAGCACACTATCAGATTGGAAGTGTTTAGGAGGCACGGGATGTTCCCAAGAAATTTTCAAAGCTTGCCCACTCAAAAAAGGAGAATTTTAGAAGATTTCTCAGTGGCAAAAAGAAAAGTAGTAGACATTAATGATAGCTCAGTTAAGGAGGGATGGACAGGCCGTGCTTTCTTCTGGAATCCGTGGCTTTCCGGTGCTGATGTGCCGCAATCTTTGGGGTCCCTTGGATTTTGTGGATGCACCTCTGCCTCCAACCCCAGCCATCTCTCTCCTTCTCCGGCTTCTACTTCCATATCCAGTTTCCTCCACTTAGAAGGACTTCAGTGGAATTGGATAAGACCCACCCCCACCAATTTGGGCACACCTTGACTGATAATATATTTCAAGATCCTGTTTACGAATGGGTTCACACCCACAGGACTGGGAGTTAGGATTTGAACATGTCCTTTTGGGGGTCACGATTCAATCCCCAACACAGTGAAATAGTTTGAAAATATAATGTGATGTTCTATAAAGAACATTTAGTATGTATGTAATGACTGCTTTGTATAAGTCACTGAAGAAGTCGGGGTTTCGTATGGTTCCCTTTCGATAGCAGACAGTTTTTCTATACCAGAATTCCCCTTGCCCATCATTGATGAGCCCACTAGATAAGTTTACTTTTTTAGTACCGTGCATAACTCAGAAAGTTCTTCATGTTATTACAGATGATATTAGTCCATTTGGTTTCCTTAATCCTCCAAAATCCTCTGAGAAATATATTTAAACCATGATTAACCAATTTTTCCTTATAATAATAATTCAGGGGAAGAGGAGCTTGCTTTAAAAAATAAAAAAGGCTGATTATTGCAATCTAAGACACTGAACAAATATAGGAAAAACGATTAGAAATTCCAAGAACAGAATTAAAAAGCTCTAAAGGAAATATAATTGTAGTATACTACTCTACACTTCAGTAGGAAAAAAATGTGTACACTACAAGAAGATGCAGTCATCATGAAGTAACTACATTGGGGGATGCGGGAGGAAGTGAGATAGTATAAAAAGCTTAACTGGCACCTATTATATTACATAATTAGATGATGTCTACAATTGTTCAGTTGAGAATTAGAAGAATAGCAAAAGGGACTGCCCTAAATTAAAGCTGAATTAAAGATCTGCATAGTGTTTGATTGGACAAGCCAGCTACAAAGGCCATTTTAGGGACAATTAGGGAAATTTAAATAGGCGTTAAATGATATTAAGAAACTATTGTCATTTTTGCTGGATATGATAATGTTATTTTGGCTATGCATAATAAAGAATGTCATGATACCTTTATTTTAAAGTACCTAAGCACTTTAAAATACACTGAACAGTTCAACAGACATCAAACACTTAAAAAATCTTTAGTCTTTCCTGTATTTCAAACCATTGATATTGTATTTATCATAGAAAGTACAAACTTACTTGAATGACTATAAGTATGTGCATTTATATATGATAGTATAAGCTTTGTACATTCATAATTGAAAAACTTTTTAGAAACAAGCAACCAAAAAATCAATATGTAATTTTAATATTTTTTAAACAGAAATAGTTAAATGAAGACATGTTATAAAATATGGAAGTAGTGACAGAAAAACAGTAGAAAGAGTTAAAAGTGTCTGTGCCTGGGGCACGGCATTAAGGGGAGGAGGGGGCAGGTGAGGGGCCACTGTGTTTTCCTTAAAAGCCTTTCGGATCTATTTTAGACCTGTGTATGTGTTACTCTGATTTTTAAATGTTTTAAAGGTAATTTTGACAATATATCTCAGAATCAGTGCACATCCAAATCCCACTTCCTACCCACCCCTCTGTCTCACAGTTGAAGACTAATCTTTTCAAAGATGACTCTTGTTTTGCAAGGTTCTGAACTGTCAAAGGGGAGAAAATATTTGATTATGTTCAACCAATGCCTCTACTTAATTAGGCAAGAATTCAGACTAACGTATCCCTGTAAAGTTGAAACAAATGGGAATCATGAACTAGGAAATTGAATCAACCACAGCTTTCTCTTAACTATTCTGGCTGGTTGACAGGCATGGTTAGTAAGCTTCAGTCAAACTAAAACTGCCCACCCTAACTAACCATGCTGGATTGACTGTTAAGAAAGATCATCACAATTTGTGTCATTCTCAGGGTGGAGGATCCTGTGAGTATGACCTGCTTTAAAAATGGACAAAATAATCTTACATTTTAATGATAAAATTAAGGTGTTTTGTAAATGGATTTAATGACTAAAGATACCATACCTGAGAGAAAATCACTTCCAGAAACATATTTCCATCTAAGAATGCATTTGACACATAAAATAATATGGTGCAAATTTAACAGATGTTTTTGTTGGTTGGTTAGTTGGTTAACATTTTTAAAAATTAAATGTCTTTTGCATTAGATACAATGTGTAAGGTTTGATCTGATTTTTTAAGTCTTGTGTGAACTCAGGGATAAATGAAAGGTCATCTAAAGAAAGACAAATGCTGTTACATTATCTTGTGAGCCAGTTTCTAAATACCTCTGTTTTATTTATTCCAGAATGTTCTCATTGTTGAGGTAAGTTGGCTTTTCCTTATCCATATTTGGAAGTTGAAACAATCTAACGGTGAGTTTTAAAAAATACAACTTACCAAATTGGCCATACTCTGTTGAATCCCTGCTGTGTGCATGGTGCTTGGAATGTATCAAATTGACCACACTTTATTGCATTCCCACTGTGTATTGCACGGG
Source organism: Choloepus didactylus (assembly GCF_015220235.1). Taxonomy (NCBI): domain Eukaryota; kingdom Metazoa; phylum Chordata; class Mammalia; order Pilosa; family Megalonychidae; genus Choloepus; species Choloepus didactylus. The sequence goes on along the minus strand of NC_051311.1, from coordinate 8,466,731 downwards.
AGACAACTGGAATTGCCGGCCTCGAATAACTTAGAATAAAAGCATTGCCATGATAACTAACTATCCTTTTTCATATCCACTTTCACATCTTTCTAAATTGATTCTTATGCCAGTCTGTGAATCAGACATTTTTACGGAAGAAGAACCCAGCCCACCGGCCCAAATTTATTTCCTAACAACCACCGAGATTGGTGCTCTCTTGGCAGGTGATCAGTGTCCTTGCTTCTGACCTGCCAGTGCCCTCAAACAATTCTCCCTTCAGCATCCAAATCATAAATGCAATCAACTAAAAAGTGGCAGTGCAGGGGAAATCTATGTTGAATTTGCTTTTCTGCTTTTTTTTTTCTTTTTTAAATTAAAAAAATGGACATTGCAGCATAGGTATCTGGCAGCAGAGGGTGAACGCAGCAAATGGACACGTTTGGTCCGGAGCTTGTTGGCCGTATCAGCTGGCAGAAATCCAAGTTGCTGTTTTCAGCTTTTGTTACACAGTCGCCTTGTGTGCATCCTTGTCTGTAGTTCTTCTGGCTCCACGTAACCTATGAAGTAGACCCTCTAGCCAAGCGAATTGCCAGACCCCAGCCAAATTCAGACCTGTTTTTTGATCATCAGCTCCTGACAGCTGATTCCTGTATCCAGGACAATAAATGGCTGCTGCCCATTCTGCTCTAATTGCACAGCAGCTCATCAGCCTAGACGAGCCCCAGCTCACCACAGCCGTGCGCCCCCGGAGCACCCCCAGAGCTTGCGGGCGTCAGCAGCTGCCAGCCCCGCACATCTCGCTCCCCAGCCGTAGAATCCCCTATTGAGTGAGAGGAGGGGGAAAGCATTTAGCCATTCGTTATAGTCAGAAGTCCATCCTATGTCCATGAAAATTCATGCTCTTGTATTGTGCTGCATAACCTTAGGGCCAAATTTTATTCTCAAATATGCATGCACGAATTCAAATGTCATGAAGCAGCCCCACCCACCCCCAACACTCTGCAGAGACAGAATTTAGCCCTTGAGCACAGCTAAAGGATTCAAAGAGACTATATGCACCAGTATATTCCCCCAGACCCAGCTGCCAGAAAAAAGCCCCTGCCTCAAAAATTAGAACCACCTCTGCCTCCTGCATTGACTCCAGTGGGATGGCAGTTCCGATTATGATGCATCGTTAGTAAGGAATCCGATCATCATCTCTCTGCATGAAAAACCTATCGGTGCTGCACAATTGCATTTTGTTGACTGTGTCTGTCCTCTTTGCAAAGGATGTTGTGGGAACTGGGAAGACCATGAAAGCTCTGCACAGCAGCATAGAGAAATGCAAGCCCAACATGGTCAAGGTTGCCAGGTGAGTGGAGTGTGACCCTCCTGAGTGCTGTTTCCAGTCGAGCTGGAGAGGGATGCCAAGGCAGGATGCTGTTTCCCGAGAGCATAGTCTATTCCACACCGGTGACCCTCTACCCCGGGGTGCTGTGGGTTGACCCCGCTGGAGAAAGAGCCTGTTTGCTGGCCCAAGAGAGAGCGAGGGGAAGAGGACACACTTGGCCGTGTTCTCCGCACCCCTCTTTATTGTCTCCAGGGGCAGCGTGGAAGCCCTGCTTCCTTCCATCCAGAATCGTGGAGATGGTGCCTCAGGAACGTGGGCAGGGCTCAAAAGAGGGCTGGGATGAAGTGTCTTAGGTGCTTGATGTTTTGTTGTATTTACAATTCACAGAGATTGGCTTTGGATCACTAATAATAATCTTTCTTGTTAATGGTAGCTTACTGGTGAAGAGAGCACCTAGAAGTGATGGCTTTCGACCTGACTGTAAGTGTGTTTCAGTTTTCATTTCTTGGGTTGTTTTTTGGGTGGTGGTGTCTTGTTGTGCGTTTAAGGGTCTCTGTTGTGCATTTAAGGGTCTCTGTGTGCAGTGGAAGCTGTGTCAGGCTGATGGTCCCACAAATAACCTCCTGGCATCCCCAGCCTGGCTAGGCAGGATAGAGTCGTTTAAAATGCTGATTTCGAATCTTCTAATTTGAGTCTTTCTCAGGAACTCTGTTCTGTGCATTGGAAAGTTTAATTCTTAAGGTTGAAGAAATCAACTGAAAAGTTCCAAGGGGCTAAAGAAGGACTTGTCCCTGCTGGATGACATCTGCTTTGGTCACCGTTGTCACCCCCAGGGCATGGAGTAGTGCCGGGAAGGGTTTGAGGGATTCACATACATCTTCAGGAACCGTCGTCACTAGACAGTGCACAGTGGTGATTTTCAGCAAGGAAAATCCATGACATCTCCCTCCCACCCCCAGACAAACAGTCAGTAACACAGAGAATGAAGCAGAGCAAGTATGTCAATATACTATCTTCACACTTGACCTCGGACGTGTTTCAGAGAACATTCCTCATTTGGGCACTTTCCCACCTCCTCCTCCTAATAAGAATAGTTCTAAAGCCAGAAAAGGTAAACAAGCAGCCTGCTTACTTATTACCCTAACACTAGAAGTGATTTTTTTTTTTTCACTTGCATGGGCAGACCTCAGCTCAATTTTTAGAACTTACATCTGCTCTGAGCCTCTGGGATAATCTGGCTGCAATTCCAACATCAGCAAGCTGAGCAAACACTACAGTCAGAGAAGCTCAGTGTATAGATGGGTGATGTGTCAGTGACATTTAGCCAGTGGCTCTTGATTCTAAAATCAGGTCTTATGCTCTGCTGGATGTGCTAACTCTAGACAGCATCAGTTCTAAGCAGAGAGACCCAATAGACTATTCCAGTTGGGGAATGCAACCTGGATAGGTTGAAGTGAAGGTTGGATGAGATTATTAAGCAAAAATCTTCAAAGGAAATAATGTAAGATACCTCCTGCCTACATAAGATTTTAACTGAAGTTGAAAAACATTCATTTGCAGGCATCTCCAACCAATTACAAATTCCTTGCATCACTTACAGCAGTGACATTAATAAAAAAAAAAAAATAGCAGCTGGTGCTAGTGGGAGGTGATGATGTGCCGGGCACTGGTCTGAGAGCTATGCAGACAGTAACTCATTCAGTCCTCCCAGCAGCTCTCTAAAGTAGGTTCTGTTTTTATACCCATTTTACAGGTGAGGACCTTGACCACGGCGAGGTTGAATAGCCTGCCCAAGGTCACATGGCTGGTAAGAGCAGGGCCAGTCTTGAACCCAGGCTGTCTGCCTCCAGTCGCTGCTGTTAGCCTTAAGCCACATCTGCACGTAACGTCTGCAATTGCACATGTAATTGTGGGAGCTGCACTGTGTAACAGCTGGAGCTAGGTCCCTGGTTCCCGGATGCTTATCCATCCTTCTGATCCATTGTCCGTCTTTTATTCCATGACACCTCTGGAAGTTTGGCCTTCTCAACTGGCTCGGGCTCTAATCCCCCATCCTGAGTTGCTACTCCTGGTGTAGGGACTGCATTGCACAATGTATGGTCATTATTGTGACAACCAGGGTTTCCTGGCCGCACATAATGGACTTTCCCTCCATGCTCGTTGTGATCTCTGACATCTTTAATCTGCTCTTGCTTCTCCTCTATAGTTACATTTCTCCAGAAGCCCCATGGTTTGGAGGGACTTATCTGGCTACCTAACAGTGACACCATAAAGCTGTCCCCTAGAAAATAACCCCTCCCCTGCAGCACTTCCTGGAAGTGAGACCCATTTGGTCATCTTTGGCCATCGAGATCAAAATGACGCTCAGTAGCCGCAATGGAGATAATTTTCTCCATGCTCTAAGGCCACAGGCTCAACCAAAGTACACCTTCCTAAAATAAGTAAGTATATCCTTCATCTGGAGTACTGGAATGAACAAATGTTTGATTCCAAAGGACTGAGAGAGTGTTTGAAAAATCATTGGATCATAGGCATTCTATCTTCCAGAACCTCTAAAGGAGGAGACCTATTGTCTGTCCCTTAAGAATAAAAATCATCTTCCTTGCAATAAGTTCTTCCTTGCTTAACCCCAAGTATTTCCTACTGCATTTGTATCCATTTCCTCTCCTTCTGCCCTCAGTAGCAATAAAGAGCTAATTAATATCTTCTGCATTGTGGCCTCAGAGGCCTGCATTAAATCTTCCTTTGGCCCCACAACCCCTTTCCTTTCATCTGGTCTCCAAGGGTTTGCTTTCCAGAGCTTTAGCCAGCCCATGGCCTGACGACAGTGTGCGGTGGCCTCTGCACCTGTCCGTAGTGCAGCGTTGGGATGCCTCGCGTTTGAACTGTGCCTTACGCTTTCCCCAGTGTTTCCTTTGGCTTTCTGTCATTCCATACTGCTGGCTTTGGAACGGCTACAGGACTAACTCACACATCCTCCTTGTTGTCCTCTCGCAGCTGTGTGCCAGGAGTTCCTGGTTCTTCATTGTATGTTTGCATGTTTGTCTTGTCTTCCTGAGTGGGTGCCACGTCCCTGTTGGGCTCATTCTGTCCGTTGCTTGTCACTTCTCTCACTTAAATCCGCCTGAATGAACGGTCCTCACAGTTTGAGCACCAACAGCAGTAATATATGGTGGCTTTGTACATGACGTTATCTAAATTCTGTTTCTTTTTTTTTTTTTTTTTTCCCTCCCTCTCTTTCTGCTAAGATGCTGGATTTGAGATTCCAGACCTGTTTGTGGTGGGTTACGCCTTAGGTTACAACGAATACTTCAGAGATCTGAATGTAAGTCCTCTGGCAGATCCCTCGCCCCCCTCTCTAGAGCTTACAGTGCTTGAATTAACAGATTACTGAAATAGTCTTCATGATGGCTGCTGTTGAGGGAGAATCTTCCGCAGGCCAGGAATATGCCAGGAGCTTTGTGTTCATAATCATGATGAACTCACCAAGAGGAGGCCTGAGCAGGGGACACAAGTTATGATCGTCTGTTTTGTGTCAGAGAAATAAGGAGGCTGCAGGCAGAAGCCAGGCTCCTGCTGCTTTTTCTTGAGTCGCTGGCTCTGCCCACTGGCCGTACGAATAGCCCATATTCCATCCAGCCATTTAGGGTCGGTGCGTGAGGTCGGACGGGCGCAATTGCAGTGGTGTGCACCCCACAGCTGTTCCCCCTCTTGGGGACATGGTTTCAGCACACAGACATGGACACCCCCACCCCCAAAGTTTGAGCTGGGTGGCCCTGACCGAGGTTGACCCCTCTCCCGAAGTGGACCGAGCAGTCCCCCTCTCTCCTGGGAACTGGGAGCATCAACCAGAACCCACAGAGACTGAGGGCTGTCGGACCCGCGCCACACTAAGGCAGTGCCAGAGAGGGTCCTCGAGAGCCAGGGGCCATGGCCTCGGACACTGCCCCGCTCCGGCCTCGGCTTGCCTCGCTGCTCAGCCTCCCTGTGATTCTCCAGTTCCCCGAGCCGCCCCAGCCTCCACCAGAAATCCCCTTCCTGGCTTACGTCCCCCTGACCCGACTGCTGTTGCTTGCAACCAAGATTCCTGACATGAGGCACTTCTTGCTACCAAGGAAGAGGACTGAATGAGAGCCGGTGTTGTGTTCACCACGGCTCTCCCCCACCCATCTGGGGGGTGGTGATTTGAGCAGTAGGGGACATCCTTCCTCTACCAGGGCTGGACAGACTGCTCCCTCAGCACTTGTGATTGTTAGGGACCTAGGAGCCAGAGTCAAAACAGGACTCGACACCAAAACAGCAGAGAACCGTTGGTCAAGCATGTCAGTGGGTCTCTTTAAAGTGTATACATATATAATCATACATAGTATATACTTTAATGTGCTCCTTTTAATGTATAGTGTACATATAGGACATACATGCCATGTATATATTATGTGCTCCTCTTAATTTATAGTGTACGTATAGGATATATGGGCCATATATATATATAATGTGCTCCTTTTAATGTATAGTGTACATATGATATACATGTCATAATGTGCTCCTTTTAATGTATAGTGTACATATATGATAATGTGTCATATATACATAATGTGCTCCTTTTAATGATATATGTGTCATACATATATAACCAGTTATGGGATGACATTCCATTATTACTGCCTCACATTTTCTGTACCTCATATTTCATTAAGGGACTGATACATTTAAATCCTTTATTGTTTCAGCACATATGCGTGATCAGTGAACAAGGTAAAGAAAAGTACCGAGTCTGAAGAGGTGAATTCTCTCCAGCTGATTTCCAGATGGCCCCAGGAAACCCACAGGGAAGGAAGCCCGTCCCCGCAGACCTCCTCACTCGGTGCCATATTAAAAAATCATTTCAACGAGAGAGGTTGTTTTTCTGAGATGAAAATACAAAGATGATCAAAGGTTCTTAAGGAAAAGAAAGCAAGGCTTTGATTTGATTTGTTCCAAACTAAACATGTCACCTTTATACTCTGTCTACCTTCACACTCCTGAGCTACACCTTCTTTTGTTTTGAAACAGTTGTTGTGCTTCTATTACAGTTCCCAGGAATACCCCCACCTAGTTACTCAGATGTTTTCCACTTAACTCTTGTTTTAACTCTACTGTGACCCTATTTCACAATCTCAAGAAGCTGGAAACCTTTTAAGTGAAGCCCTGAGCCAGTGCCCTGGGAATGCAGTCAGGCTTCCATACTAATAATGAAGAGGAAGGACAATTTAATATAAATTTCTGTTTGCACATTTCTGACAAGCCGTTATCATCTGCTTTGACAAAGCCTTTCTGAAGTGCAGTGTCCAGTGAATCTTAATGATGTTGTGAAATGAGCCTTTGCTCTGTGCTCTGGATGTGTGCTTCCGGGATATGATGGTGGGACGGCATGTCTGCATGGGTGAACTCAACTGTGTTTAATACTCGGAATTTTAATTAGAAAAAATACAATGCAGCCAAGCCCTGGTTTCTAAGCTGCATCCTTTTATTCATGTGGGACATGAGCAAATGGCAGAATGAGGAGGAAAAAGTGTTTTCAAGGCTCAAAGCTAAGCAAGGATAAAACTTTCCTCTTATTTGCACCAACTTGAACACAGAGGGTGAATTATTTTTTTAAGTATCTTTATAAGGCTGATTATACAATCCAAGGCACCAGAGGAAACAACGCTTTAGAGAAAGCTTTTTCAGAATAACATTTTTCACTTTTTCCACTTTTGCCGCTTTATGAAATATATCCTAATTTACAGGGATTTTAATTGAAAATAAACTTTAGAGTGCCGAGAAGGCTGTTTTTCTTCACTTCCTAAAAGGAGCAAATGCAAAATAAATAACTAGCAGCCTTTGTTTAGTTCTGAACTGTATGTGGCATTTTGTTGGTTGCCTCAGGCTTCTTTTAAACTAATAAAGAACAAGAAAACTTGTTTGATAACTGTTTACTGTTTTTCTTCCGCCTCCGTATTTTTTATGTACTTCTAGCCCTTGAAAATGTGTGTGAGCCAGTAGCTTAAATACACAGCTGCCTATACCCAGCCTATGGCTTTATTTTTGTTAATCTGGATAAAATCCAATATATACACCAGCGTAAGCAGAAGATTAAGCCAGTCTTGATCTGCTGCTTTTTTTTCTCTCTTAAGCTTGTTTATAAGAAAAGGAATTTTAGTTGAAAAAAGAAGATTTTCCTGCATATCTTTGTTTCAATCAGAGAAGAAAACACACCACACCCAGATATCCCAAGGGGGAGATCAGCAAAGGGAATTCCTTCTAGTTTTGTTTCATAGAAAAATCTGCTTTCAAGCTATCGATTTATAATTCTATACAATTGGCCAGTTTCTTGCAATATCAAAATTAATGTGCTAAACCTAATTTTCCAGTATGCCACATTTATATACGAGGACCAAGAGAAATCTAGACATGTATTTGATTTTAAATATAAATTCACCCATGAAGTATGGATCACTAGAAATGTTTCTAAAAAGTGTTGAATTTTTGCAGCTATCAATATCATTTTCAAGGACTGGATGTTTTTCGAATTTGAAAGGAAATTGACCATCTTCACAAGATTCAAAACTTGTAACAGTTAATGTGCCGAAAATGAAAAAATGCATAAAATATCACAAGAAGTTTAATCATTCCTGCACATTTTTCCCTGCAGACAATATTTTGACAGTGATATTCCAAGAATGTCATCTTGGGAAAAATAGTATTTCCTTTTCTCTTGCAAAACTCTTGTCTATTTAATACCACTGAGTTTATTTGCCCCAAACCAAAAATGCAAAGCCTTAGGGCGGGATTAGCAACCAAGTACATGTATTAATTTAGTGCTCCAAATGTGATTAGTAATAAAAAGTGGGTTATGTTTCACTGGGAAAATTTGGATTCAGCTAAACCAATGTAATTATTAATATTTTGGGATTTTCCAAACACATCAGAACCCCCCGTTGTAAAGTGGCCTTTTGTTACGTGGACTGGAACCCACCACGGGCTCAACCCCGGTCCCCACTGTGAGGTGCAGTAGTCAGACCCCAGTGTGTTTTGCCTAACCTTTGGCTGTAATGTGGTTTATGTTTTTGGTCAGCTGAGACTGTGAAAACCCAGACTTTGCAGGAGCATCTGGGAGTTTTCCATGCTCAGCCACCATGAAGTGACTTTGGCTCTCAAGAGGAAACTGAGGCAGGCTGGTTTTCCAAAGGGAAAGGGGGGTTGCAGGAGGGGGGTGGGGGCCTGTCCTGGGCTGCCTTTTGGCTGGCCCCAGTGTCACCCATGACTAGTTCTGGACCTGATGGAGAGGAACACCAAAACCCCAGCTGAGAGGAGAGCAGAGAGGCTCTGGGGCAGGCAGCCCAGACGGCAGCTGCGTTCAGGGACCGAGGGGTCCGCGGTTTGCAGGTTCTGGGTGCTAGAGGGGTGTCCCCAGAAGGGTGTCACACCCCAGAGGGTCTCAGCTCTGAAGCCAGAGGGAGGGAGGTGTGCAGGAGGCCTGTATTTTCCAAGGGGGAGAAATAAGCCGGAATTATGTTCCCGGGACCTCCTTTGTAGCGGGAGCCCAGCGGGCGTTGACAGAAAAGCGCAGTGAATGTGGATGACTCATTTGCAAAACCGCTGGGAGCTGAAGACCAGACATATCCCTAGCTGGGCTGGGGGTGAGTGGTTGAAAGATGGGAGAGGCTTGTGCATATGTAAATGCTGTAGAGAGAGAGAAAATGAGAGAGAGAAAGGAAGAGTGTATTCGTTATTTACTGCTGTGTAACAAATCACCCCAACGCCTAGTAGCTTAAACCAGCACTACGCACTCCCTTTTTTCTCATGGTTTACTAGCTAGGAATTCAGACAAGGCCCCGGGGCCTGACCTGTTTCTGCTCCAGTTTGCAGGTGCCTCAGCTGGAAGTTCCAGAGGCCGCAGGCTGCCCTTCTCCAAAGCTGCAGCAGTGGCCGCTGTCCACGTGGTCATTTAAATTTAAGTCTAATGGAATCTAAAAGGCAGTTCCTCAGTCATCCCAGCTGCATCACAATTGCTCAGCAGCCTCATGACGGACAACACAGATAACAGAACATGTCCATCCTCACGGAAAGTTCTGTGGAATGTGCTGAAGGCTTGTTTCTTCACGTCTAGCAGTTGGTATTGGCTCTGGGTGGACAACTTAGCTGAGGCCGTGAGCTGGGACTCCTTTGTGTCACCTCTCCGTGTACCGGGCTTCCTCGCAGCATGAGCCCTGGGTTCCAAGTCGAGTGTTGAGAGAGGGAGAGCGGGAGGAGGAGAGAAGGGGAGGAGAACCAGGAGACGGCCACACTGCTTCTCATAGGACAGAGTCTGTAGACGACACCACATTCCATCGGTCCAGCCGTTACCCAGATTGGCCTGGATTCAAGGGGAAGAACGCAGACCCCCGCCCGCAACGGGAGGAGGACTCGTGAGACGGGCTTACATTGCCGTGGCCATGAGAACATGCAGTCTGCCACAGAAAGGTTTTGTGCCCTGTGTATTCCCTACGAAAACCATCAGTGAAGGAGTTGATTATTGGAGGCCATAATGCATAACGGAAAACACGCCTGCTTACATGGATTTCTAAGAACTACAGCATACTACCTAGTCACACAGGAAAGTATGAAGTGATAAAAAGAAAAACACTGTGCACACACTGATTATAAAAATAGCAATACATGTTTACCCACTGATAGTGTTTGGAATAGATTATGAAGACTTGGAAAGGGCAATTTTATTTCTGTTAAGTTGCTTATGTTTGCAATGTAAATAATAAAGTAAAATAGTTTTTGTTTGGCAAACATTCTATGAATTTGAGTTCATACTGAAATTTTAGAAGACGCTCCTTTTGTATATGAAGAAATTGTATAATTCAGCCAAGAACCCAATCCAGGGTTGGTGCTCCTTAAAACAAAATAAATGCAACCAAGTGGACTGAACTATATGTCTGTGTATGTATATATTTATAATGTATCATATATTAAGTATGTATATTTAATCTCATACCTGGTAATCACCAAACCAATTAATATTTTTAAGAAAGCAGATTACTGAGAACTAGCCAAAAGGCTTTACAATGAAATCAGCTCCATCTGATTTATCTAATCTCCTGATACTGAGTGACAGAGTTGGTTGATGAAAAAAAAAAGAAATCCATGTCATCTGTCTTGTCTTTCTTTTAACAAGACTTTCGGTCCCACCATGTGAAGGACATTCATCAAAAGCCTGAGAAAATGACATATAATGAAGGGTACTAGGTGATTGCACAAATCCTCAAAGTTGTACTCAAAAGGAACATAACAAGTTTTGTTAAATGCTATGTTCTTTGATGCAGTCTTGTGGGGGCAGATGTATTCGTGTTGATTAGGTTGGAACCTTTCGATTGTTTCCATGGAGATGTGACTAGTAACATCTTTGATTAGGGTATGACTTGCTGTTGAGATTATTTCCATGGAGGTGTGGCTCCACCCATTCATTTGGGTCTTGATTCAATTACTGGAGCCCTATAAAAGCTCAGAAACAGGATTTCAGAGGAGCTGCAGCTGAGAGACACATTTTGAAGACTCTTGAAAGCTGACGCTGATATTTTGGAGAATGCCATTTTGAAACGCAACCTGGGAGCAAGCAGATGCCAGACACGTGCCTTCCCAGCAAACTGAGGTTTTCCAGATGCCAATGGCCTTTCTCCAGTGAAGGTACCCTATTGTTGATGCCTTACCTTGGATACTTTATGGACCTAAGACTATAACTTTGTAACCAAATAAAACCCCTTTATAAAAGCCAATCCATTTCTGGAATTTTGCATAATGGCAGCATTAGTAAACCAGAATACAAACTCTGCTCCTGAGTCAGATGGCATTTCAGGAACAGCTTGGCTGCAACTACTGTCGATCAGGCCCTCTGGAGAAACTTGACAACAACTCTCAGTGTCATACTAGCACAAACCTTGGAGGGACTAATTAGCACCCCACTTTGGAGATAGTGGCACGGGGATTGGAGAGATGGAATCACTTACCCACGGGTGCACAGGTTGGTTCAAAGCTGGAAACTGAGCCAGGGCTGTGGGACTCCGAGTCAGAACTCACTTCACACCCTGGACTAAGACCCAGGTACACTAGAAGTGTATCCTCAGACTTCTAGATGACAAGCAGGTGGAGAGAAGAAAGGATGGGTTGCACCTTAAACAGAAATCTCAAATGTTGGATGCTCACCAGTCACCTAGAAGTCTTACAAATACAAATGACTTGGACCTGCCCCCAGAGATGCTGCTCCAGTCAGTCCAGAGTGAGAAAATACATTTTTAGCAAGCCCCTCCCTTTGCTTCCAGATGGTTCTGATACAGATGATCCTCCAGCCACTCATCAATCTGAGGGCAGAGGGGCAGAATTTTAAATGGCTTCATAAGCAGCAGAATCAGGAAGAGAAAGGTAATGAAGCTGATCATAAGGTAGGATTATAATCTAGAAGAGAACAACAGGAGAGAATGGTTGGCAGTGTGTAAATGTGGAAGAAAAATACCCGAAAGTCAGAATTAATAAACATTGTGAATCAGACAAAACGGTAAACCCAAGAAGGGGGACCAATATTAGACACCATTGAAGCAGTGATCTCCCCATTTTTTTTGATCACATAGCAATAAAAATTGTCAATATTAACCCCCAAATATGATATCGGTTGTATTTTTATTGCTTTACTCATTTATGCCCTTTTGTCTCTATTTCATCCTTTTCTTTCTCTCTTCCTTCCATAGGTCACCAACTTAATGTGTTTAAATTATATCATTTTGTTCATATATGTCATAAAATGCATCAGATTTTTTACTTAAGGTTTATGCTTCTGAAGTTTTTTGTTTGTTCATCTGTTTGTTTAAGGACTTCTCTGCCCCTTATGACATCACATTCAATTTTCTTCCATCTAACATGATAGCTCTCCCTCCATATTTAGATCTTCAATCCATCAGGGTCCATGTCAGTAAGTCTAGGGACCTGGTAAAGTTAAGAGAATATCATTTATTTTCCCCCATATAGTGAACAAGTTTTACCAACACCGTGGACCAAACAATTCACCTTTCCTTGTTGATTTCTGTGCCTCCTTGATCAGGTATCAAGATTGCCTGTTGAAATGCTTTTATATTCCTGGGATAAAGTCCACCTGATCATGCATTTTAAAAAACTAGACAATTGGATTTCATTAGCTGCTACTTCTATTTAGGCTTCGTACATCTACATTCAAATATGAAATGGTTCTATCATTTTCTTTTCTATTTTTCTTACTTGACTTTGGAATCAGGATTATTCTAGAATCAAAAGGTAAGGTCAGCTTGGACTTTTTTCTGTTTTCTGGAACAACTTGTATAAGATAGAAATTATCTGTTCATTAGCATTGTTAATTTTTCAATCTAAATGTGTGTATAGTTATTCCTTCTTATTCTCCCACATTTTATTAGCTTCTAATGCCTTTTTTTCTTGATTCATTTTGCTAGAGGTTTGCATTAATCTTTTCAAATAAATCCCTTTTAGTTTCATGAATTCTCTTCTAGTGGATCCCCTTTTGCTGGCTGATGTGCCCCATCCCCAGATTCTGTGAGCACTGGCTGCTGCATCTTTCAGTCACCCCTTCTCTGCTCACTGGAGGTGCACTCACATGCACACATGTGCACACACACGCCAACACCCTCAGGTAGTCACGGCTGATGACTTACTGATGTGGGAGCACAAAGGACCAGACAGGACCACTTCGGTGACACAGTCCATGCTCCAGAAGCCCCTGGGGCTCAGGAAGAGGCTGTCCTGTCTGGCCTCCCTCCCTCCTTCTCCCCTGAGAGCACCTCCCTCAACAAAACCCCCAAAAAACCCTTGCCTGCAGCTCTGCTTCTTGGACAGGGGTCAGCAAAGGGCAATCCACAGGCCTGATCCAGCCCGCAACCCGCTTTTGTACAACCAGCAAGCTCAGAATTTTTTTACATTTTTATCGAGTTGTACAAAGGTAAAAGGGGACTATGCAATAGACACTGTATGCAGCCTGCAAAGTCAAAAATATCTGCCATATTGCCTTTTACAGAAAAAAATGTGCCTAGGAAATCCTGCTCACCAATCCATTCTTTCATAGTCTGCTTCATTTATGTCTACTTCTCTTTAGTTCTAGCTGTTTTATTTTTTTAAGACAACATGGAGTTTACCAAGTGTCCTAGTTTGCTAATGCTGCAGAATGCAAAACACCAGAGATGGATTGGCTTTTATAAAAAGGGGGTTTACTTGGCTATACAGTTACAGTCTTAAGGCCATAAAGTGTCCAAGGTAACACATCAGTAATCAGGTACCTTCACTGGAGGATGGCCAATGGTGTCCAGAAAACCTCTGTTAGCTGGGAAGGCACATGGCTGGTATCTGCTCCAAAGTTCTGGTTTCAAAATGGCTTTCTCCCGGGATGTTCCTCTCTAGCAGGCTTGCTCCTCTTCAAAACGTGACTCACAGCTGCACTCCGTTTCCTCTCCTTGAGCCAGCTCATTTATATGGCTCCACTGATCAAGGCCCACCCCGAATGGGTGGGGCCACACCTCCATGGGAGTATCCCACCAGAGTCACCTCCCACAGCTGTGTGGGGCACATCTCCATGCAAACAACCTAATCCAAACGTTCCAACTTAATCCCCACTATTCTGTCTGCCCCACAAGATTGCACCAAAGAATATGGCTTTTTCTGGGGGACATAATACATTCAAACCGGCACACCAAGGTATTTGATCACCTTTAGTACAACTATCTTCTAGGAATCCTCTGGATTCATTTCTCTTCTTATTTGAATTCTTCTTCCAAGCATATTTTCAATATGGGCCTTTGGATGATAAACCTCTTAAGGCCTTGTATGCCTGAGAATATTTTTTAATGTGTTCTCATATTTGAGTTAAAATTTGACTGGATATTAAATTCTAGTTTGAAAGTTCTTCCCCTTCAGTATCTTCAAACATGCTATTGTTGTGCCACCTTGCATCCTGCATTGCTGTTGAGAAACCAGATGTTAATCTACTCATTGTTTCTGGAAAGGGAGTCTGCTTTCACGCTCTAGAAGCTGTAAGAATTTTCTTGCCTTATTTTACCTGTTTGGCACTCTTGTACATATTAATCTGATTATTTTCATCTCTTTTTTTAATTCTGGTAAGTTTATTTTCACTATTTCTCCAAGTATTGGAGTGAACTTGCAAGAAAATACAAAATTATCCAGATATGAAGAGGTATAAGTAAAAGCAGGAACCCAGAGAGGGAAGTTTGCAAAGCCAGCTTTCACTTAAAGGGCTGTGGTAGCCATGAGAAGGAGCATCCTTGAGGACCTGCAGCAGCAGGAAGCAAAACTGAGTGAAGAACCCAGCACTGCACTCTGCAATCCATCTGGGCATTGGCTCCAAGGGCACTCTTCCTACAGGTTGTTCCGGCCAATGGCCGAGCACAGCAGGGATACTGAGGCAGGTGTGTTCCTAGAGGGCGTGGGAGTCCTCTGCCAGGCAACTGTCTCTCAAGGACTGTCCGATGGCCTTCCATAAATTTCCTTATAACTGTGATCCTTTCTAAGATGCTTCCACCCTTTCTGCCTTCTTTTAGTCTCTCCTTCTCTTGGGTCCAGAGCTGTGTGACATTGGATAGCTCTCCACCTTCTCCCACCTCCCTTCCCATTTCCTCTCACAGACATTTCCTCTAATAAATTGCTTGCACATTTTATCCCATCTTGGCATCTGCTTCTCAGAGAACCCAAATAACATCAGGGTATCTACGAACCTGAGCTTTTATTTTCGTTGCCTTGTGAGGTGCAGGAAATGAGGGAGAAAGTCCAAGATCCATGCAAGATGGGCAGTCTAAAGCAGAAATGCAAACAGTGAGATAAGTCAATCAATAGATACAGGCCCAGAACTGATACAGACACTAGAATTAGCAAGCATGGTAAGTAGAACTTCTCGAATCAGGAAAATCTGCTTGCCACAAAGCTTTGTGTGGGATGAGAATGATCTCTCTGAAAAGTCATACCAGCAAGCAATCCTCAGTTAAGTTTGCAGACCTAATTTATATACAGAGCAGAAGAGAAAATTAGAGAACTAGACAATAAATTGGGATAAATTGTCCAAATTGTAACACAGAAAGACCAGTGGATGGAAACTATGAAAACAAGGCTAACACACAGAAGAATAGGGACAGAAGATCCAACTTACATCTAATTGGAGTTCCAGAAGGAGTGGCAGAGAAAATAAGCAGAGGCACTATTCAAAATATAATGAGTGAGAATATTCCAGAACTGAAGATCTGCAGATTAGGGAAACCCAGTGAATTTCAAACTGAATGTATCAGTCAAGGTAACTCTAGGAAATGCAGTGGCAACAAATTGACCTAAAAATGTCTGTGGCTTAGGAAAACAAAAGGTTAGTTCTAGCTCAGGGAAAAGTCTGAAGAGGGTTAGGTGTCCCTGCTGCATACTGTAGCTCTGCTTTCTGGAATGCTGTGTCAAGAGAAGAGTGAAATGAAAGGGGCACATTGATTTTAACTGTCTCAGCCTAGAAATGACATACATTATTTTAAAAGACATGCAAAGAATCAGGAAAACACAACTTATAATGAGGGGGTTAAAAAACAATAGAAACAGACTCAGACTGATAGAGATGTTAGAATTAGCAGACATTGTCATTAAAACACTTATTATAACTGTATTCCAGATATTCAAAATGTCAGAAGTTGAGACATAAAAGATATAAATAAGATCCAATTCAAACTTCTAGAAGAAAAAAGAAACTATCTGATAAGAAACATGTACTGGATGGAATTAATGGCATTTTAGACATGGCAGAAGAAAAGATTAGTGAACTTGAAAACAGCACTAGAAAGTATCTAAAATGAAACTTAAAGAGAGAAAAGATTTTAATTAACAGAGCATAGTGATCAGTGAGGCAAAATTAAATGACCTAACATATGTGTAACTGATGTCCCTTAAGAACAGGAAAGAAAGAGGACAGATAAATATATTTGATGAAATAATGGCTACAATTTTTCCAAATTTGATGAAAACCATAAATCCACAGATTCATGAAATTCAATGAACTCCAAGATAAGAAACAGGAAGAAAAATACACTAAGGCATATTATAATCAAATTTTTTAAAACAAGTGCTAAAGAGAAAATATTAAAAGCAGCCAAAGAAAAATGACATAAGACTTACAGAGGACTAAAGATAAAGATGGCAGCAAATTTCTAATCATAAAAAATGCAAATAAGAGAAGAGTATACTTATGTACTGAAAGAAAAAGAATGTCAAACTAGAATTCTATATGAAGGTGAAATGAAGATAATTTCAGATGCAAAAAAAGCTGAAATAATTCACTACCAGCAGATCCACCTAACAGAAATGTTAAAAGAAGTCTTTTAGACAAAATGAAAATGATAGCTGATTGAAGAATGGATCTACAGAAAAGCAGGAAAAGCACCAGAATTAGTACCTACATGGGTAAAAAATATATAAGATATTTTTCTTATTATTCAAATATATTTAAGAATAACTGAATGTTTAAAAACAATGTAGAGAAGGAGGGGCAAGATGGCAGCATAGAGAGGAGTGGAATTTAGTTAGTCACCTGGAGCAACTAATAAACAACTAGGAACAACAAGTAAATAATTTGGAACAACTGCTGGGGGATAACCGAGACTGTCCACACATCATACACCAACCTGAAAGGGGTGGAATGGCTGCGATTGCAGCAAAAAATCTGTAAGTATAAAACTGCAGAACCGCACTGGGAGCCCTCTCCCCCACGGCAGGCTGAGCTGCAAAACTCACTATGGGAGAAAACAGCAGTCCCAGAGCAAATGAATGAGGTTCAACCTAGCTCCAACTGGAGTTTTTATTAACAAACATGGACTGCTCGATACAAGCTACAAACACAGACAAACCCCTGGCAAGCAGCAAAGTGCCCTGTGGTCGCTCCCAGTTCAGTGGGGGGTGGGGGGTTGGGGGGGGCTGGTGAAAATAAAAGAGAAAAAAATACAGAGCCTTTAAGAGACAGCTGACCTGAGAGAGCCAGAAGGAGCCGGCATCCCGGGAGAGGGAGCCTGGAAGACTGGGTGCTGTGTCTGACCAACAGGCAAAATTTTTCTTTCTCTTTTTCTTTCTCTCTCTCAACCTGAGTGGCTCAGTGGAGAAAGCCTCAGCGATTTTCATTTCACAGCACTCTGACCCAGACAAGGAGGGAGATAATAGAATCAGAGACAAAGGAGCTATTCAAATGCAGAAGACAAATTCCCTAGGTGGTGTATCTTCCCTCAGAGGAGGGAGGTGGGGCCCAGCTCAAAACCAGACAGACACTGCAAGAAAAAGAAACTAGAGACTATATTCCTCACAAACACATGTGAAAAAAAAATGCTAAATAAACTTAAGTACAATGAATTCAATAAGATATAAAAAAGATAACCAAGTGGGGTTTATCCCAAGAATGCAAAGTTGTCTTAACATTGAAAAATCAATCAGTATAATTCACCATATTAAACTGAAAGGTAAACCATATGATCATTTCAACAGATAGGGAAAAAAATATTTAGCACAATCAACATCCATTTAAAAAAAATCTTTCAGTGAACTAGAAATAGAAGGGAACTTCTTCAACCTGATAAACAACACCTATGAAAAACATACCACTAACATTGTACTTAATGGTGAAAAATTAAAAGCTTCCAACTGAAATCAGGAGCAAGTGGAGGAGATCTGCTCTCTCCACTTCTATTCAGCATGGTGCTGGAGGATCCATCCGTGCAATCAGGCAATGAAAACAAATAAAAGGCACCCAGATTGTCAAGCAAGAAGTGAAATTGTCTTTATTCACAGGCGTATGATCCGGTATGTAAAAAACGTGATGGAATCTACCAACAGGCTACTAGAACTATTGAGTTTAACAAGATTGTATGATACAAAATCAATATATAAAAATCAAATGGATAGATTAGTAACAATCAGGAATTAAAAATATAAAATAAAAAATATGCAACTATAAATCTGATAAAAGATATTAAAGACCTATGCACTAAAAACTACAAAAAATGCTGAAATTAAAGAGGATCTAAATAAATGGTGAGACATACTGTGTTTATAGGTCAGAATATACAATTTTATTAAGATGTCAATTCTCCTCAAATTGATCTATAAATTCAATGTGAGCCCAAATAAAATCCCAGCAGACTGTTTACATTTTTACAGAAGTTAATAAACTACATTCAAGACTCATGTGGAAGTTCAAAGGATCTGGAATAGCCAAAACAGCTTTGAAAAAGAAAAATAACCTAGTTAACGAACACTACCTGATACCAAGATTTATTATAAAAAACAACAGTAGTCCAAACCGTACGGTATTGCTATTAAACATACACAAATGAATCAATGGTACAAAATAGGAAGTCCGAAATTAAACCCACCTATATGGACAACAGATTTTTGGCAAAGGTGCACAAGCCATTCAGTGGAAAAAGTATAGGCTTTGATGCTGCAATAATTGGATATACCTATGTAAGAAATGAACTTTGATGATTCACATTGCATAGCATATAGATGAATTTACTCAAAATTTATCATAGACCCATATGTAAAGCCTGAAACTCTAAAACTTCTAGAAGAAAATCCTTGTGAACTTGGTTAGGCAAAGATTTCTTAGATATAATCTCCAAAGCAGGATATACAGAAGAACTTATCTCAAATTATATCAAAATTATAAACTTTTTCTGTTTGAAAGACACTGTTAGGACAATGAAAAGACAAGCCACAGACCAGGGATGGGGTGGGGTGGAGAATATTTGCAAAGCATTTATCTGATAAAAGACTTATATTCAGATGTATAAAAAAATCTCAAAACTCAATAATAAGAAAATGAACAATCCAATTTAAACAATGGGCCAAGTATTTGAACAGCCACTTCACCAAAGAAGATACACATATAGCAGTTATGACCATGAAAAGATGCTCAACATCATTAATCAATAGGGAAAAGCAAACTAAAACCCCAATGAAATAACACTGCAGACCTATTAGCATAGCTAAAATTAAGAGGACTGACCACACCAAACAACGTGTGGGTTTGGAGGAACTGAAAGTCCCACGCATTTCTGGTGAAAAGGTAAAATGTTACAGCCACTTTTGAAAACAGTTTGTTAGTTTCTTAAAAAGTTAAACATAGGTTTACCCTATGACCCAGGCATTCCACTCCTAGGCACTTACCCAAGAAAAATGAAAGATGTATCTGGAAAAAGGCTTGTACTTGAATGTTCAGAGCAGCTTTATTTATAGTGGCCCAAATTGGAAATCTTTAAAATGTCCACCAATAGGAAAACAGAGAAAGGATTCACGTTGTATCCAGACAATAGATACCACTACAGTAAAAAGGAATGAACTATCATTATGTGCTACAACACAGATGAGGCTCAAGTGAGAAAAAAACAAATAGGGAACATGCTATGTGATTCCCATTACATAAAACTCTGGGAAATGCAAACCAATGTCTAACGAAAGAAAGTAGATGAGTAGTAGCCTAAGGGCAGGGATGAGGGGCGGGGGGCAGAGATTACAAAGAGGCACAAGGAAACTGGTGAGTGTTGGATTTGTTCACCATCTTGATTTCAATGATGTTTCATGGGTATATGCACATGATAAAACTGGCCCAATTGTATACTTTAAATACTGACAGTTTGCTGCATATCAACTGCAAACCTCTATAAGGCTGTTAGAGAATAAAAAACAAATGAGACAATACAATCCGAAATCAATTTAATCATGAACATATTATATGCGATGTACTGCATATCACTGTTATCGAATCCCCTCTTGGCCCTCAAGATATTTCAATATTGTACTGACGTCTGACTTCTGACTACGAGCCAAGTGAGGGCTCCATGTCAGTGCATATATAGTAGATGCTGGTAAGGCTGAGTTGCTTATTTTTAGATTTAAAATAAGAAATATAAATAAAAGGTTCAATATTTCCTCCCCACACTCATGCATCATAGTATATGATATGCATATCCATCTCCCAGGAGAACCCAGTTGTGGAGACAGTGGCATAAATGAGAGGAGTGGAGGGGCAGGGCCTTTTTGTCTATCACCAGGGTACCTGATGGGCCTTGGAGAACCGAGGACCGTTTGTTAATTGAATAACGCTGTTGACCGAAGCATTATCTGATCTTCATGTAGTCCCAGTTCTGGAAATAAGTTTTTTAAAGCAAAGAAGGGGTGAAGGAGAGAGCTGAAAACTGCAAAAAGAAAGTTAAATTAGAGCTCTAAAGAAAAAATAAAGAAACTTAGTAATCTAGGGCTGGTACAGAAGTTCAGGGGTGGCGATAAGAGTTTAATTTAAATGTCTAGGAGGCAAAGGGCTGAATTCCCAATCAAAGAGTAAAACTCAAGGATTCCTGGTCTCTATTGGTCTAAAGTAGCAACTAAATTTATTCTGATTTAAGGAGGACATTTTTCTCAATTCTCAGACTGGTCACATACTCTCGATTGAACTTTTGACATCTAAAAAATAAGAGCCATTTCCCTGAAATGTTTCGGGGGTGCAGAGGGGAAGAGGAGGGTCACCGATGTGATGTTCCTCCCAAAGTCCTTTTAACAGCACTACCAGAGCTCTTGAGATTTTCTAAATGGTATTTTTCTCTGGTGTTTCAAATATACCTGCAGATGACCTTCTACATGTCAGTCCACCCTTGATAAATAAGGTTATCCTTAGGAGTGTCAAAAGTTGAATGTCTCCCAAGACATTTTAGGTTTATTGGCTCGAATGTAGTTTTGTTTTTATCACATACTATGTATTTAACCACTGCTCACTTAACTGGTGTCACTTTCCAATACCATTCAAGTTTGTGGCTTAATAGTTTTTTAAATACTTAAATTTGCATTTTGTTTAGCACAGAACTACATTTTCTCATTTTATGACATTGCTTTATTGCACAGACCACAACGTGCTTTAAAAGAGCTGGTAAACTGTTCAGCTGGGGTTGCACCCTATGACTCATAAGCTTTTCATTTTTTTCTTTTTTAAATTCTATTCAGCAACATCTGGTAGCTTATATAAGGAGAGAGGATGTTCTTTACAATCAGTGATTTTCTGGACAACGTGTTTCTGCAATTGGCAGGCTTGCGTTTCTCTCCGAGTTGTTCTCTTCGTGTGGTCTAACACTGGACACTTTTTTTTTTCCCTAAAGATTAACATGTGCAGGAATTTGGTCTAATATTGCCCAACACTTTTTTGCAGTGATTGGTTCCTAAATCCCTTCTATTCATTTGTTCTGAGTTTGTTCAGTCTTGGGGGGGAAAGCTAGATATAATTTTGAATGAGTTAGAAGAAAGCAAAATATTAGTCTCATACACTTCTTTAGGGGATTTTATATTATGAAATCCATTTAGTCTCTTTGATAAGCACTAAAAAGAGGATAAGGATCAGATATTGCAAAATGTATCTCTGGACACATGGCTTTTTCCCTTCCCAGATGTTTTTCACATCCTTCCTGACGCACAGTTCTTCAGCCTGAGATAAACTATGCCAGATTCTCACTACTAAAGGTTCTTAAAACATGTCCCTGAATTTTCAATGTCCGTGTTTCAGTCTGGTCTTTTACGAAACTTTGAAATAGGAGTGGGGAAGATAGACCTGTTGTCACAACAAAAATTACATTCACTTAAATGAGAATCTTGTAAATTTTTCTACTATTAATTATTCAGGCAGAAAAAGAATAACTTCAGTTGAAGCCATTTATTCTCCATCTGTTTGCATTTCCATTTTGCTGGGAAAAAACACCCCAGGAGTTAAAAAATACACTGTAATAAAACTTGGCCAACACCAAGATAATAACTGATACCAGATTCTTTAGTGTATCAAAATGAATTTTAGAAAAAAGATGTTGACATCCAATTTAGGTTAATATCAATTATAAAGTGTTGTTCTACAAAGGCCATTTTATCCTTATATTTACATGGAACAATTCCAGCTTCCTAATAAATGGACCTCTCACTTGAATATTTGGTGGTTTGGATGGTTTTAATAAATGTAATATTTCTACTCCCTCTTTCAATCTTCATTCCAGAATGTTCCATTAAGAACTAAACCCAATGCTGATGTGCTCACAGACATTGGGGACTGGTGGTTTGATGGGTTGAGCCCTCTACCATAGGTTTTACCCTTGGGAAGACGGTTGCTGCAAAGGAGAGGCTAGGCCTCCCTATAATTGTGCCTAAGAGCCTCCTCCCGAATGCCTCTTTGTTGCTCAGATGTGGCCCTCTCTCTCTAGCTAAACCAACTTGGCAGGTGAAATCACTGCCCTCCCCCTACGTGGGATCAGACACCCAGGGGAGTGAATCTCCCTGGCAACGTGGAATATGACTCCCGGGGAGGAATGTAGACCCGGCATCGTGGGACGGAGAACATCTTCTTGACCAAAAGGGGGATGTGAAAGGAAATGAGATAAGCTTCAGTGGCAGAGAGATTCCAAAAGGAGCCGAGAGGTCACTCTGGTGGGCACTCTTACGCACAATATAGACAACCCTTTTTAGGGTCTAATGAATTGGAGTAGCTAGCGGTAAATACCTGAAACTATCAAACTACAACCCAGAACCCATGAATCTTGAAGACGATTGCATAAAAATGTAGCTTATGAGCGGTGACAGTGTGATTGGGAAAGCCATATGGACCACACTCCCCTTTGTCTAGTTTATGGATGGATGAGTAGAAAAATGGGGAAAGAAAAAAAAAAAAAGGCACACAGTGTTCTTTTTTACTTTAATTGTTCTTTTTCACTTTAATTTTTATTCTTATTATTTTTGTGTGTGTGGTAATGAAAATGTCAAAAATTAATTTTGGTGATGAATGCACAACTATATAATGGTACTGTAAACAATTGAATGTACGCTTTGTTTTGTATGACTGTATGGTATGTGAATATATCTCAATAAATATGGATAAAAAATTAAAAAAAAAAAAGAAGAACTAAACCCAAGAGGAAGGCAATTCAGTTTGAAATAATTTGTTTTGAAGAGAAGCTCGTATACACCTACACTACGGGTGCTTACAGGAAAATTCTCTGAGGTGTTGGCATACTTTCAAATGATGATTTTTCAAAAGGTCCTCTGTATCCTCCCTTCCCTATTTCCAGCCCCCACTGAGACCTTACATCCACTCATTCTTCTCTGGGAGCACATTACCCAGTTTAAGAAATGACTATTTCCTCAGAAAAGTTTTTAATTCCCCGTTTATTTTACTTCAAAATTTCCCGTTGTGGTGAGAGACAGATGGAAACTGGCCGCCATCTTAGTGTGTCCAAAAAATACCACATGCACTTCTTCACTGCCTTCAGAGACATTATTTAATGTTTCTCAATGGGTACCAAAACCTGGTGTTATTGGGTTTTAGACATTCCCAGAGTTCAGGTGGGAGGATTTCTAGAATTGAAGTTTGAAAGGAATGAAGCACCATATTTATTGAAAGGGTACTGAAAATTGCAATTAACTCATGCCCTCACTCGCCTAAAGTAGGGTTCATGCTCATCCAATGGGACCATGTGGGGGGGATTCCTTCTTACCTAAAAGCAAAGGACTGGGAAAGAAGGGCATGCGGATGTGCTGCAAGAGAGAATCTTGTAGTTTCTCTGCTTTTCCCCCTGGCTCATCCAATGCACCTCAGCCCGCGTCTGTCGCGTGGGTGTTGAAGGCAGAGCCAAAGTGACTCAGCTCCGTCTCAGATGCTCCCACATGCAACATTCAAGAACCTGGCACTTCGCTCAGTTCCCACCTGCTGCTGCAGACGCCGGCTCTGGGCAGCTGAGTACGTCTTTCTGCACCGGAGTGCGTGAGAAGCAGCAGGAACACTGAAAAGACCTCCGGCAAAGACTTTCTCCCCTCATTGCATTTGCTACCCTCACGCCCCATCTTTTTCCTAAATCTGAGTTCATTTTGAGGAAGCGAGGAAGCACCTTACTCTGTGTGAGTTCCAAGTTTCTTTGGGATCATGCAGGCCTGTCAAGGAACTTCCAAAAAATCTATGCCTTCTCTCTG